>NC_090325.1:21691089-23151089 GCF_035084215.1 Heptranchias perlo | reverse complement strand
CATATGTGATTCCAGTCCCACACAAACATGGTTGACTCTTAACCGCCTTCTGAAGTGGCCTAGCAAGTCACTCAGGTGGCCCACCACCACTTTCTCAAGGGTGACAAAGGATGGGCAATAAATGCCGGGCTTGCCAGCAATGCCCACATCCTGAGACGAATAATAATAATTAAAAAGGGTCTGAAACGATGGATTTGTCATAGCCTGGCTCGGTCACATTAGTCCATTCTCGTCTAATGTGGGACACAATCCTATTATTTTTCCTGTGCCAAGGACAGTCCAGCTCATTCAAACTAATGTCCATCGGCAATCAGTAACAAGGAGATCTGCAGCTGCTCCCGGGTTTGTCCAGATATATATAAAAGGGCGTTCCTTCACAAAACTAAAGTTATTCAGATTCAGTTTAACAATGTGTTTAAAATAAATTGTCACAGTGAGAGATCAAGACCAAACCAAATCATGACCTCAACAATGAAAGGCTTAAGTTCCTGCTAGAATTCACTGCATGACCACCAGTGGGTCTGATGCTTTATGGTCCAGTGCAGGCCTCTGTTCAACACATATGCTCAGCCCCGAAAAAGTTATTTCTTCAGGAGTTGATCCCCAGCAAGAAGCACCCACAATCTCCATTGGGGTCTAAATTTAATATTGTTGCTCCCGTTTTATGGGCCCAAAAGGGGAGCAACAGTAATCTATTTAGCGGGGCAGAGGTCCATGCTTGATCTGCACAAGAGTTCGGGCCACTGCTAAATTTGTCGGGCCCTTTTTTTTGGCAGTCTCCTGCGCTCATTTCAAACCTGGATTATTAAATTTGATTGCCCAAGTGGGAGCTTGCGATGCGTAAGTTCCGACTGGCATTTGCAGGTCTTGGGCAGCCTATCCAGCGGTCCTTAAAGTGACTGCTGGAGGTCACTCAAAAAAAGGCCCTGTGGAGTCGAATGGAGCAGAAGTGTTACTCCCGGCTCTGCAAAACATCGGTGAGCCACTACTGGCCCGCCCTTGCACCCCCCCTCCCAATCATCTCCTACCCCCCACCCCCGGACTTAATTCCAGACTTTGGTGTGAGCTGAAATTCTTAAGGCCCTGACAAACGAGCTGCATCGGTGCACCTGATTGGTACCTGCAGCTCGCCTGATTTATTCTGATGAGACCAGAGGTCGAATTTACTTCGGTCCTCAGGCCTCTCCGTTCTGGCGTGCCATCACGAGCGCAGCCGGAATCACACCCAGTTTGGGGCACAGAGGAATTTAGGCCCCAGAATGTCTGCTGAGAGCCTTGGGCTACAGGAGAAAGAGAAATTAGGCCGTAAGAGGTACGAATACCACTCCATTATGTATATTCAAAACCAATTAAACCCTCTTCATACAGCTTTTAAGCCTTAGTAATGTTCTGTAAGACACTTTGCAGTTGCAGTGGTGGGAAATTATCCTTATGTATTAAAGATGAGATTTTATGACAACTCTGGTTAAATTGCATGTTCCTTCCGCGCATTTTATCTTAAAACCTAACTCTACTTGCATGCATTTGGTTTCATAAGCCATCTAAAGTTATTCTCCAGGGTTTTCTAGTTCTCTGCTCACCAGACAACAATTTCCCTGTCCATTATAATGAAGGAGGGGAAAATCACAGGCTGGTTAGGGCACAAGCAGCAAACCCTGACCATTATGCCATAGTCAGTGGCTAGATGTGTCAGGAACTATCACATTGTCCCAATAGGAGCAGACAAGACTTATTATTGTGGGAACAATCCTGTCACTTAAGTTAATATCCACCAGTTGAAGCTCACTGTTGCAAAAGAGGCACTATCGCTGCTGAACAGGCCCACTCACCATGACAATCTCCATTTGGGTGGAAAGTCACAGAAAAGGAGACCAGAAAAGGTGACCAATTTCAGAAAGGAACAATATTGAGTTAATTATTAAGAGAGCCCTCAATGCTGTCACATAGTCCCGCATTGCAGTAGGCATGGAACAATCTGTATCATTCACAGTTTTTAAATATCCTCAGCCTTAGCGGCACAAACTGGTTGACTTATTATTCTTTCATATTAGCAGCATTAATTGGAAAAAGCTTACTGAACGCCAGGGGGATTAGCAGCACTGTAGCATATTAATACAAAACCATTTGACAAGTACACTATAATTTCACCTCATCTCAAAAACCCAAGCTTGACTCACCTAACCACAGCTCTGTGATTCACCTCATCTCTCCTGCTCTTTTCAATCTTGGTCTCAGCCTTTCACCTAGGTTTCCCAACTTGAAAAAAGGACGACAATGTTACAATTCATTCAAATCAGACAGTTAGCAACAAAAAGGTCTATTTTTCATCTCGATTATACTGTTCAACCTTACAGCGATGTAGAAAACCGCTTCTGATATTTGTAGGTAAGAAAAATGTTCATAATCCGCAAGTGATAACTAACGTTCAACATGGGTCAAGAGTGACAAGATTTTAAGGTTTTTTTTGCCGGGTCAGGTGTAACTTGCCGCAGAAGAGGCTTGAAGCAGTTGCCGACTTGGCATTGAGTGTAGCAACAGGATAGTCAGATCAGACCATCAACATCTGCTCCAGGGCAAAAAAAAGACTTGCATTTGTATAGCGGATTTCACGACCTCAGCACATCCCAAAGCACTTTACAGCCGATGAAGTACTTTTGAAACGTAGTCACTGTTGTAATGAAGAAAAATGCAGCAGCCAATTTGCACACAGCAAGCTCCCACAAACAGCAATTTGATAATGAACAGATAATCTGTTTTAGGTGTTGGTTGAGGGATAAATATTGGCCAGGACACTGGGGAGAGCTCCCTTGCTCTTTTTCGAAATAGTGCCATGGGATCTTTTACATCCACCTGAGAGGGCAGACGGGGCCTCAGTTTAACGTCCCATCCAAAAGACGGCAACCTGCCCGAAAACTAACTAATGAGGCAATAATGAGTGGCTGAAATGACAAGCTAATGGAATGCTGGCTTGACTTAAAGTACACATGATTAAACACAAGCAAGCAATACTAGTTAAACACCAGTGTACATATAAAGGGAAGTTCTATCAACTAAACACATCCCCAAACAAGAAACCCCAGGACATTAGACTAAACCTCTACGAATTAACTTTTTGCCCCATACGATCCTGAACATAAAAAAATTTGAGTGGAAAACACGCAACATATAAAAGGCAAAGATATATTTTTTTGTTTTTTTTCACATGCCATTTTGTTATAACAAATATCTTAAAAATGCGACAACTATTTGTCAGAGTACAACCAAGCGTAGGATTTTTGTTAATTCACTGCAAACCAGGGCTGTTTCAAAGTTTATTAAATGTAAGGAAGTTTTGATGGTAATTTCACAGACCACAGTGTACCAATCTCACCATCTATAACAAACCATCATTAATTGTAATCTCAACCTACACCACCCCCACACATTGCCAATTATGGGCTCCGGGCTCCCTGCCTGCCACAATTTTGATCCCTGTGTCATCCTTAATGGAAATGGAACCTTTCTTTGAGTCCGTTTTGAGAAGCTTTGAAACTGGAAAAATAAGCGGAGTTTACTCCAGGCCTAGTTTTGACAAGTACTCAGCTCTCCACCCAAAATGAAAACCGTCTCTTTAGAAATACACCACTTTTTCCGCCACAAACTTCAAATTCCCTTCCATTTTAAACCTGATTTTCCCTGGTATGGGGAGAGAACAGAAATATGGTATTGAGATAGAGGATCAGCCATGATCATATTGAATGGCGGAGCAGGCTCGAAGGGCCGAATGGCCTACTCCTGCTAATATTTTCTATGTCTGACATCTTACCTTCTTTAAACCTTCCTGTTTCGTCTTCACCTTTCAGTCTTTCTTACCAATTCAGGCCTGCTGTGGGCATTTGCTGCCTCACTCCAGCAGGAACAGCTTTCCCATTAACTATACTGTGTGCCTGCTGCAGTTTAATGCATGCCTCAGACATTCCGTGACAGTAAGCGCACTCTCAAATACACTCTATTCTGTAGCAAACAAAGGAAGATCAACTCATCAGTCATGCGTCCCTTCTAGATTCAAACATCTGGAGGACTTTAGCAACATGTTTGCACCAAAATAAAAAAAAAGGAACTTGTGGCTCACTTCATAACCTCCAGCATTAGAGATGTGCAGAATGGACGACCTGTTGAGGCTTTGCATTGAAGAGCCGCTGCCCTGCAGAAAAGCGTGAGGGCACACGGGTCCTCTCAGCCATGGCCAACCCCCCACCCCGCCATGAGTTCCAGCTGTCAGCTGGGCTGCAAAGAGCACGGTCATGGAGCACTCCCTATGCACAGTTACAGAACCACCAGCGAAACTGCAGAATTCTGAGAACAGGAAAAAGAAAGACTTGCATTTATATAGCGCCTTTCACAATCCAAAGCACTTTACAGCCAATTAAGTACTTTAAAAGTGTAGTCACTGTTGTAATGTAGGAAACACAGCAGCCAATTTTGCACACAGCAAGTTCCCACAAACATCAATGTGATAACAACCAGATAATCTGTTTTTAGGGGTAAATATTAGCCTAGGACACCAGGGAGAACTCCCGTCCTCTTCTTTGAAATAGTACCATAGGATTTTTTTATATCCACCTGAGAGGGCAGATAGGGTCTCAGTTTAACCCCTCAGTCCTACACTGGAGTGTCAGCCTAGATTTTATACTGAAGTCCCTAGTGTGGCACTATGAACCCACAACCTTCTAAAACTCAGAGGCAAGAGTGCTACCCACTGAGCTCAGCCCTTCTGTTATGTCACCTCAGAGAATAGTCCACATTACAGAGGGAGGGGAAAATCTTATGTAAAGGGAGAAAAACAATACATTTTCTTAAGTAGTCAAGGAGTTTCCAGGATTATTTATTTAGTGTTAAATGATATAAGCCTGGAAATGATGCTATGTGATATTAGTGGATGAACACTTGACGCTATTTTAGCAGAAGTGCTAACCTGTTTGATATGAACACGTTGAGCGTTTGTACAATAATAGCACCCGATGTAATTTTCAGGCTGTAGTTTTAACAGTATTTCTTTCTTAGTCCCTTCCAACATTTCCTTTCGAGTCAACAGTTGATACTAGTGATGCCATTCACAGAGGCTGGTAAAATAAGTTTATTACAGCATCATTAAGTTTTACAGAGAAACTGTTATGGCAGGACGATCATATTCCTGTAATCACACATAATTATTTTCACCATTAGAGACACACAGGAACTTCTGTTGTGGTTGTTTTATGATTTGAAAACAGAAATATCTGCGCAGTAATATTCAGATAAAAATATATGAGAAATACAACACAAAAAATAAAAAGATACAGACCTGAATTATTCCATTGATTTTTTTTCTTGTGCAATAAAGTCCCACTGGCCCCTTCAAGTAAACTGACATTTAAATCATGAGGATTACAAGCTCAGACCTTGGTTTTTGAAGGAAGGGGTATATTAAATTTCAAAACTGAGATCAATAGATTTTTGTTAGGTAAGAATATTAAGGGATCTGGAACCAAGGCGGGTAAATGGAGTTGAGGTACAGATCAACCATGATCTCATTAAATGGTGGAACAGTCTCGAGGGGTTGAATGGCTTACTCCTGTTCCTATGTTCCGAAATCATTTCATTCTTAATTTACTTCTCCCTCTCCACTTCAAAATAAAAATCAGCGTTTGAGCACGTACCCCGCTTAATAAATGATGGGCCGCACATGCTACTTAGCAAATGCTGCAAAGGCTAAACACCAAAAGAAGTAGAGAGAGGAGATCGTCCCTCTGGTTCCTGAATGGATTCTGTTGTGCTGAATGTTACACAGCAGCAAGCAGGGAATCACAGAATGTTTGTTAAATCCCACTGTTCCATAAATGAACATAAAAGCTGTTACACTTTTTATTTTGGTGCAAAAATAAAACCTCTACTGTAGTCATCAACAGTGCAAGAGTCACAGGACATCTCTTCTCTTCAGAAGAAAAAAAATCCTGATAACCTGGTCAGTTTTGCTGTTGTAACTTTGTGCACTTGAGTTTCAAGTTGTACAACGAAAATACCTGTGTACAATACAACAGATATACCTGTGTACAGTACATCAGATATACTTGTGTACAACACATCTGATATACCTGTGTACAATACATTAGATATACTGTGCACAAAACATCAGATATACTTGTGTACAGCACATCAGATATACCTGCGTACAATACATCAGATATACTTGTGTACAAAACATCAGATATACCTGCGTACATCAGATATACTTGTGTACAGAACAAACATATCTGTGTACATCAGATATACCAGATCATATATATGTGCACAGCATAACACATACGTGTACACAGAGTAATAGACATACCTGTACACAGAATAGCATACATACCTGTATACTGAATAACAGATGTACCTGCATATGCTATACAGATATACCTGTGTTCGGTAGAGCAGACATGCCTGTTTACATAAATAATAGCTAATTCAAAATTCTTGAAATTTTTTTTTCTAGATTGTTCCAAAGCAAAGAAACTAATTCAGATGGTCGAGTACTAAGGACGTGCTGGAATGTTCTTACACAAAAGTGAAGACACGCTGGATCTATAAACATTTCAACCACTTCAGCATCACTTTGAATTTTTTTTTCACCACTGCGTGTAAATTTTGAAAGCAAACAAAAAAAAACATGTTTTGATGCAGATTATACTTATAGATAGCCGCTGAAGGCATCTGCAGCACACGTGAAGCACTTTCCAGCCCGTGGTTTCTTTGCGGTTCCCAGTGTGTCACTTGGTGCTTGGCTCGTGAAGGCAGGTCAATAAAACAGGAGGTCAAATCCAGGTGACTCCAGTCCGATGGTTGCTCAGCGTCACATGGATTCACTGTTATAGGTCGAGGTACTTCTCCTTCTGGGAGGTGCCCTAGGGTGTCTTAGCTCTGCCTGTAGAAAGAAACATGTAGTCACAATCAACCACTAAACCTGTCAACAGATAAGCAGCTGCTCCACTCATGACTTAACGGGTAAACCCAATTTGCGACTGAGTTATAAAGACCAGGAAGGTCTCAGTTTCAATCCCCAGTCTGTGTTGAATTAGCTGATCTCAGCTGGCACGCGACAGTTGGTTTGGAATATGAAAACATAAGGCTGGGCTCGCCATCCAGTGAGAGCATGAGAAAGTGCGCACATTTGGACGTCACTTGAGCACAGATTGGGCTCAGATATGGTGATCTCTCCCATCAGTTGAACTGTCTGCCGTCACTCACTATCTAAGCTCATGAATGAGGAGTGGGTGAGGTGTCAGAAGGGCTGTCGGTGCCTGAAGAACTGTACCCCAGTATGACTCACCCATCCACAAATAGCCTGGGCTGTTGTTTTTAAAAGGGAGTTGACCTAAAGAAGACAAATTTGACAAGATCTTCCTAGATGCTTGGAAATTGTTATTAAACCACACCTGTGGTCAGTCGTCACACAGGAGTAAAGTCAGGTGCCCTTTGGGTCACTTGAGTGTCAGAATTGTTTCCGGCAATTAAGTAAGTTACAATCACTAACATTTTAGTCTTTGATGAAAAGACTTTGCCCAGATAATGTGCGTGTATTTTAAAAATGTGCATTTTTTTTCTCAAATCAGGTTCATTGACTGATTTTGCCTTAATACTGCCATTTTTGGAATCAGAACTACAAGCAGCTGCACTGCTGGATTTAATGTAGACCACAGTAACCAATGGTTTTCTTTTAATTGTAATTTATGAAGCTGATGTTAAATTGAATCACATTGGTTGGGAGGAATCCTAAGGGATAAGCATCTCCTTGATTCCATCAATTAAAATAACAACACCAGGCAAGCTGATCTCAACTACTGAAGCAGATTTGCATCAAGGAAGGAAGGAAGGAGGAAAGGGGAGATGGGGAGGAGGGGAGGAGGGGGTAGAGGAGTTGGGGGAGGGGGCGCTTCCATTTCACCTAACAAGGACCTGGCAATTTCTTTAGCGTGGATTACTTTGACAAAACCTCCAAGTCAAAGCTTCATTTCTATGTTTGGCAGAGCTGAGTTTACTGTACAAAGCTGAATTTGTGGAAAAAACACCTTGTCATAAAAAAAAAGCTATCCACTAAATCACATGACCTCGATTGACCAGATGGACCACTCCTCTAACTCACTCGAGAGACAACCTGACGTAGCAGCTCCAGTAACATACCTCAGGACGTTGTATCTTTTTTCTAAGAGGTTTATGGGGGCGTTTGATCACGAGTCCTGTTATTTCATCATCAGACTCCTCTACTGCTTTAGTCTTATACTGCTCCTCATCTGACCTCGGACCCTGATCAATATTTACTTCATCACCTTTTAATGTCCAATTAACCATCTAAGAGGTGAAGAAAAGTAATACAAAAATAAAAGAAAGAAAATATTTACTTGTTTTAATAATGGCTTTAAGGGTAGGCTGCTAACAACAAAAGCAAAGCACACTTATTAGCGCCATCTTGGAAACACAAAAGTTGCAAGCTCTTCACATGAAAACTGACCAATCTCTGGACTTCCATTCTGGGTAAGGTAGAGGGGATAAATATTCTAATATCAGTTAAACACTGTGCTGGAACTGTTTTCCAGATTTAACGTGGCAATTCCTATTTTATGATAAATGTAATTTTGATAAAACGGGGATGTAGGAGAAGTTGAGCTCATAATGACATTTTTTATTTTACTTTTCTCAGCAGTAAGCATTCCCAAGTTGGATGTAGCTCACATCAGATGCTGGATAAGGTTCTCCAGCATCTACTTCGAAAGAGTACAAACCCACTGCCCCAATGTACCTCATTGTACCATGATGATGCTATTTGTTGTGAGAAATAGAAATCTTTCTATTGTTCATTTATATCTCCCATCTCATCTTTGTGGCCTCTCTGAATGAGGTTTTTTGATTACTGCTGAACCATGGGAAACTTTGTGTTGTGGTCTTGCACTGGGCTTAAGACCCTTGCAGCCAAGTAAAGAAAGGAGACTTTCACTCCATCGATTTGGGCTGAATTCATTCGCAGCCCTCAGTTGTGAAAGGCTGCTAACTCACTAGGTCACCGCGTTGTCCCAATGAATGGCCAGAATTCCCTCATCCCACCGCGAAGTGTCAGGACAGGACCTCCATCCACCGCCCTGACCTCAACGCGACCCCGGCAGAGTTTCCTTCCTTAGGGTCTGTTTAGCTATGCAGGGCAGGCTCCCAGCAGGATTTCCACTACCAAGAAGGAGCCTGCTGCTGCCAAGAGGGACATGCAGCCAGTGCTGCAGCAGGACACCCATCGCAGCACCTGGAGTGACAGGAGCCGCTGGTTTGTTTGTCTTTTTGATTATGCCTCTCTGAAGCACTTTGGGATCTTTTCGACTTTAAAGATGCCATAAGTTATGCTACACCTTTATAAAACACTGGTTAGGCCCCAGCTGGAGTATTGTGGCCCATTCTGGGCGCCACACTTTAGGAAGGATGTCAAGGCCTGAGAGAGAGGGTGCAGAAGAGATTTACTAGGATGGTACCAGGGATGAGGGACTTCAGTTATTTGGAGAGACTGGAGAAGCTGGGGTTGTTCTCCTTAGAGCAGAGAAGGTTAAGGGGAGATTTGATAGAGGTGTTCAAGATCATGGAGGGTTTTCCTAGAGTAAATAAGGAGAAACTGTTTCCAATGGCAGAAGGGTTGGTAACCAGAGGACACAGATTTAAGGTAATTGGCAAAAGAACCAGAGGCGACATGAGGGAAAAGATTTTTCGCAGCGAGTTGTTATGATCTGGAATGCACTGCTTGAAAGGGTGGTGGAAGCAGATTCAATAGTAATTTCCGAAAGGGAATTGGATAAATACCTGAAGGGGAAAAATTTGCAGGGCTATGGGAAAGAGCAGGGGAGTGGGACTAATTGGATAGCTCTTTCAAAGAGCCGGCACAGGCATGATGGTCCGAATGGGCTCCTTCTGTGCTGTACCATTCTATGATTCTATATCAATGCAAGTTGTTAAAGGGGAAGACGATCCCTTCAGGATTCATCTTTAAAATTTGGGCAGCGTTCTCCAGGAGCAACAAGGGCACTGAGAAAAGAGGTAAGGGGGCCTTAAGAGAGGGAAAGGAACTCATCACTACATCCTCTTGCTCCAACATGCTGCTCAGTGAGATTGCTGCCGCTGCCCAGGGTCTACTGCCAACCCGTTCCTGGTGATCCCAAGGATTGGCAGTGGCACAGGAGGAAGGCAGTGATATCGGTGGGTTGCCGGGCACAGGAGGAAGGCAGCGAAATCGGTGGGTTGCTGGGCTCTGCTTTCCTGTTGCCATTTACATGGGGCTGGGCAGAGAAAGGGGCACAGGCTGGGGTTAGGGTTGCCAATCCTCCAGGAGTGTCCTGGAATCTCCAGGAATGGAAGATTAATCTCCTGGCCACTGCTGCGTGCACCCTGGGAGAAGCATCATAGGGACATTGAAAAAAAAATGTCCTTTTCTTTTCACTTTCTTTGAACACTTTTCATTTATTAGTTATAAAAATATTTAAGATGGGGAAAAAAGGCTGTTTGACCGGGCGGGGCGGTTGGAGGTGGGAGGTCATGTGATGAAACCTCCAGGAATACTTCCATCCAGGGTTGGCAACCCCAGCTAGGGCAGGAGGTAGAAAGATTTAGGTTGAGGCAGTGATGCTGCAGTAGGCCTCCCTGCCCGATTGTCCTGCGGTTTCCACCCAACTTGGGGCAGTATGGTGGAGGAAAACCCAGGCTGTACTTCCCATAATCTTTTTTTATAAATCTTTAACAGCTGCCAAGGGGAGATAAACCTTTACCCATTACTAGGCTGGATTTAGGAAATGGTTTCCAGAGACGAAGAGCACTGTGTGTTCAGACAGCTTTGCAGCAGACTGGCCAGTGATTAAGTATCCCTGTTGGGCAATGTCAACCCAATCAGTAACTTACAGAGCATGTGCAAACCAGGCAAGAGATTAGCAGGCGTGTTAAGGAGCGGAAGCAGAGAAGAGACATTTCTTGAAGACTCTGGATCAAAGCTTATGCATCTCTCGGTTTGCTAGCTACTAAATTATGGCAAAATAATTCCAAAGGTTTTTGTAATATGTTTCCCTTTTCTTCTCTTATCTCTTCAAGGAACTGGGTTACATTGGTTTATGGGTCATGGCTGCCCTCCAGTACCCCACCAAGCCATCCATTGTCCATGCGTGGCTCACAGGCAGGCAACTTGATCTCTGGAGCATCACAGCCAAGCTCTATCTTACGCTCACCAAGTGTTTAAAACAATTGTACGTCCAGCAAGAGTCACTGGATACTGGTCAGAAGTGGGATCAGCTTTGTCTGTCCCCTTTGTAAGGTTGAAAAGTTCAATTAAGTTGCCTCTAAGGTTCTTTTCCTAAAAGAACAAAGCCAATTTTCTTAATCTTTGCTCAAAACTTAGATTCCTGATACCTAAAATCATTTTGATTGTTTCTGAATCTTCTCAGGCAAAAAGTCTGATAATAATGAATGAATACAAGATACCATTAAGTGTATAGCTATAATTTTCCATTATGCAACAGTTCAACAAAATACCCTTCCCCATTAACATCTGCACTACTAAGTAGACAGTCTATGTTATTAAAGAAACCGCACTAGAACTTGTAGAGTTGATTGTGCTTTACAATGAGTCATCACATTGCAGCTTGTGTGATCAAATTAAAAGGGGTACTGTCTCTTTAAAAGGGATGTGATGCAAATGGCATAAGATGGCCAACAAAAGAGAGCTACTACAGCTGCTGGACATGATTCAGCTATTAAACACAATGACCTTGCTGCCAGGGAGTGATAGATACTTTGACTAACCAAACACTTAAACCAATCAAACATAATTAGTTGGCTGCAATTGTAAAACTGTGACTCTGCCCTGAGTGAAAATGCCAGTTTGCAGCACGGGAGGGTAAGATTTCAATCCATGCTGTTTGCATAAGCATCAATAGCAACACCGAGCGCAGGCTAGAGTAGCAGGGCACAAGCAAATCTATTCCATAGCACAAATTAAGGTCGTGTTGTTGAATAATTTCGAAAGAAAACCAGAATCCAAGTATATCTGGGGCTTGATTTCTTGACATAACCAATTGTACTTGGCATGTTCTGTCTGCGAACAGATTAACTGCAACATCATTTAACTATTGATAGATTGTGCCAAAAATTGTTTCAAGAAAATCACTTGCTTGAAGCTGTAATGGATTACCTGCCCCATCCATAAATGTAAAAAATATTTACATCTTACAGAATATAGTATTGGCAGCAGAGTGTCATGAACAAGGAAATCAAAATTAAATTGTTATTTTAGCATTTCATTAAAGTAGAGCTACCACCATGACTATGGCACTAATGCTGTTCAGCAGCAACACACATGCAATAACACTCAGCAACTAATGAAGGAACATAGTAATTATAGCTATTGGGAAGCTGCTTTAATGTTTATTTAACTAAAGGCAATCATGCAGCTTGCTAGAACTTACTCAAGTGTTCCAGAGTGTCGATGAAGAATGAAGAGACGAAATAAAGAGTCGGAAGAAGAAAGGAAAAATGTAACATGAAATGGTTACATTATGATAAACATTCCACCCGAGTGCATTAACTCCTTGCTAGAGTATGGTTTCACGCTGTCTGATCACCCTTCCGGTACCTCAACCACGTGGCCATTATTCAAGTGTGAGCCTTGACGGTAGGCTATTTGTCTGTGCTTATCCCAGGCTTACATAACACCCAAACACCCAGCAGGGATCACTCAATAATATTCAGTTGCAACAACTCTGTTCGATTTTCCCTCCTCTAACCCAGGAGTGCTGAAGAAATCCTCATCCAGACCTTTGTTACCTCTAGACTCGACTATTCCATTACTCTCCTGGCTGGCCTCCCATCTTCCACCCTCTGTAAACTTGAGCTCATCCAAAACTCTGCTGCCCTAACTCGTACCAAGTCCCGTTCACCCATCACCCCTGTGCTCGCTGACCTACATTGGCTCCCGGTCCAGCAACGCCTCAGTTTTAAAATTCTCATCCTTGTTTTCAATTCCCTCCATGGCCTCACCCCTCCCTATCTCTGTAACCTCCTTCAGCCCTACAAAACTCTGAGCTATCTGCACTCCTCCAATTCTTGCCTCTTGTGCATCCCCAATTTTCATCGCTCCACTATTGGTGGTCGTGCCTTCAGCTGCCTAGGCCCTAAACTCTGGAATTCCCTCCCCAAACCTGTCCACCTCTCTACCTCTCTCTCCTCCTTTAAGATGCTCCTTAAAACCTACCTCTTTTACCAAGCTTTTCGTCACTTGTCCTAATATCTCCTTATGTGGCTCTGTGTCAAATCTTGTTTGATAATGCTCCCTTGAAGTGCCTTGGGGCGTTTTACTATGTTAAAGGCGCTATATAAATGCAAGTTATTGTTACAAGGATTATTATAAATTAACGCCACTATGTGGTGTCATTTTCAGCAATTCAAGCATTTGTTAGAATCCATAATGCTGGTGCGCATCAGCATACAGTCAGAGAGTAAATACTTGGTTATTTTCAATTCCTGACAGAGGATAGCTGTTAACTCAAATTCAAGCTCATTCATGCTAGTGTAGTTAAAGATTTATTCACAATAATGGCAGATAAACAAGGTAAAAATGTCTTCCTGTGTAAGCCTGGACAGTGAGGCCTAGAAATTGGATAATGCAGCGCTTGCATTTTGGGCAAGAAATGGGCGCCTAAAGCATCAACATGGCTCTTCTGACAGGGAATGAGCACAGGCATCCCAAATTGGTTAGGGCTGCACAGAGTGGTCCAGGGCGCATGCCTAAAACTAACCTGTTTCCAAAGCAAATCCAAGACCTAACGTTGGTTGCAGGCGCCTTTCCCATATTCGATTGCTACTGACCGCACACGTACAGTGCCTGCTGCGGTCGGTTTTCACTCAAACCAGTGGCCACTGCTCACCCCCCCAACCCCCCCCACACCCCCCTATCCCGATATATTTCTCCCCTTCTCGGTGGCACCGCCAGACCGGGCTGGCATTCCCGCCGACTGAATTTCATCCTCTTCAGGACTAGCGCATGGGGCGTGACTGGCGGCCCCAGCATGGCGGTCGCACCCTGACGGCACAAGAAGACCATCAGTTTCGACGCAGCAGTCATTGCCACCATTGGGCTCGTACCCAAATTCAGGCACGATCCAATTTCTACCTCAGAGCCTCAGCGGGGTATTCGCCTGCATGAAGCACATTCTGCAGACTTGTCCAATACTGTCCCCATCCAATGTTCAGATACAAGAGAGAGTCTAACCACCTCCTGACTTTCAACGGCATTACCATCACCGAATCCCCCACCATCAACATCCTGAGGGTCACCATTGACCAGAAACTTAACTGGGCCAGCCATATAAATACTGTGGCTACAAGAGCAGGTCAGAGGCTGGGTATTCTGTGACGAGTGACTCACCTCCTGACTCCTCAAAGCCTTTCCACCATCTTCAAGGCACAAGTCAGGAGTGTTATGGAATACTCTCCACTTGCCTAAACATTCACTCCCTTCACCACCGGCGCACTGTGGCTGCAGTGTGTACCATCTACAAGATGCATTTCAGCAACTTACCAAGGCTTCTTCGACAGCACCTCCCAAACCAGCTACCCCTACCACCTAGAAGGACAAGAGCAGCAGGCACATGGGAACAATACCACCTGCACGTTCCCCTCCAAGTCACACACTATCCCGACTTGGAAATATATCGCCGTTCCTTCATCATCACTGGGTCAAAATCCTGGAACTCCGTTCCTAACAGCACTGTGGGAGAACCTTCACTAGACGGACTGCAGCGGTTCAAGAAGGCGGCTCACCACCACCTTCTCAAGGGCAATTAGGGATGGGCAATAAATGCCGGCCTTGCTAGCGACACCCACATCCCATGAACGAATAATATTAAAAAATACACGCTCCTTTTGACCGTAGTGAGAGTGATTGGGAGCGTCTGGGAACACTGCCTGTTTTCCTACCTTCTAACCTTCCGGTGCTGAGGCCAATTATAGTGCCTCAGTCGCTGTCCTGGCGGAAATTAGCCAGTTCAGCTATAACTGACCGTCTGTAACACTGTCTTTTCAAGCCCTTTCCTTAATTCAGCTGCTTCTATCCCTCCTCCAATCTCCATGCATAGCTGTGATTCGCTACAAGTCATTCCCTTTTAGTTCTGTTTCTGAACTAAAATGTGCCTGAACTTTCCATGGAATCCACTGCAATTTGTTTCCTTGTAAACTCACAGTGATGACGTCAGAAAAGGGAACGATGCCTTTCTGTCAACAACACCAGGAGCTTCTCCCGAGACTCTGGGAAAGGGCATGAATTTCTGGAACTCTTACAAAATTGGAATCGTTCAAACGCAACAAAATTCTGCACATAGCAGGAAGTGTGCTACATGCTGAGTCCATGATGTTTATAAATCGACTCAGAGTACGCTTTTCAGCCTTGTTGGTGCGTTGGCCTTTCACTTACATTCTCAATTTATAAAAAATACTCTTCTCTGACAATATAGGATGTAATTTGTATACCTCAATCAGGACTTCTACTTTACTGAAAGTGCACATTGTTTTTAAAGTAGGTATTTTTCATAAGTTATTTTCAGTCCCTGACAGAGGGTAGGGGCTGATCTCCTTTTGTGGATCATATTGTTGAGCCTCTTGACATGAGAGAGAGAGAGAGAGTGTGAGAGAGAGAGAGAGAGAGGTCAATGTGATCTAGCTGTCCTGTTGGGAACAGATAGCAGCTGGGTGAGGGCTGGGTGGTGTGGAATTCGATCCGCAGTGAAGTGCCTCTCTGTATGTCAGCTGATAAAAGATGTTTAAGCCCATTCTTCTGCCTTGAGACACAGACATATGCCAGGCTCTTAGCAGTTTTCCCAAAGACAAATTACACCTCACAGAACTCAAGCAGCTTGGCAGCCCAGCAGCACAGGTCCTGCTTTATTGGCTAGAGCACTAGGCCCTTTTTTTTGTTCTTTCAATTTCCTCTCCTATTCTCCTGCAGGCACTTACAGTGCCTGGGGTACAGTTCCATATGGCATCAGCCACTCTCTGACATATTGCCTAAGTGGCCATTTTCATGTGTAAGCCCACACAAGTCAGTATTGGCAGGCTATTTGACCACGGAGGACACAGATTTAAGGTAATTGGCAAAAGAACCAGAGGCGACATGAGGAGAATTTTTTTTACGCAGCAAGTTGTTATGATATGGAATGCACTGCCTGAAAGAGTGGTGGAAGCAGATTCAATAGTAACTTTCAAAAGTGAATTGGATAAATACTTGAAGGGGAAAATTTTTTAGGGCTATGGGGAAAGGGCAAGGGAATGGGACTAATTGGATAGCTCGTTCAAAGAGCCGGTAAAGGCACCATGGGCCGAATGGCCTCCTTCTGTCCTGTATCATTCTATGATTCTATATTCTATGATTAGAGCTTTTCAGTCTTGTCCTCACTTGATGTCCACACATAACCACTTTACATAAGGGGGAGATGAGGAAAAATGTTTGTTACGCAGCGAGTTGTTGAGATCTGGAATGCACAGCCTGAAAGGGGGGGTGGAAGCAGATTCAATAGTAACTTTCAAAAGAGAATTGGATAAATAGTTGAAAAGGAAAAATGTGCAGGGCTATGGGGAAAGAGTATGGGGGTGAGACTAATTGGATAGCTCGTTCAAAGAGCTAGCATAGCACGATGGGACATGCCATATGATTCTATGAGTACATAGAGAACAGAAATGGAAACCCAGAGACAGTTAAGTTAGCGGTAACAACTTATCAATGCCTCAGCTAAAGTTAAATAACTCAGTACAGATCAGGAATCAACCCCAGGTCCTCCTTAGTCCTCATAACCTAGTGCTATTCTGAGCAGTGCATTTTCAACTGAACCATCAGGGGAGTTATTCTACCAGACATCTACTGAACAGCACTCGAAGGATTTGAGGCCATGTTAGTGATCTTGACTTTAATATAGCAATTTATCCTTCAATTCAACCAACTCCAATATTATTATAGCCAACAGGTTAGTCAGCGCAATCAACAGCTCAAACAAACAGTATGAGCCCAAGATGAGTTCTACAGCCTCATACCCAACATATTACGACTTACCTGTTATTATATTGAATATGATGCCATTTCTAAAGACTGGAAAAAAAGGAACGCAGATGGAAAAACATACACCAACCAAAATTATACAATAGGCAGATCAGTAAAGGGGTATAAATCAAGACAGAGCATGAAATTATGAGTAACAAAATGTTCTAATGTAGATGAAATCTTGTCTTGGCCAACATTCCCATTCAAGAAAAGACTAAACTGGTCATTCACCTCATTGCTGTATGTGGGATCTTGGTATGTGTGACATAAGATATAAGAAATAGGAGCAGGAGTAGGCCATAAGGCCCCTCGAGCCTGCTCTGCCATTCAATAAGATCATGGCTGATCTTTGACCTCAACTCCACTGTCCCGCCTGATCCCCATACCCCTTGATTTCCCTAGAATCCAAGATCTATCTATCTCAGCCTTGAATATACGCAACGACTGAGCATCCACAGCCCTCTGGGGTAGAGAATTCCAAAGATTCACAACCCTCTGAGTGAAGAAATTCCTCCTCATCTCAGTCTTAAATGGCTGACCCCTTATCCTGAGACTATGTCCCCTAGTTCTAGACTCTCCAGCCAGGGGAAACAACCTCTCAGCATCTACCCTGTCAACCCCCTCAGAATCTTGTATGTTTCAATGCCATCACCTCTCATTCTTCTAAACTCCAGAGAGTATAGGCCCAAATGGCTGCCATATTGTTTGGCCGACATAACAATGAGGCCCTTTGGGATGTTTCTCAAAGATGCGATAACGTGCTTTACAAATGCAAATCTTGCTCTCAACACGAGTTTGTTACCTGCAGAATATGTAACATAACTGAAAAATTGGAGAAATTCAACAGCATAAAACACACTTCTTATTTATTGAAACACCCTTCATATTAGCATCAGACAAATTGAAGGTGCAGTGAACAACTCTGCACAATATTTTTAATTAGTTCTCAGTGTGTGGACAACACCAGCAAGGCTATATTTATTGTGGTGGTCCTTATTGTATGAGTGACTCATTGTACAACTGAGCAGCTTGGCTGGCCACTTCAGAGAGCATTAAGAATAACACCTTTGAGTGTGGACTAGTCATGTGTAGACCAGGCTGGATAAGGGGGTAGGTATCCTATGATTGGATTTAAATTCACAGCCATTTGAGTCACCAGTCCAGTATCATCACCACTACACTACCGTACCCATGTAAAGAATGAATGTTTGGGGACAGCAAGGCCAAGGCCTGGACAGTGCAATGAGCACCTGGGAGATTATTTAAAAGGTGAGTGGATACCACAACAATTATGTAGCTCTTCAAGTAAAAGAAATGTCTCTGAGCATTTCATAAGACGGAGAACTGCAAAGGAGCGTTTTAGTGTTGAGACCGAAGGGTCAGTTGGAGAAATTTATTTTAGGAGGTTCAGGAGGACCGGGATGGAGTTAACAAGGTGAAACAAAAACAGAAAATGCTGGAAATACTCAGCAAGGTCAGGCAGCATCTGTGGAGAAAGAAACAGAGTTAACGTTTCAGGTCGATGACCTTTCGTCAAGGTGAAGTGACTTTGGGAGAGGATTCCAAATGAGGGAGGTGGTGACTGAATGATTGGCTTCCGAGGGTGTAATGGAGGGAGTGATAGTTAAAACAGTAATCCAAAATCATGAGTGGAGGGTTTGAGCAGGGCCACAGGCATGAGAAAATCATTCAGCTAGGGTGCAGAAAAACCATGGACAGTTCCACAGAAGAAAACAAAGATCTGTAAGTCACCTTCTGGGATACAGTGAGCCTGAGGAGGTTGGCAAGGATGGTTAATGGGTGTGCAGGTCTTTGTGGAGGAGAGGACTTGGGCCATGGATCAGAAGGGTGGAAGTGGGAAAGGCAGTTACAGAGTGTTTGAGAAGTCAATCCTGGAGATGATAGGGGTGTCAATTAGTGTTTCAGCTGCGATAAGGTAGAGGGATACAGAGTACAGACTGAAACCAGTGATAAAGGGATTATCTTTGGAGTTTTCAAAATGAGCTGCTCAGAAAGCAGCAATTGGGGCTGTTAAGCCAGCATCTGTCACTACAGATGACAACCTAATGTAGGAGAAGGAGTCAGTGCAACTGTATTGGAATAGCCCTGTCTTGTTATTATTGGCTTGACATATTGAACCGCTGCACCTCCCCAGTAAAATAATTTCAAACTTGTCCTGAACTGATCTCTAAATCCACTGAAATCCACAAGCCATTAGACCTGTGAAGGCAAGTTTCTTTTTGACAAATTCCTGGCAAAATCTTGATGTATAAGTAAACATTTATTAAGTCCCAGCAGTGCTGCAGAGCCAGTCCTGACATACACTAACCTTGTACTAAACAACCACCTGTCTGTCCCTATTCTTTTCAAAAAAAAGACAATTGCACTATCATTTGGGAAAGTGACCCCAGTTATATGGTCAGGTTTTCCCCCTGTCGTGGGTTTGAATGGGCCAAGTTTCTAAAATGTAAACGGTACACTAATTTGCCAATTATGTGGCCCCATCGTAGTGCTGGAGGGATCAGATTGCACACAAGGTGCGGAATGAGTGTGGAGAACTGATCTTGTTTAAATTCACGAGCTCATCCCATTTAAATATTCAACAAGGTCACCAAATTTAAATAATCTAGGCTGACACTCCAGTGCAGTAGTGAGGGAGTGCAGTACGTCAGAATTATGGCTGTAGCAACTAAAATTGCAGGTTGGAATTAGGGATACACAAATTAATGCAAAAAATACAACAAAAGCAAAACCAACAGAAAATGCTATGAAAAAATTTCAAAGCAACTCAATCAACAATAAGAATAGTAGCAAAAAAAGTTGTATAGCTAATAATAAAGCTCCGCTTTAAGACAACTATATCCAAAATGGATGAAGGTTTGTAGCTCTTTTTCCCACCTGTGCTCCCTGTGAGCGTGGCCTTTCCACTGGGAGCACAGGACTGTTGAATCATATTACATAGAATTACAAAGAGTCTACAGCACAGAAACAGGCCATTCGACCCAACAGGCCTATGCCGGTGTTTATGCTCTACACGAGCCTCCTTCCACCTTACTTCACTGAACCCTATCAACATAACCTTCTATTCCTTTCTCCCTCACGTACTTATCTAGCTTCCCCATAAAAGCATCCATGCTATTCGTTTCAACAACTCCATCTGGTAGCGAGTTCCACATTCTCACCACTCTCTGAGTAAAGAAGTTTTCTCCTGAATTCCTTATTGGATTTATCAGCGACTATCTTATATTTATGACCCCTGTGTACGTCCAAGCTTCCGTAAAGGTTGTTAGAAACAAAGTTTACCTGAGTTATCGACAGTCTCCGTGATGTTCCGCGTTGGGCTCTGGGCTTGGGCCTGCGCGTTGCTTATCTGCTCGGTGGGATTGTCAATATTTTCTCCTCGAATCGTTGTCAGATCCTGCATGCTGAAGCTTCTTAGCCTCTCCGACAGAGCTCCCTGTCCCTGCGACACAGCAAAGGATGTTCTCTTTACCACACTACATGTGACCATTATTCAGGGATCATTACCAGAAAAAAGTATCTCTCAGTGTCAGTAAATATTGTGGATGGTGTGTGTGTGTGTGTGTGTGTGTGTGTGTGTGTGCGAATTTTGTCTCACTACTGCCCCATTTACTCCTCAAAATAGGGCGGTAGCAGTGGCAAAATCGCGTGGGCCACAAAACCGCCAATTTACCGCTGCTTGTCCGCCCGTTCCGATTTTCGGGCAGACCTCTATTTAGGTGGGCAGAGCGCCCGCTGAAAGCAGGCAGGGGCCATGTTCGTCTCTGCTCATGTTACTACCACTAGGTCCTGATCCCCGACCCCAAACCACAGACCCTGCAAGTCAGAAGGCGGCTATTTCCAGTGATACTTAAAGAGATCCTCAGCTGCTCTCGGGTAAAACACTGGAAAATCTTACGAGACTTCCTGCTTGTGTTACATTGGGTTTTTTTTCGCTACTTAGACCATTTCAAAGTGCTGACAGCGGCTGTAGAACGTTCCGATCTCTTAAGGAGCTTTTGGCAGCGCACTTTTTTTCTTCCTGGGGATCCTTCTGTCGATTTCACTCTGGCTGGAGGAGGAGGGGGGGGGGGGGCGGCGGGCCTCCTTACTGTAGCTGACTCTGTCTCCGAGCATCTTCACTGCTACATCAGGGAACCTGGGGCCTCTGGCTGAAGTCATGGTGCCTGCAGCTGCGGAATATCGCTGCCCACTGTGCACTATCAAAAAGTGCACCTCCCCTTTAAGGGGCTGTAGGTCGGCTTTAAGTATCAGCCACACCGCCAGATTTTTAGCCCTCCCAATCGGCGAGCTGCCCATAGGGGGCGCGATTAGCACTGACAGTTTGCCAATTGTATTTAAATTAGGCCTGGCCATTAAAGTGACATCGCAGCCACCCATAGACTACATCAGGTGGGGAGAGCGGACTCCTCACCCCCACTGCCTGCCCCATTCGTCATTGAAAATCGGTCCCTATATTTTTAGAAGGTCTAAACCATCAAAGAAGCTGGTGCTCAAGCCCACCTTCCCACCAACGAGGGTTTTTGTTTATTGAGAAACCCCAGCGAAGGGTCACAGTCCTTCAGGCGGACCCTGGAGTGACGGAAAACCTTCCTCTGCCCATCGCTCACCCACATTACACTGTCCTGTGTCACTGCAGGATAATCCAGAAAGTACACTACAAAGGACTTGAAGGCCCCAATTTTAACTCCGGCTGGGTAGAGGGATAAGTTGGAAACTCGCCCGCTGCTCCGGAAATGAGGCCCGGGCTATTTTAACTCCCAGGCCTCATTTAAATCCTGCCAGCAGGCTTCTCGCTGACACCAAGTAGGGAACGGGATCAGCTTCAGGGGTCGTCTCGTGGGGTCTAGTGTTCGGGAAGGTGGGGAGGGGGGTGGGGCGGAAGTCTGTGGCAGGGAAGGCCTAAGCTTTTCTTGTGGGGTCTGGAGGAGCACTCCTGATCCTCCTGGCCCCACAAGGAAAGTAAAGAAAACTTTCCTGTTTGGGCCTCTTCTGACCCTGATCCTCGTCCCCACTGTCTTCACCTGACGAGACAGCTACAGCGGTATCCCCCGCTCAGACCACCGGTTACAATTTCAGTCGGGCCCCGATGACGTCGCTGGGGCCCGACGTGATAATGTAACAAAGGACCCCAGTTTGGTTCTTACCTCCCTGCCGCCTGCTCAGTAGAACGGGGTTAAAATTCGGAACAGTGTGTTCCTGGCGGCTTTCCAGCAGGTGAGTAAACTGGACGATTTTAACTGTCCACCCGTCTGGTTTCCAGCGGGAGGGGAGGGTTAAAATCGCACCCCCTCCAGTTAGGTTTCCTTTTTCTGAACTGTCCTCCTCCAATGGGCCAGTAAGGGAGTGGTGACTCGGGACAGTTTAACAATCAGGTAGCCCTTCTGTAACTTGGAAAAATAAATTCTCAATTTTAAAAAAAATCTTTAAGACCTGGAACGCAGCATGTCCCTGCAGGCATCCAGCCACCAGAAGTACTTCTATAGACTAAGTTAGAGTAGGAGATGTGTGACGGGTCTTAATAATTACAGCATCAGTAAAATTATATTCTGAAAGCAAGTGTGTCACACCGGGGAGTTTTAGTCCAGATCAATAACCTATAGGGATACCGAAGATCTACATTTATCTTTTAAAAAAAAAATATTCATCATTGTTTCCCTCCCCTGTTGGTTTCCCTGATTCAGGCATCACCTCCAGTTGAGAGGGTGGGCAAACGACCATCTCTATCTCTGAGTTTTTTCCCTTCTTTTCTGGAGCGAGGGGCCGGTGGGGGGAGGAGGAGAGGAGGAGGCAAAGATGATGAAGAAAACATTTGCAGGGCGGGGGAGTGGGACCAGCTGGATTGCTCTTGCATTGAGCCGGCACGGACCTCATGGGCCAAATGGCCTCCTTCCACGCTGTAACCTTTCTATGATTCGAAATATCTGGTCTCTTATCGGCATCTCACAGGAGAACATGGCAACTCACTGTGGGCAACTGCAATTGCAAACCCATGTACATGAGCCATCAAATCAGGGAAACGTTAGGAGGAAGATTTGCAGCGAAAGGGAATGAACACATCAGAGATCCTACACGCTGTGTGAGTCACTACGTACTGATTATTTTATGCACCAACTAAATATCTGCAGTCTTGTGTGAACAGCACTCTTATCTCTGAATCAGAAGGTCGTTGGTTCAAGTCCCACTGCAGGATTTGAGCACGTAATCTAGGCTGACGTTTTGGTGCAGTACTGAGGGGATGAGGCACTGTCTTTTGGATAAAATGCCACGGATTTTCGGCCCTTGATGTGTTTGCATCAGCTCGTTTGTCAGCTATTTTAAAGGAGGCATTAACAGGTTTTAAAAAAATAACAGAGGTGTTAATCCGTTTAAAATAAATGCATTAAAATAGCAGACAAAAGAATTTGACATGAACACATTAAACGTTCACCCAATAATATCGCAGAGTTAATGCCCAGACTTATATTCTAATGTATAATATCACGCTTTCAATTGGACGAATATTGGGAAGGAACTATTTATGATGTTGCTACTCACTATGAGTAGCAACATCATAAACACGTTTCTTTTGAAGGGACTTATGAGGTTGCGAAACATAGGAAGGATGTCGAGGCCTTGAAGAGGGTGCAGAGGAGATTTACTAGAATGATGCCAGGGCTGAGGGACATCCGTTATGTGGAGAAACTGGAGAAGCTGGGATTGTTCTCCTTGGAGCAGAGAAGGTTAAAGGGAGATTTAATAGAGGTGTTCAAAATTATGAAGGGTTTTGATAGAATAAATAAGGAGAAACTGTTTTCACTGGCAGGAGTGTCAGTAACCAGAGGACAAAGATTTAAGCTAATTGGCAAAATAGCCAGAGGGGTGATGAGGAGAAATTTTTACGCAGCGAGTTGTTATGATGTGGAATGCACAGCCTGAAAGGGTGGTGGAGGCAGATTCAATAGTAACTTTCAAAATGTAATTGGATATTTGCTTGAAAAAGAAACATTTGCAGGATTACGGGGAAAAAGCAGGGGAATGGGACTAATTGGAAATTTCTTTAAAAGAGCCAGCACAGGCACGATGGGCCGAATGGTCCACTTCTGTGCTGTAAGATTCTATGGCCTCGAATTCAAACCCTTCGTTCCCCCCCCACCCCACCCCAACAACAGGCAGGAGAGGGTCCCCACCCCATTCCCGACCCTTTAGGCCATGGATGAGGCTCCTGCAAAAGGCGGGGGCCAAATTAACATAGTAAAGTCACGGCCTGAGAAAATGAGAAGGAGGCCCAACCTGGGGATTCTCGGCAGCAAATCAGAGTTGGGAGCTGCCGGCTCCCCAAGGCAAATGGCTGTTTTAGCACTCTTTGTCCGTCAGGCCTTCAGCCGCCCCCAGCCCCGATCTCCAGCCTCCTCTCCCCCAGCCCCGATCTCCAGCCTCCTCTCCCCCAGCCCCGATCTCCAGCCTCCTCTCCCCCAGCCCCGATCTCCAGCCTCCTCTCCCCCATCCCCGATCTCCAGCCTCCTCTCCCCCACCCCTGATCTCCAGCCTCCTCTCCCCCAGCCCCGATCTCCAGCCTCCTCTCCCCCAGCTCCAATCTCCAGCCTCCTCTCCCCCCAGCCCTCCTGATTGAGGGCCTCCTCTCCCCCAGCCCCGATCTCCAGCCTCCTCTCCCCCACCCCTGATCTCCAGCCTCCTCTCCCCCAGCCCCGATCTCCAGCCTCCTCTCCCCCAGCCCCGATCTCCAGCCTCCTCTCCCCCAGCCCCGATCTCCAGCCTCCTCTCCCCCAGCCCCGATCTCTAGCCTCCTCTCCCCCAGCTCTGATCTCCAGCCTCCTCTCCCCCAGCCCCGATCTCCAGCCTCCTCTCCCCCAGCCCCGATCTCCAGCCTCCTCTCCCCCAGCCCCGATCTCCAGCCTCCTCTCCCCCAGCCCCGATCTCCAGCCTCCTCTCCCCCAGCCCTGATCTCCAGCCTCCTCTCCCCCAGCCCCGATCTCCAGCCTCCTCTCCCCCAGCCCGATCTCCAGCCTCCTCTCCCCCAGCTCCGATCTCCAGCCTCCTCTCCCCCAGCCCCGATCTCCAGCCTCCTCTCCCCCAGCACCGATCTCCAGCCTCCTCTCCCCCAGCTCCGATCTCCAGCCTCCATCCCCCAGCCCCGATCTCCAGCCTCCTCTCCCCCAGCCCCGATCTCCAGCCTCCTCTCCCCCAGCCCTGATCTCCAGCCTACTCTCCCCCAGCCCCGATCTCCAGCCTCCATCCCCCAGCCCCGATCTCCAGCCTCCTCTCCCCCAGCTCTGGTCTCCAGCCTCCTCTCCCCCAGCCCTGGTCTCCAGCCTCCTCTCCCCCAGCCCCAGTCTCCAACCTCCCTCCCCCCAGTCCTCCTGATTGAGGGCCTCCTCCCCCCACAGTCCTCCCACCCGTTGGCCAGGCTGTCCATTTGGCTGACCGCCAGACGGGAGGCGGCCCTACAAGATGCAAATGAGGCCCTGCCGTTAAGATCGGTGGGACTTCTACGTCCCCGGCCTTGCCCGGTTCTTCGGTCGATTTCGGCATCACCTGCACCCTCCCCGTAAATATTGGGGCCTGTGATTCTATAGCAACCAAGACAATTCTACCTGCACTAATGATAAAATCCAAATATCAGGCTATTTACCACAACAAATCTGTACAGCTCTTTTAAGCATTTCTTTCTAATTTTATTGTCTCACCAAGGACTGTATGAAAAATGAAATCGAGTCAGAGCACTGTGGAAGTGTACAGCATCTTAAAGAGAAAAGTTGGGTTAATGTTTTAGACATCGCATCTAAAATTGACCTGATTCTCTCTTTCAGATGTTGACAAACCGACTGCCGATATTGGTGGCATGGCTGTGACTCACAATATAACTGTATCAAAGCACAATTAATGTTCAGGGCATTTGAAGTCTGTGTGTGTGTTACGGTAACTCAAACAGTTAATGGTCTCTCAACAAAAACAGAGTGGCAGTGTGCAACAATCCATAGAGACCACACGCAGTCCGGTCAGTACACCTCATGCAATCACATTGACTGAAGTCTGTATGAGACGCAGCTCGCTGTCCAGTTAATGCACTCAGCACCAGCACTCAGCATGTTAAGAAACAGCAGCATTATTTGGTCGGCACCGGTTATAAGAAGCTTGGGTGTGATTAAACACAAATTGCTCATTCTGCTGGGTTCCAATATCTGTGCAGTTTAAACAGCATCAAGCTGATCAACCTTTCCCCAAGCAGTTCTAAAACTAACAAATGTTTCCCCATTCCCAGCTCTCTCATTTTCCTAGACATATAGTCGAACATAACTGTAGGAGATCAAAAAGGTCCAATGTAGCTTTGAATTTAGAGTGCTTGTGCAGCAAGAGCCAAAACAGTATTGAATGACTGTCGCTATTTACGTCAATGCTTAATACATTAATTTATAGCTACTTTATCCAGTATTTTAATGGAGGGATTAACCCATTTGAAATAATTGGCCTCTGTTAGTCGGCAAAGGAATTTCATACCAGCACTTAGAGAACTTGTACACTAATAGCTCACAGTGTAATTTCTAGGCTTGAGGTTGTTAACTAATCATACCCCCAAAATAATTAATTTTTTTTGAGGGTCAATATACATATTTTTCTGGAGCCACTGTGCACTTATAATTATAGCTCTTTGAATGTGCTCTGTTCTTTTGGCGTGATAAACAGTGGGAACCCAGGCTGTCTTATTCCCCTCCTTAGCTCAGTTCTACTGTGGTCAACTGTGACACCATCATCGTCTCAATTGATATCAGAGGTCGAAGGTTTTTCATGGCCCTAGATGTTATCCTCCATTTCTTGTAGAGTCACATCAGTGTTAACTCTCTCTGAGAGTCCAGATTAGGGTTACATCAGCCTGTGCTTTAATTACAAGAGGCCAGCAACTAGCAAGTGCTCAAATGCAAGGAACCTTAATCAAAGGTAGTTCTCTGATGCAGGATTAGTAGCTGTGCAATCTGGATTACCTTCCCCTCTGTTATCTCCATATATAGGATTAGGTTGAGAAGGTGAGATACCTAATACAGAAAAAGCAGTTAAGGAAATCTGGTGAAAGCTGGCACAGGTTCACAGTCTCTAATACTTCACCACATTTAACAGCGCAACAAAGAATAAATGAGCTCCAGGAATCACGTACTGTCCGTCTGAAAAAGATAGCTTTCATCCAAAAATTAGAGTAGATGGGCACACCACATTATTGCACTGATACACGGGGTCCTGATCATTCCGCAGTTTCCTACCGTTACTCCAGCGGAACCCTTCAGGAAGATGGACTTAACAGCCATTTCTACCTTTTACGTCGTTTCTGGGGTCCCCTGCCGGAGTTAGGGTAGGAGATTGGAATTTCAGGGCCGTGATGTTATAAATTGTGGTAGTACATTGGACTGCTCGAAAATGGTCCCCACTCGTGAGCTCCTGATGCGAGCCTCAGCCATCAGGAGGAGATCAATCATCAGAGGATGGTGCAGTAGATTAGTACAGTAGCCTTTTAAAGCTAGGACCTGGGTTTGAATTCAGCTCAGGCTAATGGCGGGCCAAAACTGTCCATAATTCATCACTAATTGGCAATCTTACTTAGACAGGTCATTAGGGGATCGTTCTTGATGGCTCAGTAGGTTAATGCACTATGTAGCATGATAATGTCCCATTAATAAGGTGCTGAGTTCGCTGTTTAAAGTTGGGGCAAAGGTAGCAGAATCCCAACCATGTATGAGTTGGGGGGTGGGGGCACGGGGTGGGGGAGGGATATTTGTGGGGAAGAAACATATTGCCCCTCACCAGTGATTGCATCTATTGGGTGGGTGCACTACAGTTAGCATCGGCATCCCTGGACTAGGGAGAGGGAAAAGAAAAGAAATCAGCTAGTATTCCTGTTATCCACGATTCCCACTGGAAAGCGTGGACATCGTGCGAGAACAGGGGCTTGGCTCAGCTGCTCTGAAATTCAAATAGCCAACACTTAGGGGGTGAATTCCGCGGGCGTTCTCCGGCAGGTCCGCCTGACTTTGGCGGAAGAGCCACAGAAACCCGGGGAAAATGGTGTAAAAGCCGTTTACACTGTTTTTCGGGGGTTCCCGTGGCTCTTACTCTAAAGTTACGGCGGGCGAGTGAGAGAACCCCTGCTGAAATTTGCCTCCTTTTTGTCGAGGAGAATGGCCACACGGGTGTGTAACCATCCCCAGCACGAGTGCCTTTAAAAGGGGAGAATATTTGGAAAACAAGGCTGGTGCATGAAATGGTAAAACGTCACAATTAGTTGAGGTGGTTGAGTCAGTGGTGCGAGGACAGGAGAGATGAAAATTGGGAGCAAAAGCAACATTTCAAATAATGCTCAAGTTGGAGAAAAATGGCTCCAAAAATCCACGGCCGTTCCAGTGAAACGCCCGCCGTATCTTCGACAGGAGTCTGCCAGAATGACCGGAAACAAGGCCGTGACCTAGACACGCCAAGTCCTGGCATTAATTCAGGGATTCTGGGATGGCCTGCTGAGGGCAGAGCCGTTGCTTGCCCCAAACAGGGTGTAGCAGGGGGTGGGAGCCACAGAGCTGAATCTGCAAAAGCATGGGATCAGGTCGTGTGTGCTTCATCTTGAGTGAGGAATGATGTGTCGCATGAGAGGACCTAAAACAGAGGGGAAAAAAAACTCCACAAAATAATGGGGTGGAAGATGGAGAGTAGGCATAAATGGGTCATTTTCAGGTTGGTAAGATGTAACGAGTGGAGTGCCGTGGGATCAGTGCTGGGGCCTCAACTATTTACAATCTATATCAATGAATTGGATGAAGGGACCGAATGTATGGTTGCTAAATTTGCTGATGACACAAAGGTAGGTAGGAAAGTAAGTTGTGAAGAGGACATAAGGAGTCTGCAAAGGGATATAGATAGGTTAAGTGAGTGGGCAAAAATTTGGCAGATAGAGTATAATGTGGGAAAATGTGAACTTGTCCACTTTGGCAGGAGGAATAGAAAAGCAGTATATTATTTAAATGGAGAGAGATTGCAGAACTCTGAGGTACAGAGGGATCTGGGTGTCCTAGTACATGAATCACAAAAAGTTAGTATGCAGGTACAGCAAGTGATTAGGAAGGCAAATGGAATGTTGTCATTTATTGCAAGGGGAATGGAATATAAAAGTAGAGATGTTTTGCTACAGTTGTACAGGGCATTGGTGAGACCACATCTAGAATACTGTGTGCAGTTTTGGTCTCCTTATTTAAGAAAGGACATAATTGCTTTGGAGGGGGTTCAAAGAAGGTTCACTCGACTGATTCCTGGGAAGAGGGGTTTATCTTATGAGGAAAGGCTGGATAAGTTGGACCTGGAATCACTGGAGTTTAGAAGATTGAGAGGTGATCTTTTTAAAACATATAAGATCCTGAGGGGACTAGAAGTGATAGATGCTGAGAGGACGTTTCCCCTTGTGGTAGAGACTGGAACTAGGGGCCACAGTTTAAAAATAAGGGGTCTCCCATTTAAGACGGAGATGAGGAGAAATTCTTTCTCTCAGAGGGTTGTGACTCTGTGGAACTCCCTTCCCCAGAGAGCAGTGGAGGCAGGGTCATTGAATATTTTTAAGGCTGAGTTAGATAGATTCCTGATTAACAAGGGAGTCAAAGGTTACAGTAGGTAGACAGGAAAGTAGGGTTGAGGTCGCAATCAGATCAGCCATGATCTTATCAAATGGCAGAGCAGGCTCGAGGGGCCGAATGGCCTACTCCTGCTCTTAATTCGTACATTCGTATATAAACTATGAGACAGGAATAGCATAGGAACAACATGCAGGGGAGAAGCTTTAGAAATTTAGCAGAAAGCAGTTCTAGTTATTCATTCAGTTTGCTTTGGGTTGAGTTCACCTCAGTTTGTTTGTTGTCTGAAAAACATGGATAGGTGCACGCTCTGGATATTCAGTAAGCACAGTCCCGATGACGCAGTTGACGTTCTTCTCTCTGTGTATCTCTCCCTCCGTCACATACACACCTTTCGTCACCCGATTTCTCCTTTGTCACCTTCCCCTAACCCTTGGAAGTTCAGTGTCTAATGAGGGGAACCTTCAGACGATTGTAGCATGGTGGGGGGTGGGGACGGGGAGGGGAGAAGAGACACTGCTCCATACCCTGTTTTCTGTATATAATTGTATCTCTTTGCTACGCTGTGATGTGCCTCAGTTTCGGCACCTTGATCTTCCATACAGAAGCTGAGTCTGCTGACACATTGCGATTTGTGAAAGGAAACTCAGCCCGTATAGGTTTTCTTTGTGTTTTTAAACTTTATTCCGCTTTCTGCTGTAAATCAGAAACGCAATAAACAATTAAAAAATGAATCAATTTCAAGCAACCAGAGACACCCGGAATCAACTGACAGCCATATATTCCCTATCCCTTTGAGAATACTTTCTAAAATGTATTCATTTTTATACTTCTTTTTAAAGTGATTAAAGCCAGTGTGGCACTATTGGAGCTGGTGCCACACCCCTTCAGATCAGAGAGAATGGTGGATGTGATACTGAGCCGATCCCAGCTGGCATAGTGTCACGTGTTGCCTGGGACATGGTGATCAAGCCAATCAGGGATGTCCAACTACACTCCACCCAGATTCAAAATTCCCACCGGCAGGAAAGCCTATTCATTTCAAATTCATATTCAATATTTTTTCTTTTAATTATCTATTTTTATTGTTGAATGCTGAGGGCAGAATCTCAGTGTTGGCATTACTGACTAAAATAAATTGCTCACAGCTCATTTAGTGAGCGGGATTAAGTTACAGTCTATGATTTTTATTGCTTTCTAATTACTTTCCAGGCCCCTGGAAGGGATCATTCCACCCACATAACATTACCATTGAAATGATGAAGCAGGGTTGTTTGCTACTTAGCTCAACACAAGCATTTGGAGCGCAATGTTTTTGTCCCCAAGTGTTACCATGTTAAGGCAATTTATGAATATAAACTATGACTATATGAATGAGCCCTGACAGAATGAGACTGACGATGAACATCATTGGTTTATGATGACTGCATAAGTCAAATTTCATTTCTGTTATATCGGAATAAGAATATAAGAACTGTGGAATGTCTAAAGACCACTCAGCGTGTCAAGTCTATTCCCTTCAATGTACCATGCAGAACTACACTGTCGTGGCCTCCACCTAATCCAATCCAAAATTCCTGGGAAAGTTGGTTTACACAGGTAAACTTCCAAAAATGATAAACCAAACTTGCTTCACATATTCCTGCCATGTACTGAATAACACACAAGTTTCCATCACCTAGGCCTAAATCTATCCCCATAACTTTCAACGCATCTCTTTTTAAAGGAGCTCAGCTAATTAACACTAACTCTGATGGATCTCCATTCCACACATCAATCTCTCTGAGAAATAAAAATTCTGCCAATCTCTATCCTTGCCTGCAGTTTTACTATTCAACTTTTGAAAAAGATGAATCGATGAATGGATTCTTTTGAGAAGGTTACTTAGCGAATGAGGGTTATCCAGTGGATAATATACTTATACTAGATATAGTATATGATATATGATATCTATAATGAGGACATAGAATCACTGGGGGTAATTTTGACTTTGGGCGATGGTGTAAAACGGGCAATATCGGATCAGCTGATTTTCAATGGAAATAAAGATGGGGAGAGATGTATAACGGGCGGCTGACTCAATATTGCCAGTTTTACACTATCACCTAATTATCCCCACTATGTCTTCATCGATATCATCCAGTACTTTCGTCATTTTAAAGATTTGAATCACTTCACCTCTCAAATTTCATTTCTCCAATGAAAAAAAATTTAGTTTCTTCCATCTATCTTTATGATTCAAGTCCCCAAAATCATCACTGTCATTCTTCTCTATATCCAATGCATCCAGCTCTTTTTGACGATAAGTGGGTAAGAATTCCAATTGTAAACAATTTTACAACACCAAGTTATAGTCCAACAATTTTATTTGAAATTCACAAGCTTTCGGAGGCTTCCTCCTTCCTCAGGTGAATGTTGTCAGAACCTCTCTGGCCACAAGGGATGTGCCAGAGGACTGGAGAACCGCTAATGTAGTACCATTATTCAAGAAGGGGAGTAGGGAAAAACCGGGGAACTACAGGCCAGTGAGCCTAACATCAGTGGTAGGAAAATTATTGGAAAAAATTCTGAAGGACAAAATTAGTCTCCACTTGGAGAAGCAAGGATTAATCAGGGATAGTCAATATGGCTTTGTCAAGGGAAGATCATGTCTGACTAATTTGATTGAATTTTTTGAGGGGGTGACTAGGCGTGTGGATGAGGGTAACGCAGTGGATGTGGTATACATGGATTTCAGTAAGGCCTTCGATAAAGTCCCCCACAGGAGACTGGTCAAGAAGGTACGAGCCCATGGAATCCAGGGTGCCTTGGCACTTTGGATACAAAACTGGCTTAGTGGCAGAAGGCAGAGGGTGATGGTCGAAGGTTGTTTTTGTGACTGGAAGCCTGTGGCCAGTGGGGTACCACAGGGATCGGTGCTGGGTCCCTTGATGTTTGTGGTCTACATTAATGACTTGGATATGAATGTAAAAGGTATGATCAGTAAGTTCGCTGATGATACAAAGATTGGTAGGGTGGTAAATAGCGAGGAGGATAGCCTCAGTCTGCAGGACGATATAGATGGGTTGGTCAGATGGGCGGAACAGTGGCAAATGGAATTTAACCCGGAAAAGTGCGAGGTGATGCACTTTGGAGGGACTAACAAGGCAAGGGAATACACAATGAATGGGAGGACCCTAGGCAAGATAGAGGGTCAGAGGGATCTTGGTGTGCAAGTTCACAGATCCCTGAAGGCGGCGGAACAGGTAGATAAGGTGGTAAAGAAGGCATATGGGATACTTGCCTTTATTAGCCGAGGCATAGAATATAAGAGCAAGGAGGTTATGATGGAGCTGTATAAAACACTGGTTAGGCCACAGCTGGAGTACTGTGTGCAGTTCTGGTCGCCACACTACAGGAAGGATGTGATCGCTTTGGAGAGGGTGCAGAGGAGATTCACCAGGATGTTACCAGGGCTGGAGCGCTTCAGCTATGAAGAGAGACTGGGAAGATTGGGTTTGTTTTCCTTGGAGCAGAGGAGGCTGAGGGGGGACATGATTGAGGTGTACAAAATTATGAGAGGCACAGATAGGATGGATACTAAGGAGCTTTTTCCCTTCGTTGAGGGTTCTATAACAAGGGGACATAGATTCAAGGTAAAAGGCGGGAGGTTTAGAGGGGATTTTAGAAAGAATTTTTTCACCCAGAGGGTGGTTGGAGTCTGGAACTCACTGTCTGAAAGGGTTGTGGAGGCAGGAACCCTCACAACATTCAAGAAGCATTTGGATGAGCACTTGAAATGCCATAGCATACAAGGCTACGGACCAAATGCTGGAATATGGGATTAGAGTAGACAGGGCTGATGGCCGGCGCGGACACGATGGGCCGAAGGGCCTCTATCCGTGCTGTATAACTCTATGACTCTATCTGTAGCACCATTTCACAGATGAAATGAATGAAGAATTTGGCAATGTAGCAAGATCCAAGCTTAGCCATGTTCCTATCAATTTTGCTACTTTTCCAGTAATATCCCCACTTCTACCTTCTTTAAAATCCTCAAAAAAGGAACCTTATCAATACCTTCCAAAAACCCAAGTACATCATATATTATATCCAGTATAAGTATATTATATCCACTGGATAAACCTTATTCGCTAAGTAACCTCGTCAAAAGAATCCTGTAGATATTGTTTCTAAAACTGTATTCTGAATTCCCTTTATGGCCTTGATACTATTTAGACAAATAACATTTCATAAAATACCCTCCAAAATGTTCTCAACGACAGATTTCTACCGAACTGATCCATAGTTACCTCATTCCCTTTTTAAATATTGCGATTCTGGCGTTTTGGAGATTGCGTTTTGTGATTCTGTCCATTTGTAATTAGGGCCGCTAGTGTATTCGTGACTCAGAAAGTCAAATTTATTAAATGAGTTTACGGGATTTTCCGGGATCTTTACTGGCGTCTCAGGGATTGCATTCTATCCGTTTTTCCACGATAACTGAAAACTTTGCCAATGATGCCAACGTCCAGGATCTCCATTGTGTCAACCGTCAGTCGAGCATGAGTGCCTTATAGTGAGGAAACTCGTGAGGTAAGTGCTCCGAGACTGTTACCTTGGCAGCGGCTGTGACTGCAGCAGTTGCTGCCACATTCAGTCCTCGCCTTCCAAACTTCACCACAGCTTCGTAGCTCCGATCCTTGGCCTGGCTCAAATATTCATCAATCTCCTGTGAGGAAAATGAGGAAAGTGTGAGAAAACCTTAGTGGCTGGGGTGGGCCACAAGCTTTGAAATGATTTACGTATGTCAGCGTGAAAAAAAAATAGTCTTGATTCCCTTATGCTGTCCCCCTCAGCCCTGGAAAAATGTTTTATATTTATTTTTGGCATCTTGTACCAGTCAACCAGTTTCCGACCAAGACCAGTTCCTATTGCCGGTGCTTTTCTGTACGAAGGTGCAGGAGAGTAATCCTTTAATTTTCCCAACCGTGTAGCCCTCTCTCCAACTGACTCAACATTTAGAATATTGAGGCCCCATCCAAGTCACACTCACAGAATTGAGGCCCCATCTCACTCACCATGTCAGGTTTGAAGTCCCATCCCACTCATCACATGTAGAATTGAGGCCCCGACCCACTCACACATGAAGAATCGAGGACTCAAACTAATCACCAAATGGAGAATCAAACCCCATTATTTTCCACAGGAGTTAAAAACTGTGGATGTCCAAAGGGACTTAGGGGTTCAGGTACATAGATCATTGAAGTGTCATGAACAGGGGCAGAAAATAATCAAGAAGGCAAATGGAATGCTGGCCTTTATATCTAGAGGACTGGAGTACAAGGGGGCAGAAGTTATGCTGCAGCTAAACAAAACCCTGGTTAAACCGCACCTGGAATACTGTGAGCAGTTCTGGGCACCGCACCTTCGGAAGGACATATTGGCCTTGGAGGGAGTGCAGCGTAGGTTTACTAGAATGATACCCGGACTTCAAGGGTTAAGTTACGAGGAGAGATTACACAAATTGGGGTTGTATTCTCTAGAGATTTGAAGGTTAAGGGGTGATCTGATCGAAGTTTATAAGATATTAAGGGGAACAGATAGGGTGGATAGAGAGTAGCTATTTCTGCTGGTTGGGGATTCTAGGAGTAGAGGGCACAGACTAAAAATTAGAGCCAGACCTTTCAGGAGTGAGATTAGAAAACATTTCTACACACAAAGGGTGGTAGAAGTTTGGAACTCTCTTCCGCAAACGGCAATTGATACTAGCTCAATTGCTAAATTTAAATCTGAGATTTTTGGCAACCAAAGGTATTAAGGGATATGGGCCAAAGGCAGGTATATGGAGCTAGATCACAGATCAGCCATGATCTTATCAAATGGCGGAGCAGGCACGAGGGGCTGAATGGCCTACTCCTGTTCCTATGTACCTATGTTCCTATGATCGTCCGCTGTAACTTTGGTGGAAGATCCACGGAAACCCTGGGGAAATGGCATAAGCGACATTACGGTGGAGGATCAGGAGGACCCCCACAGAAATTCTACTCCAAAATCTCACCATATAGAAAATCAAAGGATGTCCACTACGCTCTAGTACAACACTTTGGCACAGCATGACCCCCATCACAGTGGGTTGGCCGCTTTATTTTAAAAAGCTATTAATAACAACTGTTTTCTCCATCAGTGCCATTTTGTTGCCCTTCAGTGCTTTACTCTGTCACGGAGCAAAATAAAAATGTAATTAAGCTGTCTGGCAAATCAGCTATGATGGCAGTCAGTTCAGTCACAAGGGATTTGCAACAGGCACATGGCATGTTACAGCACATCATTGTGCAATGGATGCAGTGATCCTAGTCACACTGGTTGGGATTTTAAGTTAGATTTGAATGCTTGGCACAGGTGTGGTATCGATGGGAACAGTACTAATTCCAGCCAGGTCATGGTATCTGTGCTGGGTGAAAACCTGTCTGCTTTGTAAAGAAATGGACTTGTTTATTCGATAGTTTCCCCTGTGACTGCACTCAACAAACATCTTTACAATCTTGTACAAATGTTTCTTCAGACTAATTTTAGGTTTGGTGATCTAAAGTCAGTACACAGAACTGTTTAACTCTCAGCAACTGTCAGCAATGTACAGTGATATCTGGAACATCTATGATATCTTTTAACCTTGTCTAACCTGGCCTTGAGCCAGCGAGTTGAGAATAGATACTAAATAGGATCGAGTTCAATGTCGGTGCCTTATTTAATACAGGTAACATCTCATAGAAGTACCAAAATTAACCAGTTCACTACAATGAGGAACACAGGGACCTAAATTCAACATCGTTGGGCCCATTTTCCAAGCATGAGATGAGCGCAACCATAACCAACGTGGCAAGGCAGAGGCCTGTGTCCGATCTGCATGGGCGTTCAGGCCACTGCTAAATTGGTCAGAGCCTTTTTTTAGGTGACTCCGGTAGCCGCCAGACTCCACTTCTGACTCAGATGCCCAAGTACATTTAGACTAGTGACCAGGTTGTACATAACCTTGCCATTCTGATCGGCACAGAGCTGAGTTTCGAGTCCCATATCCTATCTATCAACAAGATCACTTGTTTACCTTCACAACATTGCCATGTCCTTTTGGACTGAAATCAAAAGCAAAAGGCTGGATGAGTATTTTCATTTTGTGCTTTCTGTTTTGCAATCTGCCCAAACAGACTATTGAAAAAGAGCACTTTTCTATACTACATATTTAAGATACTATTGCCTTATACTTATAGTATTACCTAGTTCCTAAACTTCTGTAAATGATTTAAATGCAAACAAATACTGTAACAATCTGGTCCGATATGCAATTATTTGTGTTTAAATTTAGAGGAGAGGCAGTGGGAATCCAGTGGGAAATCGTGCCTGACAAATCGATTAGAGTTTTTTGAGGGTGTTACTAGCAGGGTAGATAAAGGGGAACCAGTATATTTGGATATTCAAAAGGCCTTCGATAAGGTGCCACATAAGAAGTTGTTACACAAGATTAGGGCTCATGGGATTGGGGGTAACATATTAGCTTGGATTGAGGATTGTTTCATGGACAGAAAACAGATAGTAGGAAAAAACAAGTCATTTTCAGGTTGGCAGGCTGTAACTAGTGGGGTGCCACAAGGATCAGTGCTGGGGCCTCAGCTATTTACAATCTATATTAATGACTTAGATGAGGGGACCGACCGAGTGTAATGTATCCAAGTTTGTTGACGATACAAAGGTAGGTGGGAAAATAAGCTGTGGGGAGGACACAAAGAGGCTGTAAAGGGAATATAGACAGGTTAAGTGAGTGGGCGAGAAGATGGCAGATGGAGTATAATGTGGGAAATGTGAAATTATCCACTTTGATAGGAAGAATAGAAAAGCAGGATATTTTTTAAAAGGTGACAGACTAAAAAATGTTGGGTGTCCTTGTACAGAAAGTTAACATGCAGGCACAGCAAGCGATTAGGAAGGCAAATGGTATGATAGCCTTTATTGCAAGGGGGTTGGAGTACAAGAATAAGGAGGTCTTGCTGCAATTATATTGGGCTCTGGTGAGACCACACCGGGAGTACTGTGTACAGTTTTGATCTCCTTACGTAAGGAAGGATATACTTGCCTTAGAGGGGGTACAACAAAGGTTCACTAGGTTGATTCCTGGAATGTGAGGGTTGTTCAATGATGAGCGTTTGAGTAGAATGGGCCTATATTCTCTGGAGTTTAGAAGAATGAGAGGTGATCTCATTGAAACGTATAAAATTCTTAGCGACTTGACCAGGGTAGGTGCTGGGAGGCTGTTTCTCCTGGCTGGAGAGTCTAGAACTAGAGGTCATAGTCTTAAGATAAGGGGTCGGCCATTTAGGGCCAAGATGAGAAAAAATTTCTTCACTCAGAGGGTTATAAAACTTTGGAATTCTCTACCTCAGAGGGCTATGGATGATCAGTCATTGAGTATATTCAGGACTGAGATCGATGGATATTTGGACACTAAGGGAATCAAGGGATATGGGGATAGGGTGGGAAAGTGGAGTTGGGATAGAAGATCAGCCATGATCTTATTGAATGGCGGAGCAGGCTCGAGGGGCCGTATGGCCTACTCCTGCTCCTATTTCTTATTGTAAACAATTTTACAACACCAAGTTATAGTCCAGCAATTTTATTTTAAATTCACAAGCTTTCGGAGACTTCCTCCTTCCTCAGGTAAATGTTTTAAAAAACATTTACCTGAGGAAGGAGGAAGTCTCCGAAAGCTTGTGAATTTAAAATAAAATTGCTGGACTATAACTTGGTGTTGTAAAATTGTTTACAATTGTCAACCCCAGTCCATCACCGGCATCTCCACATCATGACTATTTCTTATGTTCTTATTTAAATTACAGTGCAGGCAGAGTGTTCTTTCAAAATAATATTAGGGCTATGAAAGAAAGAACTCGTATTTAAATATGACCTCAGGACATCCCAAAGCACTTCACAGCCAATTATTACTTTTGATGTGCAGTCACTGTTGTAATGTAAGGTAATACAGCAGCCAATTTGCACACAACAAGGTCCCACAAACAGCAATATGATAATGACCAGATAAGAACATAAGAAATAGGAGCAGGAGTAGGCCATACGGCCCCGTGAGCCTGCTCTGCTAGTCAATAAGATCATGGTTGATCTTCGACCTCAACTCCACTTTCCTGCCCACTCCCCATATTCCTTGATTTTCCTAGAGTCCAAAAATCTATCCATCTCAGCCTTGAATATACTCAACGACTCAGCATCCACAGCCCTCTGGTGTAGTGAATTCCAAAGGACCACAGCCCTTTGAGTGAAGAAATTCCTCCTCCTCTCTGACCATGTGAGCAGGAAGTGTGTCCAGCTGCAGCGACTGGCTAACCGCATTTCGGAGCTGGAGCTGCAGGTGGACTCACTGTGGAGCATCCGCGACGCTGAGACTATCGTGGATAGCACGTTCAGTGAGGTGGTCACACCGCAGGTAAAGATTACGCAGGCAGAAAGGAAATGGGTGACTGCCAGGCAGAGTAAAAGGACTAGGCAGGTAGAGCAGGAGTCCCCTGGGGCCATCTCCCTCTCAAACAGATATTCTACTTTGGATGCTGTTGGGGGAGATGGCTTATCAGGGGAAAGCAGCAAGAGCCAAGTTCGTGGCACCACGGGTGGCTCTGCTGCACAGGAGGGGAGGAAGAAGAGTGGCAGGGCTATAGCGATAGGGGATTCAATTGTGAGGGGAACAGATAGGCGTTTCTGCGGCCGTAAACGTGACTCCAGGATGGTATGTTGCCTCCCTGGTGCTAGGGTCAAGGATGTCACGGAGCGGCTGCAGGGCATTCTGGAGGGGGAGGGTGAACAGCCAGTAGTCGTGGTCCATATTGGTACCAACGACATAGGTAAAAAAAGGGATGAGGTCCTGCAAGGTGAATTCAAGGAGTTAGGAGATAAATTAAAAAGCAGGACTTCAAAGGTAGTGATCTCAGGATTACGACCAGTGCCACGTGCTAGTGAGTATAGGAACAGAAGAATAGACTGGATGAATGCGTGGCTGCAGGGATGGTGTAGGAGGGAGGGATTTAGACTCCTGGGACATTGGGACCGGTTCTGGGGAAGGTGGGACCTGTACAAATGGGACGGGTTACACCCGAGCAGGACCGGGACTGATGTCCTTGCAGGGGTGTTTGCTTGTGCTGTTGGGGAAGGTTTAAACTAGAGTGGCAGGGGGTTGGGAACCTGAGCGGGGAGTCAGAAGGGAGTAAAGTTGAGAGCAGCAAGAGGGGAAGCACCAGGGGAAATTTACAATACAAATAGTACAAACAGTTGTTCAAGAACAAGTGAAAGGGAAAAGCGTAGAGCAGCAGAAAGAAAGTGTACTTTAGGCAACACAGATATAGTGAAAACTAGAAGGCACAAGGCGATTAACCCAGCATCAAAGCTGAAGGTCAGGCTAGGGTGTGTGGCCCAACTAAGAGTTCTATATACAAATGCACGGAGTATAAGGAATAAATTAAATGAACTACAGGTTTGAATTCAAATTGGAGGGTATGACATGATAGCTATTACTGAGACATGGCTGCAGGATGGTCAGGATTGGGAACTAAATATACCAGGTTATAAGGTCTACAGGAGAGATAGGGAAAATGGAAGAGGGGAAGGAGTAGCCTTAGTGATTAGAGATGAAATAACTTCAATGATAAAGGAGGATATAACGAGAGGTAAGCAGCCAACAGAGACCTTATGGGTTGAATGGAGAAATAGGAAAGGATCTAAGATTATAGTGGGAGTTGTGTATAGGACCCATGGCAGCAGCTCTGAAGTGCTGGATTGTATAAATGCAGAGATTAGACAAGCGTGTAACAAAAGGCATAGTGGTCTTAATGGGGGACTTTAACCTTCACATAGATTGGGAAAAGCAGACTAGCAACTGTCAGAATTTCTTGAGTGTGTCTGGGATAGTTTTCTACAGCAGTATGTCCAAGAGGCAACAAGGGGCAAGCCATACTAGATTTAGTAATGAGTAATGAACCAGATTTAGTTAACAGCGTAACTGTGCGTGAACATCTATCCAATAGCGATCATAACATGATCGAGTTCAATGTAGTGTTTGAAAGGGAAAAAAGTGAATCAGCTGCTAAGATTCTAGACATAGGTAAGGCCGACTTCAATGGGATGAGACAGAGACTGTCCACAGTAAACTGGGCAAATCTGTTAATGGGTAAAACGACTGATGATCAATGGGAAATGTTTAAAGAAACATTTAACGAGATACAGAATCGGTTTATACCCCTGAGGGGCAAGAACTCTACTTGCCAAAAAAAACAGCCATGGACAACTAAAGAGGTAAGGGACAGTATAAGACATAAGGAAAGGACATACAAAAAGGCAAAAAATGGCACAGATCCTGGAGAATGGGAAACATACAAAGATCAACAAAGGGTCACAAAACAGATAGCAAGAGCTACAAAAAGAGAGTATGAAAAGAAACTTGCAAGGGATATCAAGACCAATACGAAAAACTTTTATAGTTACAATAGGAAAAAGAGGTTGGTCAGGAGCAGTGTTGGCCCCTTAAAAACTGAAAGTGGGGATACTGTCATTGACAATGGGGAAATGGCAGACATGTTGAATAATTACTTTGCGTCAGTATTTACAGTAGAAAAAGAGGATAGCATGCTGGAAATCCCAAGAAAACTAATATTGAATCGGGGACAGAGACTCAATAAAATTAACATAAGTAAAGCAACAGTAATGAAGAAAATAATAGCACTAAAGAGTAACAAATCCCCAGGACCAGATGGTTTCCATCCCAGCGTTTTAAAGGAAGTAGGTGAGCACATTGCAGATGCCCTAACTATAATCTTTCAAAGTTCTCTAGATTCAGGAACTGTCCCTCTAGATTGGAAAATTGCACATGTCACTCCGCTTTTTAAGAAAGGAGAGAGAGGGAAACCAGGGAATTATAGACCAGTTAGCCTAACATCTGTTGTGGGGAAAATGCTGGAGTCTATAATTAAAGATAAGGTGACTGAACACCTCTCGAGAATTTTCAGTTAATCAGAGAGAGCCAGCATGGATTTGTGAAAGGTAGGTTGTGCCTGACAAACCTGATTGAATTTTTTGAAGAGGTGACAAAAGTAGTGGATAGGGGAATGTCAATGGATGTTATTTATAAGGACTTCCAGAAGACATTTGATAAGGTCCCACATAAGAGACTGTTAGCTAAGATAGAAGCCTATGAAATCGAGGGAAAAGTACGGACATGGTTAGGAAATTGGCTGAGTGAAAGGCGACAGGAGTAGGGATAATGGGTGAGTACTCACATTGGCAGGATGTGACTAGTGGAGTCCCGCAGGGATCTGTCGTGGGTCCTCAATTATTCACAATATTTATTAACGACTTAGATGAAGGCATAGAAAGTCTCATATCTAAGTTTGCCGATGACACAAAGATTGGTGGCATTGTAAGCAGTGTAGATGAAAACATAAAATTACAAAGCGATATTGACAGATTAGGTGAATGGGCAAAACTGTGGCAAATGGAATTCAATGTAGACAAATGTGAGGTCATCCACTTTGGATCAAAAAAGGATAGAACAGGATACTTTCTAAATGGTAAAAAGTTAAAAACAGTGGATGTCCAGAGGGACTTAGGGGTTCAGGTACATAGATCATTGAAGTGTCATGAACAGGTGCAGAAAATAATCAATAAGGCAAATGGAATGCTGGCCTTTATATCTCGAGGACTGGAGTACAAGGGGGCAGAAGTTATGCTGCAGCTATACAAAGCCCTGGTTAGACCGCACCTGGAGTACTGTGAGCAGTTCTGGGCACTGCACCTTTGGAAGGACATGTTGGCCTTGGAGGGAGTGCAGCGTAGGTTTACTAGAATGATACCCGGACTTCAAGGGTTAAGTTACGAGGAGAGATTACACAAATTGGGGTTGTATTCTCTAGAGTTTTGAAGGTTAAGGGATGATCTGATCAAAGTTTATAAGATATTAAGGGGAACAGAGAGGGTGGATAGAGAGAAATTATTTCTGCTGGTTGGGGATTCTAGGAGTAGCGGGCACAGTCTAAAAATTAGAGCCAGGAGTGAGATTAAAAAACATTTCTACACACAAAGGGTGGTTGCAGTTTGGAACACTCTTCCGCAAATTTAAATTGCTAAATTTAAATGTGAGCTCGATAGACCCTTTGGCAACCAAAGGTATTAAGGGATATGGGCCAAAGGCAGGGATATGGGCCAAAGGCAGGTATATGGAGCTAGATCACAGATCAGCCATGATCTTATCAAATGGCGGAGCAGGCACGAGGGGCTGAATGGCCTACTGCTGTTCCTATGTTAAATGGCCGACCCCTTATCCTGCGACTATGTCCCTAGTTCTAGACTCGCCAGCCAGGGGAAAAACTTATCAGCATCTATCCTGTCAAGGATGGGTGAAACTAGAACTAGGGGGCATAATCTTAGAATAAGGGGCTGCTCTTTCAAAACTGAGATGAGGAGAAACTTCTTCACTCAGAGGGTAGTAGGTCTGTGAAATTTGCTGCCCCAGGAAGCTGTGGAAGCTACATCATTAAATAAATTTAAAACAGAAATAGACAGTTTCCTAGAAGTAAAGGGAATTAGGGGTTACGGGGAGCGGGCAGAAAATTGGACATGAAGCTGAGTTTGGATCGGTCAAGGCCCTGTGGGTGGCGGAGCGGGCCCAGGGGCTGAGTGGCCGGGTCCTGCTCCTACTTCTTGTGTTCTTTAGATTTGAGGTTAGGATCAGATCAGCCATGATCTTATTGAATGGCGGAGCAGGCTCGAGGGGCCGATTGGTCTACTCCTGCTCCTATTTCTTATGTTCTTATGTAAGCCCTCTCATAATTTTATATGTTTCAATGAAATCACCTTTCATTCTTCTAAACTCCAGACAGCAAATGCCCATTCTACTTAATCTCACCTTATGGGACAACCCTTTCATCCCAGGATCTAGTGAACCTCCATTGCACCGCCTCCAATGCAAATACATCCTTCCTTAGATAAAAAGACCAAAAGTGTACACAGTACTCCAGGTGTGGTCTCACCAAAGCCCTGTATAATTGTAGCAAGACGTCCTTACTCTTGTACTCCAACCCCCTTACAATAAAGACCAACATGCCATTTGCCTTCCTAATTGCTTGCTGTACCTGCAATCTAACTTTGTGCTTCTTGAACGAGGACACCCTGATCTCTCTGAACACCAACATTTAATAGTTTCTCACCATTAAAAAATATTCTGCTTTTCTATTCTTCCTACCAAAGTGAATAACCTCACATTATGCTCCACCTGCCACCTTATTGCCCACTCACTTAACCTGTCTATATCACTTTGCAGACTCTTTGTGTCCTCCCACCTAGCTTTGTATCGTCAGCAAACTTGGATACATTACACTCGGTCCCTTCATCTAACTCATTAATATAGATTGTAAATAGCTGAGGCCCAAGCACCGATCCTTGTGGCATTCCACTAGTTACAGCCTGCCAACCTGAAAATGACCTGTTTATCCCTATTTTCTATTTTCTGTCCTTTAACCAATCCTCTATCCATGCAAATGTATTACCCCAACCCCATGAGCCCTTATCTTGCGTAACAACCTTTTATGCGGCATCTTATCGAACGTCTTTTGGAAATCCAAATATACTACATCCACTGGTTCCCCTTTATCTACCCTTCTAATTACATCCTCAAAGAACTCTAATGGATTTGTTAAACATGATTTCCCTTTCATAAAACCATATTGACTCTGCCTAATCATATTATAATTTTCTAAGTGCTGTTACTACATCCTAAATAATAGATTCCAGCATTTTCCTGATGACTGATGTCAGGCTAACTAACCTATAGTTCCCTGTTTTCTCTCCCTCCTTTCTTGAAGAGCGATAATCTGTTTCTTAGTGGTGTTGGTTGAGGGATAAATATTGGCCAGGATACCGGGGAGAACTCCTCTGCTCTTCTTTAAATAGTGCCATGGGAAACTTTTATGTCCACCTGAGAGATCAGATTGGGCCTCGGTTTAACGTCTCATCCAAAAGGCAGCACCTCTGACAGTGCATCACTGCCTCGGTACTGCACTGGAGTGTCAGCCTGAATTATGTGCTTAAATCTCTGGAGAGGGTATTGAATCTACAACCTCTGAGTCAGAGGCAAGAGTACTACCAACTGAGCTAAGGCTGACAAAGGTGGAGGGGTGCAAGGTATTTTTCAAACTTTGAAACCAGTCAGATGGACCGCAATGGTCTCTTCCAGACCTGCACATTCCAATATTCTAAATGTTTTTTTTGGATGTACTCCAAAGTGACTCTAAGCGCAGTCTACAGAAACTCTTGACATAGACAAAGATATTAGAACATTGCACCTGTACCCACACCGAAAGATGGTCAATCTGAGTCTGCTTTTGCACTGATGCTCGTTGCTTGCCAAGAATTAGAGTTTAATACAAGGCAGCCAGGTGGCATAAGAGTATCAGTAGACAATGGAGTAAAAGAGAATAGGACTGTTTATACCATTAAACAACTGAAGACTTTTTCTACTGGGGAAGCTGGGAGAGCTCCAGGCACTTTTCTATGCTGCGTATGTAAGCTTGCAACAGTGTGGTCTGACATGTGATGGTCTGAGTTCGAACTGATAGAAGGTGCAGTGGGAATTTTGCATGAATTGCAGTGCAGAATGTTTGTGCAAAATGATGTTAATCCTGGTCCATGCTCATTTTTATTCCTAGACCTTGGTGACATGGCTTGCTCACATGGGGGAGTCTAATTGAGGTGTTTAAGATGATTAAAGAATTTGATAGGTTAGATAGACAGAAACTATTTCCTCTGATGGGAGAGTCCAGAAAAAGGAGACATAACCTTAAAATTAGAGCTAGGCCATTCAGTGGTGATGTGAGGAAGCACTTTTTCACACAAAGGGTAGTGGAAATCTGGAACTCTCTCCCCACAAAAAGCTGTTGAGGCTGGGGGTCAATTGAAAATTTCAAAACTGAGCTTGATAGATTTTTGTGAGGTAAGGGTATGAAGGGCTACGGAACCAAGATGGTTCAATGGAGATAAGATTCAGATCAGCCATGATCTAATTGAATGGAGGAATAGGCTCGAGGACCTGAATGGCCTACTCCTGTTCCTATGAGTCTGATAGAAGTTTTCAGAGAGAAAAACAGTGTTTAACAGTCCCAGCTTAATAACTGTAGCAACCAAGTGTATTGGAAAATTGAAGTTATTTCAAAACCTTTCTCACCTGCTCTTTAGAAGAGAGTGTTGGGTGCACAAACTTCCTGTAGAGAACGCTGGAGCCTTTCGTGTAAGGGGAGAGCAGCCAAATAACGAAAGCGATCTTAAGTTCATAATAAAATGGAAACCTGGGTGGGGGGACAAGAGAAGCTTCTGTGAAATGCAGTCCACATACAATCAGAGCAGCTACCCTTACATCACAATACACAACAAGATAAACAGACGATGCTCAGGAGAAATCAGTTACCAGCCAACCCCGAGTGTACTTCAGCCGACCTGTCTGTCACACACACACACACACACACACACATACATTTTAACCCTGAATGGGTTTCAGATGGGCGAGGTGCGAGGAGTGTAAAATACACCCACTGGCAGAAATTTCAGGCCCGGGTATTTTAACTCCCGGGTCTCATCTACATGTTGTCAGTCAGCTGCCCGCCGAAACTCAATTTGAAAGTTATAGGTTGATTCAGGACAGTCAGCACAGATTTGTAAAAGGCACACATTGCTTGACAAACTCGCACAGAGTGCACGGAATTGAAGGTAGCCTTTTAACTTGGGTTGGAAATTGGTTGGGAGGTAGGAGTCAGTAGTGGGGATAAGGGATACATACTCTGATTGGCGGGATGTGACAAGTGGTGCTCCCCAGGAATGTGTTCTGGGGCTTCAACTTTTCACCATATTTATTAATGACTTGGATGAAGGAATATAGAGTTGTATATCTGAGTTTGCAAATGAAACGATGTTAGCAGGGACGGTAAATATTGCAGAGAGGAGCAGGAGGTTGCAAAGAGATATCGACAGATTAAGTTAGTGAGCTAAACTATGACAAATGGAGTTTAAGTGGGCAAGTGTGAGATCATCCTCAAGGGGACATAATCTTAAAATTAGAGTTAGGCCATTCAGGAGCGAAACCAGACATAAGAATTTAAGCAATAGGAGCAGGAGTAGGCCATACCGGCCCTCGAGCCTGCTCCGCTATTCAATAAGATCATGGCTGATCTTCAACCTCAACTCCACTTTCCCACCTGATCCCCATATCCCTTGATTCCCCTAGAGTCCAAAAATCTATCAAACTCAATCTTGAATATACTCAATGACTGAGCGTCCACAGCCCTCTGGGGTAGAGAATTCCAAATATTCACGACCCTTTGAGTGAAGAAATTTCTCCTCATCTCAGTCCTAAATGTCCGACCCCTTATCCTGAGACTATGTGCCCTAGTTCTATACTCTCTAGCCAATGGAAAATCCTCTCAGCATCTACCCTGTCAAGCCCTCTTAGAATCTTATAGTTTCAATGAGATCACCTCTCATTCTTCTAAACTCCAGAGATTATAGGCCCATTCTACTCAATCTCTCCTCATAGTCAACCCTCTCATCCTAGGAATCAATCAAGTGAACCTTCGTTGCACCGCCTCTAAGGCAAGTATATCCTTCCTTAGGTAAGGGAGCACTTTTTCACACAAAGAGTAGTAGAAATTAGGAACTCTCTTCCCCCAAAAGGCTGTGGATGCTGGGACAATTGGAGCTTTCAGGACTGAGAGAGTTCAATTTTTGTTCGGCAAGTGTATCAAGGGATATGGAACAAAGGAGGGAAAATAGAATTTAGGTGCAGATCAGCCATGATCTAATTCAATGGCAGAGCAGAGTCGAGGGGCTGAATGGCCTTCTCCTGTTCCTAATGTTCCTAGAATTATTAGAGATTTTTGAGGAAATAACAGAGTGTATTGATAAAAGAAATGCAGTGACTGCTACCTAAGATGCTGCATAGAAGGCTTCCTGATAAAATTAGAGTATATGTATTAAAAGGAAATAAAAACAGAAAATGCTGGAGGAGCTCAGCAAATCAGGCAGCATCTGTGGAGAAAGAAACAGAGTTAACATTTCAGGCCGAAGACCTTTCGTCAGAACTGGAAGATGTTAAAAGAGTTAAAGTTTTTGAGCAAGTACAGAGCCAGGGAAAGGGGGGAGAGGAGGAAAGAACAAAAGGGAAGGTTTGTGATAGGGTGGAGGGCAGGAGTGATTAAATGACAAAAGGGATGATGGTGCAAGGGAAGGAAGGTGGTAATGGTACAGATAAGAAACAAAAGATTGGTCAGGAGTAGCTGTAATTGGCAGCATCAGAACCATTACCAGCACTAGTTGACTGAAAAAATGGGAGCAGTGGTTATGACCTGAAGTTATTGAAATCAATGTTGAGTCCGGAAGGTTGTAAAGTACCTAAACGAAAGATGAGGTGCTGATCCTCGAGCTTACGTTGAGCTTCATTGGAACAGTGTAAGAGGCCGAGGACAGAGAGGTCAGAGTGGGAGTGGGAAGGGGAATTAAAACGGCAAGTGACTGGCAGGTCAAGGTCACGCTTGCGGACAGAGCGGAGATGTTCAGCAAAGCGATCACCCAGTCGGCGTTTGGTCTCCCCAATGTAGAGGAGACCGCATTGTGTGCAGCGGATACAGTATACTGAATTATGTGTATTAAAAGGAAGGTGGCAAGATGGATAGGAAGTTCGTTAAAGTATAGAAAACACAGAGCAGCACTTAAACTTGTATAGAATCTGGTCTCCATATTATAAAAAGGGTATGGAGGCATTGGAGAGGGTCCAAAAAAGATTCACAAGGATGATACTAGAACTGAGAGGATATAATTATCAGGAAATGCTGATCAGGCTGGGACTCTTTTCTCTAGAAAAGAGAAGGCTGAGGGGTGACCTGATAGAGATTTTAAGATAATGAAAGGGTTTTATAGAGTAGACGTAGAGAAAATGTTTCCGTTTGTGGTAGAGTCCAAAACTAGAGGTCATAAATATAAAATAGTTACTAATAAATCCAATAGGGAATTCAGGAGAAACTTCTTTACCCAAAGAGTGGTAAGAATGTGGAACTCGCTACTACAAGGAGTAGCTGAGGAAAAAAGCAGAGATACATTTAAGGGGAAGCTAGATAAACACATGAGAGAGAAAGGAATAGAAGGGTATCCTGATAGGGTGAAATGAAGTAGGGAGGGAGGACACTTTTGTGGAACATAAACACCAACATAAACCAGTTGGGTTGAATGGCCTGTTTTTGTGCTGTGGTTTCGATGTAAGAACGTAAGAACATAAGAAATAGGAACAGGAGTAGGGCATACAGCCCCCTGAGCCTGCTCCGCCATTCAATAAGATTTTGGCTGATCTTTGACCTGAACTCCACTTTCCTGCCCGATCCCCATATCCCTTGATTGCCCTAGAGTCCAAAAATCTATCGATCTCAGTCTTGAACATACTCAAAGACTCAGCATTCACAGCCCTCCGGGGTAGAGAATTCCAAAGACTCATAACCCTCTGTGTGAAGAAATTCCTCCTTATCTCAGTCTTAAGTGGCAGATCTCTTATCTTGGAACTATGCCCCCAAGTTCTAGACTCTCCAGCCAGGGGAAACAACCTCTCAGCATCTACCCTGTCAAGCCCCCTCAGAATCTTATGTTTCAATGAGATCACCTCTCATTATTCTAAACTCCAGAGAGTATAGGCCCATTCTACTCAATCTCTCCTCATAGGACAACCCTCTCATCCCAGGAATCAATTTCATGAACCTTTGTTGCACCGCCTTTAAGGCAAGTATATCCTTCCTTAGATAAGGAGACCAAAAACTGTGCACAGTACTCCAGGTGAGGTCTCACCAAAGCCCTGTACAATTGTAGCAAGACATCCTTACTTTTGTACTCCAACCCCCTTGCAATAAAGGCTAACATGCCATTTGCCTTCCTTATTGCTTGCTGTACCTGTATGCTAACTTTTTGTGTTTCTTGTACAAGGACATCCAAATATCTCTGAACACCAACATTTAATAGTTTCTCACCATTTAAAAAATATTCTTTTTCTATTCTTCCTACCAAAGTGAATAACCTCACTTTATACTCCACCTACTATCTTCTTGCCCACCCACCTGTCTATATCCCTTTGCAGACTCTCTGTGTCCTCCTCACAGCTTACTTTCCCATCTATCTTTGTACTGGATACATTACACTCGGTCCCTTCATCTAAGTCATTAATATAGATTGTAAATAGCTGAGGCCCAAGCACCGATCCTTGCAGCACTCCACTAGTTACAACCTACCAACCTGAAACTCGATGTAATGAATGTTTTTCAGACCGGAAGGATGTAAACAGTATGGTACCCTGGGATCAGCTGGGACGATAGATAGATATAGATATATATATATATATATATATGATCTGGACTTGGGTATAGGGGCACAACATCAACATTTGCAGGTGTCACAAAAGTAGGGGAATGTGAAGAGGACTGTAAGTAACTTCAGGAGGACATAGGTTACTAGATTGGACAGATAGATGTCAGATGAAATTTAATGTGGAGAAATGTTAGGTGACACATTTTAAGAGGAAAATAAGGAGAAGAAATATATACTAAATTGTAAAACTTTACAAGGAATAGAAGAGCAGAGAGATCTAGGGATGCATATACTCAAATCTTTAAATGTTGATGAGGCTGTAAAAAAAAGATGAGATTCTAGGTTTTATAAATAAGGATATCAAATACAAAGGTAAAGAGGTAATGCTAAATATATACAAATCAATGGTTAGACCACAGTTTTGGGTGCCCTACTTTTGGAAGGATGTCAAGGCCATGGAGAGGGTACAGAAGAGATTCACTGGGATGAGAAGCTTTAGTTATAATAACAGACTAAGGAAACTGGGACTCTTATCATTACAGAAGAGAAGGTTAAGAGGAGAACTGATGGAGGTACTCAAAATGGTGAAGATTTTGCTACGGTAAATAGGGAGAAACTATTTCTACTGGTCAGTGAATCAGCAACTAGAGGGCCAAAAGAATGAAGGGAGAGGTTAGGAGAATTTTTTTAATGCAGAGGGTTGTTGGGACATAGAATACTCAGCCATAAACAGTCGTGGAAGCAAAATCCATAATGGCTTTTAAAAGGAAAGTGGATAAATATTTGAAAAAGAAACATTTTAAAGTGTGTGAGGAAAGGGCAGTGGAATGGGACCGAGCGGATAGCGCTTTCAGGGAGTAAGTAAAGGTGTGATGGAGCTAAGGGCCTCCTTCTGTGCTATAAAATTCTATGATCATCTATTAATAATAGGTGTGCTTTGACCGAACAATTAGGTGAACCAGAGACAAAATGGGACAGGTTTACCTGTTCCTAACCCTGTGCATATTGGATCATCAGGCCATAGTTGCACAGAGGAAAATCAGGCAGGGAGCAGGAGTTTATTTCAAATTTGTTTCTCTGAGATCACCAGTGCTAGTGAATAGAACATTTTCCATTTAAGGTAAAGTAGATGCAGATGATAGCAAAGCTCCATCCACTCTGTCCCAAGCCCAGAAGAGCAACAGCATGGCAGTTTTCCATTTCCCGCTTCAACTACCCTTAGACCTGTCTAAATTACATTGCCAATAAGTGGCTGTTAGCAGATTTCTCCTGTCACTGTTGCAACTATGGGTTTTTAATCCACCAATAATAACTTCCGTTTGATTCTAGACCGAGTGGTTATAAAATAGCAAGTTTGATAGATGGACTTACAACACAGTTGCACTACAGCTGTCTTCAACATTACATTCAACAGTTATTATAGTTATAATACAGATTACATTAATGACAAGCAATCAATACAACCTGATCTGTCCGTTCTTCAGAACTGACCTCCACGGACTGCCTGTAGCAATGGACTTCCGACCATTCTCTTGAGAGCTCTAACTTTTGGGAGGGAGCATGCCCCATTTTTAAACTATTTGGTTGCGTTGTTCTGTACGTAAGCACCGCTGGTGTTATCTCCTGTTCCTACTTTGCTGACTCTCAGAAACTACCAAGGATTGTTTAATGTCTTCGTGTTTACGTAGCCTTTTACCATTATCAGGTTTTAGTATGCTGATACTAGGTTAGGACAGCCTGTCTCTTGAATCTTACGGTTTTTCCTTATTCTAGTGCCTCAGCACCCTTTCAATGACCTCTTGGGCTTCTGTAAGTTACTTTCCTCACAGAGATGCAGACTTTTCCCTCCTATTTTCTGTGCTTGTTTTAAACCATATTCTTACAGTGACAAATTAGAAGTTTTCTTCTGTAGGGCCACACTAAGAGCTAGATTGGCACTATCCAAATTTATTTCACATAGCCAGAGGCTCTCTATCCCGTCGTTCTGCGCTAGATTTGATCCAGGGTCCCAGAGGTGAAAGGCCTGTTCCAACCCACTGTGCCACCCAGTTCCCAGAGCGCAAGGTTATGGTCTGACTCTGTAATCTGCGGTTTGCTGACTCAACTTTTACGACTAAATATTCTACGCCAGAAGTTATTCCACTGACTAATTTGGCAAGCACAACAAGCGGGAAACTTAATGGGATTTTGAAAGATTCAGAATAGCTGTCATTAGACAGGCATTGACAGTCCCTTCCCTGGTTATAATGGGCATCAGTTAAACTAGTATGACTCAGTCTGTTGTGAGAGGCTTTCACTGTATTTTTAAATACATTAACAGACAGTATAGCACAATGAAAAAAAATAACATCCCTCAAGTGTCAATGTTCCAATCAACATCATGGAAACAGTCGAGGGAAGTGACTTTTACATTTAATTCATAGAATATTCTTGACACGCCTGCTTTAAAATGTAGCCATTTTGTTTCAGTGGAGTGAAATGTGTTCCAGTTTTATATAATTTGGATAAGGGTGAGCACTTTGTTCACCTCATTTTAGTATTTTTCTTGAAGCCAGAACATGGAAAGGTCACAATTTAAACAACTGAACGACCCTTACCAAATAAAAAAAAATGAAAATTACTTCAACAAATGTTTCTATTCAGCAAAGTGCAAAAGATACGTAGATGCCGACTTGGGTGGGGGAGAAACAAGTTTCTTGCTTTAGTCTCGGTCAGGGTGGACTTGTTGCTAAAAACCTTACTATCTCTCAGTATTTCAGCCCCTACTTTATAAATGGACTGAATCCCTTCATTGTGGGTTGGATGCATCTCTTTATATAACAAAAATAAAACATTCAGTGGATGGAAGAAGAAGGAGATTTAGTGCTGCATGTTCTCTTTTAATTAGTGCTCTATACGCTAGGCAGAGATTGCTACACTTCACCAATAGGACGTGAACTGATACAAGTCTACAATCTGTGCTGGGATACCATTAAATAATAAGAATAATACAACACTGTGCCTTACCAGGGAAGAAATAGATCTGTGAAGGTTTCTAGTGTAGTGAACAGTGCAAATATGATCCAGTACATCATCCATTTTACCTGGTTAAATAAGATAAATATAAAAGATGATTTGATCCAGCTACATCTTTCCAAAGACATGAATACAAAATAGCAATTATCCCGCAAACAGAGTTTAAATATAAATAAATCAGGTATTCAGTGGCTTAAATGTACTCAGCAAAAAATTACATTTTGTAAATCGGTTTGAGTGTTTTTATTAGATTTGTCACCAGTAATCTCAAACCCAATTGGACAATCACTTCATAGAAGCTGATTTTTGCTCTTCCATTCACCCTGTACCAATGGTCACAATTCTGGTCACTCTTTAACTGCAGTACAAACGGACAGCTGCAGTTCTATAGGGAACAAGGGGGAGCTCTGTGTATTAACTACTCAAATACATCCTTCCCAATAGACACTGACTTCAAGGGAAACTTCCAGTGATTGAAAATAGATGACAAATTACAGTTTAAAAAATTCACTGGGCACCAACCACAGTTGGACCGCAAATGATCCACATTGCCTGCGTTATGCTAGTTCTTTCACTCATTCTCTAAGCACGGGGTTGTTTCTTCTACACTGATTTGAATTATAAAGCAGCCATACAATAGGGCAGTGTTTTATACACAGGTGTGATTTATATACTGGATTTAAAGTCACATTTCTCTTTATGAAATTCAGAAATAAGTTTTAAAAAATTCTATTTCCCACTGTCCCCAACCTCTATTGCAGGAATTATCATTGCAGTAATAACGATAATTACTTACATATTCTTTGACATTCTTTGTTTTTACGGCCTTGTAAGAAGAATACGCTGGATAAAGTGTGCCAAAAATCAGCCTGGAAAAGAAAACTTCAGTTACAATAATGTACATCATACATCACAAATGTAACATTGGGTTAAAGGCAATTGGTTAAAGTTCAGTCATCATTTAGCAATTATTTTGAACCATTTTAAAAGAGGAATCTTGGTATCAGTATCTCTTTTTCTTCAATTTATTTTTTTAGTCAGCTGGGTGTCTGACAAGTGGGGAAACCCATCACTGTACTTAAGAATCCTCAAAGCAAACTACTGGGGACTGCCAGAAGTAGGGCCAGCAGTTCGATCGGACCACTTTAACTCCCAGGCTTCGTTTAATATACCAGGCCCGACTCCTGCCTGAACCCAGCGTCAATGGTGTCAAGCCTCCGGGCAGGAGCTGGGCAAGTGCGGCAGGGGGCCTGGGGGCCTGGGTTTCCTTGTGGGTCCCACTGGAGCAGTCCTGCTCCTTCTGGCCCACAAGGAAACCTCTTTTAAAAAGTGCCTGCAGTGAGGGCCTCACACGCTCCCCAAAAACCTGGGAGTTACAGTAACAACAACAACTTACATTTATATAGCGCCTTTAACGTAGTAAAACGTCCCAAGGCGCTTCACTGGAGCGTAATCAAACAAAATTTCAGACCAAGCCACATAAGGAGATATTAGGATAGGTGACCAAAAGCTTGTTCAAAGAGGTAGGTTTTAAGGAATGTCTTAAAGGAGGGGAGAGAGGTGGAGAGGTTTGGGGAGGGAATTCTAGAGCTTAGGGCCTAGGCAGCTGAAGGCACAGTCGCCAATGGTGGGGTGATTAAAATCAGGGATGGGCAAGAGGCAAGAATTGGAGGAGCGCAGAGATCTCGGAGGGTTGTAGGAATGGAGGAGGTTACAGAGATAGGGAGGGGCGAGGCCATGGAGGGATTTGAAAACAAGAACGAGAATTTTAAAATCGAGACGTTCCTGGACCGGGAGCCGATACTGGCCAGCATGCGTGCGGCATAAAGCTGGTGGGCAGGGCACTGTCTCTATTTTAACCTCCCGCATGCACCGTCCTCATCGGGCACGGGTATGTTAAAATCGGTCCTCAAGTGTGCGTTTAAGTACACTCAAGTTTAAAGGGTGAACTCATGCTGCTTGCCTGCTACTGGTCCAGCTAGGAACATCCTCTGTATTAGGGTATTAACTTGCAGGGTTATCTGGGAAGAATCCCAGCCTTAGTGACAGATCCCACCGACAAAACAAACTGACGTATTGTCGGAGCACTTTCCTTCCGCCCTCGCAAGCAATTTTTCTCTCCTTTTCTCCTAAAGTTGCTGACTCATGCTGAAGCCCAGCTGCTGACCAACTGTCATAACCTTGCACAAGTGGTCATTCCTCATGTATCAGCCTCAACAGTAAGTATGGACCAGCTATTCAACCAAGTGTGGGAACCCTGGTTGACTTTTCCCCTCCTTTGCCCGGTTTCAGCTGTGGCTCAGTGGGTAGCACTCTTACCTCTGATGGTAGAAGGTTGAGGGTTCAAGTCCAACCTCGGAGACTTTGAACACATAATCTAGACTGACACTCAAGTGTAGGACTGAGGGAGCGTTGCACTATTGGAGGTGCCGTCTTTCAGGATGAGACCGTTAAACCAAGGCTCCATCTGTCCTCTCAGGTAGATGTAACAGATCTCATGTTCCTCTTTTGAAGACGTGCAGGGGAGCTCCCCCCAGTGTCCTGGCCAACATTTATCCCTCAACCAACATCATTAAATCAGATTATCTAGTCATATCACAATTGCTGTTTGTGGGACCTCCCTGTGCACAAATTGGCTGGCGCATTTCCTACATTACAACAGTGACACTTCAAAAGTACATAAGAACCTAAGAAATAGGAGCAGGAGTAGGCATTACGGCCCCTTGAGCCTGCTCCACCATTCAATCAGATCATGGCTGATCTTCGACCTAAAGTCCACTTTCCCGCTTGATCCCCATATCCCTTGATTCCTCTAAAGTCCAAAAATCTATCCATCTCAGCCTTGAATATACTCAACGCCTCAGTATCCACATCCCTCTGGGGTAGAGAATTCCAAAGATTCAGAACCCTCTGAGTGAAGAAATTCCTCCTTATCTCAGTCTTAAATGGCCGACCCCGTATCCTGAGACAATGCCCCCTAGTTCTAGACTCTCCAGCCATGGGAAACAACCTATCAGCATCTACCCTATCAAGCCCCCTCAGAATCTTATATGTTTCAATCAGATCATCTCTCATTCTTCTAAACTCCAGAAAGAGTTGGCTGTAGAGCACTTTGGGACGTCCTGAGGTGGTGAAAGGCGTTATATAAATGCAAGTCTGTCTTTCTTTCTTCTTTCAACAGAACTGCATCCACTGACTGAGATCAGCTAACTCAGCACAGACCAAGACCAAACCTGGTCTGTAGGGCTCATTAGCACCTCCGGTGGTGTACTTTATTTACTGAGACAGCAAGGTGAAAGGCTAAGGCCCAGATTGCCATCACCACCAAAGTTTAAAAAGATAAAAAAGAGGTGAATCATAAAATAGTGATGATCACACTGAGCTTGGGACTTAAAAACCAAAGATTATAGCATTGTGCAAGTGCTCATGAATTTCTGAGCTGGATGAGGAGCTGGAAATACTCCATCACGTATGGGAGCGGGAAGGATTCCTGGGATGCAGATTCTAGGAGGAGGTGACCCCACAGGCACAGCAAGTTAATGCAAAAGGGAAATGGATAACTATCCATTCAGGTAGGAAGAGGAGCCAGGAGGCAGTGTAGGGATCTCCTGAGAGTGCTGAATTGACAAACAGGTATTCAGCACTAAACACCTGTGACAATGATAACATCTCAGAGGAGGGCAACCACAAGCAAAACCACAGCACTATGGGGTGGGAGTGCTAGGCTGTTGGAGGTGCTACCTTCTGAGGTGGAAGTAACAGATCCCATGGCTGTACTCTAATAATTTGCTACATTATTCAAGGTTTCTATTAAAGTAGAAAGTTTGCAATTTGAGGATAATTTGACAATCTACTAAGTCATTAAACTTTGATTAGTTTGAAATCAGTGTTTTAATTTGAGCTTCTTATTTACCAATTGATATTAACTGAACAATGAAATAAAAATAGAAAATACTGCAAACACACAGTATGTCCATCAGCAACTGAGGAGAAGTTTATATTTCTGATATAGACGCTTTGTCAGAACTGGAAAGTGGAAGGTAAGAAAGCTCCTTTATTGGATTAAACAAAATAACTACTATCATTAGGATGTAGTTAATGGTTGAATAACCTGTGAATCAGGTTTAAAAGCTAGAAAGAGGTGAAAAATAAGTAACTGAGGATGTACAAAGATTATCTCAATCAGGCACTGGAAAGGCAAATGGAGGGTTAAAACTACTCCAAAATTGAGGGGAATGAAGTGGAAGGTGGATGGAAGAAATAGTTAGGGAAATGGAGGAGATAGCTAAGGTCTGAAATTGCTAAAGTCAATGTTTATGCCAAAGGGCTACATAGTGACAAGGAGAAAGATGAAGTATTGCTCCTGAGAATTACGTTGGAACAGTGTCAAAGACCAAATGGACGAAGGCTGGAGTGGGAATGGGAGGGAGAGTTGAAGTGGCAGGTCACAAGGAGCTGAGGATCATGTTTGTGGAGAGAACAGAGATCTTCAGCAAAGTAGTTAACCAATCTGTGTTTGGTCTCCCTATCGGAGAAGAGAACATACCATGAACAGCAAATACGGTGTACAGATTAATGCAAGTACACATAAATTAAGGAGTGTTTGGGGAACTGCCAATGGTGTGGTATGAAGGGTCAGCATTCTCTCACAACCTGATGCCACCAATTTAAGGGTATTTTAATGAGATACTGGGGGTAATTTTGACTTTATGCAATAATGTAAAATGGGTGATAGCGAATCAGTATTGATTTCAATGGAAATGAAAATCGGGAGAGACATAAAACTCGATAAAACATAAAACAGCTGACTCGCTATCACCCATTTTACACTATCGCACAAAGTCAAAATTAACCTCAATGTTTCTTGTAATGGTCTCACTGCATTTCCTGTAAGCAGATCTCACGTCCCCATGAACCACAAGTTGCAGTACCACAATCTTCTGCCTCTTCAGAGGTTTTGTACTCTTTACGTCTTTTACAAATCTAGATTGCTAGTGCCCTGTGTCAGAAACTTGATTCAGAGACAAAAAAAACTCATCATTTAGTTGAGTCCTATAAAGGAGCTCATTTATCTACCAGTTTGTATTCCCGATGAAGTCTCTGGACTCAAAACTTTAAGTTGTCTTTTCTCTTCACCAATACACCTGCTGTGTATTTTCAGCATTTTCTTTTTTTATTTTAAACTTCAGCAGTTTTTAAATTTATTCATCTATATTGGCTCGACATTATCACATAAGCTAAGGTTATCTAGTTTTTGTTGGCATGTTTATAGTGCATAATCCTCTATTGAGTTAGTTATATATTCACGGTGTGGGGCAATGAGCATCATATAAACTTTTCGCTCTCCTAAGCTCCTAATATTCTGTCTTATTTGCTTCTCTTGCTTCATGCAATCCCACTCTGTTGAAATAAAGGGAATGGAAACCCTTGGCCCTTCTGCTGCACTCCTGCCATAAACCTTGCGAGGGTGGGAAGGGTTGGAAATTAGGCCGGATCCTGCAAATGCAAAGTCTCAACCTAATGTTAGAGATCTTATGGGCCTTGTAAGGGGTATAAACAGTGAAGGGGACTCTCAGGCTGGGTGTTATCTTGTCCCCAGCCTGGGAATCTGCTGGCAGGCTAGTACACCTAAGTGAAGGCAGCCAGCCAACGGAAATAAGGCTGGCCTGCGTGTCTAGGGCTCTGATCAATGCCTGGCCCCCATTGAATTAAAAACTTTCTGACAACTTAAAGCACCTATAAAGGGGACTGAAGGGCACTCAGGTAGCAGGTTTCTGGGGAGGGAAGTAAATTGCCTGGAACCCTTCCACAGAGCCGGTAAGCCCTGCAATGGGATACCTGGTCTACTCTATTTGGCGGGTGCCCGAGATGCACCCTTAATGGCAAGGGTGCCCACCATTGGCATTATTACAAATTGATCTCCCCACATGTCAGCAGCACTAATGCCGGGATCAAAGGCCCATGGATTTTCAGAGCCAAAAACTCTTCACGTTGTTTCCTACTCTGACTCATTATTCCCAGGACCTCAAAACTTGGTGTCTCCTAAACCACTACTTCTTGATTTATTTTGCCATCTCTCCCACAAAAAGGACATGGACCACTCTAACGTAAAAATACTGAATTGGAGGAAGGCCAATTTCATTGGGATGAGAACAGATCTGGCCCAGGTAAATTGGAATCAAAGATTGGCAGGCAAAACTGTAATTGAACAATGGGCGGCCTTTAAGGAGGAGATGGTTCAGGTACATTCTAAATACATTCCCATGCGGGAGAAAGGAGGGTAACTAAAGCCAGAGTTCCCTGGATGACAAAAGAGATAGAGAGTAAGAAGCAGCAGAAAAAAGAGGTGTTTGACAGATGTCAGGTTGGTAACACAAGTGAGAACCAGGCAGAATATAGAAAGTTCAGAAGGGAAGTGAAAAAGGAAATAAGAGGCAAAGAGAAAGTATGATAGACTGGCGGCCAACATAAAAGGGAAGCCAAAAGTCTTCTACAGACATGTTAACAGTAAACGGTAGTAAGAGGAAGGGTGGGGCCGATCAGGGACCATAAAGGAGATCCACTCATGGAGGCAGAGGAGATGGTCGAGTTACTAAATGAATACTTTGCATCTGTCTTTACCAAGGAAGATGCTTCCAGAGTCTCAGTAAAGGAAGATATAGTTGAGATACTGGATGGGCTAAAAATTGTTAGAGAAGAGGTACTAGAAAGGTTAGCTGTACTTAAAGTAGTAGCCATGATGTGGAGATGCCGGTGATGGACTGGGGTGGACGAATGTAAGGAATCTTACAACACCAGGTTATAGTCCAACAGTTTTATTTGAAAATCACAAGCTTTCGGAGATTATCTCCTTCGTCAGGTGTATCTCCGAAAGCTTGTGATTTTCAAATAAAACTGTTGGATTATAACCTGGTGTTGTAAGATTCCGTACTTAAAGTAGATAAGTCACCCGGTCCGGATGGGATGCATCCTAGCTTGCTGAGGGAAGTAAGGGCAGAAATTGTGGAGGTACTGGCCATAATTTTCCAAACATCCTTAGATAGGGGGGTGGTGCTAGAGGACTGGAGAATTGCAAATGTTACACCCTTGTTCAAAAAAGGGTGTAAGATTAAACCCAGCAACTACAGGCCACTCAATTTAACCTCGGTGGTGGGGAAACTTTTAAAACGACAATCAGGGACAGAATTAGCAGTCACTTGGATGAGTGTGGATTGATTACAGATTTGTTAAAGGCAAATCGTGTTTAACTAACTTGATAGAGTTTTTTGATGAGGTAACAGAGAGGGTAGATGAGGGTAATGCGGTTGATGTGGTCTATATGGACTTTCAAATGGCATTTGATAAAGTGCCACATAATAGGCTTGTCATCAAGATTGCGGCCCATGGAATAAAGGGGGCAGTAGCAGCATGGATACAAAATTGGCTCAGGGACAGGAAACAGAGAGTAGTGGTGAACGGTTGATTTTTGGACTGGAGGAAGGTATTCAGTGGTGTTCCCCAGGGGTCGGTGCTGGGACCACTGCTTTTCTTGATATATATTAATGACTTGGACTTGGGTGTGCAGGGCACAATTTCAAAATTTGCAGATGACACAAAACTTGGAAGTGAACAGTGAGGAGGATAAAGACAGGCTGGTGGAATGGATGGACACATGGCAGATGAAATTTAACACAGAAAAATGCGAAGTGATACATTTTGGTAGGAAGAACGAGGAGAGGCAATATTAACTAGAATCACAACTCTAAAAGGTGTACAGGAACAGAGAGATCTGGGGGTATATGTACACAAATCGTTGAAGATGGCAGGTTGAGAAAGCAGTTAAGAAGCATACGGGATCCTGGGCTTTATAAATAGAGGCATAGAGTACAAAAGCAAGGAAGTCATGATGAACCTTTATAAAACACTGGTTTGACCACAACTGGAATATTGTGTCCAGTTCTGGGCACCGCACTTTGGAAAGTTGTGAAGGGCTTAGAGAGGGTGCGGAAAAGATTTACTAGAATGATTCCAGGGATGAGGGACTTTAGTTAGGGGGGTAGACTGGAGGAGCTGGGGTTGTTCTCCTTGAATCGGAGAAGATTGAGAGGAGATTTGATAGAGGTATATAAAATCATGAAGGGTCGAGACAAAGAGAAACTGTTCCCATTGGCGGAAGGGTCAAGAACCAGAGGACATAGATTTAAGGTGATTGGCAAAAGGACCAAAGGTGAAATGAAGAAAAACTTTTTACACAGCGAGTGGTTAGGATCTGGAATGCACTGCCCGAGGGGGTGGTGGAGGCAGATTCAATCGTGGCCTTCAAAAGGGAACTGGATAAGTACTTGAAAGGAAAAAATTTGCAGGGCTACTGGGATAGGGCAGGGGAATGGGACTAGCTGGTTTGCTCTTGCATAGAACTGGCACAGACTCAATGGGCCAAATGGCCTCCTTCCATGCTTTAACCTTTCCATGATTCTATGACTTTTTTTAACCTTGGTTACGTCTGCTACTCTGAGCTTGGACCCCTCACCTGGGGTGAGCTTTGTACGTGTGAACTTTAGTGACTGGAGACCATGCCTTGGATTGTAATTCACTTAGCAACTACTGTCGATGATATTCGTGGGTAAACACTTAATGTATTCATCTAGAAATTCCTCTTTCAGTAATTTAATGCAGGCTTTAATCCATTAGGCATTCGCACACTAATATCAGTGATACTAATTCCTAGCAAATCGATTCTAATTAATAAACATTGGAGAGTTATGTAATATTGGATTTCTATTTTCTGCACTGAAATACATTTCATGTTTCTTGCTGCAAAAAGCTCCAGACGGCTGTATCCTCCTAGAACTGTCGTACTGCGGTCTGAGGATGGAGAATAGAGGGTGGTCTGAGGACGGAGGGTGGTCTGAGGATGGAGAATGGAGGACGGAGCGTGGCCTGAGGATGGCCTGAGGATAGAGTGCGGTCTGAGGATGCAGTGCAACAAATCTTATGCAAGTCAAATTTCTGAACAAAAAGGAGTTTATACTGTTCTGCTGAGTCGTAAGGATTTCACATGAACTTATTCATCGTCTGCTGAATTTGGGGTTACGTACAGTGCCAGATGTCAGCAATGAGTGCAATAACTCATGAAATTTTAGAGCTGCATAAGCAAGGGTCATTTTTCTCTGCACACATTATGAGATCTGCATTGTTAAGTTTAAATTACTCAAATCCAAATTTAGAGCGGTTCGTGATTTTTTTTATTGTTATTTTAGAATGATGGATTGTATGTTGAAAAATGAGAACATGACTTCAGTGGAGGGCTGCCTGCTGACACATTGCTTATGAACTTCATTTATTGTTGATGGCTTCTGTGACATAAATTACCTCTGAGTAGTTTTTACCAGTTATTTTGTAAGGAATCATTAAATACTGTTTATCTGGGTATTTAACCTCCTCTCCTGAAGGTGGTGGGGTGGGGGGAGGAGGTGAAATTGGACATGGTCAGAATTGCTTTTGCCGACCATCATACCACATTCCCGATATTTAGTTCTATTGAAATCAATGGAATTGAATACCAAGTGGGGTGTAGAACAGGCGACAGATGCTCTCCCACCTGTTTTACGCCCCTGCCCTTGTCCACTTTAACCCCAGCTGGCTCTTGACTCCTGCGACCTGACCCAAGTGATTTTGTTCATCTGTTAGGCTAGACATTGTCACCAACCTATTTGACTGCAGAAGGTACAGCATCCAGCTCTCATGCTGACCTCGCCCAACACCCACACTTTCTAGCAGAGGTCATGAACTAGAAACCCCAGCTGATACCACCTCTCCCCCCCCTCCCCCACCCCTCCACTCTGCCCAGGTTATTAGGAGCAATTAGACCAATTGTAACACCCTTCCTGCTGCATTGTATGACCTTCTTTGGAGTATTGTGTCCAATTTTGGTCAACCCATCCCAGGAAGGACTTTGTGGCTCTGGAGAAGATGAAGAGAAGGACAACAAGAACAATCCCTGCCCTGGGAACACTGAGCTATGAAGTTGCCTTGGGTTTGTAATCGCTGGAGAGATGGAAACTTAGAGGGAACCTGATCCAAGTACTTAAGATTATTAAAGGTATATTAACATAACCGTAAACACTGGTTTACATCAGGGAAAATTAACACAGTGATGATCAAACCAGCTATTTTCCTGCTCTGTACAGCCCAGAAACACACCTGGTGGTGATGTTACACATTCAGCCATGGATGAGCTAAATTCTAGTTTTTCATAGGAATTAAACTCTGTTAATGAAATCATTCCCCATTATTGCCTTCACATAGAATTACATCGAATGTACAGCACAGAAACAGGACATCCAGCCCAACAGGTCCATGCCGGTGTTTATGCTCCACACGAGCCTCCTCCCTCCCTACTTCATCTAACCCTATCAGCATATCCTTCTATTCCTTTCTCCCTCATGTGCATTTCTAGCTTCCCCTTAAATGCATCTATGCTAATCGCCTCAACTACTCCTTGTGGTAGAGAGTTCCACATTCTAGCCACTCTCTGGATAAAGAGATTTCTCCTAAATTCCCTATTGGATTTATTAGTGACTATCTTATATTTATGGCCCCTACTTCTGGTCTCCCCTACAAATGGAAACATCTTCTCTACATTTACCCTATCAAACCCTTTCATAATCTTAGAGACCTCTATCAGGTCACCCCTCAGTCTTCTATTTTCTAGAGAAATAAGCCCCAGCCTGCTCAATCTTTCCTGATAGATATAACCTCTCAGTTCTGGTATCATCCTAGTAAATCTTTTTTGCACCTTCTCCAGTGCCTCTATATCCTTTTATAATATGGAGACCAGAACTATTCATAGTACTCCAAGGTTCTGTACAAGTTTAACATAACACCTTTGCTTTTCAATTCTATCTCTCTAGAAATGAACCCCAGTGCTTGATTTGCTTTTTTATGGCTTTATTAACCTGCGTCGCTACTTTTAATAGATTCCTCTCCTCTACCCCAGTTAGACTCTTATTATCCAAGCAGTACGTGGCCCCCTTATTCTTCCTACCAAAATGTAATATCTCACACTTATCTAGATTGAAATTCATTTGCTAATTACACGCCCATTCTGCAAATTTATTAATGTCTTCCTGCATTAAAAAGGAACCGAGAGGTTTTCCCAATGGCTCAGCTGGTAAAGATAACCTGCAACTGAGCCATACAAAGCAGAAGGTCTTAGGCTTATTTTAAGGTTTGTGATGAATTAGCTACCCTCAATTGGAATGGCAGTTCAGCAATACAATCGGTTTTAGCCTCCCGTTGTTGACTACCATACATCTTTGACCAAGCATTTGGCTACCTGTCCTGATGTCTCCTTATTTGGCTCGGAGCCAATTTTTTTTTGTTTGATAATGCTCATGTGAAGCGCCTCGGGATGTTTTACTATGTTAAAGGCGCTATATAAATGCAAGTTGTCGTTGCCATAGATTCCTTCCCAAATTGAAAGGACAAGGTCATTAACAGGCCCGGGGAGGGCTACCTGTGCCTGTAAGGGCAAGTCAGCAGTACCCACTCTGACAGAGCCTGGAAAGTCAGAGTGGCACCTTGACACTCTGATGGCCCATGAGAGGCCTCCCTAGACAAAACAAAGCCCGACTCTACAGCTCACAAAAGGAGCTGTCAGGCCATCTCCGGAATCCCTCCAGGATTGATGACCTGCTCCCTCCTGCAGTTTGGGGCCTTTAATAACTCTATAATGGTATGGCATAGGTTCCGTTGTGCCTATCAGGACAGAGATTCCCAGGGAAATCCAGGAACTTCTCCAGCCACGCCCTCTTGACATGGGGGCGTTTGCGGATGGACGATCCACCCATTCCCCCCCATTCCCAACGGAATTTCCTGTCCTTTCACTAAACGAGGAAAAATCCACAAGGAACCGAGTTCCACCCCATTTTCCGGCCACCCTCCAGCACTTTTTTGGGATATGCGCCCGGGGCTGGATTGGAATTTCCATCCCCAAAGTCACTAACACATAGCGGCCGGAGCAAGTCTCCCTCGAAGCGCTGTAAAGGAAGCAATTACATCAACCTTTGAGCCTAGTTTCTCCTTTATTACCAATATTGTGTGTAAGAGTTATAAATCAAGCACTGAGCTAAAGTCAGCAATAAAATAAATAAAGGATCCTGGAAGCCCATTTCTGTGTGCATTGAACGTGGTTGCCTTACAATGTGTCTCTAAGTCACACAGAACACTGACTTTTTATTCTTGCCTTTTTTCCCTTTCCTCTTTGTGTCTCTGCATTATTTTTGACTGTGTAAGCAGACTGAAAATCCAGTTTAAGGTCAGTGTTCTGTGAAACACAGAGACACATTGTAAGGCAAAACCTTTCAGTAGACGCCCTAAAGCAGGCATCCCAACAGCAGAGCCTTATGCAGCGATGCATATAGGAAAGGAAACAATACATACGGCAGGAGGCAGACACAATTACTTGCCCTTCAAATGATCTTGTCTAAATGCAACCAGACTGGACAGTTCATAATGCGACTGTGATCCTCGCCTACACATCTTATATAATCTACTGGGCTCATTTTTAAACTTGTTCCAGACTTTCCCTTTTTGTGTCATATGACACCTGTTCCATTCTGGTGTTGTCCAGTATCGAGTTCTACCGTAAAGGCACTGCAAGAGGTTTCACCAATACATTAAAATAACTATATGGGCTATTAGTCCTGTAAATATACTCTCCATTATGGTTTAGATGCTGACGTGCATGACCATAGACGGGGTTCAAGTGAAATGGATCCTAGATATTTTTAGATGAACACAAATCTCCTTTCAGAATCGTCAGATTACAGGACGGTCGCAAAGCAAATGTGCCAGTGACTCTTATCCTGTGTGTTGATGTAATCACAATCTACACTTGGGTGCATTTTATTTATGCAACAAATGTTGTTGGATCGGAGTCAAGCCTTTTTCATATTTCAGTTGGTTTTGCTTTAATTCCTTGTTATTCTGATGGGTACTTGCGCTACTTATAGAATCATAGAATCATAGAAGTTTACAACATGGAAACAGGCCCTTCAGCCCAACATGTCCATGTCGCCCAGTTTATACCACTAAGCTAGTCCCAGTTGCCTGCACTTGGCCCATATCCCTCTATACCCATCTTACCCATGTAACTGTCCAAATGCTTTTTAAAAGACAAAATTGTACCCGCCTCTACTACTGCCTCTGGCAGCTTGTTCCAGACACTCACCACCCTTTGAGTGAAAAAATTGCCCCTCTGGACCCGTTTGTATCTCTCCCCTCTCACCTTAAATCTATGTCCCCTCGTTATAGACTCCCCTACCTTTGGGAAAAGATTTTGACTATCGACCTTATCTATGCCCCTCATTATTTTATAGACTTGTATAAGATCACCCCGAAACCTCCTACTCTCCAGGGAAAAAGTCTCAGTCCATCCAACCTCTCCCTATAAGTCAAACCATCAAGTCCCGGTAGCATCCTAGTAAATCTTTTCTGCACTCTTTCTCATTTAATAATATCCTTTCTATAATAGGGTGACCAGAACTGTACACAATATTCCAAGTGTGGCCTTACTAATGTCTTGTACAACTTCAACAAGACATCCCAACTCCTGTATTCAATGTTCTGACCAATGAAACCAAGCATGCCGAATGCCTTCTTCACCACCCTATCCACCTGTGACTCCACTTTCAAGGAGCTATGAACCTGTACTCCTAGATCTCTTTGTTCTGTAACTCTCCCCAACGCCCTACCATTAACGGAGTAGGTCCTGGCCCGATTCGAACTGTCACTGATTTCAGCCATTCCCATTTTGTTTTTTGTTGGGGCTGTGTTGACTGACGCAATTTCACTGCTTCCAGTTTGTACCCTGTTGCTATATTAATATAAATCGTCGAGCAGAAATTGATAGCCAAGTTCCGCACCCATGAGGACGGCCTCAACCGGGATCTTGGGTTCATGTCACGCTACACGTTACCCCACCAGCGAACAAATGTTATCTGTTTTTAATATAATGGGTCATTTGCTGGCTCTCTCTGCCTTCCGGATGTTTCTGCCTCTCTCTGTGTTTTTTTTTCTCTTTTTTTTTCCCTGTTTGTTTTTTTTATTGAATGTGTATTCGGAGGTTCTGCAGGTAACACCTCTCTGTCTGAACACGGTGATTGCCTTGGCAACGGGCAGTTGCAGGGGCAGTCTGTAAACACCATTTATTATTGTTCAATATGTATAAATGCGTAGGCTTCAAGGAGATCTTGAAACATTTGCCTGAGGAAGGAGAAAATCTCCGAAAGCTTGTGAATTTAAAATAAAATTGCTGGACTATAACTTGGTGTTGTAAAATTGTTTACAGCTATATTAATACAACATCCAAGCGAGTAACATTTCTTACAATAAACAATTAAAAACAAACTCGAATTAAATTGCACCAAATTGTGTGTCAGGATTCCACCCGAGATAGTGCTCTTCATCACTCCTAAAAGCCATTTAAAATCTTCAAAAATGAAAACTTCAATTCGGTCACCTCAAAGTCTCTTTTCCAAATAAAACAAGTCCAATTTCCTTAACCGTTCTTTGTGACATATATTGTTGATAGGGAATCCACTTTTTTTTGCTTGTCTCTGCATCTTTTCCAGACCAAAAATAACCTTGATGCAATGAGGTAACCAGGACCTTAGAGGATAATCCAGACAGGGTGTGGCCAATACCTTATACAGCAACAATACAACCTCCTTTAATATGTACTTTGTCATGTGCTAAACAGGATAGACCGTCAGGTAGAAACGCATGGACTAATCAAGGACAGTCAGCACAGATTTGTTAAGGGGAGGTCGTGTCTGACTAACTTGAATGAATTATTCGAGAAGGTGACAAGGAGGATCGATGAGGGTAGCGCAATTGATGTAGTCGACATGGATTTTAGCAAAGCTTTTGACAAGGTCCCACATGGCAGATTGGTCAAAAAAGTAAAGGCCCATGGGATCCAAGGGAATGTGGCAAATTGGATCCAAAATTGGCTCAGTGGCAGGAAGCAAAGGGTAATGGTCGATGGGTGTTTTTGCGACTGGAAGGCGGTTTCTAATGGGGTGCCACAGGGACTAGGTCCTTTGCTTTTTGAGGTATAGGAACATAGGAACAGGAGTAGGCCATTCAGCCCCTCGTGCTTGCTCCGCCATTTGATAAGATCATGGCTGCTCCGTGATCTAACTCCATATACCCACCTTTGGCCCATATCCCTTAATACCTTTGATTGCCAAAAAGCTATCTATCTCACATTTAAATTTAGCAATTGAGCTAGTATCAATTGCCGTTTGTGGAAGAGAGTAACAAACTTCTACCAACCTTTTTGAGCAGAAATGTTTTCTATTCTCGCTCCTGAAAGGTCTGGCTCTAATTTTTAGACTGTGCCCCCTACTCCTAGAATCCCCAATCAGCGGAAATAATTCCTCTCTATCCACCCTATCCGGTCCCCTTAATATTTTATAAACTTCGATCAGGTCACCCCTTAACCTTCGAAACTCTAGAGAATACAATCCCAATTTGTGTAATCTCTCCTCGTAACTTAACCCTTGAAGTCTGGGTATCATTCTATTAAACCTACGCTGCACTCCCTCCAAGGCCAATATGTCCTTCCGAAGGTGCGGTGCCCAGAACTGCTCACAGTACTCCAGGTGCGGTCTAACCAGGATTTTGTATAGCTGTAGCATAACTTCTGCCCCCTTGTACTCTAGTCCTCTAGATATAAAGGCCAGCATTCCATTAGCCTTCTTGATTATTTTCTGCACCTGTTCATGACACGTCAATGATCTATGTACCTGAACCCCTAAGTTCCTTTGGACATCCACTGTTTTTAACTTTTTACCATTTGGAAAGTACCCTGTTCTATCCTTTTTTGATCCAAAGTGGATGACCTCACATTTGTCTACATTGAATTCCATTTGCCACAGTTTTGCCCATTCACCTAATCTATCAATATCCCTTTGTAATTTTATGTTTTCATCTACACTGCTTACAATGCCACCAATCTTTGTGTCATCGGCAAACTTAGATATGAGACTTTCTATGCCTTCATCTAAGTCGTTAATAAATATTGTGAATAATTGAGGCCCCAAGACAGATCCCTGCGGGACTCCACTAGTCACATCCTGCCAATGTGAGTAACTACCCATTATCCCTACTCTTTGTCGCCTTTCGCTCAGCCAACTTCCTAACCAAGTCTGTACTTTTCCCTCGATTTCACGGGCTTCTATCTTAGCTAACAGTCTCTTATGTGAGACCTTATCAAATGCCTTCTGGAAGTCCATCTAAATAACATCCATTGACATTCCCCAGTCCACTACTTTAGTCACTTCTTCAAAAAATTCAACAGGTTTGTCAGGCTTTCTCTGATTAACTGAAAATTCTCGAGGTGTTCAGTCACCCTATCCTTAATTATAGACTCCAGCATTTTCCCCACAACAGATGTTAGGCTAACTGGTCTATAATTCCCTGGTTTCCCCCTCTCTCCTTTCTTAAAAAGCGGAGTGACATGTGCAATTTTCCAATCTAGAGGGACAGTTCCTGAATCTAGAGAACTTTGAAAGATTATAGTTAGGGCATCTGCAATGTGCTCACCTACTTCCTTTAAAACCCTGGGATGGAAACCATCTGGTCCTGGGGATTTGTCACTCTTCAGTGCTATTATTTTCTTCATTACTGATGCTTTACTTATATTAATTTTATCGAGTCCCTGTCCCCAATTCAATATTAGTTTTCTTGGGATTTCCGGCATGCTGTCCTCTTTTTCTACTGTAGATACTGACGCAAAGTAATTGTTCAACATGTTCGCCATTTCCCCATTGTCAATGGCAATATCCCCACTTTCAGTTTTTAAGGGGCCAACACTGCTCCTGACCACCCTCTTTTTCCTAATGTAACTATAAAAGTTCTTCGTATTGGTTTTGATATCCCTTGGAAGTTTCTTTTCATACTCTCTTTTTGTAGCTCTTACTATCTGTTTTGTGACTCTTTGTTGATCTTTGTATCTTTCCCATTCGCCAGGATCTGTGCCATTTTTTGCCTTTTTGTATGCCCTTTCCTTATGTCTTATACCGTCCCTTACCTCTTTAGTTGTCCATGGCTGTTTTTTTTGGCAAGTAGAGTTCTTGCCCCTCAGGGGCATAAACCGGTTCTGTATCACGTTAAATGTTTCTTTAAACATTTCCCACTGATCATCAGTCGTTTTACCCATTAACAGATTTGCCCAGTTTACTGTGGACAGTCTCTGTCTCATCCCATTGAAGTCGGCCTTACCCAAGTCTAGAATCTTAGCAGCTGATTCACTTTTTCCCTTTCAAACACTACATTGAACTTGATCATGTTATGATCACTATTGGATAGATGTTCGCGTACAGTTAAGCCGTTAACTAAATCTGGTGTGGCTTGCCCCCTTGTTGCCTCTAGGACATACTGCTGTAGAAAACTATCCTGAACACACTCAAGAAATTCACTACCTTTCTGACAGTTGCTAGTCTGCTTTTCCCAATCTATGTGAAGGTTAAAGTCCCCCATTAAGACCACTATGCCTTTCTTACACGCTTGTCTAATCTCTGCATTTATACAATCTAGCACTTCAGAGCTGCTACCAGGGGTCCTATACACAACTCCCACTATAGTCTCAGATCCTTTCTTATTTCTCAATTCAACCCATAAGGTCTCTGTTGGTTGCTTACCTCTCGTTATATCCTCCTTTATCATTGAAGTGATTTCATCTCTAATCATTAAGGCTACTCCTCCCCCTCTTCCATTTTTCCTTTCTCTCCTGAGAACCTTACAACCCACTATATTTAGTTCCCAATCCTGACCATCCTGCAGCCATGTCTCAGTGATAGCTATCATGTCATACCCTCCAATTTGAATTTGAACCTGTAGTTCATTTCATTTATTCCTTATACTCCGTGCATTTGTATATAGAATTCTTAGTTGGGCCACACCTTCAGCTTTGATGCTGGGTTAATCGCCTTACACCTTCCAGTTTTCACTTGATCTGTAGTGTCTAAAGTAGAATCATAGAATCATAGAAGTTTACAACATAGAAACAGGCCCTTCGGCCCAACATGTCCATGTCGCCCAGTTTATACCACTAAGCTAGTCCCAGTTGCCTGCACTTGGCCCATATCCCTCTATACCCATCTTACCCATGTAACTGTCCAAATGCTTTTTAAAAGACAAAATTGTACCCGCCTCTACTACTGCCTCTGGCAGCTCGTTCCAGACACTCACCACCCTTTGAGTGAAAAAATTGCCCCTCTGGACCCTTTTGTATCTCTCCCCTCTCACCTTAAATCTATGTCCCCTCGTTATAGACTCCCCTACCTTTGGGAAAAGATTTTGACTATCTACCTTATCTATGCCCCTCATTATTTTATAGACTTCTATAAGATCACCCCGAAACCTCCTACTCTCCAGGGAAAAAAGTCTCAGCCTATCCAACCTCTACCTATAAGTCAAACCATCAAGTCCCAGTAGCATCTTAGTAAATCTTTTCTGCACTCTTTCTAGTTTAATAATATCCTTTCTATAATAGGGTGACCAGAACTGTACACAGTATTCCAAGTGTGGCCTAACTAATGTCTTGTACAACTTCAACAAGACATCCCAACTCCTGCATTCAATGTTCTGACCAATGAAACCAAGCATGCTGAATGCCTTCTTCACCACCCTATCCACCTGTGACTCCACTTTCAAGGAGCTATGAACCTGTACTCCTAGATCTCTTTGTTCTATAACTCTCCCCAACGCCCTACCATTAACGGAGTAGGTCCTGGCCCGATTTGATCTACCAAAATGCATCACCTCACATTTATCTAAATTAAACTCCATCTGCCATTCATCGGCCCACTGGCCCAATTTATCAAGATCCCGTTGCAATCCTAGATAACCTTCTTCACTGTCCACAATGCCACCAATCTTGGTGTCATCTGCAAACTTACTAACCATGCCTCCTAAATTCTCATCCAAATCATTAATATGAATAACAAATAACAGCGGACCCAGCACCGATCCCTGAGGCACACCGCTGGTCACAGGCCTCCAGTTTGAAAAACAACCCTCTACAACCACCCTCTGTCTTCTGCCGTCAATCCAATTTTGTATCCAATTGGCTACCTCACCTTGGATCCCGTGAGATTTAACCTTATGTAACAACCTACCATGCGGTACCTTGTCAAAGGCTTTGCTAAAGTCCATGTAGACCACGTCTACTGCACAGCCCTCATCTATCTTCTTGGATACCCCTTCAAAAAACTCAATCAAATTTGTGAGACATGATTTTCCTCTCACAAAACCATGCTGACTGTTCCTAATCAGTCCCTGCCTCTCCAAATGCCCGTAGATCCTGTCTCTCAGAATACCCTCTAACAACTTACCCACTACAGATGTCAGGCTCACCGGTCTGTAGTTCCCAGGCTTTTCCCTGCCGCCCTTCTTAAACAAAGGCACAACATTTGCTACCCTCCAATCTTCAGGCACCTCACCTGTAGCTGTCGATGATTCAAATATCTCTGCTAGGGGACCCGCAATTTCCTCCCTAACCTCCCATAACGTCCTGGGATACATTTCATCAGGTCCCGGAGATTTATCTACCTTGATGCGCGTTAAGACTTCCAGCACCTCCCTCTCTGCTGCTCTACGCTTTTCCCTTTCACTTGTTCTTAAACAACTGTTTGTACTATTTGTATTGTAAATTCCCCCTGGGTCTTCCCCTCTCTTGCTGCTCTCAACTTTACTCTCTTCTGACTCCCCGCTCAGGTTCCCATCCCCCTGCCACTTTAGTTTAAACCTTCCCCAACAGCACTAGCAAACACCCCCGATTAACGATTGGGACTTAAACGTAGGGGGCATGATTAAGAAATTTGCGGATGACACAAAGATAGGCCATGTGGTTGATAGTGAGGAGGAAAGCTGTAGACTGCAGGAAGATATCAATGGACTGGTCAGATGGGCAGAAAAGTGGGAAATTGAGTTCAATCCAGAGAAGTGTGAGGTAATGTATTCGGGGAGAGCAAACAAGGCAAGGGAGTACACAATAAATGGGAGGATACTGAGAGGTGTAGAGGAAGTGAGAGACCTTAGAGTATATGTCCACAGATCCCTGAAGGTAACAGGACAGGTAGATAAGGTGATTAAGAAGGCATAGGGAATGCTTTCCTTTATTAGCCGAGGCATAGAATATAAAAGCAGGGATGTTATGCTGGAACTGTATAAAACACTAGTTGGGCCACAACTTGAGCATTGCGCACAGTTCTGGTCACCACATTACAGGAAAGACATAATTGCACTAGAGAGGGTGCAGAGGAGATCTATGAGGATGTTGCCAGGACTGGAGAATTTTAGCTATGACGACAGATTGGATAGACTGGGGTTGCTATCTTTGGAACAGAGGAGGCTGAGGGGTGATTTGATTGAGGTGTACAAAATTATAAGTGGCCGAGATAGAGTGGTTTGGAAGGACCTATTTCCCTTAGCAGAGGGGTCAATAACCAGGGGGCATAGATTTAAAGTGATTGGTAGAAGGATTAGAGCGGAAACAAGGAACAAATTTTTCATCCAGATGGTGATGGGGGTCTGGAACTCACTGCCTGAAAGGGTGGTAGAGGCAGAAACCCTCAGCTCATTTAAAAAATATCTGGATGTGCACCTGAAGAGCCGTGACCTGCAGGACTACAGACCAAATGCGGGAAAGTGGGATTAGGCTGGGTGGCTTGTTTCTCATCCGGCGTGGACACGATGGGCCAAATGGCCACCTTCTGTGCCGTAAATTTTCTAAGATTCTATGATAATGCAACCCAGCAGATTATTCACCTTTTTTCTCAAGCTGAACACTCAACTAATGATTCCTGAGCTGAAATTCCACTCTTTTGCTTCACCATACTTTACATTGCCACTTAACAGACGTGACTGAATTTTCTATTGTCATGCCATTTACATACTGGTAGTACATTCCCAGCGGTATCAGGCATTAGGGGCACAGAGGCGGTGGCAGGGGGGGGGGGCCTGCAGCATTTCCTGGGCAAGAGCCTAGATGAGCAGGTGCCGCACCATAGCTGCAGGTGCTGCGCTACCTTAAAGTAGCACAGCACCTGCATTTCCTGTTGGCTAAACATTATGGAATTCTGACTACTCTAAAGTAAAAATACTCAATTGGAGGAGGGCCAATTTCAGTGGGATGAGAACAGATCTGGCCCGGGTAAATTGGAATCATAGATTGGCAGGCAAAACTGTAATTGAACAGTGGGCGGCCTTTAAAGAGGAGATGATTCAGGTACAGACAAGGTACAGTCCAACGAGGGAGAAAGGTAGGGCAACTAAAGCCAGAGCTCACTGAATGACAAAGGAGATAGAGAATAAGATGAAGTGGAAAAAAGCAGTGTATGACAGCTGTCAGGTTGATAACACAAGTGAGAACCAGGCATAATATAGAAAGCTCAGAGGGGAAGTGAAAACGGAAATAAGAGGGGCAAAGAGAGAGTATGAGAATAGACTGGCAGCCAACATAAAAGGGAATCCAGAAGTCTTCTACAGGCATGTTAACAGTAAACGGGTAGTAAGAGAAGGGGTGGGGCCAATTAGGGACCATAAAGGAGATCTACTCATGGAGGCAGTGGGCATAGCTGAGGTACTAAATGAGTACTTTGCATCTGTCCTTACCATGGAAGAAGATGCTGCCAGAGTCTCGGTAAAGGAAGATATAGTTAAGATACCGGATGGGCTAAAAATTGAGAAAGAAAAGGGACTAGAAAGTCTAGCTGTACTTAAAATAGATAAATCCCCTGGTCTGGATAGGATGCATCCTGGAATGCTGAGGGAAGTAAGGGGGGAAATTGCGGAGGTACTGGCCATAATCTTCCAGACCGTCTTAGATACGGGAGTGGTACCAGAGTACTGGAGAAGTGCAAATGTTACACTCTTGTTCAAAAAAGGGTGTAAAGATAAACCCAGCAACTATAGGCCAGTCAGTTTAACCTCAGTGGTGGGGAAACTTTTGGAAACGATAATCCAGGGCAGAATTAACAGTCACTTGGACGAGTGTGAATTGATGAGGGAAAGCCAGCACGGATTTGTTAAAGGCAAATCATGTTTAACCAACTTGATAGAGTTTTTTGATGAGGTAACAGAGAGGGTAGATGAAGGCAATACAGTTGATGTGGTGTATATGGACTTTCAAAAGTCATTTGATAAAGTGCCACATGGTAGGCTTGCTATTAAGATTGCGGGAAATGGAATAAAGGGGGCAATAGCAACATGGATACAGAATTGGCTAAATGACAAGAAACAGAGAGCGTGGTGAATGGTTGTTTTTCGGACTGGAGGGAGGTGTGCAGTGGTGTTCCCCATGGGTCGGTGCTGGGACCACTACTTTTCTTGATATATATTAATGACTTGTTCTTGGGTGTACAGGGCACAAATTCAAAATTTGCAGATGACACAAAGCTTGGAAGGGTAGTGAACAGTGAAGAGGATAGTGATAGACTTCAAGAGGATATAGACAGGCTAGTGGAATGGGCGGACACGTGGCAGATGAAATTTAACGCAGAGAAGTGCAAAGTGTTACATTTTGGCAGGAAGAATGAGGAGAGGCAATATAAACTAAATGGTACAATTCTAAAGTGGGTGCAGGAACAGAGAGACCTGGGGATATACGTACACAAATTTTTGAAGGTGGCAGGACAGGTTGAGAAAGCGGTTAAAAAAGCATACGGGATCCTGGGCTTTATAGATAGAGGCATGGAGTACAAAAGCAAGGAAGTCATGATGAACCTTTATAAAACACTGGTTTGGCCACAACTGGAGCATTGAGTCCAATTCTGGGCACCACACTTTAGGAAGGATGTGAAGGCCTTAGAGAGGGTGCAGAAAAGATTTACTAGAATTTGTAGATCGAATCAGGCCAGGACCTACTCCGTTAATGGTACGGCGTTGGGGAGAGTTATAGAACAAAGAGATCTAGGAGTACAGGTTCATAGCTCCTTGAAAGTGGAGTCACAGGTGGATAGGGTGGTGAAGAAGGCATTCAGCATGCTTGGTTTCATTGGTCAGAATATTGAATACAGGAGTTGGGATGTCTTGTTGAAGTTGTACAAGACATTAGTAAGGCCACACTTGGAATACTGTGTACAGTTCTGGTCACCCTATTATAGAAAGGATATTATTAAACTAGAAAGAGTGCAGAAAAGATTTACTAAGATGCTACCGGGACTTGATGGTTTGACTTATAGGGAGAGGTTGGATAGGCTGAGACTTTTTTCCCTGGAGAGTAGGAGGTTTCGGGGTGATCTTATAGAAGTCTATAAAATAATGAGGGGCATAGATAAGGTAGATAGTCAAAATCTTTTCCCAAAGGTAGGGGAGTCTATAACGAGGGGACATAGATTTAAGGTGAGAGGGGAGAGATACAAAAGGGTCCAGAGGGGCAATTTTTTCACTCAAAGGGTGGTGAGTGTCTGGAACGAGCTGCCAGAGGCAGTAGTAGAGGCGGGTACAATTTTGTCTTTTAAAAAGCATTTGGACAGTTACATGGGTAAGATGGGTATAGAGGGATATGGGCCAAGTGCAGGCAATTGGGACTAGCTTAGTGGTATAAACTGGGCGACATGGACATGTTGGGCCGAAGGGCCTGTTTCCATGTTGTAAACTTCTATGATTCTATGATTCCAGAGATGAGGGATATGTGGATCGACTGGAGAAGCTGGGGTTGTTCTCCTTAGAGCAGAGAAGGTTGAGAGCAGATTTGACAGAAGTGCTCAAAATCATGAAGGGTTCAGATAAAGTAAATAAAGAGAAACTGTTCCCATTGGCAGAAGGGTCGAGAACCAGAAGACACAGATTTAAAGTGATTGGCAAAAGAACCAAACACGATATGAGGAAAAACTTTTTTACACAGCGAGTGGTCATGATCTGGAATGTGCTGCCTGAAAGGGCGGTGGAAGCAGATTCAATCATGGCTTTCAAAAAGGAATTGGATAAATACTTGAAGGGAAAAAATTTGCAGGGCTACAGGGAAAAGGCGGGGGAATGGGACTAGCTGGATTGCTCTTGCATAGAGCCAGCACGGACTCGATGGGCCGAATGTCCTCCTGCTGTGCTGTAACCATTCTATGATTCTAAAGAGGTCATTCTCCAGTGTGAGGAAGAAATTCAATATCTTGAAGAAATATGTCACGATTAGTGAATACTATACTCTTAATAATGTTCTGCAATAGCATGCCTACAACACACAAACACACACATACACACAAAAGCCTTCCCCTCAACCAGCTGCATACTCACGTGGGCTGCTTTCTTATCTTTACACATCACTTTGCTCTCTCTAACACTGGCACAATGCAATCGATATTCATGCATGAAACATCTTTCACCTTCCCACGAAACCTTTTTTCGAAGTCAATGGAAATTAACATTGGGAGAGATGTAAAACGGGCTGCTGACTCGCTGTCACCCGTTTTACACTATCGCACAAAGTCAAGATCTACCCCAAAGTGTCCAGTAGATCCAATGGACTGAGTAGGAATATAAGAACATAAGAAATAGGAGCAGGAGTAGGCCATACGGCCCCTTGAGCCTGCTCCGCTATTCAATATGATCATGGCTGATCTTCTACCTCAACTCCACTTTCCCGCCCGATCCCCATATCCCTTGATTCCCTTATTGTCCAAAAATATATTGATCTCAGGCTTGAATATACCCAATGACTCAGCATCCATTGCCTCTGCGGTAGAGAATTCCAAAGATTCACAACCCTGAGTGAAGAAATTTTTCCTCATCTCGGTCTTAAATGGCCGACCTTTTATCTTGAGACTATGACCCCTAATTCTAGACTCTCCAGCCAGGGGGAACAGACTGACTGAGCATTTTTAAACCCAGCTTCACTCTAGACTGAAATTGTTTGATTTTAGTTTGCTCAAATGTCAGATCTGGATCTGGCCTTCATGCTGATTTGCCCAAATCTGCTTTGCATCAACGATAAGTGGCTGGATAACTGCAGCCTTTTATAGCTCCACTTAATCCCTCCTTACATTATTCATTCTAGATTGCAGAGCTTGGGTTTCTCTAAATTTTCTACATAGCTCATTCGCTTTATGTTGCTCATCAATGCACAATATGCTGCTTTTGTGGTGTGATGATGAGAATTGAACACAATATTCCAATTACAATTTGGGCTTTTGCTCAACACTTTTAACTCATGTTTACAGCAAACGGGAATTTTCCATTAGCAGATCATATTTCCTATGAACCAAAATCTGCACCCTATGTAAATGTAACCTGAGAGGGCTAGCATGCCACAGGACTAACAATTACGCCTTAATTAAGATGTAATGCATTGGAGACCATGTTTATTTTTTTTATTCGTTCATGGGATGTGGGCATCGCTGGCAAGGCCAGCATTTATTGCCCATCCCTAATTGCCCTTGAGAAGGTGGTGGTGAGCCGCCTTCTTGAACCGCTGCAGTCCATGTGGTGAAGGTTCTCCCACAGTGCTATGTGGGATGACCATCATGCTCTAGTGTAAACTGATAAGTTTCATATTTTCAGACTGTTAATTCAGGTTAAAACTAATAGTCAGATCTATTTATAAGTAAAATATAATAAAGAACCAAAGGAAGCAACAGAAAACTTTACATTTATCTTTAACATAGTAAAATGTGCCAACAGCACTTCATAGAGGCACAGGGAAAATGTTCTTTCTTTGGCCACAGAGAGCAAGATTACGAGGGGTGACCAAAGACTTGGGCAAAGAACTGGGTTTTAAGGGGGTGGACAGGCTGAGGGGTTCAGATCAGGGAATTCCAGAGAGCGGGATCTAGGCATCTGACGGCACAGCCCACCAATGGTGGGACAAAGCGAGAGAGGTGCAGAATAAGCCAGAATCATAAGAACAGAGAATTCAAGAAATGTAGTAGGGCTGAAGGAGCTAATAGAAATAGGGAGGGTCAAGACTATGGAGGGATTTAAAGACACAGCAAAATACTTGAAAAACAATAAAGATGAAATCAGTCCATCCAAGTTGAACAGATCCTCTTTAAAATGTATTTCTTACATAGTACAATAATCTGCAATGTATTTCAATGTAGACATTCCCATAATGCTGTTTGTACCAGTGCCGCAAAACCCGCAGAGTGCAAGAGTCAACTCCAGAAAAATGAACCAAACTGTACTAAGATTGGTAGCTTTTTATAAAACCTAGGATCACATATACTTTTTGTTTACAGATTTATCAACTTGTCCTCCACTTGCCAGCAATCAAAAGCATTCCCATTGAAGACAGGGGTCTACAAATAAAATACCCATTATCTTTCAACGGTCCAAAAATTTGACTATTATGTAGAAACAAGCTTCTGCATCTTGACTAATCTACAGATCAAAGGACCTTGCAGACAACTGAGCTCGGTCTCCATTTTGCAGCTGAGTAAGGAAAGACAACTTCCATCTTAACTCCAAAGATTTGTAAAACACATTTACCTTCCACATCTACCGCCATATAAAAACATATATGATGCAGAAACTTTCCTTATTTGATGCAGGATGTAAGCTCTGTTCCTGCCACATACGGCTTGATCACTGCGTTATAAAGCTTCAGCATAACCTCTGTGGACTTGTACTCCACACATCTGGCTATATATCCAAATATTCCATTTGCTGAATGAACAGGCTCATAAGAACATAAGAACATAAGAAATAGCAGCAGGAGTAGGCCAATCGGCCCCTCGAGCCTGCTCCGCCATTCAATAAGATCATGGCTGATCTGATCCTAACCTCAAATCTAAATTCATGTCCAATTTCCTGCCCGCTCCCCGTAACCCCTAATTCCCTTTACTTCTAGGAAACTGTCTATTTCTGTTTTAAATTTATTTAATGATGTAGCTTCCACAGCTTCCTGGGGCAGCTCAGCTACGTGACAAATCACAACTCGCCAAATGTGGCAGTGTGACTGTGCAAACAGTCTGGATAAATCTTCCAGAATGCACTAGTGCCACTCTCTGCAACCAATCTATGTAATACAACTCCCAGAATTCAGATTAAGGCTGTCTCCCTTCTGCATCTAATGAACCATTTTGGAGATGGGGGGGGGGGGGGGTGGGGGGGGGAAGGCACATAACCCACAAGAATCTTTTTTTATGATTGAAAGCAATTCTAGACATTCACAGAGTGGGCCAGGACTTGCTGTTTGTAACCTTTGTCCCCACCCAACATCTCACACCCTTGGAAAAGGATCGACAACATTTCAATGCCAGGAGGCCATTATTAAGACTGTGAAGATAAATGCAAATTTGTTTTTTTATATTAGAATATCAAAACAATGTAAAGCATGAAGTTTGTGCTTTATCTGAGATATCAGAGTATCAGCGTATCATAGGATGGTACAGCACAGGAGGAGGCCATTCTGCCCATCATGCCTGTCCCTCTTTGAAAGAGCTATCCAATTAGACCCATCCCCTTGCTCTTTCCCCATAGCCCTGTAATTATTTTCCTTCAAGTATTTATCCAATTCCCTTTTGAAAGTTACTATTGAATCTGCTTCCAGCACCTTTTTAGGCAGTGCATTCCAGATCATAATAACTCGCTGCGTAAAAAAATGTTTCCGCATGTCGCCTCTGGCTCTTTTGCCGATCACCTTAAATCTGTGTCCTCTGGTTACCGACCCTTCTGCCACTGGAAACAGTTTCTCCTTATTTACTCTATCAAAACAGTTCATAATTTTGAACACCTCTATCAAATCTCCCCTTAACCTTCTCTGTTCTAAGGAGAACAACCCCAGCTTCTCCAATCTCTCCACATAACTGAAGTCCCTCATCCCTGGTACCATTCTAGTAAATCTCTTCTGCACCCTCTCTAAGTCCTTGACATCTTTCCTAAAGTGTGTTGCCAAGATTTGAACACAATACGCCAGTGTATTATAAAGGTTTAGCATAACTTCCTTGCTTTTGTACTCTATGCCAGGATCCCATATGCTTTCCTAACAGACGTCTCAACTTGTTCTGCCATCTTCAAAGACTTGTGTACATACACCCCCAGATCTCTCTGTTCCTGCGCTCCCTTTAAAATTGTACCATTTAGTTTATGTTACCTCTCCTCAATCTTCCTACGAAAATGAATCACTTCACACTTCTCTGTGTTAAATTTCATCTGCCATGTGTTTGCCCATTTCACCAGTCTGTCTGTGTCCTCCTGAAGTTTGTTACTATCCTCCACATTGTTTATTACATTTCCGAGTTTCGGGTCATCTGCAAATTTTGAAATTATACCCTCTATACCCAAGTCCAGGTCATTAATATATATCAAAAGGGGCAGTGGTTTTAATACTGACCCCTGGGGAACACCACAGTACATTTTCCTTCAGTCTGAAAAACAACCGTTCACCACTACACTTTGCTTTCTGTCTCTTAAAAATTTTGTATCCACGCTGCCACTGTCCCTTTAACCCCATGGGCTTCGATTTTCCTTACAAGCCTATTGTGTGGTACTTTATCAAATGTCTTTTGAAAGTCCATATACACAACATTAACCAAATTAACCCTCTCCGTTACTTCATCAAAGAACTCAAGCAAGTTAGTCAAACACGATTTTCCTTTAAAAATCCATGCTGATTTTCATTTATTAGCCCATACTTTTCTAAGAGGCAATTAATTTTGCCCGGATTATTGTCTCTGAAAGTTTCCCCATTTCTGACATTAGGCTGACTGGCTTGTAATTGCTGAGTTTATCCCTCTCCCCTTTTTTGAACAGGGGTGTAATATTTGCAATCCTCCAGTCCTCTGGCACCTTCCCCATATCTAAGGAGGATTGGAAGATTGTGACCAGAGTCTCCGCAATTTCCACCCTTCCCTCAATAACCTAGGATGCATCATTTCTGGACCTGGTGACTTTTCTACTTTGAGTACTGCCAACCTTTTAAGTATCACCTCTTTATCTATTTTTATCCTTTCCAATATCGCTACTACTTCCTCCTTTACGGCTACAATGGCAGCATTCTCTTCTCTAGTGAAGACAGATGAGAAGTATTCATTTAGTACCTCAGCCAGGCCCTCTGTCTCCACAAGAAGATCTCCTTTTTTGTCCCAAATCGGCCCCACCCCTTCCTTTGACTAACCTTTTACTACTTATATGTTTACAAAAAACTTTTGCGTTTCCTTTTATGTTAGCAGTTAATCTATTCTCATTCTCCAGTACAGCTACAACACTGGCATCTACCCGACAATGTGGAAAATTGCCCAGGTATGTCCTGTCCACAAAAAGCAGGACAAATCCAATCCGGCCAATTACCACCCCATCAGTCTACTCTCAATCATCAGCAAAGGGATGGAAGGTGTCGTCGACAGTGCTATCAAGCGGCACTTACTCACCAATAACCTGCTCACCGATGCTCAGTTTGGGTTCTGCCAGGACCACTCGGCTCCAGACCTCATTACAGCCTTGGTCCAAACATGGACAAAAGAGCTGAATTCCAGAGGTGAGGTGAGAGTGACTGCCCTTGACATCAAAGCAGCATTTGACCGAGTGTGGCACCAAGGAGCCCTCGTAAAATTGAAGTCAATGGGAATCAGGGGGCAAACTCTCCAGTGGCTGGAGTCATACCTAGCACAAAGGAAGATGGTAGTGGTTGTTGATGGAGGCCAATCATCTCAGCCCCAGGGCATTGCTGCAGGAGTTCCTCAGGGCAGTGTCCTAGGCCCAACCATCTTCAGCTGCTTCATCAATGACCTTCCCTCCATCATATGATCAGAAATGGGGATGTTCGCTGATGATTGCACAGTGTTCAGTTCCATTTGCAACCCCTCAAATAATGAAGCAGTCCGAGCCTGCATGCAGCAAGACCTGGACAACATCCAGGCTTGGGCTGATAAGTGGCAAGTAACATTCGCGCCATACAAGTGCCAGGCAATGACCATCTCCAACAAGAGAGAGTCTAACCACCTCCCCTTGACATTCAATGGCATGACCATCGCCGAATCCCCCACCATCAACATCCTGGGGTAACCATTGACCAGAAACTTAACTGGACCAGCCATATAAATACTGTGGCTACAAGAGCAGGTCAGAGGCTGAGTATTCTGCGGTGAGTGACTCACCTCCTGACTCCCCAAAGCCTTTCCACCATCTACAAGGCACAAGTCAGGAGTGTGATGGAATACTCTCCACTTGCCTGGATGAGTGCAGCTCCAACAACACTCAAGAAGCTCGACACCATCCAGGACAAAGCAACCCGCTTGATTGGCACCCCATCCACCACCCAAAACATTCAGTCCCTTCACCACCGGCGCACTGTGGCTGCAGTGTGCACCATCCACAGGATGCACTGCAGCAACTCGCCAAGGCTTCTTCGACAGCACCTCCAAACCCGCGACCTCTACCACCTAGAAGGACAAGAGCAGCAGGTACATGGGAACAACACCACCTGCACGTTCCCCTCCAAGTCACACACCATCCCGACTTGGAAATATATCGCCGTTCCTTTATTGTTGCTGGGTCAAAATCCTGGAACTCCCTTCCTAACAGCACTGTGGGAGAACCTTCACCACACGGAGTGCAGCGGGTTCAAGAAGGCAGCTCACCACCACCTTCTCAAGGGCAATTAGGGATGGGCAATAAATGTCGGCCTCGCCAGCGATGCCCACATCCCATGAACAAATAAAAAAAAACTCTCTCTTTGCCCCCTTATTCCCTTTTTTAGATCTCCTCTGATCTTTCTGTATTCAGCTTGGTTCTCTACTGTATTATGAACCTTACATTTGTCATAAGCTTCCTTTAGTCATCCAGGGAGCTCTAGTTTTGGCTGCCCTTCCATTCCCCCTTGTAGGAATGTGTCTACTCTGTATCCAAACCAACTCTTTCTTGAAGGCCTCTCATTGTTCAATTACTGTTTTGCCTACCAATATCTGATTCCAATCCACCTGGGCAAGATCCCTTTTTAACTAACTGAAATTAGCCCTCCTCCAATTAAGTATTTTTGCATTTGATTGTTCCTTGCCTTTTTCCATAACTATTCTGAACCTAATGATATTATGATCGCTGTTCCCCAAATGCTCCCCCACTGAAACATGTTCCACCTGCCCCAAACCATTCCCCAGAACTAGATCCAGTGCTGCTCCCTTCCTCACTGGGCTGGAAACACACTGTTCAAGAAAGTTCTCTTGTGCACATTTCAGGAATTCTTCCCCCTCTTTGCCCTTTACACTGTTACTGTCCCAGTCAATATTAGGATAATTGAAGTCCCCCCTTATCACTACTCTATTGTTCTTGCATCTTTCTGTAATTTGCCTGCAGATTTGCTCCTCTGTCTCCTTCCCATTATTTGATGACCTATACTATACACCCAGAAGCGTAATAGCTCCTCGATTGTTCCCTTAATTCTAACCAAATAGATTCTGACTTTGACCCCTCAACTACATCATCCTTTTCCAGTGCTATAATAGTTTTAAAAAATGTATTCATGGGATGTGCGCGTCGCTGGCAAGGCCGGCATTTATTGCCCATCGCTAACTGCCCTTGAGAAGATGGTGGTGAGCCGCCTTCTTGAACCGCTGCAGTCCGTGTGGTGAAGCTACTCCCACAGTGCTGTTAGGTTGGGAGTTCCTGGATTTTGACCCATGAAGGTGACGATGAAGGAACGGCGATATATTTCCAAGTTGGGATGGCGTGTGACTAGGAGGGGAACATGCAGATGGTGTTGTTCCCATGTGCCTTGTCCTTCTAGGTGGTAGAGGTTTGGGAGGTGCTGTCGAAGAAGTCTTGGCGAGTTGCTGCAGTGCATCATGTAGATGGTACACACTGCAGCCACTGTCCGCCAATGGTGGAGGGAGTGAAAGTTTAAGGTGGTGGATGGGGTGCCAATCAAGTGGGCTGCTTTGTCCTTTGATTAATACTGCCACTCCCCTCCTTTCTTTCCTTCCCTATCTTTCCTGAATACCTTGTAGCCAGGAATATTAAGTACCCAATCCTCCCCTTCTTTGAGCCAGTTCTCTGTTATTGCCACCATATCATAATCCCATGTGGCAACTAGAGCCTGCAGCTCACCAACCTTATTTGCTACACTACGTGCATTTACGCACATGCCTTCTCAACTCATTTTAGTTTGCCTCGCATTTGCCCCCTATCTGATCCCTCCTATTTCTGAACTCTTTCTTTACTCTAGTGCTATTTGTCCCTTCCAGTTCTCTGTGCACCTTGTTTCTCCTCTCTAATGTTTCATCCTGGTGCCCAACCCCCTGCCAAATTAATTTAAACCCTCCCCCACAACACTAATTAATCTCCCCCCAAGGACATTGGTCCCAGCTCTGTTGAGGCACATCCCATCGATCTTGATCAGATCTTGCTCCAGAACTGGTCCCAATGCCCCAGAAACCTGATGTCTTCACTCCTGCACTATTTCTCCAGCCACACATTTCCCTGTCTTATCCTACTATTCCTATACTTACTTGGGCATGGCATTGGGAGTAATCCAGAGATTACTACCTTTGAGGTCCTGCTTTTTAATTTCCTCCCTAGCTTCCGAAACTCTGACTGCAGGACCTCGACACTTTTCCTTCCTATGTCATTGGTTCCCACATGGAGCACGACTCCTGGCTGTTCCCCTTCCCCCCCTCAAAATGTTCTGCACCCTCTGAGGTAACTCTAACAAGAAAAAATATGCAACTATATTCAGGGAGTTGCTTATTTATGCAACTACATCATGTGACAGTGGTATGTGTAGGGAACAAATTTACATGATTGGCACCCCATCCACCACCCTAAACATTCACTCCCTTCACCACCAGCGCACTGTGGCTGCAGTCTGTACCATCCACAGGATGCACTGCAGCAACTCGCCAAGGCTTCTTCGACAGCACCTCCCAAACCCACGACCTCTACCACCTAGAAGGACAAGGGCAGCAGACACATGGGAAAAACACCACCTGCATGTTCCCCTCCAAATCACACACCATCGCGACTTGGAAATATATCGCCGTTCCTTCATCGTCACTGGGTCAAAATCCTGGAACTCCCTTCCTAACAGCACTGTGGGAGAACCTTCACCACACAGGCTACAGCGGTTCAAGAAGGCGGCTCACCACCACCTTCTCAAGGGCAATTAGGTATGGGCAATAAATGCTGGCCTCACCAGCGACGCCCACATCCCATGAACGAATAAAAAAAAAACTTATCTACTTGCCATTAGCAAGAAAAAGATTATTTATTTGATTTCCAGGATTCAATCAAAATCACATACTTCATTATCTCTGAGCACATCTCACACAAACCTCTATTCAAAAAATTTCAGAAGCTATGTATAGCCATCCCCCACCTCAGCAACTGTTTCATCACATTGTGATCTCTTACTGTCACTAAGCAATGCCATGAGAGATTCACCAGTAGGTATGATGTCTGCTTGCCTCCAGTCCTGTAGAGCCTCACCTGTGGTCAATGGTTTCTTCATAATGATAGCCAGCACCCTACAAATTTTTTCCCTGGTCTTCTCACTCCAGCACATATGCCATCTGGCCCAACAGGTTTGTTGGTTTTCAGTTTCTTTAACTATCAAGTACTTCTGCACCACTGACTTCAATATCCTTTAGGGGAGATGTCCAAAGCACAGCATGTGAGCTCCTTCCAACCAGTGTGTAAAGCTCCGACCGCTTCCATTTGTCAAAGCTGATTTTGACTTCAGCTCTTTAAACTTTCTGTGCCCGAAAGACTGGAAAAGGCTGCTCTCCAATTGGTGGATTTTGACCAATCAGGAAGCACGCTTCTTGTTCAAATCAGAAATCAGCTTTTACCTGTCCTCCAACACCAGAAGCTTTAAATCTTACAAGCTTTCAATGCTGGCACTGATTGTTAGCTGATTGGCACTGAAATCCAGAGTTGACTTACCAATTTCAGAATATCTCATGTAAAAAGGATGTGGAAAAGGATGATTAAACCCTGGGCCATTCTTATCAAGCTCACAATGTTACAAGCTTTTTACATGCATAGAGTTACATAGAATTTACAGCACAGAAACAGGCCATTCGGCCCAACTGGTCTATGCTGTCACTTATGCTCGGCACGAGCCTCCTCCCACCCCTCTTCATCCTTCTATCCCTTTCTCCCTCATGTGCTTATCTAGCTTCCCCTTAGGTGCTATTCACCTCAACTACTCCTTGTGGTAGCGTGTTCATAGAATCATAGAAAAATCATAGAAAATTTACGACACAGATGGAAGCAAATTGACCCATCGTGTCCGCACCGGCTGAAAATGAGCCACGCGGCCTGATCCCACTTTCCAGCATTTGGTCCGTAGCCTTGTAGGATGTGGCACATCAAGTGCATGCCTAAGTACATTTTAAATGAGTTGAGGGTTTCTGCCTCTACCACCCTTTCAGGCAGCGAGTTGCAGACCCCACCACCCTCTGGGTGAAAATTTTTTTCCTCAGCTCCCCTCTAATCCTTCTACCAATTATTTTAAATCGATGCTCCCTGGTTATTGACCCCTCTGCTAAGGGAAATAGATCCTTTCTATCCACTCTATCTAGGCCCCTCATAATTTTGTACACCTCAATTGAATCACCCCTCAGCCTCCTCTGTTCCAAAGAAAACAACCCCAGCCTATCCAATCTTTCCTCATAGCTAAAATTCTCCAGTCCTGGCAACATCCTCGTATATCTCCTCTGTACCGTCTCTAGTGCAATTACATCCTTCCTGTAATGAGATGACCAGAACTGTACGCAGTTCTCAAGCTGTGGCCTAACTAGTGTTTTATACAATTCTAGCATAATCTCCCTGCTCTTATATTCTATGCCTCAGCTAATAAAAGAAAGTATCCTTTATGCCTTCTTAACCACCTTATATAACTGTCCTGCTACCTTTAGGGATCTGTGGATATGCACTCTAAGGCCCTTCACTTCCTCTACACCTCTCAGTATCCTCCCATTTATTGCCTTGTTTGCCCTCCCCAAATGCATTACCTCACACTTCTCTGGATTGAATTCCATTTGCCACTTTTCTGCCCACCTGACCAGTCCATTGACTTTCCTCCTCACTATCAACCACATGGTCAATTTTTGTATCATCTGCAAACTTCTTAATCATGCCCCCTACATTTAAGTCTAAATCATTAATATATACCACAAAAAGCAAGGGACCTAGTACTTTGTTGAACAGTCTGCCAAGTGGGACCTTGTCAAAAGCCTTGCTAAAATCCATGTAGACTACATCAAATACACTACCCTCATCGACCCTTCTTGTTACCTCCTTAAAAAATTCAATCAAGTTAGTCAGACACGACCTTCCCTTGAAAGCTTGAAAGTTGAAGCTCTTGGAATAAAAGGGGCAGCGGTAGCATGGTTACAAAATTGATTAAGTGACAGGAAACAGAGAGTAGTGGTGAACAGTTGTTTTTCGGACTGGAGGGAGGTGTACAGTGGTGTTCCCCAGGGGTTGGTACTAGGACCATTGCTTTTCTTGATATATATTAATGACTTGGACTTGGGTGTACAGGGCACAATTTCAAAATTTGCAGATGACACAAAACTTGGTAGTGTAGTGAACAATGAGGAGGACAGTGATAGACTTCAAGAGGACATAGACAGGCTGGTGGAATGGGGGGACATGTGGCAGATGAAAATTAACGCAGAGAAGTGCGAACTGATATATTTTGTTAGGAAGAACGAGGAGAGGCAATATAAACTGAGGGGTACAATTCTAAAGTGGGTGCAGGAACAGAGAGACCTGGGGTTATACGTGCACAAATCGTTGAAGGTGGCAGGGCGGTTTGAGAAAGTGGTAAAAAAAGCATACAGAATTGGCTAAGTGACAGGAAGCAGAGAGTAGTGGTAAATGATTGTTTTTCAGACAGGAGGGATGTGTACAGTGGTGTTCCCCAGGGGTCGGTGCTGGGACCACTGCTTCTCTTGATATATATTAATGACTTGGACTTGGGTGTACAGGGCACAATTTCAAAATCTGCAGATAACACGAAACTTGGAAGGGTAGTGAACAGTGAGGAGGATAGTGATAGACTTCAAGAGGATATAGACAGGCTGGTGGAATGGGCGGACATGTGGCAGATGAAATTTAACGCAGAAAAATGCGAAGTTATACATTTCGGTAGGAAGAACGAGGAGAGGCAATATAAACCAGAGGGCACCACTCTAAAAGCGGGACAGAACAGAGAGATCTGAGGGTATATGTGCACAAATCATTGAAGGTGGCAAGGAAGGTTGGGAAAGCAGTTTAAAAAGGCATACAGGACCCTGGGCTTTATAAATAGAGGCATAGAGTACAAAAGTGACGAAGTCATGATGAACCTTTATAAAACACTGGTTTGATCACAACGGGAGTATAGTGTTCAGATCTGGGTACCGCACTTTAGGAAAGATGTGAAGGCCTTAGAGAGGGCACAGAAGAGATTTACCAGAATGATTCCAGGGATGAGGGACTTTAGTTACATGGGTAGACTGGAGAAGCTGGGGTTGTTGTCCTTGGAACAGAGAATTTGTGAGGAGATTAGATAGAGGAATTCAAAATCATGAAGGGTCTAGATAGAGTAGATAGAGAGAAACTGTTCCCACTAGCGGAAGGTAGTGGTTGTTGGAGGCCAATCAACTCAGCCCCAGGACATTGCTGCAGGGGTTCCTCAGGGCCGTGTCCTAGGCCCAACCATCTTCAGCTGCTTCATCAATGACTTTCCCTCCAATATAAGGTCAGAAATGGGGATGTTCGCTGATGATTGCACAGTTCCATTCACAACCCCTCAGATAATGATGCAGTCCGTGCCCGCATGCAGCAAAACCTGGACAACATCCAGGCTTGGTCTGATAAGTGGCAAGTAACATTCGCACCAGACAAATGCCAGGCAATGACCATCTCCAGTGAGAGTCTAACCACCTGCCCTTGACATTCAATGGCATTATCATCGCCGAATCCACCACCATCAACATCCTGGGGGTAACCATTGACCAGAAACTTAACTGGACCAGCCATATAAATACTGTGGCTACAAGAGCAGGTCAGAGGCTAGGTATTCTGTGGTGAGTAACTCACCTCCTGACTCCCCAGAGCCTTTCCACCATCTACAAGGCACAAGTCAGGAGTGTGATGGAATACTCTCCACTTGCTTGGATGAGTGCAGCTCCAACAACTCTCAAGAAGCTCGACACCATCCAGGGCAAAGCAGCCCGCTTGATTGGCACCCCATCCACCACCCTGAACATTCACTCCCTTCACCACTGGCGCACTGTGGCTGCAGTGTGCACCATCCACAGGATGCACTGCAGCAACTCGCCAAGGCTTCTTAGACTGCACCTCCAAACCCGCGACCTCTACCAATAGAAGGACAAGAGCAGCAGGCGCATGGGAACAACACCACCTGCACGTTCCCCTCCAAGTCACACATCATCCCGACTTGGAAATATATCGCCGTTCCTTCATCATCGCTGGGTCAAAATCCTAGAACTCCCTACCTAACAGCACTGTGGGAGAACCTTCACCACAGGGATTGCAGCGGTTCAAGAAGGCGGCTCACCACCACCTTCTCCAGGGCATTTAGGGATGGGCAATAAATGCTGGCCTCACCAGCGATGCCCACATCCCATGAACGAATAAATGAAAGGGTCAAGAATCAGAGGGGATATATTTAAGGTGATTGGCAAAAGAACCAAAGGTGACATGAGGAAAATCTTTTTTACACAGCGAGTGGTTAGGATCTGGATTGCACTGCCTGAGAGGGTGGTGGAGACAGATTCAATCATGGCCTTCAAAAGGGAACTGGATAAGTACTTGAAAGTAAAAAATTTGCAGGACTATGGGAATAGCGCGGTGATTAGAACTGGCTGGATGCTCTTGCATAGAGCCGGCGTGGACTTGATGGGCCAAAGGGCCTCCTTCTTGCTGTACCCTTTCTATGATTCTATGATTATAATATTATTTTTAGGAAGTAGTTCCAGGACATATTCATTAAATATTGCAACCACTTTCTCTTCTTCAAATTATCATTATGAACTCTAATTCCTGTCTAACTGTCCTTAGTATTATGATACTGATTTTTAAAATTAGTATTGTGTTTACCATTCTTTGTATTTTGATCTCTGAGGCCCTTCTTGCAACTTTATAATTTCTTCTAACCTGTTTGAAATATTCTTGTACATCCCACAGTTTCCCCCTTTCCTTTTGCCCCCTAGGTTAGTAATAGATTGTTTCTCGTTCTTATTTCTTTTTTAATTTATCCATTGATCAATTCATTTGCTTTAACTCATCCACTTTGGACCCAAGAAAGATAAATCAGAGTATTTTCTAAATGGTGAGAAACCAGGAAAGGGATTTGGGAGTCCAAGTACACAAATCATTAAAAGCCAGTAGACAGGTACAAAAAACAATCAAAAGGCCATCTCAAGTGGGCTAGAGTGCTAAGGGGAGGAATTATGCTCCAGTTATCCAGAGCCTTGATCAGAGCTCATCTGGAGTACTGCATTCAGTTTTGGGCACCGCACCTCAGGAAGGGTATACTGGTCTTGGACGGAGTGCAGTGCAGATTAACCAGAAATATACCGGGGCTTTGAGGGTTAAATTATGAGGACAGGTTGATTAGCTTGGCTTGTATTCCCTTGAGTATGGAAGATTTAGAGGTTATCTGATTGAAGTGTTTAAAGTGTTAGGATTTGATAGAGTAAATACGGATAATCTATTTCCTTTGGTGGGTGAATCAAAAACAAGAGGACATCATTTTAAAATTAGAGCTAGGCCATTCAGGAGCAAAATCAGGAAGCACTTCCAACCCAATAACCTCTCCATCACCAAGACCGCCTACCTTCACCTCTGTAATATCACCCGTCTCCGCCCCTGCCTCAGCTCATCTGCTACTGAAATCCTCATTCATGATTTTGTTACCTCCAGACTCGACAATTCCAATGCTCCCCTGGCTGGCCTCCCACCTTGCACCCTCCGTAAACTACAGCTCATCCAAATCTCTGCTGTCCGTATCCTAACTCGCACCAAGTCCCTTTCACCCATCACCCCTGTGCTGGCTAAACTACATTGGCTCCCGGTCCAGCAACGCATCAAATTTAAGATTCTCATCCTTGTGTTCAAATCCCTCCATGGCCTCGCCCCTCCCTATCTCTGCAACCTCCTCCAACCCAACAACCCTGCGAGAAATCTGCATTCCTTGAATTCTGGCCTCTTGCACATCCCCGATTTCCTTTGCTCCGCTGTTGGCAGCCGTGCCTTCCGCAGTCTAGGCCCTAAGCTCTGAAATTCCCTCCTTAAACCTCTCCTCCTCTCCACTTCTCTATCTTTCTCTCCTCCTTTAAGACGCTCCTTAAGGCCTACCTCTTTGACCAAGGTCACCTTTCCTAATATTATGTGGCTCGGTGTCATATTTTGTCTGATAACATTCCTGTGAAGTGCCTTGGGAAGTTTTACCTTAAAGGTGCCATATAAATGCAAGTTGTTGTTGTTGTCTAAAATCTGATAACTCAGCATGGTCACACACCAGGAATGGAACCCGTGACCTTCCTGGCAAGTAAGTTCCACGCTAGAGGTTATGAATCACGGGAGAGGGAACAGCCACTGAATTAAATTCTTTTAATCTAATCCCAAACCTACAGGTAAGTGGGGGGGCCAGCAGTCCCAAGGTTTAACTGAACAAAGGGTGGGCATTGTTAGAAAAAAATATCTCAAACCCAGTATTTTAAGACTCACTTCCAAGAGCTGTGCAGATAAGGTCAGGTGACACTGTTCACATCGATCCCAGGTTATTACTGACCTCCAATCTGTCACCCTTCTGATTGTATCGATTTGTCTCCTCTCCCACTAGACACTATGATTCATGCAGCGACTAGGCTGCAGCCAGCGTCCCTAGAGCCAGGACCAAGACAGCGCAGTGTCCGTGTCTCAGCTGATGAACTGCAAACCGCTGCAGCGAGAAGGAGAAACGGGAAACACCGAGCTGGCGTCTTGCTTACTGGCCTGCAATAAGCTGCCCGGGTGTTAGAGCCGTATTATTGTTATTTTAATAGACTGGGATGGGGGGGGGGGACCGAGTATTTAAATAATATAGATCAGCTTCCTAGTAAAACACCGGCAGAGCAACACTGGGCTGTCAGTGAAAGCTCCTCCTTGGACAGTTTGGCTGGATACCCAGCGGAGTGGGTGGTCCGCTTTAACTCAACGCCCTGTTTCAGTGCTGCCCTGACGCACACACGCAGGATACTGGTCCGCTCTTTACTGTATTTGGTATTCACCGTCTGCTGCCAGCAACAGACGATCAATAAATTTTAGTCTAGCTGTGGTTTTCCTGGTTAAAAACCTCAGCCCCAACCCCACCAACACCATCGACCCCACCCCACCCCCGGGTCTTTCCTTCATCTTTTATTCTTGAAAAAATATTTTTGCTTTTTTTTTAATACAAAGAAATGGAAATGCTCCGGGTGTTTTTTTTTTCGGATGATGGATTGTCCGGTAGTTAGCTCAGTGAGCAGGGACTAGTTGCCAAGGGCTGGACAGGGTCTGAATCAGCAGAAAACGCCGAGTGATGCTGGAACAATCAGAAGGTGGCTGAAACCTTCACTCCCATCACACAGGGAGCCGTGGGGAGGGGATTCTCTCCGCCCCACACCCTTCATTAGTTTGAAACAAAGCATGGAGGTGAAGCTCATTTGCAGGGTTTTAACATTTCTTTTATATTGTGATTCACTTTGCTTACCAACACATCCACACGGTGCATAACAACAATCACTGCACTTCAAGATCATTTGCGTAATGGGAAGCCCTTTGAGGTATCCCTGAATGATCTGATAAGACACTGTATAAGTGCAAGTCTTTCCATGTGTACAGTGCAGTATAGAATCATAGAATTTTACAGCGCAGAAGGAGGCCATTCAGCCCATCACACTAATGCCCACTCTCTCAGAGAGCCATCCACTTAGTCCCATTCCCCTACCCTTTCCCATACCCACTTCCATTTTAAATGGTATCTTTGGGTAGTGAGTGAGCCTTACTGAGTGGCTGGAACTGTGGACCACCCTGGAGTCTGATTCCAGGTATGGACAGAGTGTCTGGACCTGCTGTATCAGGGCCTGGTGGGTTTGGGCTGTGCCAACTGGGTTATTTTTTTTAAAAAACAGTCTACGATCTTGAGCGGGCTGGGTTGCATTTATGATGAGGTTCATCATGACTAAACATGTCAAATTCCATTTTAGTACAATATACCGCAGCTGCTGCAAATCTGAAATAAATTAGAAAATGCTTGAAATACACAGCAGGTCAGGCAGCATCCGTGGGGAGAGGAAGGTAGGGTTAAGGTTTCAGGTCGATGACCTTTGGTCAGAACCATTTTTATGACATTGGATCCTATGGTTTTCCCCAATGCTTTGGAGATAACATTCTGTGATTCTGTCTATTTTTTCAGTGAAAACCGCAAAACGGTGGCCCCGTTCATGACTGCAAGTACTTAATGGCAATTTGTTGCTGACAAAAAATAATTAAAACACTAGGCGGGTCAACTGAGCTTTTCCTCAATAACAACACCAGTTAGATCAGTCTCACTGCCCGCGTGTAGCTCATTTATGCACGGATTATATTTCCCAATCGCTTGTTTGCAAAATAAAAATAACGTCCCTTTGAAAACAAAGCGAAAAGACTTGACTGGGTGAGATCAGGAATACTCAGAGACCTGCTGAGTTTCACCAATCTCTTTGTTGGACAGGAGATGAACAGCTCGAATCTAAAAAGAGGTCCGATTTGGATTTTTTTTTACACAGTGAAAATGTTTCCCCTTCACCAAAGGGAATCGTGTAGGTATTGCACTAGTTGACAGCAAAGCTTAACAACAAGCCCGTCGTAACAGCTGCTGTTTTGACCCGGGAGGCATAGCCGAACACTTCAGTGAAACTCGATCAGTGTCAGTCTAATTATAAAACCGTTTAATACAGCGAAAGCAGCACAGTGACCTGCCATGATGTGTAAGATTGGGGGAGAAGGAAGCGGTCCCCATATGAAACTTGTCTATTGCATTTTCAAGAGAGCAGTAATTTCAGGTTCACTTCTATAGCCTTTAATACAGCGCTCACCGTCAGCAAGGTACCCAGACACCTAGACAAATCAACCGGGTCCCAAACACCCTCCTGACCAAGACTCGTATTCTAAATCATGATTGTACAATTATTGAAAGAAATCTCAAATTGGTGGAATTAATGACAGTTACAAATTAGTCGATACATTATATGCACCTTAATTCAATAGGTTCAGTGCTGTCGGTCCCTAGCTGAATGCGACGCACCCATAGCCAGTCAAATCTCACAAAACATGATGACAATTTACAAAATTATTTATAGGAGACCCTATTTAGCAATGTCTAACTCTTCATCTGGTTTAGGGCAATGCGATCACGTTGCTAATTTTCTGTGATATAATGTATAAATAATTCAAATACTGCACAGGCTGACACATCCGAGCCACACAAAGGATTATTCCCTTGTTGTTGGAGGAGGGAGGGGGGTGAGATTTTAGGTCTTTTGAAGGTTGGGTATAGTATTTTAAATAGAAGGGAAGCGAGGAGCACCCTGCTCCTTCCTACATGCAGCGTTTACCGAACGAGCTATTACGGTACAGCAGTTTATTTTTGCAAACGGATTATTGCAGCTTCACTACCGAACATTAGCAGATTGAAAAGAAATAAGCACTAAAAAAAAAGAATCCACCTTGAAATCCTGCAATACTCACACGACTAATCTAGAGATGATCCATGAGACCATGGCGGTTGGAAGGGGGTTGTTTGTCTGTAAGCGAGGGAGGAGTTTCCACTCCAACGGAACCAGGGCTCAACCATTTGTCTGTTTCGTCACCGATGCCGCCAAGTCCAAGTGTTCAGAGAAGGGATAATAAATAGAGGGGTAACGGCCATTGCCTTCCTTTTACAGGGCAACTTGCACTGTATGAGAGAAAAGTTGCCTTCTCAATCTTCTCTTATCTCAATAGATAAGGGACAATCTATATGGCCGCTCAGAGCCTAGTTATTGCCCTAATATACACCATATAAAGCAAACTGTCAAAGGTGAATCAATTGGTACATTGTGTTTTTATTCCTGACTGAGGATTATCTAGTGTGTTAAATTGGAATCAATGATTAATTGCTACTCAATTCAATTCCTTTTTCACAGTTACGTCTAACAAAGCAGATGATGCATAGCAACATCGGTATATAAAATAATGAAAGGGCTGGATTGCATGCCTATTGATAGATTATTTCAGTTTGACAGATTGGGGAGGACTAGGGACCATGCTTTTAAATTACATAAAAGTAGGAATAGAATCATAGAAGTTTACAACATGGAAACAGGCCCTTCGGCCCAACATGTCCATGTCGCCCAGTTTATACCACTAAGCTAGTCCCAATTGCCTGCACTTGGCAAGCTAGTCCCAATTGCCTGCACTTGGCCCATATCCCTCTATACCCATCTTACCCATGTAACTGTCCAAATGCTTTTTAAAAGACAAAATTGTACCCACCTCTACTACTGCCTCTGGCAGCTCGTTCCAGACACTCACCACCCTTTGAGTGAAAAAAATGCCCCTCTGGACCCTTTTGTATCTCTCCCCTCTCACCTTAAATCTATGCCCCCTTGTTATAGACTCCCCTACCTTTGGGAAAAGATTTTGCCTATCGACCTTATCTATGCCCCTCATTATTTTATAGACTTCAATAAGATCACCCCTAAACCTCCTACTCTCCAGGGAAAAAAGTCTCAGTCTATCCAACCTCTCCCTATAAGTCAAACCATCAAGTCCCGGTAGCATCCTAGTAAATCTTTTCTGCACTCTTTCTAGTTTAATAATATCCTTTCTATAATAGGGTGACCAGAAATGTACACAGTATTCCAAGTGTGGCCTTACTAATGTCTTGTACAACTTCAACAAGACATCCCAACTCCTGTATTCAATGTTCTGACCAATGAAACCAAGCATGCTGAATGCCTTCTTCACCACCCTATCCACCTGTGACTCCACTTTCAAGGAGCTATGAACCTGTATTCCTAGATCTCTTTGTTCTATAACTCTCCCCAACGCCCTACCATTAACGGAGTAGGTCCTGGCCCGATTCGATCTACCAAAATGCATCACCTCACATTTATCTAAATTAAACTCCATCTGCCATTCATCGGCCCACTGGCCGAATTTATCAAGATCCCGTTGCAATCCTAGATAACCTTCTTCACTGTCCACAATGCCACCAATCTTGGTGTCATCTGCAAACTTACTAACCATGCCTCCTAAATTCTCATCCAAATCATTAATATAAATAACAAATAACAGCGGACCCAGCACCGATCCCTGAGGCACACCGCTGGTCACAGGCCTCCAGTTTGAAAAACAACCCTCTACAACCACCCTCTGTCTTCTGCCGTCAATCCAATTTTGTATCCAATTGGCTACCTCACCTTGGATCCCGTGAGATTTAACCTTATGTAACAACCTACCATGCGGTACCTTGTCAAAGGCTTTGCTAAAGTCTATGTAGACCACGTCTACTGCACGGCCCTCATCTATCTTCTTGGTTACCCCTTCAAAAAACTCAATCAAATTTGTGAGACATGATTTTCCTCTCACAAAACCATGCTGACTGTTCCTAATCAGTCCTGCCTCTCCAAATGCCCGTAGATCCTGTCTCTCAGAATACCCTCTAACAACTTACCCACTACAGATGTCAGACTCACCGGTCTGTAGTTCCCAGGCTTTTCCCTGCCACCCTTCTTAAACAAAGGCACAACATCTGCTACCCTCCAATCTTCAGGCACCTCACCTGTAGCTGTCGATGATTCAAATATCTCTGCTAGGGGACCCGCAATTTCCTCCCTAACCTCCCATAACGTCCTGGGATACATTTCATCAGGTCCCGGAGATTTATCTACCTTGATGCGCGTTAAGACTTCCAGCACCTCCCTCTCTGTCATATGTACACTCCTCAAGACATCACTATTTATTTCCCCAAGTTCCCTAACATCCATGCCTTTCTCAACCGTAAATACCGATGCAAAATATTCATTTAGGATCTCACCCATCTCTTGTGGTTCCGCACATAGATGACCTTGTTGATCTTTAAGAGGCCCTACTCTCTCCCTAGTTAGTCTTTTGCCCTTTATGTATTTGTAGCAGCTCTTTGGATTCACCTTTGCCTTATCTGCCAAAGCAATCTCATGTCCCCTTTTTGCCCTCCTGATTTCTCTCTTAACTCTACTCCGGCAATCACTATACTCTTCAAGGGGATAGAATAGACTGGATATTAGGTGGTTCTTCTTTTCCCAGAGGCTAGTGAGCCTCAGGAATGCATTGCCGGCTGGTGTGGTGGGTGCTGACTCACTGCGTACCTTCAAGAGGGAGCTGGACCGGCTCCTGACTGGGGCAGAGATCACATCATACAAAAGGTAAGTGATTTCATAGTTAATGTATGCGTGGTCCATGTGATTTCCTGGAATGGTTTTGATCGCCTGAGGGGGTTGGAGAGGAATATTCCAGATTGTATTTCTGCCTTATTGGCCCTGGATTTTGCTGGGTTTTTTGCCTCTCGCAGAAGATTACATGGCTGGGGGCTGGGGGAGGGTAGGAAGTGTTGAGTCATGATGCTCCAGGTATCATGAGTGTGGGGTAGGCTTGTTGGGCCAGCTGGTCATTTCATGCCTGTCATTTCATGTTCATAACATTAACCGTGATTAATTTGAATAAAGTGTCAATCGGCCTTTCTGAAAAGTGACATGTCTGTAATCCTTCTTACACATTGGTCAAAGGTAGGGCAAGGTAGGCTCGCTGTGAATCCCCACACTTATCACAGTTACATGCAATTTTGCATAAAAATTCCTAGAGGGAATGAAAATGCCATTTTATGAGCAGATCAGTTATCCTAGTCAAAAAGTTAGTATGCGGTATGTTGGCTTTTATTGCTAGGGGGATAGAATATAAAAACAGGGAGGTATTGCTGCAGTTATATAAGGTATTGGTGAGACCGCACCTGGAATACTGCATACAGTTTTGGTCTCCATACTTAAGAAAAGACATACTTGCTCTCAAGGCAGTACAAAGAAGGTTCACTCGGTTAATCCCAGGGATGAGGGGGCGGACATATGAGGAGAGGTTGAGTAGATTGGGACTCTACTCATTGGAGTTCAGAAGAATGAGAGGCGATCTTATTGAAACATATAAGATTGTGAAGGGGCTTGATCGGGTGGATGCGGTAAGGATGTTCCCAAGGATGGGTGAAACTAGAACTAGGGGGCATAATCTTAGAATAAGGGGCTGCTCTTTCAAAACTGAGATGAGGAGAAACTTCTTCACTCAGAGGGTAGTAGGTCTGTGGAATTTGCTGCCCCAGGAAGCTGTGGAAGCTACATCATTAAATAAATTTAAAACAGAAATAGACAGTTTCCTAGAAGTAAAGGGAATTAGGGGTTACGGGGAGCGGGCAGGAAATTGGACATGAATTTAGATTTGAGGTTAGGATCAGATCAGCCATGATCTTATTGAATGGCGGAGCAGGCTCGAGGGGCCGATTGGCCTACTCCTGCTCCTATTTCTTATGTTCTTATGTTCAAAGGTAACAAAATGGAAAAAAAAATATTGCTTCGAATTAAAATAAGCAATGTGCTATTACTTATTCAAAATAATAATTAATAATTCAAATCCTGTTCATTGGAGCATGTATAATAATGTAGAGCAAAATAATCCATTCCGGGCATGCGAGATGGGATTCGAGAAGCACAAGTACATCACATTCTCAGTGGCAAACTCCAAACTCAACTTGGGAATAAAACCAGAAAATGCTGGAACCGCTTGACAGGTCAACCAGTAACCCCAAAAGAAAAGTTAATTTTTTGGGTAGGAAACATTAACCCTTTTCTCTCCTTTTAGATTGTTTAATCTCTTATGCATTTCCAACATTTCCTGTTTTTATTTCAAAATTTTTTTTGTGGGGGGGGCAGGTGGGCGCTTCCCCTCAAGCAGTCATTCATTCTGATCGCCTGCCAGAGATATTTCTTAAAACTGTGAGTCCACCTTTCCTCTTTTCTTCCACTCTGATGGCCAGTGGCTAGCTGTCCTAAAGAGAAAGCTGACTTTTCTGGCTCAGTTTTCTCCTCTAACCCTAATGTTGACGAGCGTGCCAAAGAAACTATCTCTACTGATCCATTTTATTTTGCCATCATGACCAAAACTAAGGTTTATCTCATCCACGTCTGTGTGGATCCACCACACTGCGGATTCCAATAAGACCTCTAAATCCCAATGGCATCCTTTATCATTGAATCGTACAGCACAGAAGGAGGCCATTCAGCCCATCCTGCCCAAAACAGGTGGGAAGCTAAATATCAGGGTTTTGAAAGAGGTGGCTATAGAGATAGTGGATGTGTTGGTTGTCATCTTCCAAAATCCTATAGATTCTGGAATGGTTCCTGCAGATTGGAGGTAGCAAATTTAACCCCACTGTTTAAGAAAGGAGGCAGAGAAAAAACAGGGAACTACAGACCTATTAGCCTGACATCAGGAGTAGGGAAAATTCTAGAATCTATTATAAAGGATGTGATAACAGGACACTTAGAAAATAATAATAGGATTTGGCAGAGTCAACATGGATTTATGAAAGGGAAATCATGTTTGACAAACCTATTGGAGTTCTTTGAGGATGTAACTAGTAGAATAGATAAGGGGGAACCAGTGAATGTGGTGTATTTGGATTTTCAGAAGGCTTCTGATAAGATCCCACACAGGAGGTTGGTGAACAAAGTTCGAGCACATGGAATTGGGTGTGATATACTGGCATGGATTGAGAATTGGTTAACAGACAGAAAAGAGAGTAGGAATAAACAGGTATTTGTCAGGTTGGCAGACTGTGACTAGTGGGGTACCGCAGGGATTGGTGCTTGGGCCCCAGCTATTCACAATCTATATCAATGATTTGGATGAGGGAACCAAATGTAATATTTCCAAGTTTGCTGCTGACACAAAACTAGGTGTGAATGTGAGTTGTGAGGAGGATGCAAAGAGGCTTCACAGGGATATAGACAGGCTAAGTGAGTGGGCAAGAACATGGCAGATGGAATATAATGTGGAAAAATGTGAAGTTATCCACTTTGGTAGGAAAAACAGAAATGCAGAGTATTTTTTAAATGGTGAGAGATTGGGAAATATTGATGTTCAAATGGACCTGGGTGTCCTTGTACATGAGTCACTGAAAGCTAACATGCAGGTGCAGCAAGCAATTAGGAAGGCAAATGGTATGTTGGCCTTTATTACAAGAGGATTTGAGTAGAGAAGTAAAGATGTCTTACTGCAATTATATAGGGCCTTGGTAAGACCAGACCTGGAGTATTGTGTACAATTTTGGTCTCCTTACCTAAGAAAGGATATACTTGCCATAGAGGGAGTGCAACGAAGGTGCACCAGACTGATTCCTGGGATGGCGGGATTGTCGTATGAGGAGAGATTGAGTAGACTAGGCCTGTATTCTCTAGAGTTTAGAAAAATGAGAGGCGATCTCATTGAAACATACAAAATTCTTACAGATCTCGACAGGGTAGGTGCAAGGAGGATGTTTCCCCTGGCTGGGGAGTCTAGAACCAGAGTCACAGTCTCAGAAGAAGGGGTAGGCCATTTAAGACTGAGATGAGGAGAAATTTCTTCACTCATGGGGTGGTAAATCTTTGGAATTCTCTACCCCAGAGGGCTGTGGAGGCTTAGTCATTGAGTACATTCAAAACGGAGATCGCTAGATTTCTAGATATTAAAGGCATCAAGGGATATGGGGATGGTGCAGAAAAATGGCGCTGAGGTAGAAGATCAGCCGTGATCTTGTTGGATGGCGGAGCAGACTTGAGGGGCCGGATGGCCCACTCCTGCTCCTATTTCTTATGTTCTTATCAGGGCCCTATACCAGTTGTAGGACCCCGGTTGCAATTTTCACAGAGAAATGGATGAAGCATGCAAAGGGCCTATTAGTTCCGTTCTTTCCAGGTGTTAGGAGGCCTAGCCAAAGGTCCTCAAAGGGACCAATGCAGGCCACTCTGAAAAGGTAAATTTTGTTTTTTTTAAAAGATTTTGGGACTGGGAGGAGCACTCCTCCCCCCCGTGAACATCCCCCCCACCCCCCCCCTCCCCGCCCCCCCAACAGGACCTACCTGCCAGCCAGATCTATGCAAAAGCCAGCCATTCTTTTGAGATCTGAAACCAGTAAACTGAAGCGGAATGCCCATTTGGGACCCGCAGCCCACCAAAAAAATTCAAATGAGGCCGCAGCCTGAACATGTTGGGCCTCCTGACTCTGGCCTTGTTAAGGCGCTGAGGACTCACAGCCGACACTGCGTCCGTTTTGGGCTGGAACTGAAAATCTTCACTAAAACGACTTGAAAACTTACTGAAAAACTCAGTTTGCTACTGACATCATAATTGCTTGACTATTTGAATTAATTCCTAAATGCGGTTTTAAACGGTCACAGAAGATTCATCCAAACACATAGTCATTTCTCAGTTAACTCACCAGTAGCAGCTTTGCAGCTTTTTAATTAAATTGTCGCTTTCCAGCTGGAATTGTCAGGTTCACTCAATCCAAACTCCCAGAAGCTATAATGAAGCCTTCTCCATCACATCATGTTAATGCAACTTCATCCTATTCCCTGGTGTAAAGGCCCTGGCAACCCATGACTACATTGCCAGCGCTGCCTACAAATGAAGGTTTATCCTGTGACATCACTCCAGCTGTTACCTTTTTCCAAAATAAGTAATAGAAAATGCTGGTTACCCACAGTGGGTTAGTCAGTACCTGTAAAGAGAAAAGACTGGTGCAACATTTGGAGTTTTTACGCTTCATCAGAAGTGCACTTTTATCATCTTTGCTGGTGATTACAGCAAGACAACCTCGGGCTATGGGGAAAGAGCAGGGTAGTAGGACTAATTGGGTCGCTCTTTCAAAGAGTCGGCACGGCCACGATGGGCTGAATGGCCTCCTTCTGTGCTGTATGATTCTATGATAACCCATCCTGGGATGGTAGGACTGACATATGAGGAGAGATTGGGTCGACTAGGCCTATATTCACTAGAGTTTAGAAGAATGAGAGGTGATCTCATCGAAACATATAAAATTCTAACAGGACTAGACAGACTAGATACAGGAAGGATGTTTCCGATGGCTGGGGAGTCAAGAACCAGGGGTCACAGTCTCAGGATACGGGGTATGCCATTTAGAACTGAGATGAGGAGAAATTTCTTCACTCAGAGGATGGTGAACCTGTGGAATTCTCTACCACAGAAGGCAGTGGAGGCCAAGTCATTAGATGTATTCAAGAAGAAGGTAGATATATTTCTTAATGCTGAAGGGGTCAAGGGATATGAGGAGCTGTATAAAACACTGGTTAGGCCACAGCTGGAGTACTGTGTGCAGTTCTGGTCGCCACACTACAGGAAGGATGTGAAGGATGTGAAGGAGGGTGCAGAGGAGATTCACCAGGATGTTACCAGGGCTGGAGCGCTTCAGCTATGAAGAGAGACTGGGAAGATTGGGTTTGTTTTCCTTGGAGCAGAGGAGGCTGAGGGGGGACATGATTGAGGTGTACAAAATTATGAGGGGCACAGATAGGATGGATACTAAGGAGCTTTTTCCCTTCGTTGAGGGTTCTATAACAAGGGGACATAGATTCAAGGTAAAAGGCGGGAGGTTTAGAGGGGATTTTAGAAAGAACTTTTTCACCCAGAGGGTGGTTGGAGTCTGGAACTCACTGCCTGAAAGGGTTGTGGAGGCAGGAACCCTCACAACATTCAAGAAGCATTTGGATGAGCACTTGAAATGCCATAGCAGACAAGGCTACGGACCAAATGCTGGAATATGGGATTAGAGTAGACAGGGCTTGATGGCCGGCGCGGACACGATGGGCCGAAGGGCCTCTATCCGTGCTGTATAACTCTATGACTCTATGACTATGATTGCACAGTGTTCAGTTCCATTCGCAACCCCTCAAATAATGAAGCAGTCCGAGCCCGCATGCAGCAAGACCTGGACAACATCCAGGCTTGGGCTCATAAGTGGCAAGTAACATTCGCGCCAGATAAGTGCCAGGCAATGACCATCTCCAACAAGAGAGAGTCTAATCACCTCCCCTTGACATTCAACGGCATTACCATCGCCGAAACCCCACCATCAACATCCTGGGGGTCACCATTGACCAGAAACTGAACTGGACCAGCCATATAAATACTGTGGCCATGAGAGCAGGTCAGAGGCTGGGTATTCTGTGGCGAGTGACTCACCTCCTGACTCCCCAAAGCCTTTCCACCATCTACAAGGCACAAGTAAGGAGCGTGATGGAATACTCTCCACTTGCTTGGATGAGTGCGGCTCCAACAACACTCAAGAAGCTCAACACCATCCAAGATAAAGCAGCCCGCTTGATTGGCACCCCATCCACCATCCTAAACATTCACTCCCTTCACCACTGGTGCACTGTGGCTGCAGTGTGTACCATCCACAGGATGCACTGCAGCAACTCGCCAAGGCTTCTTCGACAGCACCTCCCAAACCCACGACCGCTACCAATAGAAGGACAAGAGCAGCAGGCACATGGGAACAACACCACCTGCACGTTCCCCTCCAAGTCACACACCATCCCGACTTGGAAATATATCGCCGTTCCTTCATCGTCGCTGGGTCAAAATCCTGGAACTCCCTTCCTAACAGCACTGTGGGAGAACCGTCACCTCACGGACTGCAGCGGTTCAAGAAGGCGGCTCACCACCACCTTCTCAAGGGCAATTAGGGATGGGCAATAAATGCTGGCCTCGTGAGCGACGCCCACATTCCATGAACGAATAAAAAAAAAACAATATGTTAAAAGCATAGAGGTTTTTTCCTCCCAGGATGAAGGAGCAGCAATGAAAATCTTTTGAAAAAATACAAACAGTGACTCCTCTATTGACTCTTTTGGCAACATATATCGCCGTTCCTTCATCATCGCTAGATCAGAATCCTGGGATTCCCTACCTCAGATCATTGTGGGAGGACCATCACCACAAGGTCTACAGGGATTCGAGGATAAGGCTCTCGACTAACTGCTCAGGACAACTAAGAATGAGCAATAAATGCGGTCTTGCTCGTGTCCCTCACATACCAAGAACAATTTTTTTAAAATTGCATGGTATGGTACTTGACCATACCAGACCAGGAAGGTCCCAGGTTCAAACCCTGCTGCGTTAGCTGGTCCAAGCTGTGGTAGCAACTGGGTACTGCAAATAGCCTTTGGATCCCTGAACTAAGAAGGGTTTCCACTTCTGATTGCAGTCCAGTGACTTCTGATGGAAAGGCTGTATGTGTGGTCATCAGGTGAGGACAGAAACAGGCCTGACTGTGATACCTTGCCAGGATCAATTAGCCTGCCAACACTTACTGTTTATGGTCACACCTGAATAATGGTCATTTGACAAGGTACCGGAGGCTGCCCAGTACCAGCATGAGTCACTGCCTTTACAAGAGAAGGGGAGAAAATGGGGAAAAAAAGCATGAAGGCTATTTGGTGTATAGAAGTTAGGCATTGGTAAATAAAATAGTTTTATAAAAATCAACTGCTGTCATTCAGTGGGTGTGCATGCAAAACCTAGACCCAGTCAAAATATTGGCGGCAGTGTTTAAGATGCTTTAATATCTCCTGGCCATTCTCAGTAGCTCATGTACGGGTGCAGTGGTGTTTTTTAAAAAAATTTTTTATTTTTTTTATTCGTTCACGGGATGTGGGCGTCGCTGGCAAGGCCGGCATTTATTGCCCATCCCTAATTGCCCTCGAGAAGGTGGTGGTGAGCCGCCTTCTTGAACCGCTGCAGTCCGTGTGGTGACGGTTCTCCCACAGTGCTGTTAGGAAGGGAGTTCCAGGATTTTGACCCAGTGACAATGAAGGAACGGCGATATATTTCCAAGTCGGGATGGTGTGTGACTTGGAGGGGAACGTGCAGGTGGTGTTGTTCCCATGCGCCTGCTGCCCTTGTCCTTCTAGGTGGTAGAGGTCGCGGGTTTGGGAGGTGCTGTCGAAGAAGCCTTGGCGAGTTGCTGCAGTGCATCCTGTGGATGGTGCACACTGCAGCCACAGTGCGTCGGTGGTGAAGGGAGTGAATGTTTAGGGTGGTGGATGGGGTGCCAATCAAGCGGGCTGCTTTATCTTGGATGGTGTCGAGCTTCTTGAGTGTTGTTGGAGCTGCACTCATCCAGGCAAGTGGAGAGTATTCCATCACACTCCTGACTTGTGCCTTGTAGATGGTGAAAAGGCTTTGGGGAGTCAGGAGGTGAGTCACTCGCCGCAGAATACCCAGCCTCTGACCTGCTCTCGTAGCCACAGTATTTATATGGCTGGTCCAGTTAAGTTTCTGGTCAATGGTGACACCCAGGATGTTGATGGTGGGGGATTCGGCGATGGTAATGCCGTTGAATGTCAAGGGGAGGTGGTTAGACTCTCTCTTGTTGGAGATGGTTATTGCCTGGCACTTATCTGGTGCGAATGTTACTTGCCACTTATGAGCCCAAGCCTGGATGTTGTCCAGGTCTTGCTGCATGCAGGCTCGGACTGCTTCATTATCTGAGGGGTAGTGGTTATGGAACTGGATAAAAACAGAAAATGCTGGAAAGACTCAGCAGGTCAGGCAGCATCTGTGGAGAAAGAAGCAGAGTTAACGTTTCAGGTCGATGACCTTTCATCAGAACTGGAAAAAGTTAGAGATTTTCCATCGACCTGAAACATTAACTCTGCTTCTTTCTCCACAGATGCTGCCTGACCTGCTGAGTCTTTCCAGCATTTTCTGTTTTTATTTCCGATTTCCGCAGTATTTTGCTTTGGCTTTAGCAGCCTAGAGATTTTGAGCTCAAATCCCACCATGGCAAGGTATGAAATTGAAATTATATTGTGAGACAGCACTAGAAAAATGACCCTAATAGCTGCTGATTGCTGTACAAACCCAACAGGCTCCCTAATGTCTTTCAGGAAAAGGAAACCTGCCATGCCTACATGAGACTCCAACATATGGCAAGCCAGTCAGTTGTAAAAACTAAACAATAATTTTGCAAATAGGAATGGGCAATAAACATTCTGAGAACAAATTTTAAAAAACATGAGTAACCTTTGTCTGAAAAATACACAACAGATGTGTGCTTGATTTCAGGGGGAAACAATCTAATATTTGCCACAATGTTCATGAAATACAATTCAGCCTCTTACTTTTGCCATTTCTACTATTGTGTGCACAGGAGGACATGTGTCAGTGGCAGAGGATTGCTCAAAAAGGTCACACTAAGGCTCACAGCCAGGCACTTTTCACATACCAAGGTCTTATCTGCATGCACCAGATGTATGTCTGTTTGCTGATTTTTATTTACCAAAAATAAAATTGAAGCCTCCAGTGGAATAGTAAACCAAGGAAGACATTTTGAAAACCACATTAATCCTTAGATTGCTAGCAATACCAGGCAGCTCCCTTGGCTGATCATTTTTCTTTTGAGATTTCAGCTCCCAGACTGCAAAACCTTCTTATATTACAGCGATAATGCTACTGAGATGCTTTATTACTGAAATATTAATGTGATCCTGCCACCATATACATTTAAAAACATAAAAACAAGCTCTGCCTCTTTTTTCCCTATTCCATCGTCTTTCTTTTTTAGGATTTTAATTTTAATTTAATTCAGAGTTATTTTATTTTTCTAACAAGTTTAACTGTGCCACACTATTGGCCTGGCTCCATTCTGAAGCCTGGACCCTCAATACTAAAATTGGTCTTGATCGGCTAAAAATCTTTTCAAAAGGCTGTTTTTTCAGCCAGTGAAACAACTGAACATTAAAGTGACAAGATGAGACGTAGACATCTTTTTCATCTCCTCTCCATATATGCCAATTTTGATAACCCGTTGTCATTATCTAGGATCGGAGGCTCGACGAAAGGAGTTATCTCAGCAGCAATCGTCCAAGGTTTAAAGGTGGGTGAAATGGTTAGGAATAAAATGGAACTAGGAGCCTTCGTGGACTTGATGCTAAATGTGTCCAATCAAAATAGAGCAGCAATCAACAAAGCCAATATAATGGAGAACTGAACAGCCAAAACAGGAGAATATAAATCAGAAGAGGTCGTGGCAAACCGTACAGTGCTTTGGTTAAACCACACCTTGAGTGCTGTATCCAGTTCTACTCGCCAAGACACACCCATCCTAGCAGCCCTTCCGAGGATGGGGGAGGGAACGAGTTGGTGCATAGGAGGGGGTACCAGTGGGGTGGTTGCACCCTTGGTGCCGACCTGCCTTTTTCTTCCACCAGACTCCAGGACCATTGGACATGACTCCACTTTGCCAGTTTTCCACGTTTCCCTCTCCACTTAACTATCCTGCTTTAAATATTCACATATTTTCTGGGTCTTGTATATGTCTTTTATTTTTCTAATTTCTCTCTTCATACATCCTTTTGTCTTACGTTACTTTCACTTCTGTCATTTAACCATCTCTTGTTCTCCACCTAATCACTTTACAGCTCATTATTTTTCTTTTCTTGTGTATGTACTTTTGCCCCCCTTTCCTTTGCTCTGTTCCTTCTTTCAACTAAAGGGTACAATTCTAAAGGGGATGCAGGAAATTAGAGACCATGAGGTATATGTGCACAGGTCGTTGAAGGCGGCAGGACAGGTTGAGAAAGTGGTTAAAAAAGCATACAGGGTCCTGGGCTTTATAAATAGTGTACAAAAGCAAAGAAGTGATGTTGAACCTTTATAAAACACTGGTTCGGCAACAACTGGAGTATTGTGTCCAATTCTGGACACTGTACTTTAGGAAGGCTGTAAAGGCCTTAGACAGGGTGCAGATGGGGTCTGACCGGCTCTGTACAACTGAAGCATAAGTTCCTCCCTTTTGTATTCCAGCCCCATTGAGATAAAGGCCCACAGTCCATTAGCCATTTATATCCATGCACTAGCTTTTAGTGATTTGTGTATATGGACATCCAAATGCCTTTGCTGTTCCATAGTTCCTAGTCCCTCCCCATTAACAAAATATTTAGATTTGTCTTTCTTGGATCCAAACTAGATGACCTCATATTGTCCCACATCGAACTCCATCTATCACAGTTTTACCCACTCACTTAATTTGTCAATGTCTTTTTGTAACTTCTTGCTCCCATCTACACAACTTATTGTGCTCCCTAACTAAGTATCATCTCTAAACTTGGATATACAACTCTCTATTCTTTAATTCAAGTCTTTGATATATATATAATATAGATGGTGAAAAGCTGAGACCACAATATAGATCTCTGGGGAACACCACTTGTCACATCCTGCTAATCAGAGAACATACTCTTTATTCATACTCTGTCTCCTACCTCACAACCAATTACCAACCCATGTCACAAGGTTACCTCTAATTCCATGTGCTCTCATTTTTGCTAATAATCTCTTGTGCGTTATCAAATGCCTTCTAGAAGTTCATATAGACAACACCCATAGACAGTCCTCTGTCTATCATGTTAATGACCTCCTCAAAACATTCAACTACATTAATCAGACATGGCCTACCCTTCACAAATCCATGCTGACTCTTTTTGGTCAGCTCATACTTGTTCAAGTGCTTAGTCACTCTGTCTCTACTGATAGATTTCAGTAACTTCCCCACAACTGACATTAAACTGACAGGTCTGTAGTTTATTGGTTTCTCCCTCCCTCCTTTCATGAATCTAGAGAGCTTTGAAAAATTATGACCACGCATCTGCAATCTTTTCACCTGTTTCTTTTAATACCCTTGGGTGGAAAAACATCAGGTTCTGGATATCTTAAATCCCATTATTTTCTATAAAATTCAAAGGTCTGGTGGAACATCTGTTAAACGCTTAATCTCTTTGAGAAGCAGTATTGTTAGGTTTAAAAGTTAACAAGGGTGAAATTGGTCTTCGCTGGTAATGCAAAATGGGCTTATAGCAAATCGGCAGCCTGTTCTACACCAAGCACAATTTTCTTTTCCATTGACTTCCACCTAGCTAGCGTGGGGGCAGGAAGAGAAGTTGGATAGTCAGCAGTTTAGTTGGAAAGAGGTCAAGGGAATAGGAGGTGGGTCTCATGGACAAGATCAGCTCAGAGAAGGCATGAGGGGAGATAGGAGACAAGCTGGAGAAAGACTTGATTTCAAGGAGGAGCATAAGGGGGAGATTTGGCTTGATGGGCAAGGGGAAGCAGCAGAGGAAGCTGAATTGGTGATTACAATCTTAGTGACAAAGAAGTCCATGAGCTACTTGCACTTGCTGTTGGAGGTGAGGGTGGAGGGAGCAGGGGAGAGGAGATTAAAGAGGTTGGTAGTGGAGAAAAGTAGCCAGGTGGTTATTTTTGCTCTTCAGGATGATCCTAATAGCACTTGATGTGGACCAGCCAGACCTGGTGATGGTTGGCTAACCAGTTGTGCACCAGATATGCTCAGGTCTACACCTCTTGGAATTGAGGGAGTGAAGATGGGGGCCAAAGTGGGATGGGAAAGAATAAAGGTTTTGCTGGGAATAAGGACATCAAAGGTGGATATGAGGGAGTGGTTAATCAAATTAATGACTGCAGAAGTATTGTGATGAATGAAGAGGCTACAGGCTAGGCATTGAGATTTAGAAAGTGCAGACATGGGGGAGAGATTTTTCATGGAATGGATACGGAAGGAAGTGGTGTTGGAGGAGGGGGGGGGTAGGGGCATGGGGGTGATGAGGGATATATGGAAGTGGTCGGAAATGGCCTTGTCTGTTATAGAGACCATGGAAGTAGAGAGGCCAAGGGAGATGGCAGGGTTGAGGGGGTGGCCTTGAATAAGGGTAGGAAAATATATATAGATGGAGAGGTTTAGGGAGGACAGGAGGTCAGTGAATTCAGAGGCAAGTGGGCACGGGGAGCTGAGATGAAGATTGAAAGGGGCTATGTATCCAAAGCCTGTACTGAATCTCTATAACGGTGCTTCCATTTGTTTTAGGGGATCATTGCACTGAGATTCCCTATAATATTCTTTTTACTTCTGAAACGTTTTCATCTTTTCTTTTGCTAGGATTGCCCCAAGATGCTCTTGTTCTCCATTTCTTGTCAACTATTTCTCCATGATGCTTTTATTTTGTGGAGATGTTCACTACAAAGACCTTAGCTGCTCACAAGGATGTGTCACCACCTTGTTCTTTCTCATAGGAGTTGTTTCACATCACACCCCTCCCTCCCACATTATGGGTTCTCATAGCAATGAGCCACAGTCACTTTTGTTCCTCACAGTGACTCACTGAGGTGAGTTACCACAATACCACCATTTCAGAGCTTCATTTTATGTTGTTACGATGATTTAATGCAATATTCTTATACTTTATAGGTACTTACTCAGAGTTCATTGTGATGTTCCCATATCTCAATGTTCTTGATTATTACATGGCTTGATATACTGCTCCTGTTTTCTGCCATTATTTTACCATATTTTACTGGAACACTATTTTAGTTTCTTAAAGAGATTCATGGCAGACCCCTGTGTCGTCTGCACCAGTCAAATCAATTTGCTGTGATGGTCTAATTTCCCACAGGAATTCTCCATAATACATTTGCAATGCTGTGATTTATTGCGATTTGCTGCAATGCTCCATTTCTCGATTTCCAGTTTCTCTATTTTCTTGCCTTATTTTGCTGCTACCGTGTGACTTCCGGTGGAGACCGGCTGCCCAGATAGTTTCATTGCGCTCGAAGAAATACCGTGATGCCATCATTATTTTTATTTTGCAGAAAAAGAGAACATTAGAACAAAAAAAGGAAGGTACAAATTCTGACCAAATTTAGTTTCCAGAAATTAAGTGGAATGTTGTTGGAAACACAGAAACATAGGAACATGAGTAGGCCATTCAGCTGCTCGAGCCTGCTCCGCTATTCAATTAGATCATGGCTGTTTTGTACCTCAACTCCATTTACCCGCCTTCGCTCCATTCCCGTGTGACCCTTACCTAACAAAAATCTATCAATCTCAGTCTTGAGAGCTCCAATTGTCCCAGCATCCACACACTTTTGGGGGAAGAGAAAATAAAAATCAAACTAATTGAGAATTCCAGGTTTCTACTATCCAGTGTGTGAAAAAGTGCTTTCAGGGGAACTGAAAGGGTATATAGAGAGAAACTATTTCTGCTGGTTGGGGAGTCTAGGCCTAAAAATTAGAGTCAGGTCTTTCAGGAATGAAATTAGGAAAGATTTCTACAAGCAAAGGGTGGTAGATGTTTGGAACTCTCTTCTGCAAATGGTAGTTGATGCTAGCTCAATTGTTAATTTTAAATCTGAGATTGATAGATTTTTGTTAACCAAAGGTATTATGGGATATGGGGCTAAAGCAGGTATATGGAGTTAGGAGACAGATCAGCTATGATCTCGTTGAATGGTGGAACAGGCTTGAAGGGCTAAATGGCCTACTCTGTTCCTATGTTCCTATAGAATCATAGAATGGTTACAGCACAGAAGGAGGCCATTCAGCCTGTCGAGCCCGTACCAGCTCTCTGCTAGTCCCACTCTCTGCTAGTCCCACTCCCCCATCCTTTCCCCGTAGCCCTGCAATTTTTTTCCCTTGAAGTATTTATCTAATTCCCTTTTGAAAGCCACGATTGAATCTGCCTCTACTGCCCTTTCAGGCAGTGCATTCCAGACCATAACCACTCGCTGCGTAAAAAAGTTTATCCTCATGTCACCTTTGGTTCTTTTGCCAATCACCTTAAATCTGTGTCCTCTGTTTCTCGACCCTTCTGCCAATGGGAACAGTTTCTCTTTATCAACTCTGTCTAGACCTCCTAATGATTTTGAACACTTCTATCAAATCTCCTCTCAACCTTCTCTGCTCTAAGGAGAACAACCCCAGCTTCTCCAGCCTATCCACATAACTGAAGTCCCTCATCCCTGAAACCATTCCAGTAAATCTTTTCTGCACCCTCTCTAAGGCCTTCACTTCCTTCCCAAAGTGCAGTGCCCAGAATCGGACACAATACTCCAGTTGTGGCCGAACTAGTGTTTTATAAAGGTTCAACATAACTTCCTTGCTTTTGTACTCTCTGCCTCTATTTATAAAGCCCAGGATCCTGTATGCTTTTTTAACTGCTTTCTCAACTTGCCCTGCCTCCTTCAGTAATTTGTGTACATATACCCCCAGGTCTCTCTATTCCTGCACTCCCTTTAGAATTGTACCCTTTAGTTTATATTGCCTCTTCTCGTTCTTGCCACCAAAATGTATCACTTCGCACTTCTCTATGATAAATTTCATATGCCACGTGTCTGCCCATTCCACCAACCTGTCTATGTCCTCTTGAAGTCTATCACTATCCTCCTCACTGTTCACTAAAGTTCCAAGTTTTATGTCATCTGCAAATTTTGAAATTGTGCCCTGTACACCCAAGTCCAAGTCATTAATATATATCAAGAAAAGCAGTGGTCCTAATACCGACCCCTGGGGAACACCACTGCATACCTTTCTCCAGTCTGAAAAACAACCGTTCACCACTACCCTCTGTTTTCTGTCACTGAGCCAATTTCGTATCCATGCTATGCTTGTATGATTTTGCTCCTAAATGGCCTAGCTCTAATTTTAAGATTATGTCCCTTTATTTCTCTGTATCTATCCTATTGAATCCTTTTAACATTTTAAACACCTCGATCAGATCACCCCTCAATCTTTCATATTCAAAGGAATACAAGCCAAGTTTATGCAAGCTGTTCTCATAATTTGACCCTTTAAGCCCCAGTGTCATTCTGATGAATCTTCGTTGCATCTCCAAGGCCAATATATCCTTCCTGAGGTGCGGTGCCTAAAGCTGAACTCAGTACTCCAGATCGGGTCTGGCCAACTGAAGCATAACTTCCTCCCCTTTTCATTCCAGTCCCCCTGAGATAAAGGCCAACATTCCATTAGCCTTTTTGATTACTTTTTGGACCTGTCTACTGGCTTTTAATGATTTGTGTACTTGGAGTCTTTCATCAAGGGAAGTAGATTAATGGAGCAAAGGTACAATGGTGCCTGGACATCCTGTGTTAATCAGAAAGGTGTACTGTATCCAATGGAATCTGCAGTGTTGTCACTAGGATTTCAGGAACATGTAATGCCTCCCAGCACGATAAATGCAGACTCAACTGAAGTATTCAAAAAGGGAAATGTACAGATTCCTAATTTGTGGAGGGCATGAGCTTGGTGCCAAAGCAAAATTAAATTAAAGTGGTCCCAGCAGGATCTGAACACGGACCTATTCTATCTTGTGAGCTTGATGGCTGACCTATTTCTCTCTTCTACCTTTTCATTCTCTGTGATGGTCTTACTTCTTGCAGACACTTAGCGCAATACCTGTTTTCCCATGGAGATTCACAGCAATTCTTATTTCTCACAGAAATTCACCCTTGTTCCCCACTCTTGTTTGTGGTGATTGTTTTGGGAATACAAGAAAAGACTCTGCAGTCCATCTGGTCAGTCCCAAAGACTAATACTCCTTCATCGCCCACTCCCTCAAATATCTATCCAGTTTTCCCGTACATTTTTCCACACTACCTACCTCTACTGCCTTTCTGGCCAGTGTGTTCTACACATTCACCACTCTCTGCATAAAGTACTTTAATCTCAACTGTCCTGTGTCCCTTTGTTCTGGAGTTTGTGGTAAACTTGAACAGATTATCAGAGTTCAATTTATCGATTCCATTAAGGATTTGAATATTTGAACAGTATTTCTCCTGAGCCTTCTCTTCTCCAAAGTGAACAATCGCAGCTTCTTCAGTCTCTCCTTATAGCTCAGGTGTCTTAAGATGAGTATCAGTACCCTGTTCTGAAATGCCTCCTTACATATCCTTGCTATGGGACAGTGACCATAATTATGTATAGTACTCCAGAGGTGGCTGTTCCAGTGGCTTAGATAGACTCATTATCATCTCTCTGACTGTACATCTCAAGATCCAGTTAGCTTTCCTTACTGCTGATAAACACTGTGCAGTTGGTTTTACTGAGCTACCCACCTGTACCCCCATATCCCTCTCCTGCGTTGTCCCTTTTCCAGTCTCATTACCTTGCATTTGTCTACATTAATTGCCACTCATCAGGCCACCTTCCCAACCTATCCAGATGCCTTTGTATTTGGTTTGCTCCTGGTCCTATTGCTTGACCCCACCACCCCAATTCAGTGTCATCTGCAAGCTTAGATGGCTTGGTTTTTGTACCCAGCTCCAAATCATTGTATGTAGCAATGGCCCACAGGGAATTCTATTCTTCCACGCAGGGGATTACAGTGATCCTTGTCTACCCCCATTGAGAGTTCATGATGACTTTTTTGTTTCCCCACGGGGATTTACAGTAATTCTCTTGTTAACATGCAGGTAAGCAAGCAATTAGGAAGGCAAATGGTATGTTGGCCTTTATTGCAAGGGGGTTGGAGTGCATGAGTAACTTGGAAGTCTTGTTGCAATTATACGGGGCTTTGGTGAGACCACACCTGGAGTACCGTGTACAGTTTTGTTCTCCTTACCTAAGGAAGGATAGACTTGCCTTAGAGGCGGTGCAACGAAGGTTCACTAGACTGATTTCTGGGATGAGAGGGTTATCCTATGAGGAGAGATTGAGTAGAATGGGCCTATACTCTCTGGAGTTTAGAAGAATGAGTGGTGATCTCATTGAAACATATAAGATTCTGACAGGGCTTGACAGGGTAGATGCAGAGAGGCTGTTTCCCTTGCCTAGAGAGTCTAGAACTAGGGGGCATGGTCTCAGGATAAGGGGTCAGCTATTTAGGGCTGAGATGAGGAGGAATTTCTTCACTCAGAGGGTTGTGAATCTTTGGAATTCTGTACCCCAGAGGGCTGTGGACTCTGAGTCGTTGAGTATATTCAAGGCTGAGATAGATAGATTTTTGGGCTGTAAGGGAATCAAGGGATATGGGGATTGGGCGGGAAAGTGGAGTTGAGGTCGAAGATCAACCATGATCTTATTGAATGGCTGAGCAGGCTCGAAGGGTCGTATGGCCTACTCCTGCTCCTATTTCTTATGTTCTTATATTCTTATGTATGTTCTGATTTTATTTTTCCATGTATGTTGCTCTTATTTTTCGAAGGGAATCCCCATCACACATCTGCAGTAATTTGGAAGTTACTCAATTTATTGCAAGTACAGATGGAAGAGGTTCAGAATTCCATTTCTTTTTAACTGGTACCTCCATATCCCTCTAGCATCATTTGATTTACCTTCCCATTCCTGAATTTGCCTTCATTCCTCTGCAACAGTGTCCCCCAACTGTGTCTTCTCCTTCCCTTCCTTCTAGACTCCATTTGCTGATCCTGCCATCATCTGACAGGAATATAGTTTCCCGACAGACTTTCTTTGATTCTGGTGCTTTCACTCAAACTAACTGTGATGCCTTTGCTGAGTTAGCTATGGCTTGGCTGTGCTACAGAGAGAAGAAGTCTTCACCAATGTTGTAGACCTTCAACCGACATTGAGGGGAAATTGGAGTGCTCCCTTGGGGCAGTGATGACTTCTACCTATCTGATCCCGCAGTCAACACTTAGTTTAATAATTTTAGGTATATGAACATATGCAAAAGGCTAGGAAAGGATCAACTGATCCATTAAGCCTCTTCTATCCTACATGTGAGACCAAAAAACAGAGAAAAAACCTTAAGCCTTATCTAAAAAATACTCTGGGAAATTCCTCTCAGAACCTACATGCGATTTCAGGCGAGGGCCTCATTGAGATTCAAAGGTTGCTGTCTGTTGACGTCAATCAGACCCCAACACTATTTTAAATAGTTTTCAGCAAGGTCGACGGCTGGGGTTAAATTTTAGCTTGCAGCCAGGAAGGGAGCGGGACGGGGGGGGGGGGGAAAGAATTCCAGGTGCAAAACCCGGAAGGTAAGTGGCAGGTCACGACCTGTGCCCATCAGTTGCACTTCCAGGTTTTGCACCCGGCTATGAAAGGAGCTGCGTGCTAGAGAGGGGGGCGGGTGGGAGAGAGAGATCATCGGGCTTGGAAAATATCAGAGGGGCGATGTGGGGGGACATGGAAGACATCAGGGGGTCAGCCAGCATTGCGGATTGGGGGGAGGGGGGGGGTCAGCCACCATCGTGGATCGGGGTGGGGGGGTGTCAGCCACCATTGTGGATCGGGGAGGGGAGGGGTCAGCCAGCATCGTGGATCGGCGGGGGGGGGGGGGGGTCAGCCACCATCGTGGATCGGGGTGGGGGGTCAGCCAGCATCGTAGATCGGTTGTGGGGGGGAGGTGGGGGGGTCAGCCAGCATTGTGGATCGTGGGGGAGGGTCAGCAAGCATTGTGGATCGGGGGGGTGGAGGGGGATGATGGATCCGGCTCTTCCCACCTACTTTCATCTGACGTGATTCGGAAGTAATGGGAAACCCGAACAGGTAAGGTTAAATTTGTTTTAATTGTCCAATACACAAAATATTAAGTACGTCAAGTAGCTCAGTGAGGTACATTGCCCTTTTAAGTATCGGCTTGATGGGTATAAGTGGGAGCGGGACTTCCTGGTGTCTGCTCTTCACATGCAGGCAAACCTGCCTGGGTTAAACCCAAAAGTGGGCGTGTTGGAGCCAGGATGTGGTCCCACTCCTAAAACTTTGCATTTTCAGTACCCACCTGCCCCCAGCCCACCCGTTCTTGGGGGTTAAAATTTACCTCCTGATGTCTGCCAACTTTGCAAATTTAGTCTTCTTGTAATCTGGCATCAGCATTAATATTTTTTTAGCAGCATTGGCTTGGTCCATCAAAGTTGAATATTATAATCTGTGGAATTTTAACAACTTTACAGGTTAAATATTCTGAGATCACGATCAGACGTTTCCTACGTTTAAGTATTTTTCCTATATTTTTCCTGCATACACTCACAAGTGAGAAAGTTCCAAGTACTTCAGTTTAAAGTGTTTATACATCAAAAAATTATCACGGACATATAGGAAAAATATATAGCATGGGAAAAGTAAGACTTGGAATTTACTTTACATTGTTCTCACTTGGCTTTGATTTTCTCTTTTTTCTTTCCTTTTTTTTCTTAGCTTTGATTTTTTTTCCTCTGGAATATTTTTTGGTTTCTGTTTGTTGCTTTCCTTTTTACTGATCATGGCTGTTTTTAATTTCTTCTGGCACTCTGTTATCTTTCTATGAATGTTTTCTTTGTTCTAATCTCTCTCTATCCGCTGCTGATCCCACAGAGCACTCTGCAATAATAGGTCCAGAATTTATGTGCACAGCAGAAGACTACAAGACATATACAGACGATGAAGGCCATTTGGCCCATCCCAGCTCTTCCATCCAGGAATAAACTGCTTTCCTAATCACAGCGTCCAATTGTTTCTTCAACGATTTTAGGGGTTTTGCCACTACCATACTCGTACTTTGATCATTCTTTATGTGGAAAACCTCCTGATAGTGGTGTTGTGTTTGCCTTTCTAGAGTAGATTGGGAAATTAGATTAAAGGGTATGACGGTAGATAAGCAATGGCAAACATTTAAAGAAGTATTTCAATATTCTCAATTAATATACATTCCATTGAGAAATAAAAACTCCACGGGAAAAGTGATTTATCCGCAGCTAACTAAAGAAGTTAAGAATCGTATTAGATTAAAAAGAAGAGGCCTGTAATGTTGCCAAGAAGAGTAGTAAGCCTGAGGATTGGGAGAGTTTTAAAAACCAGCAAAGGATAACCAAAGAATTGATCAAAAGGGAGAAAATAGAATATGAAAGTAAACTAGCAAGAAATATAAAAACAGATTTTAAGAGCTTCTACAAGTATGTAAAAAGGAAGAGATTAGCAAAAGTAAACATTGGTCCCTTAGAGGTTGAGACAGGAGAAATTATAATGGGAATAAGGAAATGGCAGAGACATTTTGTATCTGTCTTCACAGTAGAAGACACAAAAAAATACCAGAAATAGTGGGGAACCAAGGGGCTAATGGGAGTGAGGAACTTAAAGTCATTAATATCAGTCGAGAAAAAGTACTGGAGAAACTAATGGGACTAAAAGCAGATAAATCCCCTGGACCTGATGGCCTACATCCGAGGGTTCCAAAAGAGATGGCTGCAGAGATAGTGGGTGCATTGGATCTTCCAAAATTCTCGAGATTCTAGAACGGTCCCAGCGGATTGGAAGGTAGCAAATGTAACCCTGCTATTCAAGAAATGAGGGAGAGAGAAAACAGAGAAGTACAGGCCAGTTAGCCTGACATCAGTCATTGGGAAAATGCTGGAATCCATTATTAAGGAAGTGGTAACAGGGCACTTAGAAAATCATAATGTGATTAGGCAGAGTCAACATGCTTTTATGAAAGGGAAATCGTGTTTGACAAATTTATTCGAGTTTTTTGAGGATGTAACTAGCAGGGTAGATAAAGGGGAACCAGTGGATGTAGTATTTCTCAAAAGGCATTCGATAAGGTGCCACATAAAAGGTTGTTACATAAGATAAGGGCGCATGGGGTTGGGGGTAATATATTAGCATGGATAGAGAATTGGTTAATGGACAGATAACGGTATCCGTAGGGATAAACGGGTCACTTTCACGTTGGCAGGACGTAACTAGTGAGGTGCTTGGACCTCAGCTATTTACAATCTATATTAATGACTTAGATGAAGGGAAAGAGTGTAATGTATCCAAGTTTACTGACGATACAAAGCTAGGTGGGAAATTGAGCTGTGAGGAGGACACAAAGAGTCTGCAAAGGGATATAGATAGGTTAAGTGAGTGGACAAGAAGGTGGCAGATGGAGTATAATGTGAGATTATTCAATTTGGTAGGAAGAATAGAAAAACAGAATATTTTTTTAAATGGTGAGGAACTGTTACATGTTGGTGTCCAGAGAGATTTGGATGTCTCCATACAAGAAACACAAAAAGTTAGCATGCAGGTACTGCAAGCAATTCGGAAGCCAAATGGAATGTTGGCCTTTATTCCAAGGGGGTTGGAGTACAAGAGTAAGGAAGTCTTACTACAATTGTACAGGGCTTTGGTGAGACCTCACCTGGAGTACTGTGTACAGTTTTGGTCTCCTTATCTAAGGAAGGATATACTTGCCTTAGTGGCGGTGCAATGAAGGTTCACTAGATTGATTCCTGGGATGAGAGGGTTGTCTTATGAGGAGAGATTGAGTAGAATGGGCATATGCTCTCTGGAGTTTAGAAGAATGAAAGGTGATCTCATTGAAACATAAAAGATTCTGAGGGGGCTTGACAGGGTAGATGTTGAGAGGTTGTTTCCCATGGCTGGAGAGTCTAGAACTTGGGGGCATAGTCGCAGGATAAGTGGTCGGCTACTTAAAACGGAGATGAGGAGGAATTTCTTCACTCAGAGGGTTGTGAATCTTTGGAATTCTCTACCTCAGGGGGCTGTGGATGCTCAGTCATTGAGTATATTGAAGGCTGAGATAGATGAGCTACATGAGGAGGTATTAGCACAGGTGTCCAAAAGCTTGGTCAAAGAGGTAGGTTTTAAGGAGTGTCTTAAAGAAGGAGAGGGGGGTAGAGAGTTGGAGAGGTTTGGGGAGAAAATTCCAGAGCTTATGACCCAGGCAGCTGAAAGCACGGCCGCTAATGGTGGACCGATTAAAATCGGGGGGTGTGCAAGAGGCAAGAATTGGAGGAGCGCAGAGATCTCGGAGAGTTGTAGGGCTGGAGGAGGTTACAGAGATAGGGAGGGGCGAGGCATTGAAGGGATTCGAAAACAAAGGATGAAAATTTTAAAATCGAGGCGTTCCCGTACCGGGAGCCAATGTAGGTCAGTGAACACAGGGGTGATGGGAGAACGGGACTTGGTGCGAGTTAGGATACGGGCAGTAGGGTTTTGGATGAGCTCAAGTTTATGGAGGGTGGAAGATGGGAGGCTGACCAAGAGAGCATTGGAATAGTCCAGTCTGGAGGTAACAAAGGCATAGATGAGCGTTTCAGCAGCAGATGAGCTGAGGCAGGGGCAGAGACGGGCGATGTTATGGAGGTGGAAGTAGGCGGTTTTGGTGATAGAGCGGATATGTGGTCAGAAGCTCATCTCAGGATCAAATAGGACGCCAAGGGAGAAGAACGGGCTTAATTCGAATGGAAGTTTATATCAATTTCTGCAGCCTTTTGTTCGGCTTCCTTTTCTTCTTTTGCTTTTCATTTTTCCACCCTGTTCATAACCTCCTTCATTGCTTTGGGTTTAGCATTCATGTAGTGGGCAAAGTCTGTACACATTTTTGCTCGATTTTGGATGCTGATTGACAGGCTTCCTTGTTTCTCATTATTTTAGTGACAAGTCACTCCCGAGTTGCTCTCAATGACAGGAGATTTTTTTTTCCCTCCTGGAGAGCTCATTGTTGCCAAAGCTATTACTGTTGCTTTCTTCAGTAATCTTAAATTTATTGCATCACATTTTATAGGCTGCAGGCTTAAGGCGGTGTGTTTATTGATTACCCCAGCATCGAAACTGCCTGTTTATAGCTCCACATCAGCCCAGTACCAAGGACGGGGTTGCCTGTTAATTTTTATAAATTATGAGATAATTTACAGCCCATGTCAATATTGCATGTAATAAGCAAAGCTTTAAAGGCTTTGACATAAATTGTTCCAGGAACAGAATATCATAACCATGACATAACCCAAATCCATAATGCATCGCAACTGAGTGATCGTATTGAAAATTGATGGAGTTGAACAATAAATCATCATGGATGATATATAGATTGCAGTGAAGGAAGACCTCAAGTAATAAGCCTGCAGGGGGAGCTGTTGGTGGAGATAAATTATTTTTCCCCCCCGTCCAACCACCTCTTTTTGGGAGAGATCTGGTTAATTGACCAGGAGATGGGTGGAAGCATTTTCAGAAAGTCTTTGGCAAATTACCACACAGCAGACAATTGGAGAAGATGAAGGGGCATGAATAAGGGAGAGTGTGGCAAATTGGATTAAAAACTGTTTAGAAGGGAGGAAACTGAGTGTAGGAGTTAGGGGCAGTTTCTCAGAGTGATTGGAAGTGGGTGGTGGTGTCCTACAGGATTCTGTTCCAGGAGTTTAGGTTCACCAGACATTAAAAACAGCACCTCATGTGGATAAGGCCATAAAAAAACTAATGGAATATTGGGTTTTATGGCAATAAGTATAGAATAAAAAAGTTGAGCGGTAATGTTAAATCTATAATAAAACCCTAGTAAGACCATAAATGCAGAGATTGGACAAGCGTGTAAGAAAGGCATAGTGGTCTTAATGGGGGACTTTAACCTTCACATAGATTGGGAAAAGCAGACTAGCAACTGTCAGAAAGGTAGCGAATTTCTTGAGTGTGTCCGGGATAGTTTTCTACAGCAGTATGTCCTAGAGGCAACAAGGGGGCAAGCCATACTAGATTTAGTAATAAGTAATGAACCAGATTTAGTTAACGGCTTAACTGTGCATGAACATCTATCCAATAGTGATCATAACATGATCGGGTTCATTGTAGTGTTTGAAAGGGAAAAAAGTGAATCAGCTGCTAAGATTCTAGACTTGGGCAAGGCCGACTTCAATGGGATGAGACAGAGACTGTCCACAGTAAACTGGGCAAATCTGTTAATGGGTTAAACGACTGATGATCAGTGGGAAATGTTTAAAGAAACATTTAACGTGATACAGAATCGATTTATATCCCTGAGGGGCAAGAACTCTACTTGCCAAAAAAAACAGCCATGGACAACTAAAGAGGTAAGGGACAGTATAAGACATAAGGAAAGGGCATACAAAAAGGCAAAAAATGGCACAGATCCTGGCAAATGGGAAAGATACAAAGATCAACAAAGGGTCACAAAACAGATAGTAAGGGCTACAAAAAGAGAGTATGAAAAGAAACTCGCAGGGGATATCAAAACCAAAACGAAGAACTTTTATAGTTATATTAGGAAAAAGAGGGTGGTCAGGAGCAGTGTTGGCCCCTTAAAAACTGAAAGTGGGGATATTGTCATTGACAATGGGGAAATGGCAGACATGTTGAACAGGTGCAGAAAATAATCAAGAAGGCAAATGGAATGCTGGCCTTTATATCTAGAGGACTAGAGTACAAGGGGGCAGAAGTTATGCTGCAGCTATACAAAACCCTGGTTAGACCGCACCTGGAGTACTGTGAGCAGTTCTGGGCACCGCACCTTCGGAAGGACATACTAGCGTTGGAGGGAGTGCAGCGTAGGTTTACTAGAATGATACCCAGACTTCAATGGTTAAGTTACGAGGAGAGATTACACAAATTGGGGTTGTATTCTCTGGAGTTTCAAAGGTTAAGGGGTGATCTGATCGAAGTTTATAAGATATTAAGGGGAACAGATAGGGTGGATAGAGAGAAACTATTTCCGCTGGTTGGGGATTTTAGGAGTAGGGGGCACAGTCTAAAAATTAGAGCCAGACCTTTCAGGAGCGAGATTAGAAAACATTTCTACACACAAAGGGTTGTAGAAGTTTGGAACTCTCTTCCACAAACGGCAATTGATACTAGCTCAATTGCTAAATTTAAATGTGAGATAGATAGCTTTTTGGCAACCAAAGGTATTAAGGGATATGGGCCAAAGGCGGGTATATGGAGTTAGATCACAGATCAGCCATAATCTTATCAAATGGCGGAGCAGGCACGAGGGGCTGAATGGCCTACTCCTGTTCCTATGTTCCTAGTACTGTGTGCGGTTTTGGTCTCCACACTTATGGAAAGGATGCTGAGACAATAGAGAGAGTACAGCATCGATTCACTAGGATATGGGCAAATACAAAGAAAGACATGAAAAATGAACAGGAGATGGGTGGAAGCATTTTCAGAACGTCTTTGACAAGGTATCACACAGGAGACTATTGGAGAAGATGAAGGGGCACGAATTATGGAGAGTGTGGCAAATTGGATTAAAAACTGGTTAGAAGGGAGGAAACTAAGAGTAGGAGTAAGGGGCAGTTTCTCAGAGTGATTGGAAGTGGGTGGTGGTATCCCACTGTGTTAGAACAGAGAGATTATGGGGTGATTCAATAGAGGTGTTTAAAATTATGAAGGGATGAGACAGTGGATAGAAACAGACTGTTTCCAGAGATCAAGCGGTCTAGAACGAGGGGACATAGATTTAAAATTAAATATAAGAGATTTAGGACAGAGCAAAAAAAACCTCTTTACACAAAGGGTTTTGAGGCTGTGGAATGTGGTACCAAAGATAGTGATTGATGCAGGGACCATGTCAACATTTAAGAAAAGGTTAGATAGGAGGCTGAAGGAAAAGGAAATAAATAGATATTGAAACAGGGCAGGCACATGAGATTAGGACTATTGCTTGTGTGGAAGATAAACATCGACAGTTGGACTGAACAGCCTGTTTCTGTGTTGTACTTTCTATATAATTCTATGTAAGTAGGTCCAAGTCTCCTCAGAGATGGAGGCTAGATGTTCATATCTAACTCAATCTAGCATCTGCTTCTCTACTGATCTGGACTCCATGAAGACTGTTCTCGATGATTATTGTCAGGTAATTGTGTCAAGGTCCACAGAAATGGTTGATGTCATCTTTGCAGGTGCAGCCAAACAGTCTACACTTTCTGAAGATCACCTTGCATTCCTTCTTTCATGCAGTGTCACTGAAAGTACGATATACCGTGATTAGGCGTTTCCGAGGAAACATCCTGCATTGTGATTTGTCAGGCATTCACGTATCTTAGTGATACGACTGAGTCTGCTGTCCAGCATCCTTTGAGATGAGGAGCTACCACCTACACTAATTATTACATAGAATTACATCACACTGAAACAGGCCATTTGGCCCAGCACGTCCATGCCAGTGTTTATGCTCCACACGAGCCTCCTCCCTCCCTACTTCATCTAACCCTTTCAGCATGTCCTTCTATTCCTTTCTCCCTCTTGTGTTTATCTAGCTTCCCCTTAAATGTATCTATGGTAGTCGCCTCAACTACTCCTTGTGGTAGCGAGTTCCACATTCTAACCACTATCTGGGTAAAGAAGTTTCTCCTGAATTCCTTATTGGATTTATTAGTGATTATCTTCTATTTATGGACCCTAGTTCTGATCTCCCCTGCAAGGGGAAACATCATCTCTACATTTACCCTATCAAACCCTTTCATAATCTTAATGACCTCTATCAGGTCACCCCACAGTCTTGTCTAGAGAAAAGAGCTCCAGCCTGTTCAATCTTCCTGATAGGTATAACCTCTCAGTTCTGGTATCATCCTAGTAAATCTTTTTTGCACCCTCTCCAATGCCTCTGTATCCTTGGTATGAAGACCAGAACTGTGCACAGTATTCCAATTGTGGTCTAACCAAGGTTCTATACAAGTGTAACATAACTTCTCTGCTTTTCAATTCTATCTCTCTTGAAATGAGCCCCAGTGCTTGATCTGCCTTTTTTATTGCCTTATTAACCTGCGTCGCTACTTTTAGTGATTTGTGATCTGTATCCCTAGATCCCTTTGCTCCTCTATCCCATTCAGACTCTTATTATTCAAGCAGCATATCCTCCTTTTTCTTCCTACCAAAATGCATCACCTCACACTTATCTATTTTGAAATTCATTTGCCAATTTCATGCCCGTTCTGCAAGTTTATTAATGTCCTCTTGCATTTTGACCCATTCCTCCTTTGTATTAACTACAACCCCCAATTTGATATTGTCTGTAAATTTTAAATTTTGTGCTTCCAATTCCCAAATCCAAATCGTTAATGTAAATTGTGAACAACAGTGGTCCTAGCATCGATCCCTGTGGAACACCACTTCCCACCTTTTGCCAGTCTGAGTAACTACCCTTAACCCCTACTTTCTGTTTTGTAGCCAACTTGCTATCCATTCTGTTACATGTCCCCTGACTCCACATGCTCTGGCCTTAGTCATGAGTCTACAATATGGTACCTTATCGAAGGCTTTTTGAAAACCCAAATATATTCTATGTCCTTTACACATTTCGTATATTTGTTCATATATTGCTTCCTCCACCTACTTTCCAGTAGCGTGATCAATCCCTCATCTTTTATCTCAATCCATATAGACTCTGTTTCTATCCTTCCGTTAGTTATTTCCCTTCTTTCTACTGCCATTATGTTATCTCTAATTAGTACAGCCACTCCACCCCCCACCCCCCATTCTTCTTCCTTCCCTATTCTTTCTGATTATGTTATAACCTGAAATATTTAGTTGCCAGTCCTGTTCTTTATGTCGCCATGTTTCAGTTATTCCTACTACATCTGGTTCCTCACTACGGATTATTGCCTCCAGTTCCACTGTTTTATTTCGGACGCTGTGTACATTGCTGTACAGGCAGATTAATTCATCTATAATAGTTGTTCCTTTTACTTTATTTTTAACACTCCTTTTATACTTCTGTTTTATAATTGTATTTGTTCCTTGACTGTTTATGTTTCCTTTATTTCTTACCCTGGTCTGACCTTTAGACTCATCTCCTGTTTCTTTTATCTTTAGGTTTTTGTTAATGCTGCTAGATCCCTCCCCCCTCCGCTTGCTAGTTTAAAGCCTTTTCCACCGCCCTATTTATCCTTTCCTTTAAGACTCTGGTCCCATTCCTGTTCAGGTAGAGCGTATCCCAGCGATACAGCTCCTTCCTGTCCCAGTACTGGTGCCAGTGTCCCATGAAATGGAACCCGTCCTTCCCAAACACTCTTTCAGCCACACATTCATCTTTCTGATCTGCCTATCCCTATGCCAATTAGCACATGGCTCGGGAAGTAATCCTGAGATGACCACCCGTGAAGTCCTGCTTTTTAATTTAGTTCCTAGCTTCTGATATTCCCTTAGCAGGACCTCCTCCTTGTTCTTCCTTATGTCATTGGTGCCAACATGAACCACGACAATAGGATCCTCCCCCACTTTTCCAAGTTCCTGTCAGTTGTTCCGAGATATCTTTTACCCTTGCACCAGGTAGGCAACACACCCTCCTGGATTCTCGATCGTGACTGCAAAGGACTCTATTTATCCATCTGATTATGGAATCTCCGATGACGACAACCTTTCTGTTCTGATCCAGCCCCCTTGCACTGTCTCATGCTCCACGGCGCCCTGGTTAGCATTCTCGGCATCCTCCCTGCAGCCTTCATCCTTAACCTCACAGGTATCAAGGATCTCGTACCTGTTGGATAGGACCAGTGTCTGCGGCACCTCCTTCTCTGCATTCCCCTCCCTTATGTGTCAGAGTGCCTCTAACTCGCAATCCAGCTCAAAGACTCTTAGCCAGGGTGTCTCAAGTGAGAGACATTTACTGCAGATGTGGCAATCTGAGACTGTCTCGCTGTCCACAAACTCACATATTACAGTCCCATCACAGATCCTGTACCTGCAGTTGCCATAATGTTCTATTTTTTTATTTTTGAGTTTTCCCCCATTTCTAGTTTTTATTTATTAACAATAGTTTATTTCTAGGAGTAATAGAATCACTTGAGATCTAGATTATATTTAGTAAATGGATTTAGCTTGATTTCGAAATAATTAGTAATTACTTAATCTTTTTTTAATTTTATGTATTTTTTTAAATTTAAGTTTTAAAAGTTGATAGATTAGTCTATAGTCTCTTGGTTTAAATCACTTAGCACCTCCTTCCCCCTCTGCACCTAACTCCCACACTCACCAAATTCCCAGTTGAAAGTCCTCACTCTGTTAGCAATTCACTCCGTTAAAGGTTCACTCTCTGTGCTCAAGCACGAACACACCAAAATAATGTATAAGCACCTCCGCCTATGCGTTTATGGATAGAATCATAGAATTATAGAAAATTTAGGGCACAGAAGGAGGCTATTTGGCCCATCGTGTCTGTGCTGGCTGTGAAACGAGCCACCCAGCCTAATCTTACTTTCCCGCATTTGGTCCGTAGCCCTGCAGGTCACGGTTCTTCAGGTGCACATCCAGGTACTTTTTAAATGAGTTGAGGGTTTCTGCCTCTCAGGCAGTGAGTTCCAGACCTCCACCACCCTCTGGGTGAATTTTTTTTTCTCATTTCCGCTCTAATCCTTCTACCAATCACTTTAAATCTATGCTGCCAGCTTATTGACCCCTCTGTTAAGGGAAATAGGTCCTTCCAAACCACTCTATCTAGGCTACTCATAATTTTGTACACCTCAATCAAATCACCCCTCAGCCTCCTCTGTTCCAAGGAAAACAGCTCCAGCCTATCCAATCTGTCATCATAGCTAAAATTCTCCAGTCCTGGCAACATCCTCGTAAATCTCCTCTGCACCCTCTCTAGTGCAATTACATCCTTCCTGTGATGTGGTGACCAGAACTGTGCGCAGTGCTCAAGCTGTGGCCTAACTAGTGTTTTATACAGTTCCAGCATAACATCCCTGCTTTTATATTCTATGCCTCGGCTAATAAAGGAAAGCATTCCATATGCCTTCTTAACCACCTTATCTACCTGTCCTGCTACCTTCAAGGATCTGTGGACATATACTCTAAGGTCTCTCACTTCCTCTACACCTCTCAGTATCCTCCCATTTATTGTGTATTCCCTTGCCTTGTTTGCTCTCCCCAAATGCATTACCTCACACTTCTCCGGATTGAACTCAATTTCCCACTTTTCTGCCCATCTGACCACTCCATTGATATCTTCCTGCAGTCTACAGTTTTCCTCCTCACTATCAACTGCACGGCCTATCTTTGTGTCATCCACAAATTTCTTAATCGTGTCCCCTACGTTTAAGTCCAAATCGTTAATGTATACCACAAAAAGCAAGGGACCTAGTACCAAGCCCTGCGGCACCCCACTGGACACAGCCTTCCAGTCGCAAAAACACCCGCCAACCATTACCCTTTGCTTCCTGCCACTGAGCCAATTTTGGATCCAATTTGCCACATTCCGTTGGATCCCATGGGCCTTTACTTTTTTGACCAATCTGCCATAATGAATTCTTCATTACGATGGAAAGTCCAATCCGAAACTAGGGTCCTAAATCTAAACAAAGGAAACTACAAAGGTATGAGAAGTGAGTTGGCTGTGATAGATTGGGAAGCTTCATTAAAAGGCATGTCGGTGGATAGGCAATGGCTAACATTTAAGGAACGAATGCATGAATAGCAACAATTATACATTCCTTTCTGACGCAAAAACACAAAAGGAAAAGCAGCTCAACCATGGCTAACAAAAGAAATTAAGGATAGCATTAGATCCAAAGAGGAGTCATTTAAGTTGCCAAAAAAAGTAGCAAGCCTGAGGACCAAGAGATTGATTAAGAGGGTTAAAATAGAGTATGAGAGTAAACTTGCAAGGAACATAAAAGTGGACTGTAAAAGCTTCTACAAGTATGTAAAAAGAAAAAGATTAGTGAAGACAAATATAGGTCCCTTACAGTCAGAAACGGGAGAATTTATAATGGAGAACAAGGAAATGGCAGAGCAATTAAACAAATACTTTGGTTCTGACTTCATGGAAGAGGACACAAATAACTTCCCAGAAATGCTAGGGAACCAAGGGACTAGTGAGAAGGAGGAATTAAAGGAAATTAGTATTAGTAAAAAAATAGTGCTGGAGAAATTAATGGGACTGAAAGCCGATAAATCCTCAGGGCCTGATAATATGCATCCCAGAGTACTAAAAGAGGTAGCCATGGAAATAGTCAATGCACTAGTTATCATCTTCCAAAATTCTATAGATTATGGAACAGTTCCTGCAGATTGGAGGGTGGCAAATGTAACCCCACTATTTAAAAAAGGAGGGAGAGAGAAAACAGGGAACTTCAGATCGGTTAGCCTAACATAAGTAGTAGGGAAAATGCTAGTGTCTATTATAAAGGATGTGATAACAGGACACTTAGAAAATATCAACGGGATTAGACAAAGTCAGCATGAATTTATGAAAGGGAAATCATGTTTGACAAACCTACTGGAGTTTTTTGAGGATGGAACTGGTAGAATAGAAAAGGGAGAACCAGTGGATGTGGTTTATTTGGAGTTTCAGAAGGCCTTTGATAAAGTCCCACATAAGAGGTTACTGTGCAAAGTTAAAGCACAGGGGATTGGGGTAACATATTGGCATGGATTGAAAATTGGTCAACAGACAGGAAACAGAGAATAGGAATAAATGGGTCTTTTTAGGGGTGGCAGGCAGTGACTAGTGGGGTACCGCAGGGATCAGTGCTTGGGCCCCAGCTAGTCACAATATATATCAATGATTTGGATGAGGGAACCAAATGTAATATTTCCAATTTTGCTGACGACAAAAAACTAGACGAATTGTGAGTTTTGAGGAGGATGCAAAGAGGCTTCAAGGCGATTTAGACAAGTTGAGTGAGTGGGCAAATACATGGCAGATGCAGTATAATGTGGATAAATGTGAAGTTATCCACTTTGGAAGAAAAACAGAAAGGCAGAGTAATATTTAAATGGTGATAGATTGGGAAATGTCGATGTGCAAACGGACCTGGGTGTCCTTGTACACCAGTCACTGAAAGCAAACATGCCGGTGCAGCAAGCAGTTAGGAAGGCAAATGGAATGTTGGTCTTCATTGCAAGAGGATTTGAGTACAGGAGCAAGGATGTCTTACTACAGTTGTACAGGGCCTTGGTGAGACCACACCTGGAGTATTGTGTGCAATTTTGGTCTCCTTACCTAAAAAAGGATATATTTGCCATTGAAGAAGTGCAGCGAAGGTTCACCAGACTGATTCCTGGGATGGCAGGACTGTGGTATGAGGAGAGATTGGGTCGACTCAGCCTGTATTCACTCGAGTTTAGAAGAATGAGAGGGGATCACATTGAAACATATAAAATTCTGACAAAGCTAGACAGACTGGATGCAGGGAGGATGTTTCCCCTGGCTGGGGGACCAGAACGAGGGGTCAGAGTCTCAGGATACAGGGTAGGAAATTTAGGCTGAGATGAGGAGAAATTTCTTCACTCAGAGGGTGGTGAACCTGAGGAATTCTCTACCACAGAAAGCTGTGGAGGCCAAGTCACTGAATATATTTAAGAAGGAGCTAGATAGATTTCTAGACACAAAAGGCATCAAGGAGTGTGGGGAGAGAGCGGGAATATGATATTGAGATAGAGGATCAGCCATGATCATATTGAATGGCGGAGCAGGCTCGAAGGGCCGAATGGCCTACTCCTGCTCCTACTTTCTATGTTTCTATGTGGGACCTTGTCAAAAGCCTTGCTAAAATCCATGTAGACCACATCAATTGCGCCACCCTCATCGATCCTCCTTGTCACCTCCTCGAAAAATTCAATCAAGTTAGTCAGACACGACCTCCCCTTAACAAATCTGTGCTGACTGTCCTTGATTATTCCGTGCCTTTCTAAGTGACAGTTTATCCTGTCCCTCAGAATTGATTTCAATAATTTGCCCACCACTGGTAGGTGAGTGGCACAGAGCACCTCCCGTGGAGCCTGGCTTGCCAAAAAAAAAATGTAAGAGGAAGCATCTGCCTGCATGAGGCAGACATGTCCACCATTACATTGGGTGCAGTGTAGCAGATGTCTGAACGGCAGGACTCTCTTCTATAACAGCATTTCTTGTTGAAAACCACTGCAGTTGCCATAATGTTCTATTTTCCATTTTTCAGTTCCCCCCCCCCCGCCCTATTTTCTATCCACATCTCCTCCTTCCCCTGGTGGCATAAACGTCCACATGCCCAGAACCTCTTCCATACCTCACACCTGGCTATTCTTTATCTGTGAACCTAGAGCGTGTCAGCAGACTATCCAATTGTAGGAGGCATCCTAGCTCTGAGTCCAAACCTATCTTCAGCTGACATCCACTTTTCAGCAAGTGTCACTAATAGCCATCAGGAGTGGGAACCCTGAACGATTCCACTCACCTCAACTTAGGGGTATTTAGGCCACTCATGACACCCACACGCACCCCCCCCCTTCTCAGTTGGGATGAGCTAACTTTGTGCAAACTGAGGTCTGAACCTGGGACACTCTAGTCTGCATGACCCAGTTCCACAGTGGGCAGTGCATTTGTCAAATGACTCATCTGGTAAGATCCTGAGATATGTCATGAATGTCACTGGCATGGAAAACACTTCTGGCCATCTGGAATAAGCATCAATATAGTAATAAAAGTACACCTGCCAGTCTTTCAGCAAAATCAATGTGTCAGAGTTTATGTGGCCATTTTTCAGCATGGCGCAAAGTCACGGCATGAGTATTTCTGTTTGACTGACACATTTTGCAGTTTTTATTCCCTCTTCATTGGCTTTAATATTCTCATTCAGCTTTAAGCCGCAAAAAAAAACTTCTTGTTAATGTTTCTGCTTTAACTATGTTGGATTTTTTTCCTGTGCTTGTCGTGTAGCTCAGACAATCTTGGTTTCAGAAATGGTCACATGTAATCCCCATAATATAAGTTAATTGCATCTGACACAGTGTGTAATAAGGTTTAGATCGTAATGAATAATTACAGGGCAACCTGACATAGTAAATTCCAAACCCTTAACAGCACTAGGCCTTATAATTACAACAAAAATATTTTTGCAGACAATAGCAGATTATCTATAAAAGAAATCTGATGCAGTAAATTGGTTTGATTTTTGAGATATAACAAGTTTTGGCAAGAATGATAATACCTCAGCATTTGTATTGTAAGATGGCTGAATGCTAAATCATGTCCAACGTGCAAGGAATATAATGGGCTGGATTTTCCTATGAAAATAACGGCAAGGCTAACAAGGCTGACCGTTACTTCAGTGCAAATGGTAGAGCAACTTCCGGCGATCGCACGTGCGGAGTTAAACGCGCAAATCCGGAAGTTGTTGCATCAGATACAACACTCCTCCGTAAGCTCCGTGAAGAAGGCATCTCGTTGGCTGGCTGGCTGCCCATTCAAATGAATGGAACGACATTAAGTTCCTGCACTGACCTGATGGGTATGAAATAATCTCGCCAAAAAAAGGTACGTCAAGTCATTTCAAGTCAAAGCACCCTGTTAACGGCTTGGTAAGTCTTATTGACTTCCAAACAACCTCTCTGGCACTGAAAATTAACTTTTACAATTGTGGGGTCTCATTCTTTCAAATTTTAATTGTTGTTGGACACTTTAAAAAATTTTAAAAATTTTTTTACTTTTTCTTTCTGTCTCTTTTATCTCTGTCTCTTAATTCAATATTTCTTACCCTCTCTTTATTTCTCTTTCTGTACCTGATTTGACATTGAATTCACTATTCTAACTTACATTTCCTGGTTCTGACTCTGCGCTGCCCATTAACGATGCTTCAATCTGATTGGTTAAGGAGATACACAGTTGCTTGCCCCGTTCACACAGGTCCCAGATGCCCTGGAGAGGGCGCTGCACTGGATTGAGGCCAGTGTAAAAGCCCGTGAAAAGTCTACGGGCAAGTGCAAGACTAATGAACAGCTGGTGCCGTTCGCTCGCTGTACACAGGAAAATCCGGCCCAATATCTGAATTTCCAATAATTATTCTGGCTATGTTCAAGGGTAACGGATCAATCCTTTCTCCCTTTCTTTAAAATCCATACATAGGAGAATTGGACGGGAATCTATCATTCATGTCTAAGGTTAATAAGATGCATAAATTAGCTCACCTTTTGACCGTTTTCATGCTACCCAGTCCAAGTTATAGGGTTTGCTTGCGTTTAATTAATATCAGAACCAGAATTCAGTGCAACACTAAGTTAAATGAGTTAACTTCTTCTTGCCAGAGTCCTCAAAGATGGAGTCCGACAGAAAGATACATCATCTAATAATAATTTGTTCAACAATATCTATGATTTACACAACTTAATACTATTACAAGGTTAAGCAAGGAGAATTACAATGTACTTTGTCCTATTTTATTAATTGACAGGTATTGGATAGGCTCAACATCAAGTTTAGTGTATCACAATGGGCTCAATTTTGAAACAGATCTGGGAAGGGGGCGGGGGGTCAATTTGAGGTCAGGAAACCCATTAGTACGGGTTTCCTGGACGTCCTTACGATTTTGACGTAAGGACGTCTTTTATTTTTTTTGTTGGTTTCCCGTCCAACTGACCGGCTGATTGACAGGCTGGCCTCAGTCGGATGGGAGACCAGCCAGGGAGAGGACATCTGCAGGTAAGTCTGCAGGTGAGTCTTTGTTTGGATTGGGGGGGGGGGGGCACAGGTGGGCAAGGGGCTCACGGGGTTGCGAGTCATGGGGGATGGGATTGAAGGTGAGTCATGGGGGGGGCGGGATTGGAGGCCATCGCGGGGGTCCGCGAGGGGGGTCTTGGGATTGGGGTCGGAGGATCGGGGTCTGGCGTCGGAGGATCAGGATCAGAGGGGGAGGATCGGGGTGGGAGGGGGAGGATCGGGGTCGGGGGTCTGTGATTGGAGGGGGTCCGCGATTGGGTGGGGGGGGAGGGGTTGGTGCAGGTAGGTTTGTTGGGCCTGGGGGAAGCACTCCTACCCCTCCGGGCCCACAAGCTGAGCCTTTCTAGGCACTTACCTGCAGTCTCGGGCCTTCTCACCTCCTTTCATGAGGTGTAAAACGTAAGGCCCGGGAATCCCGGTCCCCCCCGGGGTTGAAATCAGGAATTAGTTAAAGATGGAAGCCTGAAGCCTCTGTGAAAGATTTTAAGGCCTGTCCCGTCTCCTGGGAGTAGGTTGGATGTCTGCCCCTCGTCCCATCCAGGTGAAAACCGGAAATGGGTGGGTTGGGGGCGGGTCTGAAATGGTGGCAATTTTCAATGCCCACCCCGCCCCCAACCAACCTGTTTCTTACTTTTAAAATCAAGCCCGATATTTCAGCAGTAACTTTAGGACAGTATAACAAACAGGGTTATGTTCAATATCCAAGATTGCCTGAGAACTTATAGTTTGTACTCAATAGATCGCTGGCATATTCCCAGATTTAAACATTCAAGATATCCCTCTGTGAATGAGCACAGACTTCCTAGGGTCAGTTTTGGTCAACAATGGCCAGTTCTGCCTCCCTCTGGGATGCTCAGATTCACCTTTAGGAACATATGTCACCAGTTGCCATCCATGGACGTTGTGTTCTTTCTTTGGTCATCATCTTCTCATCCTAGCTTAACTAACCTTCTCTAGGAACATTCCCTGTTGTTGTACTAAGTGTGACTTTTTATACTTTTAATTTAATAAAGTAAATTTCATTTAAGAGGACGGAACTATCAGTGATCAACCAAGGCGATACATTGGGTTCGATATTAACCCCCCCACGATAGGCGGGAGAGGGCCGGGGAGGGGGTTAAAAATTAAAAATCAGGGAACACGTCCCCAAACAGCTGCGTACGCGCTTGCTGCCATTTTTACGGCGGTGGGTTGCGTGGCGTGGGAAACTCGGCAGCGAAATAGGGATAGGAGCAGCCGTCTCCAGAAGGTAAGTACTTTTTATAGTACTCCTTGTGGGCCAGGAGGAACAGGAGTGCTCTCCCATCCCCCCAGCCCCTCAAGCAAACCTTCAGCCTCCCTTCCGCCAATTGTGGTCTCTCCTGGATGTCGCGATCGGCTGATCCCGCCCTCCCCCGCGCTCCACCCTCTGATCTCCAGCCTGCCCTGCGATTGGCCGACCCCGACCCCACCCCCACCCCCGATCTCCAGCCTGCCCTGCGATTGGCCGATCCCCACCCCACCCCCCCCCACCCCCCCGATCTCCAGCCTGCTCTGCGATTGGCCGATCCCCACCCCCACCCCCGATCTCCAGCCTGCCCTGCGATTGGCTGACCCCCCCCCACTCCCGATCTCCAGCCTGCCCTGCGATCGGCCGATCCCACCCATCTACCAAGCCCCGATCTTTCCCTCCCTCCCGCCTGGCCCTGACCCACCCCACACAAAGCCACAATTTTTCCCAATTACCGGGGCCCGTCCCCGTCTGCGGCCTCCTGCCACTGTTTCCCCCCCCCCCCCCCGGGTTTCTCCCAGCTTGTCAATCTGGCCGGCTGCCAGGTAGGAAACGGAATAAAAAAATGATAATGAGGTTCTGGTGTTAATATCGGCAGGACCTCCGTGTCCCCGGCTTTTCCGGGTTTCCCCGCCTCCCTGTAAATATTAGGGCCATTCTGTCACATGGATCTTTTCCAAGGTGGTAGTTAAAGAAACAGATATGTTTCAACTGCTATAATGATCAAATTTCAAGTATCTTGATGAAGTCCAGGCCTATCAGTTATGTGCCATGTACTTTAACTCTTCCAGCACAAATTTCCTATCTTATTGGTGAAATAGTAAGTCAATTTGAATTCCAGTAGAATAACATTCACAAATTGGTTCCTGACATTGGCACTGCTAAATTTGACTCCCTCATGCCAGTACTGACTCAGAGACCCAGTTTGTCATTTATATTAGTCTGGTTGAAGTCACACATCAGTACACCATTCTCATCTCGCTCACCCTTCCAATATTTTTCTTAAGTGATGAATAATTCCCCTTTTTTGGCCTGGTGTTCTCTAACAAAACTGTAGATATTGCCTGGCCCTTTTCTTGTTGAACAAGTCCAGGCAGAATTTCATACTGTCGCTTTTCTGCAGTGCTGGCTTCGCTGCTGTAATTCCCCAGCTGTCTTTTATATATAAACCAACCACTTCACCTTCTTCCCTCCCTAAATCCATCCTGAAAACCCTGTACCTCTGCAAGCTATGTGCATTCTTAGCCTTGTCCGGATCACTTCCATTACTCTGTCCCTCTGCATGGTCAAGACTCTATCCTATCCTCTCCCTCCCTTCTTTATTCTAAATTGTGCCCAATAGGCATTCTTACGCCACTCACAAACCTCTTGGTGTCTTCTTTAGATGCAGCAAGTCACTCCTGTGTCAACTCTTTTTTCCAAAAGCAATCCAAGATATTGACCAGCTTTTCTTTCTATCTCTTGCACCATTCAGCTAGACAATTTTAAACTTAATTTTCTTGTTAGTCACAGCCCCTCTGCCTGGTACTAGAATACGTTCCAGAACACTATCCCTCAGTACCTCTATCAATTGGCTACCTATTCCCCCGTCTGTCTTTAAGGGCCATAATGATCTACCGTTAGGTAGGCAACTATGTTCCTCCCAAGTAGCCCCCCAAACGCTCTTCAATGTGGGCAGTACTGGCTCCAGGTGGACAGCACACCATTCTATTTACATTATGCAGTCTGACCTCAAGAGCATAAACTCTCCCACTACCACACTCGCTATGAGTCAACTGTCTTGGTCCCCTGACCTAGCCGTTTCATCTACCACCACAGGTGCACTGTACATAACAGCCCTTTTTGTACAAGCCAGGGCTTTCAATCTGTTTTCTGGGACAATTTCTTATGTCACAAATCTACCCTCTTCCCACCTTTTTCTATTCTGTCTCATCCATTGTTTCCCTTGTCAGTGTCCTAGCTACTCTGACCACTGTTTCTCCCTTAGCATTGCCTCTTCATCCTCAGATGTGTCTCCTATCGGGTTGCATGCCAGCCACTCGTCAATAAACCTTTCCCAATTACCAAGTCCCCTGTGTACCTGAACTCTTCTCTACCCTGCCATTCAGCTCTTTGATTAGCCTTTGCATCAGTACACCTATCTGAATTTCTCACTGCTGACAACTGTAAGCTTTTCACAGCACCTTCAGATCATTGCATTCATACTCCTCTCCAGTTCTTGTGTGGCTTTGCCCAAACTTAAAGGTAGGTGATTTTTGACCTCCGCACTTGTTTAGTTTGGATTGCAGAGGACAGATTCTGAACTAAGCAGTTTTGTGAGTCTTCTATTCTACCACTGGGATAAAGGAGTCATTTTTAGCTGTACAAATGTGGGAGTCAACACACAGACACAGCTCTCCCATAATCTGATCTAAACAAGCACCAATGTATTATTAAATTTAGTGTTTGCTAGATTAATGACCTTTTACTGAATTCTCAGTATAAAAACTTAATGTTAACGACCTTTAACTTAATGGGATAGAAATTGGTGTGCATTGTGCCCATTATATGCCCAAGGAACGGGCGTAAAGCATATCAATTTAACAGTGAGACAGCCTACGCTCAATCGGCGCAGGCGTTGGACCCACTGTTAAATTTGTGGAGCCCTTTTTTTAAATCGGTTAATTTGAGGCCTAACACCTGTTGGAGGACCTCACCCAGGCATTAGTTGGCGATGAGCATGGCAGGCATTGGGCCTGCTTCACTCAGGATTCGGCAGTGGCCACTTCGGCCGCCGCCAGGTAAGTTAATTATTTTTTCTTGTGGAGCCAGGAGGAACAGGAATGCTCCGAGATCGGTCCTCCCCCCCGCAGCCTGCTCCAATCTCCTCTCCCGGGACGTACCAGAGGGCCGCTGTTGGCGAGGCAGGTGGCCAGAAATTGATCAGCGCCGACACTTCACGCCGAGTATGCTGATGAGGCCTGAAGACCGGTTTCCACTGATACTCGGGGCCTTTCGAGTCGGGCACATGCTAGTCGCGCAGTGCTGAGTCTGGGCCTCAAACGGGTCCAGACCAAAATCTACCCCAATGTATCTTAACTTAGTATCTTAAGACAATTCTTAAATATCTTTACAAATTGATGCACCTTAATATGCTTATGTAACACGCCTTTTTAAAATACCTGTCAGTACCATTAAACCCCATCCCCACAGAATCCATAAAATAACACTGTTTAACCAAGAAAAGCTGAAGAGAAAAACAAAAAAGAAAGTCTTGGTCAAACCCTCAGTGGAGTGCAAAGTCTCCGAAGGATAACACTGCAATTGCAGGTGCACAGTATAAAGCTAACAATGTAAGCAAAGCTGAAGTAGTAAGATACTAAAAATATAACAAATAAAAATGGAAAATCCTGCCAAAACAAACTGAAGAACTTGGGAAGTCTTTTCTCTTTTTTAAAACAAAAGGTGCAACTTTAACCGTAAAAACATGAATCCACCCTAAACATCAAACATTTAAAAATTAAACAAGAAGACTTTTTACAGCAATGAGAATGCAGTAGAGAAAACACCATACAGGTTAACTGCTGCCTCCTGGGTCTCTAATGAGGGTGTTGCAGGAGCTTAACATTGTACATTCTGTCATCCTTGTCCAACTTGAAACCATCTCCTGTAAGTACAGTATCTTACAATTGGGCCCCTATTTGAGTTTAATTTGTAACTTTAACCTTTTCCTGGGTCTCACTTTTTGTTTTGTGTTTTTCTCTTGTATTGGTGCCTGCATTTTTCTGTCCCCTGGTGTCATTTTTTTCCCTGTGTATTTATTTCCATCATAGGACATAGGAACATAGAAACAGGAGTAGGCCATTCAGCCTCTTGAGTATGTTCTGCCATTCACTGAGATCATGGTGATCTGTACCCTAACTCCATCCACTCGCCTTAGCTCCATATCCTGTAATACCCTATCAAACATCTATTGATCTCAGATTTAAAATTATTAATTGAGCTAGCATCTACTGCTTTTTGTTGAACAGAATTTCATACTCCTACCACCCTTTGCGTGAAGAAGTTTTTCCTAACTTCTCTCCTGAATGGCCTGACTCTGATTTTAAGGTTATGTCCCCTTATCCTAGACTCCCCCACCAGCAGAAAAAGTTTCTCTCTATATACTCTATCAATTCCTTTCAAAATCCTAAATACCTCAGTCAAATCACCCCTTGACCTTTCATATTCCAGGGAATAGAAGCCTAGTTTATGTAATTCATAATTTAACCCTTGGAGCCCTGGTAACATTCTGGTGAATCTGCGCTGCACTCCTTCCAAGATCAATATATCCTTTCTAACTTGCGGTGCCCAGTACGGTACATAGTACTCCAGATGTGATCTAACCAGTGCTTTGGATAGCCGTAGCAAAACTTCACCTCCCCCCCCACTTTATATTCTAGCCCTCTAGTTATAAAGGCTAACGTTCCATTAACCTTTTTGATTATTATTAGTAATCTGTGTACACGGACCCATATATCTCTTTGGACCTCCACTGTTCCTAGCTTTTCACCATTTCATAGCACTGTACTTGACTGTGTTTATCTATTTTGCTCTCACTGTTTCACCTTATCATTTTCCTGCTTGCATTTTTGCTGCCTTGCTCTACCAAGGGTTGGATTATACTCTTTTGTTTCTGTCAACACTGCATGTTTTATTGTAAACAATTTTACAACACCAAGTTATAGTCCAACAAATTTATTTTAAATTCCACAAGCTTTCGGAGGCTTCCTCCTTCCTCAGGTGAATGGTGTGGAAATGATATTTTCGAATCCTTCGCATTTGAAAATCACAGAACAATGCCTGGTGATTACTGCCCGTTGCCAAGGCAATTACTTTGCATCAGTACTTACAGTTGAAAAAGAGGATAGCATGCCGGAAATCCCAAGTAAACTAATATTGAATCGGGGACAAGGACTCGATAAAATTAACATAAGTAAAGCAACAGTAATGAAGAAAATAATAGCACTAAAGAGTGACAAATCCCCAGGACCAGATGGTTTCCATCCCAGGGTTTTAAAGGAAGTAGGTGAGCACATTGCGGATGCCCTAACTATAATCTTTCGAAGTTCTCTAGATTCAGGAACTGTCCCTCTAGATTGGAAAATTGCACGTCACTCTGCTTTTTAAGAAAGGAGAGGGAAACCGGGGAATTATAGACCAGTTAGCCTAACGTGTTGTGGGGAAAATGCTGGAGTCTATAATTAAGGATAGGGTGACTGAACACCTCGAGAATTTTCAATTAATCAGAGAAAGCCAGCATGGATTTGTGAAAGTTAGGTCGTGCCTGACAAACCTGATTGAATTTTTTGAAGAGGTGACTAAAGTAGTGGACAGGGGAATGTCAATGGATGTTATTTATATGGACTTCCAGAAGGCATTTGATAAGGTCCCACATAAGAGACTGTTAGCTAAGATAGAAGCCCATGGAATCGAGGGAAAAGTACGGACTTGGTTAGGAAATTGGCTGAGCGAAAAGCGACAGAGAGTAGGGATAATGGGTAGGTACTCACATTGGCAGGATGTGACTAGTGGAGTCCCGCAGGGATCTGTCTTGGGGCCTCAATTATTCACAATATTTATTAACGACTTAGATGAAGGCATAGAAAGTCTCATATCTAAGTTTGCCGATGACACAAAGATTGGTGGCATTGTAAGCAGTGTAGATGAAAACATAAAATTACAAAGGGATATTGATAGATTAGGTGAATGGGCAAAACTGTGGCAAATGGAATTCAATGTAGACAAATGTGAGGTCATCCACTTTGGATCAAAAAAGGATAGAACAGGGTACTTTCTAAATGGTAAAAAGTTAAAAACAGTGGATGTCCAAAGGGACTTAAGGGTTCAGGTACATAGATCATTGAAGTGTCATGAACAGGTGCAGAAAATAATCAAGAAGGCTAATGGAATGCTGGCCTTTATATCTAGAGGACTAGAGTACAAGGGGGCAGAAGTTATGCTGCAGCTATACAAAACCCTGGTTAGACCGCACCTGGAGTACTGTGAGCAGTTCTGGGCACCGCACCTTCGGAAGGACATGTTGGCCTTGGAGGGAGTGCAGCGTAGGTTTACTAGAATGATACCCGGACTTCAAGGGTTAAGTTACGAGGAGAGATTACACAAATTGGGATTGTATTCTCTAGAGTTTACAAGGTTAAGGGGTGATCTGATCGAAGTTTATAAGATATTAAGGGGAACAGATGGGGTGGATAGAGAGAAACTATTTCCGCTGGTTGGGGATTCTAGGAGTGGGGGCACAGTTTAAAAATTAGAGCCAGACCTTTCGGGAGTGAGATTAGATAACATTTCTACACACAAAGGGTGGTAGAAGTTTGGAACTCTCTTCCGCAAACGGCAATTGATACTAGCTCAATTGCTAAATTTAAATCTGAGATAGATAGCTTTTTGGCAACCAAAGGTATTAAGGGATATGGGCCAAAGGTAGGTATATGGAGTTAGATCACAGATCATCCATGATCTTATCAAATGGCGGAGCAGGCACGAGGGGCTGAATGGCCTACTCCTGTTCCTATGTTCCTATGACTGTATTAGTATCAGAGTAGGTACAGCACAGGAGCAGGCCATTCAGCCCATCGTGCCTGTGCTGGCTCTTTGAAAGAGCTATCCAATTAGTCCCACTCCCCTGCTCTTTCCCCATAGCCCTGTAAATTTTTTCCCTTCAAGTATTTATCCAATTGCCTTTTGAAAGTTACTATTGAATCTGCTTGCACCACCGACTTTGGGTTGACTGGATTGTAATTGCCGGGTTTATCCCTCTCCACTTTTTTGAACAGGGGTGTAACATTTGCAATCCTCCAGTCCTCTGGCACCACTCCCATACCTAAGGAAGATTGTGGCCAGAGCCTCTGCAATTTCCACCCTTACTTCCCTCTGTAAGCTAGGATGCATCCCATCTGAACCGGATGACTTCTCTACTTTGAGTACTGCCCACCTTTTAAGTACCTCCTCTTTATTTTTTATCCTATCCAATATTGCTACTACCTCCTCCTTTACTGTTACAATGGCAGCCTCTCCTTCTCTATCACATTGAGCACTTACAAATTGGCAGCAGGAGAAGCATAATTGACCTCTTTTGACCCTAAGTTAGAGAGGCTAAAACACATTATTCAATGACCCTTTGTGAATGAATGTTGGGTGAGGGTGGAATTGATCTGAGCTGCGATACCCCCCCCCCCACCTCTTAATGGATTAGCTTGACAATATTCAGTATTAATTGCAGATGAAATTCAATGCAAAAAAGTGTGAAGTGATATATTTTGGTAGGAAGAACGAGTAGAGGCAAATTAAACTAAAGAGGGTGCAGGAACAGAGAGATCTAGGGATATATGTGCACAAATCGTTGAAGGTGGCAGGGCAGGTTGAGAAAGCGGTTAAGAAAGCATACGGGAACCTGGACTTTATAAATAGAGGCATAGAGTACAAAAGCAAGGTGGTTATGATGACCCTTTATAAAACACTGGCTCGGTCACAACTGGAGTGTTGTGTCCAGTTCTGGTCACCGCACTTTAGGAAAGATGTGAAGGCCTTAGAGAGGGTGCAGAAGAGATTTACTAGAATGATTCCAGGGATTCGGGACTTCAGTTACGTGGATAGACTGGAGAAGCTGGGGTTGTTCTCCTTAGAGCGGAGAAGATTGCGAGGAGATTTGATAGAGGTATTCAAAATCATGAAGGACAGAATAGATAGAGAGAAACCATTTCCATTGGCGGAAAGGTCAAGAATCAGAAAACATAGATTTAAGGTGATTGGCAAAAGAACCAAAGGCGACATGAGAAAAAACTTTTTTACACAGCGAGTGGTTATGATCTGGAATGCACTGCCTGCCGGGGTGTTGGAGGCAGATTCAATCATGGCTTTCAAAAGGGAATTGGATAAGTATTTGAAGGGAAAAAACTTGCAGGGCTACGGGGATAGGGTGGGGGAGTGGGACTAGCAGGAACGCTCTTGCAGAGAGCCGGCACGGACTCGACGGGCCGAATGGCCTCCTTCTGTACTGTAACCATTCTATGATTCTATAAGTCTCATACAAGACCGAAACCCTATTAAGATGAGTAAGTCTTACTTTAAACATTTAATTAAAAAAATAAACATGCCTCCATATGTTGAAATGTGTCTGCAGTTGTTCTGACTTTTTCTGATCACATACCCACCTCCTAACATTTCCCTAACGATAACAGCTCTTGATGAATGGCCATTTGGGCATGGTAAAGGACTTGTGGAACTTCAAGCATAGGTGAGCGTCCTAAGATAAGGAGTGCACGTTTCTCCCAGTTTAAAACAAAAGTTTTCTTTTTTGGATATAAAACATGCTGTGATTGCATTCTGCGCTCTAGACTGCAGAGGGTGGTAAAAGTTAGCGCTGACTCTCTCGCCAACCCCTTGATGTGTACGCACAAAACGGCACGTAGGTGAACCTGCTCACTCCTCACCAAAACATTGTAAGCATGCCGTCTGCACGCGGCGGCAGCAATAACTTTTCAAACTTTATTTGCACGAAAGTATCTTTTATCGACCAGCTCCCGGTGCACGCAGCGCAGCTGTCGAAAGCGCCCGTTTGCACTGCGTACGCCGGAGCCTCCAAACGCTCTTTGACACGCCGAGCTACGTTTCATTAAAAAGGAGGGAAACAGCGCTGCCGCGGGCGGACGGATATAAAAGGCCGGGTTCCCTCCTCCTCCGCCCCGCAGCGCAGCGCACGGCAAGGGGTGCGAGGCAAGGACGATGATTGACGTGGGCTGTGAGCAATCCAGTGCGCGGGGGGCGCCCTGGGTGTCCCGCCTCTCGGTGCGGAGCGGCCAATGAACGACGAGCGCGAAGGGGCGGACGATTGTCACAGTGTGTGTGTGTGTGTGTGTGTAGAGAGCACGAGATGCGAATCTAGTGCGGGCAGATCGAACCCGGAGGGAGAGTGAACGTTCGGAAGATCGAATGTTGGAACATGTCCCTGCTCGAGTTGCAACAGCGGCGGCAGCAGCAGGAGGAGGAGGAGCAGGAGGTGGAGGCAGCGCCGCTGGACTTGGTGGGAAAGCGGTTTCTGTGTGTCCTGTCCAGCTTCACCCAGGCGCTCGAGCTCGGGCGAATGTCAGAATGGGACTGGAGGGCAGGAATTATCAGAGCCGCTTCCCACAAAGATCTGTCGAACTCAGATTTGTTGGTATGTGAGTTTGGTATATATTGTTTTTGTTAAAAAAGTGATTGTTGGGGGATGGGTGCAGCCCATGCTAAAATTGCAAAACGCCTTGTGTTTTTTTAAAAAAAATGCAATTAGGAAGATACGTTTTAAGATGGTTAATATTCAATAATTGATCTGATCGGCATTGAAAAATATAGGGAGAGTCTAACCCTAATATGCACTAATAGTGAATTCAGTTTAATTTGGTGATATATGAACCATGGATTTTAATCAACAGGCTGTGACTTTAAATAAATTGGTGTTTGATTATTATAAAGTTGTTCATTTTTTTAAAGTACTTTTTTTTGCTGTGAGGAATAAATGATCGGCAACGAAAAATATAACTTGCCCCCTCCCCCTTTTTTCCAGAGGAAATGATTGTTGCTTTGCTTTCGAACGCTTCCCCTTACTCATCTGGTCTGCAATTTGCATTTTCTAGCCTGCTGAGGTATTCGCTAGTGTTTTATAATTTACAGTTGTTTTACCGAGATGAATTTGGATAGTAATTTAGTTATCGTGCACTGACTGTACCTTTTATCTTCAGTAACTATTTGTCCCCACTGTGCGGTATTAACCCGTTTGAGGATCTGTATGTCCTGTTTTTCATTGCTTTAGGGAGTCCGCCGTTGGGATAAGGGGAGCCACATAACGCCGGAAACTCGGAACTGAAACTAAACCAACGCCAATATAAAAGTGACCCTTCTATGCTGTAGATGCTTTAGCGAAAAACCAGGAGGATGTAACTTAACCGAGGAGTGCAGATCTCATAAGACGTGATAATATTTCTAAAATTATAGTACACTTTCCCACTGTCATTCCTAATAAATTAAACTAGAGTTACTGTGATAAGCTAATCTGGTATCATGATTTACAGCAGGGCAAGATATAAATATTTAATAGTTCTCAACAGGTTACCAGGAATACAAAAATGTGCATGTATGTAGCACTTTTTAATGTAGAAGATACTTCCCAGCAAAGAAGGGAATGGAAGAGATACCAAGTTTTTGTGCGATAGCTAGGAGAGATGTCTGAAAGCTTGGCTGAAGGGATGGACTTTAAGGAGATTTTTTTTAAAGGTGGTGAGAGAGGCACAGGGGAGGGGATTCCAGAGAGAGCAAGAAGCTGTAGTCTTATTGAGTGATTCAGATCACTGGTGAAACAGGTTATAAAATAATTACCTGAATCCCACTGTAATACTCCCATGTGTATTTTGCATATAGTATAATTGTCCACTTTCTAGTTCCTAGATCCTTGTTTTCTCTGAGTAACGCCAGTGCTGCTACCAGGCCTGATGTAGTCTTCCAAAATGATCTTGGTTTTTCTTCTGCACGTTCCCAGGAGCTGCTTGACTCCTTGTCAGGGTAGCTGAGGTTAGGAACTCAATGATTGAACCTGCTTCCCACTACTGCGGGTGGCACTGTCCTCCAACATATTGTGCTTCCTCCAGTTTCTTTTCATATGTGTTGTTGAATTCTTCAGAAAGGTTTTTATCTTTGAAATTCTCTCTTCACTTTTCACTGGTAAATGTTGTGCAGCTGTTAATAACTTAAGAACTTTGTGTATTTAGTGAGTAATAATTCCCAGTTGATTAAAGGAGAGTTGCACAGTCATGGGTGTATATGTTATAAAATGTTTACAAACAGCATTCTGTGAAACTTTGAACTCTCATTACCCAATGCTTTAATGGCTATTTGGCAGGGCACTCACTTCAATTGACAGTTGGCGAAGGTGAGGGAAGTAGATGCAAAAGCTATTTTTAGTCCACGCTGGAATCCATCAAGGTTGCATTTCTACTGTAACTGGGGTGTTGGTGTGAAAAGATTTCACTTTGCACTGACATTGCAGTTATAACTTTGTCAGGACCCAACCTGATGCTAGAATGGGCCAGAGCTGTGACTTAACTCTGTTTTGGGCCTTCGCACCTGATTTACACTCCAGTTTAGAGAATCAACTTTGGTTTTGCGACAGCATTAAACACGTGGCTTCGCAGGCGGGAGAGGGTCGGGGGGATGGGTTAAAATATCAGGATCGAGCAACCCGACCCTGTTACCATTCCTTTAAATTTTTAACATCCAGAAATCAGGCCAAAAGGTAGGCGAGAACCTAATTAATATTCCAAATGACAACATCGGCACCGCAGCTTAAATTTAACTGGAAGTGAGGGGGAGGCCCGAGCTGCATTAGGGTTAGGGCAGCTGATCCGAGGCGAGGGCAGCCGACACACCCCAAGGTAAGTGCTAAAGATTTGGCACTCCTTGTGGGCCAGGAGGAGCAGGAGTGTTTCCCCCCCCCCCCAGGCTTCACAAGGAAGCGTCAGGCCTCCCCCAGTCCTGATCACTACCTGGCACCTCAGTAACTCAAGGAGATATGAGGCTTTGCCTGAATCAAACATGTGGGTGTAAGTGAACAGCCCAATGTTTTACATTTTTCTAACATCTGATTTTTTTTTGTTTTCTTTTGACTTGGAGGAAGTGGCTGTTTGAGGAGTTATTTAGCTGAATAGCTTTAGAAAAATGATTACAAATTATATAGATGTAGCAGTTTAAACTCAAAGGTGCTTCAGAGATTTTCACATTCTGGATTATATTAATTTAGTTGAGATTCACCTATGGGCATCATAATTGCCAACCAGCGAGTTCATAATTGCAGTCTGTTTAGACAAGAGTATCTTTGTGCCCCCTGCCCACCTCAAGGGAAAAGACACAAGTAAATCACACAAAAATTGATCATTGTAACTGTTTATGAAGAGTGTTCCTCATGCAAAGACATAACAGCTGGTTACAAATTTGAAGTCAACTTTATGATTGGAGAAAATTCCAGAAATTCTTTGCAGCGGGTCGTCTAAGATAATGGGTGAGAGAACCAGTGGGCAGGGCTGCACAGTGTACATAAGGTTGCAGTTATTTGTTGATTGCAAAGTGGGCTGAGAAGTTTCTGAGACGTGATCAGTGATTTCTAAATGCAAATCTCTATCTGGAAAGGAGTGGAAACAAATTGTGGGAAAAGACAAAAAAATTTAGTGGGTGGATTGGCTGTTCTGTGCATACCGTGGGATAAGAAACCAAATGAGATGAATTATTTTTAATTTTGCTGCTTCCTTCTGGATATTTTATAGGAAAACCTCAATTTAGTTTGGGAGTTTTTGTAGGAGTAGATGAATAAACCTTTTATTTTGCTCAATTTAAAGTCTATCTAACTCTTGGAGTGCCGGTAGGTCTAGAAAATTGATTCACCCTTTGAATGTACAGTTCTCACCTCATGCAAAGTGATGCTAATATTACAATAATAAAGCTCTCCAAATGTCAGACTACAAATATTGATTTTTTTAAAAGTCTATTGTAAGCCATAGCATCGTTGTATTCTTCCTCCCGTCTCCCTTTTTAGAAGTGGGAACAACTTTCTCTCGACCCCTTCACTGCCTCTGATTTGGCATGCTGCATGTCCGACCTCCAGTATTGGACGAACAGAAATTCCCTCCAATTAAATATTGGGAAGACCGAAGCCATTGTCTTCGGTCCCCACCACAAACTCCGTTTCCCAGTCACCGACACCATCCCTCTCCCTGGCCACTGTCTGAGGCTGAACCAGACTGTTTGCAACTTTGGCGTCCTATTTGACCCCATATCTTAATCACCAAGACTGCCTACTTCCACCTTCTTAACATCGCCCGCCTCTGCCGCTGCTGAAACCCTCATCCATGTCTTTGTTACCTCTAGACTGGACTGTTCCAATGCTCTCCTGCCTGGCCTTCCACCTTGCACCCTCCGTACGTAAACTTGAGCTCATCCAAAACTCTGCTGCTTGGATCCTAACTCGCACCAAGTCCTGTGCATCCATCACTCTTGTGCCTGCTGACCTACATTGGCTCCCAGTCTGGCAACGCCTCGTTTTTAAAAAAAATTCTCATCCTTGTTTTCAAATTCCTCACTGTCCTCGCCCCCTCCCTATCTCTGTAACTTCCTCCAGCCCTGGAACCCTTTGAGATCTCTGTGCTCCTCCAATTCTGATCTCTTGTGCACCCCGCTTTTCTTTGTTCCACCATTGGTGCCCGTGCCTTCAGTCGCCTAGGCCCAAAGCTCTGGAATTCCCATCCTAAATCTCTCAGCCTCTCGTCCTTTAAGACACTCCTTTAAAACCTACCTCTTTGACCAAGCTTTTGGACACCTGTCCTAATATCTCCTTGCGTGGCTCGGTGTCAAGATTTTGTTTTATAATTGCTCCTGTGAAGTGCCTGGGACGTCTTGCCACATTAAAGGCGCTACATAAATGCAAGTTCAGAAAACTGGTAAGGGTTACGATATACAAACCTTGAGAGTGTTGCGTTCATATCACTGAATCTTTAGACAAAGATTGAGTAGACTAGGCCTGTGTTCTCTAGGGTTTAGAAGAATGAGAGGTGATCTCATTGAAACATACAAAATTCTTACAGGGCTTGAAAGGTTTAGATGCAAGGAGGATGTTTCCCTGGCTGGGGAATCTAAAACCAGAAGTCACAGTCTCAGAATAAAGGGTAGGCCATTTAGGACTGAGATGAGGAGAAATTTCTTCACTCAGAGGGTGGTGAATCTTTGGCATTCTCTACCCCAGAGGGTTGTGGAGGCTTAGTCACTGAGTACATTCAAAACAGAGATCGATAGATTTCTAGATATTAAAGGCATCAAGGGATATGGGGATGGTGCAGGAAAATGGCGTTGAGGTAGAAGTTCAGCCATGATCTTGTTGAATGGCGGAACAGGCTCCTCTGAGTTCACTGCCCTCCTATCCTCCATTAATCTCTCCCTCCATATTCACTGCCACTCTCTCGACCTTGCCATCTCGTGTGGCCTCTCTACTTCCGTCGTGTCAATCACAGGCCTACTCCTGCTCCTATTTCTTATTATATTCATTTATCCCTCGCTCATATTTCAGGTCTTTTTAGAATTTGATGAGAGTTGGTGTCGGTGGATTAAGCTTCATGATGAGGAGCTGAGGGTTTTCCTGATCGAACACCAATTAGTTTTGGCTGAAAGGAAATCTCCCAGAGAAACTACAGATGGTGTGCAGTGGCCTGTACTGGTATGGAGAACCTTTTTTTAAAAAAAAGTCTCTTGTATCGTCATTGCAGTTCAGTGTTGGTTTGTACTCTGCTCATGTAGTAGAAAATTTGAAACATGATATTTTCTTTAATGCACTTGAATTTTAAGATTTACTTCTCACTCAATTTTCAGGAGAAGCTCAGATTAAACCCGTGTTCATGAAACTCAGGGATATGCAGTTCTCGCAAAGTTAATGGTGGAGCGGCGCAAATCGGCCAGCAATTTGTCGCAATTCACGGGATATCTCTTCCTTGCCATGAGTTGCTGGCCGATTTGCACATTAATTATGGCGTGCGTCGTTCACACGCCGCCATTTTCTCAGCAAATTCTGGGCCATTGATTTCAGTAGAACCATGAGATTGTTATAGCAGCCAAGTGACAATGTTCTGGTTTCACTTCCCTAGTGAGAAATGGAGCTCTCCTCTGCCTCACGCCCAAATTAGTGCAGTGACTGTTCCTGTATATCGTTTAAATGCATTTAAGACTTGTACATACCGATCTCAAAATAACTTTTTCTTGTGATTGTGTTTCAGACATTTAAATGCTTGATGGACAAAGTTGGTTTTGGATCGGTGACTCCTGTGGAATTTCTTGCAGACAAGTACCGAATGTTTCTGCCAAAAGAAATCTCTCTGCAACCATTAAAGGTAACCGATTACACAGGTTTGGATGAAGGAGGCTTTTTGGCTCACTCTACTATCTTTTCTGCTTAGCTTTGCTAAGCGGTAAGCTTAGTTTTGATGTTTTATCCAAAGGATGATGCCCATGATAATGTAGCACTTTGTGGCTCCTGCACGAGAGGGTCCTTGGTCTGGGGCTTGAGCCCATAAGTTTCCAACCCCCTAACCCCAAACAAGCTGAAGGTGCTATTAAATCATCCAGCTGGAGATTAAAGCTACTACTGTGCCCAGTAATGTGTCTCAGGCCTGACGTCAGTGGATTGCATTAATTGCTGCAGCACCATCCTTATGACTAGATCCACGACCGATGTGAACCTCATGGAATTTCCATCTTCCCCCGATTGCACTGTTTTGATTTTAGATTGTCAACTTTTGTTGGTTTGGGTAGGCCAGCCCTCTTCACAAATATTAGTCGTTTCATCCCTTTTAAGGGGGACTTGATTTTGTCTGTGTGGCCGGGTTTGCTGAAACTAGCCTACACCGAATAGGATCCCCCGATTTGAGATTGGTAAAACCAGTGTTGTACCATGGGTCCGAGCCAGAAGGAGCAGGGTTTACGCTGCCTAAACCCATTTTATAAAAGACTCTTGTGTTTTTATTTTTTTTAAAAACCTGAACTTAGCAACTTAGAGGTAAATGAGTTAACAGATGTATATTTAAAATAGCACAGAGAGGAATTTGATGCAAATACATTTGACAGCACCAGCATAACATTTCTCATTTCCCTTCCTGCCATCTCTGGTGATCATTTCACCCCCAAGAGAATTGAGAGTTTTTTCACACTTAACTGGTGCAACTTTTTTGAGCATTTCTATTAATGGTGCTGAGATAATGAAGACCATGCAATGTTTAGTTAGTTCGGTTTCTCATCCTCATTGTGCTTAGAGGCTATAATGATGAGCTGTGGGTTACAGCCATTGCTGCAAGTTGATAGTTCATCCCACAGCTGTAGTTTGCTTAAATTAAAATGTTTAAAGATGTAAACGTTATTAATGAGAGCGAAATGTATCTACCAATTGTACCGTGACTGCTGTGATTTTCTCACCTTCCTCTTGTATCATACCAGGCTGTGACTTTTTTCTTCACCCAGCCCCCCCTCCCCCCTGTATAATACGCAGTGATTTTCTCCCCTACTCCCCCACACTGCGTTCTGAAATATAATGAAGGTTTTATGGTGAGGTCACGGAACTGTATTTTATTTAAATAATAAATGTTGAATGGGGTACTACAGTGCCTCAGGTTCTAAATGCCCCACCCACTGTGCATTCGAGTCCTGCAGACCAACAAAGTGGTGCTGCAGTAATAGGCTGTACTGTAGATGGGTTACACAGCTGACTATTGAGCCAGCCTTCCCGCACTGGATCCCATCCAGTGTGCGTGTGGACATCTTGCGAGGATAGAATCCGGCTCAGCTGTGCTGATACCCAGAGCCGAATGACCTCCTGATGCTCACTGTTGTTCACAGATGACGAATAGCCACTTGGTTGAGGGTGGCAGCATGAGTCAGCGTATTGACAGCAATTCAAGTACCTTGCTACTCTCTGTCGCTAAGCAAACACTGTGTACTGCAGCTTCTGTTTTTTTAAGGCTAGAATTTATTAATTTTTGCTCTCTGAATGATAATGCCCAATTATAGTATCCACCATTCCTTTCTGAAATTAGTCCCTCAGCAGTGCCCTTTACACAAATGGAGGGTTAAAGCTGTTCTTTTTTTGAAGAATGGCTTTAGCAGTTCTTCAATGAGGAGGATGCAAAGAGGCTTCAAGGGGATATAGACATGTTAAGTGAGTGGGCAAGAACATGGCAGATGGAATATAATGTGGAAAAATGTGAAGGTATCCACTTTGGTAGGAAAAACAGAAATGCAGAGTATTTTTTAAATGGTGAGCGATTGGGAAATGTTGATGTTCAGAGGGACTTGGGTGTCCTTGTACATGACTCACTGAAAGCTAACATACAGGTACAGCAAGGAATTAGGAAGGCAAATGGTATGTTGGCCTTTATTACGAGAGGATTTGAGACAGGAGTAAAGATGTCTTGCTGCAATTATATAGGGCCTTGGTGAGACCGCACCTGGAGTATTGTGTATAATTTTGGTCTCCTTACCTAAGAAAGGATATACTTGCCATAGAGGGAGTGCAACATAGGTTCACCAGACCGATTCCTGGGATGGCGGGATTGTCGTATGAGGAGAGATTGAGTAGACTAGGCCTGTATTCTCTCTGGTTTGGAAGAATGAGAGGTGATCTCATTGAAACATACAAAATTCTTACAGGGCTCGATAGGGTAGATGCAGGGAGGATGTTTCCCCTGGCTGGGGAGTCTAGAACCAGGGGTCACAGTCTCAGAATAAAGGGTAGGCCATTTAGGACTGAGAAGAGAAATGTCTTCACTCAGAGGGTGGTGAATCTTTGGAATTCTCTACCCCAGAGGACTGTGGAGGCTCCGTCATTGGGTACATTCAAAACAGAGATCGATAGATTTCTAGATATTGTAGGGATGGTGCAGGAAAATGGTGTTGAGGTAGATGATCAGCCATGATCTTTTTGAATGGCGGAGCAGGGTTGAGGGGCCGTTTGGCCTACTCCTGCTCCTATTTCTTGTGTCTGAATGCCAATATGTGTTCTTTCTCCACCTCCTCAATAAAAACCCTTGGCTGGAAATTGAAATTTGTAAATCAAAATGGAAATGTGCAATGTTTGTTGATTTATATCTTTTTTTAAAAACAAAATTAAAGTTCACATTCTAAATATTAATAGATGAATATGGATTGCTGGAGCAAACCTCTCAGGGATAACATGGAGCTTTGTGCCAAAATTAAGACTTGGTTCATTAAGAAATCAACCCAAGAACTATTCCTCTATGGTAAGTCTCCTATGTTGTCACCTAGAGATGTAATCACAGTGTGATTTGTGTTTAAAAACATTTATTTCCACAAATTTATGAAAGGTTTAATTCGTCTTTTTAAAAACATGTTTGTATTGTAGTCAGGTTTCCTTGAGATGTTTATTGTAATTAAAGTTTTCTTAAATGGATGTTAACATTATTGTTCTCGGCAAATTGGGCATTAGTGAAGCACCAGGAATCCTAATTGGAAACCGATACGGAGAGAAAATTTTGAATGCTGGAAATCTAAAATAAGAAACAGAAAATGCACAGCAGGACACTCATCATCATTCAACCCTTCATCAGTTGTGCAGTACAGCTCAGTGAACTGATGGTGAATGGTCTTCTCTGTATTTCCAGCTGTTATGTTTCAGGATTTCTAGTTATAAGGCAGCGGGTGAGGAAATCCTTGGTGTAGTATATTGTTAAAAATGCCTCTGTTGACCTAAACCTAATTCCCAAGGAATTAAATTCATAGGTCAACGCAGTTGGAGGATTAGATTAGGATTAAGACAGGCATCTGAAATAGTAGTGTGCTAGAGTCAATAAAAGATAGTTATCATTCTAGTGATTGACACTCATGGCTGCTGTGACAACTCTATTCATTTGAACTCCGCAGGCATCCATTCTTGGGTGGGCAGGTAGTCAATTTGACTAAAACCTGATATTCGAGTTAGGCTGACAGAGGAACTGCAGTGAGAGAGGGTCGCACTTTGAGCTGAATTCAGTGGTTATTCTGTTTAAGTCAAGGAAGGCAATGTGGGGCAACTTAGTGTATTCATTATTTTGTATTATTTGAAGATAAGTTGTATTGATTCAGTCATGACTGCTGTGTATTTTCACATGCTGTGAAATAAAGCCGCTTAATAACTCATATCCAACTTTGTATCGTCAAGTGTTTGCTTGGTGTGACTTTGCAGAGATTCAAGAAACACTCATACAAAAGACATGCCTGTCCAGTTCAGAACACATGGGGATGCTATTGTTACATCCATGGGATACGCTATCATACAAGTAGAAATAGGTTAGTGTGGGTGATCTCACATAGAAGCTGCTCAGACCGCCTATGGGAGTGATTAACACCACTGAGCCTAAGACGGTATCTACAGTAGACTTGAATTTGTAACACCCACACTTCCTGTTTTTTTTTGTTTCCATAATTTATTTCTCTCAGCCTTTCTTTGACTCATAGGCTAATACCTACCTCGGCCTTTTCTGCTTTTGACCCAAGCATACTAAGAACTAGGCAAGGCAGGCATCAGTTGACTTGCTTGTTTTTGTGATTGGTATTATTTTCACAGTGTTAACCCATTCAGATAATGACAGAGTTAAAATAATCTTGATCAAATAGTTTAGATTTCTGACTTTCAAATAGAAAGAGCCACTGGGTTTCAGAAGGTGGAGGTGCAAACTAGATTTAATCAGGGGCTCTACAAAGTGGTACTCTGCACCTCAATGAATAATTGGCAACCATAAACTGAAGGCTTTACAATGCTTACTTTCAACATGTGTTCCTCTGTTTATCAGGTACTAGTAACCTAGCTGGCTATAAAGTTAAGGTGTATGACTTGAAATCTTCTACCCATTGGTGCCCAGCCACAGTGACTCATCACAATTCGGCGACACGATCAGTGCAGATCAAAAGTGATCAGGTAAAGAAAGAAAACCTTTTGACGCTTACTAAAAGTGTACACTTCCAGTGCGCCAGTTTGGTTTACTGAAGGTGATGATGGGATTTGAAATAAAGGCAAACTGGTTTAGGCTTTAACTTTGTGACTAATGATGAACTTTAGTATCCGCTAAAATATATTTAATATAAATATCTTAATACTTGGTAACACATTGGATCTTCAGTGTACTCTGCCACCCAGAGTAGTAATTGTATCTAATAATAGGATGATTTCGTTTAGATTCTTTTAATTATAAATAGATTCTTATTGGTGTAGGATCAAATGTTGAGCCAAAGGAATACCCCTGGAAGAGTTTTTAAAAAAAAAAAAATTCATTCATTCATGGGATGTGGGCGTCACTGGCGAGGCCAGCATTTATTGCCCATCCCTAATTGCCCTTGAGAAGATGGTGGTGAGCCGCCGCCTTGAACCGCTGCAGTCCGTGCGGTAAAGGTTCTCCTACAGTGCTGTTAGGTGAGAGTTCCAGGATTTTGACCCAGCCATGATGAAGGAACGGCGATATATTTCCAAGTCGGGATGGTGTGTGACTTGGAGGGGAATGTGCAGGTGGTGGTGTTCCCATACGCCTGCTGCCCTTGTGCTTCTAGGTGGTAGAGGTTGCGGGTTTGGGAGGTGGCGTCGAAGAAGTCTTGGCGAGTTGCTGCAGTGTATCTTGTAGATGGTACACACTGCAGCCATGGTGCGCGGGTGGTGGAGGGAATGAATGTTTAGGGTGGTGGATGGAGTGCCATTCGAGTGCTTTGTCCTGGATGGTGTCAAGCTTCTTGAGTGTTGTTGGAGCTACACTCATCCAGGCAAGTGGAGAGCATTTCATCACACTCCTGACTTGGAAATGCTGCCAAAGTCACAGTAAAAGGAGGAGGTAATTGAGATACTGGATGGGCTAAAAATTAATAAGGCGGAGGTACTAGAAAGACTGGCTGTGCTTAAAGTAGATAAGTAAGTCACCAGGTCCGGATGGGATGCATCCTAAGTTGCTGAGGGAAGTAAGGGTGGCAATTGCGGAGGTAGTGGCCATAATCTTCCAAACATCTGTAGATACGGGGGTGGGGGGGTGGTGGTGCCAGAGGACTGGAGAATTGGAAATGTTACACCCTTGTTCAAAAAACGGTGTAAGGATAAACCCAGCAACTACAGGCCAGTCAGTTTAACCTCGGTGGTGGGGAAACTTTTAGAAACGATAATCCGGGACAAAATTTACAGTCGCTTGGACAAGTGTGGACTGATTAGGGAAAGCCAGGATGGATTTGTTAACGGAAAATCGTGTTTAACTAACTTGATTGAGTTTTTTGATGAGGTAACAGAAAGGGTTGATGAGGGTTGTGGTGTATATGGACTTCCAAAAGGCGTTTGATAAAATGCAACATAATAGGCTTGTCAGCAAAGTTGAAATCCATGGAATAAAAGGGGCAGTGGCAGCATAGATACGAAACTGACTAAGTGACAGAAAACAGAGGTGTGGTGATTGGCTGTTCTTCGGACTGGAGGGAGGTGTACAGTGGTGTTCCCCAGGGGTCGGTACTAGGACCACTGCTTTTCTTGATATATATTAATGACTTGGACTTGGGTGTACAGGGCACAATTTCAAAATTTGCAGATGACACAAAACTTGGAAGTGTAGTGAACAGTGAGGAGGATAGTGATAGACTTCAAGAGGATATAGACAGGCTGGTGGAATGGGCAGACACGTGGCAGATGGAATTTAATGCAGAGAAGTGAGAAGGGATGCATTTTGGTAGGAAGAATGAGGAGAGGCAATATAAACTAAAGAGCACAACTCTAAAAGGGGTACAGAAACAGAGACCTGGGGGTATATGTGTACAAATTGTTGAAGGTGGCAGGACAAGTTGAGAAAGCAGTTTAAAAAAACATACGGGAGCATGGGCTTTGTAAATAGCGAGGAAGTTATGATGAACCTTTTATAAAACGCTAGCTCGACCAGAACTGGAGTATTGAGTCCAATTCTGGGCATCGCACTTTAGGAAGGATGTGAAGGCCTTAGAGAGGGTGCAGAAAAGATTTACTAGAATGGTTCCATGGATGATGGACTTCAGTGAAACAATCTTGCAACATATAAGATTGTGAAGGGGCTTGATCGGGTGGATGCGGTAAGGATGTTCCCAAGGATGGGTGAAACTAGAACTAGGGGGCATAATCTTAGAATAAGGGGCTGCTCTTTCAAGACTGAGATGAGGAGAAACTTCTTCACTCAGAGGGTAGTAGGTCTGTGGAATTTGCTGCCCCAGGAAGCTGTGGAAGCTACATCATTAAATAAATTTAAAACAGAAATAGACAGTTTCCTAGAAGTAAAGGGAATTAGGGGTTACGGGGAGCGGGCAGGAAATTGGACATGAATTTAGATTTGAGGTTAGGATCAGATCAGCCACGATCTTATTGAATGGTGGAGCAGGCTCGAGGGGCCGATTGGCCTACTCCTGCTCCTATTTCTTATGTTCTTATGATGTGGATAGCCTGGAGAAACTGGGGTTGTTCTCCTTTAGAGCAGATAGAGAGCAACTGTTCCCATTGGCGAGAATCAGAGGACACAGATTTAAGGTGATTGGCAAAAGAACCAAAGGCAACATAAGGAAAAGAATTTTTTACGCTGCGAGTATTTGTGATCTGGAATGCGCTGCCTGAAAGGGTGGTGGAGGCAGATTGAATTGTGACTTTCAAAAGGGAATTGGATAAATACTTGAAGGGAAAAAAATTGCAGTGTTACGGGGAAAGGGAGGGGGAGTTGGACCAGCTGGATTGCTGTTGCATAGAGCCGGCATGGGCTCAACGGGTCGAATGGCCTCGTGTGCTGTAACCATTCTATGATTCTGCCATGTTGCAAAAAATGTATTCATATGCTAAAATCAGGGGTTGCACATTGTGTTTAAGCTAACCTCTGTGTGTAGTTGTATTTCTTATTGAACCAACACTATCTTTTGCGTCCGAATCTGTACAAACTCCCTGTGCTTGGTTGTTTTATTTTAAGTGCTCTGGTGCTTGAATCGCATATGATCAGTGTTGCTTCCAAGCCTCTGACCTCCAAGGTTGAGCCAGATCCTGAATTAAAATCTTTTTACCATATTTCTGGTAGACAGTCCGCTTTGTGAGAATTTTTGTGAGCTTTTCCTGGCTGGATTGAAGTGGCATAGTTTTTTTTTGACTCTTGCAGTTTCCAGAGAAGCAAATTGTTGACCCTGCTCTGCTTCACATGGCTTTCCTTCATGATGAAGATATTGAGGCACTGACCAATGATGATGCTGAAGTTGGTGAGCGTCACTTACCTTCTGGTTAATTGTTTTGTGTGTTTTTTTGTTGCTAACTGATCTCTTGTGGTGGTATTCATGGTGTGGACACAATTGTAATGATTTAGATGCAAACCTGGCCTGTCATTTGTAGGCCACTGCTGAGAGATCCTCTCTGCGGTGGGGGGGGGGCGGAAATGGTCTGAGCAGGTCCAAGGTCATTTACAAGTTAATCACTGTTCAGTGACTGATCACTAGGTGCATATAAATTCCTGGCTTCAGACGAATTGTCACTTTCCCTCAGCAACAGAAAATCAGCATGAAATGATGGCCTTTTTAAAAAAAAATACATTGGATACTTTGGAGTGTGTTGGATGGTCTCAAAACTTATCAATCTCATGTGGCATTGTACATGGGCCGAATTTTCAGTTTAGACACACATCAGGTGAGCACCCATCACCCCTGTGCTCACTGACCTACATTGGCTCCCGGTCCGGCAAACCTCGTTTTTAAAAAAAAAATTCTCATCCTTGTTTTCAAATCCCTCCATGGCCTCGCCCCTCCCTATCTCTGTAACTGCCTCCAGCCCTACAACCCTCCGAGATCGCTGCGCTCCTCCAATTCTTGCCTCTTGCGCATCCCCGATTTTCATCGCTCCACCGTTGGCGACCGTGCCTTCAGCTGCGTAGGCCCTAAGCTCTGGAATTCCCTCCTTAATCCTCTCCTCCTTTTAAGACGCTCCTTTAAAATCTACCTCCACCTGTCCTAATATCTCCTTATGTGGCTCGGTGTCGAATTTTTGTTTGAAAATTGCTCCTGTGAAGTACCTTGGAATATTTTACTATGTTAAAGCTGTTCTAGAAATGCAAGTTGTTGTTGTGCACTGAGACCCAACCCGTTTTGAGGCCTTGGTCTCATTTGCACGCAGCCAGCGAGCGGCCTGCACCGAACCTGTGCTCTAAGACGGCTAACTGGTTGGGGAGGGTGGGAAATTGCCTGGCTCCTATGCAGAGCCGGCTGATAGTGGGGAAAGAGGGCTGGCAGCAGGCTGGAGTATTTTTATGGAACCTGTTACGGCATTCCCAAGCAAAAAAAAATAGTTATAAAATATCTTTGGGCTGTTTTGTGCGTGGCCCTACTGATTAGGCCTACTGGTTAGGCCACTCACTCTTCACCAGTACAAATAGGCGGAACATCAGTCTTGCACTCTCCACCCACTTGTGCCTCAAAATTTAATGTGGGGTTTTATGTACGTCATAGGACCCTGATTTTTGCATGTCAATTTTTGTGCGATAACACTCCTGTGAAGTGCCTTATAATGTTTTGCTACATTAAAGGCTGTATATAAATGCAAATTGTTGATGTTGAAAAGTGGCCTCTCACCTGAAACTGGGTCGGAGGTGAGGGGAGGGGGTGAACTCCGACTGCACTTCTCGGGACCCTGCCCTAGATGTCAGCAGCTGGAGTGCCAGCATAAATGAGGTGGTAAGTGACCATATTTTCAGGCTGCTACCGCTGCAGTTAAGCCAGGCAGGGGCAGTTAAAATCGGCCCGAGAGTGTCAAAATCAAGTGTAGTTTTTAGGAGAAGGTGGAGGATAATTGGAGCAGTGTGTGCAAACATTGTTTAGTCTTCATGTCAGGGTCATCCGATCTGCTGTTGTTTTTATATTCCCATTATAAATTCACAAATCCATATTTATAATGGAAACTGCCGGTATAACAGGGCTGGGAAGTCGGTGGGAAGTGTCAGAGAGCACGTGCTGTAAGCATACGCGTAGTTCGACATGAAATCTAGAGATGTGCAGTCCACAGAATAACTATGTGTGGTGTGATAAATCACAGTCTACAACTACCAACAGGCTAAAGCCTAGTCATCCAAACCCTGTGACTATTTCAGTTCTGAACACATTTGTCGTACTTTCAAGTTTTCAGTGTTTTTCTCTTCCTGGTTTGCTTTTGATATTTGCTGCTTTTATCACAGTTGTCAGATTTTCCCTACTCTATGGAGTCCATCCATTTGACTTTGCATTGTGCATCAGGAAGGGCACTGACTAGTTTGACATTAAACAACGTATGTCTTGGCGCCTATTTTTTTCAGCAACAATTTATTGCGTTACTCTGCAAATATATATATACAAGTCCAGCGCCGTGCACTAACGTCAGATATGTTAATTAAATGCAGATAAATCTACAAAAGCACACTGTACAAAAAGGAAGTCTGCTGATGGCCAAGAAGACATTGGAGTAAAAAGAACAAAGTGCGTCACATTGGCTGAGAGCAAGTGCTGCAGGAAAGAGCGAGCCCCTGAAGTGACTGAGCGAAGTGAGGCCTTACACAGTCGTGAGCAGTCGCCCCTCTCCGATCCTGGAAAATTAACTGGCCAGCATAATGGGAAAATGCAGCAGTTCCTAGAATCCAGAACTTGCCATGTGAATGGACTTCTTGCAAAGGGAGGTACTGAAAACCTGAAGATTACAGATCCTCAAAAATCAAAGCCTCTGTTTGGGTGCGATGCCAGTTGGAGCAATTTTAATCTAGTTTTCTCCACTCGTGCAACCGATAATGGGAGAACGCTAGTGGTTGAGGACAAACTCGAGCCTGGGACTGACCTTCTGACACCTCATCGAGACGCTGCTCGGTCACAGTGTGCAGAGCCTGTTTTCTCAGATCTTCAGAAACTTGATCTTTCCTTGATGCAGTCAAATAAAGAAACAACAAAGTGCTCTCCTTTTGAAGTAAGGCTTGTTTCACTTCCTGTTCTTTTAGTGGTCTTTAGTTCTCATAAGAAGAATTTATTTTGCATATTGACAATTTAGGTTGCGTCTGATAATGGGCAGTGAAGAGCTGAAATGTATGATGTTGAGTTAATTGGGCGATAGGAATAATCTACTTTTCATTTACCTAACTGGGAATAAAATGATTGAAATGCACATGTTTTATTTAGGTATCTCTCTATGTTGGGGAGAGCCATTACTAAGCCATGACTACCCTTTTCAACATTGAGTGTGCTGGGGGCTGTCTATCCTCTACATTCACCTCTAACGTCGCCCGTCTCTACCCCTGTCTTAACTCATCTGCTGCTGAAACCCTCATGCCTTTTTTACCTCTAGACTCGACTATTTCAATGCTCTCCGGCCTCCCACCTTGCATTCTCCGGAAACGAGCTCATCCAAAACCCTGCTGCCTGGGTCCTAACTCGCACCAAGTCCAGTTCACCCATCACCCCTGTGCTTGCTGACTCCCGAGACTCCAGGAACGCCTCGATTTTTAAAAATTCTCATCCTTGTTTTCAATTCCCTCCATGGCCTCGCCTCGCCCCCTCCCTATCTCTGTAACCTCCTCCAGCCCTACAACCCTCAGAGATCTCTGCGCTTCTCCAATTTTTGTCTCTTGTGCATCCCCGATTTTAATCACTCCACCGTTGGTGGCTGTGCCTTCAGCTGCCTAGGCCCTAAGCTCTGAAATTTCCCCCTCTTTTTCCCAACCTCTCCGCCTCTCTATCTCTCCTCCTTTTAAGACTCTCCTTAAAACCTACCTCTTATATAGCTCGATGTCAAATTTTGTTTGATAATCGCTCCTGTGAAGCGCCTTGGGACGTTTTACTACGTTAAAGGCGCTATATAAATTCAAGTTGTTGTTGCTACCAGTTTGGCCAAGGTTCCCAGGAAGAAAAAGAAAGATGCACTTTGCTGCATCTCTCAAACTCCTCCAAGTACTTCACGAGGGCAGATGTTAGGCTCAGTGTTGCTCTACGTACATCCTTAATCCAGATACAGAAGTCTGAAAGTTACTACGTGATGTCACCAGACATGCTTGTACCAAAGTTCCTCCCCTTCACTATTTTAATGGAGGATTTGGCCCATTTTTAAATGAATTAACATACATATAAAGAGAGAAATTTGACAGGCACTTGTATGATTTTGTTCGCAGTAATTTTCAAGGTGATTGGAACTAAATGTGACGTTGGGGGTCACTCTGTTCAGTTCCACTCTGACCGTATGGGACAGGCTCAATGGACCAGCTGGGCTTTTTCTGTCTCTCATTGTTGTATGTTGATTGTGGTTTTTTTTTTAAAAGTTTAATTTCTACAGTGGGGGTCTGTTAGCTCGTGCGTGTGTGCCGTATTGACCTAGGTACCCCGGACACTGCCCTTAAATAAACTATTTCTTCAAGGGGCAAGCTGACAAATACCAAACCCAGATTTGTAAGCAGTAACTTAGTAACATTTGGTTCAGCAGCATTTGGAGAAAATAAAATGTGATCACATCTAAAACAGGAAGTAGCAAATAGGATCAAAGAATCTTGCATGTTTATCATAGAATCATAGAATCATAGAAGTTACAACATGGAAACAGGCCCTTCGGCCCAACATGTCCATGTCGCCCAGTTTATACCACTAAGCTAGTCCCAATTGCCTGCACTTGGCCCATATCCCTCTATACCCATCTTACCCATGTAACTGTCCAAATGCTTTTTAAAAGACAAAATTGTACCCGCCTCTACTACTGCCTCTGGCAGCTCGTTCCAGACACTCACCACCCTTTGAGTGAAAAAATTGCCCCTCTGGACCCTTTTGTATCTCTCCCCTCTCACCTTAAATCTGTGCCCCCTCGTTATAGACTCCCCTACCTTTGGGAAAAGATTTTGACTATCTACCTTATCTATGCCCCTCATTATTTTATAGACTTCTATAAGATCACCCCTTAACCTCCTACTCTCCAGGGGAAAAAAGTCCCAGTCTGTCTAACCTCTCCCTGTAAGTCAAACCATCAAGTCCCGGTAGCATCCTAGTAAATCTTTTCTGCACTCTTTCTAGTTTAATAATATCCTTTCTATAATAGGGTGACCAGAACTGTACACAGTACTCCAAGTGTGGCCTCACCAATGCCCTGTACAACTTCAACAAGACATCCCAACTCCTGCATTCAATGTTCTGACCAATGAAACCAAGCCTGCTGAATGCCTTCTTCACCACCCTATCCACCTGTGACTCCACTTTCAAGGAGCTATGAATCTGTACTCCCAGATCTCTTTGTTCTATAACTCTCCCCAACGCCCTACCATTAACAGAGTAGGTCCTGGCCCGATTCGATCTACCAAAATGCGTCACCTCACATTTATCTAAATTAAACTCCATCTGCCATTCATCGGCCCACTGGCCCAATTTATCAAGATCCCGTTGCAATCCTAGATAACCTTCTTCACTGTCCACAATGCCACCAATCTTGGTGTCATCTGCAAACTTACTAACCATGCCTCCTAAATTCTCATCCAAATCATTAATATAAATAACAAATAACAGCGGACCCAACACCGATCCCTGAGGCACACCGCTGGACACAGGCATCCAGTTTGAAAAACAACCCTCTACAACCACCCTCTGTTTTCTGTCGTCAATCCAATTTTGTATCCAATTGGCTACCTCACCTTGGATCCCATGAGATTTAACCTTATGTAACAACCTACCATGCGGTACCTTGTCAAATGCTTTGCTGAAGTCCATGTAGACCACGTCTACTGCACAGCCCTCATCTATCTTCTTGGTTACCCCTTCAAAAAACTCAATCAAATTTGTGAGACATGATTTTCCTCTCACAAAACCATGCTGACTGTTCCTAATTAGTCCCTGCCTCTCCAAATGCCTGTAGATCCTGTCCCTCAGAATACCCTCTAACAACTTACCCACTACAGATGTCAGGCTCACTGGTCTGTAGTTCCCAGGCTTTTCCCTGCCGCCCTTCTTAAACAAAGGCACAACATTTGCTACCCTCCAATCTTCAGGCACCTCACCTGTAGCGGTGGATGATTCAAATATCTCTGCTAGGGGACCCGCAATTTCCTCCCTAACCTCCCATAACGTCCTGGGATACATTTCATCAGGTCCCGGAGATTTATCTACCTTGATGCGCGTTAAGACTTCCAGCACCTCCCTCTCTGTAATATGTACACTCCTCAAGACATCACTATTTATTTCCCCAAGTTCCCTAACATCCATGCCTTTCTCAACCGTAAATACCGATGTGAAATATTCATTCAGGATCTCACCCATCTCTTGTGGTTCTGCACATAGATGACCTTGTTGATCCTTAAGAGGCCCTACTCTCTCCCTAGTTACCCTTTTGCCCTTTATGTATTTGTAGAAGCTCTTTGGATTCACCTTTGCCTGATCTGCCAAAGCAATCTCATGTCCCCTTTTTGCCCTCCTGATTTCTCTCTTAACTCTACTCCGGCAATCTCTATACTCTTCAAGGGATCCACTTGATCCCAGCTGCCTATGCATGTCATACGCCTCCTCCTTTTTGACTAGGGCCTCAATCTCCCGAGTCATCCAAGGTTCCCTACTTCTACCAGCCTTGCCCTTCACTTTATAAGGAATGTGCTTACCCTGAACCCTGGTTAACACACTTTTGAAAGCCTCCCACTTACCAGACGTCCCTTTGCCTGCCAACAGACTCTCCCAATCAACTTCTGAAAGTTCCTGTCTAATACCATGAAAATTGGCCTTTCCCCAATTTAGAATTTTAACTTTTGGGCCAGACCTATCCTTCTCCATAGCTATCTTAAAACTAATGGAATTATGATCACTGGTCCCAAAGTGATCCCTCACTAACACTTCTGTCACCTGCCCTTCCTTATTTCCCAAGAGGAGGTCAAGTTTTGCCCCCTCTCTAGTCGGGCCATCCACATACTGAATGAGAAATTCCTCCTGAATACACTCAACAAATTTCTCTCCATCCAAGCCCCTAATGCTATGGCTGTCCCAGTCAATGTTGGGAAAGTTAAAGTCCCCTACTATTACCACCCTATTTTTCTTGCAGCTGTCTGTAATCTCCTTACATATTTGCTCCTCAATTTCCCGTTGACTATTTGGGGGTCTGTAGTACAATCCTATCAAAGTGATCTCTCCCTTCTTATTTTTCAGTTCTACCCATATAGACTCAGTGGGCGAACCCTCGGATATATCCCCTCTCACTACTGCCGTGATGTTCTCCCTAATCAAGAACGCAACTCCCCCTCCTCTCTTACCTCCTGCTCTATCTTTCCTATAGCATCTGTACCCTGGAACATTGAGCTGCCAGTCCTGCCCCTCCCTTAGCCATGTTTCAGTAATAGCTATAACATCCCAGTCCCATGTACCCATCCATGCCCTGAGTTCATCTGCCTTGCCCATCAGACTTCTTGCATTAAAATAAATGCAGTTTAATCTAGACTTCCCTTGGTCTTTGCCCTGCTTTCTCAGACCATCTGTCCGGTCATGTTCTGTACACTCTCCCTTACTGCCTTTTGTTTCTGTCACCACTTTATTTCCCACTGACTTCCTGCATCGGTTCCCATCCCCCTGCCACATTAGTTTCAACCCTCCCCAACAGCACTGGCAAACACTCCCCCTAGGACATTGGTTCCAGTCCTGCCCAGATGCAGACCGTCCAATTTGTACTGGTCCCACCTCCCCCAGAACCGGTTCCAATGGCCCAGGAATTTGAATCCCTCCCTCTTGCACCATCTCTCAAGCCACGTATTCATCTTAGCTATCCTGTCATTCCTACTCTGACTAACCCGTGGCACTGGTAGCAATCCTGAGATTACTACCTTTGAGGTCCTACTCTTTAGTTTAACTCCTAACTCCCTAAATTCAGCTTGTAGGACCTCATCCTGTTTTTTACCTATATCGTTGGTGCCTATATGCACCACGACAACTGGCTGTTCACCCTCCCCCTCCAGAATGTCGTGCAGCCGTTCCGAGACATCCTTGACCCTTGCACCAGGGAGGCAACATACCATCCTGGAGTCTCGGTTGCGTCCGCAGAAACGCCTGTCTATTCCCCTTACAATCGAGTCCCCTATCACTATAGCTCTGCCACTCTTTTTCCTGCCCTCCTGTGCAGCAGAGCCAGCCACGGTGCCATGAACCTGGCCACTGCCACCTTCCCCTGGTGAGCCATCTCCCCCAACAGTATCCAAAACGGTATACCTGTTTTGGAGGGAGATGACCGCAGGGGACCCCTGCACTGCCTTCCTACTCTTCCTCTGTCTGTTGGTCACGCATTCACTATCTCCCTCAGTAATTTTTATCTGCGGTGTGACCAAGGGTTATTTATGTACAACTTCTTCTAAGAATGATACATGATTTTTTTCTTCCATTTCCATTGTGTGCCCTGCAAGGGGCCACGGTTGCTCGTGCCCTGCAAGGGGCCACGGTTGCTCGTGCCCTGCAAGGGGCCACGGTTGCTCGTGCCCTGCAAGGGGCCACGGTTGCTCGTGCCCTGCAAGGGGCCACGGTTGCTCGTGCCCTGCAAGGGGCCACGGTTGCTCGTGCCCTGCAAGGGGCCACGGTTGCTCGTGCCCTGCAAGGGGCCACGGTTGCTCGTGCCCTGCAAGGGGCCACGGTTGCTCGTGCCCTGCAAGGGGCCACGGTTGCTCGTGCCCTGCAAGGGGCCACGGTTGCTCGTGCCCTGCAAGGGGCCACGGTTGCTCGTGCCCTGCAAGGGGCCACGGTTGCTCGTGCCCTGCAAGGGGCCACGGTTGCTCGTGCCCTGCAAGGGGCCACGGTTGCTCGTGCCCTGCAAGGGGCCACGGTTGCTCGTGCCCTGCAAGGGGCCACGGTTGCTCGTGCCCTGCAAGGGGCCACGGTTGCTCGTGCCCTGCAAGGGGCCACGGTTGCTCGTGCCCTGCAAGGGGCCACGGTTGCTCGTGCCCTGCAAGGGGCCACGGTTGCTCGTGATATTGAGCGTCCTGTTTTTTTTCTCAAGTGTATTGTCCCAAATGATGAGGTTGAGCCTTTGCCGGCAGCTGTGGCCAGGCTAACACTGATCATTGATTGATTTATTCTTGCTGCAGGCTTCCAAAACGATCCGTGCTGCTCAGTTTGTTCACACCACTTTGGGTGACGTGTTGCTGGCCAGTGCTGCTACCACTCCTGGAAGTAAAGACTTAAGACAGACGACCCCTCCGCCTGCAAATTCCCCTCCAACCATCACCGCAGTAGTGCCTCAAGGGTAAGTGGTCTGGTTAATCCTATAGGCCAGTTACGCTCCGCGCTGTCCGTCGATGCCGCATGTTTTCAGTTTCCCGCTGATGTAAGATGCGTTATTTAATGTGGGAGTGAGTCTCCTAAAATGGAATCTGTCAGTCTGATGCCTTGCAGGCTCTTCACAGCTGCTATATAACCAGTTGTGAAGGAATTCTTTTTTTAAAAAAATCGACTGAAAACTTTTCAAACTTCATTTTCAATTTGTTTTATGTTTTTAAAAATAATTTTCAACTGCCATTCGGATGCAAGTGAGCAGAGATGTAGAGCGTGTAAGCACAGCTTTCTCTCTCTAAGGAGCAGTGCAAAACTGACACACTATGTGGACGTGACCCCCCCCAAAACGGGGACCAGTCTCCAGCTAGCACACATGCAGTTTTCTTTATTTACTTTTTCTCTTTTTTTCTCCCCCTCCCCCCTTTTTTCTGAGGGAATTGAAATTACGTAAATAAAGTTAAATAAAATCGTTGAAGCCACACAAATGCAATTGTGCTATAGGGCGCAGTCTGTTGAGTCTCAACAGTCCAGCGCGTTGGAGGTTATATCACACTTAGTTTTACCTTTTAGGACTGTTGAACGGAAGAGAATGGGAGACGTGCTGAGTGAAAGGCAATATACTCCAGTAAGCAACGGTATTGTTAACTCCATCTGTCCAGAATCCAATACATCAAAATTATTTTTGGAAAGTCAGCACAAACCTCCTTCAGAGGGAAGCTATTCGGACGCTAGTGGCTTTAAGACACGTGAGTCCTGGCCAGGATTTTCCAGTAACTGTACTGCCTGCCCTGTGACGGGCACAGGTGACACTGCCATATCTCCGCAAACACCAGCGCCATTTCAGACTTCTAGAAACAGACTGCCGGAAAGATGTGAGAAACGGAGATCTCTTTATCAAGAGAACGTTGCAAGCATTCTGACGACAGATCCTTCAGACTGCAGGACACCGCTTTCCGCTACAGGCGTTAAGGCGGGTGCAACGACTGCTATTCAGTCCCATTTATCACAACCGTTTAGTCCATCCAGTGGCCTTTCAGTCCGTGCATGCAGTCAGCTTCCTGCTACATCTTTAGACCTCCCTGAGCATGTGCAGGCAAATAATGGCAAGGCTTTGCTGGTGGGTTCTCAACTACGTATTGACGGAGATGAAAGTGATACAGAAAGTACGACGAGCGACTTGAGTTCAGAACTGGGATTCGAGCCTTCAACCCTAAAAAGCTTGAGGAACCCGTCGTGCCAGAGGACTTGGGCTCCTAGTCCGAGTCCTAAAGGGGAAGGGGATGACCCCCTGAGGAATACTCTCTTCAAAGAAAGAAGAGGCAGAGGTGAGCAATTTATTTGGCAGGGTAAAACAAACAAGTTTTAGATAAATTCATTGCAAATGCTGGAAATCTGAAATAACAGGAAATGTTTGAAATACACAGAATAATAGAGAAAGATGGGTTCACTTTTTTTTTTCCCCCAAGTTTCCCATCTTAATTAAGGGCCCGGTGTGAATGATAAGCTGGCTTTCTCTTTTTGTGTTAGTGATGCTCTGTGCATTTGAAACAAGCTTTGGACTTTTTGTCCTAGATTTCCAGCAATCTGGTAGCTCACTTGGGTATCCTTTCCTCGTGTGTGTATAGCTCCAACTCTAGGTTGGCAGACTGGGATTCCTGGACCGTAGCTGGGCCCCAAGATTGAATTTATGTACTTTTATGTATTTGTTCACTTAATAGCATGTTGCTTGCTGTATATTAATGGAGGAGCAAAAAAAGGAAAAAGGTTTTCTGCAATGATGAGCACTGCTTTCATTTGGGCAGCTGGCACTATCTTTTGAGAATTTGAGCAAGAGTCCTGGCATTATCCATATTTGCAGGGGATCCCTGGTAATGTCTGTTTGCAAGTGGTTCTCCACACACGAGAAGTTTGAAAACCCTGGTATAGACCATGATAAGCTATCATCTTTATGGGGATTATTTCTGCCAAACCTGATTGCATCTAAAGCCATCCAATAAGGACAGAGTTTACAACCAAAGTCACCAGCTAGTAGGAGCCCTGGTGTTTCGTTTCCTTACCATCGATGATCAAATGCTCCCGACGTCAATGTAACATTCTCCCAAAACCTCCTACCACCCAGCTGCAGTCAGCTTAGCTTATCAAGGAATTGAGAGCTGGGAGGTTCCTGGTCTCTGTGGCTCAGCCCTATACTTCGTTGAGCCCGGTGTTCTTGTTAACTGACCTTCCCTGACTTCATTGTCACATGGCCCTGATTCTGGTTTGGCTTTTAAATCATTCAGGCAGCAGTCCTGGGCTGCATACATTGGGTGGGTGGCGGGCAGTTTGACCTGGACGCCCGGTTCAACCATTTCCAAGCTTGGGCCTCATTTTAACATTCACAGCAAGCTGCCCGCACGTGGGGTGGGGGAGGAGGAATCCAGCGGCTTCTCCGGGTAGCCAAGCTGGCATCTGATTTGGGGGGGGTGGGGGGATGCGTGGGGATGATCCCAGGGTAAGGCACCATAGGGTCGGGAGTCAGCCATGACAATTTCTGTGGGGTCAGGAGGAGCATTAATGTTTGCTGTATTCAGTATTTGGCTGGAAGGCTGCTATGGTGCGTAAAACCGCTCACTGTGTAATAAGACTGTTGTGCTGATGGATGTTGCTGTATTTTATAGCCGGTGGCTCCCAGTCGGTGCTGAGTGATGCGCATAAAGTCCGGGCTTTGCAGCAGAGTGGCGAATCCTTTCTGCAAGACGGCTCCTGTATTAATATTGCTCCCCACCTGCACAAATGCAGAGAGTGTCGCTTGGCCAGTTACCACCGATATAGAGATGAGGGTGACTCCACCGTCTTCTGCCGGTTCTTCCACTTCAGAAAGTGAGCATTGGCTTTTCTAATTAACCTAAAGATGTATAATTGCTCTTTTTTTTTGTTGCTTCGTTGCATTAACCAATTAACCCAATCTGCAAGTCCATCTCGACATCCGCACCCCTGATAACTTGGCATCTCACAGTGCGTTGGGCCATACAGACCCCGGAAGATGCCAGGTTCACTCCCTGGTCTCCGCTACATCATCTGATCCTAGAGGCGGGAGCCATGGGCACGATAATTAGCTCCTGGTCACTGTCCACTGACCCCCGTCCCCCCGATGGAAAGATTATGTACAGAACTTCACGATGGAAGACATCACAACTGAGTGGGTGGTGTCCTCGCCCAAATAGCCTGTCCATGCTTGCATGTGAAGAATGACCATTTGGGTACTGTCGTGTTTAAAATCTAGTGGCAACTTTTAAGAGTAGGGCTGTAACGGTAGTCATGGACCCACTTAAATTGGCCGGGCTCCTGTTTTTGGTGGGTTGTTACCAATGGAGGGTAACCAGTGGTGAGTGGATACTGTTCCTGGGTAGTGTTTACTTTAAAATCTAGGTTTTTTGGTAGAAAATATAATCACTTTTGGCTTTCTGAAGCTATTCTCTTTTAGGTGTAGCATGCTGGTCTCCAAATTCAGCGTGATCATTTTTTAATATTCAGTTTGTGTTTATATGTCAAAATTTGATTTTAAAATAGATGAGGAGAAATGTTTTTTACGCAGCGAATTGTTATGATCTGGAATGCACTGCCTGAAAAGGTGGTGGCAGCAGATTCAATAATAACTTTAAAAAGGGAATTGGATAGATACTTAAGGAAAATTTGGAGGGCTATGGGGAAAGGGCAGAGGAGTGCGACTAATTGGATAGTTCTTTCAGAGAGCCGGCACGGGCACGATGGGCCAAATGGCCTCCTTTTGTGCTGTATGATGTGATTTGCTTGAATGTTTGCACAGATTGTATTCTTCCCACAATTGGTCTGGTTGAAGGCTCACCTTGAAAACTGTATTTCATATTGCAACTTGGTAGCTCAATAAATTTCAATAACTTGTCATTCTAGGTTGCATTTTAACAAACATGGAGTACTGCGTGCAGAAGGATTCCTCTCTCCAAACCAGTGTGACCCAGAAGCCTTACACTTGTGGATGCCCTCCGATGCTAATGTTGAGGGATTGGACCTGGATACCTCCAAGTACATTCTGGCTAATATTGGAGACCACTTTTGCCAATTGGTCGTGTCTGAAAAAGAAGCACTGAAGTTAGTGGAACCTTGCAGTAAGTATTTCTAACATTGTTTACTGTTTTAATTTTATGTTTTCAGTTTGATACTAGATTTTAAAAAAAAATTCAAGTTCTTTTGAAATCTTACCATAGGCCTGTAAGGATCCTAGCTCAAATCAGTTTGAAAGATCTCACTCCAACCTTTCCATATGCACAATACAAAACTAGATAATTTGGCACCATATTGGCAGTCATGCGCTGAGAGGGCATGTGGATTTTCATTATGGGGAATATATAGAAGTTACAACACTGAAACGGCTATTTGGCCGAACCATCCAGCGTTGGTGTCTATTGTCCACACAAGCAAATAGTACTGTTCACATTTACCCACCCTGTATCCATATCCCATCATCCCCTTTTCCTTCATTCACCTATCCAATCTAACCTTGAACGTTACATAGTTTCTGCCTTGAGCACTAACAGTGCAAGTGAATTCCGCAGCCTCACAACTCACTGAAGAATTTTCTCTTGCTCTCTTAAATTTCCTCATACCAGGCGTGAGCACCATAGTGAACCTGTGTTGTACCCTCAAGTTTCAACATTCTTCCTATAATATGGAGCCCAGTACTGCACACAGTACTCTGAGGTCTCTTAAGGTTTTATAGAGACTCATCATCACTACTTGGCTTTCATATTCTACACTTTTTTTATAACCAAAATACATCACCTCACATTTGCTGACACTGAATTCTGCCTGCCACTTTTTAGCTCATTTCTCCCATTTTACCAGTATTCCTTTTGTAGTTTCCTTTGGTCTGTTAAAGAATTAAATATGTTCTGTTTTGGTTACATTTGCAAATTTTTACACCACTCCTTCTGGGCCTGTATCCAAATTGTTGATGTACCGAGGTGGCTGCAGGACTGGTCCCCGTGGGACACCACTTCCTACTTCCAACCACTCTGGAAAACTGTCCTTAACTCTGACTTTTTTACCCTTTTTAATAAATCTTTAATCCAGTCCTACCCCTAATTCCATACCCCTTTTACTCTTCTCATAATTTCTCATCTGGTACCTTGTCAAAGGCTTTCCTAAAATCTATGTAGCCACAGTAGGTAATGGGAGAGATGGGGCTGAATTATTGGGCCACTCTAAAAGAACTTAAACCTCCTTTCATTATGCAATTGACTTTGGAGTAGTTGATGGTAATTCTGGCTGTGTACGTGGGAAAGTTGTGTTCCTAGCACGGACACCCATTCCACTTGCTGAACCCAAAATCATTAATTTAGGTTATATTTACCAGAGCAAGAGAGGATTTGTTATGCACACCATACTGTAGCCTAGTAGGAGTTGAGTTCTTTGGTCCCTCTGCTGATCTGTGGATAGGGGATGTACTATATCCAAGCAGCGAGTAGGCTTTTAATCTGAAGTACCTGAATTGAATATGCCTTTAGAATTGTTATCGAAGAAAATCTGGAATTAGAAAATGTTGTTTCCCCAAGGCTGTTCTTTCTATCCAGTTAATTTGCCCTGTCATGGGGCACTGTTATGCTACAGAAACCTCTTGGACTGATACCTATAGAGTGCAATACTACAAACACAACAACTTGCATTGATGGAGTGCCTTTAGCGTAGTAAGAACGTTCCAAGGGGACTTTATGCAGCAAACGGACCAGAGTTATACTGCCAGCTGTGTCTACTGCTGAGATTTGGCAATTTAAGGAGAATGGTGGACAAGAGCACATGTATACGTGGAGTAATGTGCTCCCTGGCTGTTCATTTTTAACTTTTAGGAAAGAGCAGATTGATGCACAGGCTTAACTTTTTTTGTGTAAAATACCCAAATCGGTCCAACTTCTAAAAATGTGACTTCACGCCAGGGTGCTGTTAATTCATAAGTTTTTTTTTAATTGTCAATTTGGCCGGCTGCCAGGCAGGAAATGAAATTTTAAAAAATGATAATGAGGTCCTGCCGTTAAATTCAGCAGGACCTGCGCATCCCTGGGATTTCCGGGTTTCCCCCGTGCTGCCTCCCCGTAAATATCTGGGTCAGGGTGACTGAGGACTTGGTCACAAATTGGCATGGCGTTGTGAAGGATAGGTCATGTCTGACTAATCGAGTTGAATTTTTTGAGGAGGTCATTAACATGGTGATAGGGGAGTGTCCATTGATGTTGTCGATATGAACTTCCAGGAGGAGGCGTTTGGTAAGGTTCTGCACAAGAGATTCATAGTGCACACAGTGCAGGAAGAGGTCGTTCGATCCATTGTGGCCATGCTGGCTCTTTGAAAGAGCTATCCAATTAGTCCCATTCTCTGTTCGTTCTCCATAGCCTTGTAAATTTTTTCCCTTCAAGTATTTATCCAATTCCCTTTTGAAAGTTACTATTGAATCTGCTTCCACCACCCTTTCAGGCAGTGTATTTAACTAGAGGTTTAAACTAGAGTGGCAGGGGGCTGGGAACCTGAGCGGGGAGTCAGAAGAGAGTAAAGTTGAGAGCAGCAAGAGAGGGGAGGACCCAGGGGAAATTTACAATACAAATAGTACAAACAGTTGTTCAAGAACAAGGGAAAAGTGTAGAGCAGTAGAAAGAAAGTGTACTTTAGGCACTACAGATAAAGTGAAAACTAGAAGGTGTAAAGCGATTAACCCAGCATCAAAGCTGAAGGTCAGGCTAGGGTGTGTGGCCCAACTAAGAGTTGTATATACAAATGTACGGAGTATAAGGAATAAATTAAATGAACTACAGGTACAAATTCAAATTGGAGGGTATGACATGATAGCTATTACTGAGACATGGCTGCAGGATGGTCAGGATTGGGAACTAAATATACCGGGTTATAAGGTCTACAGGAGAGATAGGGAAAATGAAAGAGGGGGAGGAGTAGCCTTCGTGATTAGAGATTAAATCACTTCAATGAGAAAGGAGGATATAACGAGAGGTAAGCAGCCAACAGAGACCTTATGGGTTGAATTGAGAAACAGGAAAGGATCTAAACCTATAGTGGGAGTTGTGTATAGGACCCCTGGCAGGAGCTCTGAAGTGCTAGATTGTATAAATGCAGAGATTAGACAAGTGTGTAACAAAGGCATAGTGGTCTTAATGGGGGACTTTAACCTTCACATAGATTGGGAAAAGCAGACTAGCAACTGTCAGAAAGGTAGTGAATTTCTTGTGTGTCCGGAATAGTTTTCTACAGCAGTATGTCCTAGAGGCAACAAGGGGGTAAGCCATACTAGATTTAGTAATGAGTAATAAACCAGATTTAGTTAACGGCTTAACTGTGCGTGAACGTTTATCCAATAGCGATCATAACATGATCGAGTTCAATGTAGTGTTTGAAAGGGAAAAAAGTGAGTCAGCTGCTAAGATTCTAGACTTGGGTATGGCCGACTTCAATGGGATGAGACAGAGACTGTCCACAGTAAACTGGGCAAATCTGTTAATGGGTAAAACAACTGATGATCAGTGGGAAATGTTTAAAGAAACGTTTACCGTGATACAGAATTGGTTTATATCCTGAGGGACAAGAACTCTACTTGCCAAAAAAAAAAGCCATGGACAACTAAAGAGGTAAGGGACAATATAAGACATAAGGAAAGGGCATACAAAAAGGCAAAAAATGGCACAGATCCTGGCGAATGGGAAAGATACAAAGATCAACAAAGGGTCACAAAACAGTAAAAGCTACAAAGAGAGTATGAAAAGAAACTTGCAAGGGATATCAAAACCAATACGAAGAACTTTTATAGTTATATTAGGAAAAAGGGGATTGTCAGGAGCAGTGTTGGCCCCTTAAAAACTGAAAGTGGGGATATTGTCATTGACAATAGGGAAATGGCGGACATGTTGAATGATTACTTTGCGTCAGTATTTACAGTCGAAAAAGAGGATAGCATGCTGGAAATCCCAAGAAAACTAATATTGAATCGGGGACAGGGACTCAGTAAAACAACAGTAATGAAGAAAATAATAGCACTAAAGAGTGACAAATCCCCAGGACCAGATGGTTTCCATCCCAGGGTTTTAAAGGAAGTAGGTGAGCAGATTGCAGATGCCCTAACTATAATCTTTCAAAGTTCTCTAGATTCAGGAACTGTCCCTCTAGATTGGAAAATTGCACATGTCACTCTGCTTTTTAAGAAAGGAGAGAGATGGAAACCAGGGAATTATAGACGAGTTAGACGAGTTAGCCGAACATCTGTTGTGGGGAAAATGCTGGAGTCTATAATTAAGGATAGGGTGACTGAACACCTCGAATTTTCAGTTAATCAGAGAGCCAGCATGGATTTGTGAAAGGTAGGTCGTGCCTGACAAACCTGATTGAATTTTTTGAAGAGGTGACTAAAGTAGTGGACAGGGGAATGTCAATGGATGTTATTTATATGGACTTCCAGAAGGCAATTGATAAGGTCCCACATAAGAGACTGTTAGCTAAGATAGAAGTCCATGGAATCGAGGAAAAAGTATGGACTTGGTTAGGAAATTGGCTGAGCGAAAGGCAACAGAGAGTAGGGATAATGGGTAGGTACTCACATTGGCAGGATGTGACTAGTGGAGTCCCGCAGGGATCTGTCTTGGGGCCTCAATTATTCACACTATTTATGAACGACTTAGATGAAGACATAGAAAGTCTCATATCTAAGTTTGCTGATGACACAAAGATTGGTGGCATTGTAAGCAGTGTGGATGAAAACATAAAATTACAAAGGGATATTGATAGATTAGGTGAATGGGCAAAACTGTGGCAAATGTGAGGTCATCCACTTTGGATCAAAAAAGGATAGAACCGGGTACTTTCTAAATGGTTAAAAACTTTAAAAACAGTGGATGTCCAAAGGGACCTAGGGGTTCAGGTACATAGATCATTGACGTGTCATGAACAGGTGCAGAAAATAATCAAGAAGGCTAATGGAATGCTGGCCTTTATATCTAGAGGACTAGAGTACAAGGGGGCAGAAGTTATGCTGCAGCTATACAAAACCCTGGTTAGACCGCACCTAGAGTACTTTGAGCAGTTCTGGGCACCGCACCTTCGGAAGGACATATTGGCCTTGGAGGGAGTGCAGCGTAGGTTTACTAGAATGATACCCAGACTTCAAGGGTTAAGTTACGAGGAGAGATTACACAAATTGGGGTTTTATTCTCTGGAGTTTCGAAGGTTAAGGGGTGATCTGATCGAAGTTTATAAGATATTAAGGGGAACAGATAGGGTGGATAGAGAGAAACTATTTCTGCTGGTTGGGGATTCTAGGAGTAGGGGGCACAGTCTAAAAATTAGAGCCAGACCTTTCAGGAGTGAGATTAGAAAACATTTCTACACAAAAGGGTAACAGAAGTTTGGAACTCTCCTCTGCAAATGGCAATTGATACTAGCTCAATTGCTAAATTTAAATCTGAGATAGATAGCTTTTTGGCAACCAAAGGTATTAAGGGATATGGGCCAAAGGCAGGTATATGGAGTTAGATCACAGATCAGCCATGATCTTATCAAATGGCAGAGCAGGCTCGAGGGGCTGAATGGCCTACTCCTGTTCCTATGCATTCCAGAGCATTACAACTCACTGCGTTTTTAAAAAAAAAAAGTTTCCTTATGTCGCCTCTGGCGCTTTTGCCGATCACCTTAAACCTGTGTCCTCTGGTTACCGACCCATCTGCCACTGGAAACAATTTCTCCTTATTTACTCTGACAAAACCGTTCATGATATTGAACACCTCTATCAAAACTCCCCTTAGCCTTCTCTGTTCTATGGAGAACAACCCCAGCTTCTCCAATCTCTCCACATAACTGAAGTTCCTCATCTCTGGTACTATTCTAGTAAATCTCTTCTGCATCCCCTGTAAGTCCTTGACATCCTTTCTAAAGTGTGGTGTCCAGAATTGAACACAATACTCCAGCTGAGGCCTAACCAGTGTTTTATAAAGGTTCAGCATAACTTGCTTTTGTACTCTCGGCCTCTATTAATAAAGCCTTTGATCCCATATGCTTTTTTAACAGCCTTCTCAACTTGTCCTGCCACCTTCAAAGATCTGTGTATGTACACCCCCAGGTCTCTCTCTCTCCCTGCACCCCCTTTAAAATTATACCATTGAGTTTATATTGTCTTTCCTCATTCTTCCTACCAAAATGCATCACTTCACACTTCTCTGCGTTAAATTTCATCTGCCATGTATCTGCCCATTTCACCATTCGGTCTGTGTTCTCCTGAAGTCTGTTATTATCCTCCATTGTTTCCTACTTTTCTGAGTTTCGTGTCATCTGCCAACTTTAAAATTATGCCCTGTGTACCCCAATGCAGGTCATTAATATATATCAAAAAGATCAGTGGTCCTAATACTGACCCCTGGGGGACACCACTGTGTACTTCCCTCCAGTCCGAAAAACAACTGTTCATGATTACTCCCTGCTTTCTGTCCCTTAGCCAATTTTGTATCCACACTGCTACTGTCCCTTTAATCCCATGGGCTTTAATTTTGCTAACAAGTCTGTTATGTGGTACTTTTTAAAAAGCTTTTTGCAAATCCATATACACAACAACCACACTACCCTCATCAACCCTCTCTGTTACTTCATCAAAGAACTCAATCAAGTTAGTCAAACACAATTTTCCATTAACAAATCCATGCTGACTTTCATTTATTAGCCTGTACTTTTCCAAGTGCCAATTCATTTTGTCCCGGATTATATTCTCTCAAAGTTTTCCCCACCACGGATGTTCGGCTGACTGGCCTATAATTGCTGGGTTTATCCCTCGCCCCTTTTTTGAACAGGGATGTTATATTTCCAGTGCTCCATTGTTCTGGCACTGCTCCCATATCGAAGGAGGATTGGAAGATTGTGGCCAGAACCTCTGCAATTTCCACCCTTACTTCCCTCAGTAACCTAGGATGCATCCCATCCAGACCGGGTGACTTTTCTACTTTGAGTACTGCCAATTTTTTTTTTTTTTTAAGTACTCATCTTTATCTATTTTTATCCCATCCAATATCACTACCACCTCCTCCTTTACTGCTACAATGCTAGCATCCTCTTCTCTAGTGAAGACCGATGTGAAGTAATCATTTAATACCAAAGCCATGCCCTCTGCCTCCACAAGATGTTTTTTTGTCCTTAATTGGTCCCAGGCTTCCTTTGACTACCCTTTTACTATTTATATGTTCTGTGAAAGACTTACTAGCAAAAATAAAAGAGAATGGAATAGGAGGTAGCCAAGGATGGGACAAGGATTTGCAATTGTTTGGGAGGTATGGGGCAGAATGTAGGGATAAAGAGAACATATTCTGATTAACAGGATGTGACAAATGGTGTTCCCCAGGGATCTGTACTGTGGCCTTAGCTTTTCACCTTTTGTATATTAATGACTTGGATGAAGGATTAGAGAATTGTGTATCAAAGTTTGCAGATGAGATTAAGTGAGGAGGCACAGTAAATTGCGCAGATTGGAGTAGGAAGCTACAAAGGAATCTAGGCAGATTGAGTGAATGAGCAAACTGTCGCAGATGGAGTTCAATGTGAGGTCATCTTTGGATCGAAGAAAGACATCGGAATATGGTAAGAAACTAGGAAATGTGGAGGAACATAGGAACAGGAGTAGGCCATTCAGTCCCTCGAGCCTTTTCCGCCATTCAATTAAATCGTGGCTGATCTGTATTCTTGTCGAAGTTCATTTAGTTCTGTGCTCAAAATCCCAAATTTATTTGTGTCTTTCTGTAATGCAGAATTTTGTCTTTAGTTCTGGGTGATGTTTTCTCTCTAGATCTCATTCAAATGAAGAACGGTTCAGTTCTGTGAGTCACTTGTAAAGCCCCCACATCTCTCAATCGCCCTTTTAAACTGTTCTGAACGTTTCTGAAGTGACCGTAAACTCTGCCCCTTGACCTTCATTTAAAAAAAAACTAAACATTTATTAGGATTCCTGAACGACGCTGATGTCCTGTGTAGAAAGGACTGTGTACCATAAAGGCAAAACAAAAAGTATTGCTGATTGAGAATTCAAAACTTGGAGAGAGAAAAATAATTTTGTATTGTTGGTAGGAGGTGAGTTGATTCCACCTATCTTGTTTCACAAACTGTAGCTAAATGGAATTGGGTCAAAATTAAATTGCTACCTCCATTTGATAAATTGTCCCTGTTTGTAAAAGATTGAGTGAGAGATTTCTATTAAACTGCAGTTTTTTAAAAACTGTATCACCTGCAAGATGATCATTGTCAGGATCGCCGCCCCTGTGAGGTGTGCAGTCGATGATCATTGTCAGGATCGCCACCCCTGTGAGGTGTGCAGTCGATGATCATTGTCAGGATCGCCGCCCCTGTGAGGTGTGCAGTCGATGATCATTGTCAGGATCGCCGCCCCTGTGAGGTGTGCAGTCGATGATCGTTGTCAGGATCGCCGCCCCTGTGAGGTGTGCAGTCGATGATCATTGTCAGGATCGCCGCCCCTGTGAGGTGTGCAGTCGATGATCATTGTCGGGATCGCCGCCCCTGTGAGGTGTGCAGTCGATGATCATTGTGTGGATCGCCGCCCCTGTGAGGTGTGCAGTCGATGATCATTGTCAGGATCGCCACCCCTGTGAGGTGTGCAGTCGATGATCATTGTCAGGATCGCCGCCCCTGTGAGGTGTGCAGTCGATGATCGTTGTCAGGATCGCCGCCCCTGTGAGGTGTGCAGTCGATGCGATGTTGCGTTCTCTTTTTAAAAACGTGGCCTGTTCTGTAAGAGCACCTTTCAATCACTGTGCAGTAGAAATAGTAATAACAAGGAGGGAGAAGGGTCTTATAGTTTCAATTTGTCTGCCTCCTCCACCTTTTTAGAAAAAATTGCCTGGAAGCGAGCAGTCCGAGGTATTCGAGAGATGTGCGATGCCTGCGAGACAACCCTTTTCAACATCCACTGGGTGTGTCCTAAGTGTGGGTTTGGGGTGTGTCTCGACTGCTACAAGATGAAGAAAAACAATGCCCAGCAAGGTAAGTAGAACAGCTGGGGGAGCTGAACTGGGTGGTAGTCCTCAAATAGATCAAATCGTCTACTGCTTTATGCCCCTGAGTTATTGCAGTGTTATTCAATGCGTCTGTGGCCACAGTCTCAAGTAGTGAGGGCTTGTTTTGAGTGTTGCTGTACCACAGTGCTGGAACATGTGTCCAGGCCCACCATCTTCCCCATACGATAAACTCACCATTTCACTGGTGGCACAACATGGAGTTCATTTGTGCTCTGGCTGCTGGGATTACCGTGACTCAAAATAACATTCCTCTGCTTTGGTTGCGACCCAAGAGCGAAGGGTCCTGTATCCCAGCTCCAGCCGCATCTCACAGCTGAGTGGGCAGTGGGCAAAGGTCCCAGAGACACGTGGGGCAGCAGATCGTATCAGGTCGGGAGGTCTGGGTCCCAAATGGTCCATGAAAGAGAAAAAAAGACTTGGATTTCTATAGTGCCTTTCACAACCTCAGGACGTCCTAAAGCGCTTTACAGCCAGTGAAGTATTTTTGAAGCAGTCACTGTTGTAATGGGCTGTATGGCATCACTTCCTAGCAATTTTGCTGTCGGGGCTGCTGCTGATTCCCTTCTGCCGACCTTTCATGCAAGTCATTGTGTGCATTTTAGATGAACAAATAACCAGAGGGGTGGATAGGTAAATGTGTCTGTTTGTGCCACTATAGAACTAACTACATATATTTTGATTTTTCTGTAGTTGACTAGTGATTTTTAATCTCTTCCATCTTTTCCCCCCTCCTTGACGCACAAACAGATAGCAAAGAGGAGATATTTTCGTGGTTGAAATGTGCTAAAGGCCAGGTCCATGAACCAGCGAATCTGATGCCTACACAGATTATTCCCGGTTCAGGTAAGCAGGTGTTTAACATGTAAATGCTGATTAGTTGAAATTTTTTTTTAACTTCAACACAAGTGGTTCAGTAGGTTTACACAATTATGAAGATTGATTTGTTCTTTTTAAAAAAAAAGTCACTAGGTCACCGTGCTCTTGTGAGATTGATTTCAGTAAAACCTTTTTGAATAACACTAGTTTACATCAAGCAGGCATCGTGCGAGACATTTGCTACTAATGGGCGTTTGGACCACCAGATCCTAAGTTTGTTTCCCAGTTTCGGATGAGTTTGCTGCTCTCCATAGGGTCACTGCAGTTGGTTTCAGAGCCTGGGCTAGGGTGGAGGAAAAATTGGTCAGGGTTCCTGCTCCTGATTGTTAACCAGTGACTCCCATGCATATTCAGGCAGAACTTGAGAGGTTATACCTATCAGGAAAGATTGAACAGGCTGGGGCTCTTCTCTAGAAAAGAGAAGACTGAGGGGTGACCTGATAGAGGTCTTTAAGATTGTGAAAGGTAGATGTGGGATACAGTAGACGTGGACAAGATGTTTCCACTTGCAGAGGAAACCAGAACTGGGGGGGGGCCATAAATCATAGAATGGTTACAGCACAGAAAGAGGCCATTTGGCCCGTCGAGCCCGTGCTGGCTCTCCAAGAGCAATCCAGCTAGCCTCACTCGCCTGCCCTTTCCCTGTAGCCCTGCAAATTTTTACCCTTCAAGTACTCATCCAATTCCCTTTTGGAAGCCACGATTGAATCTGCCTCCACCACCTTTTCAGGCAGCACATTCCAGATCATAACTACTCGCTGCATTAAAAAAAGGTTTTTCCTGATGTCGCCTCTGGCTCTTTTGCCAGTCACCTTAAATCTGTGTCCTCTGGTTCTCGACCCTTCTACTCTGTCTAGACCCCTCATGATTTTGATATAAGATAGTCACTAATAAATCCAACAGGGAATTCAGGAGAAACTTCTTTACCCAGTGTGTGGTTAGAATGTTGAACTCGCTACCACAAGGAGTAGTTGAGGTGACTAGCATAGATGCATTTAAGGGGAAGCTAGATAAACACACGAGGGAGAAAGGAATAGAAGGATATGCTGATGGGGTTAGATTAAGTAGGGAGGGAGGAGGTTCGTGTGGAGCATAAACACCGGTATGGACCTGTTGGGCCGAATGGCCTGTTTCTGTGCTGTACGTTCTATGTAAGGACGGGATCTGATTGATGTCCTCCATGTTAAATAGTCGACTGACACTTGATGTCGAGGCTCACACTTGAAGGATTGCTGCATGGGTGAGATGCTGGAGGGTTGTGGAACCAGACCTCGGCAAGAGTTTAAAAATTGGCATTAAAAATTTACGTCATGCATGTGGATACCACTTGAATGGACTGAATTGTCTTGTTGCTATTTTCATTACAATAATCCTGCCATGTCAAATGTTGTGGCAAACAAGCAAAGCTGCATCTAAAATGGGAATGGGCGGTCTAGTTGAAAATTTCCCTTTTTTAAAAATTTCCAGTTAACATTGTTCAATAGATCGTGACAGTTCGACCCATCGCATGTTCTAATGTTTTGTTGATGAATTCTAATGGTTCTTCCCCCCCCCCCCCCCCCCACCGAAAAGCAAATCATCCAGGATTTGCATTTCCTTCACCCTAACCCCCACCCTTTTTTTTTTTTTATTCGTTCACGGGATGTGGGCGTCGCTGGCAAGGCCGGCATTTATTGCCCATCCCTAATTGCCCTTGAGAAGGTGGTGGTGAGCCGCCTCCTTGAACCGCTGCAGTCCGTGTGGTGACGGTTCTCCCACAGTGCTGTTAGGAAGGGAGTTCCAGGATTTTGACCCAGCGACAATGAAGGAACGGCGATCTATTTCCAAGTCGGGATGGTGTGTGACTTGGAGGGGAACGTGCAGGTGGTGTTGTTCCCATGCGCCTGCTGCTCTTGTCCTTCTAGGTGGTAGAGGTCGCGGGTTTGGGAGGTGCTGTCGAAGAAGCCTTGGCGAGTTGCTGCAATGCATCCTGTGGATGGTACACACTGCAGCCACAGTGCGCCGGTGGTGAAGGGAGTGAATGTTTAGGGTGGTGGATGGGGTGCCAATCAAGCGGGCTGCTTTATCTTGGATGGTGTCGAGCTTCTTGAGTGTTGTTGGAGCTGCACTCATCCAGGCAAGTGGAGAGTATTCCATCACACTCCTGACTTGTGCCTTGTAGATGGTGGAAAGGCTTTGGGGAGTCAGGAGGGGAGTCACTCGCCACAGAATACCCAGCCTCTGACCTGCTCTCGTAGCCACAGTATTTATATGGCTGGTCCAGTTAAGTTTCTGGTCAATGGTGACCCCCAGGATGTTGATGGTGGGGGATTCGGCGATGGTAATGCCGTTGAATGTCAAGGGGAGGTGGTTAGACTCTCTCTTGTTGGAGATGGTCATTGCCTGGCACTTATCTGGCGCGAATGTTACTTGCCACTTATCAGCCCAAGCCTGGATGTTGTCCAGGTCTTGCTGCATGCAGGCTCGGACTGCTTCATTATCTGAGGGGTTGCGAATGGAACTGAACACTGTGCAGTCAGCAGCGAACATCCCCATTTCAGACCTTATGATGGAGGGAAGGTCATTGATGAAGCAGCTGAAGATGGTTGGGCCGAGGACACTGCCCTGAGGAACTCCTGCAGCAATGCCCTGGGGCTGAGATGATTGGCCTGCAACAACCATTACCATCTTCCTTTGTGCTAGGTATGACTCCAGCCACTGGAGAGTTTTCCCCTTGATTCCCATTGACTTCAATTTTACTAGGGCTCCTTGGTGCCACACTCGGTCAAATGCTGCCTTGATGTCAAGGGCAGTCACTCTCACCTCACCTCTGGAATTCATCTCTTTTGTCCATGTTTGGACCAAGGCTGTAATGATTGGATTTGTCCTGCTTTTTGTGGACAGGACATACCTGGGCAATTTTCCACATTGTCGGGTAGATGCCAGTGTTGTAGCTGTACTGGAACAGCTTGGCTAGAGGCGCAGCTAGTTCTGGAGCACAAGTCTTCAGCACTACAGCTGGGATGTTGTCGGGGCCCATAGCCTTTGCTGTATCCAGTGCACTCAGCCGTTTCTTGATATCACGTGGAGTGAATCGAATTGGCCGAAGACTGGCTTCCGTGATGGTGGGGATATCGGGAGGAGGCTGAGATGGATTATCCACTCGGCACTTCTGGCTGAAGATGGCTGCAAATGCTTCAGCCTTGTCTTTTGCACTCACGTGCTGGACTCCGCTATCATTGAGAATGGGGATGTTTGCAGAGCCTCCTCCTCCCGTTAGTTGTTTAATTGTCCACCACCATTCACGACTGGATGTGGCAGGACTGCAGAGCTTTGATCTGATCCGTTGGTTGTGGAATCGCTTAGCTCTGTCTATAGCATGTTGCTTCCGCTGTTTAGCATGCATGTAGTCCTGAGTTGTAGCTTCACCAGGTTGGCACCTCATTTTTAGGTACGCCTGGTGCTGCTCCTGGCCTGCTCTTCTACACTCCTCATTGAACCAGGGTTGATCCCCTGGCTTGTTGGTAATGGTAGAGTGAGGAATATGCCGGGCCATGAGGTTACAGATTGTGCTGGAATACAATTCTGCTGCTGCTGATGGCCCACAGCGCCTCATGGATGCCCAGTTTTGTGCTGCTAGATCTGTTCTGAATCTATCCCATTTAGCACGGTGGTAGTGCCACACGACACGTTGGATGGTGTCCTCAGTGCGAAGACGGGACTTCATCTCCACGAGGACTGTGCGGTGGTCACTCCTACCAATACTGTCATGGACAGATGCATTTGCAACAGGTAGATTGGTGAGGACGAGGTCAAGTAAGTTTTTCCCTCTTGTTGGTTCGCTCACCACCTGCCGCAGGCCCAGTCTCGCAGCTATGTCCTTCAGGACTCGGCCAGCTCGGTCAGTAGTGGTGCTACCGAGCCGCTCTTGGTGATGGACATTGAAGTCCCCCACCCAGAGTACATTTTGTGCCCTTGCTACCCTCAGTGCTTCCTCCAAGTGGTGCTCAACATGGAGGAGGACTGATTCATCAGCTGAGGGAGGACGGTAGGTGGTAATCAGCAGGAGGTTTCCTTGCCCGTGTTTGACCTGATGCCATGAGATTTCATGGGGTCCAGAGTCAATGTTGAGGACTCCCAGGGCCACTCCCTCCTGACTGTATATCACTGTACCGCCACCTCTGGTGGGTCTGTCCTGCCGGTGGGACAGGACATACCCAGGGATGGTGATGGAAGAGTCTGGGACGTTGGCTGAAAGATATGATTCTGTGAGTATGGCTATGTCAGGCTGTTGCTTGACTAGTCTATGGCACAGCTCTCCCAATTTTGGCACAAGTCCCCAGATGTTAGTAAGGAGGACCTTGCAGGGTCGACTGGGCTTGGTGTTTTGCCGTTGTCGTGTCCGGTGCCTAGTGGTCCGATGCCGGGTGGTCCGTCCGGTTTTATTCTTATTATGACTTTTCGTAGCGAGATTTTACAACTGAGTGGCTTGCTGGGCCATTTCAGAGGGCAATTAAGAATCAACCACATTGCTGTGGGTCTGGAGTCACATTTCGGCCAGACCGGGTAAGGGCGGCAGGCTTCCTTCCCTAAAGGACATTAGTGAACCAGATGGGTTTTTACGACAGTCCGGTAGTTTCATGGCCATCATTACTGATACTAGTATTTTAATTCCAGATTTTTATTTAATTAATTGAATTTAATTAATTAATTGAATTTAAATTCGCCAGCTGCCGTGGCACCGAGTGACTCACTCATTTGTTCCCACAAGTGGATTCTGAAGTAGCAGCAGTAATTTCACGAAGAGGGTGACTCATTATTGTGCCTGCAGTGCGTAGGATTCAGCCTTTTTATGTTGTAAATGGTTGGAGCTCTGCACTGAGATATAATTGGAATTAATGTTAAAGTGCTAGTAAAGAAACATTAAGTGTTCCTAATAACATTGTTGATTCCGTATGTGTGTGTTTTATGTCAGTATGTTCAGGTCCAGCTGTATGCAAAGTGAGATCTGCATACAGGAATTTTAGATTCCCTAACCATTGTACAAATTGGCAGTGGATTTCAGATTATTTTTAAGTAAATCATTTGTCACCTAATCCCAAACCCCATTTACTCCTGTCAAATGAATACAGCTTTACATAGAATTACATAGAATTCTATGTAAAGCTGTATTCAATGCAGAAACAGGCCATTCGGCCCAACAGGTCCATGCTGGTGTTTATGCTCCACACGGGCCTCCTCCCTCCCTACTTCATCTAACCCCATCAGCATATCCTTCTAGTCCCTTCTCCCTTGTGTATTTATCCAACTTCCCCTTAAATGCATCTACGCTATTCGCCTCAACTACTCCTTGTGGTAGCGACTTCCACGTTCTAACCGCTCTCTCGGAGTCAGCGATCGAAGTATCCAACAACACTGCAGCCACCGCTCCCCGCAGCTATCTAGGTTCCAGCCAGGCAGTATCTTATTCATGTTGCTTGACTCCTGCTTGTGGACATTCAGCTACCATTGTATATGCAGCCGAAGCAACTTGGCAACAGTTGTATGTATGAAATGGGCACAAAAATAAAAAGATACTGTGTTAAGGTTGTTCAAGTAACGACACTGTAATAATCCATTCAAATGACCTATTAATTTTGTACTATTCTTGTGCTTTTTCAGCCCTATATCAGATTGGAAACATTGTACATTCTGCAAGAGGTAAATGGGGCATAAAAGCCAACTGTCCTTGTACAGCGAGGAAGAACAAGCCTGTGTTTAAGCCTCCCATTGCAAGTGAGGCAGCTCAGGTATAGGACATGCTAGACTATTTGAAGTTTCATCCTATGAATAGGTGCAAGTATTCTGCAAATTCAACGCACAGACCGTTTTGGTTAAGAAAAAAAGTTGGATGGCTACAATTTTTTTCCATTTTGATGTTGATCCATCCTCAGATGGTTGGACCTTCAGCCGTGGCTCAGTGGGCAGCACTCTCAGCTCTGAGTCAGAAGGTTGTGGGTTCAAGTCCCACTCGAGACTTGAGCACAAAATCTAGGCTGACACTTCAGTGCAGTACTGAAGGAGTGCTGCACTGTCAGATAATGTCTTTCGGATGAGACGTTAAACAGAGGCCCCATCTGCCCCCTCAGGTGGATATAAAAGATCCCATGGTACTGTTTCGAAGTAATGGTCCAGGCCAATATTTATTCCTCAACCAACATCACTAAAACAGATTATCTGGTCATTATCACAATGCTGTTTGTGGGATCTTGCTGTGTGCAAATTGGCTGCCACCTTTCCTACACTTCAAAAGTACTTCATTGGCTGTAAAGCGCTTTGGGACATCCAGAGGCTATAAAAGGTGCTATATAAATGCAATTCTTTCTTTCTAATGTGACCTAAAGCAGACAACTGAGATTCATGCAGTCTTATTTTAGTGCCACGGCTGCTGTCTGAGGGCCACTATAATCTTGTCTTCCCCACACTCTTCCCTGCAGAATGATTCTTTCTTTGGTGGGAGGGGGGGGGAGTTGCAACACCTGCACCACGACGAGGCAGTGATCAGGCCTAGGTGTATGTTTATTCCTCACCCCAATACAGTTGTCGTATTTTTTTCCTGTAGCCACATGGGGAAGTGCAGTGGCTCTCATGCATTTAAATGTATTGTTGTGCTGGTCACGCTGGTAGATGAGGCATTGTACATATTTTTTTTCTTTCTCGCTACCTCTTGTTTGCTTGCTCGCTCTCTGTGTTTCTCACTATCTATCTCAGCAAGGATGGAATGCTATTTTAGAGTTTGTAAAACTAAGTTCGATGAAAAACTAGAGAGACTTAATCTGTTTCAGTTCACTGTTAGTTTAACTTATTCTCCTCTCCCCTAATAGTCCTTATGGCTCTCCTCTTATCCACATGCAATGTTTTGAAAGAGTATTCCAGATATGTTAAGCTGTGAATGCATTGTATTTAATTTTGAATGTCATTTCTTTGCATTCCAGAAACTAAATAACAACAGTGTGGCTCCCAGCGAGGCACCAACCTGTAACCAGGCACCAACCTCTGAACGCAACTCCACATCAAGTCTGATGAGCACCACATCTGCTGCTCCAGCCCTGATGATGAAGAAAGAGGATTCTCCCTTCAACTGGATGATGGGCCTGACAGATCCCAAAGGGAAAGAAGAAAGTAAAGGTAACCTTGTTTACTCTCACCTGTTCCTTCAAGATGTGCTTAATCCAGAATAAACTGAAACCTAGAACATTATGACTTATAAACTATAGTTAGTGCCTCCGCTAATTTTGCTAGGCTTTTCTCTGGGTGCTCGTATGGTGGTGTTTCATGCAGGAGACCACTGCAAAGGACTGGTGTTAAGAATTCCCACTGAAACCTCAGTAGTCTGGTAATTTTGTTGTTTAATGCCCTGAGGTAAATGGCCAAAAAAAGTATAATTTTTTAAAAATATGACTCTTTTCCTACATGTTATGATCCATGACCTAAGATTTGAGATTTAAGGAGTGAAAAAAAACTTTAAAAAAAAATGTACAGTAGCTATAAAATGTTTCAATAATCATTGTAAATTTATTTTTGATAAACTTGTAATAATGACCCAGCACTTACTAATTCAACGTGATGTGGAGATGCCGGTGATGGACTGGGGTTGACAATTGTAAACAATTTTACAACACCAAGTTATAGTCCAGCAATTTTATTTTAAATTCACAAGCTTTCGGAGGCTTCCTCCTTCCTCAGGTAAATGTTTACCTGAGGAAGGAGGAAGCCTCCGAAAGCTTGTGAATTTAAAATAAAATTGCTGGACTATAACTTGGTGTTGTAAAATTGTTTACAATAATTCAACGTGAACATCACGTATCAATAATCTAGCCAAGACTGGCAGCGGGAGCCAGTGCTGACTGTACAAAAATTGAATGAAATTTACCCCATAAAATTTACAATGCGTCCTAAAGTCCTGGAATGATTTACAAAATGGTAATCCTGCCGTTCAGAAGACTATTACAAAGTGCCCGAGCGTTGCACTTTTTTTTTAATGACTGTGTATGTCGTGTAAATAACTTGATTAGATTGCTGTTTTCTGATCGCTGTTGGGTATTTCATGGAAGCCCTGAGCCACGAGAAAAACGTCAACATTACAACTTTGGAGAGGTGAAGAACCAGGTCCCGTGTTGTACTTTTGCACTGGGAAAGTTTCATTGCTCACCTGGACCCTCTGGTGGTAGGAGTGAGATACTGCAGCAATAACTGTTGAGCAGATTTCTGATCTTTGCGTTCAGCACTAGGTCTCTGTCTGTAGGAATCCCTACTTCCATTCTTCTGTTCCCATTCTTTCCAGGGACCTCTAAAATGTGAAACTGCTTACCTCCTATCAGTTTTTCTTCCTTCTACAATCTACAGACTTTTTAAAACTCAAGTTTGGCAGCACCTAAACTCTGCTTCTTGATTTACTTTGTTCTTTTGAGACTTGATGGTGTCCCTCCAATGTACCTTTCACTTACTAAGTTTCTGGGTTTTTTTTAAAAGAAAAGATATTTGTTGTGTGCTGTTGAAGCTTTAGAAGAGACTGGGTGCTGCTTTGGGATATTACATTGTAATTTCTCCAGGATTTGAATCCAGTCAGACCAATTGAAAGTCACTGGCTGTGCTGGTCCTGTGTGAAATCAATTGGACCCCTCTTGATCCATTTCCTAGTGAGTACAGCACAAAACCAGCTACAAGTCTGTTTGACTGAGGCCCAGTAAGACTGACCACTTTAGGAAGTGCAAAATGCACACTAGTGCAATTGGGACCGTTTTACTTGGATTGGAACAGCACGCATTGGAGCAGAATAGAGGGAGCTGTGAATCTGAGTGTACTGTAGCTGATGTGGAAGTACTCCATGCTGCCAGCAAGTAGCCCAGGCCTTCTGCTCCCCAGCACTTGAAGCGTCCATCTTGATAAGCAGATGGTGGAGCAGAAGAGAATTCATCATCATCATCTGTGGGTTTATCTTCAGTACTCTCCTCCAGTAAAGTTCCATTTCACTACATGTGTAAGTATCTAATAAGAGAAAGGCAGGTTAACATTTTGGGTATAGAGTCTTTGTCAGAGCTCTGTACACTGAAACATCAGCCTGTCTGTCTTGTTTCCAGATTGTGTATTTCCACTGTTTCCCATTTGATTTCAGATTTCCAGGGTTTGTGTTTACTTAGTGCTACAATTCCTGTGCCTAAAGTTTAAAACCTCCATTCACGGAAGGATCAACTTTGATTCAAAATTCGGCCATAATACCATACTCCTGACTTTTTTTTCCTTTCCTTGGTTATCTTCACTTTTTTTCTCCCCTTGAATTTTCCTACAGGAAGCCTGCAGCTGCCTTCCTTGAATAAAGAGAAGAAGCCCATTAGCTTGTTTGACTCCTTGAGCACTTTGTCGAAGCCTTCTGCACCCCTGCAAACTTTCAACAGTTTGTTGACTCTCTCGCCCAGTAGCTGCAGCACCACCAGCTCACTGAGAAATCTCCTGTCCTCCAGCTTAGGGAAGGTGAGCCTCCTTTTGTTCATTCTACAACCTGTCTTGAGTTAGGTTGCCCGCTATCTTTTTTTTCGTGTGTGTGTGTGTGTGTGTGTGTGTTCTTTTTAAGTATGTGTGAGGTTGCTCTAAATTATCGCTTTGTCTATCTGTTACTGGGAGCTGCTGCACTAAACCTCCTCTTAAGTGCTGTTTGACTTATGTTGAATGTCTTTCTCTAGTTTGGTCACGTAGTATAGGTGACTGGTATGAAAGTTAAAAGAAAATTCAGAAGCCTGATCTGGAAATGTGTAGCTGCAGATACAAAACATGACGGTATGAAATGTACCTGGTGATAGCATCAAATGGTTTCAGGTCACCTGCAACACCGGCCAGATGTAGAATTCGCTGTACTCTTGGGTACAGTAGTGCAGTGGCTGTGATCTTGGACTAACAACCCCAGAGGCAATCGATTCAAACTGCCCCGTGGAAAATTGTGAAATTGAATTCAGTTAATTTGTGCATTAGCCCCAGAAAAATAACCATGAAAGCTGCTGGATTATCACAAACACCTAACAGGTTCACTAATAATCTTCAGGAAGGGAACTTACCACCTCCACCTACATGTGATTCCAATCCCCACATTACGTGGTTGACTCTTAATGCCCTTCGAAGTGGTTCAGCAAGCCACTGAGATGAAGTGCAGTTGCTTCACGAAGGTGGACCACCACGTCACAAGACAGCTATGGATGGGCAATAAACGTGGCCATGCCGCCATCCCCCAAATCCTGAGAAATACATTAATAAAAAAAACTTTAATTCAACCCATTAATTAGAGTCTGTGCCAATGTGATGCGGTTCCCACACTCGCAGTCCTTAAAACCTTTATTGTGGGGCTAGTTTTTATTAAATTCTAGGCTACTTTCTGTTGCGGCAGAGCGCCTGTACAGCTGGCATAGAGAGGATTGTCTTAACTGACTCTCCTCCTGTAAAATATCTTGATAAGAGTGTTGGAAAAAGCACTAGGAGATGTTGGATTTTAACATTCCATGTTTCTGTCTTAGTCTGATACAGGACCAACGAGCACCTCTAACCTCCTCGATGACATCTTCGCCTCACTGGTGCAAAGCAAACCCCCCAGCGATGGATCGAAGACGCCGAAAGTGTGTGACACCAGAGAGCTCCCAAAGGTTGCGCCTGGGAGAGTGGGGATTTTGGGCTCTGATACTCCTCACACCTGGTATTGCGGCGGGCGTTTGCTGTGCTTGCAAGATCCGAGCAACAAGAACAATTGGAATATTTTCAGAGAGTGCTGGAAGCAAGGGCATGTAAGTGTGGAGGCTACAGCACTTTGCAGAGAGAGTTTTTAACAATGCAGGAGAGGTGTGTTAAGCATTTGTGGAGACTCCTTATTGGTTGTGTATTGACTATTTATTTTACTTAGTCCATATCAATAAAATCACTACCACAACAACAATTTGCATTTATATAGCGCCAGTAACGTAGTAAAATGTCCCAAGGTGCTTCACAAGAGCGATTTATTAAACAAAATTTGACACCGAGCCACGTAAGGGAATATTAGGACAGCTTGGTCAAAGGGGTAAGTTTAAAGGAGGAGGAAAAAAGTAGAGGTTTAGGGAGGGAATTCCAGAGCTTAGGGCCTAGGCAGCTGAAGGCACAGCAGCCAATGGAGGAGCGATTAAAATCGAGGATGCACAAGAGGCAAGAATTGGAGGAGCGCAGAGATCTCGGAGGGTTGTAGGGCTGGAGGAGGTTACAGAAATAGGGAGGGGCGAGGCCATGGAGGGATTTGAAAACAAGGATGAGAATTTTAATATCGGTGTTCCCAAATTGGGAACACCATGTTCAGCGAGTACAGGGGTGATGGGTGAACGGGACTTGGTGCAGGTGAGGATATGGGCAGCAGAGTTTTGGATGAGCTCAAGTTTATTGAGGGTGGAAGGTGGGAGGCCAGCCAGGAGAGCATTGGAATAGTCCAGTCTAGAGGTAATGCAGGAATGGATGAGGATTTCAGCAGCAGATGAGCTGAGGCAGGGGCAGAGACAGGCAATGTTATGGGAGTGGAAGTAAGCAGTCTTGTTGGAATGTGGTCAGAAGCTCATCTCGGGGTCAAATAGGACGCCACAGTTACAAACGGTCTGGTTCAGCCTCAGACTGTGGCCAGGGAGAAGGATGGAGTCGGAGGCTAGGGAACGGAGTTTCTGGCAGGGAGTGAAGACAATGGCTGCGGTCTTTCCAATATTTAGTTAGCAATAGTACAGTGGAATAAGCAAAACAGTATTCCCACTCCTCTGGGTAGAATCATAACCCCAGCCTCTTCCTTCTATCTTCTTCCATGAGCGCTCTCTTTCTCCCCGTTTATATCCTGTCTCCTTCCTGCGCCCACCCAGTGGTCCGGGTGCAAAGGTTCCACTATCACCTTGTATTGTTGCATGCAAGCCCACTGATTGTGTGCAGATCTTAATTGCACCATCTGTCCTACTTCCTCTGATCAGTAGCCCACACAATGTGATCAATTGGTTTTTAGCTTAGCAATTCGAGCTTACTGTTGCATGACCCGAAACTTATTAACCCTATATTTGATCTGTCCCAGTACTTTCTAAAATGCAGTTCTACCATCCACGCTGCTTCCTTACAGGGTGTGTGTATAATATCACTTGTCCAATGTTTTGATCAGTTGCATTATTCACACCTAATCACTCACTCATTCATCCCAGCAACTCGTAGAATTTTTGCCTTTCTGTTTTTCACTCTCTTACAATCCAAATGTAAACTTGGTTTCACCTCATCACTACCTCCTGGTTTGTCTTCTCTCCTTTTTAATATTGTTAGTGCCCACCATTATGGGCCTTGATGTGAATTTTGGCTTGTACAGCTGCAGCCTTAAATGCACTTTGTTGAAATGTTATGGAGGATCACATGTCAATATGGTAAATTTGCATGTGTAAAATGTGTAGCTCCCCCAGCCAAAGCTGTCTTGTGACATGGTACGTTTAATTAACGTGTGACCAGGCAATGCTAGGCGTATGCGTTCCATTTTACATTTCTACACAGTCTATATTAATGACTTGGATGAAGGGACCAAGTGTAATGTATGCAAGCTTGCTAACGATACAAAGCTAGCTGGAAAGTAATCTGTGAGGAGGACACAGTCTACAAAGGGATATAGATACGTTAAGTGAGTGGGCAAGAAGGTGGCAGATGGAGTTTAATGTGGGGGGAATGTGAAGTTATTCACTTTTTTGGTAGGAAGAATAGAAAAACAGAATATTTATTAAATGTTGGTGTTGAAAGAGACTTGGGTGAACTCATACAAGAAACACAAAAAGTTAGCATGCAGGTACAGCAAGCAATTAGGAAAGCAAATGTCATGTTGGCCTTTATTGCAAGAGGGTTGGAGAACAAGAGTAAGGAAGTCTTACTACAATTGTACAGGGCTTTGGTGAGACCTCACCTGTGGTACTGTGTACAGTTTTGGTCTCCTTATCTGAGGAAGGATATACTTGCCTTAGAGGCGGTGCAACGGAGGTTCACTAGATTAATTCCTGGGATGAAAGGGTTGACCTGTGAGGCGAGGTTGAGTAGAATGGACCTATACTCTCTGGAGTTTAGAAGAATGAGAGGTGATCTCATTGAAACATACAAGATTCTGAGGGGGCTTGACAGGGTAGATGTTGAGAGGTTGTTTCCCCTGGCTGGAGAGTCTGGAACTAGGAGGCATAGTAGCAGGATAAGGGGTCGGTCATTCAAGACTGAGATGAGGAGGAATTTCTTCACTGAGGGTTGTGAATCTTTTGAATTCTGTACTCCAGAGGGCTCTGGATGCTGAGTCATTGAATATATTCAAGGCTGAGATAGATAGATTTTTGGAATCGAGGAATATGGGGATCGGGCGGAAAAGTGGAGTTGAATTGGAAGGTCAGCTATGATCTGATTGAATGGTGGAGCAGGCTCGAGGGGCCATGTGGCCTACTCCTGCTCCTATTATGTTCTTGTTTCACCTCTGTGTAAGTAGTTGTTATGTGAGGTAATGGTGAATCTGCCTCATATTACTTCCTCCCTATGTTGACTGCTCTATTCTTCACTGCATACTTCGATTCCTTTTAACAACAGCTATTATTTTATTTTATTTTAGCCGGTAATTGTATCTGGTGTCCACACGAAGCTACGTGAAGAGCTCTGGAAGCCAGAAGCATTTGGGGAAGAGTTTGGAGAGCAGGATGCCGACCTGGTTGACTGCAGAACCAACACGATTATCGCTGGTGCAAAAATCCGAGACTTTTGGGATGGATTTGAAGACCTTTCACGTAAGTGGTGTTGATAAAGAACTTGTATTTACATAACACCTTTCACGGCCTCAGGACATCCCAAAGCACTTTTCAGCCAATGAAGTACATTTGCAGTGTAGTCACTGTTGTAATGTAGGAGACGTGGCAGCCAATTTGTGCACAGCAAGGTCCCACAAACAGAAATGAGATAATGACCAGACAGTCTGTTTTTAGTGATGTTGGTTGACTGATAAATATTGGCCAGGATATCGGGGAGAACTCCCCTGCTTTTATTTGAAATAGTGTCATGCTATGTTCACCTGAGAGGGCAGATGGGGCCTCAGTTTAACGTCTCATCGAAAAGAAGGCACCTCCGACAATGCACCACTCCCTCAGTACTGCACTGGAGTGTCAGCTTAGATTTTGTGCTCAAGTCTCTGGAGTTTGGACTTGAACCCATGACCTTCTGACTCGGGCAAGAGGCTACCACTGAGCCAAAGCTGACACTACCGTTCAAAGTGATGTAAAGCTTGGCCAGGTAAAGAGGTCTCTGCTAGCTTGGTCAGAAGAAGAATGTGGCAGAGCAGTTTCACTGAGCATCAGTGCACTGGTGCTCATCATTGTGGAGTAGGAGCAAACACCGGTTTGAGCCCTGTTCTGTTGTGGGGAGATGTCAAGCAGGCCATATAGATGAAGAAAGAGGATTAAAGATTATTGAAGGAGATTTACCCAGAATATACGATCAGCACTAAGGGTTGTGCAGTGCAAAGATAATAGTGTGACAATTAGTTCTATTTTCACTATGTATATTCTCCATTAATTATTGCCTCGGTCTTGTTGCTGTGGGTGGTCCAATTTAATTCAGTATTATTGCGCTGAGTTGCTGTTAATTAAGATATCTTGCTACAATGTGCTAATACTGCATGTGAAACTATAGTTGGGAGCACTGGAAAAGCTTGCAGCATCGTATGTTGTTCTGATATTATTTGTCACTTTTGCCCTCTCCTACCATACACAACCACCTGGAGCCAAAGCGAACCAGCACAAAGATGAGTTCTGTCCAGCTGTTCAATCCAGCACATGTTCAGGTGGGATCAGCTTGTCCGTCCCTCAAACTGGGCCTGGTGGATGCCACTGTGGGTAGTACTTGCTGTATTGGACCCATGGAGATCTGTGCAGTTCTGCTCTTCAGCACAGAAAAATCCAGAAGAGATTGTTCTTCCTTCTCAAAACATTTTAAAATTCCAGAATTCAAACAGTTAGTTGTATAATTGGAGTAAGCAGTGGATGGTACTTGATAGGGAGGAGGAGGTGATGGTCTTTGACAAGTGTGAGGCAGTTGATTGCGTTAGTGGTTACATTATTGTCTTTGTTCCCATCGAGTATTGTCTGTGTGCAGATGCTGTAAATTGTGTGATGCAAGAAAAAAAACAGAAAATGCTTAAGTGAACAGCAGGTTGTCACGATCTGAAAGAGAACGATAGGTTAACGTGTCTGGTGTGACAATTCCCTGGAACTTGACTCTTATGCTCCCTGGCTTGGCATTCCTTCCCGTTTTCCTTGCGCTTATTTGCGAGGTGTCTTGGGATGGTCCTTCTTTACATTAAAGAATGAAAGACTTGGGTTTCTATAGCTCCCTTCACAACCTCTGGTCCCAAAGTGCCATACAACTAATGAAGTATTTGGAGTCACTGTTATAATGTAGGTGAAGGTGTTGTATAAATTGCTACTGCTTGGTATCTATAGCATCTAATCTGTGCTCCTTTGTTGCCCATTGGAAAGAAGTGGTGTTACGCGGCAAATATTCAGATACTTCATTTAAATTTAAATATCAACGAAGATGCTTAGGTCATACATAGGGAGAATCCATCTTTATTTTCCACAGTCGAGACCATTGTTTTGCGAGGTTTAACGTTAACTTTTTTTTTTCCTTTTTAAGGACGCCTTGCGACAAAAGAGAGCCAGCCGATGGCTTTAAAGCTGAAGGACTGGCCTCCAGGAGAGGATTTCAGAGACATGATGCTTTCTAGGTACGTGATCTACTCGGCAAAATTTGGGCTTGTCAAAGAACTGCTTACAGTGTATTGCAGGCATAACAACATTCAACATTGATATATAATACTGCCATTTATTTAGAGATTTTTTAAAAATTCATTGAGGATATGGATGTCGCTGGTAAGGCCAGCATTTATTGCCCTTGAGAAGGTGGTGAGCTGCCTTCTTGAACCGCTGCAGTCCGTGAAGTGAAGGTTCTCCCACACTGCTATTAGGTAGGGAGGTCCAGGATTTTGACCCAGCGACTATGAAGGAACGGCGATTATATTTCCAAATTTAACAAATGGTTTCATACTGTATTGTACATTTTTCCTACAGATTTGATGACCTGATGAACAATCTACCCCTGCCTGAATATACCAAGAGAGATGGCAAGCTGAACCTGGCCTCCAGGCTGCCAGACTTTTTTGTTAGACCTGATTTAGGTCCAAAAATGTATAATGCTTATGGTAAGTGAGCTGAGTTTTCCTTTCCACACTCTGTGCATTATATTTGGACGGACTTGTAGAAGTGAGGCTCTTGCTGTAAATGGTTAACTGTTTCCTCTGTTCAATAGGATTACTATCAGCAGAAGATAGAAAGGTTGGAACGACGAACCTTCACTTAGACGTGTCAGATGCTGCTAATGTTATGGTGTACGTAGGAATCCCCAACGGGCAGCCCAACCACGAAGAGGGTGAGTGTCCAATAACTCGGACCCTCTAAACAAGTGTTTTTGATGATTTGATAAACAGCAGTTCTTTGCCTTGAAGTTCTTTGCTATGTTATTTTCATGGGATTGCAATGCTCTTTTGGTGTTAGCCGTGGCTCAGCGGGTAGCACACTCGTCTCTCAGTCTGAAGTTTGTGGGTTCAAGTCCCACTCCAGAGACTTGAGCGCAAAATCTAGGCTGACACTCCCAGTGCAGTGCTGAGGGAGTGCTGCACTGTCTGAGGTGTACCGTCTTTTGGCTGAGACTTTAAACCGAGGCTTCATCTGCCCTCTCAGGTGGACGTCAGTGATCCCATGGCACTATTTCGAAAGAGAGCAGGGGAGTTCTCCCCGGTGTCCTGGCCAATATTTATCTCTCTCAACACCACTTTCATGTTTAATAAAAAAAAAAGAGATTATCTGGTCATTATCTCATTGCTGTTTGTGGGACCTTGCTCTGTGCAAATGCTGCGTTTCCCTACGTTACAACAGAGACTACGCTTCAAAAGTACTTAATTGGTTGTAAAGCACTTTGGGACGTCCTGAGGCCATAAAAGGTGTTGTATAAATGTAAGTCTTTGTCTCTTTCTCGCTTGCTTGCTTCCATCCTTCCTTTTACAGCCCAGGGCTTGGATTGGAGATGGTAAGAAAGAAGAGTTCAATCTTGAAATAATGAAAATGCTTTATTCTGGTACAATTGATTATAATCAATGATAAACTATCTTATTGGGGTTTTGGTCACCATAGGGATTGTTTAGGAGCTAGCTTTGCCACGTAAGAAAAGGAAGACAGAACTTGGGTTTACATAACACTTTCATGACCTCAGGACGTCCCGAAGCACTTCACAACCAATTAAGTACTTTTGACGTGTAGTCACGTACAGAAACACAGCAGCCAGTCTGCGCACAGCAAGGGCCCACAAACAGTGGTGGTTGAGGGCTAAGTGTTGGCCAGGACACCTGGAAATCTCCTGTGCTCTTCTCCCAGTAGTTTCATGAGGCTTTTTTTAGCATTCATTTTTTACGCTCACTGACTTGAATCAGACATGGCCTCAGTTTAAAGTCTCATCAGAAGGACGACGCCTCTGATAATGCAACACTCCCTCAGTACTGCACCAAAGTGGCAGCCTAGATTATGCGCTCAAGACTTAAATAACACTAGGTGTACAGAACAAAGTTTCTCTTTAAACCTGCCTGTATAAAATGTTGATTCTGTGGTAGGAAGCTAGGTCCATTACAAACAAACCTCTGCTTCTCCCACCATTACACCAAAATAACCAGGTCTGCTTGTAAGTGGCATTAACCAGATTCCGCAGTAGTTCCTACAGAAATTGGCTACCAGTTTAGTAAACAGACCGATGATTCACCTCTAGGTGGCTATGTAATATTTTTGCTTTTTTAAAATTTGATTTCTAGCAGAAGCAGTGATTGGGTAAATCCTACATGGTCTGATACTGGACCACAGACCGAAAAGGTCCGAGATTGAGCCTGGTTTGTGCTGAGTTGCTGATCCTGACTGAGTCACTGGTGAGGACACTGTGGTTGAACTCGAGTGCTCCTGGCGGGGGTGGGGGGAGAGGGAAACATAGCCACGGACTTCTGATCAATATTCGGGGAGTGCTATTGGAAAGTGCAGGGGTGTAGCTGTTGGGTGAGGACAGGGTCAAGCTTATCATAACACCCTTGCGTTGATGCTGATCATCTGGCCTCCTGTGTTAGGAATAGCCAGTTGGATGAGGTATTTGAGGGCTGTTGGTGCCTGAGAGCAATTATACCTTGTGTGAGTTCACACCTTTGGGAATGGATGGGGAGAGTAGTAAAAAGAAAATTCAAACAAATGCTTTGCATTACTTTAACACTAAACTTTGCATTACCGCCGGCTACAGTAGTAAACGTTGTTCCAGTAATGATTTAATCCGTCAGTGCCAGTAGGGAGCACTTCGATTAGCTTTTTTTGTTTTTAATTTGGTAGAAATTCTGAAGACCATGGAGGATGGCGATACAGATGAATTAACAATAAAACGCTTCACAGAAGCCAATGAAAGGCCTGGTGCCCTGTGGCACATTTACTCAGCCAAAGATGCAGAGAAGATCCGAGATCTGCTGAAGAAGGTGAGGTGGGGGGCTGGAGGTTGGCAGAATACACGTGTAATTATTCTGAGATCACAATCGCTGGCGGAGAAGAGGAATTTTGTGGTCTTGCCCTCCCAGGATGATCCGAAGTAGGAAGTTGTGGCAGCTGAGATGGGAGAGGCAGTACTGTTTCAGGTCATTTCCAATCATTCACATCTCCCTGCCTACCGCCAATCCTCCGGCCCAAAAAAAAAAACCCTTCACCTGCACCTTTTCTAACCCAACTCCTCTGGTTTCCACATGGCATACCATTTCTGCCTCTCTCAACTTGCTAAACATCAGCCTTCTGACTTCACAACAGCCTCTCTCCCACAATGTACCACTCTTCCTAATCCTGCTGTTTTTTTCTCTTTCCTTTCCCTTTCCCCCATCGGGGGTACAACATCGATCTTGGTGACGTCCAGTTTGAGAGCCACACTTGTGAGCAAATTTGGCGTTTGATCACCCAGCACCAGAGTGCGCTTGATGGCCTCAAATAGTATTGCCTCTCCCTCTCAGCTACCATATCGTTCTCCTCCTACTCCGGGAGCAAGGACAACCCAAAATTCCCCTCCAATTCAATCCTGCCCTTTAACCTCTCACTCTTGCCAACTCTATCCTCACGTCACGCCAAATGTGAGGAGCTCAAAGCCTTCTTTGTCTGCGAGCTGTTCAACTCCTTCACATAGCACTGTTTGCTTCCATTCCCAGCTCTCCCTCATTACCTGACTGACATCAACTTGTGGGTGAACCAGAACTTTGTCCAGCTCAACATTGGCACGACCCAAGCAACTTTTTTCAGCACTTAAGACAGAAACTTTGTACTTTAAGCCCTCAATACTATCTCATGTCCAGCTGCTTACTTAAACTGACCCCAACATTGCAAACTTTCAGTGTCTCCTTTGATCCTGCTCTAAGCTTGAAACCGCACATCTGGTCTTCCACTCCTCATTATTACCCACCTTTCCATGTTTGACTTCTCTCCTTACCAGCAATCTGACATCCACCTTGCACAAACTCTATTTCATCCAGAATTCCTCTGCCTGTGACCCAAGTTCCAATCACCTATTTTCCCTGTTTTTACTGACCTTTGCTGACTCCCCATCCCTCAGCACACTGCCTTCAGAATGTTAGACTTTATAAAAATCCCTTGTGGTCTTGCCCTTCTGTCTAAAGTCTTCTCCAGTTCCCTGCTCTCGTCCTCCATTCTTCTGACTCTGGCCGTCATGCATCCTTGCCTGTTTCTGCTCCACTGTTGGTAGCAAGGCCTTCAGTCTTCACATTGCAGTATACTGGAATTCCCTTCCCAAATCCCTCTGCCTCGCTGCATCTCTCCTTACTTTCAAAAGCCACCTTTAAACGTACCTCTTCAACTGTACCTTCAGTCCCCTTCTCCCAAGCCCCTGCTCAGTGCCCAATCCTCTTTGTAAAGTACCTTGGGTGGTTTTGGTGCATTAACAGTGCTATTGAAGGTGGTGATTGGTTGTTTGGTTGTTGTTCGGTTCGGTCGGTCGGTCCCAGATCCCATTTGAACTGTCGCTTGCGCAATTCAAGTGATTCGTTTAGTTGTTCGAAATGCTTTGTTCAAATGTTAAACAGTCCTGAATGGTAAAAGAGACGACACAACAGCACTGTCATAAATAATGTCCCACATTTGTGTTTTTTAAACCAGCTCAAGATGTGGCAGTTAAGAGAAAAGGAGAAAGAAATAGTGTGCAGGATTATTTAAAACCTTTTTCTTCACTAAAACACTTCTATTGTGGGCTGGGCAAATGGCACGAAGGTTTGAGGAATGATTCACTGTCGTCTGCTTTTATCTATTTTTTAATTTTTATCAGAACAGCTAAATGCTGGTCTCAGAATCTGGTTACATGATGTCGAGTGATGGGGCTGGAGTGGGAAAAATGTGTTTTTTGTGCTTCTTCCCCCACCCCATGTACACACAGAATATAGAAAGGGGGTTGAGGTGGTGTGACCTCCCCTAACCCATCTCCTAACTGCTGCTCCCTCTCCAGTTTTCTCCAATGGTGAAGCGATTCGGGATACTTTGCTGGATTACAGTTCCTGTGGAAGTGGAAGTTGGTGCTCCATTGGCTGCACATTCACCAACCCATTTACCAACACTTCACCTGGCATCTCTGCAACACAATAAAGGATGATTGAATTTAAACCCAGTCCTTCTGTGCTCCCATTCAGAGCTGGGTTATCTAGGTGCTCGAAATAACTTGTTTGTGTTAAGATTGTTCACCAGATTTCTTCTTGTGAGCTTATTTTAGAAAGGATGTGGAGATGCCGGTGATGGACTGGGGTTGACAATTGTAAACAATTTTACAACACCAAGTTATAGTCCAGCAATTTTATTTTAAATTCACAAGCTTTCGGAGATTTTCTCTTGGTACCTTTTTGAAGGAGAAAATCTCCGAAAGCTTGTGAATTTAAAATAAAATTGCTGGACTATAACTTGGTGTTGTAAAAATATTTTAGAAAGGACATTTGTTACATTTTCCAGTATTTTGGTCATTAATTGGGTTTTTCCTGTAATTCTTTGGAGAACTGTCTTGTTTGCACTTTTTAAAAAAAAAAAAAAATTATTATTGGGATGTGGGTGCCTTTTGGCAAGGCAAGTATTTATTGTCCAGCTCTAGCTGCCCCATTGAAGTGGCCTAGCAAGCTATTCAGAGGGCAGTTAAGAGTCAACCACTTTTAATAATAAGGCAAACATCTTGGATTAAAAGAGAATAAATAATTTGCATTTAAAATATTGAACAGGTGAACAGCTAACCCTTCATTAGACCTCTATCTGATGATGGTAACTATTAGGAGGCAATGTGATCGATTCTTAACACCGACCGGTTTAACTAAAAATAAAGTGTAGTTGTAAATAATCCAGATTGACAACTAGATCCAAACAATATTGTGTAAAACCTTTTCAGGTGGCAGAAGAGCAAGGTCAAGAAAACCCCCCCGATCATGATCCCATTCACGACCAAAGCTGGTACCTGGACAGGACTCTCCGTAAAAGGCTTCATCAGGAACATGGTGTCCAGGGCTGGGCCATTGTGCAGTACCTGGGTGATGTGGTCTTCATACCAGCTGGAGCTCCACACCAGGTTAGTGCTAGGTTCATTTAATCTGCAGTTGAATGTGTTTACATATATCTCTTCACTGATACACTTACAAACCACATGGGCTGTTGTCCTTTGTTGATCAGTGGGACCAGTTACTCTCCATTGTCTGACCACTAGGTTCAACCAGAGATCTGGTCTTGTGCATCTGCCAGTGTTGCTGTATTGTCTGGCACCAAGATGTGTGCATGAGGGCCCTGTGATAACTGGCTTTCCTACTTGTCCCTCTTCCCTTCCCTAGCAAAAATGTGACCCCTGGTTATTATGTGTCCACATCAGCGGGGGGATGGTGTGTGTGTGTGTCTGCCCGCCCCCCCCCCACCCCCGTAAGCATACGTGCAGGAGTAGGCCAATTAGCTCCTCATGCAAATACCCTGTACCCGGCTGTCGGGACAGGGGACTAGGCGGACCAGCAGCTGACAGTCTCTCCCTGCTGCACTTCCGGTGGCAGCGTGGGCCTGAAGACATTTCTGGCTCCAAGTGTCTAAACATATAGTCTTAGACACTCTTGGTACCTTTTTGTAAAAATCCCTGTTCATGTATTTTACGTTGGCTGGTTGTGTGCTGTACATAATACACTAGTAATACATTGATTTTAAAAATAAGATATTGTAGAAGATCAGTAATTATTTTTCATAATCCAGCTGTGAAAAATTGCTACGAACTAATATTTTGAGTCCTTCCACCAAAGCCACATAATTCTACCTAAGAAATTGATGGATGATTGCCTCCATTTATACCTATCCTATTCTTTTTACATCAAATTTATAGCACAGATACAGGCCATTCGGCCCAGTGGTCTGTGCCAGTGTTTATGCTGTGTTGTTCTTTTGAAAGTTTTTTTTTAACACAGAGAATTGATAAACATTAGAAGTCGGTAAGTGGCTAGCTGCCCGGCTGTCTGTTAGTGAGTGGAACGTCCTAGTGTGGTACTGAACCATGCAGACCATGAAAGTCTCTGCTTAGTTTGGTAAAGTGGCTGCAGCTGGCCTCGGCACACATGAGTAAAGTAATGGGAAGGTGATGTTGTACGTGAAAACATGCCCAATAAGAAATACTGCTTTCAGGAGGATGGAAGAGACTGACAATTGACATCCTGCACTTTGAGGTGGAATTTTATTTGTTTTGTTAAAAAAAAAAGTTAATTCCATAAATATTCTGTTGCTTGCTACAGGTTCACAACTTGTACAGTTGTATCAAAGTGGCAGAGGATTTTGTTTCCACTGAACATGTCAAACACTGCTTCCGGCTCACTCAGGAATTCCGACACCTGTCTAACACTCACTCCAACCATGAAGATAAACTACAGGTATCAGAAATCAGTCCAATCCCTGCTTACACTTCAACTCATGGTGATGTGATTTTTTTTTTTGCAGGATGCTAAAGCCTGCTCTGCATAAACAGATGTTGCAAACTAGTTGGAAATGTTTTTGTATGTGGATGAAAGAATTTAAAAGTTTTGTGAAGCTGCAAATATGCAGTAATACAACATACCTTGCGTTCTTATCCCAGAGACTTAAGCACATAATTTAGGCTGGCGCACAATGCAGTACTGAGGGAGTGCTAGACTGTTGGAGGTGCCTTCTTTCAGATGAGACATTAAACTGAGGCCCTGTCTACCCCCTCAGGTGGACGTAAAAGATCCCGCGGCACTATTTGAAGAAAAGCAGGGGAGTTCTCTCTGGTGGCCTGGCCAGTATTTATCCCTCAACCAACAACACTAAAACAGATGATCTGGTCATTATCACGTCGCTGTTTGTGGGATCTTGCTGTGTTCAAATTGACTGCTGCATTTCCTATATTACAACAGTGACTATACTTCAGAAGTACTTCATTGGTTGTAAAGAGCTTTGGCACGTCTTGAGGTCACGATAGGTGCTGTATAAATGTAAGTTCTTCCTTTGCACCCGTTGGGAGCCAAGCATAATCTTGAGTTGAGGTGCTGGACAAAGGAACTTAGTAATTTTGTCTTCCTTTCCACCCCCACGCTGCCCTCTCACTTCCTTCCAACAGATTAACAAGTTTAGGTCTGCAAAATGCTTTATTTTTAAGATTCCATCTATGTGTGCAATTTGAACAAATTAAAGGGTAGGACCCAAACCTGACTGATGGAGTCCCAAGTTAACCATTTGTGTGATGAGTGGAATATTTAGTAAGAGTTCTATGATCCTTCTGTTTTTCTTGTGTGTAGGTGAAGAATATTATTTACCATGCCGTGAAGGATGCTGTTGGGATGTTAAAAGCTCACGAATCCAGTCTTCTCAAGACTTAGGTCTGAGGTCCAAAGCACCAATTGAAAACTGGCTTGTCCTGATAAATCTGTACTGTAACATTAGCAGCAACTTTCAAAAAAAAATTAATTGCTCAACGAGGCGATGCATCATCTTTGCATTAACACCGGCTGCACTTTACTAGTGGACTGGAAAAAATCATAAAACAAACCTGTACTTTACCCTGTCATCATTTTGTAAAACTGAAGAGCGAAGATGGTCTGTACAGTTCTGCATCAATTTTGGTGCAAATTTTATTTCTTTTTGTCTCCTAACTTTTTTAAATGTGGCTAAACAATAACACATTGGTTGCATTCTCCCCCACCCTGCCCTCCATTTATTCTCTTCTCACCCAAAGAGAGATCATGTACTGAGATCAAGCTGCCTTGGAAAGGCTGCCAACGTTGCAGCATTTGATGTGAGGATCCCCGCAGAAAGTCCACCCCATTGAGTCAGTCGAGGATGCTGTTGTCAGTAACCTGGTGTAGTCAGCGGCGTCTTATTTATGTTTGTGTCCTGTTGGAAAACAAATTTCTATTCTGATATGGTCACTGCTAGAACTAATAATCCTGTCCTTAATCAGAGTGGGTGCATCCTCATTGCTGCTTCATTCACAAGTGGATGCTCTTCTATTACCTGGTTGACCAGTGATGCACAGTTGCCAACATAGGAACTTAGTTTCTATATTCAGATGGCTAAACATGTGGTGTCTTCTATTCAGAATCCCGTACCTATTGTTTTATTATATCTTGTACTAATTCTTTGGGCGAGAGGGGTCCGTTCATGGTTAGATATAGCTAAACCAATTGGAAAGGAAGATGGGTGAAAATCACCCAAGAAGGAAAGATGCATAGAATTTCAGTTGTTTAAATTCAGACTTAAATAGTGCAGTGAATGGTGCAAAATATTTAACCAGCACCATGTGGAATGTGCATCAATGAGGCAGATAAAATTATCATCCGTACTTGATTTGTGGGGATGTGTTCTTGTGTCTTAACACATTTACAAAGCCTAGTACACAAGAGTTTTGAAATTACTGCTGGTTGTTTTTTTTTTGTTGCAAAGCTTATTAAGAAATAAGCGAGTTCACATAGAGGAGTATTCTAAATGGAGATGGCATTTGCTGTACTGTACTTTGAAATGAGCAGTTCCTACTGGTGCGAGTGGTTTTCCAAAACAAAGGCACACAATACACTATACAAGCAAATTACATTGTTAGAGAAACCAGCATTGTGCAAAGAGTTCTGTTCTCTAAATTTACTGCACAATAAATCATGGGTCCAAACTAATCTCCAGTTTGTATTTTCTCTGCGCTGTATTTGGTTCTACCTGGTTGAAAGTAGTGCTACTCCCTGTAATTTTTATCTACACTACAGTTTTTTAAAAATCTGCTTGTTGCTGAAAAGTTGAGGAACTTGAAAGTGACCTTTTTCAATTTTCATATACAGCCTCTGTACCAATAAACAACAAAAATGTTTCTTTTGAGTGTTTTAATTGTGGCTGAAAATTTGAAGAGGATTCTATTTGAACTGCTTTTTTATGTAAAAACTTTTACCTTCTGAAAAGAAATGCCACACATTGTATTTCAAGAACTTTAATTTATGATTACTCAGGACATATAAGTGACTGTTCAACGTATGGTGTAGGTTATTGTTTTCTTCTGTGTAAATTTTTCTATTTTTTTGTGGTTTTAAATAATGAGCATAAGTGAAGGTTGAAGTCTGGAAATGACATTAATCAGTAGAATTGTTTAAAGATTGTGTGCAATGATATTTGTACACCAGATAATGTGATTTTTACACTACAATATATCAACATGCTCTTAAAAATTGAGGTTGTTCTGTATTTCAATATTTAAATTGGCTTTAATATCCCATTTAAGATCCCTGTTTCTAGATCCCATTTTGGCTGTGTCAACAGTTTCTATGTTTGAAGCACTGCTTAATAAGGAAGTGATTGAGTTAGAACATTCCTTTCCCTGGATACTTTAGATTATCAGTGCAGTGGGAGGTCTTTATGAAGTCCCAAGTGGATCTGATGCAGCATAAAACTGCACGATCTAGTGCTAATTAGGCGATTTTGAACTATGTGTGGCTGTGTGTGTGGGCAAACGTGTGTCTGTGCAGGCTCCCCTGGTGTGTGTGGCATGCACCTGTGTGTGTGTGTATTGTCATACTCCCTGTTAAAATTGCTGCTGTTACCAGCCTCTATCGTCTCCCTGGGCTGTACATTCCACAATGTTCTTCTGTAACATGGCACCTGTTACTCCAGACATTATTCCAAATAGTGATGAACCAAGGCCGTGTACAGGCTCAGAATCACATCCTGTGATGTGTGTTCTATTCAATGCACAATCCAACCCAAGATCCTATTTGCTATATTTACTACTACTACACATTGCTGAAACTACCTGCAGAATCTGTCCACCATTATCCCCAAATCCTTTACCTGTGTTGTATCCTGTAGACTTATTTATATATTAATGGTCGTTTACACCATTTGTCACTGCCTCCTTAAGAACGATATCCCCAACTACCCCATCCTTTTCCTACTGCCACCTTATTTGCAATGATCATATTGAAATCCTGGCTTTGACTAACACTTTGCTCAGTTGGCAACACCTTGCACTTACTGAAATGTCCGTCTGGCTATACTTCCCACCACCTACCCTGCTGAGCCCATCATGGTGAGTGTTCCCCCTTAGCACCAAGTCATACACTGATCCCTCTCCACACCCTGGCACCTTTTCCTCCTCTGAGCACCTTCCTTTGTTTACCCCTCTCGCTTCTCCTTTAAGACCTCCATTGTCTACTGTCCCTCACTCAAACTGCACCAGTTTCTCCCTAAATTACCCTTTTTTCCCTTGCCCTCATCCTCTGATTTCAGTCTCCAGCTACTCTCTTCTCTCTCGGCCCTGAACTTCTCCCTTCACAAACTCCTATCCATATTCACAACCACCTCTTCAACTGTACCATCTTCCATAGCTTCTCTGCTCCCAGTCTCGATCAGACAGGGCCATCTCCAACAATTTTCTTGTATCCCATGTCAGAGAGCATGCTGCATTGTCCGTGGCCCTGAATTTTGGATGAGATGTTAAACTGAGGCCGTTTGTTCTCTCAAGTAGATGTAAAAGATCCCATGACACTGTTCAAAAAAAGTGTATTCTCCAGCTGTACTGATGATATTTATCCCTATGTTGGCCTTCTCTTATGGGGAGGAAGCCAATCCCTACCTCATGTTGGGTGTGCTTTCTTTTCTCTTGTGCCCATTTAATACAAAGATATTGTGCTACGGTTGTTCTAGTAATGACACTACTAATCCATTCAAATAACCTTAATTCTGTACTACTCTTGTGCTTTTTCAGCCCTATATTAGATTGGAAACATTCTACATTCTGCAAATGGGGCATAAAAGCCAACTGTCCTTGTACAGTGAGAACAAGCCTGTGTTTAAGCCTCCTATTGCAAGTGAGGCAGCTCAGGTACAGAATATGCTAAACTATTTGAAGTTTCATCCTATGAATAGATGATCTGGTCATTTATCTCATTGCTGTTTGTGGGACCTAGCTGTGTGCCTATTGGCCAGTGTTTCTCCACATTCCAACAGGGACTACACTTCAAAAAAAAAAGTAATTCTGGCTGTGAAGTGCTCTGGGATGTCCCACGGTCATGAAAAGCACAGTATAAATTAAAATTATTTCTTTCTCTGCAACTGATCAAACACATTCTCCCTCCTGTTTGGCACCATCAATTTTAGGTGTATTTCCCCAATATTCACTTCCAAATCATTGATGTACAACATGAATAGCAAATCACCCAACATTAATCCTTGGGCTACCCCACTAGTCACTTCATCCATTATGTTTCCTTTGATGTAGCCAGTTATCAAATCCACTTCAATAGCTGCCCACGAATTCAGTGATTTTATTTACCTTTTGGACCAACCTCCTCTGTGGTAATGTATCTAGATTTCAGCAAGGCTTTTGATAAACAGTGTCCATCAAGTTCCCTTTATCTACAGGCTTTGATACCTCCTGTAAGGTTCTTTCAAGCATGATCTTCCCTCCCCGCCCTCCTCCTCCTCCTTCCTTCATCTCACTGGCCTGCAATTTCCAGAATAGTCCTTATACCCTTTTTTTAATATAATGATCAGTGTTATGTTCCCTCCTTTCTTATTCTTTATAACTTACCCATTTAATGATTCCCTATAAAAATGTGATCAATTTCATTTGCCATTTCCTAGGGTCCTTATCCTTTCAAATGCTTTCAATATGTCACTTTCCCATCAGCAATTACTACTGTCCTTAAAGTCTCCTAAATTCCCAGAAACTCAACCCTCACTTCTGGGAGTAAGATAGCTACCCTTTCCCTGATACCAAAATCCTCATCAATGGCTTTCAAAGACCCTGCTACTTCCTTGACATTCATTTACCCCAGATGTACTTATAGAAAGCTAGTATACATTTTTTTATATATAGTCCTCAAAATTCTAATCTGCATTTGCTGTCATTGAAGACCAATATACCTTTTGCCCTTCCTCAGTATGAATCCCAAAGTTCAAGCTAATGCTGGCATCCATCAGGATCCAAGTACAGGTAAGTCAACATCTGGAACAGAAGCCCCTTCTACCTTTCACCACTTTTGAATCATAATGCTGCAACTTAAAGACACTTATCCCACAGGTTAGCCCATTGTTCAAGATGGTGTAGTATAGATCCTCTAGGTTAGTTTGCCAACATCACAATATCTGAAAAAAGGAATGTCACAACTTTTTCCAAAATTCCTGGACCTTGACTGTCCCTTATGCTGCCATCCACCACATCACTGATGAAGACAGTGAATAGGATGGGTGGCCGTGTACAATCTTGCCTCGTTCAGAGGAAGAGAGTAAGATTCGTTCAGTGATTCTCCCATCTACCTGTATGTAGATCTTGGTGCTGAAGTACATATTCTGGGTAAAATCTAATATTCAGCATATACTCACATGGCTTCTGGCTTGAGGCACCTCAGGGCAAAAGCAATGTACCTGGGTTTCCCTCAAGCATTACAACATTCCACAATCTTAAAATATGTATAAATCAAATCCTTTATTAAGTTGCATGAGAGGTTATGAATCTTTTACAACACAGAAAACCTTGCCAATAAATTATGCAACTCCAGTGAGTCACAATCATTTGGGCAGAGATAAACCGAATCACAGGCAGGTTCCTCATTTCCTTTGCCTCCATCTGTAAACGATTGTGTGGATTAAGATACTGCATAATTAGGACAGCATTAGTGACCGTGTGAAATTACAATATAGCCGTAACAAGTCTGGTATAATGAACTCACACTTTTAACATAATCTACAATACCTGCCAGAAATGAGTCACTACAATCAATCCTGCTTCAGTATTACTTCAACATGAAGTAAGAAGCAATTGACGCAATCTGTCAAAAACAGCTTATGGCACTGTTCCACTGAGGATGCTTCTGTGTATAATAATCTCCAGTTTACTGTGGGTTGCATTAACCAGCAGTGGAATTACTAATTAAAATACAGCACATGATCCAGAATAGGTCTCAAGCCAAAATTCCTGACTGATTTTGAGAATCAGTGCCTATGAGAGGTGTCTCTACAATCAGCTAACCAAAATCAAAAACCACAATCCATTCATAAGAAATATGTATCAAAACAAAACAGCTGGTCATCAAATGGTTCTAAGAAAAAGTTGCTCTACTGGGTGGGGAGTGTGACCCTTATTCCTACATTACAACAGCGGCTACACTTCAAAAAAAAAGTACTTAATTGGGACGTCTTGAGGTCACGAAAGGCACGATATAAATCAAAGTCTTTTTATTTGCTTTAATTCATGAAGTTGAACAAACCCATAGTTGCACTTACAGGTTGGTATTTTGTGATGGGGAGCTCAGTTCTCTACAAGTCTGCAAAAGGTACTCTCTACAACTACTAGGGAAGGAACAAATAATGACCTAAAATAGATGGTGTTGTTTGTAAGCGATGAGATTAGTATGGCCCATCTCCAAATTCAAAGCCAGTACTATTTGGGATTGTTTGACAACCTGAAGTCCAACAGTTCTAAAGGAATTGCAGTGATCAAAGACTATGACAAACACAACTTACAAAATCACCCCAGACCCTGGGTGACTCCACACTCAACACTACCAGGGTGCCATTAAGGCCAAGGATGGCAACATTGAATATTTACTCACTACAGTTATAAACAAACTTGATTTAGATAAAGTAAGACACAACCCCTGTATGAATGATTGCATTAAAATATAAGATTCTTTTGTAACTCAAAGTACAATTTACAGGATATTTTGAATATTTTCCTACAAGCAGCCATTAATAATGGGAGGACTTAAAAAAGTTTGTGGATTATCCTTCTGCTCTAATTAAGTAAGGCCACAGACAAAAATGTCTTTACATATTCTATCCGTGTAAACAAAATGTCAAAGTATAGACAGGTTCCATGATTTGCTAGTGTTACTGTCAAGTGATGAAAGTGTAAGATAAAAACACACCTCAACCATACACTCTTTACAAAGATTATCCAAGTACAAGAACAGGAACCCCAGTTTCATTACATGCCCAGGAGGTGCACTTTCCACTGTAATTAAGAAATTAACATTAAAGTGCTAAAATTATTACACTGAACGATAAACTGATCAAAAGGACGACAGATAGACAGAGCTGGTTTAATGTAAAGGGAGGAATAACTTTTGCAAGTGCAACTGTTTCTTTTCTTGGGAAGCTTCTTTTCCGTCTGTATAAGTTTAACTGCACCTACCCTTCACAAAGACAGGAAATATTTGGTATTTGGAAAAACGTGATATTGAAAGAGGAGAGGGGGAGGGAAGGGCGAATCCAATGAGTGCAATAGAATTATGTCGCTCTGGAGTAAAATCGTAAAGTGGGAACTGTACAGCCGAGTTATTTACATAGATCAACTCCGAAGTGCAGCCAGCCGTGACTGCATTTCTTCAATATCTTCCTCTGCCTCGCCCTCATCAGATGCAGCCGCAGCCCCTTCAGGCTCTGGCTCTGGGAGAGCGTCTGTGACTTTGCTGGGAGCTTTACCAAGAGCACCTGCAGAAATAAATGCAACAGAAGATGTCAAAAGCAAGTCCTGACCTATCACTTACTATTCTGTGTTAAGAAATATAAAGACAGCAAGCACACAGATACAAACTCATCCCTCTCTCAAGTCCTGGTTTGATTGCATTTCTGTAACCCCAGAGACCTGCCAATTCAGACAGTATTGTCCAAGAGTTAATCGATATCAGCAGCCAGTCCCAGAATCAGTATCCTGCTCAATCCTAGATGCCGAACCCAAGCTGTCAGGGATACTACTAAATTTTACGAATCCATGTTCAAGTCCTAAAATGCCCCTGCTCACCAATGGACTTCCCACTGATGATTGCCAACTGGCTGCTGAACTGCCATCAGACCCAAAGTGTTGGGGCACCGCAAGGCTGCTCTACGGGCAATCCACAGTCAGATTTTCTAAATTCAATCTTTGATATATTAACTAAATGACGGACGGGAGTACCTTACTTGAATTTTCTCTCCCTGTATACTAACTTTTCCCTTTAAATCTCCTCCCTACCATTAAATGACGATTTCTATTGCACATTGTTGGTGCCTACCGTTAGTAAAGGTTCTATTACATAGTAAAGGAGGGATGGAGACTGTGGAAAATTGTTCGTTTCCAATTCTTGTCTCAAAAATTTACTACTGAAGAGAACCCATTTCTGGGAATGACATTTCCAAAAAGATTCAAGAGGAGATTCTATGCTACTAAAGATTTTAACAGATACACAGCAACTTTAGTTTACCTGCAGTAACCTCAAAAAGTATCTTGTCAATTTCCATCTCTGCTGCCTCTTCCATTTCTTCCTCATCTTCCATGCTTTCAAAAGTATCTTCGAGCATCTCCTCAATAATCCCTGCCTGGGAATACAAACAGTGCACATCATGTAAGAAGAGTTTATGTATCACATTATACAATACCACTGACATTATCAGCTTGTTGCATATTCAGAGCATGAAACAGAAATGCAAGTCATTTAACTAATGTATGAAATAATCTGAAACAGCAATAAGTATAAGAATGATAAAGCACGAGAAACGCTCGAATTTCTTCCAGTTCTTATAGCCTGCCGACATTCATTGTTTGGACTCATGCAATTTTCCACAGTCTCCATCCCTCCTTTACTGGCCACTCAAACACTTAACTAATTACAGTACTTCTGAATCTTCAGACATAAAATGCCTGGTTTATTGTACTAGCAAGTCATCAGAAAAATACAGAAATCTGATAATCTTGCTAACGCAATAATTTCCTTTCTGGCCCCCCTGGGTCCTGGGTCCCCAGTTTGAAAACCGATGTCAAAGTAATGGACTAGACAGCCTGTCACAGCAATATGGTTCTATAAAAATAAACACAGGTGCAGAACAACTAAATCCCCTCTGCACAGGTGCATGTTCAGGCTAGTTAGCGTAAAGAAAATAGCAGAGACAAGGCATTTTCCTGCCTCAGGAGACTGAACAGACTGGGACTGGAAGTTTTCAGTTAGGTAAATTTACCTTATCTCCCATTTCCTGATCCGCTGTGTGAACACAAGCAAGCGTAGAATGAGAAAAACACCATTGGGTTGACGAAACTTGTTGCTTCTACTGAAAAATGGCTCTGACAACCTCCAATTTACCTTACCCAGAATTCTATCCAATTTATTTAATCTCCCAATGGAAATTTTGTTAAGTCTTAACCTGCCCCTCAAAAGCAGAAGGGAACACTGAATATCTATCCAACCGTATAACCTACATGCCTCATTCATGAGTATGACATGTCTTATGACCCAACAGCTCAGGAACACAAGAACATAAGAAATAGGAGCAGGAGTAGGCCAATCGGCCCCTCGAGCCTGCTCCGCCATTCAATAAGATCATGGCTGATCTGATCCTAACCTCAAATCTAAATTCATGTCCAATTTCCTGCCCGCTCCCCGTAACCCCTAATTCCCTTTACTTCTAGGAAACTGTCTATTTCTGTCTTAAATTTATTCAATGATGTAGCTTCCACAGCTTCCTGGGGCAGCAAATTCCACAGACCTACCACCCTCTGAGTGAAGAAGTTTCTCCTCATCTCAGTTTTGAAAGAGCAGCCCCTTATTCTAAGATTATGCCCCCTAGTTCTAGTTTCACCCATCCTTGGGAACATCCTTACCGCATCCACCCAATCAAGCCCCTTCACAATCTTATATGTTTCAATAAGATCGCCTCTCATTCTTCTGAACTCCAATGAGTAGAGTCCCAATCTACTCAACCTCTCCTCATATGTCCGCCCCCTCATCCCCGGGATTAACCGAGTGAACCTTCTTTGTACTGCCTCGAGAGTAAGTATGTCTTTTCTTAAGTATGGAGACCAAAACTGTATGCAGTATTCCAGGTGCGGTCTCACCAATACCTTATATAACTGCAGCAATACCTCCCTGTTTTTATATTCTATCCCCCTAGCAATAAACGCCAAAATTCCGTTGGCCTTCTTGATCACCTGCTCCACCTGCATACTAACTTTTTGATTTTCTTGCACTAGGACCCCCAGATCCCTTTGTACTGCAGTACTTTCCAGTTTCTCGCCTTTCCAGTTTCTCGCCTTGCTCTCTGATTTTTCCTGCCAAAGTGCATAACCTCACATTTTCCAATATTGTATTGCATCTGCCAAATCTCGGCCCACTCACCCAGTCTGTCTATATCCCCTTGTAGGTTTTTAATGTCCTCCTCACTCTCTACTTTCCCTCCCATCTTTGTATCATCTGCAACCCTTGATATGTTACACTCGGTCCCCTCCTCCAAATCGTTAATATAGATTGTAAAGAGTTGGGGACCCAGCACCGACCCCTGCGGAACACCACTGGCTACTGGTTGCCAGTCCGAGAATGAACCCTTTATCCCAACTCTCCGCTTCCTGTTAGATAACCAATCCTCCACCCATGCCAGAATATTACCCCCAATCCAGTGATTCCTTATCTTGAGCAATAATCTTTTATGTGGCACCTTGTCGAAAGCCTTCTGGAAGTCTAAATACACTACATCCACTGGTTCCCCTTTATCCACCCTGTACGTTATGTCCTCAAAGAACTCAAGCAAATTTGTCAGGCATGACTTCCCCTTCGTAAAGCCATGCTGACTTTGTCCTATTAAATTATGTTTATCCAAATGTTCCGCTACTGTCTCCTTAATAATAGACTCCAAAATTTTACCCACCACAGATGTTAGGCTAACTGGTCTATAATTTCCAGCCTTCTGCCTACTACCCTTTTTAAATAAGGGTGTTACATTAGCTGTTTTCCAATCTGCCGGGACCTTTGCCGAGTCCAGAGAATTTTGGAAAATTATTACCAAAGCATCCACAATCCCTACTGCCACTTCCCTCGAATATAAGCCATCAGGTCCAGGGGATTTATCCGCCTTGAGTCCCATTAATTTACTGAGTACCAATTCCTTAGTGATTTTAATCGTATTTAGCTCCTCCCCATCTCGAGCCCCCTGTTTGTCCAGTGTTGGGATATTCTTAGTGTCCTCTACCGTAAAGAACAACAAGTTCCATAGATTATTTGATCATACTTACCCTAATAACTTTCAATCCCATTCCTAATAAAGCAATAATTTATCTCACTCTTCTTCAGCATTGACAGTTCCTTTCCCCCCCCCCCCCCCCCCGCCAAGGGTGTGTCCACTATTCTGTGGGACAGAATACATCCCTTCCAGTTTTGAGATTTCCTGAGGAGCGGAGGTACACTGCCTCAGTGCTCTGGAGTGGAACTGATGACAAAATGCAGGCCAGTCTTTTCTGGAAATGGAGGTATAAAACCACTGTTAAAGACTTGCCCCTGATGCATGTTCCTTTAAAAGGGATGGGTCTGGCCTGTTTTTTTTAAATGAGGAGAATCAGGCAGCATATCTGCTACACGTTCAACTTAAACATAACTGTTCTACAGCACTGCAACACTGCTTTCTATCTCACCTTCATCATTTCTTTGGACAGATCTCTCATGGTGGCTTGAATTTCAGGGATTTTTACTAAATTCTGCATGGCTTTCATCACATCTGTGCTCTTCTCTAAGGCACCTGTGACTCTCGCTATAGCTGTGAAGAGAAGGGGAAAAAAAATTGAAAACTGAAGACAGCAGTAAATTACTATAATTTTATTGTAAGGATAAAGCCAGCAACTACAAGCCAGTCAGTTTAACCTTGGTGGTGGGGAAACTTTTAGAAATGATAATCCGGGACAAAATTAACAGTCACTTGGACAAGTGTGGATTAATAAAGGAAAGGTAGTGAACAGTGAGGAGAATGGTGATAGATTTCAAGAGGACAGAGACAGGCTGGTGGAATGGCTGCCACATAGCAGATGAAATTCAACGCAGAAAAGTGTGAAGTGATACATTTCGGTAGGAAGAATGAGTAGAGGCAATATAAACTAAAGGGTACAATTCTAAAAGGGGTGCAGGAACAGAGAGATCTGGGGGTATATGTGCACAAATCGTTGAAGGTGGCAGGACAGGTCGAGAAAGCAGTTAAAGAAGCATACGGGATCCTGGGCTTTATAAATAGAGGCATAGAGTACAAAAGCAAGAAGGTTATGATGAACCTTTATAAAACACTGGTTCGGCCACAACTGGAGTATTGTGTCCAGTTCTGGGCACTGCACTTTAGGAAAGATGTGAATGCCTTAAGAGAGGGTGCAGAAGAGATTTACTAGAATGATTCCAGGGACGAGGGACTTCAGTAATGTGGATAGCTGGGGTTGTCCTCCTTAGAGCAGAGAAGGTTGAGAGGAGATTTGATAGAGATATTCAAAATCGTGAAGGGTCTGGACAGAGTGGATAGAGAGAAACTGTTCCCATTGGCGGAGGGGTCAAGTGCCAGAGGACATAGATTTAAGGTGATTGGCAACAGAACCAAAGGCGACATGAGAAAAAACGTTTTTACACAGCGAGTGGCTGTGATCTGGAATGCACTGCCTGAGGGGGTGGTGGAGGCAGATTCAATCATGGCTTTTAAAAGGGAATTGGATAAGTACTTGAAGGGAAAAAATTTGCTGGGCTATGGGGATAGGGGCTAGCTGGGTTGCTCTTGCAGAGATCCGGCATGGACTCGATGGGCTGAAATGCGGACCTCCTTCCGTGCTGTAACCTTTCTACGATTCTATTCTATGATTTCATGATGACTTCAACAGCACTGCAAAAGCTGCAAGGCGCAGCCATTTTGAGCAGAAACATTCCAGCAGTAGCCCAATCTACATATAAATAATTTAAAAGAACACTGGGCCCAAACATGTGGTGGATCTAAAGATATATCTTACAACAAAGGAGCCAAAATGTGTTTGGAGGACTTGGATAAGTTAATTTAAGTAAAGGCACTTGTAATGATCCTGAAGGATGGCACTGTGGGAAGGTGGAGTAGTGGTGCCCAACACTCCTGGGGAAGGGGAGGCGGAGTTTGGGCCTACAAGGCAAAAAGCCCTGAAGGAAGAGAGGCAGGAAGTGAAGTGCTATTGCAGTTGCTGATCTTATACCATTGTTACCAATCATTAAATACGCTCTATCGGATTATCAGAGACCTTCCTTTTTGTTCTTTCCTCCCTGCTCCTTTCTCCCCACCCTTTCCCTGGCTCTGTACTTGCTTAAAAACTGTTTAATCTTCAACTTCTTCCAGTTCTGAAGAAAGGTCATCGACCTGAAACGTCAACTCTGTTTCTCTCTCCACAGATGCCGCCTGACTTGCTGAGTATTTCTGGCATTCTCTGTTTTTATTTCAGATTTCCAGCAGCCGCAGTATTTTGCTTTTGATTAAATACGCTCTGTTTTATACACCTAATCATGTACGGAGTTTTGTGTGGAGGAAATTGAAGATTCTCTTATCCAACTCTTACATCGCAAAAAATTAAGAGTTTTGCATCTTCGTATATATTTCGTCACCATGTATATATAGGTGTGGCAGTTATACACCTTTTAGAAACTGGATACAATTTATATACTGGATCTTATAGCCAGGGCTGGAGGCAGCAAATGTGGAATGATGCACAATCCTATATGCCAGCCCCTTAAACCCACTGGTACATACATTTCTAGTAGATACCAGTGGCATGCTACCCTGGAAATTGTGAATTTTTACATTAAAGAAGTTATTCTGATAAGACACTTTTCTTGAAAAATAAATTTTAGGAAAAAATAAGTGGGTTTGGCCACAATGAACTGACCAGACTACTATTTCTCCAAAACCTACCTGAATGGGTATTCTCTCCTTCACAGAGACAATGCACCCCTCAGTTCAGAGGCACTCCTTTCTCCAGTTGAAAGGGGCACTCTCCCTTCTAATGCCCAGTTCACAGAAGCATGCTTTATCTTTGATGATCTTCTCACTGCTCATCACGTCTGCAGGTCCTAAATGATGTGACTTCTTCAGTCCAGGAGTGGGCAGGAATGGCTCATCTATTGCGAAACCAGGAACTTCCACTTGTAACCATAGCAGAGTGTGCTCCCCAGAGTGAAACAACATACATCAGATACAAGCTGCAGCCAGGACAGGCAGTGAGATCATCACCAGGGAGCAGAGCAATATGTGGGGGGTTAGTAAAAACTGGGTGGCAGAATGACAAAAAAAAACTATATTCAGTGGGAAGGGAAACTATATATTTTTTTTAAAAGGCCATCAGCAACTGCTTCTTATAAAACACTCCACTTTCATTTTTGGTCAGATTTGAAACCTTTTGGGTGATACTTGGAAATAAATAGCAATTCTAAAGTAATTTACTCTATGTTTACGAACAGTTAGATTATGTTACATCCTGATGTACAATATTTCACTACTTTCTGAATTACTCACTGAATATTCTGAGGGATGTTGTATTCTTTCTTTTAAAATTAGCTATCTGAGATAATGTTTTGGAGAAAATTGTACTGTGGTTTGTGATTCTTGAGCATAATTCCCCACTATATAATAAACATTGTTCTTAAAACCCTATGAGTGGAATATGAGTACGTAAACACTACATTCTTAATTGCCCTCAAATGGCCTAGCAAGCCACTCAGTTGTACAATCTCGCTACGAAAAGTCATAATAAGAATAAAACCGGACAGACCACCCGGCATCGGACCACTAGGCACTGGACACGACAAAGGCAAACCAAACCCAGTTGACTCTGCAAAGTCCTCCTCACTAACATCTGGGGACTTGTGCCAAAATTGGGAGAGCTGTCCCACAGTCTAATCAAGCAACAGCCTGAAAGCCATACTCACATAATCATACCTTTCAGCCAATGTACCAGACTCTTTCATCACCATTCCCTGGGTATATCCTGTCCCACCGGCAGGATAGACCCACCAGAGGTGGCGGTACAGTGATATACAGTCAGGAGGGAGTGGCCCTGGGGGTCCTCAACATTGACTCCGGATCCCATGAAATCTTATGGCATCAGGTCAAACATGGGCAAGGAAACCTCCTGCTGATTACCACCTACGGCCCTCCATCAGCTGATGAATCAGTCCTCCTCCATGTTGAACACCACTTGGAGGAAGCACTGAGGGTAGCAAGGGCACAGAATGTACTCTGGGTGGGGGACTTCCATGTCCATCACCAAGAGTAGCTTGGTAGCACCACTAGTGACCGAGCTGGCCGAATCCTGAAGGGCACAGTTGCCAGATTGGGCCTGCAGCAGGTGGTGAACAAACCAACATGAGGGAAAAACCTACTTGACCTCGTCCTCACCAAACTACCTGTTGCAGATGCATCTGTCCATGGCAGTATTGGTAGGAGTGACCACTGCACAGTCCTTGCGGAGACGAAGTCCCGTCTTCGCACTGAGGACACCATCCAACGTGTTATGTGGCACTACCAGTGTGCTAAATGGGATAGATTCAGAACAGATCTAGCAGCTCAAAACTGGGCATCCATGACGCGCTGTGGGCCATCAGCAGCAGCAGATTTGTATTCCAGCACAATCTGCATCCTCATGGCCCGGCATATTCCTCACTCTATCATTACCAACAAGCCCGGGGATCAACCCTGGTTCAATGAGTAGTGTAGAAGAGCATGCCAGGAGCCGTACCAGGCATACCTAAAAATGAGGTGCCAACCTTATGAAGCTACAACACAGGACTACATGCATGCTAAACAGCAGAAGCAACATGCTATAGACAGAGCTAAGCGATTCCACAACCAACGGATCAGATCAAAGCTCTGCAGTCCTGCAACATCCAGTCGTGAATGGTAGTGGACAATTAAACAAATAACGGGAGGAAGGGGGTCTGTAAACATCCCCATCCTCCAGACGTAGTAGTTGAAGAGGAGAGTTGTGAAATATTGGATAAGGTAAACATAACGAGAGAGGAAGCCAGGGAGGAAATAGCGGATGCTCTGAGGATCATTTTCCAATCCTCACTAGATACAGGGGAGGTACCGGAGGACTGCAAACGTAGTACCATTGTTTAAAAAGGGTACGAGAGAAAGGCCGAACAATTAGAGGCTGGTCAGTTTTACCTCGGTGGTGGGAAAACTATTAGAATCAATACAGAGATAGGATAAACTGTCACTTGGAAAGGCATGGTTTAATCAGGGATAGTCAGCATGGATTTGTTCAGGGAAGTCATGTCTGACAAATTTGCTTGAGTTCTTTGAGGACATAACGTACAGGGTGGATAAAGGGGAACCAGTGGACGTAGTGTATTTAGACTTCCAGAAGACATTCGACAAGGTGCCACATAAAAGATTATTGCTCAAGATAAAGAATCACTGGATTGGGGGTAATATTCTGGCATGGGTGGAGGATTGGTTATCTAATAGGAAGCAGAGAGTTGGGATAAATGGTTCATTCTCGGACTGGCAACCAGTAGCCAGTGGTGTTCCGCAGGGGTCGGTGCTGGGACCCCAACTATTTACAATCTATATTAACGATTTGGAGGAGGGGACCGAGTGTAGCATATCAAAGTTTGCAGATGATACAAAGATGGGAGGGAAAGTAGAGAGTGAGGAGGACATAAAAAACCTACAAGGGGATATAGACAGGCTGGGTGAGTGGGCGGAGATTTGGCAGATGCAATACAATATTGGAAAATGTGAGGTTATGCACTTTGGCAGGAAAAATCAGAGAGCAAGGCGAGAAACTGGAAAGGCGAGAAACTGGAAAGTACTGCAGTACAAAGGGATCTGGGGGTCCTAGTGCAAGAAAATCAAAAAGTTAGTTTGCAGGTGCAGCAGGTGATCAAAAAGGCCAACGGAATGTTGGCATTTATTGCTAGGGGGATAGAATATAAAAACAGGGAGGTATTGCTGCAGTTATATAGGATATTGGTGAGGCCGCACCTGGAATACTGCATACAGTTTTGGTGTCCATACTTAAGAAAATACATACTTGCTCTCGAGGCAGTACAAAGGAGGTTCACTCGGTTAATCCCAGGGATGAGGGGGCGGACATATGAGGAGAGGTTGAGTAGATTGGGACTCTACTCATTGGAGTTCAGAAGAATGAGAGGCGATCTTATTGAAACATATAAGATTGTGAAGGGGCTTGATCGGGTGGATGCTGTGAGGATGTTCCCAAGGATGGGTGAAACTAGAACTAGGGGGCATAATCTTAGACTAAGGGGCTGCTCCTTCAAAACTGAGATGAGGGGATACTTTTTCACTCAGAGGGTGGTGGGTCTGTGGCATTTGCTGCCCCAGGAAGCTGTGGAAGCTACATCATTGAATAAATTTAAAACAGAAATAGACAGTTTCCTAGAAGTAAAGGGAATTAGGGGTTACGGGGAGCGGGCAGGAAATTGGACATGAATTTAGATTTGAGGTTGGGATCAGATCAGCCATGATCTTATTGAATGGCGGAGCAGGCTCGAAGGGCCGATTGGCCTACTCCTGCTCCTATTTCTTATGTTCTTACAAATCTGACTGAATTCTTTGAGGAAGTGACAAGGAGGATTGATGAGGGTAATGCAGTGGATGTTGTCTACATGGATTTTAGTAAGGCATTTGACAAGGTCCCACATGGCAGACTGGTCAGAAAGGTAAAAGTCCATGGGATACAGGGAAATGTAGCGAATTGGATCCAAAATTGGCTCAGTGAAGGAAATAAAGGGTAAAAGTCGATGTTCCAGTACAGCTACAACACTGGCATCTACCCGACAATGTGGAAAATTGCCCAGGTATGTCCTGTCCACAAAAAGCAGGACAAATCCAATCCAGCCAATTACCACCCCATCAGTCTACTCTCAATCATCAGCAAAGTGATGGAAGGTGTCGTCGACAGTGCTATCAAGCGGCACTTACTCACCAATAACCTGCTCACCGATGCTCAGTTTGGGTTCTGCCAGGACCACTCGGCGCCAGACCTCATTACACCCTTGGTCCAAACATGGACAAAAGAGCTGAATTCCAGAGGTGAGGTGAGAGTGACTGCCCTTGACATCAAGGTAGCATTTGAACGAGTGTGGCACCAAGGCGCCCTAGTAAAATTGAAGTCAACGGGAATCAGGGGGTAAACTCTCCAGTGGCTGGAGTCATACCTAGCACAAAGGAAGATGGTAGTGTTTGTTGGAGGCCAATCATCTCAGCCCCAGGGCATTGCTGCAGGAGTTCCTCAGGGCAGTGTCCTAGGCCCAACCATCTTCAGCTGCTTCATCAATGACCTTCCCTCCATCACAAGGTCAGAAATGGGGACGTTCGCTGATGATTGCACTGTGTTCAGTTCCATTCGCAACCCCTCAAATAACGAAGCAGTCCGAGCCCGCATGCAGTAAGACCTGGACAACATCATGCTTGGGCTCATAAGTGGCAAGTAACATTCGCGCCAGACAAGTGCCAGGCAATGACCATCTCCAACAAGAGAAAGTCTAACCACCTCCCCTTGACATTCAACGGCATTACCATCGCCGAATCCCCCACCATCAACATCTTGGGGGTCACCATTGACCAGAAACTTAACTGGACCAGCCATATAAATACTGTGGTCATGAGAGCAGGTCAGAGGCTGGGTATTCTGTGGCGAGTAACTCACCTCCTGACTCCCCAAAGCCTTTCCACTATCTACAAGGCACATGTCAGGAGTGCGATGGAATACTCTCTACTTGCCTGGATGAGTGCAGCTCCAACAACACTCTAGAAGCTCGACACCATCCAGGACAAAGCAGCCCGCTTGATTGGCACCCCATCTACCACCCTAAACATTCACTCCCTTCACCACCGGCACACTGTGGCTGCAGTGTGTACCATCCACAGGATGCACTGCAGCAACTCGGCAAGGCTTCTTCGACAGCACCTCCCACCTAGAAGGACAAGGGCAGCAGGCACATGGGAACACCACCACCTGTATGTTCCCCTCCAAGTCACACACCATCCCAACTTGGATATATATCGCCGTTCCTTCATCGTCACTGGGTCAAAATCCTGGAACTCCCTTCCTAACAGCACTGCGGGAGAACCTTCACCACATGGACTGCAGCGGTTCAAGAAGGCGGCTCACCACCACCTTCTCAAGGGCAATAGTGATGGGCAGTAAATGATGGCCTTGCCAACGATGCCCACATCCCATGAACGAATAAAAACAGACTCTATGGACAAAGATATTACAAGTTTGAACTTTATCATTAAGTCAATGAGATGTTTCCTTTAGTAAATCACAGAGTTACAGCTTCAACTAATTTATAGAAAAATGCCAGTAATGAAGAGAAGCCATACTATAATTGCTAATATAGGGGACGTCTTTTACTCAATGGCCTTTTATGTTGGTCACTAATGACCTGAGTACATGCTACACAGTACAGGATTAAAAAAAGCATCTAAATCTAGACCTGTCTGCACACAGCTACACACATTAGACCTCAGGGAGTAAAATAACTCGGATTTTACCTATTCTGTTCTAAAATTTACCTGCCCTGCCAACAAAACGAAAGCTGGTTAAAGCTGTCTCTCTTATTCTACTGAAACAGTTTGACATTATCATGCTCTTCGCTACAATTCAACTGCTTTGAGTTTATTTAGGTTTTCACAAAAAACACAAGCTTGTCTTTAATATTTTCATTACACTTCAATTAGTCATGGAAAATTACTGCCTCCTGATATTTCCATCATCATCATTTTGGAATACTTAGAGGCCCTTATTTAGAAACCAGGGCCAAAATTATAGCAAAGGAACAGGAGTAGGCCATTCAGCCCCTCGTGCCTGCTCCGCCATTTGATAAGACCATGGCTGATACCTTTGGTTGCCAAAAAGCTATCTATCTCACATTTAAATTTAGCAATTGAGCTATTATCAATTGCCGTTTGCAGAAGAGAGTTCCAAACTTCTACCACCCTTTGTGTGTAGAAATGTTTTCTAATCTCACTCCTGAAAGGTCTGGCTCTAATTTTTAGACTGTGCCCCCCTACTCCTAGAATCCCCAGCCAGCGGAAATAGTTTCTCTCTATCCATCCTATCCGTTCCCCTTAATATCTTATAAACTTCGATCAGATCACCCCTTAACCTTCTAAACTCTAGAGAATACAACCCCAATTTGTGTAATCTCTCCTCGTAACTTAATCCTTGAGGTCTGGGTATCATTCTTGTAAACCTACACTGCACTCCCTCCAAGGCCAATATGTCCTTCCGAAGGTGCGGTGCCCAGAACTGCTCACAGTACTCCAGGTGCAGTCTAACCAGGGTTTTGTATAGCTGCAGCATAACCTCTGCCCCCTTGTACTCCAGTCCTCTAGATATAAAGGCCAGCATTCCATTAGCCTTAATGATGATTTTCTGCACCTGTTCATGACACTTCAATGATCTTTGTACCTGAACCCCAAGTCCCTTTGGACATCCACTGTTTTTAACTGCTCAGGCACATTGTATTGTTTATTTCATTAAATGGGGTGAACTACAGCTAATTTTAAAATGTGAAAATTAATATAACAAAAAAAAGCATAAAAATAAAGTTACTTAAGAATTTAATAGTTAATGTCCAATCCAGCCTAGTCTGATTGGAGAATTGGGTCATATGAGATTCAGTTTTGGCAGTTTTAATCCAGTTCCTGGTTGGAATGGGCCCACCGTACAAACCACAAGCATTTCACTGGAATTCCAGTGACAATACTAACTACTTACCTAGTTGGTTCTTCATGCTCATAAGGACTGAGTTCATTTGGGCTTTCGATGCATACAGCTTGCCTACAGCCTTACGTGACCGTACAATTTCTTTAGCTAATATAGTGCACACATCCTTTTGGCCCTTCTTCGCAGCATCTTTCACGGACCTCTTGACTTTTTCCTCTTCTCTTTGAATATCTAACAAAAAGATAGGGAAGAAAAAGAAAAGGAGCATTAAGAAAAGAACATGCATTTATATAGTGCTGTACCATGTTTCCCAGGATGCCTCAACAGGCTTCACATTCAACAAATTACAGTGAAGTGCAGTCTTTGCTGCTGTGTGGTGAACCAGGCAGACGTTTTGCGCACAAGAACTGAGACTAAAATTCTCAGGCTTTTGTTCAAATCCCTCCATGGCCTCACCGTTCCCTAGCCCTGTAACCTCCTCCAGCTCGACAACATTCCGAGAACTCTGCGCTCCTCCAATTCCGGCCTTATGCGCATCTCCGATTTTCTTCGTTCCATCATTGGCGGCCGTGCCTTCAGCTGCCTAGGCCCTAAACTCTGGAATTTCCTCGCTAAACCTCTCCACCTCCTTTAAGGCGCTCCTTAAAACCTACCTCTTTGACCAAGCTTTTGGTCACCTATCCTAATATCTCCTTATGTGGCTCAGTGTCAAATTTTGTCACCCAGCTCTACCTCACCACCACCTCTCACATCCCCTCCACTGCCTCTGATTTGTTACGCTGCTTGTGCGACATCCAGTTTTGGATAAGCAAAAATTTGCTCTAACTACATAGCGGGAAGACTGAAGCCATTGTCTTCGGTCCCCGCCACAAGCTCCATTCCATAGCCACCGACTCCTTCCCTCTCCCTGGCCACTGCCTGAGGCTGAACCAGACCGTTCGCTACATTGCCGTCCTATTTGACCCCGAGATGAGCTTCCGACCCTATATCCTCTCCATCACCAAGGCTGCCTACTTCCACCTCTGAAACATCGCACATCTCCGTTTCTGCCTCAGCTCGTCTACCGCTGAAACCTCCACCCATGCTTTTAGAGTCATAGAGTCATACAGCACGGATAGAGGCCCTTCAGCCCATCGTGTCCGCGCCGGCCATCAAGCCCTGTCTACTCTAATCCCATATTCCAGCATTTGGTCCGTAGCCTTGTATGCTATGGCATTTCAAGTGCTCATCCAAATGCTTCTTGAATGTTGTGAGGGTTCCTGCCTCCACAACCCTTTCAGGCAGTGAGTTCCAGACTCCAACCACCCTCTGGGTGAAAAAGTTCTTTCTCAAATCCCCTCTAAACCTCCCGCCTTTTACCTTGAATCTATGTCCCCTTGTTATAGAACCCTCAACGAAGGGAAAAAGCTCCTTAGTATCCATCCTATCTGTGCCCCTCATAATTTTGTTACCTTTGGACTCGACTATTCCAATGCTCTCCTGGCCGGCATCCCACCTTGCACCCTCCGTAAACTTGAGCTCATCCAAAACTCTGCTACCCGTAACCTAACTCGCACCAAGTCCCATTCATCCATCACCCCTGTGCTTGCTGACCTACATTGGCACCCAGTCTGGCAATGCCTCGATTTTAAAATTCTCATCCTTGTTTTCAAATCCTTCCATGGCCTCGTCCCTCCCTATCTATAGAACCTCCTCCAGTCCTACAAAACTCCAAGATCTCCGCGTTCCTCCAATTCTGACATATTACACATCCACGATTTTCATCGCTCCACCACTGGCGGCCATGCTTTCAGCTGCCTAGGCCCTAAGCTGTGGAATTCCCTCCCTAAACCTCTCTGCCTCTCTATCTCTCTCTCTCCTCCTTTAAGACACTTCTTAAAACCTACCTCTTTGACCGAGCTTTTGGTCACCCATCCTAATATCTCCTTATGTGGCTCGGTGTCTAGTTTTATTTGATAACGCTCCTGTGAAGTGTCTTGGAACGTTAAAGGGGCTTCATAAATGCAAGTTGCTGTTGTTGACTCAGAGATGACAGTGCTACCCTGAGCCAAGCTGCAAATACTAAGATACCTGCATATAGAAACTTATAATTTGTATGGTTTAATGAGACCAAAAATTTATCATTTGTTTCTTTCAAAGAATTTGCAAAAATGAAGACTAACGCGCACAGAAAAAATATGCAAAACTGGCCAAAGGCATGGAGAAGCGATGCGACCTCCGATTGAACCAAAGCATATCCTGCCCACACAAGTGCTTTTCCACCAAGGGTCACTGGACAGCAATCAGGAGTGGAAATCTTGTACAACTGTTTCCCTCTTCCTAACCAGGGGCACTGAAACCAATTGCATTACTCCACCACCACCCCAGCTAACTCAGTTCAAGCCAGTGAATGAACCTGTGACCTTCCTGATCTGTATGGCTTGGACAATGAGGAAGCCATTATCATATCCTTAAAAAATCTGTAAGAATTCTGATTACAGACTGACTGTAGATCTTTGGTTTGTTGCTCTAGGGATTGAGCGGTGATCTTTGATGACTCAGTTATCCCTTAACTGGGCTGGTCTCTGAACAAACATAGATAGTTGGTGAAGGTGACTCAGGACTTCCAATTTTTATTGTCTCATCTTTGCTAACACCGGGAATCAGGAGCTTCCTTTGTTTTAGCTTTCTACATTTATAACTTGTATCTGTTTCATTCCTTTTATTTAGATGCAGAATGGGATACCCAATTTATAAGAACAAAATATGGTGCAAGGAATAGCTAATCGGCCCCTCCAGCTCATTCCAACAATATTTCTTGTCCAGTTTATTCTAATTCCGGATGATGCCAAAGGACTGGAGGATTGCAAATGTTACACCCCTGTTCAAAGATGGGGAGGGGGGTAAACCCGGCAATTACAGGCCAGTCAGCCTAACGTTGCTGGTGGGGAAACTTTTAGAGACAATAATCCAGGACAAAATAAATTGGCACTTGGAAAAGTAAGCAGAAAGTCAGCACAGATTTGTTAAAGGAAAATCATGTTTGACTAACTTGACTGAGTTCTTTGATGAAGTAACAGAGAGGGTTGATAAGGGTAGTAAGGTTGATGTTGTGTATATGGACTTTCAAAAGACATTTAATAAAGTTCCACATAAGAGGTTAGTGTGCAAAATTAAAGCACATGGGATTGGGGGTAATATACTGGCATGGATTGAAAATTGGTTAACAGACAGGAAACAGAGAGTAGGAATAAATGGGTCTTTTTCGGGGTGGCAGGCAGTGACTAGTGGGGTACCGCAGGGATCAGTGTTTGGGCCCCAGCTATTCACAGTATATATCAATGATTTGGATGTGGGAACCAAATATAATATTTCCAAGTTTGCTGACAACACAAAACTAGGTGGGATCGTGAGTTGTGAGGAGGATGCAAAGAGGCTTCAAGGTGATTTAGACAAGTTGAGTGAGTGAGCAAATACATGGCAGATGCAGTATAATGTGGATAAACGTGAAGTTATCCACTTTGGAAGGAAAAACAGAAAGGCAGAGTATTATTTAAATGGTGATAGATTGGAGAATGTTGTTGTACAAAGGGACCTGGGGTGTCCTTGTGCACCAGTCACCGAAAGCAAATATACAGGTGCAGCAAGCAGTTAGGAAGGCAACTGGAATGTTGGCCTTCACTGCAGGAGGATTTGAGTATAGGAGCACGGATGTCTTACTGCAGTTATGCAAGGCCTTGGTGAGACCACACCTGGAGTATTGTGAGCAGTTTTGGTCTCCTTACCCAAGAAAGGATATACTTGCCATGGAGGTAGTGCAGCGAAGGTTCACCAGATTGATTCCTGGGATGGCAGGACTGTGGGATGAGGAGAGATTGGGTCGACTCAGCCTGTATTCACTCGAGTTTAGAAGAATGAGAGGGGATCTCATTGAAACATATAAAATTCTGACAGAGCTAGACAGACTGGATGCAGGGAGGATGTTCCTCCTGGCAGGGGGGGGGGGTGTCCAGAACAAGGGGTCACAGTCTCAGGATACAGGGTAGAACATTTAGGACTGAGATGAGGAGAAATTTCTTCACTCAGAGGGTAATGAACCTGTGGAATTCTCTACCACAGAAGGCTGTGGAGGCCAAGTCACTGAATATATTTAAGAAAGAGCTAGGTAGATTTCTAGACACAAAAGGCATCAAGGGGTATGGGGAGAGAGCAGGAATATGGTATTGAGATAGAGGATCAGCCATGATCATATTGAATGGCGGAGCAGGCTTGAAGGGCCAAATGGCCTACTCCTGCTCCTATTTTCTATGTTTCTATGTTAGCAAAATTAAAGCCCATGGGACTAAAGGGGCAGTGGATACAAAATTGGCGAGGGGACAGAAAGCAGAGAGTAGTGGTGAATGGTTGTTTTTCAGACTGGAGGGAAGTATACAGTGGTGTTCTCCAGGGGTTAGTATTAGGACCACTGCTCTTTCTGATATATATTAATGACCTGGACTTAAGTATAGAGGGTATAATTTCAAAGTTTGCAGATGACACGAAATTTGGAAATGTAGTAAACAATATGGAGGATATTAACAGACTTTATGAGGTTGACAGACTGGTGAAATGGGCAGACACATGGCAGATGAAATTTAACACAGAGAAGTGTGAAGTGATGCATTTTAGTAGGAAGAATGAGAGGCAATATAAACTAAACGGTACAATTTTAAAGAGGGTGCAGGAACTGAGAGACCTGGGGGTGCACATACACAAATCTTTGAAGGTGGCAGGACAAGTTGAGAAGGCTGTTAGAAAAGCATATGGGATCCTGGGCTTTAATTATAGAGGCACAGAGTACAAAAGCAAGGAAGTTATGCTGAACCTTTATAAAACACTGATTAGGCCTCAGCTGGAGTACTGAGTTCAATTCTGGGCACCACACTTTAGGAAGAATGTCATGGCCTTAGAGAGGGTGCAGAAGAGATTTACTAGAATGGTGTCAGGGATGAGGGACGTCAGTTATGTGGAGAGAATGGAGAAGCTGGAGTTGTTCTCCTTAGAACAGAGAAGGTTAAGGGGAGATTTGATATAGCTGTTCAATATCATGAACGGTTTTGACAGAGTAAATAAGGAGAAACTGTTTCCAGTGGCAGAAGGTTGGTAACCAGAGGATACAGATTTAAGGTGATCGGCAAAAGAGCCAGAGGCGACATGAGAAACCATTCTTTTTTAACACAGTGAGTTGTAATGGTCTGGAATGCACTGCCTGAAAGGGAGATGGAAGCAGATTCAATAGTAACTGTCAAAAGAGAATTGGATAAATACTTGAAGGGAAAACATTTAGAGGGCTATGGGGAAAGAATAGGGGAATGGGACTAATTGGATAGCTCTGACAAAGATGGGCCGAATGGCCTCCTCCTGTGCTGTACCTACTATGACACTATGAATTATAGAAATGCAAGAGAACTGAAGACAGTGGCACATCCCTTTCAGAAAGCATGCTGTCACCAGGCTTGATTAGCATATTTGCTTTAGGGAATAAAACCACACTTTGCCAATATGCTTTAATGTTGTGCAACATCTTTATACAATACCTTAAAATTGCTGCCAACATAATCAAAGCTTGGAAAGACAAAGTTATATTTTATTTGTATTGCTGGCAGATTGTTCTTAATGAAAGCATCTGGATTTGTGTTTAGAAATTTCATAGGCCCTACCATTATGTTTCACTAAAAATCTGCTGACAAATTCGGTGAGAAATCCTATGGCAATAGTTTTCCTCAACACTTTACACAGTATATGCTGCATCAAATATTTAACTGAGCTACGTAACAGAAAAATAAAATCTTTACTTTTACTTACCTCGGATTTGTCTGTCAATCACTCTCATTTCCTTCCTTATTTTTAATGACCATTCTGTGACCTAATCAAAGCCAAATTATAACAGTATTAAAACCAAGTAACATTTATTTTCCATGTTGCTTTAACGGCTGCAGAAATGCCACCTTAACTTGTGAATGGAAACAAACAGATGCGTTTCAGAACTCCTACCACATTGAAACAAGATTCAGGGGAGGTGAAGGACAATGTGCAGAGCTCTCATTAATGGAAACACAGGCATGCTTTTCAGCACACTGCTTTGCTATCCTCTTCATAAGCATTTAAGTCATGACTTTAAAAATTTTGATGTTTCCCATTTATTTTGCATTCCAAGGCCTCACACAAGCCTGCTGTTATGAGTTACTAGAGTGTGTGGGTTGGGATGATTCCTGTTTCGACTTCCCGGTGGGGAAGCAGTTGGTCTCTGCTCAGCAACTTGCCTCAACGACACAACCGAGATACAGTACTCTGTAGGAAGAATCGTGTGTGCAAACTCTCAACCTATCATTGTATTTACTTAACAAGTATTTTAAAAACAATGCAATGCCCAATATGGCAATGATAATATACTTTAATGAAAGTACAAGGAATAAACAGTGTTTCCTAATGTTGGAAGCAATGAGATGCAGTCAAACAAAATTTGAAATTACTAGTGTCACTGGTTATATTATTAAAACACCATTCAAAATTTTAGGCCTGAAAAAAATTCTAGATTTGGAAGGTTTTACTTGGAGCCCTATTTTCCCATACATGGCATAACACAGATTTTTGCTACCCTTATTAAAACAAATTAAGAAAGAACTTGCATTTATGTAGCGCTTTTCACAACCTCAGGGACATCCCAAAGCGTTTTACAGCAAATGAAGTACTTTTGAAGTGTAGTCACTGTTGTAGTGTAGGGAAACGCGGCAGCCAATTTGCGCACAGCAAGGTCCCACAAACAGCAATGAGATAATTGACCAGATAATAATATTTTACTATGCTAAAAGGTGCTATACAAATGAAAGTTGTTGTTGTTGCGCTGTTGGTTGAGGGATAAATAATGGCTATTTTTACCTGTCCCTTTCTATAAGTTTAAACAATCTTTTTAAACAGTGGCTATTAATATACTTCGCTGGAAACCGGGTGTGAGGAACTCTTGAGTTTGACAGAGTTGAAATTTACATCTCAAAGGTTAATAAGTGGAGCTACTGATAATTGAACTGTCTCCCCCTATTAAGATCAGTAACCCCTCCAAGTAATTTTCGTAAACACAGATAATCCCCATTTATGATGGAAAGTCGTAGGGTATGAATATATTCCACAAGTAGATTGAATGAGTCAGTTATAGTTGCAATAGCTGGATCACTACATCTACATATCCACCCCCTCCAAGCTCTTCAATTAATACCTTGTTTCTTTTAATTCTTCACAGTTTATGTCTCTTGAAAGTCTAACCAATAGCTACCATTTCTTACCCATATGATTAGTCCTTTGTCATACATTAATGCTCTTGGTCTATCTCCTATGACCTCAGCGGAACTCACCTCAAACTCCCTCATTTTCTTCAGTGAGATGGGTATCTGATACAGATGAAAACCCGTCATAATGTTTAAGAGTCTCCAAACCAAGCTACAAAGAAATTCAGAGGTAGAGGTAGGAATCACACATCATTTACCCAAATCCAGAGAGCTTAGATGCAGATTAGCAAGAGTAAAGACTTAGGGACCATTAAGGGTATTAAAGAGTACTGTTGGGGTTTAACTAACAAAAACCATGCAGGCTAGCAGCACAGAGCACTGCTAAGCTTCCCACTAAATAAGTCACAGGCTTGCAGGGTTATTTGAAATAGTGTGGAAAGAATCCCAGATTCCAATGATAGTTCTCTCTCTCCAGGTCCCATTAATGAGCCAAGCTGGCCAGTCAATCATCAACAGTGCCACGGATGACATGACCTCCATTGCTAAAGCAGCCTCCAAGAAGCTTTATTTTTCCCTCTTTCATCTTAAAGACTTTTCCCCTGAACAACTATTAACCTTCCATAAAATCCAAGTGCATCTAGGACCTCAAACTGTGGAACCCTTTTTCTTTCTCAGTCTTTCCTTTGTCCTAAAATCCTCAGGATGTTAAGACCCAGGCTTGGCATCGCCTAAACAGTACTTCTTGATTTACTTCATCTCTTTTACTCTTCTTAACCTTGATGTCCCGTATTTAAGGGCCTTAACCTTTCACCGTAGTTTCTCAACAAAAGAAAAACCTCAAATGTGCTTCCAGATACAACCTGGATTGGGAAGAGCAAAATGTATGACTGTGTTGTTGCACAGTTTTCAGTTTAAGTGGAAATAGTGAGATAGTTTCACATGACCACCATTATGCTTTATTGAAATCCTCATCACAGCACTAGTGCTTAAGATTTGGATCTGAGGGTGTCAGTAGGAGACTCTGGCCTCTGGAATGATCTCAGTAGTGTAGAGAAAGGACTAATTTTAAAGACATAACCTGATCTGGTCAGTATCAGTTGGTTGTTCAGTCAACCTCAGAAAAAAAACAATTAGACACACTATAACTAATGGTAAATTTGCATGAGCTTATTTATTTTCATCTGATTTGTTTATAAAGTACTGAATCCAAATCAGAATCAACCAAAAGTGACTTTCCTTGATGGGTTAGCCAGTAAGCACAATTTCTACAGCGGTTCAAGAAGCCAGCTCACCATCACTTTCTCAAGGGCAACTCAGGATGGGCAATAAATGCTGGCCTTGCCAATGATCCCCATATCCCAAGAATATATAAATATAAATATATATATATATATATATATATATATATATCTATCTATATATATATATATACACATACATACACATACAATATGAAACTAGTCAGCAGTGGGTTTTAGATTTAGGACAGGAGTTAATAACAGTGAGACTGTCATTAGTACAGAGCAATGACAATAGCTTTAGCCTATCAACGAGAAATATGTCATTTTTTTTTATTCGTTCATGGGATGTGGGCGTCGCTGGCAAGGCCAGCATTTAATGCCCTTCCCTAATTGCCCTTAAGAAGGTGGTGGTGAGCTGCCTTAGTGAACCGTTGAAGTCCGTGTAGTGAAGGTTCTCCCACAGTGCTGTTAGGTAGGGAGTTCCAGGATTTTGACCCAGCAACACCTGACAAGCAGCCCCCATTTTCTGTGACTTTTTTTTTATAACCAACAATACAAACTCCTTTGTTATATTGCAAAATATAATAATCCTAGATTTATTCGTGTCAATGTCTTCACAAATTATATCACTGTCTTTCCTCCATGGTCAGACCCTAGAAACAATACCCAAAAGATATGGGGAAGAAAAATTTATCACTGAATAATGAATCATCAGAAGCACATTTGTTAATGCAGTGTATCTTGCATCAGAGTCATAACAGACAGGGAGACATTTTATCTAAACAGTTTGAAGTACATTCTTTATCCACATTAAGTTTTTTCTCCGATCTTTTTCCTTAATTGACCTTGGTTATTATCTGGTTTTTCACCTCTCCCAGGAGATTACATGGCTCCGGGCAGGAGGGAGTGTCTGTATCGTGATGCACAATTATATGGGATAGGCCAGACTGGAGTTCCACCCTACATACACTACATGTCCAAAACTCCACCACCCACATCTTACCCACATGAGCTATTTGCATCTGTCTTTACCAAGGAAGAAGATGCTGCCAGAGTCTCAGTAAAGGAAGATGTAGTTGAGATACTGGATGGGCTAAAAATTGATAAAGGTACTAGAAAAGCTAGCTGTACTTAAAGTAGATAAGTCACCCGGTCCAGATGGGATGCATCCTAGGAAGGGTGGAAATTGCGGAGGTACTGGCCATAATCATCCAAACATCCTTAGATACATAGGTAGTGCCAGAAGACTGGAGAATTGCAAATGTTGACCCTTGTTCAAAAAAGGGTGTAAGGATAAACCCAGCAACTACAGGCCAGTCAGTTTAACTTCGGTGGTGGGGGAACTTTTAGAAACAATAATCCAGGACAGAATTAGCAGTCACTTGGACAAGTATAGATTGATTAGGGAAAGCCAGCACAGATTTATTAAAGGCAAATCGTGTTTAACTAACTTGACAGAGTTTTTTGAGAAGGTAACAGAGAGGGTAGATGAGGGCAATGCAGTTGATGTGGTGCGTATGGACTTTCAAAAAGCATTTGATAAAGTGCCGCATAATAGGTCTGTCATCAAGATTGAATCCTATGGAATAAAGGGGGCAGTAGCAACATGGATTCATGGCTAAGTAACAGGAAACAGAGTAATGGTGAACAGTTGTTTTTCAGACTGGAGGGAGGTGTACAGTGGTGTTCCCCAGGAATCGGTACTAGGACCACTGCTTTTCTTGGGTGTACAGGGCACAATTTCCAAATTTGCAGAAGACACAAAACTTGGAAGTGTAGTGAACAGTGAGGAGGATAGTGATAGGCTTCAAGAGGATATAGACAGGCTGCTGGAATGGGCGGACATGTGGCAGATGAAATTTAAAGCAGAAAAATGCAAAGTGATACATTTTGGTAGGAAGAACGTGGAGCGACAATATAAACTAGAGGGCACAATTCTAAAAGGGGTACAGGAACAGAGAGATCTGGGGGTATATGTGCACAAATTGTTGAAGGTGACAGGGCAGGTTGAGAAAGTGGTTAAAAAAGCATACGGGATCCTGGGCTTTATAGAGGCATAGAGTACAAAAGCAAGGAATTCATGATGAACCTTTATAAAACACTGGTTCGACCACAACTGGAGTGTTGTGTCCAGTTCTGGGCACCACACTTTGGGAAAGATGTGAAGGCCTTAGAGAGGGTGCGGAGAAGATGTATTAGAATGAATACAGGAACGAGGGACTTTAGTTATGTGGACAGACTGGAGAAGCTGGGGTTGTTCTTCTTGGAGTAGAGAAGATTGAGAGGAGATTTGATAGAGGCATTTAAAATCATGGAGGTTCTAGGCCGAAAAGATAGAGAGAAACTGTTCCCATTGGTGGAAGGGACAAGAACCAGAAGACACAGATTTAAGGTGACTGGCAAAAGAACCAAAGGTGACATGAGGAGAAACTTTTTTACACAGCGAGTAGTTAGGATCTGGAACACAGTGTCAGGGGTGGGGAGGGGGTGATGGAGGCAGATTCAATCATGACCTTCAAAAGCGAACTAGATAAGTACTTGAAAGGAAAAGATTTGCAGGGCTACAGGGATAGGGCAGGGGAGTGGGACTAGCTGGATTGCTCTTGCATAGAGTCGGCACGGACTCAATCGGCCAAATGACCACCTTCTGTGCTGTAACCTTTCTACGATACTATTCCTCACTTATTCCTGCTCTCACCCTATCCCCGCTGGCCTGCACTGTTCCCCAACCGCTACGGTGTCTAATTTAAAATCTTCATCCTTATTTACAAGTCCCATTATGGCCTGACCCTTCTCTACCTCTGTAACCGCCACAAGCACTACATACTGTACCAGCATGTACCCTCTGTTTCTCTTGACTCTGGCTTCTTTTATGGGACAATGCTGCTGCAGAATGGCTGCCACATTTGTCTAAACAACAGTTACTGCACTCAGAAAGGAATTCACTTTGAAGCTTTTGAGATGTTCGATTACACAATAAGACACTGTTTAAATCCAGGTATTTAATTTCTTCACGTGTAACACTAGACAGTGAGTTTCAGCTGGCTAATTCTACCCAAATGAAGGGAAAAACAATGGCTGACCCAAATTCAGTCCTGGATAACTAGCAGGAACAGCAAACCTGCTTCATTTTATTCGCTCAAGCCAGAACAGCTGAAGCCAAGTTTAGTGCCCCGCCATCATCAGGGATGGTATCAACCAACTCAGCACATACCAGGAATTCACCCAGTGACCTTCCTGGTTTGTATGGTTCACTTTGTCTTTACCAATAGAGTCATAAAAGGATGCCATATACTTTAAAAGAAAGATAGACTTGCATTTATATAGCGCCTTTCACAACCTCAGCACATCCCCATGAATTACCTCTAAATTGTGGTCACTGTTGTAATGTAGGAAACGCTGCAGCCAATTTGTGCACAGCGAGATCCCACAAACAGCAACGTGACAATGACCAGCTAGTCTGTTTTTAGGTGTTGGTTGAGGGATAAATTTTGGCCAGGACACCAGGAGAACTCCCCTGCTCTTCTTCGAATAGTGCCATAGGATCTGTTATGCCCACCTGAGGGGGCAGACGGGGCCTCAGTTTAACGTCTCATCCGAAAGAGGACACCTCCAGCTGTGCAGCGCTCCCTCAATACTGCACTGAAGTGCCAGCTAGATTTTGTGCTCAAGTCTCTGTAGTGGGATTTGAACCCACAACCTTCTGACTCAGAGATGAGTGTGCTATCACCGAGCCACAGCTGACACTTTAAATGCCTGAAAGGGTGAATAATATGATATACAGGATTGCAACAACATTTCACATTTATAAAGTACCTTTAACATAGTAAAACGTCCCAAGGCGCTTCACAGGAGCATTATCAAACAAAATTTGACACCGAGCCACATAAGGAGATATTAGGACAGGTGACCAAAAACTTGGTCAAAGAGGCAGGTTTTAAGGAGAAAGAGGTGGAGAGGTTTGGGGAAGGAATTCTAGAGTTTAGAACTTACACAGCTGAAGACATGGCCACCAATGGTGGAGCAGTAAAAATTGGGGATGCACAAACGGCCAGAATTGGGAAAATGCAGGGTTCTCGGAGGATTGTAGGGCTGGAGGAGGTTACAGAGATAGGGAGGGGGCAAGGGCACGGAGGGATTTGAACACAATGATGAGAATTTTAAATTTGAGGCATTGCTGGACTGGGAGCCAATGCACTGAGGGACCTGAATAACACATTACACACCAATGGATGATGGACCTAGAGTAACACAAACACCAGGGGTCTAATGGACCTGGAGCAATACACTAAACAACAATGTACTGAGGGACCTGGAACAATACATTAAATACCAATGCATTTGCAGTGTCAGCTGTGGCTCAGTTGGTAGCACTCTTGCCTCTGAATCAGAAGGTTGTGGGTTGAAGTCCCACTCCAGAGACTGGAGCACAAAATCTATGCTGACACTCCAGTGCAGTACTGAGGGAGTACTGTATTTTTGGAGGTGTCTTCTTTCGGATGAGACGTTAAACCAAGACCCTGTCTGCCCTCTCAGGTAGACGTAAAAGATCCCACAGCACTATTTCAAAGAGGAGCAGGGGAGTTATCCCTGGTGTCCTGGCCAATATTTATCCCTCAACCAACATCACTAAAACAGATTATCTGGTCATTATCAAACTGCTGATTGTGGGAGCTTGCTGTGCGCAAATTGGCTGCCGCATTTCCTACATTACAACAGTGACTTTTTTTATTATTCGTTCATGGGATGTGGGCGTCGCTGGCAAGGCCAGCATTTATTGCCCTTGAGAAGGTGGTGGTGAGCTGCCGCCTTGAACCGCTGCAGTCCATTTGACTACACTTCAAAAAATACTTCATTGGCTGTAAAGCGCTTTGGGATATCCTGAGGTCGTGAAAAGCGCTACATAAGTGCAAGTCTTTTTCTTTAAAACTGAGTGGTCTGGAACAGTGCATTAAAGGCCAAAGCAGCGAGGGGCCTGGGACAATGCATCAATCGCCAATGCAGCGAGGGGCCTGGGACAGTGCATTAAAGGCCAATGCAGCGAGGGACCCGGGACAGTGCATTAAAGGCCAATGCAGCGAGGGACCCGGGACAGTGCATTAAAGGCCAATGCAGCGAGGGACCCGGGACAGTGCATTAAAGGCCAATGCAGCGAGGGACCCGGGACAGTGCATTAAAGGCCAATGCAGCGAGGGACCCGGGACAGTGCATTAAAGGCCAATGCAGCGAGGGACCCGGGACAGTGCATTAAAGGCCAATGCAGCGAGGGACCCGGGACAGTGCATTAAAGGCCAATGCAGCGAGGGACCCGGGACAGTGCATCAAACGCCAATGCAGCGAGGGGCCCGGGACAGTGCATGAAGGGCCCTTCCCATTATTTACAGTGATCATCTCAACCTAACTCGCTGTCTGGAGTATTATGACGTCACCTGACTGGCAGGTACACGTCCCACTGGTGGGGGGCTCCAACCGACCAATAAACAGTGGAAGGAGGCGGGACCTCCCTCAGGCTCGGTTGCACGACGAAAACAACTCCCAAATACAAGAGACTACCGACGGCGAAGGGAAGTAGAGTCGATGATCAGAAAGTCGGACAAAACCGGATTTAAACCGCCCATCTCTCCCGAAATCAAGTGACCCGGGACGGGACGGGACGTGAAACAACCACTTTTTTTTTTTCGCAGTTGCTCCTCGCTCTGCGCAGACTCCCAATATCTGATCACTTTACCCGGTTTAAGTGTATAATGTTACTCGTGTGGCAATCGGTAATTTTTTTTTTCTTAAAAAAGACTCGTCGTTACCAAATCCTTGGGCGGCCGCTCCTGTGATCTACCGAACAGCCCCATGACAAACGTCGCCTGACCCGAGCCTCGCTCTCACCCCGCCCCACGCGCGCGACTTCCGGTTTCAATGACGTCACCGGCCACGGCCCGTGTGTTCTGCTGAGCTGCCGCAAGAGGCGCTGCAGCAGGGTGGTGGAGGAACAAGACAACAATACATCAGGGACTTATTTCAGGGTTTTTTTTTTGGTTTTCTGCACAGGGAACATACCCTAAACCCCCCCCCCCCCCCTTATAAAAGGAGGGCCTAAAACACACAAAAAAACAAAAAAGTAAAAAAAAAAATCGAGTGTCATTAAAAAAAGAAAGAAAAACAATACATCAGGGGGAGGCCCACCCTCTTTTTCTTTTGGCTTATAAAAGCCTAACAGTGTCACACATCATCATCACTATGATGTAAGATGGTTTTAGGAACCAGAAATGCAATATGCCTGATTTTTTTTTTGTCATGTAATTCACCTACTTGCCCACTTCGTTTGCCTCCATAATAAAGTGATGGAGGGGATGAGACGACTGGACGGTGCATTTAGACACTAGCTTTTCACCTCTGTAGCCTGAGTTCAAATCCAGCACAGGAAAAACAAAATCTTCAAACTTGGTCACTAGTAGCTTTGCGCTACCCCTTATGTTGCGAGATGGAGGTTTTACAGGGTTTGAGACAATGGCCAAAAGTAGACAAAATACTTTGAAATTTCACACTCCACACTTACCTAACCTGATAACATACAAGGATGAAATAATGAATACAGAAAGTGCTGGTAACAGTTTGTCAGATACTTCTTTCAGACAGGCATAGATAATACATATAAAATCACAGAAAAACTCAAGGGAGGAATCACGAGTGCAATGAAGCAATAGGTCTTCTCAGTAAAGTAATGAACGGAGATAATAGATGTATAGCTAAGGAAGTGGGATGCGTGGGGGGAATGGGGAAATGGAGTGATGGAAAACCAAGGGATCAGGTGTGAAATTAAAGCAGGTTTGAAAATTAGGATTAATTTGGCTAATCTGAAGTTATTGAAGTCAATTTTCAGACTGGAAGATTGCAAGCTGCCTTGAAGAAAGATGATATTGTGTTTGAGGTTTGTGTTAAGCTTTGTTGGAACAAAACCAAATTATTTTCTTCTTCTTTGGCAATCCCTCGATAATCGAGTAAGATTGTTTCTCAGCAGAAAAAGAAAAAAAAATTAGAGTTGCAACAATGGACATGTCTTTGGTGAGCAAAAAAAAACAAATAGAAAGATACTAAAAGCACAATAACAAAATCTACACAGTATACAAACCCAAAGGCTCAGAATCAGAATATTGTCTCCTGGCAGCCATTACACTTTTCCAAGGAAGTCTCCAGGACATAATCTTACGCTGACAGAACAATAAATGTTATATATATTAGTCACTCTCCCATGGCATTACACACATGGATTCAAGACCATAATCTTCAGGTGAACTGAGGTTAGAGGTCTGGGGATAATTGGACCAAGGAACACAGATGTAATTTAGTGCCAATTTTAAAGTTATACATTCTGCCCTTATTTTTAAGAAGTATTTCAATTGTAAATTCCCTTGTCCACATTTATAACAGAAACTATCTATGTAAAGTTGTTATGCTGTAATTACACGCATCAGCCAGTGGTGCCATTGGAGCACCTCCACTGGAGGGAGGTGCAGATACAACATGACAGGTTTACACAGATAGTTTCCATTATAAATGTGGATATAGGAATCTATAATGGAAAAGCTGACAGGAACTGCTTGCAAGATCTTTAAGTTTCTCCATCTCCATCATAGTGTCTGACGACACTACATTCTGCACTAGAGGTTCTGAAATGTCCTTTTATCTCAGCCGAGGATTGTTCCCTTGACTGGGTCAGTCCCATTTCCTGTGTTTATGCCTTAACCCTTCTTATCCTCTCACAACTGTGACAGTGTATCCCACATACAACATGATCCCACCACCAAACACATATTCCCTTCCTCTCCCCACTTTGCTCTCTGCGATGACTATTCCCTCCATGATATCCTGATTTACTGTTGTGTCAGTGACATCTGGGATTCCCCGACTTGACGTTTAAATCATAGTCACCCAGCTTTACCTATCTTGGCATTTGTTTAGGTTTCAATATGACTCAGGAACAGAGGCAGGCAGAGACTATAATTACTCCTTGTAACATTTATTCAAAATCTGCAAAAGGATTCCCTTTAAAATTCTCTTATGCTCTTATTCCATAACAATCAAGTGCATTGTACTAAAACATTGTATATAACCATCCATTTGCAATGCCTTCATTGGACTTGGGTCCTTTCACCCAAACAGCCCGTTGACCTTCTAAGTCTTTGCCCAGCATGAGCTGTTTTTGGCTTTCTGGCACCTCTTCACTGTTCTCTTGATGCACTTTCTCTCTTCTATTGATACCCAAGTTGTTTACATCTCAGGAAATGTAGTTGCCTTGACCTGTTTATAGACCCCGCTCCTCAACTGTTGATTATCCAGGGGGCCCTTTTGTACGTCTGCATGCCACTTCTCAATTCCACTGTGCTTTTCTTTTTAAGATCAAGACCTTACCTCATACATGATCAGCATTGTGGTCAGGTCATTATCAGTTCATGCTGTACCTTTCCATTTTATATTCCAAATGTTAATTTTCTACCATGGTACATTATTTCACATTTTAGTTACAGCAACTTCTACACAAAATAAGCATCCAGTTTCAATAATTGAACAAGTAACAAAAGAAATAAAGGAAGACTTGCATTTATATAGCACCTTTCACAACCTCAGGACCTCCCAAAGCGCTTTACAGCCAATTAAGTACTTTTGGAATATAGTTACTGTTGTAATGTAGGAAATGCGGCAGCCAATTTGCACACAGCAAGGTCCCACGAGCAGCAATGAGATCATGATCAGATAATCTGTTTTTAGTGATGTTGGTTGAGGGATAAATATTGGCCAGGAGGAAACTCCCCTGCTCTTCTTTGAAATAGTGCCATGGGATCTCTTATGTCTCTCAGAGAGCAGACAGAGCCTCAGTTTAACATCTCAGCTGAAAGACAGCACCTCCGACAGTGCAACACTCCCTCGGTACTGCAGTAGAGTGTCAGCCAAGATTATAATTAGTGTACAACAGTATCACAACACTACTTCCAGCATTCCTTCCTCTGACACCTTCCTGTGCAAACACAGAAGACCTGGCCATTCACCCCCTCCCATTCAATTTTTCAGGGGCCCAAACATTCCATCCTTGTGAAAGAGCAATTTACATGCACTTCATCCATTCTAGTATTCTGAACTTGCTGCTCACAGTTCGATCTCCTCTGCATTCAGCAAACTAAATGCAGACCGCTTTGCCAAACACTGAAGTTCTGTCCGCAAATCTAAACCCCAGCTCCCTGTGGTTTTCCAATTTAACTCCCCCCCCGCCCCCCCAATTCCCACTCTGATCTCTATGTATTTCTCACTTCCCTCGTATGCTTTTCCAGTGAACCTTATTGTAAGCTTCAGAAACAGTATCTAATTTTGCTCCTAGGCACTCCGTAACTCTATTGTCTGAACACAATGGTAAATAGTTAAAATTTAAAAGGAGTAGTCAAGCAGAGAGACCATGGGGATTCATATACACAAATCTTTAAAAGTGAGGAAAAGATTGGGCTGTAAAAAAGGCACATCAGATCCTTGCTTTCATAAATAGGGGTATGAATACAAAAGTAGAGGCAAGGCTAATCATTGGTTAGGAGGCAGTTAGAACATTTTGTCCAGTTTTGGACGTCTTCATTTAGGAAGGATGTCAAAGTCATGGAGAAGATGCAAAAGTTATCCATTAAGATGATACCAGGAATGAGTTATGAAGAGAGATTTGGTAAACTGGGACTCTTTTTATTGCAACAAAGAAGATTAAGAGGAGATATAATAGAGCAGTTCAAAATTATGAGGGCATTTGATAAGGTAAATGGAGAAAGTTATTTTCACTGGTCAGTGAGACAGTAACTAGAGGACATAAATTTAAGTTCATCACCAAAAGAACAAAGAGAGAGGTTGGGACTTATTCTATTATACAGAGGTTGTTAGGACATGGAATATCCTAACAGAAACAATGGTGGAAGCAGCCTCCATAACAGCTTTTAAAAGGGAAGTGGATAAATATTTGACAATGAAAATTTTTTGAAAAGTTATGGAGAAAGGGCAGGGGAGTAGCATGAAGTGCAAAGTTTTTTCAGAAAGCTGACACAGGCACAATCCTTCTGTATTGATAATTGTTATGATTCAAGAAGGTCTCTAACTTTATAAGTAGTCATACACTGTAAGTACAGTTATAGTTCTGAAAGTCCCCTTGATTAACAACATTCTAGGTCAAAGAACAGGAAAGGTAGGTGGGAGAGGTCAGTGTTTTGGACATGAGGCAATGATCTCACAATTTCCTGTCAGTCTTGGCAGTGGCGGCACTCTTACCTTTGAGTCAGAAGATTGTTGGTTCAGGTCCTATTCCAGAGGCTTGAACACAAAATCTAGGCTAATACATCAGTGAAGTACTGAGGAAGTGCTGTAGTGCTGGATGCACCATCTTTTGTATGAGACATTAAAACAAGGCTCCATCTGCCCTCTCAGGTGGGGTCTTGAGGGAAGTGGCAGTAGGGATTGTGGATGCTTTGGTAATAATTTTCCAAAATTCTCTGGACTCGGCAAAGGTCCCGGCAGATTGGAAAACTGCTAATGTAACACCGTTATTTAAAAAGGGTAGTAGGCAGAAGGCTGGAAATTATAGACCAGTTAGCTTAACATCTGTGGTGGGTAAAATTTTGGAGTCTATTATTAAGGAGACAGTAGCAGAACATTTGGATAAACATAATTTAATAGGACAAAGTCAGCATGGCTTTATGAAGGGGAAGTCATGTCTGACAAATTTGCTTGAGTTCTTTGAGGATATAACGTACAGGGTGGATAAAGGGGAACCAGTGGACGTAGTGTATTTGGACTTCCAGAAGGCATTCGACAAGGTGCCACATAAAAGATTATTGCTCAAGATAAAGAATCACTGGATTGGGGGTAATATTCTGGCATGGGTGGAGGATTGGTTATCTAATAGGAAGCAGAGAGTTGGGATAAATGGTACATTCTTGGACTGGCAACCTGTAGCCAGTGGTGTTCCGCAGGGGTCGGTGCTGGGTCCCCAACTCTTTACAATCTATATTAACGATTTGGAGGAGGGGACCGAGTGTAACATATCAAAGTTTGCAGATGATACAAAGATGGGAGGGAAAGTAGAGAGTGAGGAGGACATAAAAAACCTACAAGGGGATATAGACAGGCTGGGTGAGTGGGTGGAGATTTGGCAGATGCAATACAATATTGGAAAATGTGAGGTTATGCACTATGGCAGGAAAAATCGGAGAGCAAGTTATTATCTTAATGGCGAGCAACTGGAAAGTACTGCAGTACAAAGGGATCTGGGGGTCCTAGTGCAAGAAAATCAAAAAGTTAGTTTGCAGGTGCAGCAGGTGATCAAGAAGGCCAACGGAATGTTGGCTTTTATTGCTCGGGGGATAGAATATAAAAACAGGGAAGTATTGCTGCAGTTATATAAGGTATTGGTGAGACCGCACCTGGAATACTGCATACAGTTTTGGTCTCCATACTTAAGAAAAGACATACTTACTCTCGAGGCAGTACAAAGAAGGTTCACTCGGTTAATCCCGGGGATGAGGGGGTGGACATATGAGGAGAGGTTGAGTAGATTGGGACTCTACTCATTGGAGTTCAGAAGAATGAGAGGCGATCTTATTGAAACATATAAGATTGTGAAGGGGCTTGATCGGGTGGATGCGGTAAGGATGTTCCCAAGGATGGGTGAAACTAGAACTAGGGGGCATAATCTTAGAATAAGGGGCTGCTCTTTCAAAACTGAGATGAGGAGAAACTTCTTCACTCAGAGGGTAGTAGGTCTGTGGAATTTGCTGCCCCAGGAAGCTGTGGAAGCTACATCATTAAATAAATTTAAAACAGAAATAGAGAGTTTCCTAGAAGTAAAGGGAATTAGGGGTTACGGGGAGCGGGCAGGAAATTGGACATGAATTTAGATTTGAGGTTAGGATCAGATCAGCCATGATCTTATTGAATGGCGGAGCAGGCTCGAGGGGCCGATTGGCCTACTCCTGCTCCTATTTCTTATGTTCTTATGTTCTTATGTTCAAATGATCCCATGGCACTAATCGAAGAGGACCAGGGGAGTTGTCCTGGCCAATATTTATCTCTTAACCAACATCACTAACACAGATTATCTGGTCATTTATCTCATTACATTTTGGCAATTGGTACCTTGCTGTGTGCAAATTGGCTGCTGTATTTCCCTATATTACAACAGTGACTACACTTCAAAAGTACTTAATTGGCTATAAAGTGCTTTGGGATGTCGTGAAATACGCTATATAAATGCAAGTTCTCCAGTACTCAGTCTTTTTTTAAAAATAGTCTTTAACCAAGGGAAGTACCTTTGGTAGAACCGATTGAAATTCTGTTGCATTCTCTTACCAACTAAATTTCTTGCATTTTCACACATTATACAGTACAATGAATGCAGTGTTTACAATTCAGGTTTTCTCAGTTGTAATTCTATGTACATGGCATTAGGTGACATGACTTTGTTCCTGTTCATCAAGATGATCAGTCTGTTAAATATGAGTTCTCACTTTACAATTCTAAATCCTTTGTAAATGTGAATCATTTGTATGGGTGCAAGATGACCTCTATTATTCAATAGGAAACTGGGCACAGTAAACACGTTATTGTTCAGCTGCTGGCAAAAATAATAAGTGCAGTAAACTGTATCTTCAAATATTGTTTGTAACTGACCAACAATCTTTGATTAGTCAATGAACTGATGCTGTTATGATGTTTTTCCTCACACATTTCTTTCCTTTCTCTACTCCGAGCCACCATTTTTCTTTCAACCAAAACGTACACACAAAGTCCATTCATTGGAATTTTGCTGCTTACAAAATGGCTGATATGTCACTACACTGCCAAGTAATTTTTTTTCTTTCGTTCATGGGATGTGGGCGTCGCTGGCGAGGCCAGCATTTATTGCCCATCCCTAATTGCCATTGAAAAGGTGGTAGTGAGCTGCCGTCTTGAACCGCTGCAGTCCGTGTGGTGAAGGTTCTCCCACTGTGCTATTAGGAAGGGAGTTCCAGGATTTTGACCCAACGACGATGAAGGAACGGCGATATATTTCCAAGTCGGGATGGTGTGTGACTTGGAGGGGAACGTGCAGGTGGTGCTGTTCCCATGTGCCTGCTGCCCTTGTCCTTCTAGGTGGTAGAGGTCGCGGGTTTGGGAGGTGCTGTCGAAGAAGCCTTGGCGAGTTCCTGCAGTGCATCCTGTGGATGGTACACACTGCAGCCACAGTGCGCCGGTGGTGAAGTGAGTGAATGTTTAGGGTGGTGGATGGGATCCCAATCAAGCAGGCTGCTTTGTCCTGGATGGAGTAGAGCTTCTTGAGTGTTGTTGGAGCTGCACTCATCCAGGAAAGTGGAAAGTATTCCATCACACTCCTGACTTGTGCCTTGTAGATGGTGGAAAGGCTTTGGGAAGTCAGAAGGTGAGTCACCTGCCGCAGAATACCCAGCCTCTGACCTGCTGTTGTAGCCACAATATTTATGTGGCTGGTCCAGTTAAGTGTCTGGTCAATGGTGACCCCCCAGGATGTTGATTGTGGAGGATTCGGCGATGGTAATGCCGTTGAATGTCAAGGGGAGGTGGTTAGACTCTCTCTTGTTGGAGATGGTCATTGCCTGGCACTTATCTGGCGCGAATGTTATTTGCCACTTATCAGCCCAAGCCTGGTTGTTGTCCAGATCTTGCTGCATGCGGGCACGGACTGCTTCATTATCTGAGGGATTGCGAATGGAACTGAACACTGTGCAGTCATCAGCGAACATCCCCATTTCTGACCTTATGATGGAGGGAAGGTCATTGATGAAGCAGCTGAAGATGGTTGGGCCGAGGACACTGCCCTGGGGAACTCCTGCAGCAATGTCCTGGGGCTGAGATGATTGGCCTCCAACAACCACTTCCATCTTCCTTTGTGCTAGGTATGACTCCAGCCACTGGAGAGTTTTCCCCCTGATTCCCATTGACTTCAATTTTACGAGGGCTCCTTGGCGCCACACTCGGTCAAATGCTGCCTTGATGTCAAGGGCAGTCACTCTCACCTCACCTCTGGAATTCAGCTCTTTTGTCCATGTTTGGACCAAGGCTGTAATGAGGTCTGGAGCCGAATGGTCCTGGCCGAACCCAAACTGAGCATCGGTGAGCAGGCTATTGGTGAGTAAGTGCCGCTTGATAGCACTGTCGACGATACCTTCCATCACTTTGCTGATGATTGAGAGTGGACTGATGGGGCGGTAATTGGCCGGATTGGATTTGTCCTGCTTTTTGTGGACAGGACATACCTGGGCAATTTTCCATTGTCGGTTAGATGCCAGTGTTGTAGCTGTACTGGAACAGTTTGGCTAGAGGCGTGGCTACTTCTGGAGCACAAGACTTCAGCACTACAGCTGGGATGTTGTCAGGGCCCATAGCCTTTGCTGTATACAGTGCACTCAGCCATTTCTTGATATCACGTGGAGTGAATCGAATTGGCTGAAGACTGGCTTCTGTGATGGTGGGGATGTCGGGAGGAGGCCGAGATGGATCATCCACTTGGCACTTCTGGCTGAAGATAGCCTTGTCTTTTGCACTCACGTGCTGGACTCCGACATCATTGAGGATGGGGATGTTTGCAGAACCTCCTCCTCCCATTAGTTGTTTAATTGTCCACCATCATTCACGACTGGATGTGGCAGGACTGCAGAGCTTTGATCTGATCCGTTGGTTGTGGAATCGCTTAGCTCTGTCTATAGCATGTTGCTTCCGCTGTTTAGCATCCATGTAGTCCTGAGTTGTAGCTTCACCAGGTTGGCACCTCATTTTTAGGTATGCCTGATGCTGCTCCTGGCATGCTCTTCTACACTCCTCATTGAACCAGGGTTGATCCCCGGGCTTGTTGGTAATGGTAGAGTGAGGAATATGCCCGGCCATGAGGTTACAGATTGTTCTGGAATATATTTCTACTGCTGATGATGGCCCACAGCGCGTCATGGATGCCCAGTTTCGAGCTGCTAGATCTGTTCTAAATCTATCCCATTTAGCATGGTGATAGTGCCACACAGTGTGAAGACAGGACTTCATCTCCACGAGGACCGTGCGGTGGTCACTCCTACCAATACTGTCATGGACAGATGCATCTGCGACAGGTAGATTGGTGAGGATGAGGTATATAATTCTTTGTCTATGAATTGCTTTCAGACATAAGTCGCTGTATAATTGTAAGCCTTTCCTTTCTTTCTTTTCCTCTTCTCCTGAAGTTACCAACTCTTGTTGTGGAATGGAGAAATGGTGCAGGAGGGAGGGCTTCAGGATCCTGGGGCATTGGGGACAGTTCTCGGGCAGGAGGGGCCTGTTCAAGATGGATGGGTGCACCTCAACAGAGCTGAGACCAATGTCCTCGCTGGGAGGTTGACTCGTGCTGTGGGGGAGGGTTTAAATTAATTTGGCAGGGGGATGTGCACCATGATAAAAGATTTGAGAGGAGAAACAAGGTGCACAGAGGGCTGGGAGAGACAAATAGCATTAAAGAATAGTTCAGAAAGAGGAGGGATCAAACAGGGTCAAATGTGAGGCAGTCTAAGATGGGTTTGAAGTACATGTGTGTAATTGCACGTAGCTTAAATAAGATTGGTGAGCTGCAGACTCAAGTTGCCACATGGGACTATGATATAGTTTTTATAAATATTTGTTCATGGGATGTGGGCATCGCTGGTGAGGCCAGCATTTATTGCCCATCCCTAATTGCCCTTGAGAAAGTGGTGGTGAGCCACCTTCTTGAACTGCTGTAGTCCGTGTGGTGAAGGTTCTCCCACAGTGCTGTTAGGAAGGGAGTTCCAGGATTTTGACCCAGCGACGATGAAGCAATATATTTCCAAGTCGGGATGGTGTGTGACTTGGAGGGGAACGTGCAGGTGGTGTTGTTCCCATGTGCCTGCTGCTCTTGTCCTTCTAGGTGGTAGAGGTCATGGGTTTGGGAGGTTCTGAAGAAGAAGCCTTGGCGAGTTGCTGCAGTGCATCCTGTGGATGGTACACACTGCAGCCACTGTGTGCCGGTGGTGAAGGGAGTGAATGTTTAGGGTGGTGGATGGGGTGCCAATCAAGTTGGCTGCTTTATCCTGGATGGTGTCGAGCTTCTTAAGTGTTGTTGGACCTGCACTCATCCAGGCAAGTGGAGCGTATTCCATCACATGCCTGACTTGTGCCTTGTAGATGGTAGGCCTGGAGCCGAGTGGTCCTGGCCGAACCCAAACTGAGCATCGGTGAGCAGGTTATTGGTGAGTAAGTGCCACTTGATAGCACTGTCGCCGACACCTTCCATCACTTTGCTGATGATTGAGAGCAGACTGATGGGGCGGTAATTGGCCGGATTGGATTTGTCCTGCTTTTTGTGGATAGGACATACCTGGGCAATTGTCCACATTGTTGGGTAGATGCCAGTGTTGTCGCTGTACTGGAACAGCTTGGCTGGAGACCAATATTAATGACTTGGACTTGGGCATAGATGGTATAATTTCAAAGTTTGTGGATGACTCGGAAAGGTAGTAAACAAGGAGGATAGTAACAGACTTCAGGCGGACACACTGGTGCAATGGGCAGACAGATGGCAGATGAAATTTAACTCCACAGAGAAACATGAAGTGATACATTTTGGTAGGAAGAATGAGGAGACACAATATAAATTAAATGGTACAATTTTAAAGGGGGTGCAGGAACAGAGAGAGCTGGGGGTGTATGTACACAATCTTTGAAGGTGGCAAGACAAGTTTAGACGGCTGTTAAAAAAGCATAAGGGACCCTGGGCTTTATTAATAATGAGTACAAAAGCAAGGAAGTTATGCTAAACCTTTATAATACACCGACTAGGCTTCAGTAGGCTTCAGCTGGAATTCTGGCACCAAACGTTAGGAAGGATGTGAAGGCCTTAGAGAGGGTGCAGAAAAGATTTACTAGAATGGTGCCATGGATGAGGGACTTCAGTTATGTGGAGTGACTGGAGAAGTTGGGGTTGTTCTCCTTAGAGCAGAGAAGGTTAAGAAGAGATTTGGTAGAATCATGAATGGGTTTGATGGAGTAAATAAGGAGAAACTGTTTCCCACGGCAGAAGGGTCGGTAACCAAAGGACACAGATTTAAGGTGATCAGCAAAGGAACCAGAGGCAATATGAGGACATTCTTTTTGATGCAGCGAGTTGTTATGACCTGGAATGCACTGCCTGAAAGGGTGGTGGAAGCAGATTCAACAGTAACTTTCAAAAAGGGAATTGGATAAATACTTGAAGGGAAAAATCTTACAGGGCTATGGGATAAGAGCAGCGGAGTGGGACTAATCGGATAGCTCTTTTAAAGAGCCGGCTCAGGCACAATAGACCGAATGGCCTCCTTCTGTGCTGTATCATTCTATAGGCATTTACAGCCTCTGGTAACCCAAGTGACCCTTCTTCTGTAAGCCTGAACAGTGATTGTCAGTAGTCTGATTGACCACAGCTTGCAACATAACCAAATCTGCCGTCACCTCAAGGCTATGCATGTGCACTTTCCATCAGGGGCACTGGATAATAAGTCAGAATAGGAACTCTGGCTGACTTTTCCTCTTTCTAGCCCAGAAGCACTACAAACAATCAGTGTCCTACTACTGCCCCAGCTGAGATCAGTCAACTCAATACAGACCAAGAGTCAGACCTGGGACTTTGTGCTCTGTGTAGTTCAGTGCTATACTATGCAGAAAATGTACCAACTGAGCCATATAGAAAACTCACCAAAAATTTATTATACTATACCAATATTTTTCTGTTATGAAAGAATGGCTCCACTTTTACCTCACTGCAATTTTTGGAAGTGTGTGCTTGAGATCACACAGAGAAAGAATTGGTACATTCTACTGAGTTCCTCTCTCTTGTATGGCAATTTACCACCCAATGTTCTAGCTGGCAAAGTACATTTGTTGGGAATGTAAAGCACCATCCCATTCATAATACATTTAATTTAGCAGACTAATTATTTGACCATAAAGGGAGAAACCTTAGTATACTTGAGTTTTTTTTGAGGGGGGGGGAACTAAAGCTAAGGGCATGTTGCATGTTGTTTAGCTAGGTGTAAGTAGTAGAATTAATTAAAATGTCCAGAAATGGTAGTGCAATGTTGCAGAACGTTGTGGTACTAGCAAACAACTACAATCTAGAGGTTACTTGCAATTCTTTGATAAGGTCTGGCACTGTGCAATTCTAAAAAAGTTACTACCAAAACTGTGTGCTATCTAGATTCCTCTCAAGTAGCTCTATGTTTGCCATTGATGATGGATTATCCTCTGAATTTCAATCAATTCAGGAGTTCCCCAGGTCTCATTCTCTGTTTCTTGTCTGCATCAATGACTGTCTCTACTCTGCATGCAGTTCTCTACACTCTTTTGCTGAGACTTTCACTCAACATTCATTAACCTTCAGGTAGCACACCCTCAGTGTACCCTCTTGTAGTACAATGGCTGAATGACTGCATCTTAGTCTCCAAGATCTTTAATAAAGTACTGAAACTTTCGTTTCTTTTTATTCTTCGAAGGCACAATTTTCTCATGTCTCTCAAGTTCAACAGCTATTACTTGTCAGATTTGATAGCTCCAACCTTTGTCCTTTATTGATAATAATGGCCGTATCAGCACAAATGGGATTCCCACAAGTTGTCTGTTGCTCAAGCAGTCTTCAAGAAACTCAACTGCTCCTTTTATGAACATTTTACTCTCAACTAATTTCTCTATAAAGCTCAAATCTGTAAGATTTAAAAACTGCTCCCATTTCTGGGGAAGCCCTACTACCTCACTGACACTTCTGGATAGGATACAGGAAAAGGCTGGTCCCGCAAAAGGTGATCCTGCACTCCAGCCTCTCTGCAGCCTTATTGGTCTGTTTTACTACTACTGTGCTTTTCTGAATCTTCCTCTCTTGCTCCTTCTAAGCTTCAAATGTTCTGCAGCGTTTTTGAAATCGAACCCTCAATTGCAGTCTTACTCATTCATTTTTTTCCACAGGACCTCGAAAATGTGGAATCCCTTACCCTTCTCATTTTCGCATTTCCTCAATTTTCAAGTTTTGTAACCCAAGGTTCGCATCACCTAATCACTGCTCTAATTTATTTTGCCTGGTCTACTTTTTTCTACCTTGATGGTGTTCTACACTATGGGCCTCAATCCTTCACTAAGGTTTCTCAAAAAAAAATATTTCACTGCAAAACTGATCTCGGCTGTTTCGCTGTAAAAAGGTGCGTCACAACACACCCAACTCACTCATTTCCTTGCAGCTGGGGTGGTAAAAGCTTAGAAGGAGGTTACTGACTACCTCTTGACTGAGCATCATCACTTAAAAGGCAAGAGAGCATTTGACTTAATTGCGATGTTAGCTGCTGTATTTTATGCCAAACATTAGTTCAGTATTTTTGAGTGATTGTTTTATAAGTGGCAGAAACTTCAAATTTAGAATCATAAAATGGTTACAGCACTGGAGCAAGCCATTCAGCCCATGCCAGCTCTTTGTAAGAGCAATCCAGTTAATCCCATTCCCCATTTATATCTTATTGAAGCATACAAGATTCTGAGGGGACTCAATAGGGTAGATGCTGAGAGGATGTTACCCCTCATGGGGGAATCTAAAACTAGGGGGCATAGTCTCAGAATAAGGGGTCGCCTGTTTAAGACGGAAATGAAGAGGAATTACTTCTCCCAGAGGATCGTGAATCTTTGGAATTCTTTACCCCAAAAAGCTGTGGAGGCTGAGTCATTGAATATATTCAAGGCTGAGTTAGACAAATTTTTGATCAGCAAGAGAGTCAAAGGATATGGGGAAAGGGCGGGAAAGTGGAGTTGAGGTAAAAATCAGATCAGCCATGATCTCATTAAATGGCGGAGCAGGCTCGAGGGGCCAAATGGCCTACTCCTGCTCCTATCTCTTATGGTCTTATGGTCATTTACTCCACTCTTGAATTTAATTTATTTCAGATCATATTTTTTTTGTAGATTAGGTGGCTAAACTGGGAGCACCTGGAGGTAACACTGTAGAACCGGTCTTATCCTTTGACCTGGTTGGTTACCAGAAGCACAAAAAGACTTGGAGAAATGGATGTTCACAGCTTGCAGCAGGAGTCACGAGACAGCAATCAAGAACAGGAGCTTGGCTATGATTTTTCCTGCACCTATTGACACCACTGTGTCAGCCAATGAGTTGGAGGTGGGGCGGGACTTACGGCTGGCAGGATTTGCAGCCAGTATATTTCACAGCAAACAAAACAAAAAAGTTTATTTACTCAGCAAACAGCAAAGCAAGGTTTATTTACAGTCTATTTTTAAAAATGAGTCTCTAGTAACTGCAACCAACAGGACTTACCTGCATAAAATCAATCCCAGTCACTTACATCAATGCGGGGGAATTACCCAATCATCTCCACACCTTTTTCCCCTCCCTCGCCGAGGGGTACTATAGCGATGGAAACATCCCACCACAACTTTAGCTGTGAACACTCAACTCAGCACCGAACAGGGATTTTCCTGGACTTTATAGTTCATTACCACAGCAGTTATATAGCCACTCGGCCATCAAGCTTAGTGTCACTTTGAACAAGGAATCTCAAAACCTGTACCAGCCTCTGAGTATTCTCTGACTACGTTACAGTGATTTGAACCGGTATGATGAACTTTGGTTTGGAATGAAATACCAGTCAGCTGTTTAGGAATGAACCATTTAATACATTACCTCATGCGTTGCACTTATTAGCTACATCGGAGGAAAAGCACCAAGAATAGAATTTTATGGATTTACCTGAAAGGCTGGAAAATAGACATATTATTATTTATATAAAAGGAGTATAATATTAAGACCTAGATCCAAGATCATTAAGTAGGAAGATTAAGGGTGAAAGGTGGTGCAGGGAATTAACACATTGTTCTTTCAAGTCTCGGGCCTGGGCTTGAATCCACAAAAGTGAACAAATGCCCATTCTCCACTACTGCCTTCCTCATTCTGATACGTAAAAACTCAACACACCAAAAAAATTAATCAAGAAGATTAGAATAAGAAGCAAAAATATTTCAAATTAAATAGGGGATGAGTAGAAATATATAAAAGAAAAGGAAGGTAAAGCAATAATTAGAAATACAAATTACAATTATACAAAAAAAAGATTAAAAGTTACCATAAGCAAATTTGTTTCAGATAATTGGTTTGAAACATCATCCTAAAAATGGTTTGAAATATCCACTTACAGATAAGCTAAAGGAAAGTTTTTTTATTAAAATGAACAAACCATATTGTAACATCCCATTCAAGTTTTAGGTTACCATCAGCAGGCCTTCATTTTGTCACTACCCTCTTTTCACAAGACTCCCTTTATTCTTCTTAGCATAGGAAAGAAAACAGGATTCGGACAATACAATGCTGTACAAATGTCTGCAGGGTGCAATTTGAGTAAGATTTTTTTTTAAAAAGTGGCGTGAGAATAAGATTAGGGCAAGTGGAACTTGATATTGTACCTCGGTTCACCAAGATCCTCACAAAGTAGTTGCTATAACAGCACCAGTGTGTATACATGAAAATATCACCACAGTTCATACTATCGCCTGCTTTCACTTGTGGACAGTATTGAACTGTCTTGATAGAAGATTCAAAGGGGATCTATAAATTTAAACCATGAGTATAATAAAAAATACTTGTATACATACTATGGGCTCGAATTTAGCAGGCCTGCGGGTTCCCAGCGGGTGGTCCTCCGGGAGCGTGGTCAACACGCTCGGCGAAATTAGTGGGTTGCCCACACGATTGTAGCAGGCAACCCACTAATAGGAATCAATTACCTGCTCCTCCGGGGTTCACGGCGCTGGCCTGCGCGTCGGTCGGGCTGCGCATGCGCAGTACGATCTGTCAGCTGGAGGCTCTCTAGTTAAAGGGGCAGTCCTCCACTGACAGATGCTGCAACCAATGGGACAAATTGCAGCATGGAGCAGCCCAGGGGGAAGGCTGCTCCCAGTTTAATGATGCCTCACCCCAGCTATCATCAGATGGGGTGAGGAGGAGGGGGAGGACACAGATCTTCCCCCCGGCGGGCGGGAGGAAGCGGTCTGCCTCTGCCACCAAGAAGGCCTGGCTCGAGGTGGCAGAGGGGGTCACCTGCGCCACCAACATATCACCCACCTGCATACAGTGCAGGAGGCGCTGCAATGACCGCAGTAGGTCAGCCGCAGTGAGAACACGAAGTCTTTCCCCTACACTCCATCTGCCACAACACTGCCCCCACCCCACATCTCCTTCGGCACCGCCAACACTATTCTGTCACATCACCCTTCATACCCACTCACACCCCATCCTCATCTTACCTCCACCTACTCACCTCGCCAGTACTCACCCTGCCACTAACACGCAACCCAATCCTCATACAATCTCATTGCTCCATCCCATACTCACCCTCTCGTGCATCTCCCTCACGGCCAGCCTCACTCAACCTGCCACCACCTGTGCTGCAGCCACAGGGCATGCATCACATATGTGCAGTAGGCAGCGTAAGGCAAACGTCTCGTCAGCATGAAGGGGGTGCACAAGGGTGTCTGAGGGTTTGTCATGGGTGTTACCCATATTGAATTTCAGAGCAACAAACAGCACACATTATATTGACACCACCACTGCCATGTCTCCGCGAATCCTGTCCGTTGTGTCCAATAATGCCCGCTCCTGGGTATCACTATGAGGACCCACCACTGATGCCACCCATCGTGTTACTGCAGAGGAGGTGCAGGTGTATTTGCAGGGCTCGTCCGCGCAGACGACTGAGAGACATCGGCGGTGTAGCCGGCTGCACCCTGGAAGGATGCGGAGAAGGTGTGGAGGGCAGTGGTGACTTTGCCAGCGACAGGTAAGCAGTTGGTGCTGGGGCCAGCCAGGAGCAGCTCGGCATGAAAGAGGCTGCAGATCTCCACGACTACATGTCGAGCGAATCTGCGCCTCCCTCTGCACTGCTGCTCGGAGAGGTCCGGGGAGCTGCGCCTCGGTCTGTGGACCCTGTGGCGAGGGTAGTGCCCTCTGCGACGCGTCTCTCTCTGCGGTAGCCCTCCCTCCTGCTGTGCAGGTGGGCGTGCAACAACACCGTGTTGGGGGGATCCACGTCTCTGCGGCGGACGGCGTGGACTGCGAGGCTGCTGGTGCTGGTTATGCTCTTCGTCCTCCGAGGGTCTCCACACACCACCCAACTGGCAGGTGTTGGTCTGAGGGGTTGTGCAGGGTAGGTGTGTGGTTCCTCGGACTGGGGCTGCGGTTTCGTGTCGGTCTGTCCTCTGGCTTGGCGGGGGGTGGTGGAGGGCAGGGGTTGCCCTATGTGACGCGGTGGCCTCCTGCGTGGGTGAGGGCTCTCCCCCGTGGAGCGCACCTTGGCACCTGCCACAGGCTGCTGGCTGCAACACGCCTGGTTGGAGGGAGACTGTTTCCCCCAGTGTGGGAAACTCACTGCCTTGAACCTAAAATCCCACACTTCCTCTTTTGACAGCTGCTTCAGCTCATTAACTGACCACAACGAGCAAGGTAAGTACTCTCAAGTGGAACCCCGCTGGCTTTAATTGCCTGCGGGATTCCCACCAGCGGGGCTTGCGCGCGCAGCCCCGCACGTCAGCGCGGTACCTGGAAGTGGCCGGGATTTCGTCGCGATCCGGTCACGTGACCGGATATCGGGATTTTCAGGGCCACCCCGCTGGGAACCCGCCGGAAACACGATCCTAAAATCGAGCCCTATATGCCTAAAGATACAAATAGGACATTAAAAGAGAAATGACAGGAGACAGTTCTCACCTTTTTAGATCAAATAATTCACCTTCCATTTATTCTATTCCTTTTAAGGCAATATCACATCAGTATCTGCTTAGAATAAAGTGGGAAGATCAGGCCAGATTTATCCTAAGAGTGTTGCTTTCTCTTGCCACGGAAATTGGAGTTCCTGCCTTATTCAGCTCATTAACTCAGTTTTTTTTAATTATTTGGTGGTATAACAGGATAAAGTCAGATTTAATTAGGACCAGGGCAGATCTATCACAAAGTTGACACAGGTGGTTGATGGGAGTGAACAAAGACATTAAAACTGTTATCAATATTAGCTTTGAGGCAAATGGGGACTAGGTCATTAGTACATTCCAGAAAGCTTTGCACCTGTAATGTTGATGTCCATTCAGAGGTGCTAGCAGATGGCTTAGCTAACAGGCAATGTAGTTGCTATGGCTCTGACACAGGCTTGGGGGGGGGAAGAGGAGAGGGAAGGAAAGGTAGAGGTTTCTTGGTCAAGATGTTAGTTTTGATTGGCAGCTTGACAAACCAATTGTCACAGAGAACTGACTGAGCAATCAGAAGTCGAACGTTTGTCTTCCTTTTTCTGGAAGAGTCAATCTGCATTCTAAAGATAGTGCCATTCAGTTGAGCAATGCCAGCTTGTAAAATAAGGTAGTCCTTTATCAAAGGGCAATGTTTAATACTTGATGTTACAAGGAGTGATAGAAAATACATAAATTTTTGTGCAAACTATATTTTGTTCACATTTCATATCAAAATAAACCAATTATCCGATACACGAGAGATCTTGTTATTACGGCCCCAGGTCACGCTACTGTTTAACAAGATAATGTGTAGTAAAGATACTCTCCAGAACATAAGGTAAGAGGGGTCTACTTATGGAAGTTACCATTGATACTGAATCGGAGAGAATATCTAGGGCAGACCCGAAATTTGTTACAACCTTCTATTCTAATTTTTTTTCTATAACTTCAAAAGTGGGGATCTTTTAGGGGTCGATTTTAGGAGTCGATTTTAGGATGGCTGAGCGGGTGCATTCATGGCGGGGGCGGCTCCGAAAATTCCAGATTCCCGGGGCGGGTCCGGAGCCCGGCTCCAACCCGCTCATTTCCGGGTTCCCCAATGACGCCCTTAGATGCAGGCGCAGCCCCCGCATGCGGGACTCCCACCAGCAATTAAAGCCGGCGGGATCCCACTTAAGGCAATTATTTTGATAGTTGAGGTCGTTTGCAGACCTGATTGGGAGGATATTTTAGGAGGGGTGGGATTTTTCATCTAAACTGAGCTTGTTTCCCGTACTGGGGGTAACACTCCCAGTTGAAACAGATGTGTTGCAGCCACCAGCCTGTGGAAGCTGCAAAGGTAGGTTGGGGGGGAGGTGGGGGAAGACCCTCACTCATTGCAGGAGGCCACTCTGTCACTTTGGACAAAGTTTGGCCTGCATCACCCTCCTCCTAACACTAAAATTCACCAACTTGGAACCTCAACCCCGGTGTGCAGTCACATTTACCTACCTTGCGAACCCCCTGAAATGTACATCTTCCAGACGGGGGCCGCCATAGCTGCAGTCATGACCTCATTGGAGGACGAACACCTCTGACATGTGGAGCTCCACAACACAGTGCTATGACACATCCAACTGCACAGCAGGAGGGAGGGCAACCACAGAGAGAGATGCGTCGCAGAAGGCACTACCCTCGCCACAGGGTCTACAGACCGAGGCTCAGCTTCCTGGACCTCTCGGAGGAGCAGTGTACTCAGAGCCGCAGTCACTCGCCATGTAGTCGTGGACATCTGCAGCCTCCTTGATGCCAAGCTGCTCCCGGCCGGCCCGAGCACCATCTTCTTACCTGTCGCTATCAAAGTCACCACTGCCCTCAACAACTTCTCCTCCGGATCCTTCCAGGGTGCCACTGGGGACATCGCCAGCGTCTCCCAGTCATCTGCATAAAAGGGCCCTGCAAATACACCTACACCCACTCTGCAGTAACACAATGGGTGGCATCAGGTGTGGGTCTTCATGGTGATCCTCAGGAAAGGGAATTATTGCAAAAACCAGACAAGATTTGCAAAGATGTGGCAGTAGTGGTGATAACAAATTTTAATGTGCTTTGTAAAACAAACGAAAGTAAATCAAAAACATGACATTCCGTCATACACCCTTGTGCATACCCTTGTGCTCACAAAACCTTAGCCGTACGTTTATGGGAATCCCTACGTGGTGCTACCCCTGTGGCTTCAGCAGAGGTAGTGGCAGGTTGCTCTTATCCATGCCCTGACCGGAGATGCTTTGCGCGGACGCCCTCTGTGTTTCGGTGCACGTGAGGGCCCCTCCAAAGACTGCTCCACCTACACCTGTGCAGGGCCAGACTCGGCCACCTGGAGAGGAGGCAGCATTGCGGGTACTGGTTGAGAGGGGGGCAACGGGTGAGACGTGGAAGCGCTTTGAGTGGCATCCCCACTTCCACTTTCACCATCATCCCTCTCCTGGCCCAGGCCCACATCACTCCTTCCACCCTGCTGAACGACAATTTGGAAGACTCGTGTGAAGCCTTGTAAGGCCAGTTGTAATGTATCTGTCAGCCTGTTTAAGGCGGCAGAATGTTGCTCACCCTGAATCCGAACGGCCGTTGTCAGGGCCTGAATGGACTCATTGTTGAGTCCTCATTGCTAGCCTTACCTCCATCGCAGACATTCCCACACTTACCCACGACACTATCTCAGAGATGCCTTCACAGCCCTGTGGCTGTATCTCGGAGATACTCTCCTGTACCTGTGCCACCATTCCACTCATGCAGGAGTTGGATTCCTCCATCCTCTGCGCAATTGTGGAGCGTGCGCGTGGCACCTGTTCCAGTACCTCGGCAATGTGCTGCTGACCCTCGATGACTCTCCTTTTCATGGCTGGCCCCCAGGGTTCAGCATCTGGGTCCAGCTGAGCAAAGCCTGGAGAAGAGTGCTCCCACCGACGCGGACTCTCCACGGCTGCCCCTGCCACCAGGGTCTGCTCGTGCTCACGTGTGCGGTGACTCACCAAGTGCAACCCCAACTAACTGAGGACGGGGACCCACTGAGGTGTGTGTATTTGCGCTGGTGGATGGCTGGCTCAGATGTGACGATGCACCCTCAGAGGCCAGCAGGCCCTCTGAGGAATCGCCCTCCATAGTCATAGCGGTCGCAGATGGCCCGGCAAGAGAACAGAAAGCAATATTAAGCATGTGGACAGATGTTGAGATGCTGCAGATGCCAATTGATACTAAGATCATTCGCTATCATGAGTGCTGAGTGTTAGATTTCTGTCACCAGCCGTTTGTGCGTTCCTAGTCTTGGCGTCCGCCACGGACAGGCACTCCTAGGTCCGGCTTAGTTCCAATGCTTGCTGTCCGCGTCCGTTAGGACCACCTGGTATGGCGGGCCCCCTCCGGTCCTTGCCCTCTCCTGGGCATTCTGGCATCTCTTCTCCTATCAAGGCAAAACACAGAGAGGCGTGACTGAGTGATGGTTGCAGTGACCTGCTGCATGCATTGGTGTGGGTGGGGGTGAGCGTGAGTAAGATGCATGGGAGGGTGCGTGTGAGACATAGCCATGAGATTGTATGAGGATTGGGTTGCGTGGTAGCGTTCGAATGGGAACTGGGCCGGTGAGTAAGTGCAGGCAACGTGAGGATGATGGTTGAGTGGATGTGAGGAGTGATGCGAGAGCGTTATGGTGGCAGCGCAGAAGGAGTTGTGTGGTGTTGGAGGTGATGTGGAAGACAGAGTTTGGGAGAATGCGTAAGTATACTCGCTTTGGCTGACCTGGTTAGGTCATTAAAGCGCTTCCTGCACTGGACCCAGGTTTGGCACACATTGTTGCTGCTGCTGACCTCCTCGGCCACCTCCAGCTAGGCCTTTTTGGTGGCAGAGGGAGGTCCCCTCCTTCCATCAGATGGAAAAAAAAATTCCCTCCTACTCCTCACCCCATCGAGCAGCACCTGGAGTGAGGAGTCAGAGAACCTTGAAGCAGCCATGCCTCTGGCCTGCTCCACGCTCCACAAATGGTTCTTTGTTGCAGGAGCTGCATTGGAGGACTGCCCCTTTAAATAGGGCTCCTCCTGCTGACAGCCTGTGATGCGGGTGCGCAGTGCGCAGTTACCCACGCGCCCAGTCGACCCCCTGCTGCCAACCCGCCTTTCTCCTTCGTCTCAGTTTTTCATTCTACTTATGATATACAAACTTTTAAAATCTAGGCTTAGCTCTGCCTAACCACTGCTACATAAACTTCTTATTCTTTTCAACCTTAGTGCTGTCTGCACTATAGACCTTCACCACAATTTCTTAATTAAAAAAAAAACTTTCTTTTCCATGCAAAGAGGAATGCAAGAAATTCAACAAGCTCCCTTTAATTAAGACACATTCAGTAAGTATATGCACCATCCATATAAAGTTAGGATCAAAAAACTCATTAAGCATCTTAATAATTGGTTCGCCAAACTTGTGTGAATGTTTTTCTGAACCAGTCATAGTTTTTTTTCACTTTTAATAATTGTCCTGAAGGCTATCAATTTCCTTAGAGCTTCTTCAAAAAATATGCTTTAAAATGAACAACGGATACACATCACACATTAGTTTTTTTTTTATTGACCCCTTTTACAATAAGCAGGTTTTCCACTTCAAAATCATCATGAGCTGTCCCCAGATCTGTGTAAAGAAATACTGCCCAATGTTCTGCAACTAGAATAGGAAAGGAAATTCTTTTGAAAGAAATTGTAAATTCATTAATTATTATTATTTTTTTTTTTAAGTATGTCAAATTGGAAGGTCTTTTTTGTTCTCTGGTAGATGTCAATTTTAATAGTTAAACATACTGAAACAGAAATTACTGTGTTACTATTACAAAGCATCCAGAAATAAACAAGGCAACTTTATTAGACTCATCAGTAAATGTAGTGTGGTTATATTGTGGATCAGCTCAAAATAAATTCTACATAAAACTAAATTTAAACCACAAAAAAGCACAAACATGAACAACAAACATCACAATACATATTAAGTGTTAGATATTTAAGAAGAGCCTGAAATAGATGTTAAGTATTTTTCAGACAACTAGGAAGCATTGCTGCTGCTGGATGATTGTTCTTATCTGACAAAACGATGCTTCTTTTTGTACGAAGCCCATCTGCACACGGGGCAGCAGTGTCGTCCTCCTGCCAACCAGACCACGATGCATTGCTGATGGAACACGTGACCACAGGGTAGCCCCATTATTAAGCAGCCATTTCTGAAATTCTCCAGGCACACCACACATTCTGAGCAATGCAGCATATTATTGGGCCAAGTAGACCAATCAGGCTTATCATCATCTTCAGTGACACTTGTGTTTCCGTTTAACCTTGGCGTGCTTTGACAGACGTTGCCAGAATCCTTCTCACTGGCATTGGCTTCTGCATTAGTTTGTACCTTTCCTTCAGCAGGCATCCGGCGTGCACTTGCCTCCTCATTATCACTTATCCCTGATTTATTACACACTACATCATGGCTTTCACTTTCGGAATCACTGTCAGTCTCGTGACAACTTTCACTTATTTCATCTTCAGAACGTCCTGTAACACATTTAAATCGCCATGTCGGTAGATTCTTTATGTAATCCGTTGGTATCAATGGATGCAGCCACAGATCCGGGAACGCAAGTCTCTCCAGCAACAAATCAGGATCTTCCTCCCAATCCAAATTGTGAGGGTAATGCTGAAATGAAGCAATTGGATGGAACAAGTAGCTTGTATACCAGTCCCACAGACTTGATAGCCACTCAAGATTATTAACATTTACTTCATCATCATTATTATTACGTCTCCGTTTTTTCTCAAAGTAATCTATTAGCAAACCATGACCCAGGTATGTGCTGAGAAATAGAGCTGGATGGGACGAGTAGAAAGTCCAGTCAGCTCGCACCCATGAAGCCAAAGTGGTTGTGTTGGCATACCTCAAAAATTTTAAACTATATTCATAAAAACTTTCCAAATATGGTAACTGAAGAAATCCAATTATAGGTAGCCAGGACATTATTAATAAGGAGTTATAAGTTCCCAGTGTGCTTATAAGAACTACAAAACGTTTTATTGTAGCACCTTGTGTTATAAATAAGTCCATCCACGCCATTAAATTAACCAAACCTAGACTCAAGACAAAGAGGTCATTTACTTCAGGCTGCAATGATCGAAGGAATACATCCATTGCATGATGAGATATAAATTCCCCTGTAGTGTTCCCATATTTATAGATCCCTTCAGGAGTTTTCACTATATATGCTGGGAACTGATGTACACCAATCTCCTTCATGTGGCTGTCATTGTTCCAGTTCTGGACATCAACAAAAATGAATTCCACACGACCTGTAAATTTTACACTGAGAACTGAGTAGAATGCAGGCGGCTGATCCAGATTTGCAAACAAGTACATCTTTACACGATACCGGTCACTTTTATTCCATTCTTCCATTAGCTGGTCAGTGCTTCGGATGGTTTTGATCCGAGATGCCACATGAGCGTTTATCCATTTAAAAATATGCTCAACTTCAATCCTGCGGCCGTTGTACTCTTTAAGCATCACTTTCCCTTTTGAAGTGTTCGTCTGTGGAATGGACATTATGAGCGTGGATCTCAACCATCCTCTTTTGCTACAGTATCTACAGAAAAACACAGATAGAACAAGTGAATAGATTTTATCAGAAGCAAAATATAAATAGATTTTACAACCATTTGCACATCTTATGCAGAGAAATAGCAACAGCTATCTGCTAAATTATTTGTAAATACAACTCACCTTCAGGAACGACATTGCGTGCCATCTATGTGGCTGCTTTAACATAGTAAAATTATCACAGAGGTGACACTGAGCTGTACAAAAGTTAGGGGACGTTATCAAAGGCATGGTTAAAGAGATACGAATTGAGAAGGCATTTGGAGGCGGAGGAGAGAGGTAGTTAGATGGAGAGCTTTAGACTGGGGGACATGGAGTCAACATAGAGCACTGAAGACTGGGGTCACGGGAGAGCAGGAATGAATACAGCTAAATTTTGAACAAGTTGGAATTTATGGATGGTAGAAAATGGTAGGCCAGCAATGGGGACATTGAAGGAATTGAGTCTAGAAATTAAGAAAAACATGTATAAGGATTTCAGTGACAGTAGGGGTGAGGTAGGAGCAGAGGCAGAAGTCTTGGGGTTTGAAGTTCTGCTCTGTGTCAAACTAGATGGCAAGGTTGTAGAGTTAGTGGTAAGGGTGTAGAGTTTTGGGAGGGACTGAAAATAGCAGCTTCAGTCTTCACAATGTTCATTTGCAAGAAATTTTGACTCGTCCACCATGGGCAGTCTGACAGCAAAGGTGATCATGAGGTTGAAGGAAGTAGTAAAGAGCTAGAGCTGGGCGTCAACAGCATACATATGGAAGCTGATTTTTTAAAATCATTCCGTGGGATGTGGGCGTCACTACCAAGGCTGGCATTTATTGCCCATCCCCAGTTTCACATGACAAGGTGGTGCTGGGCCTTTTTCTTGAACTGCTGCAGTTCCTGTGGTGAAGGCATTCCCACAATACTATTAGGTAGGGAGTTCCAGATTTTGACACAGTGACAATGAAAGAACGGCGATATCCTAGTCAGGATGGCACGTGACTTGGAGGTAAACCTTGGATCAGCACCTGCAGATGATGCCACCATGGGGCAGCATGTAGATGAGGAAGAGCAGGGGGCCAAGGAGACATTGTTGGGGACTCCAGAGTTGATGTTTCAGAGGCAGGAAGGGAAGCTACTGCTGGAGATATGCTGGCTGTATTCAGCTGGATAGGAGTAGAGCCACATGAGGTCAACTCCGCGGAGCTAGACAATGGAGGAGAAGCAATGAAGGAGAACGGCTAGATTGACCGAGGTTGAGGAGGGCAAGGCAGGGTGTCACACCATGGTCACAGTCATAGAGGATGTCATTCATGCCTCTGTGTGGTCATTTATGGTTTATGAAGTGGTTCATTTTTGGTTTATGAAGTGGTTCATTTTTGGCAACCAAGTAATAAGTTAAAACCGACAAACAGAGCCGCAAATAGATGTGACCTTCTTGCCCTGGTCTCCATGGAATTGATAACAACCTCCAACACAATGCACAATACTGAAAGAAATCCTTCATCATAATAAACTCTCATCTAAAATGCACATTTCAAATTAGGTTACCCATGATTTAGAAATGTTAATGTCCAATGCTACAGATCAAGAACTATGCAAATAACTACTATAACAAACTATAGTCATAACATATGAAAATAAGTTTTTGGAAGGAACTGTTATATACATCTGAAATTCACAGTTGTTTCCACATCAATTACATTTTTAAAAATTAAGATTCTATTCCGCAATTCCTGCGGTACAACCACACACTATAAATCATCCATATCAGTGAGTAGGAATTATGAATATCCTAACTCAAATAACACACCATTTATTTTACAGACTGGAAATAACTCGAAGGTTAAATAAGCAATGCTGTGATGAGAGAGGATTTCAACTGATGCCTCAGTACTGCTGGTGGAAAACAAAACAGGTACTGCAAGTGTCATTTCTACCATTTAAATCACATGTGAGCTGGCCTCTAAAGACTGCTTATACATGCCAGCAAGGCACTTTTAAGTATTGCCAGCCTGTGCGAATCTTTCCCTCCCTCACCAACATCAAGGAATGTCTTAGTCATTGTGCAAATAAGACTGAACTAATTGCACATGCACAATCATCCACTGTTGTCAAATTCTTCACAAAGTATAAAGGAGCCAGGTTCAAGGGGCTAGGAAAACTGGATGATTATTACAGATGGACACAGTTGCGTAATGTAATTGGTGTTATCAGACAGAATCCAAACATGCTCTAAAGGGTCGTATGGTGAACAGATTCTCTGTAAAGCTTACCTGGGGTCATTGGAACAATTGAAAACTCCTGTGCGTATACCAAACTGGGACACTTTCTTCACCATCTTGTGCCATTGATCCTTGCCCAATAAAGGGTCTTTATCTTTAGCCACAACCTGTGAAATAATGTTAGAGATTATTACAAAACAACAAATAGGATTACTATTATCCAGAACTGTAGCCTGATCTGTAAATACTATTTACCAATTCAGAAATCATTTTGAAAAAAAATCCAAAATAAAGTAATTCGCTTTAGTCCACTTGAGTGATACACAATAAAACAGAATGTGTAGTTTCTACCCTCAGATCATAGAATCATACATCTCAGAAGGAAGTCATTCCACCTATCAAGTCTGTGCCAGCTCTTTGAAGGAGCTATCCAATTAGTCCCACTCCCCTGCTCTTTCTCCTTGGCCTGCAAATTTCTCCTCTTCAAGTATTTATCCAATTCCATTTTGAAAGTTATTATTGAATCTGCTTCCACCGCCCTTTTAGGCAGTGCATTCCAGAACATAACAATTCGCTGCATAAAAAAAATTCTTTTAATTTCCCCCTGGAATCTTTGCTAATTATCTTAAATCTGTGTCCTCCGGTTATCAATCCTCCTGCCAGTGGAAACAGTTTCTCCCTATCTACTCTATCAAAAAATGTGGAGATAGGATATTTCACAAATAAAAATTTCCCACCTTAAAAGAAAACGAAGCCCATGTTGGATAAAAATGAAGTCTTAAATTATTGAAGCCACAAATCAGAAACCAGAATCTGACCAAAGCACTGTTACATTACACGTGGCATATCATTGTTCAGCTACATAACGTGTGCAGGTTTGTGATCCAAATTGTTGGCACTTCCTTTCATGCTGGTTTTGGAAAGGCACAGAGGGCAATGGGGGTGGGGGGGGGGGGGGGGGGGGACACACAACAACTTTCATTTATATAGTGCCTTTAACATCGTAAAAGGTCCCAAGCCACTTCACAGGAGTGTTATCAAACAAAATTTGACACCGAGTCACATAAGGAGATTTGATTGAGTTTTTTGAAGGGGTAACCAAGAAGATAGATGAGGGCTGTGCAGTAGACGTGGTCTACATGGACTTCAGCAAAGCATTTGACAAGGTACCGCATGGTAGGTTGTTACATAAGGTTAAATCTCATGGGATCCAAGGTGAGGTAGCCAATTGGATACAAAATTGGCTTGACGACAGAAGACAGAGGGTGGTTGTCGAGGGTTGTTTTTCAAACTGGATGCCTGTGTCCAGCGGTGTGCCTCAGGGATCGGTGCTGGGTCCGCTGTTATTTGTTATTTATATTAATGATTTGGATGAGAATTTAGGAGGCATGGTTAGTAAGTTTGCAGATGACACCAAGATTGGTGGCATTGTGGACAGTGAAGAAGGTTATCTAGGATTGCAACGGGATCTTGATAAATTGGGCCAGTGGGCCGATGAATGGCAGATGGAGTTTAATTTAGATAAATGTGAGGTGATGCATTTTGGTAGATCGAATCGGGCCAGGACCTACTCCGTTAATGGTAGGGCGTTGGGGAGAGTTATCGAACAAAGAGATCTAGGAGTACAGATTCATAGCTCCTTGAAAGTGGAGTCACAGGTGGATAGGGTGGTGAAGAAGGCATTCAGCATGCTTGGTTTCATTGGTCAGAACATTGAATGCAGGAGTTGGGATGTCTTGTTGAAGTTGTACAGGGCATTGGTGAGGCCACACTTGGAGTACTGTGTACAGTTCTGGTCACCCTATTATAGAAAGGATATTATTAAACTAGAAAGAGTGCAGAAAAGATTTACTAGGATGCTACCGGGACTTGATGGTTTGACTTACAGGGAGAGGTTAGACAGACTGGGACTTTATTCCCTGGAGAGTAGGAGGTTAAGGGGTGATCTTATAGAAGTCTATAAAATAATGAGGGGCATAGATAAGGTCGATAGTCAAAATCTTTTCCCAAAGGTAGGGGAGTCTATAACGAGGGGGCACAGATTTAAGGTGAGAGGGGAGAGATACAAAAGGGTCCAGAGGGGCAATTTTTTCACTCAAAGGGTGGTGAGTGTCTGGAACGAGCTGCCAGAGGCAGTAGTAGAGGCGGGTACAATTTTGTCTTTTAAAAAGCATTTGGACAGTTACATGGGGAAGATGGGTATCGAGGGATATGGGCCAAGTGCAGGCAATTGGGACTAGCTTAGTGGTATAAACTGGGCGACATGGACATGTTGGGCCGAAGGGCCTGTTTCCATGTTGTAACTTCTATGATTCTATGATTCTATGAGATATTAGGACAGGTGATGGTCAAAGAGGTAGTTTTTAAGGAGCGTCTTTAAGGAGGAGAAAGAAGTAGAGAGGTTTAGGGAGGGAATTCTAGAGATTAGGGCCTAGGCAGCTGAAGGCAAAGCAAGCAATGGCGCAGCAATTAAAATCGGGGATGCGCAAGAGGCAAGAATTGGAGGAGCCCAGAGATCTTGGAGGGTTGTCGGGCTGGAGGAGGTTACAGAGACATGCAGGGGCGAGGCATTGGAGGGATTTGAAAACAAGGATGAGAATTTTAAAATCGAGGCATTCCCGGACCGGGAGCCAATGTAGGTCAGCGAGCACAAGGTTTCTGGGAGAGCGGGACTTGGTGCGAGTTAGGATACGGACAGCAGAGATTTGGATGAGCTCAAGTTTATGGAGGGTGAAAGATAGGAGGCCAGCCAGGAGAGCATTGGAATAGTCCAGTCTAGAGGTAACAACGGCATGGATGAGGGTTTCAGCAGCAGATGAGCTGAGGTGTGGCGATGTCACGGAGGTGGAAGTAGACGGTCTTGGTGATAGAGCGGATATGTGGTCGGAAGCTCACCTTGGGGTCAAATAGGTCGCTAAGGTTGCGAATGGTCTGGTTCAGCCTCAGACAGTGGCCGGGGAGAGGGATGGAGTCGGTGGATAAGGAATGGAGTTTGCAGCAGGGACCAAAGACAATGGCTTCGGTCTTCCCAATATTTAGTTGGAGGAAATTTTTGCTCATTTGGTACTGGACGTCTGACAAGCAGTGTGACAAATGAGACAGTGGAGGGGTTGAGAGAGGTGGTGGTGAGGTAGAGCTGGGTGTTGTCAGCATACACGCGGAATCTGATATCGTGTTTTCGGACGATATTGCCGAGGGGCAGCATATAGATGAAAAATAGGAGGGGGCCAAGGATAGATCCTTGGGGGACTCCAGAGGTAACGGTGCAGAAGTGGGAGAGAAGGCATTGCACAACTGGATAGATAATAGAACCAGGCAAGTGCAGTCCCACCCAGCTGGATGACGGAAGAGAGGAGTTGGAGGAGGATGGTGCTGTCAACCGTGTCAAAGGCTGGAGACAGGTCGGGAAGGATGAGGAGGGATAGTTCACCATCGTCACAGTCACATAGGATGTCATTTGTGACTTTGATAAGGGCCGTTTCAGTAGTGTGGCAGGGGCGGAAACCTGGGTGGAGGGATTCAAACATGGCGTTGCGGGAAAGATGGGCACAGATTTGGGAGGCGACAATACGTTCAAGGACTTGAGAGGAAAGGAAGGTTGGAGATGGGGCAGTAGTTTGCAAGGACAGAGGGGTCAAGGGTGGTTTTTTTGGGGTCGGGTGATGATGGCAGATTTGAAGGGGAGGAGGACAGTACTCGAGGAGAGGGAACCGTTAACAATATCAGCTAACGTGGGGGCCAGGAAGGGAAGTTGGGTGGTCAGCAGTTTGGTGGGAATGGGGTCGAGGGAGCAGGAAGCGGGTCTCGTGGTCAAGATGAGCTCAGAGAGGACCTGAGGGAAGTTAGGAGAGAAACTAGAGAAAGATGCGAGTTCAGGGAGAAACTAGAGAAAGATGCGAGTTCAGGGCTGGGGCAGGGGGGATCCTTAGGGGAAGTTTGGCTTGATGGGCTAGGAGAAGGGAGGCAGAGGCAGCTGAATGGATAGTCTCAATCTTAATGACGAAGTCCATGAATTCCTCGCACTTTTCGTTGGCGGTGAGGGCGGAGGGGCAGGGGAGAGGGGTTTAAGAAGACAGTTTGCAGTGAAGAGAAGCTGGGAGTTATCTTTGCATTCCAGGATGATCCTGGAATAGTGAGCAGTTTTAGCAGAGGACAGCAGGACCCGATAGTGTTTTATATGATCCAGCCAGATCAGGTGATGAATGGCAAAACCAGTTGTCCACCATAAACGTTCAAGTTTGCGTCCCTTGGACTTAAGGGAGCGCAGATGAGGGCCATAACAGGGGAACGACCAGGGTGAGAGAGTAATAGTTTTAATAGGAACAAGGGCATCAAAGGTGGAAGTGAGGGTGTGATTGAGCAGATTGGTAGCTGCAGAAACGTCGTGGTGAATGGAGGGCCAAAGGCTGGACAATTGGGAAGTTGAAAGTGCAATTGTAAGCAATATGGCGGGGGAGAAGCTTTTTCCAGAGGCGGACACAGAAGGAAGTGGGATGTGGGTGGAGAGGAATACAAGGAAATGATCAGAGATGGCCTTATTCATGATTGACACGATGGGAGTAAAGATGCCACACGAGTTGGCAAGGTAAAGGCGGTGGCCGTGAATATGGGTTGGGGGGCTCATATGGTTACTTGTCAAATCTGGTGAAAGCAATGCGTTTCTTATTGACGTTGAAAGCATTCTCTAGTATGCCTACATACTTAAAGCAATCTCTTCTCTCCAGAAAACATGATAAGAAATATAAGATATCTTCCTGCTATGTGTGACAGATATCACAAAAATGCCATCTGAAATTCTATGTGAAGGGGCTGTTCCATTTGTTTCCTATTAAAAAAAGTAAACATGCAGACAGTAACGTGAGTGGAGACTATAGTTCGTCAAAATTCATGCACTTCAGCGAGAGCAGGAGGCGATAAAGACCAAGAGGAGAGCGAGAGCAAGAACTGCAGGGAAGATGGGCAAACTGACCACGGCACTGTGGTACAGGAGGCGTTTCAAGTTGGGGGAGTGAAAAGGAATGTAGTAGTCGTAGGGGACAGTATAGTTGGGGGATAGACACTGTTCTTTGTTGCCGCGACAAAGTCCCGAAGGTTGTGTTGCCTGCCCGTTGCCAGGGTTAAGGACATCTCCTCGTGGCTGGAAAAGAACTTGGAGCATGAGGGGGAGGATCCAGTTGTCGTGGTCCACATGGGAACCAATGACATAGGTAGAACTAAGAATGAAGTTCCGCTGAGACAGTTTGAGGAGCTAGGGTCTAAATTAATAAGCAGAACCTCAAAAGGTAATAATCTCTTGACATTGTAGTTGTTCTTAAGCTAATTTAAGGGTTAAGTCATGGCAGGAGATCCCAGCGCCGTGTCATGTTCCTCTTGTGGGATGTGGGAATTCAGGGCTCCTTCCCGCAGGTGAAGGAATTCAGGGCTCCTTCCTGTATCCCTGATTCCTTCACCTGCGGGAAGTGTGTCCAGCTGCAGCTATTGTTTGACCGCTTGACGGCTCTGGAGCTGCGGATGGACTCACTTTGGAGCATCCGCGATGCTGAGAAAGTCGTGGATAGCACGTTCAGTGAGTTGGTCACACCGCAGATAAAAATTACTGAGGGAGATAGTGAATGGGTGACCAACAGACAGAGGAAGAGTAGGAAGGCAGTGCAGGGGTCCCCTGCGGTCATCTCCCTCCAAAACAGGTATACCGTTTTGGATACTGTTGGCGGAGATGGCTCACCAGGGGAAGGTGGCAGTGGCCAGGTTCATGGCACCGTGGCTGGCTCTGCTGCACAGGAGGGCAGGAAAAAGAGTGGCAGAGCTATAGTGATAGGGGACTCGATTGTAAGGGGAATAGACAGGCGTTTCTGCGGACGCAACCGAGACTCCAGGATGGTATGTTGCCTCCCTGGTGCAAGGGTCAAGGATGTCTCGGAGCGGCTGCAGGACATTCTGGAGGGGGAGGGTGAACAGCCAGTTGTCGTGGTGCATATAGGCACCAACGATATAGGTAAAAAACAGGATGAGGTCCTACAAGCTGAATTTAGGGAGTTAGGAGTTAAACTAAAGAGTAGGACCTCAAAGGTAGTAATCTCAGGATTGCTACCAGTGCCACGGGCTAGTCAGAGTAGGAATGACAGGATAGCTAAGATGAATACGTGGCTTGAGAGATGGTGCAAGAGGGAGGGATTCAAATTCCTGGGCCATTGGAACCGGTTCTGGGGGAGGTGGGACCAGTACAAATTGGACGGTCTGCATCTGGGCAGGACTGGAACCAATGTCCTAGGGGGAGTGTTTGCTAGTGCTGTCGGGGAGGGTTTAAACTAATGTGGCAGGGGGATGGGAACCGATGCAGGAAGTCAGTGGGAAATAAAGTGGTGACAGAAACAAAAGGCAGTAAGGGAGAGTGTACAGAACATGACCGGACAGATGGTCTGAGAAAGCAGGGCAAAGACCAAGGGAAGACTAGATTAAACTGCATTTATTTCAATGCAAGAAGTCTGATGGGCAAGGCAGATGAACTCAGGGCATGGATGGGTACATGGGACTGGGATGTTATAGCTATTACTGAAACATGGCTAAGGGAGGGGCAGGACTGGCAGCTCAATGTTCCAGGGTACAGATGCTATAGGAAAGATAGAGCAGGAGGTAAGAGAGGAGGGGGAGTTGCGTTCTTGATTAGGGAGAACATCACGGCAGTAGTGAGAGGGGATATATCCGAGGGTTCGCCCACTGAGTCCATATGGGTAGAACTGAAAAATAAGAAGGGAGAGATCACTTTGATAGGATTGTACTACAGACCCCCAAATAGTCAACGGGAAATTGAGGAGCAAATATGTAAGGAGATTACAGACAGCTGCAAGAAAAATAGGGTGGTAATAGTAGGGGACTTTAACTTTCCCAACATTGACTGGGACAGCCATAGCATTAGGGGCTTGGATGGAGAGAAATTTGTTGAGTGTATTCAGGAGGAATTTCTCATTCAGTATGTGGATGGCCCGACTAGAGAGGGGGCAAAACTTGACCTCCTCTTGGGAAATAAGGAAGGGCAGGTGACAGAAGTGTTAGTGAGGGATCACTTTGGGACCAGTGATCATAATTCCATTAGTTTTAAGATAGCTATGGAGAAGGATAGGTCTGGCCCAAAAGTTAAAATTCTAAATTGGGGAAAGGCCAATTTTGATGGTATTAGACAGGAACTTTCAGAAGTTGATTGGGAGAGTCTGTTGGCAGGCAAAGGGACGTCTGGTAAGTGGGAGGCTTTCAAAAGTGTGTTAACCAGGGTTCAGTGTAAGCACATTCCTTATAAAGTGAAGGGCAAGGCTGGTAGAAGTAGGGAACCTTGGATGACTCGGGAGATTGAGGCACTAGTCAAAAATAAGAAGGAGGCATATGACATGCATAGGCAGCTGGGATCAAGTGGATCCCTTGAAGAGTATAGAGATTGCCGGAGTAGAGTTAAGAGAGAAATCAGGAGGGCAAAAAGGGGATATGAGATTGCTTTGGCAGATCAGGCAAAGGTGAATCCAAAGAGCTTCTACAAATACAAAAAGGGCAAAAGGGTAACTAGGGAGAGAGTAGGGCCTCTTAAGGATCAACAAGGTCATCTATGTGCGGAACCACAAGAGATGGGTGAGATCCTGAATGAATATTTCACATCGGTATTTACGGTTGAGAAAGGCATGGATGTTAGGGAACTTGGGGAAATAAATAGTGATGTCTTGAGGAGTGTACATATTACAGAGAGGGAGGTGCTGGAAGTCTTAACGCGCATCAAGGTAGATAAATCTCCGGGACCTGATGAAATGTATCCCAGGACGTTATGGGAGGTTAGGGAGGAAATTGCGGGTCCCCTAGCAGAGATATTTGAATCATCCACCGCTACAGGTGAGGTGCCTGAAGATTGGAGGGTAGCAAATGTTGTGCCTTTGTTTAAGAAGGGCGGCAGGGAAAAGCCTGGGAACTACAGACCAGTGAGCCTGACATCTGTAGTGGGTAAGTTGTTAGAGGGTATTCTGAGGGACAGAATCTACAGGCATTTGGAGAGGCAGGGACTAATTAGGAACAGTCAGCATGGTTTTGTGAGAGGAAAATCATGTCTCACGAATTTGATTGAGTTTTTTGAAGGGGTAACCAAGAAGATAGATGAGGGCTGTGCAGTAGACGTGGTCTACATGGACTTCAGCAAAGCATTTGACAAGGTACCGCATGGTAGGTTGTTACATAAGGTTAAATCTCATGGGATCCAAGGTGAGGTAGCCAATTGGATACAAAATTGGCTTGACGACAGAAGACAGAGGGTGGTTGTAGAGGGTTGTTTTTCAAACTGGATGCCTGTGTCCAGCGGTGTGCCTCAGGGATCGGTGCTGGGTCCGCTGTTATTTGTTATTTATATTAATGATTTGGATGAGAATTTAGGAGGCATGGTTAGTAAGTTTGCAGATGACACCAAGATTGGTGGCATTGTGGACAGTGAAGAAGGTTATCTAGGATTGCAACGGGATCTTGATAAATTGGGCCAGTGGGCCGATGAATGGCAGATGGAGTTTAATTTAGATAAATGTGAGGTGATGCATTTTGGTAGATCGAATCGGGCCAGGACCTACTCCGTTAATGGTAGGGCGTTGGGGAGAGTTATCGAACAAAGAGATCTAGGAGTACAGATTCATAGCTCCTTGAAAGTGGAGTCACAGGTGGATAGGGTGGTGAAGAAGGCATTCAGCATGCTTGGTTTCATTGGTCAGAACATTGAATGCAGGAGTTGGGATGTCTTGTTGAAGTTGTACAGGGCATTGGTGAGGCCACACTTGGAGTACTGTGTACAGTTCTGGTCACCCTATTATAGAAAGGATATTATTAAACTAGAAAGAGTGCAGAAAAGATTTACTAGGATGCTACCGGGACTTGATGGTTTGACTTACAGGGAGAGGTTAGACAGACTGGGACTTTATTCCCTGGAGAGTAGGAGGTTAAGGGGTGATCTTATAGAAGTCTATAAAATAATGAGGGGCATAGATAAGGTCGATAGTCAAAATCTTTTCCCAAAGGTAGGGGAGTCTATAACGAGGGGGCACAGATTTAAGGTGAGAGGGGAGAGATACAAAAGGATCCAGAGGGGCAATTTTTTCACTCAAAGGGTGGTGAGTGTCTGGAACGAGCTGCCAGAGGCAGTAGTAGAGGCGGGTACAATTTTGTCTTTTAAAAAGCATTTGGACAGTTACATGGGGAAGATGGGTATCGAGGGATATGGGCCAAGTGCAGGCAATTGGGACTAGCTTAGTGGTATAAACTGGGCGACATGGACATGTTGGGCCGAAGGGCCTGTTTCCATGTTGTAACTTCTATGATTCTATGATTATTACCTGAGCCACGTGCAAATTAGCATAGGGACAAACAGATCAGTGTAAAATGCGTGGCTCAAAGAGTGGGGTGGAAAGAAGGGGTTTCGATTCATGGGGCACTGGCAGTAGTACTGGAGAAAAAGGGAGCTGTTCCGACAGGACGGGCTCCACTTAAACCGGGTTGGGACCAGGGTCCTGGTGAATCGAATAACTAGGGCTGTACACTTAAAAGTGGGGGGGGGGGGGGGGTGGTTGCGGGGGGAGGGTCAGGTGAGGGGAAATTTAGAAATCTAATGAGAAAAAAGTTAAGACAATAGAACAGTTGATGACTTGAGTAAAGATAAGCAGAGTGTGGCAGGAAGGGACAGAGAGTTCACCAATAATAGTGCAACAACAAGTAAGGTCAAAGCAGGAAAAAAATGGTAAAAAGTTAAAATTAAAGGCTCTTTATCTGAATGCACACAGCATTCGTAACAAGAGAGATGAATTAATTGCACAAATAGAGATAAATGGGTTTGACCTAATAGCCATTACACAGACATGGTTACAAAATGACCATGGTTGAGAACTAAATATTCCAGGATACATGACATTTAGAAAAGACAGGCAGAATGGAAAAGGAGGGCGTGTAGCCCTAACAATAAAAGGATGACATAAGGACAGTGGTGAGAAAGGATCTTGGCTCAGAAGATCAGGAAGTAGAATCAATATGGGTGGAAATCAGAAATAACAAGAGGTAGAAAACACTGGTGGGACTAGTTTATAGGCCCCCTAATAGTAGCAATACCATTGAACAGAGTATTAATCATGAAATAATGGGAGCTTGCAACAAAGGAAATGCAGTCATCATGGGGGACTTTAATCTGCATATAGACTGGGCAAATCAAATTGGCAAAGGTAGTGTGGAAGACGAGTTCATGGAATGTAATCGAGATGGTTTCTAAGAGCAATACGTCATAGAACCAACCAGGGAACTGGCTATTTTAGAACCTGTATTGTGTAATGAGGTAGGGTTAATTAATAGTAATCTCACAGTAAAAGAACCTCTGGAGAAGAACGATCATAATATAATAGAATTTCACATTGAGTTTGAAAGTAACGTACTTAAGTCCGAAACTAGAGCCTTAAACTTAAATAAAGCCAAATACATAGGTATGAGGGGCAAGTTGTCAAAGGTAGATTGGGAAATTAAATTGAAGGGTTTGACAGTTGAAAAACAATGGTAAACATTTAAAGAAATACTTCAATATCCTCAACAAGTATACATTCCATTGACAAATAAAAACTCCACAGGAAAAGTGATCCGCCCGTGGCTAACTAAAGTTAAGGAGAGTATTAGATTGAAAGAAGAGGCCTATAATGTTGCCAAGAAGAGTAATAAGCCTGGGGATTGGGAGAGTTTTAGAAACCAACAAAGGACGAACAAAAAATTGATAAAGAGGGAGAAAATAGAATATGAAAGTAAACTAGCAAGAAATATAAAAACGGATTGTAAGAGCTTCTACAAGTATATAAAAAGGAAGAGAGTAGCAAAAATAAACGTTGGTCCCTTAGAGGCTGAGACAGAAGAAATTATAATGGGGAATCAGGAAATGGCAGATGCGTTAAACAAATATTTTGTATCTGTCTTCACAGTAAAAGCATACCAAAAATAGTGGGGAACCAAGGGTAAATGAGAGTGAGGAACTTAAAACAATTAATATCAGTAGAGAAAAAGTAGTGGACAAACTAATGGGACTAAAAGCCGACAAATCCCCCGGACCTGATGGCCTACATCCGAGGGTACTAAAAGAGGTGGCTGCAGAGATAGTGAATGCATTGGTTGTGATCTTCCAAAATTCTCTAGATTCTGGAACGGTCCCAGTGGACTGAAAGGTAGCAGATGTTACCCCGCTATTCACGAAGGGAGGGAGAGAGAAAACAGGGAATTACAGGCCAGTTAGCCTGACATCGTTCATCGGGAAAATGCTGGAATCCATTATTAAGGAAGTGGTAACAAGGCACTTAGAAAAATCATAATATGATTAGGCAGAGTCAACATGGTTTTATGAAAGGGAAATCATGTTTGACAACTTTATTAGAGTTTTTTTAGGATGTAACTAGCAGGGTAGATAAAGGGGAACCAATGGATGTAATATATTTGGATTTTCAAAAGGCATTCATTAAGGTGCCACATAAAAGGTTGTTACACAAGGTAAGGGCTTATGGGGTTGGGGTAATATATTAGCATGGATCGAGGGTTAATTAACAGACAGAAAACAGATAGTAGGGATAAACGGGTCATTCTCAGGTTGGCAGGCTGTAACTAGTGGGGTGCCGCAAGGATCGGTGCTATTACAATCTTTATTAATGACTTAGATGAAGCGACCGAGTGTAATGCATCCAAGATTGCTGCGGTACAAAGCTAGGTGGGAAAGTAAGCTGTGAGGAGGACACAAAGAGTCTGCAAAGGGATATAGACAGGTTAAGTGAATGGGCAAGATGGTGGCAGATGGAGTACAATGTGGGGTAATGTGAGGTCATTCACTTTGGTAGGAAGAATAGAAAAACAGAATTTAAAAAAAAAATGATGAGAAACTATTAAATGTTGGTGTTCAGAGAGACTTGGGTGTCCTTGTAGAAGAAACACAAAAAGTTACCATGCAGGTGCAATTAGGAAAGCAAATGGCATGTGGATGTTTATCACAAGGGGGTTGGAGTACAACAGTAAGCAAGTCTTACTACAATTCTACAGGACTTTGGTGAGACCTCACCTGGAGTACTGCGTACAGTTTTGGTCTCCTTATCTAAAGGAAGGATATACTTGCCTTGGAGGCAGTGCAACAAAGGTTCACTAGATTGATTCCTGGGATGAGAGGGTTGTCCTATGAGGAGAGGTTGAGTAAAAAGGGCCTATTCTTTCTGGAGTTTAGAAGAATGAGAGGTGATGTAATTGAAACATATAAGATTATGAGGGGGCTTGATAGGGTAGATGCTGAGAGATTGTTTCCGCTATCTAGAACTAGGGGACATAGTTGCAGAATAAGGGGTTGGCTGTTCAAGACTGAGATGAGGAGGAATTTCTTCATGCAGAGGGGTGTGAATCTTTGGAATTCTCTACCCCAGAGGGCTGTGGATGCTAAGTCATTGAATATATTCAAGGTGGAGATGGATAGATACTTGGACTCTAGGGGAATCAAAGGATTTTGGGATCGGGCAGGAAAGTGGAGTTGAGGTTGAAGATTAGCCATGATCTTATTGAATGGTGGAGCAGGCTTGATGGGCCATACGGCCTACTCCTGCTCCTATTTCTTATATTTACCTCCACATAAATGAATCATTTACATTAAGTGGCTCCTAGAAAAAAAATTACATTGATGGAACTTAGTCCCTACTCCTCTGAATTAGGCACTCTACTTTCTGCCTCACCCTAAAACACCATTCCAGCTTCTGCCCCTTCCCTATCTACTTCATTGCCACCCATTTTCCTCCCCTTCATTTCTCCCAGAATCAGTGATTCTTACTAGCAATGAGGGTGTATAAAAGATTTGTGTTGTTTATAATGCTATGCAATATCATTATATGTGCTTTCCTTTTGTGTAGGGTAGGGGTTTGGGTCTCTCTCCCACTCCAGTCTCCAACCCCTCTCCCCCATGTTGCCATGCCCTCATTTGTTGTGGGGTTGACTGTTCACTGTCCAAGTCCTACCAATGTCTTTCTGATGAGTGAGGAAGGGTATAGAGTTTAGCTCATTACTGCCACTCTGAACATTTTCCATCAGGGTACTCACTATCCTTGTTATTTGTAACTTAATTTTAGTTTAAGATTTTGTAAAAAAAAAATGAAGTATTTTAAAATTTCAGAGGTCTTAATGCAGCATTTTGAAAAACATAAAAGAAAGTCATTACTTGGACCAGCCATATCCCATCCTTAGTGTCTTCTACTTGCTCGTAGAAATGCATCTCACCACTGAAGTTAGTGCTGGTGGCCGATTCCGACGCTTCCTCTTCACGAAGTGCGGAATAAAGCTCACCCTCCATCAAATCACCTGCGGTGACAAAGATTAAAAAACACTGTAAAATATTAGAAGGTATAAGACATTAGAATAATATACTTTAGTATATAGTTACTTTTTATGAAGTTATACATCTAAAATGAACTAAATGGGAAAACTGGCATTTATTATCTGGCTACACAGAAGAATTACAGAATCTTACAGCACAGGAGGTGGCCATTTGGCCTATGCCAACTCTCAAAGTGCTGTCCGCTAGTCCCATTTTCCTGCCCGTTTATCTTTTTCTTTTTCAAATATTTATTTACTTCCCATTTAAAAGCTATTTTGAATTATATTACACCCCTGTTTCTTGTAAGACATCCATGTTCTGGATTAAACAAATTCTCCTAACTGCTCCCTTTTGGTGAAAATCTTAAATTTGTACTCTCTCACTGACCAATGAAAATAGTATTTCCCCAATGTACCTCATCAAAACTCCACATAATTTTGATTAGCTCAATCAGATCTTCCCTTAACCTTTTCTGTTCTAGTGAAAAGTGCCCCAACTTCCCTAGTCTCTTCTCATAACTAAAGCCTCTCATCCCTGGTATCATCTTGGTAAATCTCTTTAGTGCCCTCTCCACGGTCTTAATATCTTCCTAAAGAGTGCCCAAAATTAGACAATATTCTAACTATGGCTTAACCAATGATTTGTTTGGTTTAGCATTACCTCTCTGCTTTTGTAATTTATGCCCATATTTATAAAACCTAGGATCCCACAAGCTCTTTTTAAAAAAAATATCAACTTGTCCTCCCACTTTTAAAGATATGTAGCTGAAACTCAATTTCTTTTAAAGTTTTACCATTTAGTATATACTTCCTCTCCTTAGTCTTCCTACCAAAATATATTGCCTCACACTGTTCTGCATTAAATGTCACCTGACACCTATCTGCCCAATCTATTAACTGGGTGTAAAATAAACCTGTGTGTTTATATTGAGTTTTAGATATATTTAACAGGAGTACAGAAATTTTGTGTAATTTTCTTTTATGCAAAGTTTCTATCACATACCTTTTCTACATTTCTAATGCTAATTGCTTTGGTAAGTTGTAAATTGTCTATAGTAAATTTATTTCTATATTTGAATAATCCAGCAGATGTATACATAGATAGACAATATTTGTCTTCCTATTAAACTGTATCAATGCTAGAATGGCAGTTTGATAAATTAAATTCAGTAAAAATAAGCCTGAAAATAAAAAGCTGGCATCAGTAAAAGTGACCTTGGAAGCTATTGGATTGTCATTAAAAACCCAACTGGTTCACTAATGCCATTTAGAGAAGTAAACTTGCCATTCTTGTCCGTCTGGTCTACATGTGACTCCAGTCCCAAACCTCTGAAGTGGCCTAGCAAACCACTTAACAGCACTATGGGAGCACCTTCACCACATGAACTGCCTACCACCACCTTCTCAAGGGCAACTACGGATGGGTGTTAATGCTGGCTTTGCCAGTGACGCTCACATTCCGGGAATGAATTAAAAAAAAGTTAGCAAACACAAATATTAATTGGACATGGGCACACAGACGTGCTTTAGTCCCCATTTTAAAGTTATACATTCTGTCCTTATTTTTATGTTTCCATTATAAATTCTTAAACCTTCCCCCCACCCCCACCCCCAGCCCCCCTGAATTGGTCTCGGGTTTTTTAATCTGTTCTTTTGCCTTTCCCAGGAGATTACACGACTAATAGTGAGAGGAAACACTGGGAGTCATGATGCTTTGTTGTGTCACGACTGTTTGGGACAAGTTCAATGAACCAGCCAATCTTTTTGTGTTCATATGTCCACATTTATAATGGAAACTTGGTCATCCTGTAATTAAACCCATTGGTGGCGCTGCAGGGCCTTCATAAACAACTGACAAGTTTATATAGGCAGTTTCCATTAGAAATGTGGACAGGAGAATTTGTAAAAGGAAAAAGTTGACAGAAATGTGTGCAGAAATAAGATTTTTTAAATGTGGGAGTGGGAAGTGCAATTAAATGGCAAGCGACCGGCAGGTCAGGGTCACGTTTGCGGACAGAGCAGAGGTTTTGCTGAACACTTGCTGAGCTTTTCCAATATTATCTGTTTTTATAAACAACTCTAGGCTATTTTCGCCCTTCCTTGTACCATCAAAATAGCACTCGTGAAAGAGGCCTGAGAGCAGGAAATTTGCACGGAGAACATGAACAGGTGGCGGGAAAATTACTACTATTGTTTGAAAATGATACATATATATATATATAAAAAACACAAAAGTTTGCTTATTTGTATTACAAAACTAGGTTTGTAGCCACTGCTCATCCTTGTTCCCTCCTTGACTACCAATAACCTGGCTTTCCACAGCATGGTCAAATAAAACGTAAGCAAATTTTGATCAAAAAATATTTTTCAAAATATGTCAACTTTTTAAGAAGTTAAAAATGAACACATTTTGCCTCTGCATAGAAAATACTGTATTTAGCATTGAATTGTGCTAGCAAATGCTTATTGTTACAATGAAAGATTATAAAATTTTATATTTGTACTGAAGCACAACAGGTTTAATCAGAAAGCCAACTCCAGTAATATAAAGATCAGAGATTTTACTATCTAAAGAACTATGAACTAAAATTACACACCAGCTTGACACGGCAATTCCAAAAGTTTGAAAGTGTTTTGGTCAATTCGGTGTAAAAGTCACACTTAGGGCTTACAGGCTGGCTGTGATAAATAAAAATGGCACTGGCATATATCCTCACTCCCAAATCAGCCATAATTCATCCTGCTGAAATGAAAGGAGACTTGAAAGGGAAAGCAAAAGATGTCTTATTTTAACTAACGTTCCAAATACCACTTTAAGGAAAGGAAATTGTACATCTTTTCATTTAATTAAATATTCTGTACATGTAGCTGGGAACAGAAAAGGTTAAGGGGAGTCTTGATAGAGGTGTTCAAAATTTTCAAAATCAAATTTTGACAGAGTAAATAAGGAGTAACTGTTTCCAGTGGCAGAAGGGTCGGTAACCAGAGGACACAGATTTAAAGTGATCGGCAAAAGAGCCAGAGGCAATACGAAGAAGCATTTTTCTACGCAGCAAATTGTAATGATCTGGAATGCACTGCCAGAAAGGGTGGTGGAAGCAGATTCAATAGTAACTTTCAAAGGGGAACTGGATAAATACTTGAAGGGAAAACAATTGCAGGGCTATGGGGAAAGAGCAGTGGAATGGGACTAGTTGGATAGCTCTTACAAAGAGCCGGCACAGGCCTCCTCATGTGCTGTACCTACTATGATACAGATGATTAGCCTAAAGCTATAAAAATGTTCAAAAACAGAAGCAAATTTATTTTGTGCAATAGAAAGTCACCAAAATGAGATTTTAAGAAAAATACACACACACAAGTTTGAAATATGGTCATAATTTAAGAATTTAGTAAGTCTTTAGTTTACTCTGTTCTTTGGATCCCTTCTCTCCCTACCTCCCCCTTTTCCCCAAGGCACAGTCTCAGGTTCTACCAATCCAGTTTTTCAACTAGTCTCTGAACTTTGTACAAGAGTGCCCAGATTAATTCATTCTAGTTTTTCAAACTTTACCCAGACCAGCTAGCTGGAAATAGGAACTTGTCATGTGAAGCCCAAACATATTGTATCCCACTACTCAAAAATGGCATCATCAGACACCCATCTCAAAGTATTCTCTCCTTAAAAACCCTACAAAATCATCTATAAATAATTAATACATTTTTGAAACCATATTCAATAAAACTTTCTTATTGAAGTAGATCAGAACTTGTCTCCCAAAAAAAACCTCAGAGGGGCAGTTAAGAATTTAGGTGACAAGTGCAACATTGCATTTCAACATTTGTGAGTGAAACAAGCTACTCTGGGATTGCTACATATACAACATTCCAAGTATCCTAGTACAAGGATTACATTTCAATGATTCCAGTTTTTTTTTAAAAATCCAGCATCGTCACAACGTCAGTAAAGTATAATGATGGACAAGTGAAATTTTCATTCTGTCAACTTAAACTATGAATGACAACAAATATAAACATTAATCCCCTTCCAAACGGAATTGCATTGGGAGAGTATACTAGTGGGGATACTTGTGACAGCAATATGAGGTGGCAAATTAAGAACTTTACACATTACAGCATATTGTTTTCAGTGTGATTTTTTTCCATAGTGTTTTTTTAAAAATTCATTCACGGGATATGGGCATCGCTGGTGAGGCCAGCATTTATTGCCCATCCCTAATTGCCCTTGAGAAGGTGGTGGTGAGCCGCCTTCTTGAACCGCTGCAGTCCGTCTGGTGAAGGTTCTCCCACAGTGCTGTTAGGAAGGGAGTTCCAGGATTTTGACCCAGCAACGATGAAGGAACGGCGATATATTTCCAAGTCGGGATGGTGTGTGACTTGGAGGGGAACGTGCAGGTGGTATTGTTCCCATGTGCCTGCTGCCCTTGTCCTTCTAGGTGGTAGAGGTCGCAGGTTTGGGAGGTGACGTCAAAGAAGCCTTGGTGAGTTGCTGCAGTGCATCCCAAGGATGGCACACACTGCAGCCATAGTGCGCTGGTGCTGAAGGGAGTGAATGTTTAGGGTGGTGGATGGGGTACCAATCAAGTTGGCTGCTTTGTCCTGGATGGTGTCAAGTTTCTTGAGTGTTGTTGGAGCTGCACTCATCCAGGCAAGTGGAGAGTATTCCATCACACTCCTGACTTGTGCCTTGTAGATGATGGAAAGGCTTTGGGGAGTCAAGAGGTGAGTCACTCGCCGCAGAGTACCCAGCCTCTGACCTGCTCTTGTAGGCACAGTATTTATATGGCTGGTCCAGTTAAGTTTCTGGTCAATGGTGACCCCCAGGATGTTGATGGTAGGGGATTTGGTGATGGTAATGCCGTTGAATGTCAAGGGGAGGTGGTTAGATGTTCTCTTATTGGAGATGGTCATTGCCTGGCACGAATGTTACTTGCCATTTATCAGCCCAAGCCTGGATGTTGTCCAGGTCTTGCTGCCTGCGGGCACGGACTGCTTCCTTATCTGAGGGCTTGCGAATGGAACTGAACACTGTGCAATCATCAGCGATCATCCCCATTTCTGACCTTATGATGGAGGGAAGGTCATTGATGAAGCAGCTGAAGATGGTTGGGCCAAGGACACTGCCCTGAGGAACTCCTGCAGCAATGTCCTGGGGTTGAGATGATTGGCTTCCAACAACCACTACCATCTTCCTTCATGCTAGTTATGACTCCAGCCACTGGAGAGTTTGCCCCCTGATTCCCATTGACTTCAATTTTACTAGGGCTCCTTGGTGCCACACTCGGTCAAATGCTGCCTTGATGTCAAGGGCAGTCACTCTCACCTCACCTCTGGAATTCAGCTCTTTTGTCCATGTTTGGACCAAGGTTGTAATGAGGTCTGGCGCCAAGTGGTCCTGGCGGAACCCAAACTGAGCATCGGTGAGCGGGTTATTGGTAAGTGCGGCTTGTCCGTTGCATCATATTCCAAAGAATTACTCAAACTCACTCTTGAAATTACCAAATTCAAACAAGATTTAAATTTACGGTACTTTCTTTACTTTGATAATTGCGACACAACGATTTTATTTTGACTTGAATTAGCTATGCTAATTGAACATGCTCTCCGTTATTAGCCGAGGTATAGAATACAAAAGCAGGGATGTAATGATGGAACTGTATAAAACGCTGGTAAGGCCACAGCTGGAGTATTGTGCGCAGTTCTGGTCACCATATTACAGGAAGGATGTAATTGCTCTGGAGAGAGTTCAGAGAAGATTTACAAGAATGTTGCCAGGGCTTGAAAATTGCAGCTACGAAGAGAGATTGGATAGGCTGGGGTTGTTTTCCTTGGAGCAGAGGAGGCTGAGGGGAGACTTGATTGAGGTGTACAAAATTATGAGGGGCCTAGATAGAGTAGCAGGAAGTACCTGTTTCCCCGAGTGGAGAGTTCAAGGACTGGAGGACATAGATTTAAGCTGATTGACGGAAGGATTAGAGGGGACGAGGAAAAACTTTTTTACCCAGAGGGTAGTGGGTCAATGGAATTCGCTGTCCGAATTGGTGGTAGAGGCAGTCACTCTCACCTCACCTCTGGGATTCAGCTCTTTTGTCCATGTTTGGACCAAGGCTGTAATGAGGTCTGGAGCTGAGTGGTCCTGGCGGAACCCAAACTGAGCATCGGCGAGCAGGTTATTGGTGAGTAAGTACCCTCAACTCTTTTTAAAAAGTACCTGCACCTAAAGTGCTGTAAGCTGCAGGGCTACGGACCGGGTGCTGGAAGGTGGGATTAGAATGGGCACCTGGTTGTTCTTCGAGCCGGCATGGATGCGATGGGCCGAATGGGTCCCTTCTGTGCTGTATCTTTTCTATGGTTCTATGATTGCTCCAATTAGACACATTGTGAGCTTAGTCCTTCAAACAGCGTATAGGACTTAACTGATCCATGTGCAGTTGGGCTGCTGCTTTACTGACATCATAGTGATGACAATGAATTTTTAAAAATGGTGGCCAGCGAGACAGAAAAGAAAGCGTTATCTGAATCTTTGTAATGTTAGCTTTTTATCCAGCGGGCTGTGGATGCTCAGGCGTTGAGTATATTCAAGATTGAGATCGATAGTTTTTTGGACACTAAGGGAATCAAGGGATATGTGGCTAGGGCAGGATAGTGGAGTTGAGGTAGAAGATCAGCCATGATCTTATTGAATGGTGGAGCAGGCTCATAAGGACATAAGAAATAGGAGCAGGAGTAGGAGTAGGTCATACGGCCCCTCAAGCCTGCTCTGTCATTCAATAAGATCATGGCTGACCTTAAACCTCAACTCCACTTTAACTCCTGACCCTCATATCCCTTGATTCCCCTAGAGTCCAAAAAATCCATCTATCTTAACCTTGAATATATTCAATGACTCAACATCTAAAGCCCTCTGGGGTAGAGAATTTCAAAGATTCACAACTGTCTGAGTGAAGAAATTCCTCATCTCAGTCATAAATGGCCGACCCCCTATCCTGCGATTGTGCCCCCTAGTTCTAGACTCTCCAGCCATGGGAAACAACCTCTCAGCATCTACCATGTCAAGCCTCCTCAGAATCTTATGTGTTTCAATTAGATCACCACTCATTCTTCTAAACTCCAGAGAGTATAGACCCATTCTACTCAACCTCTCTTCATAGGACAACTCTCTCAACCCAGGAATTCTAGTGAACATTCATTGTACCGCCTCTAAGGCGAGTATATCCTTCCTTAGATAAGGAGACCAAAACTGTACGCAGTACTCCAAGCGAGGTCGCACCAAAGCCCTGTAAAATTGTAGTAAGACTTCCTTACTCTTGTACTCCAACCCCCTTGCAATAAAGGCCAACATGACATTTGCTTTCCTAATTGCTTGCTGTACCTGCATGCTAACTTTTTGTGTTTTTTGTACGAGTTCATCCAAGTCTCTCTAAACACCAACATTTAATAGCTTCTCACCATTTAAAAAATATTCTGTTTTTCTATTTTTCCTTTCCAAAGTGAAGAACCTCACATTTCCCCACATTATAATCCATCTGCCACCTTCTTGCCCACTCCCTTAACCTGTCTATATCCCTTTGCTGATTGTTTGTGTCTTCCTCACAGCTTACTTTCCCATCTAGCTTTGTATTGTCAGCAAACTTGGATACATTACACTTGGTCCCTTCATCTAAGTCATTAATATAGATTGTAAATAGCTGAGGCCCAAGCACCGATCCTTGCGGCACCCCACTAGTTACAGCCTGCCAACCTGAGAATCACCCGTTTATCCCTACTTTCTGTTTCCTGTCCTTTAACCAATCCTCTATCCATGCTAATGTATTACCCCCAACTCCATGAGCCCTTACCTTGTGTAAGGGCTCATTTTATGGCACCTTATTATGGCACCTTATCAAATGCCTTTTGAAAATCCAAATGTACAACATCCACTGGTTCCCCTTTATCTACCCTGCTAGTTACATCCTCAAAAAACTCTAATAGATTTGTCAAACACGATTTCCCTTTCATACAACCATGCTGACTCTGCCTAATCATATTATGATTTTCTAAGTGCCCTGCTACCACTTCCTTAAAGGTGGATTCGAGAGGCCATATGGCCTACTCCTGCTCCTATTTCTTATGTTCTTATGTAGGATACTCAGAATGTTGTGTATGCAGTAACCTTAAATAATTTGCCTCACATTGAGATTCAATGTTGCATTAAATAGAAATATAACAATAGTAAAAGTTAACATATTTACAAATCAGAAAGAGAATGAGGGGAGTAAAACAAGACAAGCATTTGTTTTAATTTAAAGCTTTTTTTCATAGCATAGTGTTATTACACTAATAAGGATACATCTGTATTTAGTATTACTATAATTTGGGGTTGCTTCAGCATTAGTGCATGAACTGGAAACTTTTTTTTAAAGAAACTGACCAACCCAAAATGCATTGTGCTCTAAAGTTAAAACGATCAGCTTCAGCAGAAATTTTTTTTCCTATCTTGCTGTTTTCAACAGGCAAGAAAGGAGCAAGATATAGAAAGAATTTTAAATGAACTTAAAAAACTGGTCATTATTTCCGCCCATTTGAAATGCTACAATTTTACTATACTTGAGACTAAATATTTCCTTAGAAAATTACAACTATCAATTTAAAGTTCTCTTACCGACAAATATTATATCATGTTAATATAGGAAAAAACGACAGAGCATTTTCCATTCATAAATTAGAATACATGTAATTTTAGTTATTTTTGGACGTTATCTTTTTGCAGGCACGGGGGGGGGGGGGGGGGGGGGGAGAAAGAGTAGAAAAATTACACCTACTTTGTAGTTTCAACATCAAAAGGCTAGCATAGAATAGAAATGTATGTGCACAACACCTGGTGCTGAAATCAAACTAAATTAGCTCCCTGTGGTCTGCACATTGAAGCTGTGCATAAACATGATTACTGAACACCTGTACAGAAAGAAGTGCTTACCTGGGAGAGGCACAGTACCCATATGCTTTATTGCCAAGTGTGTACAACAACAATAGAAGGGCTGACTTCAGACAACAATCTGTACTTGATCTACACATAATCTGATCCAACCACAGAATTCCAATGTATTACTTAATCCTTTCAATAGATCTTTCGAATGTACATATATTTTCTTTCACATTACATGTTCAAATCTTCCAATGATAAAATCTTCCAATGATAAAATGTAATTTGACAGGTGTAAAATTTCTCCCCGTGCCCCACAGAATACTGATCCTGCAGAAAATATGTCTAGTCCAACACTGCAATAGTAATAATAGTAGGTTTATCCTGTTACTCTCAATTCCCTAGATTTTTAAATTCCTTTTTTTCCCTTTCTGATTCCATCACTTGTCTCTAATCATTTAAACTGTGTTTGGCCAAGTGACCTACACAGCAACAATCATTAAATTAGCATTTAAGTAGATAGTACGGTTTGCAGTAGTCTTTATGGCAGGTTGCAGTGCATTAAATCTTGCCCCTCAGATCAATACCTCAAAATACAATTTCACAAGTTATAAACACTGCATATTCTGTTGTGTTGACTTTGTGGAAAAAAACTATAGCAAACATGGAGATAATTTTTATTAAGTGACTATCCATAACTTTTTTTCCCACAAAAGTACAAAATATTTTGCTACACCCTCCCACACCAAGAAAAAAAACACAACACAAATTTATGGGCTACCATTTTCTGCCCCTCCGACACACCATAACTAACTTTAATCTATCAAAGACTGTGAAATAATTTGTGGCTTTCAAACTGACAACCTCAATCCAAATGTAAATGTAAAAAAGGACATCACCAGCTAAAGCACAAAATTGGCTGATTTATAAAATAGACATTTTTAAAACTATAATTGAAAAAAAAACTGAATATTAGCATTAAAAAAACTAGTTTAGTACATTATTATACTAATTTTCCTGATTAAAACCACGATCAAAAATGGGCACCAACATTACCTCTGAACTATTGAGGTCTCTTGATAAGCTTTAGAGCATTTTAATAAGCTGGCATAATCATTTCCTGCATCGATACTATGAAGTTCACACATTAAGCCAGATTTTCTAAAGCTGCTGAGCAGCAAATAATCATCCACTGGTGTACACATTTAAAAAGATACCATCTTTACGAAAAAAACATTTGTTGACTCAGTAACATGACACTGTGGCATGTGTGGGTCAAAAATGACACATAACTCGTCTCCCCACCCAAATTCCAAAAACAAAAGCAAACTTGCACAACAATTTTTTTCAATTAGATCTTTAACAACAGTTCATAAACACTTAACCTCAAAGTGCTTTGAGATGTATCAATAACACAAGACACTATATAAGTTCAAATACTTAAAAAAAATTGCAAAGGAACACTAGGATTGGGGATGAGAGAGAAAATATCCAACAACAAAAAGCAAAAAAAAAATCTAAATAAAAATTCAGGAAATAGCTGAACAATTCCTTGTGGATGAATGTTTTTGGACAAGATATAAAAAAAAACCCAACGGCCAAAAGCATCCCCACGATCATGAAGCCGGATTATTTATACCTGATTTTTGCACCAACTCCCTGACATCTTTCTTCTCGGGCAGGCCGGCGTAGCAGATGCCCCTGCACTCCAGGATAGTCCGGAGCTTCTTGAAGCTCAGAGCCACGGGATCCACCAACTGCGTGGCGAACACCCCGGTCTCGTACCAGACGATGGCTTCGAAAAACCGAGCCAGCACGAAGAGGACGAGGAAGTAGAGGAGCAGGAAGAACAGCTTCAGCCACATCTTCAACAAACGGCGGCGGCGGCGGTGGGGGTGGGGAGGTATTATTTGACCGTCTGTTAAACAGGGCACTCCAGGAGCTGCTGCCACAACACAACGAGCATCTCAATCGCTGCTGCCTTTTCTGGAATATTCCCGCTGTCAAATCCCTTCACGAACCCGATTAATTTCTCTCTTCCTCTCAAAATTTATGACGGCGGCTGTCTCCCTCTCTGATTTTTTTTTATTATTAGGTTGGTGTTGATCGCCGTTACTCTCAAGAATCAGGCCCACCCAAAGGGAGAGAGAGAGCGCAGCACCATTTTGCGGGCCCCAATCAGATGGCGCCGGCGTGAAGGCCAGGCGCGATATGCGCATGCGCACAAAACAGCTGACCTCATCGGACGATGCGCATGTCATCTCATTTACATACTTTTTTTTACATATAACTCTGACGCGAATCGAGAGCGACAGAATCAGAAACTTTGGGTATTAGTGAAGGAAGAGTCGTTGCTATGGTCGATTTCTCCCTCTTTGGTCTAGAGAGGAATGAAACAGGGACGTGGTTGGCATGGAGCAGGTTTTTAAAAAAAAAATTAATAGTGGCCTCACCTTCAGTGCAAAGTTACACAGACACTCAGGCCACAGCTTGTGTGTCTTTTTTGCTGGTTGCCCATATTGGAGTGCAGTGGGTGCTTTGGGCACCTTGCAGGCAGGAGGCCTCTACATATGATTGACAACTCTGGTTTGACATATTCCTGGAGGTTTCATCAAATGGCTGCTTCAGCTATGAGGGGAGACTAGAGAAGCTGGGATTGTTTTCCTCAGAGCAGAGAAGGTTAAGGGGAGATTTATTAGAGGTGCTCAAAATTATGAGGTATTTTGAAAGAGTAAATAGAAAGGAACTGTTCTCACTGGCAGGAGGGTTGTTAACCAGAGGACAAAGATTTATGGTTCTTTTGCCAATTACCTGAAAAGGCTGAGTGAAAGCAGTTTCAATAGTAACTTTCAAAAGGGAATTGATATATGCTTGTAGGGGAAAATTGCAGAGCTAGGGGAGTGAGACTAATTGTAGAGTTCTTTCAAAGAGCTGGTGCAGGTACGATGGGCTGAATGGTGTCCTTCTGTGCTGTGATTCTGTTATGTCCTGCCTCCAACTGCCCCACCCAGGCAAGCTGCCTTATTCCCCATTTACAATATTTTTATAACTAAAACAAGTGTTCAAAGAACTTTTTTAAATGCCCCTGTGAGTTCTCTTAGGTTGCTGCAGCAGTTTCCAAGAGATTAATCTTTAACATACGAGCTAAGAGCAGGAGTAGGCCATTTGGCCCCTCGAGTCTGCTCTGCCATTTGATAAGATCATGGTTGATCTGATTGTGACGTCCTGTCCTACTATAACCTTTGACTCCCTTGTTAATCAGGAATCTATCTAACTCAGCCTTAAAAATATTCAATGACCCTGCCTCCACTGCTCTCTGGGGAAGAGAGTTCCACAGACTCATGACCCTCAGAAAAAAATTCTCCTCATTTCCTTCTTAAATGAGACCCCCCCTTGTTTTTAAACTGTGGCCCCCTAGTTCTAGTCTCTCCCACAAGGGGAAACATCCCCTCAGCATCTTGTATGTTTCAATAAGATCACCTCTCATTCTTCTAAACACCCGTGTATACAGGCCCAACTTGTCCAACCTTTCCTCATGAGATAACCCCCAGGAATCAGTCGAGTGAACCTTCTCTGAACCACCTCTAAAGCAATTATGTCCTTTTTTTAAATAAGGAGACCAAAACTGCACACAGTATTCGAGATGTGGTCTCACCAATGCCCTGTACAACTGTAGCAAAACATCTCTACTTTTATATTCCATTCCCCTTGCAATAAATGACAACATTCCATTTGCCTTCCTAATCACTTGCTGTACCTGCATATTAACTTTTTGTGATTCATGTACTAGGACACCCTGATCCCTCTGTACCTCAGTTGTGCAATCTTTCTCCATTTAAATAATATACTGCTTTTCTATTCCTCCTGCCAAAGTGGACAAGTTCACATTTTCCCACATTATACTCCATCTGCCAAATTTTTGCCCACTCACTTAACCTATCTATATCCCTTTGCAGGCTCCTTATGTCCTCTTCACAACTTACTTTTCTACCTACCTTTGTGTCATCAGCAAATTTAGCAACCATACATTCAGTCCCTTCATCCAAGTCATTGATATAGATTGTAAATAGTTGAGGCCCCAGCACTGATCCCTGTGGCACTCCACTCGTTACATCTTACCAACCTGAAAATGACCCATTCATGCCTACTCTCTGTTTCCTGTTAGCTAACCAATCCTTTATCCATGCTAATATGTTACCCCCTACACCATGAGCTTTTATTTTGTGTAGTAGCCTTTGATGTGGCACCTTGTCAAAAGCCTTCTGGGAAATCGAAGTACACTACATTCACAGGATCCCCTTTATCCACGTTGCTTGTTACTTCCTCAAAGAACTCTAATAAATTAGTCAAACAAGATTTCCCTTTCACAAAGCTGTGTTGACTCTGCCTGATTGCATTGAAATTTTCTGAGTGCCCTGCTATAACCTCCTTAATAATAGATTCCTGGAAGGTGTCAGCCATGGCTCAGTAGATAGCACTCTTGCCTCTAAGTCAGAAGTTTATGCATTCAAATCCCACTCCAGAGACTTGAGCATATAATCTAGACTGACACTTCAGTGCAGGAAACACTGGAAATGCTCAGCAAGTCAGGCAGCATCTGTGGAGAAAGAAACAGAATTGTTTCAGGTCGATGAACTTTTGTCGATGACCTGAAATGTTAATTCTTTCTTTCTGACTTGCTGAATATTTCCAGCATTTTCTGTTTTTATTTCAGATTTTCAGCATCCGCAGTATTTTGCTTTAGACTTCAGTGCAGTAATGGGTTGTGAGTGGCACTGCGATATTCTGTAGACTGGAGATGTGAAGGGCTAGAGGAGGTCTGATGTCACGAGGTAGGATGCGTGACATCGTGGGTTAGGAGGTTGAAGTCAGAGGTTGGAAAAGGGAGATGTGATACTGCAGTGCTGCACTGTAGGAGTTGCTGTCTTTCGGATGAGATGTTAAACCGAGGCCCTCTCTGCCCTCAGGTGGACATAAAAGATCCCATTACACTATTCGAAGAAGAGCAGGAGAGTTCTCCCTGGTGTCCTAGCCAATATTCATCCCTCAACCGATGTCACTAAAACAGATTATCTAGTCATTATCTCATTGCTGTTTGTGGGACCTTTCTGTGCACAAATTGGCTGCTGTATTTCCTACATTACAACAGTGACACACTTTAACAGTTCTTTGGAGTGTTCTGGTCGCAAAAGGTGATATGTAGTCTTTCTACATAAGCAGGAAGTGGGTATCTGATTAACTTCATGGTTTATGAAAGGGAAATCGTGTTTGATAAATCTATGAGAGTTTTTTGAGGATGTAACTAGCAGATACTAGGTAGATAAAGGGGAACCAGTGGATGTAGTATATTTGGATTTTCAAAAGGCATTCGATGAGGTGCCACATAAAAGGTTGCAAGGTAAGGGATCATGGGGTTGGGAGTAATATATTAGCATGGATAGAGGATGGGTTAACGGACAGAAAACAGAGAGTAGGGATAAACTGGTCATTTTCAGGTTGGCAGGCCGTAACTAGTGGGGTGCTGCAAGAATCAGTGCTTGGGCGTCAGCTATTTACAATCTATATTAATGACTTCGATGAAGGGACCGAGTGTAATATATCCAAGTTTGCTGACGATACAAAGCTAGGTGGAAAAGTAAGCTGTAAGGAGGACACAAAGAAGTGGCAAATGGAGTATAATAGAAACATAGAAAATAGGAGCAGGAGTATGCCATTTGGCCCTTCGAGCCTGCTCCGCCATTTAATTTGATCATGGCTGATCCTCTCGCTCAATACCATATTCCCGCTCTCTCCCCATACCCCTTAATGCCTTTTGTATCTAGAAATCTATCGAGCTCCTTCTTAAATATATTCAGTGAATTGGCCTCCGCAGCCTTCTGTGGTAGAGAATTCCACAGGTTCACCACCCTCAGTGAAAAATTTCTCCTTATCTCAGTCCTAAATGTCCTACCCCATATCCTGAGACTGTGACCCCTCATTCTGGATGCCCCAGCCAGGGGAAACATCCTCCTTGCATCTAGTTTGTGTAGCCCTGTCAGAATTTTATGTTTCAATGAGATCCCCTCTCATAGGAACATGAGTAGGCCATTCAGCCGCTCGAGCCTGCTCTGCCATTTGATAAGATCATGGCTGATCTGTGATCTAACTCCATATACCTGCCTTTGGCCCATATCTCTTAATACCTTTGGTTGCCAAAAAGCTATCTATCTCACATTTAAATTTAGCAATTGAGCTAGCATCAATTGCCGTTTGCAGAAGAGAGTTCCAAATTTCTACCACCCTTTGTGTGTAGAAATGTTTTCTAATCTCACTCCTGAGAGGTCTGGCTCTAATTTTTAGACTGTGCCCCCTACTGCTAGAATCTCCAACCAGCAGAAATAGTTTCTCTTTATCAACCCTATCTGTTCCCCTTAATATCTTATAAACTTCGATCAGATCATCCCTTAACCTTCGAAACTCCAGAGAATAAAACCCCAATTTGTGTAATCCCTCCTCGTAACTTAACCCTTGAAGTCCGGGTATCATTCTAGTAAACCTACGCTGCACTCCTTCCAAGGCCAATATGTCCTTCCGAAGGTGCGGTGCCCAGAACTGCTCACAGTACTCCAGGTGCGGTCTAACCAGGGTTTTGTATAGCTGCAGCATAACTTCTGCCCCCTTGTACTCTAGTCCTCTAGATATAAAAGCCAGCATTCCATTAGCCTTCTTGATTATTTTCTCCACCTGTTCATGACACTTCAATGATCTATGTACCTGAACCCCTAAGTCCCTTTGGACATCCACAGTTTTTAACTTTTTACCATTTAGAAAGTACCCTGTTCTATCCTTTTTTTGATCCAAAGTGGATGACCTCACATTTGCCGACATTGAATTCCATTTGCCACAGTTTTGCCCTTTCACCTAATCTATCAATATCCCTTTGTAATTTTATGTTTTCATCTACATTGCTTACAATGCCACCAATCTTTGTGACATCGGCAAACTTAGATGTGAGACTTTATATGCCTTCATCTAAGTCGTTAATAAATATTGTGAATAATTGAGGCCCCAAGACAGATCCCTGCGGGACTCCACTAGTTACATCCTGCCAATGTGAGTACCTACCCATTATCCCTACACTCTGTCGCCTTTCGCTCAGCCAACTTCCTAACCAAGTCCGTACTTTTCCCTCGATTCCATGGGCTTCTATCTTAGCCAACAGTCTCTTATGTGGGACTTTATCAAATGCCTTCTGGAAGTCCATATAAATAACATCCATTGACATTCCCCTGTCCACTACTTTAGTCACCTCTTCAAAAAATTCAGTCAGGTTTGTCAGGCACGGCCTACTTTTCACAAATCCATGCTGGCTCTCTCTGATTAACTCAAAATTCTCGAGGTGCTCAGTCACCCTATCCTTAATTATAGACTCCAGCATTTTCCCCACAACAGATGTTAGGCTAACTGGTCTATAATTCCCTGGTTTCCCTCTCTCTCCTTTCTTAAAAAGCGGAGTGACATGTGCAATTTTCCAATCCAGATGGACAGTTCCTGAATCTCGAGAACTTTGAATGCACTCGAATGAATACAGGAATGTACACAATATTCCAGGTAGGGAAATGTGGGGAAAAGTGAGGTCATTTACTTTGGTAGGAAGAATAGAAAAACAGAATATTTTTTAAATGGTGAGAAACTATTAAATGTTAGTGTTTAGAAAGATCTGGGTGTCCTTGTACATGAAGCACAGAAAATTAACATGTAGGTACAGCAAGCAATTAGGAAGGCAAATGGTATGTTGGCCTTTATTGCACGGGGGTTAGAGTACCAGAGTAAGGAAGTCTTGCTTCAATTGTACAGAGTGTTGGTGAGACCGCACCTTGAGTACTGTGTACAGTTTTGGTCTCCTTATCTAAGGAAGGATATACTTGCCTTAGAGGCGGTGCAACAAAGGTTCACTAGATTGATTCCTGGGATAAGAGGAGAGATTGAGTAGAATGGGCCTATACTCTCTGGGGTTTAAAAGAATGAGAGGTGATCTCATTGAAACATATAAGATTCTGAGAGGGCCTAACACGGTCGATGCTGAGAGGCTAGAACTAAGGGGCACAGTCTCAGGATAAGGGATGGGCCATTTAGGACTGAGATGAAGAGGAATTTCTTCACTCAGAGGGTCCTTAATATTTGGAATTCTCTACCCCAGAGGGCTGTGGATGCACAGTCGTTGATTATATTCAAGACTGAGATCGATACATTTTTGGACTCTAAGGGAATCAAGGGATGTGGGGATCGGGCAGGAAAGTGGAGTTGAGGTCGAAGATCAGTCATGATCTTACTGAATGGCAGAGCAGGCTGGAGGGGCCGTATGGCCTACTCCTGCTCCTATTTCTTATGTTCAGTGCATCAAGCACCCACCATCTGATTAATGGCACTTTGTATTTGCACAACACTTGACAGAAATAAACCCAAGAATTCGCTTATTGATCTCAGTTTTTCCATTGCCAGCTCTTTCTCTACTTTCTAGGGGATAGTTCTCCTGTTCGTCTAGTTTTATTGCACTAATAACTCCTAAAGCAATCACTGCAGTTTTTCCTGCCAGGCCCATGTCAGTCACCTGCTTGAAAGAAGTCGTGTCATCCCTCTTCTGCTTTCTTTCTCAAGAATCAATAGAGAAAGGGCGGGGTGCTACTGGGGTACTTTAATGACAACACAGGAGGGATATAGGGCTATAATTTTATGAATTATGATGCACTGTGATATTCTGTAAACTCTCCAAGATCTCTGCGCTCCACAAATTCTAGCCTCTTGCGCATCCCCGACTTTCCGCTCCACCATTGGCAGCCGTGCCTTCAGCTGCCTGGGCCCTAAGCTCTGGAATTCCCTCCCTGAACCTTTTCACCTCTCTACTCCTTTAAGGCACTCCTTAAAACCTACCTCTTTGACCAAGCTTTTGGTCACCTACCCTAATATCTCCACATGTGGCTTGGTGTCAAATTTTGTTTGATAACAGTCCCTTGAAGAGCCTTGGGATGTTTTACTACATTAAAGGCATTATATAAATGCAAGTTGTTGTTGTAGACTGGAGATGTGATGTCATGTGGGGGTAAAGGAGGGCTGATGTCATGAGAAAGGATGCCTAACATCATGGGTTAGGAAGTTAAAGTCACTGAGGTTGGAAAAGGGAGCTGTGATAATGTGACTGGGAGAGGTATGGCATCTTGGGGTAAAGAAAGGAGAACTGTGATGCAATGGGAGAGAAACCATACATCATTTGGGTTGGAGTAGGGGAGGTTAACGTTGGGAGAAGGGAGATATTATGTCACAGGATTGGGAGGGTGGTGTGATGTAATGAGGGTTGGGTAGGTTGGATATGACATTATGGTAGAAATGGAGTTTTGAAATCACAATAGTCAGAAAGGTAATGGGATATCACTGGGTAGGTTTAGGTTTGACATTATGGGTGCAGGAGAAAGCAGGTTTGACATTAGGTTGAAAGAGGAGGTGTGATGTCATGGGAAGGGGATTGACAATGTTATGGGGGCAAAGGTAAGGGATGTGCGACATGAGTTTGGGAGCGGCAGGTTTGATGCTCCAGGGTGGGAAAGGATGTGTGATGTGATGGTGATCAGAAGGGAAGTATGATGCCAGGAGGTGGGGGATGTTGTTAGGAAACATGGGTAAGAAAGAGTTAATATGTAGACTAACTTCATACACAGTGAAACACAATGAATCACATGTGGAAAGGTTCTCTCTCTACCAAAGTGCTAAGGGAGAGAGGGAGAGAGAGAGAGAGAGAGACCTCACTTGAAATAAACACCTGCTGCTATACACACCTCATGCTTGACACAGAGGGAAATCACTGTTACCGTTAGACACTAGCCCATTGATACCTAATTGAAGCTGATCTGATGACCTTGAGAAAAGGGAGATAAAAGGGCTGAGAAAGTGGAGAAAAACTGAATGATGGATTGTGAGATCATCTTCATCCATGTCAATCAATAGAAGTATTGTGGACTACCTATTAATCAGTACTCTGCAGTTTGAAAATGTAAGTTACACATGAACAAAACATGATCAGGTCTGTGTAGCTTGCCATATAAGGATATTTTAATAAGTAGCTCAGAAAAGTATAAAAGTGGTGAACTGTGATGAGAATTTGGATTTGACCCAGAAAAAATGAGCTCAAGAACTGCACATGCAATAGATATCATTTCCCCGACCAAGCTTGCTTGGTTGTAAATACTTTACCTTATTTAGAGGATTAAACTTTGACAAAGTGAAACTTTGCTTGTGAACATATTTTCTTACTGTCATTAATCAAACTCACATAAATATAACTAGCTAGTTAGACATTACAGAGCTGAAGAGTGGTGGTGTAGTGTGATGTGACACAATCTGGACAATGGAGGTTTGATGTGGTGAGTGAGAGGGACGGGAGTTGTTACACTGCAATGGTTGGATTGGTGTGTATGACATCAGAGCTGTCAACATTGGCATATCATGTGTAGGAGACTGACACTAAAAGTAATCAACTGCATACCTGAGACATCTCTGTACTAGTAACAAATGTAGTTAAGAGCTGCAAGCCACATCCATGGCATGGATAGCTTGTCTGAGTTCACTTTATGCTTACACTCTTGCAACCACTCTTAAGTCTTCAATTATCATCAGAGTAACTGTGTTGTTTTCTTCCAATAACCACAGGAAAAATACATTGGCAGTGAGCATCTTAACACAATGAGGGTAGGCTGACAAAATTGAACTTGATTACATTGAGAAGAAAGTTTACTCCCAATCTTTAAATGACGAAATGCATTGATCATGTAAGCAGTTTTATTTTAAACTAAGAACATAAGAAATAGGAGCAGGAGTAGGCCATCCAGCCCCTCGAGCCTGCTCCACCATTCAACAAGATCATGGCTGATCTTCTACCTCAACGCCATTTTCCTGCACCATCCCCATATTTCTTGATGCCTTTAATATCTAGAAATCTATCGATCTCTGTTTTGAATGTACTCAGTGACCGAGCCTCCACAGCCCTCTGGGGTAGAGAATTCCAATGATTCACCACCCTGGGTGAAAAAATTTCTCCTCACCTCAGTCCTAAATGGCCTACCCCTTATTCTGAGACTGAGAGTCCTGGTTCTAGACTCCCCACATCTATCCTGTCGAGCCCTGTAAGAATTTTGTATGTTTCAATAAGATCACCTCTCATTCTTCTAAACGTTAGAGAATACAGGCCGAGTCTACTCAATCTCTCCTCATACGACAATCCCGCCATCCCAGGAATCAGTCTGGTGAACCTTCGTTGCACTCCCTCTATGGCAAGTATATCCTCTCTTCGGTAAGGAGACCAAAATTGTACACAATACTCCAGGTGCAGTCTCACCAAGACCCTATATAATTGCAGTAAGACATCTTTACTCCTGTACTCAAATCCTCTTGTAATAAAGGCCAACATACCATTTGCCTTCCTAATTGCTTGCTGCACCTGCATGTTAGCTTTCAGTGAGTCATGTACTAGGACACCCAGGTCCCTTTGGAGATCAACATTTCCCAATCTCTCACCATTTAAAAAATATTCTGCATTTTCCTACCAAAGTGGATAACTTCACATTTTTTCACATTATATTCCATCTGCCATGCTCTTGCCCATTCACTTAGCTTGTCTATATCCCCTTGAAGCCTCTTTGCATCCTCCTCACAACTCACATTCGTACCTAGTTTTGTGTCATCAATGAACTTGGAATCATTGATACAGATTGTGAATAGCTCAGGCCCAAGCACCGATCCCTGGGGTACCCCACTAGTCACAGTCTACCAACCTGAAAAAGACCCGTTTATTCTAACTTTCTGTTTTCTATCTGTTAACCAATTCTCAATCCATGCTGGTATATTACCCCCAATTCCATGTGCTCTAATTTTGTTCACCAACCTGTGTGGGACCTTATCAAAACCCTTCTGAAAATCCAAATACATCATATCCACTGGTTCCTCCTTATCTATTCTACTAGTTACATCCTTAAAAAACTGCAATAGGTTTGTCAAACATGACTTCCCTTTCTTAAATCCATGTTGACTCTGCCAAATCCTATTATTATTTTCTAAGTGTCCTGTTATCACATCCTTTATAATAGATTCTAGCATTTTCCCTATTACTGATGTCAGGCTAACAGGTCTGTAGTTCCCTGTTTTCTCTCTCACTCCTTTCTTAAATAGTGGGGTTACATTTGCTACCCTCCAATCTAGAGGAACCATTCCAGAATCTATAGAATTTTAGAAGATGACAGACAACCAATGCATCCACTATCTCTATAGCCACCTCTTTCAAAACGCTGGGATGTAGATCATCAGGTCTTTGGGATTTATCGACTTTCAGTCCCATTAATTTCTCTAGTACTATTTTTATTACTAATACTAATTTTTTTCAGTTCCTCATTCTCGCCAGACCCTTGGTTCTCTAGTATTTCTGGGAGGTTTTTTGTGTCTTCTTCTGTGAAGACAGACACAAAGTATTTGTTTAATTTCTCTGTCATTTCCTTATTCCCCATTATAAATTCTCCTGTCTCTATCATAGAAACATAGAAAATAGGAGCAGGCGTAGGCCATTCGGCCCTTCGAGCCTGCTCAGCCATCATATATGATCATGGCTGATCCTCTATCTCAATACCATATTCCCTTTCTCTCCCCATACCCCTTGATGCCTTCTGTGTCTAGAAATTTATCTATTTCCTTTTTAAATATATTCAGTGACTTAGCCTCCACAGCCTTCTGTGGTAGAGAATTCCACAGGTTCATCACCCTCTGAGTGAAGAAATTTCTCCTCATCTCAGTCCTAAATGTTCTACCCCATATCCTGAGACTGTGATCCCTCGTTCTGGACCCCCAAGCCAAGGGAAACATCCTCCCTGCATCCAGTCTGTCTAGCCCTGTCAGAATTTTATACGTTTCAATGAGATCCCCTCTCATTCTTTTAAACTCGAGTGAATACAGGCCTAGTCAACCCAATTTCTCTTCATACCATAGTCCTGCCATCCTAGGAATCAGTCTGGTGAACCTTCGCTGCACTCCCTCTCTGGCAAGTATATCCTTTCTTAGGTAAGGAGACCACAACTGCACACAATACTCCAGGTAAGGTCTCACAAAGGCCCTGTATAACAGCAGTAAGACATCCATGCTCTTGCAATGAAGGCCAACATACCATTTGCCTTCTTAACTGCTTGTTGCACCTGCATGTTTGCTTTCAGTCACTGGTGTACAATGACACCCAGGTCCCTTTGTACATCAACATCCCCCAATCTATCACCATTTAAATATTACTCTGCCTTTCTGTTTTTCCTTCCAAAGTGGATTCCTTCCAAAGTGGATAACTTCACATTCATCCACGTTATACTGCATCTGCCATGTATTTGCCCACCCACATTTGCTTCGCCAGGTCTTTTCCTTTTTACACACCTATTGAAGCTTTTACAGTTTGTTTTTATGTTTCTCTCTAGTTTACTTTCATTCTATTTTCCCTTTCTTTATCAATTTCTTGGTCCTCCTTTGCTGAATTTTTAAAATGCTCCCAATCCTCAGGCTTACTGCTTTTTCTGGCACCTTTATATGTCTCTTCCTTTGATTTAATACTATCTTTAATTTCTCTTGTTAGCTACGGTTGGAGCACTTTTCTTGTTGGGTTTTTGTGCCTTAAAGGAATATATATTTGTTGCAAATTATGTATTAATTCTTTAAATACTAGACATTGCCTGTCTACCGTCATATCTTTTAATGTAGTTCCCCAATCAACCACAGCCAACTTGCGCCTCATACCTTTGTAGTTTCCTTTGTTTAGATCTAAGACCCTGGTTTCGGATTATAGAATCATAGAAGGTTACAGCATGGAAGGAGGCCATTCGGCCCATCGAGTCCGTGCCGGCTCTGTGCATAAGAAATCCAGCTAGTCCCATTGCCTCGCCCTATCCCCGTAGCCCTGCACACTTTTTCATTTCAAGTACTTATCCAGTTCCCTTTTGAAGGCCATGATTGATTGCATTCCAGATCCTAACCACTCGCTGTGAAAAGACGTTTTTCCTTATATCACCTTTGGTTCTTTTGCTAATCACCTTAAATCTATGCCCTCTGATTCTTGACTCTACCGCCAATGGGAACAATGTGTCTCTATCTACTCTGTTTAGACACTTCAAGATTTTGAATACCTCTATAAAATCTCCTCGCAACCTTCTCTGTTTCAAGGAGAACAATCCCAGGTTCTCCAGTCTATCCATGTAATTTAAGTCCCTCATCCCTGAAATCATTCTAGTAAATCTCCTCTGGACCCTTCACATCCTTCCTAAAGTGCGGTGCCCAGAATTAGACACAATACTCCAGTTATGGCTGAACCAGTGTTTTATAAAGGTTCATCATGACTTCCTTATTTTTGTGCTCTTATGCCTCTATTTATAAAGCCCAGGACCCCATATGCTTTTTAAAAATCGCTTTCTCACTCTGCCCTGCCACCTTCAATGATTATGCACATATACCCCCAGATCCCTCTCTTCCTCCACCCCTTTTAGAATTGTGCCCTCTAGTTTATATTGCCTCTCCTCATTTTTCCTACCGAAATGCATCACCTCGCATTTTTCCGCGTTAAACTTCAATGTGTCCGCCCATTGCCCCAGCTTGTCTTTATCCTCTTGAAGTCTATCACTATCCTCCTCACTGTTTACTACTCTTCCAAGTTTTGAGTCATCCGCAAATTTTGAAATTGTGCCCTGTACTCCCAAGTTGAAGTCATTAATATATATCAAGAAAAGCAGTGGTCCCAGCACCGACCTCTGGGGAACACCACTGCACACCTCCCTCCAGTCCGAAAAACAACCATTCACCATTGCTATCTGTTTCCTGTCATTAGCCAATTCTGTTTCCATGTTCCTATTGCCCCCTTTATTCCATGGGCTGCAATCTCAATAGCAAGCCTAACACGTGGCACTTTATCAAACGCTTTTTGAAAATCCATATACATCACATCAACTGCATTGCCCTCATCTACCCTCTGGGTTACCTCATCAAAAAACTATATCAAATTGGTTAAACACGATTTAACAAATCCGTGCTGGCTTTCCCTAATCAATCTACACTCGTTCAAATGACTGTTAATTCTGTCCTGGATTATCGTTTCCAAAAGTTTCCCCACCACTGAGGTTAAACTGACTGGCCTGTAGTTGCTGGGTTTATCTTTACACCCTTTTTTGAACAAGGGTGTAACATTTGCACTTCTCCAGTCGTCTGGCACCACTCCCGTATCTAAGGATGTTTGGAAGATTATGGCAATTTCCACCCTTACTTCCCTCAGCATTTTAGGGTGCATCTCAACCGGACCGGGTGACTTATCTATTTTAAGTACAGCTAGCCTTTCTAGTATCTCTTCTTTATCATTTTTTTGCCCATCCAGTATTCCTTACCGAGATTTTGGCAGCATCTTCTTCCTTGCTAAAGACCGATGTAAAGTACTGATTCAGTACCTTAGCCGTGCCCTCTGCCTCCATGAGCAGATCTCCTTTATGGTCCCTAATCAGCCCCATCCCTCCTCTTATTACCTGTTAACATGTCTATAGAAGACTTTTGGATTCCCTTTTATGTTGGCCGCTAGTCTATTCTCATACTCTCTCATCCTTTATTAACAGCGCTACCCCACCTCCTTTTCCTTTTTGCCTGTCCTTCCTAAATGTCGAATATCTTTGAATATTCAGTTCCCAGCCTTGGTCACCTTGCAGCCACGTCTCCGTAATGGCAATTAGATCATACCCATTTACTTCTATTTGTGCCATCAATTCATCTGCCTTGTTGTGAATGCTGCATGCATTCAGATAAAAAGGCAAAATTAAAGGCACTTTAACATTTCATCAACTTGAACTGCAAGTGTAGAACTCAAGTATATGAATACAAATTTGCTAAGCCTCAAGAGACAGAGATTAGATTATTTCCCAAGGCCTAGTAGATATGTGGAATAGACTCCATTGAGAAGTAGGTAAAGCACTATTAACCTAAAAAAGAGAAAAAGAGCTTGACAAATATTTGGTAATGAAATACATAGCACAGTTATTCCAGTATTCCTGTAAGAATTTATTTTGGAATACCAGTTAGGGTTGAATAATGTACATGGTAATATCCTGGAATTCACTCACAATTATCTATTGAGGGCCAGTGAAAATCTTTATCTTGGGCTGTGCTCAGATTAAATTACTTGGTGAGAATTTGTGATATTGCAAATTGTATGCAATCCTTGGAAGGATAAGACTCGGGTGAGTGAGTAGCCCATTTTCATGTTATGCTTTTTACGTAAAGGCACAGGAGTCCTCCACAATGACTCTACAAAAATCTGCGGCTTGTCCTGGCTCGACCCCCCCACTCCATCCGCTTTGCATCCCTCTTCGCATCTGCTTCGCCCCTTCATCCGCTACGCCCTCGATCCATTTCATCCCACCATCTGCTTTACACCCCCCATCAGCTTTGCCCCCCATCCGCTTTGGACCCCTCTCTCCCATCTGTTTCCCCCCATCCGCTTTGCCCCATTTTGTGGCGGAAACTGGCACAAGTTGAATTTCTCCCCCAACGTATTTTTGAAATCCGGAGACATGGGAGTTCCATTTAAAATAGGCAGAGTTAATGAGACAAGGAATGGCAACAGATGCAGAAAGACTAATTCCTATTTAAGTTAAGAAGTGGTAGTTACGGTACTGCAGAGGTCGCTATGCCCAATTTGTGGCTCACACTATTTTCCATCCCAAAGATAGAATATTCTGTGGCCTGTGAATCAGGTCTGCTTACCTCTACACCTGAATTCCCAAAAAGCACTCCAGTTACACATAGCTTTGCACCAAATCGTAAAATCTACCCTACAGTATATTTACTGTTTTAATGATTTTGGTTGAAGGATAAATATTGGGCAGGACACCGGTGAGAACTTCCCTGCTCTTGAAATAATGCCATGAGATCTTTTATGTCCACCTGAGAGGGCAGATGGGGCCTTGGTTTAACATTTCATCCAGCCAATATTTATCCCCCAACCAACATCACTAAAAATCAAATGATCTGGTCATTACCTCATTACTGTTTGTGGGACCTTGCTGTGTGGCAATTGGCTGCCAAATTTCCAACATTACAACAGTGACTACAATTCAAAAGCACCTTATTGGCTGTAAAGTGCTTTGGGATGTGCTGAAGTTGTGAAAGGCACTATATGAGGGGATTTGATAGAGTAGATGGGGAGAAACTGTTTCCACTGGCAGGCGGGTCAGTAACCAGTGGACACAGATGTAACTCTTCTGCTTTTCTTCAAATAGTGCCATGGGATCTTTTATGTCCACCCGAAGTTAGACGGGGCCTCAGTTTAATGTCTTATCCGAAAGTACTGCACTGGAGTGTCAGCCTGGATTATGTGCTCAAGTCTCTGGAATGGGACTTGATCCCATGACCTTACAGGTTACTTATGGAACACAATACATCAGTATTCTCGTGTATGTGTAAGATTCTCCTTAAAGCGTGCATAGATAAATATATTGCTCTAAACTGGAATAAAACATTATCAAGAGTGAGAGGTTTTCCAATACTGTAATCTCTAATTACAAACACTGTTGAAAATGGTTCAAGGTATGCATTCAGATTTTTCTGAACATGTTACTCAGAGAGAAACAGGTCAATGAAAAAATAATACATTTCCAATAATTCTTCTTAAGCCAAAAGCAACCCAAGGAGCTTATTAAATTGGGGAGAAAGCAAAAGATGTTGTCTTATTTCCTGAAGTACCGAGTATTCTACTTAAAGAACGTGCAGCATTTCTACCAGACTGTGCAACGTGCATTTAAATAAAAGCACAGAACAAAAGGTTAGAAACAAACTAAAATTCAAGAAGGCACAAATGAATGATTTTAAAAATGAGAAAATAAGGAAAAAAGTTAAGGGAAGGATGAGGAAAGCAAGAAGGACGTATGAGGTGAGAAATTCAAAAAATATTTAAAACATTAGTAAAGTAATCTAAAATATATCAGTAAAAAGAGAATTGTTAACTGTGAGGTGGGACCCCTAAGAGTAAGTTAGTCGAGGATAAATAGGAATTGGCTGGGATACTTAACAAACTATCGCTATAGTTTTTACAAAAGAGAAGGATCTTGGGGAGGAGATAAGCCCTGAATTGCTTATGAACATAAGAAATAGAAGCAGGAGTAGGCCATATGGCCCCCTCAAGCCTGCTCTGCCATTCAATCAGATCACGGCTGATCTTCGGCCTCAACTCCACTTTCCTGCCCGATCCCCATATCCCTTGATTCCCCTAGAGTCCAAATATCCATCTATTTCAGCCTTAAATATACTCAATGACTCAGCATCCGCATCTTTGGTAGAGAATTGCAAAGATTTACAACCCTCTGAGTGAAGAAATTCCTCGTCATCTCAGTCTTAAATGGCCACCCCTAATCCTGAGACTACACCTAGTTCTAAACTCGCCAGCCAGAGGAAACAGCCTCTCAGCATCTACCCTGTCAAGCCCCCTCAGAATCTTGTATGTTTCAATGAGATCACCTCTCATTCTTCTAAACTCCAGAGAGTATCGGCTCATTCTACTTAATCTCTCCTCAAAGGACAACCCTCTCATCCCAGGCCATCTCTCTTAAAAGCGGTATTATAATAAATAAAAGGAGAGTATTAGAGGACTCCATCACCATCCCTGGGTACGTCGTCCCACCGGCAGGACAGACCCACCAGGGTGGCGGTACAGTGATATCCAATCCGGACCCCATGAAATCTCCTGGCATCAGGTCAAACATGGGCAAGGAAACCTCCTGCTGATCATCACCTACCACCCTCCCTCAGCTGACAAATCAGTCTTCCTCCATGTTGAGCACCACTTGGAGGAAGCACTGAGGGTAAAAAGGGCACAAAATGTATTCCGGGTGGGGGACTTCAATGTCCATCCCCAAGAGTGGCTCGGTAACACCACTACTCACCGAGCTGACCAAGTCCTGAAGGACATAGCTGCCAGACTGGGCCTGCAGCAGATGGTGAGAGAACCAACACGAAAAACCTACGTGACCTCGTCCTCACCAATCTACCTGTCGCAGATGCATCTGTCCATGACAGTACTGGTAGGAGTGACCACCACACAGTCCTTATGGAGATGAAGTCCGGTCTTCATACTGAGGACATCGTCCATCGTGTTGTGTGGCACTACCACCGTGCTAAATGGGATAGATTCAAAATAGATCTAGCAGCTCAAAACTGGGCATCCATGACGCGCTGTGGGCCATCAGCAGCAACAGAATTATATTCCACCACAATCTGTAACCTCATGGCCCGGCATATCCCTCACTCTACCATTACCAACAAGCCAGGGGATCAACCCTGGTTCAATGAGGAGTGTAGAAAAGCATGCCAGGAGCAGCACCAGGCGTACCTAAAACTGAGGTGCCAACCTGGTGAAGCTACAACACAGGACTACATGCATGCTAAACAGCAGAAGCAACATGCTATAGGCAGAGCTAAGTGATCCCACAACCAACGGATCAGATCAAAGCTCTGCAGTCCTGCCACATCCAGTCGTGAATGGTGGTGGACAATTGAACAACTAACGGGAGGAGGAGGCTCCATGAACATCCCCATCCTCAATGATGACAGAGCCCAGCATGTAAGTGCAAAAGACAAGGCTGAAGCATTTGCAACTATCTTCAGCCAGAAGTGCCGAGTGGATGATCCATCTCGGCCTCCTCCCGAGGTCACCACCATCACAGAAGCCAGTCTTCAGCCAATTCGATTCACTCCATGTGATATCAAGATATGGCTGAGTGCACAGGATAGAGCAAAGGCTATGGGCCCCGATGACATCCCGGCCGTAGTGCTGAAGACTTGTGCTCCAGAACTAGCCGCACCTCTAGTCAAGCTGTTCCAGTACAGCTACAACACTGGCATCTACCCCACAAAGTGGAAAATTGCCCAGGTATGTCCTGTCCACAAAAAGCAGGACAAATCCAATCTGGCCAATTACCGCCCCATAAGTCTACTCTCAATCATCAGCAAAGTGATGGAAGGTGTTGTCGACAGTGCTATCAAATGGCACTTACTCACCAATAACCTGCTCACCAATGCTCAGTTTGGGTTCCGCCAGGATCACTTGGACCAGGCTTCATTACAGCCTTGGTCCAAACATGGACAAAAGAACTGAATTCCAGAGGTGAGGTGAGAGTGACCGCCCTTGACATCAAGGCAGCATTTGACTGAGTGTGGCACCAAGGAGCCCTAGTAGAATTGAAGTCAGGGGGAAAACTCTCCAGTGGCTGGAGTCATACCTAGCACAAAGGAAGATGGTAGTGGTTGTTGGAGGCCAATCATCTCAGCCCCAGGACATTGCTGCAGGAGTTCGTCAAGGCAGTGTCCTAGGCTCAATCATCTTCAGCTGCTTCATGAATGATGACCGTCCCTCCATCATAAGGTCAGAAATGGAGATTTTTGCTGAAGATTGCACAGTGTTCAGTTCCATTCGCAACCGCTCTGATGACAAAGCAGTACTTGCCTGCATGCAGCAAGACCTGGACAACATCCAGGCTTGGGCTGATAAGTGGCAAGTAACATTCATGCCAGACAACGACCATCTCCAATAAGAGTCTAACCACCTCCCCTTGACATTCAACGGCATTACCATCACCGAATCCCCCACCATCAACATCCTGGGGGTCACTATTGACCAGAAACTTAACTGGACCAGCCATATAAATACTGTGGCTACAAGAGTAGGTCAGAGGCTGGGTATTCTGTGGTGAGTGACTCATCTCCTAACTCCCCAAAGCCTTTCCACTGTTGACAAGGCACAAGTAAGGAGTATGATGGAACAATCTCCACTTGCCTGGATGAGTGCAGCTCCAACATACTCAAGAAGCTCAACACCATCCAGGACAAAACAGTCCACTTCATTGGCACCCCATCCACCACCTTAAACATTCACTCACTCCACCACCGGCACATCGTGGCTGTAGTGTGTACCATCTACAAGATGCACTACAGCAACTCGCCAAGGCTTCTTCGACAGCACCTCAAAACCCACGACCTCTACCACCTAGAAGCACATGGGAATACCACCATCTGCATGATCCCCTCCAAGTCACACACCATCCTGACTTGGAAATATATCGCCGTTCCTTCACGTCACTGGGTCAAAATCCTGGAACTCCCTACCTAACAGCACTGTGGGAGAACCTTCACCACACGGACTGCTGTGGTTCAAGAAGGCGGCTCACCACCACCTTCTCAAGAGCAATTATGGATGGACACTAAATGCTGGGCTTGCCAGCGACGCCCACATCCCACGAATGAATTAAAAAAAAATTTTTTTTAAAAATCTCTCCTCATAGGACAACCCTCTCATCCCAGGCCTTCTCCCTTAAAAGCAAGATGAGAGGTATTATAATAAATAAAAGGATAATAATAGGAGTTAGTTAAGTTGAAGGAGGAAAACAATGCTGGGATCTGATGGGCTACATCCAAGGATCCTGAGGGAAATGGGGGAAGAAATAGTGAGGCATTAGAAATTATATTTCAAGGTTCTGTTGAGGGTGGGTGTGTGTCGTGAGACGACAGTGGTCAATGTAATATCGATTTTCAGAAAGGGAGATAGAGCTAACCGAAGTAATTACAGGCCAGATAGTTTAGCATTTATGGTAGGGAAAACTTTGGAATCTTTAAAGATGAAATTACCAAATAACTAATTGAAGAGAAAATAATTAGAAGTAGCCAATACGGATTTCAGAAAAGGAAATCATGCTTGACGGACCTTATAGAGTTTTTTTGAGGAGGTGATAGATAAGGTAGATGGGGCTAAAGCAGTGTATGTGGTATACATGGACTTTTAGAAAGCCTTTGACAAGGTAGCACACAACCAGTGAAAATGTATGCAGGAAGCCAGGCGTTCGTTTGTTGGCTGGGAGTCACAAAATTGGGCGAGCTGGCAGTTCCTAAGGGGCTGATGCTCGTCATGAAAGGGAAGTTCTCTAATTGTTTGCATTACCCTGAAGGAATGTACTAGCCTTAGATTGGCAACTTTGTGTACTTTGGGGAACATTCCATCATTTATTAATGATTCATTGGAGGTCGTGCTGCAGGAGGTATAGCAAAATAGGCCAGCTCTCTTCGGAGCCAAAAGCCACCCTGTTAAAGATCCAAGCTGCCAAGTAAGTGCCTGCAGTCAGCAAGTCCATCGCACCTGGGAGAAAATGTGTAAGAAATTCAGTGGCATTAGGCAAAGTGCCCACTTTTGTATGTTTATTTTGCATCCATAGAAGGTATAGATGAAACATAGAAAATAGGAGCAGGAGTAGGCCATTCGGCCCTTCGAGTCTGCTCCACCATTCAACATGATCATGGCTGATCCTCTATCTCAATACCATATTCCCGCGCTCTCCCCATACCCCTTGATGCCTTTTGAGTCTAGAAATATATCTATCCCCTTCTTAAATACATTCAGTGACTTGGCCTCCACAGCCTTTTGTGGTAGAGAATTCCACAGGTTCACCACCCTCAGTGAAGAAATTTCTCCTCATCTCAATCCTAAATGTCCTACCCCGTATCCTGAGACTGTGACCCCTCGTTCTGGACCCCCCCAGCCAGGGGAAACATCCTCCCTGCATCCAGTCTGTGTAGCCCTGTCAGAATTTTATATGTTTCAATGAGATCCCCTCTCATTCTTCTAAACTCAAGTGAATACAGTCCTAGTCGACCCAATCTCTCCTCATACGATCCTCTGCCATCCCAGGAATCAGTCTGGTGAACCTTCGCTGCACTCTCTATGGCAAGTATATCCTCTCTCAGGTAAGGACACCAAATGAATTTGAAAAGTTCATCTGCAGCCTCAGGGAAATCACATAGAGAACATTTACCCCTTTTTGTAACACTCCTTCATACAACAGAAGCTGTAGGGCACAATTTCTTACACATAACAGTTCAAATTTCAGCTGTTTCCAAAAAGAACACCTCCAGCAAAAACAACACAGAAGCTACTTTGCATAGGCCTGGCACAGGGGGTTGGAGCACAGGGGTGCTGTTTGGTGTGCTCAGGCAGTTGTTCACATGCTCATAAGTATTTTCTGCTTACAGGAAGTTGACCGGAGGTCACCAGTTACAGTTATTGGCTTAGTACAAAGAGGAGAAGAGTCAATTCTCTCTTAACACTCAATTCGCTTTATTCACGTCGTTAGACCATATACATATAGCTTATACGTCTGGTTAGATATAGATATGCAGTTTGCACCAGGTTATACAGTTTTATACCCAAACTAGGATCTAAACGCCCACTAGGTTTCTCTGACACTCCCTGAGTGGTCACAGAATATAAAGGCTAATACCCAAAAAGGAGAGCTGATGCTGACCAGGCGTTCCATTCTCTCGCTCTCTTTCGACGTCGTCTCTACTTCCCTGACGTAGGTTCTTCCACCTCCGCGATGGTTGGTCTCCGGAGTCTTCACTGGCTCCACGCCCGAGATTCTTCCTTCTTATTCTGAATCTTATCTCTTCAAGCTGTGCTGTCTGTCTCTCCCGTTGGTTTAGGCTTGCTCGCCTAGTCAGTGTCTTCTCCTTATTGGCTCTGTCCCAAGGACTTAGGTAGCATTACCTCATTACTCCTTTTCTAAATAAGGACTTGTGTCTTATCACATCTCCTTTGTCTTTCACAAAACTTAGCTAATTCAAACCAGTTCCAGCCAGCTCAGGCCAGCGACTGAACTCAGGTTACTTCAGTTCAAAAGTTGCTTTTGCCTGTGTGTCAGCAGTTTGGAATAAACTCGGTAGTTTCTGCAGCCCCTGGCCAACAAGGCCAAGGGAGATGGGCGACAAATCATAGAATAGTTACAGCACAGAAGGAGGCCATTCGGCCCATCCAGCTCGTGCCAGCTCTTTGTAATAGCAATTGAGTTAGTCCTATTCCACCGCTCTTTCCCTGCAGCCCTGCAATTTTTTTCCCTTCAAGTATTTATCCAATTCCTCTTTGAAAGCCACGATTGAATCTGCTTCCACCACCCTTTCAGACAGTGCATTCCAGATCATAACTACTCACTGCGTAAAAAAGATTTTTCTCATGTCACCTTTGGTTCTTTTGCCTTAAATCTGTGTCCTCTGGTTCTCGACTACTCCGCCAATGGGAAGAGTTTCTCTTTATTTACTTTATCTAAACCCTTCATGATTTTGAACACATCTATCAAATCTCCTTTTAATCTTCTCTGCTCTAAGGAAAACAACCCCAGCTTCTCCAGTCTATCCACATAACTGAAGTCCCTCATCCCGGAACCATTCTAGTAAATCTATCCTGTACCCTCGCATCCTTCCTAAAGTGCGATGCCCAGAATTGGACGCAATACTCTATGCCTCTATTTATAAAGCCCAAGATCACATAGGCTTTTTTAACCGCTTTCTCAACCTGTCCTGCCACCTTCAAAGATTTGTGCATACATATCCCCAGGTCTCTCTGTTCCTGCACCCCCTTTAGAATTGTACCATTTAGTTTATATTGCCTCTCCTCATTCTTGCTGCCAAAATGTATCACTTCACACTTCTCTACATTAAATTTCATCTGGCATGTGCCGTCCATTCTACCAGCCTGTCTATTCCACTTGAAGTTTATTACTATCCTCCTCGCTGTTTACTACACTTCGAAGTTTTGTGTCATCTGCAAATTTTGAAATTGTGCCCTGTACACCCAAGTCCAAATCATTAATATATATCAAAAAAAGCAGTGTTCCTGGTACCGATCCCTGGGGAACACCACCGTAAATCTTCCTCAAGTCCGAAAAACAACTGTTCACCACTACTCTGTTTCCTGCCACTTAGCCAATTTCATATCCATGCTGCCACTGCCCCTTTTGTTCCATAGGCTTCAATTTTGCTGACAAGCCTATTATGTGGTACTTCATCAAACATCTTTTGAAAGTCCATATATACAACATCAACTGCATTGCCCACATTAACTCTCTCTGTTCCCTCATCAAAAAACTCAATCAATTTAGTTAAACACGATTTGCCTTTAATAAATCTGTGCTGGCTTTCCTTTATTAATCCACACTTGTCCAAGTGATTTAATTTTGTCCTGGATTATTGTTTCTAAATGTTTCCCCACCACCGAGGTTAAACTGACAGGCCTGTAGTGCTGGGTTTATCCTTACAGTCTTTTTTGAACAATTCTCCAATCCTCTGGAACCACCTCCATATCTAAGATTGGTAGATTATGGCTAGCACCTTCTCAATTTCCACCCTTACTTCCCTCAGCAACGTAGGATGCATCCCATCCAGACCGGGTGTCTTATTTACTTAAGACAGCCAGCCTTTCTAGTACTCTCTCTTGATTAATTTTTAGCCATCCAGTATCTCAACTACCTCCACTACTGTGACTTTGGCAGCATCTTCTTCCTTGGTAAAGACAGATGCAAAGTACTCATTTAGTACCTCAGCCATGCCCTCTGCCTCCATGCGTGGATCTCCTTTTTAGTCCCTAATGGGCCCCACCCCTCCTCTTACTACCCATCTACTATTTATAAGCCTATAGAAGATTTTTGGATTCTCTTTTATGTTAGCCACCAGTCTATTCTCATATTCTCTCTTTGCCTCCTTATTTCCTTTTTCACTTCTCCTCTGTACATTCTATATTCAGCCTGGTTATCAACCTGACATCTTACATACGCCCCCTTTTTATGCTTCATCTTACTTTCTATCTCTTTCGTCATCCAGGGAGCTCTGGCTTTGGTTGCCCTACCTTTCCCTCTCGTGGGAATGTAATTAGACTGTACCCAAATCATCTCCTCTTTAAAGGCTGCCCATTCTTTGATTACAGTTTTGCCTGCCAATCTTTGATTCCAATGTATCCGGGCCAGATCTCAACCTACTGAAATTGGCCCTCCTCCAATTAAGTATTTTTACTCTAGATTGTTCCTTGTCCTTTTCCATAACTAATCTAAACCTTATGATACTATGATCACTGTTCCCTAAATGTTCCCCCACTGACACTTGCTCCACTTGACCCACTTCATTCCCCAGAACCAGATCCAGCAATGCCTCCTTCCTCATTGGGCTGGAAACATACTGATCAAGAAAGTCCTCCTGAACACACTTCAGAAATTCCTCCCCGTCTTTGCCCTTTACACTATTACTATCTAAATTAGGATAGTTGGAATCCCCCATTATCACTACTCTATAGTTATTGCACCTCTCTGTAATTTCCCTGCAAATTTGCTCCTATATATCCTTCCTACCAGGCCTATAGAATACACCCAGTAATATAATGGTTTCTTAACTCTAACCAAATAGATTCTGTCATTGATCCCTCATGGACAAATTCTCGCTTCAGCAGTGCAATATTCTCCATAATCAATATTGCCACACCCCCTCCCCTCCTTTTTTTCCTTCCCTATCTTTCCTGAACACCTTGTATCCAGGAATATTTAGTATCCAATCCTGCCCTTTTTAAAGCCAGGTCTCCGCTACTGCCACTACATCTTAATCCCATGTGGCTATTCGTACCTGCAGCTCACCAACTTTATTTACTACACCTCATGCGTTTACACAGATGCACTCTAAACCTATCTTAGACCTTCTCGTATTCTCTCTCAGTCTGATCCCACCTAATACTGTACTATTTCTCATTCTAGTGCTATCTGTCTCTCCCAATCCTGTGTGCACCTTGTTTCTCCTTTCTATTGCTACATCCTTTTGTCTATCCCCCACAGCACTAGTGAACCTCCCCACGAGGACACTGATCCCAACTCTGTGGAGGTGCAACCCGTCCGTCTTGAACAGGTCCCTCCTGCCCTAGAATTGTTGCCAATGCCCCAAGAATCTGAAGCCCTCACTCTTGCACCATGTCTCTAGCCATGCATTAACTGGCCTTATCTTCCTATTTCAGTACCTACGAGCGTGTGGCACTGGGAGTAATCCAGAGATTAGTACCTTTGAGGTCCTGCTTTTTAACTTGCTCCCTAGCTCCTGAAACTCTGGCTGCAGGACCTCATCCCTTTTTTGTTCCCAATGGTTCCCACATGGACCACGACTTCTGGCTGTTCCCCTTCCCCCCGCAGAATGTTCTGCACCCTTTCAGTGATGTCCCTTACCCTGGCTCCAGGGAGGCAACACATCATGGGGGACTCACGACGCGGTCACAGAAACACCTGTCTGTCCCACTGACTATCGAATCCCCTATGACTACTGCATTTCTACACTTCACTGTGCTCCCTTGTGCAGTCCTTTGCCCCATGGTGCCACGCTCAGGACTGCACTCCTTCGAGGTGTCGTCACCCTCACTGGTATTCAATGCTGAATACCAGTTTGAGAGTGTCACACACCCAGAAGATTCCTGCACTGCCTGCCTCTTCCTACCCTTTTGGATGGCCACCCACTTGCTATCCTGAACTCTCTGTGACTGCGGGTGACTGCCTCCTGGAATGTACGATCCAGGAAACCTTCAGCCTCCCTTTTACTCTGCAGTGACTCCAACTGCCCCACAGAAACCATCAGCTTGAGCTCGAACAACTGGAGGCATTTCCTGCACATGTGGCCCTCCAGGACACATGAAGTGTCCTGAAATTCCCACACGGCGCAGGAATTGCAGGCAATGGGTCTCAGCTGCCTGTCCATTGTATTTAGAAACCTTTTTTTCTAAACTCCCTTTAGATACTAGATTATTATTAATTTACTTACTGTTTATTCACCCCGATTAACCTACCCTTTTATTCCGGGTCTCTCAGAGCTCTTCCTCTCTATACACTGTGATGTCACTCGCTCTGTTCTTAGCGAATGGGGAAAGGGCTCCTCCCCGGCTCTCAATGCTGCTTCTCTAGACTCCGCTCCACTCCCCTTTTTTTAAAACTGATACCTGGGGCTCCTCTCGTGGTGCTCAGCACCATTTCACACCTGCTTTTGTACTGATACCTGGGGCTCCTCCCCGGTGTTCAGCACCGCTTCTCTCGACTAAATTATCTATTCATTTATAGATAATTACTTTTTAGTCCGTTTTGTTTTCTTTCACTTTTAAAAAAAAAATTAGCACTTCCTTCCCCCTCTACACCTAATTACCACTCTCACCAAATTCTTAAGTTCCCACTCTGTTCACAATCCACTCTGTTCGCGATACCTGCTCTGTGCTTCAGCCCTCATTGAACTAATTGGTCGCAGTATTAGATTAGACTGGTCCTTTTAGCCTGTGAGATTGTGGAGGGATTGGCGAGGGCGAACTTGGAAGCATAGGGCCACCAACCAGCAAATATCATCCATTTATTATGATGCTTCCTACAGTTCTTAATCTTTACGGCAAGATATAAAATTGCTCACGTGTGCCTGTTGTACAAAATTTCTTATTGTCTTCCCTCTCTTTGAAGGCATTGTCTTGGGGATACCCTGTAATTCTTCATTTTCTCTTCGTATAGGTTCGCCCCAAAATGATCAGGTCAGAGCAAGTGGCATCACAGGCACTGGCTTATCGCAGCAGCTTCCAACAAGCATTCCACCTGCCCCAACTACCAGCACAGATCCTAGCACCCTAGAGCATGTAGAGAGTGAGTTTGAGGACGGTGCACTGGGTAAGACTCAACTCACGAGTGGAGGTGCCAGGTGAAGAACAGTAAAGAACAGGCCAGGTTGAGGTCCCATGTTTTATATCTGCTATGTTGATAAGCAATTGGTATCCTGCTGGGCCAGCCTTCAAATTGGAGTTAATGTTGGAGCAGAAGGTCTTCACATCATTTGAATCTGCTATGAGCAACCTGCAGCAACTGACAGAGAATGTGCTGCACTGCACCTGGACAACACTGCATTCATGTATGAACGAATGGCATCTTCACAGCCATCTGAAGCCCCAAAGCACAGGGGAAACAAGTGCTGAGCAATTGTCTTCACAAAAAACTGTAGCTGGTGCTACTGTCACATTTTTGGATTTTTACATGAGATATTTTTTTAGGTTTAGCTTACCGGCCACTCTCAAAAAGACCCCGTGTCACCTGTGATCTGGAGTGCAACCTTTTCTGGCTCGTCTGTTTCTGACCACATAAGTTTCGAGCCATTTTGAGGCCTGGGCCTCATTTACATTTTGCAGGCATGCAGCGGGTAGCAAATGGGCGGACCCTGTTGCAGCTTGTCTCGGAGGCTGGGAAATTGGCCTGCTCCCACGCTGAGCCAGCCAACAGCCGGAGCCTTGGGCGGGGCCCACATTGCCTGGAGATTTTTTTTGTGGGCCAAGGAGGGGCACTCCTACACCGCCTAGCCCCATCAAAAAAAAATTGTAGCATTTGATTTAAGGACGCTAGGCTGCTTTTATTTCCCCACTACTGCCCTGTTTACATCAGGCAGAAAGAGTTAAAATCGACTCTATTGACTTTAAAGTAGATACTCACTTTTTATTGTGAGAAATGTTGCAGTTTCAAAACCAGCCTACCTTCACTGCTGGCTGGAAAACTGAAAACTGACTCGTAAATGGGTTTCCCACAGATAACTTTGAAGCTATCCTGAGGCAAAAGGCCGCATTTCTCTTATCAATATTGCCCATTATCAATATTGCCCATTATCAATATTGCCAATCTTTGACAGTGGCATATGATGCTTGCCATGCACTGTGAAATCTGAGGCCACAAAATCCAATTAGCACCTTAGATTTCCTAATGTGTTTTCTCTAAGAAATCGTACCTTGTGCAGTCAGCCTGTCTGGTGTCTCAGGTCATTGAGAAATACTTGGTGTGACTGTGGGTATTTAACTCGTCACATGCTTTCTCTAGCAATATAAAATACAAGTTAAAAATTCAACACAAACAAAAATCAACTTTTTGACACAGGCGCATGGGTATGGTAGTGCAGGGAAGGAAACTGCCACCTCTACCTGCTCTGGCTTACAGGTGACTCTAGTTCCACACTATATGATTGACTCTGAAGAAAACCTACCAACAACTAGGGATGGGCAATAAATGCAGCCATTGACTTCATCCCAGGAACAAATGAAAAAAAAATTATAACTTGGAGAAAACTATAATGGTGAATTTAACCCATTGGAGAGCAGATTGTTGGTCATCAAACTAGACTGCGCAGCACCTGAGGTGCAGCAGGAGAAGGGGGCAGATGAGGCAGCTTCCTCTCATCCGTTAACCCAACCAGAACCTCAAAGAATTGATGAAGAACCAGAGAGCAGGTAGGTACTGACGAACATGGCTCCAGCTGTTGCAGTGGCACCATCATCCTCCACAGCCATAACAACCAACAGTAGTTTGCCATCACACGCTCCTCAGAGTCCACAGACTTGGATTACATAGTAGGACATGTATATCTTTCAGCCTCACCAAAAGAAAGCAGGGGCATAAGATTTAGAGCATAACATTACATAGAATCTACAGCTGTAGATGGACCTTTCAGCCCAACTGGTCAATGCTGGTATTTATACTCCAGACGAGCCTTCTCCCACTAATTACCTCTGCCCACCCTGCCCCCATATCCCTCCAATTTATGTTAATAGAATATATAAATATTAATCTTTTTACTATTTTAGGATCTATCCAGAACTGTGCCCTTAATCAGTGTCAGCTGCGGCTCAGTGGTATCAGTCTCTCCTCTGAGTCAGAAGGTTGTGGGTTCAAGTCCAACTCCAGGGACTTGAGCACAAAATCCAGGCTGATAATCCAGTGCACTACTGAGGGAGTGCTGTACTGTTGGAGGTGCCATCTTTCCGATGAGATGTTAAACCGAGGCTCCGTCTCCCCTTTCAGGTGCACATAAAAGATCCCATGGCACTATTTTGGAGAAGGGGAATTCTCCCCAATGTCCTGGCCAACACTTATCACTCAACCAACACCACTAAAACAGATTTTTTGGTCATTATCACATTGCTGTTTATGGGACCTTGCTATGTACAAATTGGCTGCTGAGTTTCCTACATTACAACAGTGACTACACTTCAAGACAAGTACTTCATTTGCTGTAGAGTGCTTTGGGATGTCCTGAGGTTGTGAAAGGCACTATATAAATGCAAGTCTTTCTTACTGAATCAGTATCTTGCACGTCCAAAAAGGATGCAGTGCTACATCTGATTCTGGGTAACAAAGCAAGATAGGTAAGCAATCGGAAAGTGGAAGAACACTTGAGAAATAGTGAATATTACCTAATTAGTTTCCTGTTGAAAATAGATAAAGAAGGCAAAGAGTCAAAGATGAAGACTTTGGACTGGAAATGAGGTGGAATATTTTTAGTGGGATGAAAAGGGACCTCGCCCAGTTGGAAAAAAAAACAGATCAAGTGAAAACTGATCTGCTGAGGGAAGTAAGGGTGGAAATTGCAGAGGTACTGGCCAGAACCTTCCAAACATCAGTGGATACGGGGGTGGTGCCAGTGGACTGGAGAATTGCAAATGTTACACCCTTGTTCAAAAAAGGGTGCAAGGATAAACCCAGCAACTTTAGGCCAGTCAGTTTAACCTCAGTGGTGGGGAAACTTTTAGAAACCATAATCCAGGACAGAATTAACAGTCACTTGGACGAGAGAGGATTGATTAGGGAAATCCGGCACGGATTTGTTAAAGGCAAATCGTGTTTAACTAACCTGATAGAGTTTTTTGATGAGGTATCAGAAAGGTTAAATGAGGGCAATGCAGTTGATGTGGTGTATACGGACTTTCAAAAGGCGTTTGATAAAGTGTCGCATGGTAGTCTTATCATCAAGATTGCGGCCCATGGAATAAAGGGGGCAGTAGCAACACGGATACAGAATTGGCTAAGGGACAGGAAACAGAGAGTAGTGGTGAATGGTTATTTTTCGGACTGGAGGGGGATGTACAGTGGTGTTCCCCAGGGGTCGGTGCTGGGACCACTGCTTTTCTTGATATATATTAATGACTTGGACTTGGGTGTACAGGGCACAATTTCAAAATTTGCAGATGACACAAAATTTGGAAGAGTAGTAAACAGTGAGGAGGCTAGTGATAGACTTCAAGAGGATATAGACAGGCTGGCGGCATGGGCGGACACGTGGCAGATGAAATTTAACGCAGAAAAACGTGAAGTGATACATTTTGGTAGGAAGAACGAGGAGAGGTAATATAAACTAGAGGGCACAATTCTAAAAGGGGTACAACTGGAGTATTGTGTCCAGTTCTGGGCACCGCACATTACGAAAGATGTGAAGACCTTAGAGAGGGTGCAGAAGAGATGAACTAAAATGATTCCAGGGATGAGGGACATTACACTTTACCATTACCAACAAGCCAGGGGATCAACCCTGGTTCAATGAGGAGTGTAGAAGAGCAGGCCAGGTGCAGCACCAGGCATACCTAAAAAATGAGTTGCCAACCTGGTGAAGCTACAACTCAGGACTACATGCATGCTAAACAGCGGAAGCAACATGCTATAGACAGAGCTAAGCGATTCCACAACCAACGGATCAAATCAAAGCTCTGCAGTCCTGCCACATCCGGTCGTGAATGGTGGTGGACAATTAAACAACTAACAGGAGGAGGCGGCTCTTAAACATCCCCATCCTCAATGATGGCGGAGTCCAGCACGTGAGTGTAAAAGACAAGGCTGAAGCGTTTGCAACCATCTTCAGCCAGAAGTGCCGAGTGGATGATCCATCTCGGCCTCCTCCCGATATCCCCACCATCACAGAAGCCAGTCTTCAGCCAATTCGATTCACTCCATTTGATATCAAGAAACGGCTGAGTGCACTGGATACAGCAAAGGCTATGGGCCCTGACAACATCCCGGCTGTAGTGCTGAAGATTTGTGCTCCAGAACTAGCTGCGCCTTTAGCCAAGCTGTTCCAGTACAGCTACAACACTGGCATCTACCCGACAATGTGGAAAATTGCCCAGGTCTGTCCTGGCCACAAAAAGCAGGACAAATCCAATCTGGCCAATTACCGCCCCATCAGTCTACTCTCAATCATCAGCAAAGTGATGGAAGGTGTCGTCGACAGTGCTATCAAGCAGCACTTACTCACGAATAACCTGCTCACCGATGCTCAGTTTGGGTTCCGCCAGGACCACTCGGCTCCAGACCTCATTACAGCCTTGGTCCAAACATGGACAAAAGAGCTGAATTCCAGAGGTGAGGCGAGAGTGACTGCCCTTGACATCAAGGCAGCATTTGACCGAGTGTGGCACCAAGGAGCCCTAGTAAAATTGAAGTCAATGGGAATCAGGGGGAAAACTCTCCAGTGGCTGGAGTCATACCTAGCACAAAGGAAGATGGTAGTGGTTGTTGGAGGCCAATCATCTCAGCCCCAGGACATTGCTGCAGGAATTCCTCAGGGCAGTGTCCTAGGCCCAACTATCTTCAGCTGCTTCATCAATGACCTTCCCTCCATCATAAGGTCAGAAATGGGGATGTTCGCTGACGATTGCACAGTGTTCAGTTCCATTCGCAACCCCTCAGATAATGAAGCAGTCCGAGCCCACATGCAGCAAGACCTGGACAACATCCAGGCTTGGGCTGATAAGTGGCAAGTAACATTCGCACCAGACAAGTGCCAGGCAATGACCATCTCCAACAAGAGAGAGTCGAACCACCTCCCCTTGACATTTAACGACATTACCATTGCCGAATCCCCCATCATCAACATCCTGAGGGTCACCATTGACCAGAAACTTAACTGGACCAGCCATATAAACACTGTGGCTACAAGAGCAGGTCAGAGGCTGGGTATTCTGTGGCGAGTGACTCACCTCCTGACTCCCCAAAGCCTTTCCACCATCTACAAGGCACAAGTCAGGAGCGTGATGGAATACTTTCCACTTTCCTGGATGAGTGCAGCTCCAACAACACTCAAGAAGCTCAACACCATCCAGGACAAAGCAGCCAACTTGATTGGCACCCCATCCACCACCCTAAACATTCACTCCCATCACCACTGGCGCACAGTGGCTGCAGTGTGTACCATCCACGGAATGCACTGCAGCAACTCGCCAAGGCTTCTTCGAAGCACCTCCCAAACCCGCAACCTCTACCACCTAGAAGGACAAGAGCAGCAGGCACATGGGAACAACACCACCTGCACGTTCCCCTCCAAGTCACACACCAGCCCGACTTGGAAATATATCGCCGTTCCTTCATCGTCGCTGGGTCAAAATCCTGGAACTCCCTACTTAACAGCACTGTGGGAGAACCTTCACCACACGGAATGCAGCGGTTCAAGAAGGCAGCTCACCACTACCTTCTCAAGGGCAATTAGGGATGGGCAATAAATGCCGGCCTCGCCAGCGACGCCCACATCCCATGAACGAATAAAAAAAAAGACTGGAGAAGCTGGGGGTGTTCTCCTTGGAACAGAGACGGTTGCAAGGAGATTTGATAGAGGTATTCAAAATTATGAAGGGTCTAGACGGGGTAGATAGAGAGAAACTGATCCCACTGGCGGAACGGTCAAGAACCAGAGGACATAGATTTAAGGTGACTGCAAAAGAACCAAAGGTGACATGAGGAAAAACTTTTTTACACAGCAAGCGGTTAGGATTTGGAATGCACTGCCGGAGGGCGTAGTGGAGGCAGATTTAATCATGGCCTTCAAAAGGGAACTGAATAAGTACTTGAAAGGAAAAAATTTGCAGGGCTACGGGGATAGGGCAGAGGAGTGGGACTAGCTGGATTGCTCTTGCATAGAGCCAGCGCGGACTCAATGGGCCGAATGGCATCCTTCTGTGCTGTCACCTTTCTATGATTCTAAACAGCTGACTAGCAGTGGTCGATATTTATATTTGCGTTGAACAATGTACAGATTATATACATTCCTAATAGGAGTAAAGGACGGCACATCAAAGGATAGAATTTCATTGATACATACGTTGAGTTACATTGAATCTACAACACAGAAACAGGCCATTCAGAACAACTGGTCTATGCCAGCATTTATGCTCCATATGAGCCTCCTCTTCCCTACTTCATCTACCTCTATCAGTATACATAGAGAGGTTAGAGCAAAAATGAGATTTTAAAAAGGCGTATAAAAATATGGGACAATAATACCGAAAAAAACCTGAGAAATACACAGTATAGAAAGCAAGTAAAAAAAGGTGATTAGGAAGTCTCAGAGGGAGTACGAGAGAAGACCGGCAGTCAACATTAAAAGAACAATTAAGGGCTTTATAAGCAAACAAGTAAAATGTAACTAAAGGGTGGGACCACTTAGAGACAAAGGGGTCATCTTGTACTTAAGAGTGAGGAAAGGGTGGAGGTACTTAATAAGTATTCTGCCTGAGCTCTTACAGAAAAAGGTAGAAATAGAACTGAGGGAGATTCATATTAAAAAGCTAACTTTACTAAAAAGTCAATGGGGCTGAAAGTAGAAACTCTGGGTTTTACCTCAGTTGTGGGTAAGTTTCTAGGCCGGGATTTTCTGCTTTTACAGAATCCTGGTGCATCTTGATTGTTGCAGTAGTTCCACCCACTACAATGGTATGGGCCCTTACCCTGATTGATTTTCCAGAGTCAGGCTACTTTGAATAATTTTGGTAGGCTTCCTGGCATAGGAGTAGGGTTGCCAACCCTCCAGAATTGCCCTGGAGTCTCCAGGAATAAAAGACTAATCTCCAGGACACTGCTGCAAGCAACCCAGGAGATAAATCATAGGGGCAATAAAAAAATCAATTAAAACATTTTCTTTGAACACTTTGGTTATTAGTAATAAAAATCTGAGTTGCGAAAAAAAGGCTGTTTAATGGACAGTCAAAATTTATCCAATCGGGTCATGAAGAGTCTATTCGTTTTCCAATTAGCAAGGAAGGCAGTGCGCCGCAAGTATGGATGTGTTGGACGACCAATGGCAAGAGATGGGAGAAGGCAGTTGGACGCAGAAGGCCATGTGATGACACCTCCAGGAATATGTCCAACCAGAGTTGGCAAACCTACTTAGCAATGGCTGGAGAATGGCTGTAGCAGGCCTTGTGGATGCCTGCCACTGTATAAGAACATAATAAATAGGAGCAGGAGTAGGCCATACGGCCCCTCGAGCCTGCTCCTGCCCACACCGCTCTGCTTATGTGTAGTGTTGCTGAGGCATAAATAAATGGGAAATATGTCACATGAGCTTCCAGCAGTACTGCACACACGCCCATCATGCTGCCGCAGATGTGGGTAGTGTACTCCTCCAACTAAGACACCACCTACAGCACATCCTGGGGCTCCATCACCAGCGCCTGTGCATATGTTTGATGTTCTGCAAACATTAATCTTTTAAACTCAGGACCCTCAGACTCGAGTCCCAAAACTCCTCTGCGAATAAGACCATAAGAGATAGGAGCAGGAGTAGGCCATTCAGCCCCTCGAGCCTGCTCCACCATTCAATGAGATCATGGCTGATCTGATTTTTATCTCAACTCCACTTTCCCACCTTTTCCCCATATCCTTTGACTCCCTTGCTGATTAAAAATTTGTCTAACTCAGCCTTGAATATATTCAATGACTCAGCCTTCACAGCTTTTTGGGGTAAAAAATTCCAAAGATTCATGACCCTCTGGGAGAAGAATTCCCCCTCATTTCCATTATTCTGAGACTATGCCCCCTAGTTTTAGACTCCCCCATGAGGGGTAACATCCTCTCAGCATCTACCCTATCGAGTCCCCTCAGAATCTTGTATGTTTCAATAAGATCTCCTCTCATTCTTCTAAACTCCAATGAGTATAGACCCAACCTGTTCAATCTTTCCTCATAAGACGACCCTTCCATACCCGGAATCAACTTAGTGAACCTTTTCTGGACTGCCTCCAATGCAAGTATGTCCTTCCTTAAATAAGGGCACCAGAACTGTACGCAGTACTCCAGGTGTGGTCTCACCAGCACCCTGTACAGTAGTTGCATGACTTCCCTGCTTTTATACTCCATCCCCCTAGAAATAAAGGCCAATATTCCGTTTGCCTTCCGGATTACCTACTGCACCCGTATGTTGACTTTTTGTGTTTCATTTATGAGGACACCCAGATTCTTCTGTACTGCAGCATTTTGCTTTTTTATTTTTCCTCCCAAAGTGGATGACTTCACATTTTCCCACATTATATTCCATCTGCCAATTTTTTGCCCTTTCATTTAACCTTTGCAGACACTTTGTGTCCTCATCGCAACTTGCTTTTCCATCTATCTTTGTATCATCAGCAAATTTGGCCACAAGACACTCTGTTCCTTCATCCAAGTCATTGATATATATTGTAAATAGTTGAGGCCCCAGCACTGAGCCCTGCGGCACCCCACTAGTTACAGATTGCCATTTTGAAAATGACCCTTTTATCCCGACTCTTTGTTTTCTGTTAGTTAGCCAATCCTCTATCCATGCCAGTATACTACCCCCAACACCATGGGCTCTTATCTTTTATGTGGCACCTTATCGAATGCCTTTTCGAAATCCAAATATACTGCATCCGTTGGTTCCCCTTTATCCACTCTGCCGCTACTTCCTCAAAGAACTCGAATAAATTTGTCAGACATGATTTCCCCTTCATAAAACCATGTTGACTCTCCTTGATTATATTATGAGTCTTCAAATGTCCTGCTACTACTTCCTTAATAATGGATTCTAGCATTTTCCCAATGACAGATGTAAGGTCAACTGGTCTATAGTTACCTGCTTTCTGTCTCACTCCCTTCTTAAATAGGGGTGTTATGTTTGCTGTTTTCCAATCCGCTGGGACCTTTCCAGAATCTAGTGAATTTTGGAAGATTACAACCAATGCATCCACTATCTCTGTAGCCACTTCCTTTAAGACCCTCGGATTCAAGCCATTAGGTCCAGGGGACTTGTCAGTCTTTAGACCCATTAGTTTACCTGGTACTTTTTCCTCTAGTGATAGTGATTGTTTTTAGTTCCTCCCTCCCCTTTGCCCCTTGATTTTCTACTATTATTGGTATATTATTAGTGTCTTCTACTGTGAAGACAGATACAAAATATCTGTTCAATTCCCCTGCTATTTCCTTGTTTTCCATTATTATTTCCCCAGTCTCATCCTCTAAGGGACCAATGTTTACTTTAGCTACCTTCGTCCTTTTTATATACTTGTAGAAGCTTTTACTGTCAATTTTTATATTTCTTGCTAGTTTACTCTCATAATTTATTTTCTCCCTCCTTATTATTCTTTTAGTCATCCTTTATTGGTTTTTAAAGTTTCCCCAATCTTTGGACTTACCAGTAATCTTTGCCATGTTGTATGCTTTTTCTTTTAACCTGATACCATCCTTTACTTCCTTAGTTGGCCATGGTTGGTTCACCCTTTTTGTGGAGTCTTTCCTCCTAACAGGGATATATTTTTGTTGCCCCTGTGAAGGCAGACCTTTCCCGAGTCTCCTTGGATAACAACATCTGCCTCCTCGGCTTCAATCCCTGGCTCCTCCTGCCCACTCATGCTCTGCGCAACTTCAATGTTAACTTCCCTCAGGCTCACCAGCTACTCCCGTGGGAAGGGTGTATTGGAAGGGAGAGGGTGAAAAGCAGAATGTGTTAAGACATGTTCTTTCTATTATCATTTGAAAAGGGATTGGGTAAGTATTTGAAAAAGATAACTAATCCCATGTTCCTGTATTTTTATGTTAAATTTGTATATAACCTTGGTTAGAGCATACTTGGAGTACTGTGAACAGTTCTGGACTACATAGTATAAAAAGGATACAGAGGCATTGGAGAAGGTGCAAAAAAGATTTACTAGGATGATACCAGAAATGAGAGGTTATACCTATCAGGAAAGATTGAACAGGCTGGGGCTCTTTTCTCTAGAAAAGACAAGACTGACGGGCGACTTGATAGCGGTCTTTAAGATTATGAAAGGGTTTGATAGGGTAGACATAGAGAAGATGTTTCCACTTGCTGGAGATACCAGAACTAGGGGCCATAAATATAAGATAGTGACTAATAAATCCAATAGGGAATTCAGGAGAAACTTCTTTACCCAGAGAGCGGTTAGAATGTGGGACTCGCTACCACAAGGAGTAGTTGAGGCGAATGGCATAGAGGCATTTAAGGGGAAGCTTGATAAACACATGAGCGAGAAAGGAATAGAAGGATATATGCTGATAGGGTTAGATGAAGTAGGTAGGGAGGAGGGTCGTGTGTTGTATGAACACCGGCATGGACCTGTTGGGTCAAATGGTTTGTTTCTGTGCTGTACATTCTATGCAAATCATGTAAATTAGAGTTGACAGAACCAGCATTAACACAAGTACACTCTTCCAAATAGTTCATCTATGCTGTAATTTCTGTGGTAATAAATAACTTGGTATCTTCGTATTAAATACAGTGAATTGTCATCTCTACAGATTGCAAAACCATCTAAATACATAACCTGGATTTATATTTTGTGAACTGCAACCAAATAAGTGACATTTTAAAATGAAAATAAGGCTGTTGTCATCCTTAATTAATACAAGTTGTCAGATTTGTCGAGAAGAATGAGTCAGATTGCAAACCAATTTACACATTTGGAGCTCTTTCTTTTTTCAGTAAGAGTCAAAATAGGTTATATTACTAAAAAAGAGCAAATTTTGACAGACCTGTTTCCAAAGTTAAAACTTTGCCGTTGTCTGGATTTTTTAAAATCACAAATACCATTTTAATACTAGACTCTCAATATTACTATGACACTATTGACTACTACAGAACCTGCCTCAGCTCTGGTAACACATCAATGACCCCCATCCCATCAGACTTGCGTAAGTAGGCCACTCGTAACATAGCAACAGCCGGGTTAAAGGTCACAAGCGACCATGGCGCTCGTACCCGAATAAACAAGCGCCGCCGCCGTCATTATTTTTGAGCGAATATTGATTTCAAAACAAACAAGCGAACCGACGGCGTAAAACGAACTGATTTGCACTCGGCTGGTTTGTGATCAGATATTTACCGCATTCATTCTTTAAAAAAATAATTATTTTCCCTTTGATTTACACAAATTTAATCACCGCCGAGGGTCGCTAGCAACTTCCGGTCTGGTCCATCGGGGAAAAGAAACACAGGGAGTTGTGATGGGAAGCAATGCATGGTGTCTTAAGAACCGTAGCATCTAAATAAGCACATTGGAGTTGCATCAAATCTGATTGACTTATCTAACAAATATGCTATTGGCACATTTCATTTCTTAAAAAAACTGGTGTACGGATTAATCCGCAGTTTACCCGTGCACCCCCCTCCCTAAGTACCCGGTTTATCGCTATTGGTATGTTCCACCTGTCGCGCGAAGTCGCAGCTGCCGTTTCGAGAAAAACAAAAACAGTCGCGAGCGCGGGGCGCGCGGATCGGCTCAGACCGGACTCGACTCGATCGGACCGGACCGGATCGGAACTGGGCAGAGGCGGCGGGGGGGGGGGGGGAGGGAATAAAAAAAAACCCCCCCAGAGGATAGGGTCGAGCGGGCAGTCAGCGTCCGCTCGGCTCGGCGGTTCGTGTCTCTGTCTCCATTCCCCTCCCCCTCCCCGGCTCCTCGCTGTTTGGTTATATCATGGAGCAATGTCTGAACGTGGAGAGGGAGCTGGATAAAGTTCTGCAGAAATTCACCTCGTACGGACAGCACTGCGACCGGACCCTAGAGGAGCTGATCGAGTACACGAGCGGCCTGAGACAGGAGCTGACCCAGACTGGAGGTGAGCGCGGCCCGCCAACCGCGGCCACGGCTACGGCGACGAAACCGAGCCAGCAGCAATTGTGAACGGTGCCGAGGCCTCGTGTGTGTGTGTTTGTGCCCTGGTATGTTGCGCTCGGATGGGAATGTCCGCTACAACCGAGCTGGAGTGTGCCACATTATACTCACCCACACTGACATTACATTCTGGCTGGAGTATGTCATATTACACTACACTTGACTGCACTGATTCCCCATTTGGGCTTTAGTGTGTGATGTTACTTACCCTCCACTGCACTGACATTTCACTGCGTGAGATGGGGATGTGTATTATTGCACTACACTAGCCTGGCATAACATGATTCTCTGGCTGGAGCATTACACTACAACTGAGAACAAAGTGTGTAATATTACACTACGTTTAACAACATAACACTGGGGCTAAAATATGTAATATTTCATAATACTCACCTGCACTGACATTACACTTGGGCTGGAGTATTTACACAGCTGACTTTGCATTACTCCATTGCAGTAATATTACACTACATGGATGTTGAATGACACACATTCCAGCCTAAAATTTTACTCAGATATGGGTATGTATTTGGTGTCACAGCATGATTATGGTAACATTATAGTACAGTTAATTGTTTGAACAATTCTAAGTGTGCTATACTTTCTGTCATAATGCATTCTCAGAGGAGGGTGTAGTGGGAAACTATACACAAGTATACCTACTAGAAAATCTGTGTTGATTGCAACTTGGCTTTTATGCTACTGGAAAAATCATATATGTTCTGATGTATACATTGTAGTACAAATTGACACTCCAACAGTTTTGCTATAAGATTTTAGGAAAGTGTAATGTATCAGCAATTTTCATGAGGTTGCAGCAGAGATATTTTGTTTTCCCTGAGTTTTTAGTATAACATGATGCTGAGTATGTGATTTTTTAAAAAACTACGTCCACTTGAACTTTGGAAAAATATTTAGCAGTGCAATTAGATTATAGCATAATGATTAAAGTTTTTTTAATGTTTTGGCACCAAGCTTAGTGACTGCACTGCCTCAGAATTTGTATAGTATGCTGCTATGATTTTCTTAGGCAAGAGGGAAGGTGAGCAGTTTACACAACTGAGCTATATTCATTCTACGATTAGTGGCTACTGCGAGATATTACTTCAACTGATCTTGATATTAATTTTTGTTTCTTTTGAAAATAATTTGGATGGATAGTAGTGCCTCTGAAAGTATTAGTGTCTTGATGCTATAGTTGATACAGTAACCTTTGCTGTGTGCTCTCTATGGGAGACAGTTGAACATTTTTCATGTGGGTTAAATGCAAATTTAATCCAAAATAGTACACTACATTGAAACTGATGCTGAATCTGCCCCATTTATAAAGCAGAATGGATTCAGCAACAGCGAGAAATGACAAGTGAGCAATCGAGACCCTAATGCTGTGTGTGTGTGTGTTTGTTTCACCTGAGCAATTAGTACAGTTTCATTTATACATTTGGCTTAAGTGCTGTTGGTGAAAGAAAGACTTGCATTTATATAGCACCTTTCACGACCTCAAGACATCCCAAAGTTCTTTACAGCCAATGACGTACCTTTGAAGTGTAATTGTTGTAATGTCGGAAACGTGGCAGTCAATTTGCACACAGCAAACCGAACAAACAGCAAGGTGATAATGACTAGATAATCTGTTTTAGTGATATTGGTTGAGGGATAAATATTGGCCAGATAGCACCATGTTGGAAGTAACAGGCAAAGCTCCTGTCTCTGCTCGAGAGAGTGTTGAGTCCTTTATGTTAGAGTTTTCTCTGTCAGTGCTTTTGTCATTTGAGTCAACCCTGTTATATAGAGAAGCATAATTGGAATTGGACGCAACTTCAGAAAGTTACAGACAACCCAGTCAAGTATCTTGCATTTGACTACATTCACGCTAGACACTCTGGTAAGCTGTAAGGTTTGAGTAGCGTAAAAAAAATAACCACATTATACTTAATTAATTTGTTAAGGAGCGAGATCAGATGATGTGTGCATTTTCTAAACCGCACTTGCATAACCTGGCAGTTCAGATGTCTTAAATCGCGCTTAAAGATTGTCCTTTGCACCCTGAGATTAGATTGGTATTTATGGTCTCTTGCATATACTGTATTTTTAGTGTGGGCAATGTGCTCTGTCCCTTGCTGTATAATGTTAATGTAGGACTGTTAATAATTATGTTACTGGTGGAGGCTTAATTAGAATCATAGAAAGGTTACAGCGCGGAAGGAGGCCATTCAGCCCATCAAGACCGTGCCGGCTGTATGCAAGAGCAATCCAGCTAGTCCCACTCCTCCACCCTATCCCCGTAGCCCTGCAAATTTTTTCCTTTCAAGTACTTATCCAGTTCCTTTTTGAAAGCCATGATTGAATCTGCCTCCACCAACCCCCTGGCAATGTGTTCCAGATCCTAAAAAAGCCTTTCCTCATGTCACCTTTGGTTCTTCTGCCAATCACCTTAAATCTATGTCCTCTGGTTCTTGAATCTTCCGCCAATGGGAACAGTTTCTCTTTATCTATTCTGTCTACACACTTCATGATTTTAAGTACCTCTATCAAAACTTCTCTCAATCTTCACTGTTCCAAGGAGATTGTGTTTCTACATAATTTGTAGTTAATTAATGGGAATTATTTTAGTTCTTGCCATTTTACTTCTTGTTTCCTATCTTCCTCTCCTGAAGACTTTGACTTCATGCTGGGATTCTGTTTCCTTTGCTTTCCTTCATGCCCAAGTGGCCATCCTTGTGAACTTTGACAATGAGTGTTATGAACTATTTGATCATTGGTGACACCGTAGTTGTCTACTGAGGTTTTTAAATAGCGATTGGGAATTGGATCTTCCCTCTTCAACCCAGCAGTACCTAGGCCAACTGGGCTTGTAATGAGGAGCCAAACATGGGACCGTCCTGATTTGTTGATTTGTAGGCCTCCAGTGCTCACTAGATAAGCGAGGGAGCTGCTTGCTACGAAATTCAGTGTATTACTTGCATATATTGCACTTTACTTCTCATCCCCCTTAATATTTAAGAAGCTGTCCTGTGAGGGGAAATATTTGTATTTTTTTCTTCTAATTTTCTCCCCATTCTTGTTAAAGGTAATTCTTGTTTAGCTAGGTTTGTTTGAATGCAAGCATTGTCCTTAGTCATAACAACTACTATCATTGCTTAGATTTTCATCTGGTTTTAGTATCGTTATCCACTTGAAGCTCGTGGGAGGCATGTGTTTACTATCATGGTGGAGCTCCATATGCGTGATCTGTTAAAATAGACATCCCATTACTTGCACACAATGAAGTGGGAGGTAAACCATGGTGAATGAACACCAGAAAACATGACTCTTATCACATTACAGTACTTAGTAGGATTCTAGATTTTTTAATTGGAAATGTGTGTTGATAGTGTAAAGAAACTTGTGAACATATTAAAAAAAGACTTGCATTTACATAGCGCTTTTCATGACCTCAGGATGTCCCAAAGCACTTTACAGCCGGTGAAGCACTGTTGAAGTGTAGTCGCTGTTGTAATGTACAAAACACGGCAGCCAATTTGTGCACAGCAAGGTTCTACAAACAACTATGTGATCATGATCAGATAATCTGTTCTTAGTAATGTTTACTGAGGGATAAATATTGGCCAGGATACCGGGGAGAACTCCCCTGCTCTTCTTTGAAATAATGCCATGGTATCTTTTATGTCCACCTGAGAGGGCAGACGGGCCTCGGTTTTCAGTCTCATCTGAAAAATGTATGACTAATGAATACAATTTTTTGAGTGGAGAAAATGGTATATTTTTCCCTGATGTACGATTCCAAAAACAGCCACAAAATATCTCCTATTTCAATACGTTTAATCAATATTGTAGCTTTTTACTTTTGGGAAGTACAGTATGTTTTTGTCTGTTAACATCTTTGTCAAATTCACTGCTGCTGTTCAAAGCAATGTTCTGTTAGTTTCTACTCAGCAAGCCCTATCTTATTTCTTCTGTTACGCTGAGAGAACGCTACATGCTATACTGTTGTTTACATCAAAGTACCGCTTTACTGTTTGCTACTGATAAACAGAATTAACTTGTGTTCTCTCACATATACATACAAGATCTTCACTTGTAAGATCATTGCTATAAATTCTGTTCAGGTAATTTATGGGAATTCATATATGCAATTGAAGTGGCCAATGTGACTTTTTGTACAGTGACTGAAATACTTTTTGTTTAAAGGTACAATCATGCTAATTGTGTCGGAACTACAGATTCTTACTAGCTGTGGGACTTTTGAAACAAGTTATGTTCTGGGAATTTAGTACGGTACCCTATGAATTTAGTATGATATTTCCAAGATTTTAGTACTAATAATCTTGCTAGCCATGGGACACCATTACATGACCTTATTAAAAGCAAAATACTGCAGATGCTGGAAATCTGAAATAAAAACCGAAAATGCTGGAGAAGCTCAGCAAGTCAGGCCGCATCTGTGGAGAAGGAAACAGATTTAACGTTTCAGGTCGAAGACCTTTCGTTGGAACTGGAAGATGTTAAGAGTTAAAGTCTTTGAGCAAGTACAGAGCTGGGGAGAGGGGAGGGGGGGGGGGAGGAAAGAACAAAAGCTCTGTGATAGGGCAGAGGGCACGATTGATTAAATGACAAAGGGATGATGATGCAAGGCAAGGAAGGTGGTAATGGGACAGGTTAAGAAACAAAAGAGTGATCAGGAGTAGCTGTAAATGGCAGCAGCACAACCATTACCAGCACTAGCTGATCGAAAAAATGGGAGGAGTGGTTATGATCTGAAGTTATTAAAATCAATTTTGAGTCCAGAAGATTAAGTGCCTGAACGAAAGATGAGATGCTGTTCCTCGAGCTTACGTTGAGCTTAATTGGAACAATTGTAAACAATTTTACAACACCAAGTTATAGTCCAACGATTTTATTTTTAATCCCACAAGCTTTCGGGGGCTTTCCCCTTCCTCAGGCAGTGTGGAAAAGACAATTTCGAATCCTTTGCATTTTAAGATCACAGAACAAAGCCTGGTGATTACTGCCCGTTGCCAAGGCAATCACAGTGAGCAGACAGAAAGGTGTCATCTAAAAGGCCACTGAATATACAACCCCCCAAAAAAAAGAGAGAGAGAGATAAGGAAGACAGTCAATGACCCGTTATATTAAAAACAGATAACATTTGTTCGCTGGTGGGGTTACGTGTAGTGTGACATGAACCCAAGATCCCGGTTGAGGCCGTCCTCATGGGTGCGGAACTTGGCTATTAATTTCTGCTCGACGATTTTGCGTTGTCGTGTGTCTCGAAGGCCGCCTTGGAGTGCGCTTACCCGAAGGTCGGTGGCTGAATGTCCATGACTGCTGAAGTGTTCCCCGACAGGGAGAGAACCCTCCTGTTTGGCGATTGTTGCGCGGTGTCCGTTCATCCGTTGTCGCAGCGTCTGCATGGTCTCGCCAATGTACCATGCTCTGGGGCATCCTTTCCTGCAACGTATGAGGTAGACAACGTTGGCCGAGTCACAGGAGTATGAACCGTGCACCTGGTGGGTGGTGTCCTCTCGTGTGATGGTGGTATCTGTGTCGATGATCTGGCATGTCTTGCAGAGGTTACCGTGGCAGGGTTGTGTGGTGTCGTGGACGCTGTTCTCCTGAAGGCTGGGTAATTTGCTGCGAACGATGGTTTGTTTGAGGTTGGGTGGCTGTTTAAAGGCAAGTAGTGGAGGTGTGGGGATGGCCATAGCGAGGTGTTCGTCATCATTGATGACATGTTGAAGGCTGCGGAGAACATGGCGTAGTTTCTCCGCTCCGGGGAAGTACTGGACGACGAAGGGTACTCTGTTGGTTGCGTCCCGTGTTAGTCTTCTGAGGAGGTCTACGCGATTTTTCGCTGTGGCCCGTCGGAACTGTCGATCGATGAGTCGAGCATCATATCCCGTTCTTACTAGGGACGCAACCAACAGAGTACCCTTCGTCGTCCAGTACTTCCCCGGAGCGGAGAAACTACGCCATGTTCTCCGCAGCCTTCAACATGTCATCAATGATGACGAACACCTCGCTATGGCCATCCCCACACCTCCACTACTTGCCTTTAAACAGCCACCCAACCTCAAACAAACCATCGTTCGCAGCAAATTACCCAGCCTTCAGGAGAACAGCGTCCACGACACCACACAACCCTGCCACGGTAACCTCTGCAAGACATGCCAGATCATCGACACAGATACCACCATCACACGAGAGGACACCACCCACCAGGTGCACGGTTCATACTCCTGTGACTCGGCCAACGTTGTCTACCTCATACGTTGCAGGAAAGGATGCCCCAGAGCATGGTACATTGGCGAGACCATGCAGACGCTGCGACAACGGATGAACGGACACCGCGCAACAATCGCCAAACAGGAGGGTTCTCTCCCTGTCGGGGAACACTTCAGCAGTCATGGACATTCAGCCACCGACCTTCGGGTAAGCGTACTCCAAGGCGGCCTTCGAGACACACGACAACGCAAAATCGTCGAGCAGAAATTAATAGCCAAGTTCCGCACCCATGAGGACGGCCTCAACCGGGATCTTGGGTTCATGTCACACTACACGTAACCCCACCAGCGAACAAATGTTATCTGTTTTTAATATAACGGGTCATTGACTGTCTTCCTTATCTCTCTCTTTTTTTTGGGGGGTTGTATATTCAGTGGCCTTTTAGATGACACCTTTCTGTCTGCTCACTGTGATTGCCTTGGCAACGGGCAGTAATCACCAGGCTTTGTTCTGTGATCTTAAAATGCAAAGGATTCAAAATTGTCTTTTCCACACTGCCTGAGGAAGGGGAAAGCCCCCGAAAGCTTGTGGGATTAAAAATAAAATCGTTGGACTATAACTTGGTGTTGTAAAATTGTTTACAATTGTTAACCCCAGTCCATCACCGGCATCTCCACATCTTAATTGGAACAGTGTAAGTGGCCGAGGACAGAGAGGTTAAAGTAGGAGTGGGAAGGGGAATTAAAATGGCAAGTGACTGGCAGGTCAGGGTCACGCTTTCAGACAGAGCGGAGGTGTTAAGCACAGCGCTCTCCCAGTCTGCGTTTGGCCTCCCCAATGTAGAGGAGACCGCATTGTGTGCAGCAGATACAGTATACTATATTGAAAGAAGTACAAGTAAACTGCTGTTTTATCTGGGAGGAGCGTTTGGGCCGTGGACAGTGGAGGTGAAGGGGCAGGTGTTGCATCTCCTGCACTCGCATGGAAGGTGCCGTGGGGAGGAGAGCGGTTGTGGGGGTGATGGAAGAGTGGACTAGGATGTCGCGGAGGGAGCGGTCACTTCGGAATGCTGAAAGAGGAGGGGAAGATGTGTTTGGTGGTGGGATCGCGCTGGAGGTGGCGGAAATGGCAGAGGATAATGCGTTGACTGTGGAGGCTGGTGGAGTGGAAGGTGAGGGCAAGGGGAACCCTATTGTGGTTCTGGAAGGGAAGGGAAGGGGGTGAGGGCAGAAGTGTGGGAAACAGGACGGACACGGTCGAGGGCCCAGTCAACTACAGTGGAGGGGAATCCTTGGTTGAGGAAAAAGGAAGACATATCGGACACACTGGTGTGGAAGGTAGTATTGTCAGAACAGATGAGATGGAGATGGAGAAACTGGGAGAAGGGAATAGAGTCCTTACAGGAAGCAGGGTGGGAGGACGTGTAATCAAGGTAACCGTGGGAGTCGGTGGGCTTATAATGGATATTGGTTGACAGCCTATCCCAGAAATGGAGATAGAGAAGTCGAAGTTTTGTGAAGTCTTACTTCCTAACCCTGCCAATTTCAGTAATGGAATAAAAAAAATTGCATTTATATTGCGCCTTTCGTGACCTCAGGACGTCCCAAAGTGCTTTATGGCCAATGAAGCACTTTTGAAGTGTGGTCACTGTTGTAATGTAGGAAATGTGGCAGCCAATTTGCGCACACAAGGTCCCACGAACAGCAATGTGACAGTGACCAGATAATCTGTTTTTTTGGTGATGTTGAGGGACAAATATTGGCCGGGTCACCAGTAAGAAGTCCCTTGCTCTTTTTCGAAATAGTGTCATGGGATCTTTTACGGTCCACGTGCGAGGGCAGACTTAACGTCAGTTCAACTTCTCATCCGAAAGACGAGGGAGCTAAAATTGGGCCTTTAATATTCATCTCACTGCGTATGTTGTAATATAACAGTCAAACTCATTTGGAGTTTGGAGCCTATTTATTTCTTTTAAGGGACAGTTGGTGTGTACTGTGGGATGATTATATGATACAAGTAACTCCTCCTTCTCATTGATGCATAGTAAGATTTTATTTCTGATTACACCTTCGTGAAGCGCCTTTGGACATTTTTTAATGTTAAAGGTGCTATAAGTGGAAATTGCTGCTGCAGATGCGGAGATTCATCCTTTCCCCTTCATGCACCAACTGTTTAGAAGGCTTGGCCAGCATAAGTCCCTCCTTATCTTGGCTGGTTAATAAGATTGCTGACTGACTTTTCCACCCCCCCCCCCCACCATGTCTCCACTAGATTTTTTTTTATTCGTTCATGGGATGTGGGTGTTGCTGGCAAGGCAGCGTTTATTGCCCATCCCTAATTGCCCTTGAGAAGGTGATGGTGAGCCGCCTTCTTGAACCGCTGCAGTCCATGTGGTGAAGGTTCTCCCACAGTATTGTTAGATAGGGAGTTCCTGGATTTTTGACCCAGCAACGATGAAGGAACAGCGATATATTTCCAAGTCGGGATGGTGTGTGACTTGGAGGGGAATGTGCAGGTGGTGTTCCCATGTGTCTGCTGCCCTTGTCCTTCTAGGTGGTAGAGGCCGTGGGTTTGGGAGGTGCTGTCGAAGAAGCCTTTGTGAGTTGCTGCAGTGCATCCTGTAGGTTGTACACACAGCAACCACGGTGTGCCGGTGGTGAAAGGAGTGAATGTTTAGGGTGGTGGATGGGGTGCCAATCAAGCGGGAGGGAGCAATGCACTGTCTGAGGCGCCGTCTTTCAGATGAAACATTAAACTGAGGCTGCCCTCTCAGGCAGACATAAAAGATCCCACGGCCACTATTTCGAAGAAGAGCAGGGGAGTTCTCTTCGGTGTCTGGCCAACATATACCCCTTAGCCAACACCTAAAAAAATAGATGATTTGGTCATTTATTTTATTGCTGTGCATGGGAGCTTGCTGAGTGCAAATTGGCAGCCGCATTTCCTACATTACAACAGTAACTACACTTCAAAAATACTTCATTAGATTGTAAAGTGCTTTGGGACGACCTGAGATCTTGAAAGGCACTATATAAAGCGTTTTTCTTGACTGAATATAGTGACACCATTATTCCTGGCCAGAATGGAAATGATTGGATAATTCCTCTGTCAATCCCGCCTGGAGACCGCACTGCTGTAAGTGACTGGGATTGATTTTACGCTCAGAATTTGTATGTAGCTATCCTCCACTCACTGCATTTTGCTGGAGAAATCACTCTGCTTTTATCGGGAGGCGTTGGTGTAGTTTCAGTCATGAGTTCTGTTTGCTGTAGTTCACAGAGACCTTTTTTAAATAGACTCTGTTGACTGTTTGCTGTAATACACTTGTTTAAATAGACTGTATTTGTTGAGTAAATAGACTCTTTGCTGTAAAATAGACTGTTTGCTGTGCGACCTGCCAGAAGTCCTGTCCCACCTCCGACTCATTGGCTGACACAGTGGTGTCAATGGACACTCTGGTTTTTTCTTTACTAGTTAGTGGAATTTTTTCTTTACCAGTTAGTAGAATTGGTCAGAAGAAGCCCTCCCCATCTCAGCTGGTTATTAAGATCATTAACAGAAGCTCTGTTACAGCCCAATTCTTAATGGAATTGGATTCAGCATTCCTTCCCTTAGGAAGCTTTCCTTGATAAGTAACAATTGGATTGCGCTTACTGCCAGTCCTATTCATAGAAACGTAGAAAATAGGAGCAGGAGTAGACCATTTGGCCCTTTGGGCCTGCTCCGCCATTCAAATGATCATGGCTGATCGTCTAACTCAGTACCCTGTTCCCGCTTTTTCCCCATATCCCTTGATCCCTTTAGCATTAAGAAATATATCTATCTCCTTGAATACATCTAATGACTTGGCCTCCACTGCGTTCTGTGGTAGAGAATTCTACAGGTTCACCACTCTCTGAGTGACGAAATTTTTCCTCATCTCGGTTCTAAATGGCATACCCCGTATCCTGAGACTGTGACCCCTGGTTCTGGACTCCCCAGCCATCAGGAACATCCTCCCTGCATCTGGTCTGTCTAGTCCTGTTAGAATTTTATATGTTTCGATGAGATCACCTCTCATTCTTCTAAACTCTACTGAATATAGGCCTAGTCGACCCAATCTCTCCTCATACGTCAGTCCTGCCATCCCAGGAATCAGTCTGATAAACCTTCGTTGCACTCCCTCCATGGCAAGGACATCCTTCCTCAGATAAGGAGACCAAAACTGCACATAATACTCCAGATGTGGTCTCACCAAGGCCCTGTATGACTGCAGTTCACATTAACGGGAGCTACCCATGACATCTCTGCTGTTACTTGCTCCAAAAATATAACAAAACCAGCCTGGCGAGAGACTCTCTTACTGTCTGTTAACACACCAAATTCCAAGTTAAACAAAGCCAATTTGTTCCTAGTCCGTCACACTAGTCACACCACAGACACACAAAGGAAGGTGTCTCACCCAACCTCATGTGGAGATTTGGTTGTTGGATGCAGGTTTAAAAAAAAGGAACAATGTCTTTATTTTGACTTATGGTGACCAATTCAACCTGTTTCTGAGCCGTTAGATGTGCAGTGACTTTGATGTAAATGAGATGGTGTATATTTAAATGATGACACAATGAACCCTTTTCTATAAAGTCAGAGAACAGTATTGAAAGTTCTCTTGTCATAGTGCAGCACAGTCTCATTAACAAAAACAGAAAATGCTGGAAACACTCCCGAGTCAGGCAGTATCGGGAGAGAGAGAAACAAACAATTTACCATTTTGAGTGCACAAACCGTATGTCAGAACTGGAAGATATTACAGATGAACAGCAGTCAGTGGAAAAGAGAATAGGGCGGAGTGTAAAACGGGCTGCCGATTCATCATCGACGGTTTGGCACTACTGCCCATGATGTGTTTCAACCCCCGAGTCTCCAACTCTTTTCTTCCTGTCAAACCTTCTTTGGTTTGGGGGTGGAGGAGAGAGGGACAGGCGTATAATATACCCATCCACTAATTTAAAAGGCCAATTTCAGCTTTGCTCTCAATCGTAGAGCAATCTATCACTTAAGAAAAACAGATTCTCTTGTCGTTATCGCATTGCCGCTTGTGAGAGCTTGCTGTGAGCAAATTGGCTGCTGTATTTTCTACGTTACAATGGTGACCACACTTCAAAAGTTCTTTATTGGCCATAAAGCACTTTGAGACGTCCTGAGGTCGTGAAAGGCGTAATATAAATGCAATTCTTTTTTCTTTTTTATTACATTACTGAAACTGGCAGGGTTAGGAAGTAAGACTTTATAAAACTTCGACTTCTCTATCTCCTTTTCTGGTGCTATGCTGTCAGCCAATATCCATTATAAGCCCACTGACTCCCACAGCTACCTTGATTACACTTCCTCCCACCCCGCTTCCTGTAAGGACTCTATTCCCTTCTCCCAGTTTTTCCGTCTCCGTCTCTGTCACATCTGTTCTGATGATACCACCTTCCGCACCAGTGCGTCCGATATGTCTTCCTTTTTCCTCAACCGAGGATTCCCTTCCACTGTAGTTGACAGGGCGCTCGACCGTTGACTGTTTCCCACACTTCTGCCCTTGCCCCTTCCCTTCCCTCCCAGAACCACAATAGGGTCCCCCTTGTCCTCACCTTCCACCCCACCAGCCTCCATATTCAACGTATCATCATCTGCCATTTCCGCCACCTCCGGCGCGATCCCACCACCAAACACGTCTTCCTCTCCTCTTTCAGCATTCCGAAGGGACCGCTCCCTCCGTGACACCCTGGTCCACTCTTCCATCACCCCCAACACCCACTCTCCTTCCCACGGCACCTTCCCGTGCGAGTGCGGGAGATGCGACACCTGCCCTTTCACCACCTCCTTTCCCACCATCCAACGGTTTACTTGTGCTTCTTTCAATGTAGCATACTGTATCCGCTGCACACAATGCGGTCTCCTCTACATTGGGGAGACCAAATGGCAACTGGGTGATCGCTTTGCTGAATACCTCTGCTCTGTCCACAAGCATGACCTTGACCTGCCAGTTGCTTGCCGTTTTAATTCCCCTTCCCACTCCTACTCTGACCTCTCTGTTCTCGGCCTCTTACACTGTTCCAATGAAGCTCAACATAAGCTTGAGGAACAGCACCTCATCTTTCGTTTAGGCACTTTATAACCTTCCGGATTCAACAATGATTTCAATAACTTCAGATCATAACAACTCCTCCCATTTTTTCGATCAGCTAGTGCTGGTAATGGTTGTGCTGCTGCCGTTTATAGCTACTCCTGATCAATCTTATGTTTCTTAACCTGTCCCATTACCACCTTCCTTGCCTTGCATCATCATCCCTTTTGTCATTTGTCATTCCTTATCTAAGAAAGGATATACTTGCCATAGAGGGAGTGCAGCGAAGGTTCACCATACTGATTCCTGGGATGGCAGGACTGTCTTATGAGGAGAGATTGGGTTGACTCGGCCTGTATTCACTCGAGTTTAGAAGAAAATTCTGACAGGGCTAGACAGACTGGATGCAGGGAGGATGTTTCCCCTGACTGGGGGGTCCAGAATGAGGGGTCGCAGTCTCAGGATACGGGGTAGGACATTTAGGACTGAGATGAGGAGAAATTTCTTCACTTAGAGAATTCTATAGGTTCACCACCCTCTACCACAGAAGACTGTGAAGCCAAGTCACTGAATATATTTAAGAAGGAGCTAGGTAGATTTCTAGACACAAAAGGCATCAAGGGGTATGGGGAGAGAGCGGGAATATGGTATTGAGCTAGAGGATCAGCCATGATTATATTGAATGGTGGAGCAGGCTCGAAGGGTCGAATGGCCTACTCCTGCTCCTGTTTTCTATGTTTAATCACTCGTGCCCTCTACCCTATCTCAGACCTCCCCTTTTGTTCTTTCCTCCTCTCCCCTCCCTCTCCCCCTTTCCCTGGCTCTGTACTTGCTCAAACACTTTAACTCTTTTAACATCTTCCAGTTCCGACAAAAGGACTTTGACCTGAAATGTTAACTGTTTCTTTCTCCACAGATGCTGAGCTTCTCCAGCATTTTCTGTTTTTATTACATGATCTTATGATGGGTATTAAAGTGCCCTTTCTGACCATTGGCCTTGCAGCTTTATGAAGAATATTCAGGAGCTGGGTTAGTAGAGTGGGTGCAGCATTCCTGGGCTGGGGAGAGTAAGAATAAACCATAACATTCAACTCTTGATTGCAATCCAGTGAAATTGTGTGTGTATGTCAGGTGAGGACAGGATCAGGCTCAACCAGACCGTTTGCAACCTTGGCGTTCTATTTGACCCTGAGATGAGCTTCCAATCACATAGCCGCTTAATCACTATTTCCACCTCCGTAACATCGCCCGTCTCCGCCACTGCCTCAGCTCATCTGCTGAAACCCTCAACCATGCCTTTGTTAACTCCAGACTGGACTATTCTAATGCTCTCCTGGCTGGCCTCCTATCTTCGACTCTCCATAAACTTGAGCTCATCCAAAACTCTGCTGCCCATATCCTAACTCGCACCAAGTCTTGTTCTCCCATCACCCTGTGCTCGCTGACCTACATTGGCTTCCAATCCGGGAATGCCTTGATTTTAAAATTCTCTCCTTGTTCTCAAATCCCTCCATGGCCTCGCCCCTCCCTATCTGTGTAACCTCCTTCAGTCCTACAACCTTCCGCGATCTCTGCTGTCCTCCAATTCTTGCTCTTGCGCATCCCCAATTTTAATCATAAGAACATAAGAAATAGGAGCAGGAGTAGGCCAATCGGCCCCTCGAGCCTGCTCCGCCATTCAATAAGATCATGGCTGATCTGATCCTAACCTCAAATCTAAATTCATGTCCAATTTCCTGCCCGCTCCCCGTAACCCCTAATTCCCTTTACTTCTAGGAAACTGTCTATTTCTGTTTTAAATTTATTTAATGATGTAGCTTCCACAGCTTCCTGGGGCAGCAAATTCCACAGACCTACTACCCTCTGAGTGAAGAAGTTTCTCCTCATCTCAGTTTTGAAAGAGCAGCCCCTTATTCTAAGATTATGCCCCCTAGTTCTAGTTTCACCCATCCTTGGGAACATCCTTACCACATCCACCCGATCAAGCCCCTTCACAATCTTATATGTTTCAATAAGATCGCCTCTCATTCTTCTGAACTCCAATGAGTAGAGTCCCAATCTACTCAACCTCTCCTCATATGTCCGCCCCCTCATCCCCGGGATTAACCGAGTGAACCTTCTTTGTACTGCCTCGAGAGCAAGTATGTCTTTTCTTAAGTATGGAGACCAAAACTGTATGCAGTATTCCAGGTGCGGTCTCACCAATACCATATATAACTGCAGCAATACCTCCCTGTTTTTATATTCTATCCCCCTAGCAATAAACGCCAACATTCCGTTGGCCTTTTTGATCACCTGCTGCACCTGCAAACTAACTTTTTGATTTTCTTGCACTAGGACCCCCAGATCCCTTTGTACTGCAGTACTTTCCAGTTGCTCGCCATTGGCTCCACCATTGGCGGCCATGCCTTCAGCCTAAGCCCTAACCTCTGGAATTCCCTCCCTCAACCTCTCTGCCTCTCTACTTCTCTCTTTCTTTAAGATGCTCCTTAAAACCTACCTCTTTGACCAAGCTTTTGGTGACCTGTCCTAATATCTCCTTATGCGGCTCGGGGTCACATTTTGTTTGATAACGCTCCTGTGAAGCGTCTTGGGACGTTTTACTAAGTTAAAGGCGCTATATAAATGCAAATTGTTGTTTTTGTTGAGGGATTGGCAATATGTTTCCCAGTCAAGATGGTGTGTGACTTGGAGGTGATCGTGTTAATACCCCTTGGTGCTAGAGGTCACGAGGCAGGGAGGTTCTGTTAAACTAAGCTTAGCAAGTTCCTGCAGTCATTGCGTGCCATTGGTGGAGGGATTGGACATCAATATACTACAGGAGAAATGGCACTAAAGCCAGTATTCTTTCCTGGTATTATACACTTATTCATCTCAAGTTGCTCCCACTGCTACCGTCAACGGTGACGTCGCTGCAGCCAACTGTGCTTCATTGTAGTTTTATGTAGCTTGATATACTCCCTCCAGATACAACCCAAGTTTGGAGGGTGAAACTAAATCTCAAATTTTACTGCTAGATGTCATTAGCAGTTCGCATGGATATGGCATAACAATTTTACATACCCACCATTACTTTGATGAATAATTCCCAGTGAAAGCACTGAGGGGGCAGGCAGTGAGAAATGTTGGTCACTTGGTGTTCTGTTCTGGGTATCAGAGGTCCTTAGGGATTTACGGCAGTGCTAATGCAGAACAAGACTGATGTTAACTCTCTATTTGTGTGTGCTTGCCAGTTGTGGCTTTTTGAATGAAAAATTTTGAGACTGGCCAATGATGTGTCGAGCAAATCCACAGTTGGTGTGATAATTTCAGACCAGTTTAGGTAAAAGGCAACTGACAAGAGTTGTATGCTATAGTAGAATGAGCAAAGCTCAAGTTGTTTACAAGCAGGTCATGCAAACTATAGAATGTTACAACAGTCAGCACAATCCCAATCATTTATTTGTAATCTGTACTAATTTATGATTTAATATCTGAGCTTTCTCATTTTCAATTTTTACGAATAGAGTCTTCAATTATAGCTAATCATTTTGCTTTGTGGCTTCCAGTTCCACACATGAAGAGAAATGATGCTGAGGTTGGGATTGTTGACATTGTTTCTAATTTAAAAGAATGCTTGATGTGCCCAGTGATGATAATTCAGCATGGAAACTGATATATGGTGCTGCATACTAATTATATATTCAAAGCAAACTGGTTGATTGACATAAACGCCAGCACAATCAGAAACCAGGAAATGTGGGATAATGCATCTTCAAATTTTCAGGAATTCCCGTACAAATTTCCTAGATGACTCTGTTTGACAGAGTTCTCTGAGTTGGAAACTCAGACTTGAAGAATTCAACCTTTTGGACAATTCCTCAATATCTCTGGTTAACTTGACTGAAATTGCAATTTCATGAATAGGTAACTTCACACACTCTCTGTGGCTCCACTTGAGATAACTAAGCATCTGTCAAATACAGACCAACCAAGGTAGATTTAGGACCTTGTCAAAACTAGATAAAAGTGATCTTCCAGCCTTTGGCCTAGTACAAAAACTCATCAGTTTTTTTTAGCTTGCTTTAACAAAATGGAATATTGTAAAATTAAAATTAAGGGATTTATAAGAGTATAATTTTCAAAACTTACTATTGTTAATGTGTTAAACAAAATCATTAAAACATAAAGGTAAATGATAATGTAAGAAAATATCCCCCCCCCTTTTCCCATTTATTTAAACCTAGTTTATTTTATAAAACTGTTTCTGTGATAAAGTTATTTGAGTCGGATCACCCCCATTGCTGCAACTCAACATTTTATGTCCAAGGTAATGATCGCTGCTCATCTGATATAAGCAGTGACTGGTCTAAAAGTATGGAGATCTTCATTGTTTTCCTTTTTGGGTGCTTTGAGAGCTCATACTGATTCTCTAGCCCAATACCAACCCATATGTAACTGGTATTGGGTGAGGGACTCTGCTGTGGTTCAATACCATCATTACTAAAGGTGAGCAGTAATTGGTGACTCCACCTGATGCAAGATGGATAAATAACTTTTTTTTAATGAGTTTTGTTTTTAAAAAATGATTTGGAAAAGCTCACTTTTCTTTTAAGGATATGTTGAGTATATAGCTCCTAACATAGCACTTTGTTACCAAATCTCAAGACAACTTTAATGACTAAAAATGTAATACTCCAATATAAAGAAGTATATAGATGGTCCTAAACTTAATCTCTAAAAATGAGGAAGAATGGCAAGCTGCAATTTTGAAGAGATGACTAAAGTAGTGGACAGGGGAATGTCAATGGATGTTATTTATATGGACTTCCAGAAGGCATTTGATAAAGTCCCACATAAGAGACTGTTAGCTAAGATAGAAGCCCATGGAATCGAGGGAAAAGTACAGACTTGGTTAGGAAGTTGGCTGAGCGAAAGGCGACAGAGAGTAGGGATAATGGGTAGGTACTCACATTGGCAGGATGTGACTAGTGGAGTCCCGCAGGGATGTGTCTTGGGGCCTCAATTATTCACAATATTTATTAACGACTTAGATGAAGGCATAGAAAGTCTCATATCTAAGTTTGCCGATGACACAAAGATTGGTGGCATTGTAAGCAGTGTGGATGAAAACATAAAATTACAAAGCGATATTGATAGATTAGGTGAATGGGCAAAACTGTGGCAAATGCAATTCAATGTAGGCAAATGTGAGGTCATCCACTTTGGATCAAAAAAGGATAGAACAGGATACTTTCTAAATGGTAAAAAGTTAAAAACAGTGGATGTCCAAAGGAACTTAGGGGTTCAGGTACATAGATCATTGAAATGTCATGAACAGGTGCAGAAAATAATCAAGAAGGCTAATGGAATGCTGGCCTTTATATCTAGAGGACTGGAGTACAAGGGGGCAGAAGTTATGCTGCAGCTATACAAAACCCTGGTTAGACCACACCTGGAATACTGTGAGCAGTTCTGGGCACCGCACCTTCGGAAGGACATATTGGCCTTGGAGGGAGTGCAGCGTAGGTTTACTAGAATGATACCCGGACTTCAAGGGTTAAGTTACGAGGAGAGATTACACAAATTGGGGTTGTATTCTCTGGAGTTTCGAAGGTTAAGGGGTGATCTGATCGAAGTTTATAAGATATTAAGGGGAACAGATAGGGTGGATAGAGAGAAACTATTTCCGCTGGTTGGGGATTCAAGGAGTAGGGGCACAGTCTAAAAATTAGAGCCAAACCTTTCAGGAGTGAGATTAGAAAACATTTCTACACACAAAGGGTGGTAGAAGATTGGAATTCTCTTCCGCAAACGGCAATTGATACTAGCTCAATTGCTAAATTTAAATGTGAGATAGATAGCTTTTTGGCAACCAAAGGTATTAAGGGATATGGGTCAAAGGCAGGTATATGAAGTTAGATCACAGATCAGCCATGATCTTATCAAATGGTGGAGCAGGCTCGAGGGGCTGAATGGCCTACTCCTGTTCCTATGTTCCTAATTCACACCTACAATTTTCCATATGCTTCTGAGTTGTGATCTCAGCCTAGGGAGGAAATTCAGATGCCATACGCTAGTGGGAGAGTGCTGACTTGTCTGCTTTCTAGGCTGGTATATCATGTTTTTCTGATGGAGAAACGATAAAATGCCTATTGAAAACCATAATTTCAGTAAAGAAAATATTTTGCAATTTAGCGATGTTTCGTTCAGCCTTGATACGCTATTGTCATTGTAAGTAGTAAAATATTAAGTTATAATGAGGATAGTCCATTCTAAGTGAAGTATTTGCTGAGCCCTCTGAGTTATGGCAGTCTTTTGAACTGAAGCTTTCAAGATGCATATTTCTATCATAGTGTAATATTTATGAAAATGAAATTTACAAACTGGTAGTTAGAAGTGGAGCCATACAGTCTCCCCCTGCCACCCCCACGCCCTGCAATTCCCAATATTCTCAGAATTCTCTATACTTGTTATTTTTTTCTATTTTTCTTTGGAAATCCACAGCAGGACTTGAATCAATTTTTTTTAAAAAAAGGTAACTTTGCAGGGTAGACATAAATTACTGTTTAATGTTTGTGTTTAGCATTTTTGACAGGTTTCAGTCTTATACTGTGGAACTGTGTAGTGAGGGGTAATGAACATGCTATGGAAAACTGCTTTATTACTTATTTTGATCTTGAGAAAGGGGTCTGTAGTTGGGTAAAGGTGAGATTTGATTATAACTGGAGAAGATTAAGGAGTATGAAATTCGGGAAAGGCTAACAAATTGGTTCCAAAAACTGTTTAGAAGGGAGGAAATGAAAATAAGGGCAGTTTCTCAGCGTAGGTGAAAGTGGGTAGCGGTGTCCCCCAGGGATCTGTTTTGGGACCACTTCTGTTCACTGTACATTAATGATTTGGATATAGGACTAGAGGGAGCGGTGTCCAAATTTGCAGCTAATACTAAAATAGGAGGCATGGTAAATAATTCTGAGGACCAAAGGAAGCAAGGTGATGTTGAAAAGATGACGGAATACTTTTGTGTCACATTGGGAACGGTTACTATATTGTATCGTCATTTTTATATGACTTTAGACAGTGTAGATGTGAATTTTGAAAATTGGCTTTGGATAACTGTCTCTGTAACGGTCGGACAGTAATGGCTAATACATAAAACCGTCCTGATTCAACCATAATTTCAGTGAGTCAGCTGACTTCCTTTGGTGATGTTCTGTATTCAACTATTAATAATATCAGCTAACATTGGGGCCAGGAGTTTGGTGGGAATAGGGTCGAGGGAGCAGGAGGTGGATCTCATGGGTGAGATGAGCTTGGAGAGGGCATGAGGGGAGTTGGGGAGAAACTAGAGAAAGATGCGAGTTCAGGGCTAGGGCAGGGGAACAGTAGGGGAAGTTTGGCTTCAACTGGTCCTCGTATGGGAACTGGTTCTCTACTATAAATGCAAGGTAGAAGTGGTGGTAAAAAGCCTGAATGATAATGGCACAATCATTAAATAGGACATTAAAAATATATAAACATGATTAATTATAGTAAATCATATCCATTTGTGGAGAAATTGAATATCATTGGCACCATTATAAAGTATGTCTAGAATGGTTTTTGTAAGCTGAAAAGTGTGCTGTTTTGGAAGTTGTACCTTTTTGAGGCAAAGGGGAACTAGGTAGCAGAGTGGGTTAACACACTTTCCTTTTACCACTAAGAACCATATTCAAATTCAGCTAAGATTGATAGATGAAAGGATCTATAAAGTGGAATTAATTTTGGGAGTCTCAACACTGTTAGTGGGGTTAGGTTCATGGCGCTGGTCTCAATTTGCTAATCTTTTTCAACAAGGAAGGACTGATTGTTGCTGATGGAAATGGAAAAATTCCCAATTACTTTGTACAAGGTGCTCTTTTGAGGTTGGAGTTGAGACATTTTGTTGGGGCAGACTAGAAGGAGCTTTTGCTCTGCTTCTGGCTTGTGCTATATTTGATCTGGGAGTACTTGATGTCCAAGTGGAAAAGTATACTAGTGTCTTAGATCCGGGATGGTGTGTGACTTGAAGGGGAATGTACAGGTGGTGGTGTTCCCATGTGCCTGCTGCCCTTGTCCTTCGAAGTGATAGAGGCCGTGGGTTTGGGAGATGCTGTCGAAGAAGCCTGGCGAGTTGCTGCAGTACATCTTGTAGATGGTACACGCTGCAGCCACGGTGCGCTGGTGGTGAAGGGAGTTAATGTTTAGGGTGGTGGATGGGGTGCCAATCAAGTGGGCTGCTTTGTCCTGGATGGTGTCGGGCTTCTTGAGTGTTGATGGAGCTGCACTCATCCAGGCAAGTGGAGATTGTTCCATCATATTCCTTACTTGTGCCTTGTAGATGGTGGAAAGGCTTTGGGGAGTCAGGAGGTGAGTCACTCGCCACAGAATACCCAGCCACTGACTTGCTCTTGTAGCCACAGTATTTATGTGGCTGGTCCAGTTAAGTTTCTTTTCAATGGTGACCCGCAGGATGTTGATGGTGGGGGATTTGGTGATGGTAATGCCGTTGAATGTCAAGGGGAGGTGGTTAGACTCTCTCTTGCTGGAGATGGTCATTGCCTGGCACTTGTCTGGCGTGAATGTTACTTGATTTCTTGATCAGTATGTTTCCGGCCCAACGAGGAAGGAGGCATTGCTGGATCTGGTTCTGGGGAATAAAGTGGGTCAAGTGGAACAAGTGTCAGTGGGGGAACATTTAGGGAACAGTGATCATATTATCATAAGGTTTAGATTAGTTATGGAAAAGGACAAGGAGCAATCTAAGTCACCCAGTCCGTATGGGATGCATCCTAGGTTGCTGAGGGAAGTAAGGTTGGAAATTGCAGAGATACTGGCCATAATCTTCCAATCATCCTTAGATATTGGTGTGGTGCCAGCAATTTGCAATTTTTTAGACTGGTGACCAGAGAATTGCAAATGTTACACCCTTGTTCAAAAAAAGGTGTAAGGATAAACCCAACAACTACAGGACAGTCAGTTTAACCCTGGTGGTGGGTAAGCTTTTAGAAACCATAATCCAGGACAAAATTAATAGTCACTTGGACAAGTGTGGATTAATTAAGGAAAGCTAGCACGGATTTGTTAAAGGCAAATCGTGTTTAACTAACCTGATTGAATTTTTTGATGAGGTAACAGAGAGGGTTGATGAGGGCAATGCAGTTGATGTTGTATATATGGACTTTCAAAAGGCGTTTGATAAAGTGCCACATAATACGCTTGTCAGCAAAGTTGAAGCCCATGGAATAAAAGGGGCAGTAGCAGCATGGATACGAAATTGACTAAGTGACAGGAAACAGTAGTGATGATTGGTTGTTTTTTGGACTGGAGGAAGGTATACAGTGGTGTTCCCCAGGGGTCGGTACTAGGACCACTGCTTTTCTTGATATATATAAATGACTTGGACTTGGGTGTACAGGGCACAATTTCAAAACTTGCAGATGACACAAAACTTGGAAGTGTAGTGAACAATGAGGAGGATGATGATGGACTTCAAGAGGACATAGAGAGGCTGGTGGAATGGGCGGAGACGTGGCAGATGAAATTTAACGCAGAAAAGTACGAAGTGATACATTTTGGTAGGAAGTACGAGGAGAGGCAATATAAACTAAATGGTACAATTCTAAAGGGGGTGCAAGAACAGAGACCTGGGCGTATATGTGCACAGGTTGTTGAAGGAGGCAGGGCAGTTTGAGAAAGTGGTTAAAAATGCTGGGCTTTATAAATAGAGGCATAGAGTACAAAAGCAAGGAGGTTATGATGAACGTTTATAAAACATTGGTTCGGCCACAACTGGAGCATTGTATCCAATTCTGGGCACCGCACTTTAGGAAGGATATGAAGGCCTTGGAGAGGGTGCAGGAAAGATTTACTAGAATGGTTCCATGGATGAAGGATTTCAGTTACATAGAAACATAGAAAATAGGAGCAGGAGTAGGCCATTTGGCCCTTTGAGCCTGCTCCGCCAATGAGTATGATCATGGCTGATCCTCTATCTCAATACCATATTCCTGCTCTCTCCCTATACCCCTTGATGCCTTCTGTGTCTAGAAATCTATCTATCTACCTTCTTAAATATATTCAGTAACTTGGCCTCCAAGACCTTCTGTGGTAGAGAATTCCACAGGTTCACCACTTTCTGAGTGAAGAAATTTCTCCTCATCTCAGTCCTAAATGTCCTACCCCATATCCTGAGACTGACCCATCGTTCTAGAATCCCCAGCCAGGGGAAACATCCTCCCTGCATCCAGTGTGTCTAGCCTGTCAGAATTTTATACATTTCAATGAGATTCCCTCTCATTCTTCTAAACTCTAGTGAACTCGATCCAATCTCTCCTCATAGATTGGAGAAGCTGGGGTTGTTCTCCTTAGAGCAGAGAATGTTGAGAGGAGATTTGATAGAGGTGTTCAAAATCATGAGGGGTCTAGGCAGAGTAGCTGGAGAGAAACTGTTCCCAATGGCAGAAAGGTTGAGAACCAGAGGACACAGATATAAGGTGGTTGGCAAAAGAGCCAAAGGCGACATGAGGAAAAACTTTTTACGCAGAGAGTGGTTATGATCTGGAATACACTGCCTGAAAGGGTGGTGGAGGCAGATTCAATCGTGGCTTTCAAAAGGGAATTGGATAATTGGACACGGGGAAAGGGTGGGGGAGTGGGATTAGCTGGTTTGCTCTTGCAGAGAGCCGGCACGGACTTGACTGGCTGAATGGCCTCCTTCTGTGCTGTAACCATTCTACGATTCTATGTTTGTGGGACCTTACTATGCACAAAATGGCAATTGGGTTTGTCTATACAAAAATAATCGTATGTGAAGCATTTTGGAATGTTTCTAAGTAACGTGATAAGATGTTCGATAATTGTAAGGAAGAGGTCTTGATCTATGAAAAAGGATCTAATGGCCTTTTCTCGTTCTTTTCAACTCATGATTATAGAAATGAGGATTTAATTAAATTAAGCAAGACTCGTGCTGAGGTATGGTCGCACTTGGTGGATTTGAGAGTTTTTAATGTGTATTTTCAATTCCAGTATTGTGATCACCTTTTATTCTTTCACAGATATGCTATCTGTACAGTACTAAACATGCTTGGTATTGTTTTGAAAAATTAAAAAATGAGGAATGACTAATATCTGTAATTGATTAAGTCCCTAGAACCTGTTGATTGAATTACTGCCATGCAATTCACTGCCAGTCATTTAGTACAGTTTTGGTCTCCCTACCTAAGGAAGGACATACTTGCCTTAGAGGCGGTGCAACAAAGGTTCACTAGATTGATTCCTGGGATGAGAGGGTTGTCCTAGGAGGAGAGATTGAAGAGAATCAATATATTCTATGTTCTCCTATATTCTCTGGAGTTTAGAAGAATGAGAGGCGATCTTATTGAAATGTATAAAATTCTGAAAGGGCTTGACAGTGTAGTTGCTGAGAGGCTGTTTCCCCTGGCTGGAGAGTTTAGAACTAGAGGTCATAGTCTCAAGATAAGGCGTCGACCGTTTAGGACCAAGATGAGGAAAAATTTCTTCACTCGGGGTTGTGAATCTTTGGAATTCTGTACCCCAGAGGGCTGTGCATACTCAGTCATTGAGTATATTCAAGACTTCGATCGCTAGATTTTTTGATACTAAGGGAGTGAGGGATATGGGGATAGGGCGGGAAAGTGGAGTTGAGGTAGAAGATCAACCATGATCTTATTGAATGGTGGAGCAGGCTCGAGGGGCGGTATGGCCAACTCCTGCTCCTATTCCTTATGTTTTTATTGTAATTCTGACTCTGACCTCCATAGGAGATTTTTGCTCTTATTTGCCAAAGCTGGTTACATAGAAAATAGGAGCAGGAGTAGGCCATTCGGCCCTTTGAGCCTGCTCCACCATTCAGTATGATCATGGCTGATCCTCTATCTCAATACCATATTCCCGCACTCTCCCCATATCCCTTGATGCCTTTTTTGTCTAGAAATCTATCTAGCTCCTTCTTAAATATATTCAGTGACCTGGCCTTCGCAGCCTTCTGTGGTAGAGAATTCCACAGGTTCATCACCCTCTGAGTGAAGAAATTTCTCCTCATCTCAGTCCTAAATGTTCTACCCTGTATCCTAAGACTGTGACCCCCCCCCCCCCCCCAGTTCTCGACCTCCAGCCAGAGGAAACATCCTCCCTGCATCCAGTCTGTCTAGCCCTGTCAGAATTTTATATGATGTGGAGATGCCAGTGATGGACTGGGGTGGACAAATGTAAGGAGTCGTATAACACCAGGTTATAGTCCAACAGCTTTATTTGAAATCACAAGCTTTCGGAGCTTTGCTCCTTCGTTAGGTGAGTGAAGGGTTCCATAAAGGCACAGTATATATAGTCAGAGAACAATGCCTGGTGATTACAGATAATCTTTCCAACTGCCCGTTATCACACCTCGGCAGTTGGACTATAACCTGGTGTTGTACAACTCCTAGAATTTTATATGTTTCAATGAGATTCCCCCTCATTCTTCTAAACTCATGTGAATACAGGCCGAGTTGACCCAATCTCTCCTCATACCACAATCCTGCCATCCCAGGAATCAGTCTGGTGAACCTTCGCTGCACTCCCTCTATGGCAAGTATATCCTTTCTCAGGTACGGAGACCACACTGCACACAATATTCCAGGTGTGGTCTCGCCAAGGCCCTGTATAACTGCAGTAAGACATCCTTGCTCCTGTACTCAAATCCTCTTGCAATGAAGGCCAACAAACCATTTGCAGTGGACTCCCACCCCAGATGAAGGCAGGTGGCTTATATAAAAACTGAGGCCATGTTGCCTAATTTATACAATTACAGATGCAACTATACCATCATGTGCTACCAATTAATTCCATTAAATGAACCAATGTCATCCCTAAGTATGATGTGGAGATGCCGGTGATGGACTGGGGTTGACAAATCTAAGGAATCTTACAACACCAGGTTATAGTCCAACTGTTTTATTTGAAACAGTTGGACTATAACCTGGTGTTGTAAGATTCAAATAAGTATGATTAATGCCTTGGCACCAATATGTTACAGGAACAATTGTGCTGAAGCCAATACATTGCTTGTGTTATTGGATTAATTCATCCCATCAAATTGGTCTCCCATACTCTTCATTCTGGTGGTTTCTCCGGATACAACATAAGTTTGGAAGAACAAAATTTACAATTGGACTGCTGAGGTGTTTCTCACAGTTCAAACAGAGTATAAGAATTTCACTCAGCATTAATCTTTACTGAAATACAAGGCACAAGATTGTATAATGGTGAATATAAGCTATAGTTCCCACTGCTTATAGTGGGCCTGTTGCAATTTGCCTGCTATACCCGATGGCTGGTGTAACCTGACAGCCAAGATCCTGGAGGTGGCGAGCAACGCAGACGCTGGACCATGCTATCTTTATAATCTTCACAAGCTTTTCAGATTTAGAATCTTGTTTGAAGTAATGTACAAAGTACATTCGGTGGTGCAGACCTGCAGTGCTTGATCTCTTCCATCATTTAATCCAAAATCCAATGAACTAAGTACCTCCTAGTCAGTATTATGCAATTCTAAAAGGAGCTTTAATTTATATGGCAGAACCTAAGCATTTGAATGCAGGCAAATGGCAAAACCATTGTGCCTTGAAGAAAATATTTAATTCAACTTTTGATGTTTAGTATTTGACTTTCAGAAACACCAAGTAGAATGAAATGTAATTTGGAGTATCTATGACTATTTAGAGATACATATTAAAAAGGGAGTTCTACTTGTCATTGCAGCACGGGTGCGTTTTCTGGTATAACAGCCATCACATGTTATAGCTGAAACATCAATGAATTAATCTGTTTCATTTATTCAGTTATCATGCAGTTAAAATATATATTCTCAATTTAGAAATGGCTTAATTTATTTTGTAATTTATTTTGAGCACTTGCAGCTGTAAACGTCATAGCTGAGAGAAATGTAACAAAAAATAGCCCGATGTTACCAGAGGTCTATATATACCGGATAGTTTTCAAATCTGGACCATTATTACAGCTGATGGACTGTAGGCACAATTTCACTGGAAAGTTAAAAGAGTTCCCTCTTTAATAAGGCTCTTTTATTACAATTTTTATTACATTCAGTACACTTTAATAAGGTGTTACTTACTTATGCACTTGTATTCAGTGCACCTTAATGAGGTGTGAACTAGTGAGTAAACACAACTGTTCCTGCCCGAAATAAATGGAGCACTTAAGATTGTATAACCGGCAACTTTGAAATTGGTGTTGATGCAAATCGGTAATGGTTATTGCTTTTTGGCCAGTATAAGCGATTGTTTTAAACGTGGATATTTTAAATAGTGGGGACTGTACTACATTTGTTGGATATATTGTTACATTTACATGCCCATAGTGGGTCCTGGATTGTGGTGGGACAATCTGGTAGAGGGAAGACACTTCTGCCTTAACCTTTGGTTGACTTGAAGGAAAAAAAACTTGAGTGGTGGGGGAAAAGAACTTCTGTCTATGAATCACTGTAGTTTTTCTTTACAATTTCTGTTTACCAAGGAGAAAAAATGAAAAGCAACTGATTCCATAACAACCCCTGTTAAGGTGTAGTGTTAATTGCCTTTTCTGTATTACTTAGACATCAAAATCAAAAATGAAGCAAAGAAATGTTTCTAGTAGAGCACAAAATAAGGAATATTCTTTATGTTCTGTATATTTCTCTGTTTCTGTCTTTTTTAAAGTTTAATCCAACTGCAAGAGTTACTTAGGGCAGTGTCCTCGGCCTAACTATCTTCATCCAAATATGTCATTATTTGCTTTATTTTTTTCTAACAATCTATTCACCAATGACCTTCTTTCCATCATAAAGTCAGAAGTGGAGCTGTGTGCTGATGATTGCACAGTGTTCAATTCCCCAGACAATGATGCAGTCCATGCCCACATGCCGCAAGATCTGGACAACATCCAGGCTTGGGCTGAAAAGTGGCAAGTAACATTCATGCCACACATGTCAGGCAATAACCATCTCCAACAAAAGCGTGCCTAACCACCTCCCATTGACACTAATAGGAACAGGAGTAGGCCATTCAGCCCCTCAAAACTGTTCCGCCATTCAATTAGATCATGGCTGATCTGTACCAGAACTCTACTTACCTACCCTTATCAACATCGCTTGATACCCTTATTCAACAAAAATCTGTTGTTCTCATTCTTAAAAATTTCTATTGACCCAGCACCCACAGCCTTTTGGGGGAGAGAGTTTGAAATTTCTGCTACCCTTAGTGTGAAAAAGTGCTTTCTGATTTTGCTCTTGAATGGCCTAGCTCTAAATTTAAGATTATGCCCCCTTGTGCTTGACTGCCTCATCAGAGGAAATAGTTTCTCCTTATCTACCCTATCAAATCCTTCTAACACTTTAAACACCTTGATCAGATCACTCCTCAGTCTTCTATACTCAAGGGCATACAAGCCAAGCCATTCAACCTGTCTTCATCATTTAACCCTCTAAGCTCCGGTATCATTCTGGTGAACCTGTGCTGTACCCCCCGCCCACCACCAAGGCCAATATATCTTGCCTGAGGTGCAGTGCCCAAAACTGAACACAGTACACCACATGGGGTCCGCACAAGGCTCTGTACAACTGAAGCAGAACTTCCTCCCCTTTGTATTCCAGACCCCTTGAGATAAAGGCCAACATTCCATTAGCCTTTTGATTGCTTTTTGCACCTGTCTACTGGCTTTTAATGATTTGTGCACTTGGACTTACCAAATCCCTTTGCCCCTGTACAGTTCCTAGTTTCTCTCTATTTGGAAAATATTCCGATTGATCTTTCTTGGGTCTAAAATGGATGACCTCACGCTTGTCTACATTGAACTCCATTTGCCATAGTTTTACCTCCTCACTTTATCTGTCTGTCCCTTTGCAACTTCCTGCTCCTATCTGCGCTACATTGGCATTACTTTCACCAAGTTCCCCACCATCAACACCCTGGGGGGGCGGGGGGTGGTGGGAGGGTCGGAGGGGAGTTCACCATTGACCAAAAACTGAACTGATCCAGGCACATAATTATAACTAGAGCGGGTCAGAGGCTAGGTTTTCAGTGGCGAGAAGCTGATTTCCTGACTCCCAAGGTCTTTTCATTACCTACAAGGCACATCAGAAGTGTGATGGAATACTCTCCTCTTGCCTGGATGGGTGCAGCTCCAACAACACTAGAAGCTCAACGCTAACCAGGACAAAGCAGTCTGCTTGATTGTCACCCTATGTGCTGGCTTAAACATCTCCCTCTGCCATCAGTATACTGTGAGTGCAGGATGCACTGCAGCAACTCGCCAAGGCTTCTTCAACAGCACCTCCCAAACCTGCGAACTCCACTACCTAGAAGGACAAGAGCAGCAAGGGCATGGAAACACCATCACCTCCAAGTTCCCCTCCAAGTCACGCACCGCCCTGACTTGGACATGCGTCGCCGTTCCTTCATTGTCGCTGCCTCAAAATCCTGAAACTCCCTACCTAAAAGAATTGTGGGAGCATTTTCACCACAGACTGCAGCAGTTCAAGAAGAAGGCCCACCACCACCTTCTCCAGGGCAACTACGGATGGGCAATAAATGCCAGCCTTGCCAGCAACGCTCACATCCCAAGAATAAATTTAAAGAAATTAACTGAAGAGGGTGCACATTATGAGAGTGTTAGTTTGGATATAATTAAGGTGCTATTTTATCATAAATTGTAATACATCTAACAACTGGTTATTAGTTGACAGAAGTTGTCAAAGAGGACAAAAAAATCATAGTGTGTGTTTTATGAGCAGTACCAATTTGCCAATATAGGAATAATATTTGAACTGACCATGTTGTAAAGATTAAAATTCATGTATTTTTTTTCTTTTTATATGGCATCAGGACAAGATGTTGAGTTGTCAGGGACCTTGTCACTTGTTCTGTCTCAGTGTTGCAAAAGAATAAAGGACACGGTTCAAAAACTGGCTTCCGACCACAAGGACATTCACTGCAGTGTTTCACGAGTAGGTAAAGCCATTGACCGGGTAAGTTCATGCCAGTTTCTGCTGTTACTGTCCAAGACTTTATACTTATAGGTTTGAGTTATATTAGTAGTAGTAAAATTGTGAATGTGATTTCTTTGCTATGTTTAATATTTCCCCCTTAGATGATACCAGGCTTTAGGACCACACCAATCCCTTCATTAGGTGAAATTTCTTCAGCCACTGAGCCCCTCTCCTGTGGAACTTCCACCCCAGCATCTTAACCTTGTTACTTCCTTCCCTGCCTTCAGAACCTACCATAAGATCCTTCTCTTCACCTATTCTTTTACCTCCAACCTGCTTTTTTCCTTTCTCCCCCCAGCTTGGTGCCTTCTCTTTGTCCATAACCCTGTATTTTTGCTTAAATTGAGTGGTGATACTATCTGGGATTGTGTTTGTACAAGCTGCTGAATCTGTGTCTGATGGAGCTGAATTAACATCAGCAGAGATACAATCAATATTTTTGCTGTTTTTAGATTACTTTTAGTATTTTTTGTTTTCTGAAAATGTCTTTTCCTGTACATCAGGTCTCTCCTAGGTCAGTCTTTTTGTTTTGTCTGACCTGAATCTCCCCTCTGAGCTTGGCTGAGGACCCTTCTATCTCCTCCTGCCTTCAAATATGGTACTGGCTTCTCAACCCTACATCTAATAGGACCCGTATCTCTTCCTTTTGACTGTGGCTGTGCATCCAGGGCTGAGAAATTAAACATAGAAGTAAATTTACATATCAAATTAGAAGAACTGGATTTAGAAGAAAATACAGATTAAAAGACAGGAGAAAAAGATTAAAAAGAAAAAAGCAGAGAGATTTCAAAAAGTAAAACACACAATGAGAGAAGAATGAAGGAAGTGTGAGCGGTGTACTGGCACACATACAGAAAGAAGGACAGAAAAAACCTAAAAACAGATACAAATGTGAAATACACATAGTGAGAGATAGATGCAAAGAATTTGTGACAAGCAGAGGCAGAGTTTTTTGGGCACTAGGGGAATCAAGGGATATGGAGATAGGGCGGGAAAGTGGAGTTGAGGTAGATCAACCATGATCTTACTAAATGGCGGAGCAGGCTCGAGGGACCATACGGCCTACTCCTGCTCCTATTCCTTATGTTCTAAGAAGAGGAAATAGGAAAAGACAGACTTGCACAAAGAATGAGACAGTGAGAAAGACTTGAAGATGGACAGATAGAGACCAGAGAAAGTATCTGACCGTACAAAGAGAAAAAAGGAGATCCGAAAGAGTAGAGAGAGAGCGAGAGATGCAAAGAATTTGAGAGTGGGTGACAAGCAGAGACACAATTATGTGGAGAGGCATAAATATTCTTTTTCCTGAACAGTAGTACAGGATATCGACGAGTGTAATTTAAAAAAAATCGCTGTCCTTAATGCTATGTATAGCCTTGTTATGATTCTGTGTTTACTTTCAGACTGTCCATCAGCTTTCAAGGAAACTTGGAATTAACACTTATTTGAGTAGAATTTTCTACCTAGGAACTACATGAAATTTTTCTCCAGTGAAATTAATGAAGAATGCTATCTGCAACCCACTGTCTCCTAACTAAATTCCACCAGCTATTTAATGGATCATTGAAGTGAAATTTCATAAGTGCTTGAATGGAAATATAATATTTGCTCTTGTACTGCCCCAACCACCATTTTAAACCATAAAACACAAACCAGGAGAATACAGATTACACCCCTTTATAACATTTAGGATTGGGTGCCAATTCAAATGCTTTCCTTTTAATGAATTCATGGAATTACATAGCCTGTTTCTGTGCTGTATAGTCTATTTGGTCCAACAGATCCGTGCCGGTGTTTCTGCTCCACATGAGCCTCCTCTCTCCCTACCCTATCAGCATATCCTTCTATTCCTTTCTCCCTCATGTGTTTATCTAGCTTCCCCTTAGATGTATCTATGCTAGTCACCTCAAATACTCCTTGTCGTAGCACATTCCACATTCTAACCACTCTCTGGGTAAAGAAGTTTCTCCTGGATTCCCTATTGGAATTATTAGTGACTGTCTTATATTTATGACCCCTGGTTCTGATCTCCCCCACAAGTGGAAACATCTTCTCTACATCTACCCTATCAAACCCTTTCATGATCTTAAAGACCTCTATCAGGGGCACCCAAAAGTCTTTTCTAGAGAAAAGAGCCCCAGCCTGTTCAATCTTTCCTATCATTTCTGGTATCCTAGTAAATCTTTTTTGCACCTTCTCCAGTGCCTCTATATCCTTTTTATAATATGGAGACCAGAAATGTTCCCAGTTCTCCAAGAATGGTCCAACCAAGGTTCTATACAAGTTTAACATAACTTCTTTGCTTTTCAGTTCTATGCCTCGAGAAATAAATCCCAGTGCTTGGTTTGCTTTTTATGGCCTTATTAACCTGCGTCACTACTTTTAGTAATTTGTGCATCTGCTCCTCTACCCCATTTAGACTCTTATTTTCCAAGGAGTATGTGGCCTCCATATTCTTCCTATGAAAATGTACCACCTCACACTTCTTTATATTGAAATTCATTTGCCAATTACATGCACATTCTGCAAGTTTATTAATGTCTTCCTGTATTTTGTCTCAGTCCTCCTCAGTATTAACTGTACCCCCCAACTTGGTGTCATCCGCAAATTTTAAAATTGTACCTCTGATTCTCGAGTCCAAATCGTTAATGTAAATAGTGACAGCAACAGGTCCCAGCACTGATCCTTGTAGGACACCACTTCCCATCTTTTGCTAGTCTGAGTAACTACCTTTAACCTCTACTCTCTGTTTTCTGTTTTGTAGTCAGCTTACTATCCATTCTGCTACTTGTTCCCTTACTCCACATGCTCTGACCTTAGTCATGAGTCTACAATGTGGTACCTTATTGAAGGCCTTTTGAAAATCCAGATATATTACATATACTGTAATGCCCTTGTCTGCTACTTCTTCAAAGAGGGGGAGTGGCAGTATTGATTAAGGAGAATATTGCAGTACCGGAGAGAGAGGATGTACTGGAGAGGTCAAGGACAGAATCTATTTGGTTAGAGTTGAGAAATAAAAGAGGTGTCATTACACTACTGGGTGCATTCTATAAGCCACCAACTAGTGGGAAGGATATAGAGGAGCAAATTTGCAGGGACATTACAGAGGTGTGCCAAAGCTATAGAGTAGTGATAACTGGGGACTTCAACTATCCTAATATCGACTGGGATGACAATAATAATAATAAGAGGCACAGAGGGGGAGGAATTTTTTGAAATGTATTCAGGATAACTTTCTTAACCAGTACATTTCCAGCCCAATGAGGAAGGAGGCATTGCTGGACTTGGTTCTAGAGAATGTGGTGGGCCAAGTGGAGCAAGTGTCAGTGGGAGAGCATTTAGGCAGCAGTGATCGTAGTATCATAAGGTTTAGAATAGCTATGGAAAAGGACACGGACCACTCTAAAGTAAAAATACTCAATTGGAGGATGGCCAATTTCAATGGGATGAGAACTAATCTGGCCCGGGTAAACTGGAATCAAAGATTGGCAGGCAAAACTGTAATTGAACAGTGGGCAGCATTTAAGGAAGAGATGGTTCGGGTATAGTCCAGGCACATTCCCACGAGGCAGAAAGGTAAGGCAAAAGAAGCCAGAGCTCCCTGGATGACAAAAGAGATAGAGAGTAAGATGAAACGGAAAAAGGGGGCGTATGTCAAATGTCAGGTTGATAACACAAGTGAGAAACAGGCAGAATATACAAAGTTCAGAAGGGAAATGAAAAAGGAAATAAGAGAGGCAAAGAGTATGAGAATAGACTAGCGGCCAACATAAAAGGGAATCCAAAAGTCTTCTACAGGCATGTAAACGGATAGTAAGAGGAGGGGTGGGGCCGATTCGGGACCATAAAGGAGATCTAGTCATGGAGGCTGAAGTACTAAATGAATACTTTGCATCTGTCTTTACCAAGGAAGAAGATGCTGCCAGAGTCTCAGTAAAGGAAGATATAGTTGAAATACTGGATGGGCTAAAAATTGATAAAGAAGAGGTACTTGAAAGGCTAGCTGTACTTACAGTAGATAAGTCACCCGGTCCGGATGGGATGCATCCTAGATTGCTGAGGGAAGTAAGGTAGAAATTGCAGAGGTACTGGCCATAATCTTTCAAACATCCATTGATACGGAGGTGGTGCCAGAGGACTGGAGAATTGCAAATGTTACACCCTTGTTCAAAAAAGGGTGCAAGGATAAACCCAGCAACTATAGGCCAGTCAGTTTAACCTCAGTAGTAGGGAAACTTTTAGAAACGCTAATCCGGTACAGAATTAATGGTCACTTGGATGAGGGTGGATTGATTAGGGAAAGCCAGCACAGATTTGTTAAAGGCAAATCATGTTTATAACTAACCTAATAGAGTTTTTTGATGAGGTAACAGAGAGGGTAGATTAGAGCAATGTAGTTGATGTGGTGTATATGGACTTTCTAAAGGTGTTTGATAAAGTGCCGCATGGTAGGCTTATTTATTAAGATTGTGGCCCATGGAATAAAGGGGGCAGTAGCAACATGGATACAGAATTGGCTAAAGGACAGGAAACAGAGAGTAGTGGTGAATGGTTGTTTTTCAGACTGGAGGGAGGTGTACAGTGGTGTTCCCCAGGGTCAGTGCTGGGACCACTGCTTTTCTTGATATGTATTAATGACTTGGACTTGGGGTACAGGGCACAATTTCAAAACTTGCAGATGACACAAAACTTGGAAAGGTAGTAAGCAGTGAGGAAGATAGTGATAGACTTCAAGAGGATATAGACATGCTGGTGGCACAGGCAGACATGTGGCAGATAAAATTTAATGCAGAAAAATGCGAAGTGATACATTTCGGTAGGAAGAACGAATTGATACATTTCGGTAGGAAGAATGAGGAGAGGCAATATAAACTAGAGGGCACAACTCTAAAAGGGGTACAGAAATAGAGATCTGGGGTATATGTGCACAAATCGTTGAAGGTGGCAGGGCAGGTTGAGAAAGTGGTTAAAAAAGCATACAGGGACCCTGGGCTTTTTAAATAGAGACACAGAGCACAAAAGTACAGAAGTCATGATGAACCTTTATAAAACACTAGATCGGCCACAACTGGAGTATTGTCCAGTTTTGGACACCATACTTTAGGAAAGATGTAAAGGCCTTAGAGAGGGTGCAGAAGAGATTTACTGGAATGATTCCAGGGGTGAGGGACTTTAGTTACGTGGATAGACTGGAGAAGCTGTGGTTGTTTGCCTTGCGAGGAGATTTGATAGAGGTATTCAAAATCTAGACAGTGTAGGTAGAGAGAAACTGTTCCCATTGGCGGAAGGGTCAAGGACAAGAGGACATAGATTTAAGGTGGTTGGCAAAAGAACCAAAGTTGACATGAGGAGAAACTTTTACACAGCGAGTGGTTAGGATCTGAAATGCTCTACCCGAGTGGGTGGTGGAGGCAGATTCAATCATGACCTTCAAAAGGGAATTGGATAAGTACTTCAAAGGAAAAAATTTGCAGGGCTACTGGGAAAGGGTTGGGGAGTGGGACTAGCTGGATTGCTCTTGCATAGAGCCAGCACGGAATCGAAGGGCCGAATGGCCTCCTTCCATGCTGTAACCTTTCTATGATTCTATAATAAGGTTGGTCAAGCATGACCTTCCCTTTTGAAATCCTTGTTGACTTTTTTATTATACTTTTGGTTTCTAGATGTTTTTCTATTACATCTTTTGAGTAAGGCTTCCATTATTTTTCCTACTACTGATGTTAAGCTAATTGTTGCATTCTTCCCTGGTCTTGTTCTAGCTCCTTTTTTAAATATAGGAATCACATTAGCTGCCTGCCAGTCTTCTGGCACTATTCCATTTCTAATGAATTTTTATATATATGTCATATGTAATAGTGCCTCTGCTATCTCTTCCCTAACTTCTTTTAATATGCGCGGATGCAATCCATCCGCACCAGGGGTTTTATCCTCTCTAAGTTTGATTAGTTTATCAATTATCTCCCCCCCCCCCCCCCCCTCTCTTAAATGTCTTTTTATCTTTGTTGATTTCTTCTTCTAATGTCATGCCCACCATGTTAGTCTCCCTGATAAATACTGAGGCAAACTAATTATTTAATATGTCTGCCATTTCGCTGTCATTACCTGTGAGTTTATTGTATGTATCTCTTAGTGGCCCTATCCTGATTTTTTTCTTTCGTCGTTTGTGTCTGTAGAATATTTTACTATTTCTTTTTATATTTCTTGATAATTTAATTTCATAGTTTCTCTTTGCCGTCCTAATTGTTTTTTTGACTACTACCTAACCTTTTTGTATTCCCTTTTGTCATCCTCTCCTGTGTTGTCTATGTACTTAGTGTATGCCTTTTTCTTTAGTTTCAATTTTGCCCATATTTCTTTATTCATCCATGGCGCGTCATTACTGGCTAGTTTGTTCTTGCTTTTTAGTTTAGCTTTTTACATTTCTCCTGGACTCTCTTGATCACCATTTTAAACATTTCCCACTGTTTTGTTTCTTTGTTTATCAGTAAATTTTTCCAGTTTATTTTCCCTAGGTCCATTCTCATCCCCTTAAAATCAGCTTTTTTCCAATTTATTACTTTAGTCCTTGTCTTTCTTATGTCCTTCTCAGTCTTTGTCTTAAACCTTGTGGAACCTTGCATAACTTTTGGCATGTTAAATGAGAACTAATTTAAGATTTTATTGAACAAGTATCATAATTAATAGCCATCTTATAAGGGTAGAGATAAGTATACGCTTTCAAACTAAATTAAAAATATTAGTTTTAAAGATTGGGCCAAATCTTACTGGAAAAATAATGACGAGTTCATGACGCACACCATTATTAATGCGCAAATCGGCCAGAAGAGATACGCCATGAGTTGCGAATCTCCATAACTTGCTGGTCGATTTACGGAGCTCTGCCATTTGTCTCGTGCAAACGGCAGCTCACCCTCAACCTCCCCGTTATTTTTAAGAACTTGCTGGAATTACACATTAATTGCCCATTAAACTCACCGCAGAAAGTCAGGGCTCATACTTAACAGCGTAAGTATCCTTTTAACGCTGTGATAATTGTTAATGTAATGGCACTTAACCTCTCTGGCCTAGAAAAGGAACAGTTTAAACTGTTGAGTCTCATTCCTACACGTAGTTAATTCTTAAAGATTTAAAAAATTTCAAGTTTAATGTTTTTACATCTTTTTTCTTGCTTTTCCTTTGTCTCTTTTTTTCTCTCTTAATCCAGTCTTTCTTTCCCCCTCTCTCTCTGTACATGATTCACCCTCCTTCTCCGATGTTCCTCTTTTTTTTTCTCAATCCTTAAATTTTATTGGTTAAGGAGATAGACTGTTGGTCCCATCGTTCACTAAGATCCCAGGTGCCCCATTTCCCTCGCGGTGCTGTTATCAGCTGACACTTCCAGCAAGTTATAGCACAAATTATATTCGAGCTGAAGGGTGCAGGAAAAAGTCTAAATATAATGTCCTGCTCCAGCAAGATTTGGCCCATTATTTTTTGTGAACTACAGACACAAAGGGTTGTTGAAATATTTTGCTGTACTTTCAACTTTAACAACCCTCTCAAGTTTTTGTTATCAAAATTAGTAGTTCATTTATAATCAATGGATTTTCTTTTTGATGTCATGCCTGAATGTTACTGCAAGGTTACTCAAAGAAGAGGATAGACTGAAGAGAGCGATGTCCTGCCCTGTTTAATATTTAGTTATATATGGTTTAATTCTGTATTTACTGTAGTACCTTTGTCTTAATTGCTGTTCAATGTAATTTGAGAAAATCTTTTTAAATTGAATTTTTTTTAGTAGAGTGGAGTAGTACCATTTTCCCATCACCAGATATCAGAGTATTTCAAAACACACTAAAAAAAAGTGTAAATATAGGAATGACCATAAGCAATATTAGTGCATAAACACTTGACATTCCTTTATCCACTATTTTAACAGGATATTAACCTGTTTAAAATAAATGGGCTATTGCTACTGTTTAAATAGCAAAGAAATATCACAAATATAATGAATGTTCATCACTAATATCGCAAACAGTAATTTGTGAGTTTAGTATCATTTATATAATGTATACTACACAAGCTTTAAAAATAAAATCCTGAGTGACTATCTGTTAATTCACCATAGCAAATCAGCAATCAAAATTTTGTTTGGTTGTTAACTGATTACATTTTCAAGAGGTCTGTTGCACCCTGTTTAAAATGTATTTAAACATGATTTTGAATGTGATGTGTATTTTGTTTAACTGTAGGGCTTGCCTAACACTACTAAAATATTGATATCTTATTTTGTTACATAAACTTAAGAAGCCAGTTTGTTGGCTTTTTTACTGGTCCTAAAAGTTATTTTGTTTCTTCTGCAATTTGCAGCACTGAAACTATACCTTTATCGTTGACATAATGAACATAGTATGTTTCTTTATTTCTCTAATTTTCCCCCCCTCCCCAAGGCTCTCTATGCTGAGGTACTGTTCCAAGGAGCACAGACCGTTCTCTGGCACCTTGCCCAAATAGCCATTATTCAATTTTGTGGCTTGATAGTGAGTGTTCAATTAGACGCTACAATGTGGGGGGACTCTAGGGTCATTTTGGATGAATGAAGTACGATGGGCAGAATGGCCTTCCTTATCTGTAATTATATTGTGACCTTGTTGGCAGGTTAGTCAACAGCAGGGGAGGGGGGAGGGCCATCACAGCAGAGTCTGGCCTTGAATCTATCCTCGCCCAACATCTGCATGCACTTCCAGCATGTGTCATTGGGCAGTGATTTGTAGTGGGAATCCTGGTCAATTTTGTCTATCTCTCACTTGGGTACTAAGGCAAATTGCTAATACTAAACCAATATCAACTGACTTAGCACAGACAATTTGTATAAATTAGCTCCTTACTGAATAAACCTATTGAGTCATCAAGGAAGTTGCAGTTCTTGTATATAAGTTGGAAAATAGAAGCGTAATTTTTTTTTTATACATAACCCTAAACAGAATTTTGATGATTAAATTGAGTCACTGATAATCATGTTACTCCTGATGGCACTAACATTTATACTTCAAGTTTTATAAAGATATATACGGCTCTTTTATTAGTGGGAGGCTTGCTGAGACACCACTGCTGCTTTTTGCCCTCCTATGCTTTATGCAGGCAAAGAGAAATACAATAAACCTCAATGGCATAACTGAGAAATTAAATTCTGAATTGCGTGCTGCTCTCTTGTGGAGACGATCTGATTTTATAATCACCTGGACTGCATCTTTCCCTCTGCCTACCTACAGTGCATTCTGAACAGTGTTGTCATAGTGGTGTAGTGAACTGAGTGCATGTAGTCAGTAGTTCTACAGTACAATGCTCCACAGAATTTTAGCTCCTAAAATGCTTTAAAGCAAAAATATTATAATTTGTAAATTTAATTTTTGGAAATACTGTGAACGCAAAGTGAATGTTGATATCTTGATTCCCGCTCTCCCTTTTATACCATCTCTAAATACCCCATTTTGTTGCTGTCTTCTGCTTCTGTTTAATTCCAGGTCTTTCGGCACGTTTCCCCTTTCTTTATACTTACAGTAGATGCCAAATACTGCTCCTTTTATCCGAGAATGGGACAGAATTTTGCTACTAATCAGGTAACATGGTTAATCTCTTCCCACCCAAAAATATTTTTCATTTGTGCATCAGTGTTCGTATAACAGTGAAACCTGTACAAATGGACACCTACAAAAAACGGGCACTTATTGATAGTCCCAAATAACCTATTTTGTAACAGATACAAGCTGCACCTTGAAACCACAGACACTCGCAAATTATGAACTGTGGACAGCCTTTAATGCACCAAATCTGTTTACAATTTAAAACACTGGAGACACAGGCCAGCACAAGGTGGCAGCGGGTGAAAGAAATGGCTTTTGTAGAATGGGAACTCTTTACCCAGCATCCATAGCGCCAGAGAAACCACTCTATCCTTGTAATAGAGCCATGAAAGCATTCAATCCCAGAGATAGTGCAGTTTGTCAGGAGTGTGATGGAATACTCTCCACTTGCCTGGATGAGTGCAGCTCCAACAACACTCAAGAAGCTCGACACCATCCAAGATAAAGCAGCCCGCTTGATTGGCACCCCATCCACCACCCTAAACATTCACTCCCTTCACCACCGGCGCACTGTGGCTGCAGTGTGCACCATCCACAGGATGCACTGCAGCAACACGCCAAGGCTTCTTCGACAGCACCTCCCAAACCCGCGACCTCTACCACCTGGAAGGACAAGAGCAGCAGGCGCATGGGAACAACAGCACCTGCACGTTCCCCTCCAAGTCACACACCATCCCGACTTGGAAATATATCGCCGTTCCTTCATTGTCGCTGGGTCAAAATCCTGGAACTCCCTTCCTAACAGCACTGTGGGAGAACCGTCACCACACGGACTGCAGCGGTTCAAGAAGGCGGCTCACGACCACCTTCTCGAGGGCAATTAGGGATGGGCAATAAATGCTGGCCTCTCCAGCGACGCCCACATCCCGTGAACGAATAAAAAAAAATCTCACTCCACCAGTATGTCAGATACTGATGAACTGATAACAGTCCCCTAACCACCTCCCAGCACTTCAAATATTAGCAGCTGCAGCACACGGAGGGAGGGCATTAATCCCCCCAATTTGGCTGGGGTCTCCCAGGCACCTCACCCTGTGCAGGCTAGTAACGTAGCAAATCCCAGGATTGTGACATCCCTCCCTCAATGGAAAATGACCCTGAGATGGCAATGAACTGGGAAACCCAACAAACAGAAAATGAACTGAAATTACATCCCACTGGCAGGGCTCCAGAATTAGGCATGATCCCAGGTGAGGGTGAAAAAAGGACTGCTGCAGGAGATACAGCCAATCCCAGGATATTTGGCTATCCGGTTTACTGCGCATACAATGACCATTTTGAAAATAAGGACACCTGCAAATAAATTACACCTGATGCAAACCCCTTAGGTGCCCCTAATTTACATGTTCACTGTACCTTATTTTATCAGTGTGCCCTGTTTGGCACTTCGGTTATAGCCCGGAATCAGACATTACACTGCCACTGACTGACAGTTCTAGTCTACTTAGTCACATTGCCTATTTTATAAGATCATAATGGTCTGAGGTGATAGGTGGTGTACGTGTATCCTCTGTTACCAACATATTGTTCAGACTTTACATGTTGACAGCTCAGAGGCTAGCTGACCATTTGAAAAATAGGTTCTTGCTACCATAATTTACTAAGTCCTTTGAAGCAGCCAGTTAAAGTATAAATAATTGTGACTGATGGAGCCAAAACTATATTTTAAAAAAACAGATAAAACCTTGAGTAACACACAAAAAAAACAGATTAGTGAGGTTTGACAAGTCTACCATATTAGGATTTATTTAATTTTTTGTGGTGTTACTAACTTCATGACAGTTTGTCTTTGAAATTTAACAGGTATGTTAACTATAAAAATGCTGGAGCAGCAGTGTGTAAAAATAGACCTTATAATCTAAGATGGGGGTAGAATTTCTGTCCGTTCACTATGACTGGGTAGAAAATCTAGCCTTAACAGTTCTGTTCTGTTTTGTTTTGATAACTGGCTTTTCTGTTGACTTTTACCACTGCAAAGTTATTTAGTAACTGTCTACACGAGTTACTCTCTTGATTTGGTAACACTATGGGGGAAGTTCCCCTTTTTAGCTAATTTTATACCATCAAGGGAAAGTATGGAGAATACTCTTGAGCACACAGATATAACTGTGAAAGAAAAATAGCTGCTCCTACAACATGCAATAGATAGGTGGAAATTTAAAGTAGGAAGAGAATATCCTTGGTCTATCCTATTTCTCATCTACATGCAGCCCCTCGACGACATCATCCGAGACACAATGTCAGGTTCCAAATGTACGCTGATGACATCCAGCTCTACCTCACCACAACTCTCGACCTCTACTGCCACTGTGTTGTCAGACTGCTTGTCGGACATCCAGTCCTGAATGAGCCAAAATTTCCTCCAATTAAACATTGGTAAGACTGAAACCATTGTCTTCAGTCCCTGCCACAAACTTTGTTCTTTAGTCATCCCCCTCCCTGGCAATTGTCTCAGGCTGAACCAGACTGTTCGCAACCTTGGAGTCCTATTTGACCCTGAGTTGAGCTTCCGACCCCATATCCTCTCCATCACAAAGATTGCCTACTTCCACCTCTGTAACATCGCCCGTCTCCTCCCCGCCTCATCCCATCTGCTGCTGAAACCCTCATCCATGCTTTTGTTACCTCCAATCTCGACTACTCCAAAACTTTCCTGGCCGGCCTCCCATCTTCCACCCTCCATAAACTTGAGCTCACCCAAATCTCTGCTGCCTGCATCCTAACTTGCACCAAGTCCCATTCACCCATCACCCCTGTACTTGCTGACTTGGCTCCCGGTCCATCAACGCCTTAAAATCTACCCCATGACCAAGCTTTTAGTTACCTGTCCTTAATATCTCCTTCTTTGGCTCGGTGTTAATTTTTGTCTGATTAGGCTCCTGTGAAGCGCTTTGGGACGTTTTACTACGTTAAAGGTGCTATATAAATGCAAGTTGTTAATTGGAGATTAGATCGAAGAAGGATATTGCAACATTTAGTGTGTCCAAAAGGGGGAAAATCCTAGTATAGACCTTCGGTATTGAAACATAAAAGTTTGTCTTGGTTTTGTGTCTCAACTTTTTTCTACATAAAAGTAGATTGCATGCAATGGTTAACTGATCATCTGCCCACAATATACTATAGTTACTGAGAGGCTTTCAAGCTGACCTCATTCAATGTTGCAAGCTGGATTTTCCCAGAACGAAGCAGCAGATGGCTCAGAAAGTTTGGCAAAAGTTATTTTGGAATTTCTCCCCTTTAAGACTGTTTCCCCAGTTGGGAGGCAACAACTCCCGCCTCTTCGATTGCCACTCTGGAGCTGACTGCTAGAAGATGTGCCAAAGCAGGCTGGGTTGACTTGCCTGGCATTTTTTTCCTTTTCTCCCTAGCTGCCTTTGGAGATGCCTTTGACCATTCCTTCTCTAATCCTAATGGCATGGCTTAAGTTATAAGAATCGTATGTTTTGAAACCTGCGTGGACATGTGTCCTACCCTTTTATACACCAGTGCACTCTATCACTCAATTAAGGCATCCTTGTTTTGCAGTCATTCCCAAAATGTTCTCAATTATGTTGAGATGTAGGAAGTATCTGGAGTTTCATCTTAAATCTTGTTTTTCTGTATTTGATTTTATTTCATTTGTTAGACTGTGCTTCATATTATTGACCATTTTGCAAGTAAAGAAACGGATTGAATTTTTTTTAATGCTGCATTGATTTTGAAAGTTAATATTCCCACTTGCATTTTTACAGAATTTTGATGCAGATATCAGTGGAGTGGCAATAGATGGATGCTGGCAAACTGATAGCCAACGTCTCCTTAGCGAGGTGATGGTGGAACACTTCTTCCGACAAGGGATGCTGGATGTGGCAGAGGAACTCTGTCAGGTAAAGTAATGGGCACTATAGTAGTTTCTATCCAGTGCCATCAGTAATTCCCTTTTTCCTAAATTGCCTCTCTGAAAACCACAAAGTATTTCAGGACGGAGAGGAAATATATAGGTTGTTTATGATACTATTTTCTAAATGTCTTTAAGCATTTTAAACCGTACTCCCATACTCTCAACTTCCTGGCCTTTGGCCTTCCATTTGCCACAATACTTTTGCTCAGCCACTCCCTCACACCCACCTTTGATGCCCTCGTCCCCAGTAAAACCTTTACTCTCTCCTATCCTGGTTATTTCCCTTGGTATGGCCCAATCTTCGCTTCTTCATGCCCGAGGGGTGGAGACGTGAACGTGTCCGCACAGAGCTGGTTTAGCCAATGATCAGCAGAGCTGGCTGGACCACCTCGGTTGCTATCAGGCCTCGCTCTCCTCTGCCAAAACCACCCACTACTAGGCTCACCCGAGAGGGCAAATATAATCCGTGGCTTCTTTTCTCCACTACCAATTATCTCATTAAAATCCTCTCCCCTGCCCACTCCACCCTCGTCTCCAACAAGTACGAGGAGCTCATGGGCTTCTTTGTCACTAAGAATGAAACCATCCATTCAGCTGCCTCTGCTGCTTCCCTCGCTTCCCCTTGCTCACCAAACCAAAACCCCTCTCCAGGCTCTCCCCTACTCTAACCTTGAACCTGCATCTTTCTCTACTTTCTCTCCTGTCTCTCTTCATGCTCTTTCTCAGCTCATCTTGTCCACCTTATGCTTCTTGACCCCACTTTCACTAAACTGCTGACCACCCAACCTCTCTTCCTGGCCACGTACTAGCTGACATTGTAAATGGTTCCCTTTTCTCGAGTACTGTCTTCTTCCCTTTCAAAACCACTGTCACCAGCCTCTCCATTATTAACCCCTCTGTCCTTGCAAACTAGCACTCCATCTCCAACCTCCCTTTCCTCTCCAAAGTCCTTAAACATCTTGTCACCTCCCAAATCCGTGCCCATCTTTCCCGCAACTCCATGTTTGAATCTCTGCAATCAGGTTTCTGCCCCGCCACAGCACTGGAATAATGCTAATCAAAGTCACAAATAATCCTCTGTGACTGTGACCATGGTGCATTTTCCCTTTTTGTCCTCTGCAGTATTTGTTATGGTCGACCGTACCATCCTCTTCCACTGCCTCTCCTCTGTTCCACGCTTACCTATCCAACCGTAGCCAGAGCATCTCCAGCAATGGCTTCTCTTCCTGACACCATACCATTACTCCTGGAGTCCAGTAAGGATCCATCCTTAATCTAACCGTTTCCCCCTCCACATGCTGCCCCTCCATGTCATCATCTGAAGACATCGGATCAGCTTCCAAATACATGGTGGCGGCACCCAACTCTACCTCTCCACCAGCTCTCTCGACCCCTCCACTGCTTCTGTGCCATCAGACTGCTTGTCTCCCATCCAGTCTCGAATGACCTGCAAATTCCTGCAGTTAAACTTAGGTAAAAGAAGCCACTAACTTCCGTCCCCATCACAAACACTGTACATTTGCCATCAATTCTATCCACCCCCCCCACCCCCCGTCTTAGGTTGAACTAGGCTGTTTGCAACCTCGGCATCCTATTCGACTCTGAGCTAAGCTTCCGATCCCACATCCTCGCCACCACAAATACCGCTTATTTCCACCTACATAACATCGCCTACCTCCACATCTGTTGCTGAAATCCTCATCCATGCCCGTCACCTTCAGATTCAACTGTTCCAATGCTATCCTGGCTGGCCTCCCATCCTCCACCTTCCATATACTCCAGTGTATCAAAAAGTCTACTGCTTGTATGCTAACCCGCACCAAGTTCCACTCATCCATCATCCCTGTTCTTGCTGACCTACATTAGCTCCTGGGCCCCCAACGTTTGCAATTTAAAATTCTAGAGGGTTGGTAGTAGTGTGGTTATGTTACCAGACTAGTAAGCCAGAGGTCTGAACTAATAATCCAGAGAACATGGGGTAAATTTTAACCCCCAAGAGCGGGCGGGTGGGGAGTAAAAATCCACCATTTTCAGAGCGGGACCATATCCTGGCTCCAACACACCTACTACTGGGTTTAGCCCAGGTAGGTAAATGTGCATATGGAGAGCAGACACCAGGAAGTCCTGCCCCTACTTAAAGCCAGCAAGCTGATACTTAAAAGGGCAATATACCTCATTGAAATACTTGAGCTACTTAATATTTTGTGCATTGGAATAATAAAACAAATTTAACCTTACATGTTTGGGTTTCTCATTGCTTCCCACTCACGTTAGGTGAAAGCAGGCGGGAAGGGCCAGATCCATGAGGTGCCTTTATTGCACTGCTTGTAGGCCCGGAGGAGCAGGAGTGCTTCATCCAGACCCAACTAGCTCACCTGGCCAAGAGGATCCCTGTGAACGGCTGACCCTCCTCCCCCACCCATGGTGGACGCCCACCCACCTACAACTCTTCACGTGACATCCGATCTTCTTCCTGGCGCCCCCCACCCTGATCTTCTTCCTGGCGCCCCCCCCCCCCCCCCCCGATATTCTTCCTGCCCCACCCACCCGATCTCATCCTCGGTCCATGATCCCTCCCTCCGATCCTCTGCTGCAGTGGGCCTTCCTGCCCAACACCCAGCCAGCCTGTCACAGGCTCTCTACCGGGCGCGAAACTTGGAAGTGCAATTGATTGGCCTCATTAAAGTTGTGGTCCATTTATCTTCAGGGTTTCGCACCCGGAAATCCCCCAGCTCCCTTCCCGGCTCGCAGTTAAAATTTACCCCCATGAGTTTAGATCGCACCATGGTAGTTTGGAAATAAGAAACCAATATCAAAAAAAAAAGTGACTATGAAGCTATTGGATTGTTATAAAAATCCAACTGGTTCACTAATGTCCTTTAGGGAAGGCAACCTGCCGTCCTTTCCCGGTCTGGCCTATATGTGACTCCACTCCTTGACAAATGTGGTTGACTCTTAACTGCCCTCTGAAGTGGCTGAGCAAGCCACTCAATTGTATCAAACTGTTTTTGGCCCACCACCACCGTCTCGAGGTAATTGGGGATGGGCAATTGCCAGTGACGCTCACCCCCCAAGAATGAATATCCTTTTAAAAAAATTCTTCTCCGCGTGTTTAAATCCCTTCCTGGGCATCGCCCCTCCCTATCTCTGTAACCTCCTCCTGCTCTACACCCCTTGCAGATCTCCGCATTCCTTTGATTCTAGCCTCTTGTATATCTCCTCCTCCCTTCGCCTCAGTCGTCTGGGCCCTAAGCTCTGGAATTTCCTCCCTAAATCCCTCTATCTCCTTCCTCCTTTTAAAACCCACTTCTTTGACCAAGCTATTTGTCAGCCCATCTAATATCTTCTTGTTTGGCTCAGCGTCCATTTTTGTCTGATTATGCCTCTTTTGAAGTGTCCTGGGAAATTCTAAATTAAAGGTGCTATATAAATGAAGTTGTTGTTGATTCCATTATGTTGTACACAATGGAAATAAGACCAATAGTTCTGTAATTACCCGTGTCAGTGTTGTCCCCTTTTTTGAATATGGGCACCGCATTAGCTTGCTTCTGATCTTTTGGTTCTTCAGTGTCCAGTGATTTCCTGATAATGATTATTAGTGCCTCACAAATCTCCTCCTGCGAAGTGAATCCACACTCCTTAAATAAAGGTTCGAGACACAAGAATCAGATCAACTTGACAGATTTAATTCGACAGTGCACGTGAATAATACAAGCAAGCTCTACGTCTATACACTCACCAGTAGGGAACTCATTGTGGGCTTGGAGCACCGCCAATCCAGGCTGTTCCTCACGCTGAGTTCACCTACCCGGGTTTCATTGCATATTTATGGATTTCTTGAAACACACCTTACACTGTTTTTGTTTGCAACTGTCAATCATACTGACTCAGCAGATGTCACATGACTAGTTTCAACACAAAACTGTGAGGACTAGGGGCCCCAATTCTTATCTATACCAGTCCTCAAGGCTGCTGAGCCCTACATTCCTTACCTTGTTATACTCATCTCTCAATATTTTTCCATAGAATATCTTTACTTGATTAACACTGGCACCAATTCTTCACATTATACATCTATAATGATTATCTAAACCTATTACTATGAATATCTAATACTGATTAGAATCACAGAAAGTTACAGCACAGCAGGAGGCCATTTGGCCCATCGTGTCCATGCCGGCAGAAAAAGAGCTATCCAGCTTAATCCCTCTTTCCAGCACTTGGTCAGTAGCCCTGTAGGTTATGGCACTTCATGTGCAAATCCAAGTACTTTTTAAATGAGTTGAGGGTTTCTGCCTCTACCACCCTTTCAGGCAGTGACTTCCAGACCCCTACCACCCTCTGGGTGAAAAAAAGTTCTCCTCAGCTCCTGTCTAATCCTTCTACCAATTACTTTAAATCTATGCCTCCTGGTCACTGACCCCTCTGCTAAAGGAAGTAGGTCCTCCCTAGCCACTTTATCTAGTCCTGTCATAATTTTATATACCTCAATTAAATCTCCCCTCAGCCTCCTTTGTTCTAAAGAAAACAACCCCAGCCTATCCAATCTTTTCTCATAGCTAAAATTCTCCAGCCCTGGCAACATCCTTGTAAATCTCCTCTGTACCCTCTCTTGTACAATCACATCTTTCCTGTAATGTGGTGACTAGAACTGTATGCTGTACTTGAGCTGTGCCCTACCAATGTTTTATACAGTTCTAGCATAACCTCCCTGCTCTTATATTCTATGCCTTGGCTAATAAAGGAAAGTATCCTGTATGCCTTTTTAACCACCTTATCTACCTATCCTGCTACCTTCAGGGATCTGTGGACATGCACTCCAAAGTCCCTTTGTTCCTCTACACCTCTCAGTATCCTCCCATTTATTGTGCATTCCCTTGCCTTGTTTGCCCTCCCCAAATGCATTACCTCACACATCATAGAATCATAGAAGGTTACAGCACGGAAGGAGGCCATTTGGCCCATTGAGTCCGCGCTGGCTCGATGCATGAGCAATTCAGCTGATCCCACTGCCCCACCCTATCCCTGTAGCCCTGCACATTTTTTCGTTTCAAGTACTTATCCAGTTCCCGTTTGAAGGCCATGATTGAATCTGCCTCCACCTCTCTCACGGGCAGTACATTCCAGATTCTAACCACTCACTGTGTAAAAAAAAGAAAGTTTTTTCCACATATCACCTTTGGTTCTTTTGCTAATCATCTTAAATGTATGCCCTCTGGTTCTTGACCCTTCTGCCAATGGGAACAGTTTCTCTCTATCCACTTTGTCTAGGCCCTTCATGATCTTGAACACCTCTATCAAATCTCCTCTCAACCTTCTCTGTTCCAAGGAGAACAACCCCAGATTCTCCAGTCTATCCATGTAATTTATGTTCCTCATCCCTAGAATCATTCTAGTAAATCTCCTCTGCACCCTCTCTAAGGCCTTCACATCCTTCCTAAAGTGCGGTGCCCAGAACTGGCCACAATACTCCAGTTGTAGCCGAACCAGTGTTTTATAAAGGTTCATCATGACTGCATTGCTTTTGTACTCTATGCCGCTATTTATAAAGCCCAGGACCCCGAATGCTTTTTTAACAGCTTTCTCAACCTGCCCTGCCACCTTCAACGATTTATGCACATACATCCCCAGATCCCTCTGTTCCTCCACCCCTTTTAGAATTGTGCCCTCTAGTTTATATTGCCTCTTCTCATTTTTCCTACTGAAATGCATCGCCTCGCATTTTTCTGTGTTAAATTTCATCTGCCACGAGTCCGCCCATGCCACCAGAGTGTCTATATCCTCTTGAAGTCTATCGCTATCCTCCTCACTGTTCACTACCCTTTATAAGTTTTGTGTCATCCGCAAATTTTGAATTTGTGCCCTGTATTCCCAAGTCCAAGTCATCAATACACATCAAGAAAAGCAGTGGCCCCAGCACCGACCCCTGGGGAACACCACTGCACATCTCCCTCCAGTCTGAAAAACAACCTCTCACCACTACTCTATGTTTCTAGTCATTTAGCCAATTCTGTATCCGTGTTGCTATTGTCCCTTTTATTCCATGGGCCGCAATCTTAATAGCAAGCCTACCATGTGGCACTTCATCAAATGCTTTTTGAAAATCCATGTACGCCACATCAACTGCATTGCCCTCATCTATCCTCTTTGTTACCTCATCAAAAAACTCTGATTGGTTAAACACTATTTGCCTTTAATAAATCCGTGCTGGCTTTCCCTAATCAATCCACACTCATCTAAGTGACTGTTAATTTTGTCCCGAATTATTGTTTCCAAAAGTTTCCCCATCACCGACGTTAAACTGACTGGCCTGTAGTTGCTGGGTTTATCTTTACACCCCTTTTTGAACAAGGGTGTAACATTTGCAATTCTCTAGTCCTCTGGCACCACCCCCGTATCTAAGGATGTCTGTAAGATTGTGGCCAGTATCTCTGCAATTTCCCCCCTTACTTCCCTCAGCATCCTAGGGTGACTTATCTATTTTAAGTACAGCTAGCCTTTCTAGTACCTCTTCTTTCTCAATTTTTAGCCCATCCAGTATCTTAACTATATCTTCCTTTACCGAGACTCTGGCAGCATCTTCTTCCTTGGTAAAGACCGATGCAAAGTACTCATTTAATACCTCAGCCATGCCCACTGCCTCCATGAGTAGATCTCCTTTATGGTCCCTAACCAGCCCCACCCCTCCCCTTACTACGTGTTTACTGTTAACACGTCTGTAGAAGACTTTTGGATTCCCTTTTATGTTGGTCACTAGTCTATTCTCAAATTCTCTCTTTGCCCCTCTTATTTCCTTTTTCACTTCCCCTCTGAACTTTCTATATTCTGCCTGGTTCTTACTTGTGTTATCAACCCAACACCTGTCATATGCCGCTTTTTTCCACTTCATCTTATTCTCTATCTCCTTTGTCATCCAGTGAGCTCTGGCTTTAGTTGCCCTACCTTTCTCCCTCGTTGGACTGTACCTTGTCTGTACCCAAATCATCTCCTCTTTAAAGGCTGCCCACTGTTCAGTTACAGTTTTGCCTGCCAATCTATGATTCCAATTTACCCGGGCCAGATCTGTTCTCATCCCACTGAAATTGGCCCTTCTCCAATTGAGTATTTTTATTTTACAGTGGACAGCGTCCTTTTCCATAGCTATTCTAAACCTTATGATACTATGATTACTACTCCCTAAATGCTCTCCCGCTGACACTTGTTCCACTTGGCCCGTCTCATTCCCTAGAACCAAGTCCCGCACATCTCTGGATTGAATTCCATTCGCCACTTTTCTGCCCATACATTGATATCTTTCTGCAGACTACAGCTTTCCTCCTCACTATCAACCACATGAGCAATTTTTGTATCATCTGCAAACTTCTTGTTCAAGCCCCCCACATTCAAGTCAAAATCATTAAAATATACCACAAAAAGCCAGGGACCTAGTACTGAGCCTTGCAGGACCCCACTGGAAACAGCCTTCCAGTCGCAAAAACACTGTCAACCATTACCCTTTGCTTCCTGCCACTGAGCCAATTTTGGATCCAACTGGCCACTTTCTCTTGGATCCCATGGGCTTTTACTTTTTTGACCAGTCTGCCATGTGAGACCTTGTCAAAAGCCATGCTAAAATCCATGTAGACTACATCAAACGTGTTACCTTTATCGACCCTTCTTGTTACCTGCTCAAAAAATTCAATCACATTAGCTAGACACAATCTTCTCGTAACAAATCCATGCTGACTGTCTTTGATTAACCTGTGCCTTTCTAAATGACTATTTATGCTGTCCCTCAGAATCGACTCCAATAATTTGCCCACCACCGAGGTTAGACTGACTGGCCTATAATTACTTGATCTATCTCTTTCTCCCTTTTTTAAACAATGGTATAACTTTAGCAGTCCTCCAATCCTCCGGCACCAACCATGTAGCCAGGGAGGATTGGAAAATGATAGTCAGAGCCTGCGCTATTTCCTTCCGTACTTCTCTTAACAGCCTGAGATACATTTCATCCGTCCTGGTGATTGATCTACTTTCAAAGATGCTAATCCCCTTAATACTTTCCCTCTCACTATGTTTATTCCATCCAATATTTCACACTCCTCCTCCTTAACTACAATCTTTGCATTGTCCCCCCCTTTTGTGAAGACAGGTGTGAAGTATTCATTAAGAGCCATACCCACATCTTCTGCCTCCACACATAGGTTACCTTTTTTGTCTCTAATAGGCCCTACTCTTTCCTTAGTTATCCTCTTGCTCTTTATGTATTTATAATATATTCTAGCCCTACCTAACACTTACTCAAATTAGTTATACCTAAGCAATTAGTTACATGTTACACTAGCTGTCTTTGTTCTGTTTAATCTCATCTCCCTGTCAGCCGAGTTCAGCTAATTCTACCTGCTCCACTGTGTGTATACACTTTGTTCCTTCACATTTTAGGCTAACTAGCCTATCATGCTCTATGCTTATGGCAGGCCATTTAGCCTGTCATGGTACACTGAGATGTCAGCTATAGCTCAGGGGGTAGCACTCTTGCCTCTTGAGTCAGAAGGTTGTGGGTTCAAGCCCCACTCCAGAGACTTGAGCACATTATCTAAGCTGACACTCCAGTCCAGTACTGAGAGCGCTGCACTGTCGGAGGTGGCGTCTTTCGGTTGAGACTTTAAACTGAAAGCCCGTCTCAGGTGGACTTAAAAGATCCCACAGCACTATTTCGAAGAAGAACAGGGGCGTTCTCCCCAGTGTCCTGGCTGACATTTATCCCTCAACCAACATCATTAAAAACAGATTATCTGGTCATTTGTGGGACCTTGCTAAGCACAAATTGGCTGCCACTTCTTTTGAAGTGATTACACTTCAAAAGTGTTTTATTGGTTGTCGTCCTGAGGTTGTGAAAGGCGCTATAGAAATGCAAGTCTTTTCTTTGTTTTTATCCTACACCCCATAGTGCCTCTCAGCAGTCTGGAATAAATACTGTCTATGTCTGTAGCCTATTTGTTTTGAGCTATATTAGCCTATCTTTATTTTGAAGTAATTGATTATGCATAGGTTATCTCTGTTTGGGGAAGGCACATTGCTCATGTTTTCCCTTATGAATACTTGGTGGAAGAAGTTATTCAGAATTTATTTTTTACTCGTTTATGGGATGTGGGCGTCGATGGCAAGGCCAGCATTTATTGCCCATCTCTAATTGCCCTTGAGAAGGTGGTGGTGAGCAGCCTTCTTGAACCGCTGCAGTCCAGAATGTTTACTATGTTGCCTATCTTACTATCTTATTTACTATCAATGTTTACTATCTTGCCTGAGAAGCCGTTTCCCCAGGCTGGAGGGTCTAGAACTAGGGCTCATAGTCTCAAGATAAGAGGTCGGCCATTTAGGATTGAGATCAGGAAAAAATTCTTCCTTCAGAGGGTTGTGAATGTTTGGAATTCTCTACCCCGGAGGGCTGTGGATGCTCAGTCGTCAAGTATATTCAAGGTTGACCAGACTGATTCCTGGGATGGCGGGATTGTCGTATGAGGAGAGATTGAGTAGACCAAGTCTGTATTGTCTAGAGTTTAGAAGAAAGAGAGGTGATCTCATTGAAACATATAAAAGTCTTACAGGGCTCGACTGGATCAATGCAAGGAGGATGTTTCCCCTGGCTGGGGAGTCTAGAACCAGGAGTCGCAGTCTCAGAATAAGCGATAGGCCATTTAGGACTGAGTTGAGGAGAAATTTCTTCACTCAGAGGGCGGTGAATCTTTGGAATTCTTTACCCCAGAGGGCTGTGGAGGCTCGGTCATCGAGTACATTCAAAACAGAGATTGATAAATTTCTAGATATTAAAGGCTTCAAGGGATATGGGGACAGTGCAGGAGAATGGCGTTGAGGTAGAAGTTCAGCCATGATCTTGTTGAATGGCGGAGCAGGCTCGAGGGGCCGGATGGCCTACTCCTGCTCCTATTTCTTATGTTCTTATGGAACAAGTAATGACAGGTTTAAACCAGTAAGTCAGATTTAGAACTGATATCAGGAAGTTCTTCGCACAAAGAATGATCAACTTGTGGGATGGTCTCCCAGGTAAAATAGTGGAAGTGAAAACCCTGGAATCATTTAAGAACCAATTAGATTATGCAACAAAGGGACTGTAGTGTTTTTTTGGATGGTGTCCCTTGTTTGTAATTATCTTATGATCCCTTTCCCTTTCTTCCATTATAGACATTGTTTTTATTTGATCACTGCTAGGTTCCTGCTGTCAACAGGAACCAGGACTTAAGTTTTTTGAGTGCTCATTATTATTATTAATAATATTTTTTAAATAGTTTACGAAGCATAAAGCTAGTTCTTGCTAACAGCAGACAGCTGGCTTGTGTGACTAGAGGTGGGATTCTGAACAGGGTTTCCCCATGCTATTCTGGGAAGCCTTGCTGCTGCCCAGACCCTAAGCTCCACTGGCTGCTGTACCCCTTGCTCCTGCCATCCAGATCGTGCCCCAATTGGCCATTGCTCTTCAGCCTGCCAACCAGGTCCCTAAGCTCCATTGGCCCGAGCCCCAGTCCTGGCTCCCTGTGCCACTAAAAGCTGCTTCTCACCAGGGGGCGTAACAACCAAGATATTTAAGCACTTTGACTATAAAAATATTATTAATTGATTTTTTAAGTGCTTAAGAAACTTAAAAGCTGCTCACAGCAGGGTCCCACTTTCACTAGTGAAGGGGCAGGTAGGGGATTCCCTACAGGGATTTCCCATAGAAAGCCCTGCAACACTTAAAGATCAGTATTTGCTTTTTAAATAAAACAGAACTTTTATAGCCCTGTAGATTTTTAAATCTTCACGGGGACTGAGGGAAATTATTTTCCTCCACCCCTCCCAGCCCCATTCACCCAAATGCCCATGCCTTTTCCCTTACTCTCCACTCTATCTCGCCTCTTGCTCCTCTTGTCCATGCCTCCTCCGATTGCCTCTTGCTACCCGACTCTCAGCGTCTCCACCTGTCCCACTGCCTTCTACTCCTTCTCACTGTCCCAGCCCATGTATCTTCTTTTTTCTTCCTCGTTACTGCTGCCTCTCACCACTCCAAGCAGCTGTGCCTTTCCTGCTTCCTCCTACCATGTCTCACCTTCTCCCTCATCTGCTATGTCCCACTGTCAGCCCCGAGCAGCCTTACCTTTCCTTGCTTGTGCCATCCATTAGCAGTTCCACCCTGAATGCCTTTCTGTTTCCATCTCTCATTACTGCCACATTTCACTTGCCCTAACCCAAGCACTAATACCACTTCCTCCTGTCACCCCACATCAAGTGCCAGTATCTTTCTCCCCAAGGCCCACCCTCCACAAAAACACTCATAGCTATGCCACTCCCTTTCCCCTTCCAATCTCTCTCTCTCTCTCTCTCCCCCTCTCTCTCCTCTCGGCTTGTAAAATGTATTAAAAGTAACAAACCTGCATTTATATAGTACCTCTTTACATCATCAGAACGTCCCAAAGTGCTTTACAGCTTTTGAAGTGTAGTCACTGTTGTAGGGAAAGTCTGGTGTACAGCATGCCATTGTACTTTAAATGTGCTATAGCACAAAAAAAGTATATTATGCTTTTTTGTGATTGTTTCCTGGAAAATTGAACCCATCAGAAACCACACTGCTATCCACTTGCTGTCTCTCACTATATCCGTCTTAAATTCAACCATATCCTCTGGCTTATTGTGAGCAATAAGATCCAGTAGTTAAATTTAAGGTTACCTGCCACTTGGCATGAAGAGGACTAGGTCAAAAATTTTGCTAAGGCTTTGCAGTGCACTGGTCTGTATTAACTATGTTCAGTTTTGGTCACCATGCCATAAAAAAGATAGACATGTATTGGAAATCATACAGAGAAGGACAGCAAGACTGCTTGCTGTAAGGGGGGGTTGGTTATGAAGAAGAATTAGAGAAACTGAAGCTTTATATTATTGAAGAAAGTGGTTAAGCAGGGACCTTCTTTGAAGTTATTGCACCAGAATATGCCAGGAAAACAGGATCAAAGAGCTGAATGGAAATTAGTGAACATAATTTTTTTTAAATATCAATGTATTCCTCACTCAGAGTGATCCATGTTTGGAATAATCTGCCAGACCGGATAGTAAGGGCAAAATTTCTTAGTTCAAAATTCAATTGGGTGCTGTGATGGACAAATTAGGGTGCTGGAAGGATGAGCTGCAATGGGCCAAGTGGCCTTTTCTTCTCCCTGACTTTTATTTTGTGACACATCATCTTCCAGTGAAGACAGCTGGTAAATATGGGATTACTATATCTTTGCTTTAGTAAATCTCCCCACCATGTCTGACTCATTGGTCTGTATTAACTGCAAATTTTAATCAGCTAGCACTAGTTTCTTTTGATTGTTTCCCCAAAATACAGTGAATTTAGTCAATGTAACAGCATTTCTGAACAATATTGCCCCAGATTTTGCTGTCAAAATAACGGTGAGGCTAATGACGCTAGTTGTTATTTATGCTCAAATGCTACGGCAACTTCAGGCAAAGGGCTGATGCGTGTTTAAAGGTGAATATCCAAAAGTTCTGTTCGAGATGCGCTGCTCCACCATTAGCTTCACGAAAACGGCATCTCGCTGTCTGCCTCACCATTGAAATGCATTGATTGGCGTGAAGTTACTGTATTTGTGTGGTGGTTAGGAACTAAATTCGCCACAGAAAGTTAAGTCTTGTCCATTCCAGTCTAAGTACCCTTTTAATGATGTGCTAAGTGTTAATTACTGCCAATCAACCTTTCTGGCAGTGAAAATTAACTATTACAAGCATGGAGTCTCCTTCCTTCAGGTTTTAATTGTTGGAGATTTTAGAAATGTAAAATTTTAAATGACTGACTTTTTTTTAACTTTTCCTTTCTGGCTCTTTTTTTCTCTCTTTCTTAGTCCAATCTTTCTTTCCCTCCCTTTATTTCTTTTTCTGTACCTGATTTGACATTGAATTCACCCACTCTAATTTACACTTCCTTCTCAGTCCTTGTTAATTTCACAATCCTTCAATCTGGTTGATTAACGAGATACACAGTTGCTTGCCCTGTTCACTCAGATCCCAGATGCCACCGCGGTTTCCCTCACTGTGATGTTATCAGCTCGCACTTTCAGCAACTTGCCATGCAAAAAATTTTAAAACCTAAATGTGCAAGGGCAAGTCTAACAAACGGCAGATGCCCTGCCACAGCAGATTATGGCCCAAGTAGTTTCGTTGTCTCTTATCCAGAATGATTTGTCAAATTCCACCTGCTATTTAATGTTATATTCATTTGTCCACTAGGAAGCTGGCTTGTGCATAGAAGGAAACCAAAAGGAACCTTTTGTAGAACTGAATAGAATCTTGGAGGCACTCAGAGTAAGAGATCTAAGGCCTGCACTAGAGTAAGTCACATTTTTTATTTTATATATAGTAAACATATAGGGCAATTGGGACTGTTTTGACAAATTTTGTTGAGAAAGTAACCCTACCAATACAAGCCACAAAAGCAACACTTCAGAACTGTCTGCCTCCTCTTTGCAGCGGTCTGTGTTCTGAGAGTGCTGTGTAGTTTTGATTGTGATTATGCTTTCAAATTATGTCTTCATATTTCTTTGCTGCCAACATGAGTCATACACAGCAACTCTGAAAGAGTCTTGCTTCTAAAAAAGGAAATGCTCTTTAACACTGAATTACCATTTTACTCATCTGAAAGTTCACAGGGGTGGTGGAAGACATTCAGAATTTCTGTTATTCAGAGTTCTGTGCACATGAGCTGTTTTCAGTTATGCCATTTGTGACCTCTGTCCAAATGTAGTTGTAACATTTATCTGACACCATTTGGGTGTTGGGTAGTGTGTTTTTGTTTGCAGTTATAATGGGATTCTTTTTTTCTTAAACCTATTAAATTGTAATCACATTTATTGGCTTTTTTTGGTTCATAGTGATACTAATGAAGTTTTATATTTACACCTGTCAGATTCCTAGTTAACACATTGATAAATTTATTTTACTTAAAGATGGGCAGTTGCAAACCGGGAGATGTTGATGGCACAGAACAGCTCCCTAGAGTTCAAGCTACACAGATTATATTTTATAAGCCTGTTAATGGGAGGTACAGAAAATCAGAGGGAAGCACTTCAGTATGCCAAGAACTTCCAACCATTTGCTTTAAATCATCAGAAGGGTAAGCTACATTTTAGCTTGAAAATGTGTATTGCGGGAGCCCATGTTTTACCACATGTCATAGATAATACGTTTTTTTTCTCGCATTTTCTCCATTCCTCTCCTGAAGGCAATTCCACAGGCGCCAGTCACCCTCTGATTCCTCACCCAAAGTAACAGTTATTCAACAACGACAACTTGCATTTATGTAGTGCCTTTAACGTAGTAAAACATCCCAAATCACTTCACAGGAGCGTTATCAGACAAAATTTGACACTGAGCCAAGTAAGGCGATATAAAGACAAGTGACCAAAGGCTTGTTCAAAGGGGTAGATTTTAAGTAGTGCCTTAAAGGGCTTAGGGCCTTGACAACTGAAGGCAAGGCTGTCAGTGGTGGGGCGAAGGAAATCGGGGATGCACAAGAGGCTAGAATTGGAGGAACGCAAAGTTCTCGGTTGTCGGGCTGAGGAGATTACAGAGATAAGGAGGGGCAAGGCCATGAAAGGATTGGAACACAATGATGAGAATTTTAAATTTGAGGTGTTGCTAGACTGGGAGCTAATGCAGGTCAGTGAGCACTGGGGTGATGGATGAACGGGACTTGGTACCGAGTTAGGATACGGGCAGTAGAGCGTTGGATGAGCTGAAGTTTACGGAGGGTGGAAGATGGGATAGCATTGGAAAAGTCGAGTCTAGAGGTAACAAAAGCATAGATGAGGGATTCAGCAGCGGATGGACTGAGACTGGGGCAGAGATATTCATGTGTGAGTGTTGATGATGAGCGTCAGCAGACTATTTGACTTGGGGACATTGCAGCCGTGCACAATTCTATTCTCATCCAGTCTCCACACAGAGCAATTCCTTTGAGGATCTCCTAAGCAGTCGGAACTCTGGCCAATTTTATCTTCCCCAACCTAAAGCATTAAGGAAAATCGCAGTGTCCTTATCATTGACCTTGTTGAAATCAAGTTTGTTAGCACAAACAAGAGATTGAACTTGAGACCTACCTGATCTGCATGACTCATTGAAGAAGTTGAGTCAACAGGGAAGACTCAGACTTTATAGATTAAAATTATATATTTTGGGTAGGGATATATTATTTGCCAATGCATGTCCTTGAAAGTCATAGTGCCTCTCTTGCCCTGAGCGATTGGGAGAGGGAGGAGAAGAAAAGGGGTATTTTACACTCGCTAGAAGTACAGAATATAAAGAGCTGTTGCAGCAAATCTGTAAATTAGTCACTGCACATGAGCAAATTTATTATAGGAAGGTTTTTTTACTTTTCACATTAGAATTAAATATAGACTGCCGTAAATGATTATATATTGCTGAGCTGGGAGGGGAAAGAAAACTAACAAAAATGAACCAATATTTATAATACGCAAAGCTGGTACATTTTAAGATCACAAAATTGGTTTTTCGTCTTTGAAGATTAATGCATGCACATTTTTGTGAACAAATATACTCTGATTTTGTTTCTTTACAGACATCCAGGTGCTAATGGGAAGTCTTGTTTACCTGAGACAGGGAATAGCGAACTCACCATATATGCACCTGTTAGATTCTAACCAGTGGGCTGATATCTGTGATATCTTCACCAGGGATGCCTGTTCTCTCCTTGGTCTCTCAGTAGAATCACCACTGAGTGTCAGGTATGCATAAATATTGTGTTAGAACTGATTAATCATAATATAGACTAATGGGCACTTTTAAAAGTCTCCTTTTACCTTAAGTAAGAATTGAGTAAGAATGATAAAGCAATTGTGATAAGTTGCCTTTATGAACCTTTTTTGGTTCATCAAGGTAAGGATTGCCATAGTACTGGAGAATTGAACCATTTCCATTTTTTAGGCATCCACTATGTACATTGTGTGTTTCCAGGTCAAGTATAGCACGGTTGGATGGAGAGTAAAGTTTGTCCCAACATTTGAATAACACCACTTACTGCACCAGCAAGACGTTTTGCCATTTCCCCTCACCAACTATTCTTTGTCCTCTCCTGAGAGAGATGACCAATTATTACCAAATTAGGAGCAGTTTTGTGCTGAGAGTCCATACACTTTAGGAACTGGATTGAGATTACCCAAACTCATTTCATCCTTTACACCCAGCAGACAGAGACTCTTAATACTATCAGTCTGGACTGGATTTGACCCTAGGTCCCAAAGGTAAAAGGTCACTGTCCAAATCACTCCTCTGCTGAGTCCACCTGTATCATACACTTTGAATGCAAGTGATATTAATACTCTGAGTAAATCGGTCCATATACAGTAAATCTCAGTGGGCACCCATATAACACTGCATCATTTGTGCTTTCAATATGTTTTGTACTGTGCCCTCTGGTTAGTAAAGCTTGTGAAATTTCAACCTGTGCTTTATCTAAAATACCATAATTTCAGAAATTGTTCCCGATTTTGGTGTTGCATATTGGTAAACTACTTTTATTCACTTGAGGGCAGTGTTGTACCACTTCATAGTCACACATATGAATTATTTTTCCCGTCTTTTCCTTCAAATGATGAGTTCATGATCTTGTTGGGCCTGTATGAGGAGGTACAAAGAAAGGCTGGGTGATTCTCCCCACTGAAAGAAGAAACACTTTAAGAATGATATGCGAATTGAGATTTCTGTCCCCTCGGCTAGGGACTATTATGTTTGGAAAGACTCCAAGGGAGAATATTCGTTGTTTTTTCTTTTAAAAACTTGAAAAACTCATGTCTGATGTCTGAATTATATGATCATTAGGACTTAATCTACCTTACCATTGTCCTCCCTAAACAGCTGCTATACAGCAATTTCACATCCTCAAGGGTTTTGTAATATTTACAATATGGGAGTGATGAAAAGATATTGATTCAATATACAAAACCCTCAAGGCAACTGGACCTTGGCTTCCAAACCTTTTCAGATTGGATTTTATACAACATTAATGGAACATTTGTCATACCATACCTTCTAATACCACATATTGTTTGTTCATAAGAACTATTTAAGAGCTAATTCACAGTAAGTTATACATAATGTTTGAAATATTTTTGTATTAAATTGACGTATGTATCTCTGTCTATTAAGAATTATTTATTTAGTTTTTCAGCAGGGTGTATTGCACTGCCAGCTCTCATTAACATTAAGGCAGTCATTGAACAGAGACAGTGCACTGGAGTATGGAATCAGAAGGATGAGTTGCCAGTAAGTACATATTAATGTTTGGATTCAGATTATACATAAACCCATGATAAACATAGACACTCGATAGAGCTTGGATTAGTAATGAGCCTTTGACGGGGTCAAATGCCAGAGTTGGCAGCCAAGAACAGGCATAAGAAATAGGAGCAGGAATAGGCCATACGGCCGCTCGAGCCTGCTCCGCCATTCAATAAGATCATGGCCGATCTTCTACCTCAACTCCACTTTCCCGCTCGATCCCCATATCCCTTGATTCTCTTATTGTGGTTGATACCTGCTACCACAATGGCAGCTAGCCAAGGAAGGATCCATTGTATGTGTCATTCAAGCAGATCTTTTCCAATTGGGAGATAACACCTGGTGCAGCTTAAGACCGCTTGATGACTCTTGAAGCTGCTTAAAAATATGGTGGAGATACATTGAAGCGAGTTTTGTGGAAGGAAATAGTTTACATTAAAAATACTTCTTTGCCACCCCTATTTCAGTCCACGTTCAATGCTAAGCACCTTAAAGAAAGCATATACCAGCATTCAATATACAAGTATGCCAGGAAGGTCCTTCATTCCTGATCCTGCAGTTTTGCATGCTTGCATTCTCGTTTTAAAGCCTGGGACCCCAATGTTGAAGCAGTCTGATATCAGAGGCATAGGATGTCCCACAGACTGGACTTCTAAGGCTACTAAACTAGACACTAATCCACTTTCTTGCGATTTAGTCCTCTTGAGTCAAACATAATGAATGGCACTGCTGTCATCAGACGTAGACTTGACTCCAACAGCTGCCTCTAGTATAAACATGATGGCACTGCCTCATGAGGTGGTTTAACACACTATCAGAGATGCATTGCTGCTGGTGACTAACATAAATGAAGGTCAGAGTTCTGGTTGCTGCAAGCTGCCACTTTATTCTAGCTGAGCACTGACCCTCCCATACAGTCCACTAATATGGTTTTTACATTACTGGTGTATATAGATCATCCCATAATATCAAAGAAGAATCATGGTCAGAAACTTTTGAACAACAAAAGAATACAAATTACAAAAAGCAAGGAGGTAACATTAACTTGTACAAGACCTTGGAGCAATTTTGGGCACCCCATTATAGGAAGGATATAAAAGCAATGGAAAAGCTTAGATTCGCTAGTATCTTACCAAGGATGAGGAGTTACAGTTATGAATAGAGACATGAGAAGTTTCGGCTTTTTCTCCCCCCACAAGAGCTGAGAAGTTGAGAGCGGACCTGATAGAGGTCTTCAAGATCATGAATGGGAATTAATCATGGAGAATAAGGAAATGGCAGTTGAATTGAACAGATTTTGCATCCGTCTTCACTGTAGAGGATACAAATAACATGCCAGAAATAATTAGGAATCAAGAAGCGAAAGGGAGGGAGGAACTTAAAACATTTACAATCACCAGGGAAAGGGTTCTGAAAAAAACATTAGAACTAAAAGCTGACGGGTCCCCAGGTCCTGACTGACTTCATCCTAGGGTCTTAAAAGAAGTGGCTGCAGAGATAGTAGATACATTGGTATTAATTTTCCAAAATTCCCTAGATTCTGGAAGGGTCCCATCAGATTGGAAAATAGCAAATGTAACTCCTCTATTCAAGAAAGGAGGGAGACAGAAAGCAGGAAACTACAGGCCAGTTAGCTTAACATCTGTCATAAGTAAAATGCTAGAATCTATTATTAAGGAGGTCATAGCAGGGCACTTAGAAAATCTCAATGCAATCAGGCAGAGTCAGCACGGCTTTGTGAAAGGGCATTCATGTTTGACTAATTTATCAGAGTTCTTTGAGGAAGTAACAAGCAACATGGATAAAGGAGATCCTGTGGATGTGGTGTACTCTGATTTCCAGAAGGCTTTTGACAAGGTGTCACATCAAAGGCTACTACACAAAATAAGAGCTCATGGTGTAGGGGGTAACACATTAGCAAAGGATTGGTTAGCTAACAGGAAACAGAGGCATAAATGGGTCATTTTCAGGTTGGCAAGATGTAACGAGTGGAGTGCCAGTGCTGAGGCCTCAACTATTTACAATCTATATCAATGACTTGGATGAAGGGACCGAATGTATGGTTGCTAAATTTGCTGATGACACAAAGGTAGGTAGGAAAGTAAGTTGTGAAGAGGACATAAGGAGTCTGCAAAGGGATATAGTTAGGTTAAGTGAGTGGGCAAAAATTTGGCAGATGGAGTATAATGTGGGAAAATGTGAACTTGTCCACTTTGGCAGGAAGAATAGAGAAGCAGTATGTTATTTAAATGGAGAGAGATTGCAGAACTCTGAGGTACAGAGGGATCTGGGTGTCCTAGTAAGTGAATCACAAAGTTCGTATGCAGCTACAGCAAGTGATTAGGAAAGCAAATGGAATGTTGTCATTTATTGCAAGGGGAATGGAATATAAAAGTAGGGATGCTTTGCTACAGTTGTACAGGGCATTGGTGAGACCACATCTAGAATACTGTGTGTAGTTTTGGTCTCCTTATTTAAGAAAGGACATAATTGCTTTGGAGGGGGTTCAGAGAAGGTTCACTCGACTGATTCCTGGGATGAGGGGCTTATCTTATGAGGAAAGGTTGGACAAGTTGGGCCTGTATACACTGGAGTTTAGAAGAATGAAAGGTGATCTTATTGAAACATATAAGATCCTGAGGGGGCTAGAAGTGGTAGATGCTGAGAGGATGTTTCCCCTTGTGGGAGAGACTGGAACTAGGGGCCACAGTTTAAAAATAAGGGGTCTCCCATTTAAGACGGAGATGAGGAGATTTTTTTTTCTGAGGGTCGTGAGTCTGTGGAACTCCCTTCCCCAGAGAGTGGTGGAGGCAGGGTCATTGAATATTTTTAAGGCTGAGTTAGATAGATTCCTGATTAACAAGGGAGTCAAAGGTTATAGTAGCTAGACAGGAAAGTAGGGTTGAGATCACAATCCAATCAGCCATGATCTTATCAAATGGCAGAGCAGGCTTGACGGGCCGAAGACGGGTCGTGTCACGGGAAATAGTGGTTGAATGCTTCCACTGATCAGTGAGATGGTAACAAAAGGGTACAAATTCAAGATGATCACAAAAAGAATCAGAGGTGAGGAAAAATTCTTTAAATAGAAGTGGGTTAGAATGTGGAATTTTCTGCTAAAAGAACCTTTGTTGAAGTAATTCATGAATTTCTTTTGTTATGGAAAAAGAGGAATATTAAAGGCTTTGGGGAGCAAGCAGGAAAGTGGGATTAGACTATGTAACTCATAGGGGAATACACTGGTGCAGACTTGATGGGTCAAATGGCCTGTTTCTGTGCTGTACCATTCTATGATGACTTCCTCCCTGAGCAGGAAACCCAAGAGGAACTACATGAGCACATAGCAATTAGTGCGATTTGTGCCTTAGGACCACTTGAACCAGAAATAATATTACCCTGATGAAAGTCTCCTCACTTTATTGGCTGTACAGTGAAGTTCTTCCAGAAAATAGGTTTGGGCAAACTCAGCACAGTTCCTTGTGGAAAAAACACAAATAAATGTCTCTAATTCAGCTCCGTTTGTCACTAAATTAGCAATATTACCCAGGCTATTGGGATGCCTGCTGTGGGAAATGGAAAATTAAAACTTCAATTTTCATGCTGCTTTTGTATTGATATGAAGCAGTTTCACTTCACAGTGATGCAAAAGTGCTGTAACTAACTTAGATTGGCAGTTTGAGTAGAAATGAAACCCCCCACTAACGTAGCTGGTGGTTACAAACCTGATGTTCAGGCCACAGACTGCAGTATAATAATACTGGTGAGTTGGAGCTTGGTTGCATAGAAATACTTGTTGGGCATCCCTGTCATGATGCCAAGACTGTTAAGATCATTGCCTAGCGAGTTACAGTTGGGTGTTTCCCCTTGCAAGTTAACACTATGTGCACATCTTGTAATTGGAACTGGCTTCAGAATCTGAAAAAAAACTGAAGCTGCTACAGTGGCATTATAACTGTAATATACGTGATAACTGCCTACTCTCTAATATTATATGCATCATAATTGCACCCTTACACAGCTGCAGTGAGGGGCATTGAATATTGGGTAATCTGAGATTAGGGTTAGACAATATTATTGGTCATAGAGTAGAAGGAACTATGGAACTGCCTATACTGTACCTAAACTGGAGTGTTTGTGCCTGAAGTGAGATAGCTTCCTAGCGCTGATACCCCAAAATACTCTTGCCCTTCTTTGTTAACATGTGGGCTAGTGAAATTCATGAACATCGCTTTAAAAATGACTCTCTAGTATTACGTCAAACTATATTTACATTTGGTGTCATTTTGTTCTTCCATTATATCTTCAGACTACCGGTTCTCTATCTGACTCCATTGGCATCCAGTATGCAACAGATTGATTACAAGATCCTTATCTTTATGCCGCATCACTCCATGTTCTCACCCCTCCCTACTTTTCTGATCTCCTTTGGCTGTACATCACTGCACACACCCTCTCCTCAGACACTGATCCACTTCCAAAATTCCTCTGTCTAGCTGCCTTTCTTCCTGCTTTCAAAAGCCTTCTTAAAGTTCTCTTTGACTGTGCCTCTGCTCCCCAACCCATTTTTTCCCATTCTTTTTCTCTTGCTTGGTTCTTACTGTTTGCGTAAAATGCTCTGAGACTTTGTTCTCTGTGAAGAGTGTCATGTTCATGAATGTTTACTTATTTTTTTGTATGATTGTTTTCTAGATTGAAGTAGACCTTGGTAAAAAATGTTGGTACCACTCAATATTTGCCTGCCCAATTCTTCGACAACAGACTACGGAATCCAATCCACCTATGAAGCTGGTCTGTGGCCACATAATCTCACGAGATGCTCTGAACAAAATGATCAATGGAAGCAAGTAAGTTCTGTCAGAAATCCCACAAGTCTGCTTGGATGTTTCTGTTTAATGTTTACAGCCACTGAGCACACAGAACTCATAGTTAGCAAGGCATCCTTGGGCTAAATATGTTTTCGAAATTTCTTCACTAGGAACAGGAGTAGGCCGTTCAGCCCCTCAAACCTGTTCTGCTATTCAATTAGATCACAGCTGATGTGTACCACAACTCCACTTACCTGCCCTTATCCCCATCGCTTGATACCCAGCATCCACAGCCTTTTGGAGGAGAGAGTTCTAGATTTCGCTACCCTTTGTGTGGTAAAAGTGCTTCCTGATTTCACTCCTAAATGGCCTAGCTCTAATAAGATTATGCCCCTTGCTCTGGATTCCCCCACCAGAGGAAATATTTTGTGTGTGTCTACCCTATCATTATTAAATGTGTATGTACAAATATTAAAGGAAAGGTTTTTTTTAGGAAATATTTAATAACTGTAGATTTATGTTTAGCTCCTTCGCTTAGAATGTAAGCACGTAACTTTTCCCATTCATTTTTAATTTTATTTTAGTTGCTGTCCATAACTAATAATTTTATGACTGCGATGGTGGACGGTTGGCTTTTTCCTAGCCCTCAGTCAAGAACAACAGATGCATTAGGCATGAAGGTGGCTTTAGGAAATTTCTGCTGGTTGAAAATGGATCGTTACTGTGTCACTGTGGGGGAACTTCACATTTTCTTGCGCTTTCCATTCTGGGAGATGCTGCAGTTCCATTGATGCATGTATACAACAGTGTCTGAGCGGCGTCGACTACACAAATTAAGAAACTCACTAAACTGACTGTGACACACCTCAAGACTGTATAAGGATGAAATTTCTACTTGGGCTGTTTAGTGGCAGTACTAAATGTAAAATGCAATGTTTAATCTGTTCAATCTTAATTTAATAGCAAGTGGAAATCAATATCAGTGTGAGGTTTAAAAAAAATAGCAAAGGAGGATGAGAGGGTTTTTCTATGAAGAAATATTGAGTAGTTTGGACCTATACTCTTGAGTTTAGAAGAATGAGAGGTGATCTCATTGAAACATAAGATTCTGTGAGGACTTGACAGGATAGATGCTGAGAGGTTATTTCCCCTGGCTGGAGAGTCTAGAACCAGGGGACATAGTCTCAGATTAAGGGGTCAGACATTTAAGACTGAGATGAAGAGGAATTTCTTCACTGAGGGTCATGAATCTTTGGAATTCTCTATCCCAGAGGGCAGTGGATGCTCAGTTGTTAAGTATATTCAAGACTGAGATCGATAGATTTTTGGACTCTAAGGGAATCGAGATATGGGGATGAGGTGGGCAATGGGAGTTGAGTTCGAAGATCAGCCATGATCTTATTGAATGGTGGAGCAGGCTCGAGGGGCATATAGCCTACTCCTGCTCCTATTTGTTATGTACTTATGTTCAAATTTGGTGTGTAAGCTGTGCTTCACACTACTGCTCTCAAGCCAGTCATAGGCTCCAGGGCTCCAGTTATAGTCTAAGACAGCTTGATGCAGACTGGCATGCAAAGCTATTAAGCTTATTCTAGTTGGGATCTCTTGTAACGTTTGGACAGTATTTAAAAGCCTGTTCTTCATTTACTCCAAACTTAAACACCCAAAGGAAGAAGTACTCAAGTCACCTGAAATGTTTCAAAGCTCTTGAGGTTTTTTTGGAACATATTGCTGCAATTATTTAGGCAATGTTACTAAATTTTGAATGGCCAGATTGTTAGAGGTGCTCATTCAAAATCTTTAGTAGTACATTTAAACATTAAATGAAAATAACAATGAAATTGCTTTAGTAGTATTTGATTCTCTGTAAATTTTCAACATCCAGTGCTTGGACCCTGTTATTTTTTTGATTTTGAAACATGTATTTGCAGATAGTTGATTTTAATGCTCAGCTTGGCACAGATGATGCACCTGCAGTAGATTTTAATGTTAGAAACTTAGTCATTTTGTGTATCTTGCAATTCTGTGATTGCTGTATCTTGTCATTTTGTGACTTATTCACTCTAAGTAACTAAGTCTCAACTCATTATTGTATACCCATTTGAATAGCTTCTTGTAGAGTTTCACATTCTACAACTAAACTTAATGGGCCAGAAATTAGGCCACCCAGTCACTGTTTTTGGACGCTAAACAGCCTCAAAAACCACCAATATGGCGGATAGGCGGCGCATGTTCTTTACGAGCGGAAATGAGCCATCTGCCATATTGGTAAAGCACTACTTCCAGAGAAAAAAATAAAATTCAAACGCATTTCCAAAGCAGCATAATATTGATTTCAAACTTTGACAGTTCTGCTCAGATCAGCGTTGTGGGGACTGCTGACTGGATCGATAGAGGTGAGCGCCTCAACTGCTACCTCTCTATCCAGACTGGGTTTGAACCCAAGAGTTGTATGGAAGTCTGAGTTTGGGCAGTATAGTTGTTAGGCCATGACACAAAATTCCCCTACTTTGTTAGTAATTAGCACTAAATTGACAATTTTGCTCACAATGTTAGAAATACAAAAATGTCTGTGTTGCTGTCAGGATGCTCTTGTGAGGTTACCAGATTTGAGCTTTTTGTCAAAATATATTTGGTAGCAAGATCCTGATAGGTTATTTCTCTTACTGTGATTCTTTTTACTGTGATTTCCTAATGACAGTTCAATTTTTGTTCACTTCCTAGGTTAAAATGCCCATATTGTCCGATGGAGCAGGCACCAGCAGATGCAAAACAGATCTTCTTTTGAAGATAGTTGTGATTTGGGGAGTGGTTTGGGAATTTCGAGCAGTGCTGCAGCAATTTATTGTTCTGTTGGACTAATGCTTACTAAGTTGTAGAATGGTGTGTACATGCCAATGTGTATTTGGGATGGACTAAAGAGGAAATCTACTGGATATAAATTAGTTGCAATAGGGCTTTTGAACTCATCTTGGTCTTGGTATTTGATCAAGTGAATACACCAGCACTCACCATTTCATGCAGTTATTTTATATTGAGACAATACTAGCAGTGCATTTTTTAACTTAAAAGAATATGTAATTACCCACGAGCAATGCATTTCATATGATTCCTCATAGTATCATATGTCATTACATGGGTTAAATTTGAATTTTGTTTTTTTTTAAAAAGTTATCAGTGTGATCTTCATTCTTAAAAAAAAATTAGAAAAATTGAATGTATGAGTAGACAATAACTACTGGTAATGTTTGCATACCTTTCTATGTTGGTTTGACTGAGGTAGCTTTGATATATTTTCACGTAATTTTTTTCCTGACACAATTTGGCACAAAGCTCAAGCATTGAGTGTGCATATATTGAGCCCCCAGGGCTGATTATTTAAATTTACTGTAAATTTAAACAGCATTTGCATAGAAAGTGGAATAGCAAAGTATTGGCATGGGGGAGGAAACAATGCATGAAGGATAGACGTGTATGATTTTGCTTCATGTAGATAATTTAGTTAAGTGTATGGTACCATGTCCAATACATAACTACAACCCACAAATATAAAACTGAAAAATCTTATTAAACTTAAGTTGTATACCAAATGTTTGTGTATTTTGTCATTGTTTGAAGTGTGCACCATCATGTTCCATTGAAGGGTGGGCTAATTTGTTATCTTCCAGCAAATGGATGGTGAAATTCCATCATAACTTATTGTTTTTAATTAATTATATTTTCTGTGCTTTACTGTATGAATTTTGGAAGGAGTTCTGAAATACTTTACTGGTATCATGCTGACATTTGTGAACAATATGAAATGTAATTAATACACTTATTTTCTTCTATTCTAGCTTCCTCATGTTGCAAATCACTTATTTTATTCACGCTAGTTGTGTGCTTTGTACATTGTCATTACAGATTAAGCCCCCAAATATCTGGGTTGAGCAAATTGCATTTCAAATTTAGATCGCATATTTTATCGTTAACTGAACATCTGTAATTTTGTTATTACGAAGGGAACATAACTCAAGAATACAGGTGCATTTTTGACTAAACCTGTTGGTGCCCAGTCTTTCTGGATAAATAAAATTTATTACATAGAATTTACAGCACAGGAACAGGCCATTCGGCCCAACTGGTTTATGCTGGTGTTTATGCTCCACATGAGCCTCCTCCCACCCTACTTCATCTAATCCTATCAACATATCCTATTGTTGGCTGGAAAGTGACTTGTCTAATGAGAGTGAACGTGATTCATTCATCTGTGGAATTTCGGTTCAAATCTGAGCTAAGGTTACATAGTTACATAAAATGCACTAGCTTTCCCTTAAATGCATTTATGCTAGTCGCTTCAAATACTCCTTGTGGTAACAAGTTCCACATTCTAACCACTCTCTGGGTAAAGAAGTTTCTCCTGAATTCCCTATTGGATTTATTAGAGACTATCTTATATTTATAGCCCCTTGTTCTGGTCTTACCTGCAAGTGGAAACATCTTCTCTATGTCTACCCTATCAAACCCTTTAATAGTCTTAAAGACCTCGATCAGGTCACCCCTCAGTCTTCTCTTTTCTAGAGAAAAGAACCCCAGCCTGTTCAGTTTTCCTGATAGGTATAACCTCTCATTTCTGGTAAATCCTAGTAAATCCTTTTCGCACCTTCTCCAGTGCCTTAACCTGTGTTGTAAACAATTTTACAACACCAAGTTATAGTCCAGCAATTTTATTTTAAATTCACAAGCTTTCGGAGGCTACCTCCTTCCTCAGGTGAACGATGTGGAAAACTACTTGTGATGTGGAAAACCTGTGTTGCTACTTTTAGTGATTTGTTTATCCGTACCCCAGATCCCTCTGCTCCTCTACCCCATTTAGCCTCTTATTTTCCTAGGAGTATGTGGCCTCCTTATTCTTCCCAGCAAAATGTACCACCTCACACTTCTCTATATTGAAATTCATTTGCCAATTACATGTTCATTCTTCAAGTTTATGAATGTCTTCCTGTATTTTGTCGCAGTCCTCCTCAGTATTAACTATACCCCCCACCCTCCCCAAATTTGGTGTCGTCTGCAAATTTTGAAATTGTACTTCTGATTCCTGAGACCAAATCGTTTATGTAAATACTGAACAACAGTAATCCCTGCACCAATCCTCGTGGAACACCACTTCCCACCTTTTGCCACTACACACTCTCTCCTGTTTTGTAGTGAGCGTGCTATCCATTCTGCTACTTTCCCCCCGACTCTACATGTTCTGACCTTAGTCATGAGTCTACTATGCAGTACCTTATCGAAGGCCTTTTGAAAATCCAAATATATTACATCTATTGCATTATCCTTGTCTACTTTTTCTGTTACTTCTTCAAAGAATTCATTAAGGTTGTTCAAGCATGACCTTCCCTTTTGAAATCTTTGCTGACAACTCTTTATTTTCGGTTTCTAGATGTTTTTCTATTATATCTTTGAGGAAGGATTCTATTAATTTTTCCTACCATCAACGTTAAACTAATTGGTCTATAGTTCCCTGGACTTGTTCTATCTCCCTTTTTAAATATAGAAATCACATTAGCTTTCCCCAGACATAGAAAATAGGAGCAGGAGCAGGAGTAGGCCATTCGGCCCTTCGAGCCTGCTCCGCCATTCGATATGATCATGGCTGATCCTCTCTCTCAATACCATATTCACGTTCTCTCCCCATAGCCCTTGGTGCCTTTTGTGTCTAGAAATCTATCTAGCTCCTTAAATATATTCAGTGACTTGGCCTTTACAGTCTTCTGTGGTGGAGAATTCCACAGGTTCACCACCCTCTGAGTGAAGAAGTTTCTCCTCATCTCAATCCTAAATGTCCTACCCTGTATCCTGAGACTGTGACCCCTCGTTCTGGACCCCCCCCCCCCAGCCAGGGGAAACATCCTGCATCCAAACTGTCTAGCCCTGTCAGAATTTTATATGTTTCAATGAGATCCCCTCTCATTCTTCTAAACTCGAGTGAATACAGGCCGAGTCGACAGTCCTGCCATCCCAGGGATCAGTCTGGTGAACCTTCACTGCACTCCCTCTATGGCAAGTATATCCTTTCTTAGGTAAGGAGACCAAAACTGCACACAACACTCCAGGTGTGGTCTCCCCAAGGCCCTGTATAACTGCAGTAAGACATCCTTGCTCCTACACTCAAATCCTCTTGCAATGAAGGCCAACATACCATTTGCCCTCCTAACTACTTGCTGTACCTGCATGTTTGCTTTCAGTGACTGGTGTACAAGGACATCCAGGTCCCTTTGTACATCAACATTCCACAATCTCTCACCATTTAAATAATGCTCTTGCCTTTCTGTTTTTCCTTTTGAAGTGGATAACTTCACATTTATCCACATTATACTGCATCTGCCATGTATTTGCCCACTCACTCAACTTGTCTAAATCGCCTTGAAGCCTCTTTGCATCCTCTTCACAACTCATGATCCCACCTATTTTTTGTCATCAGCAAACTTGGAAATATTACATTTGGTTCCCTCATCCAAATCATTGATTTATATTGTGAATAGCTGGGGCCCAAGCACTGATCCCTGCGGTACCCCACTAGTCATTGCCTGCCCCACCCCGAAAAAGACCCATTTATTCCTACTTTCTGTTTCCTGTCTGTGACTCCAGGATGGTATGTTGCCTCCCTGGTGCTAGGGTCAAGGATGTCACGGAGCGGCTGCCAGTAGTCATGGTCCATATTGGTACCAACAACGTAGGTAAAAAAAAAGGATGAGGTCCTGCAAGGCGAATTTAAGGAGTTAGGAGATAAATTAAAAAGCAAGACTTCAAAGGTAGTGATCTCAGGATTACTACCGGTGCCACGTGCTAGTGAGTATAGGAACAGGAGAATAGACAGGATGAATGTGTGGCTGCAGGGATGGTGTAGGAGGGAGGGATTTAGATTCCTGGGACATTGGGACTGGTTCTGGGGAAGATGGGACCTGTACAAGCGTGACGGGTTACACCCGAGCAGGACCGGGACCAATGTCCTCACGGGGGTGTTTGCTGGTGCTGTTGGGGAAGGTTTAAACTAGAGTGGCAGGGGGATGGGAACCTGAGCGGGGAGTCAGAAGAGAATAAAATTGAGAGCAGCAAGAGAGGGGAAGACCCAGGGGAAATCTACAATACAAATAGTACAAACAGTTGTTCAAGAACAAGTGAAAGGGAAAAGCGTAGAGCAGCAGAAAGAAAGTGTACTTTAGGCACGACAGAAAAAATAAAAACTAGAAGGCGTAAGGCGATTAACCCAGCATCAAAGCTGTGGCAGGGGGTTGGGAACCTGAGCAGGGAGACAGAGGAAAGCGTGTCAGGAAGGGACAGAAGGTATGGAGTAAAAGGTAAAGTGTTAAAAAAGGAAAAAGCAGGAACTAAGTGTCACAAAACATATTTGAAAGTTCTTTATCTGAATGCACGTAGCATTCGTAACAAAATGGATGAGTTAACGGCACAAATAACTATGTATGGGTATGATCTTGTGGCCATTACAGAAACATGGCTGCAGGGTGACAACGACTGGGAATTAAATATGCCAGGGTATTTAACAATCAGGAAGGACAGGCAGGAAGGAAGGGGAGGTGGGGTGGCTATGTTAATAAAGGAAGGGATCACTGTAATACAGAGAAATGATATTGGGACAAAGGATCAGGATAATGAAACAGTTTGGGGAATAAGGGGAAAAAAACACTAGTGGGCCTAGTACATAGGCCTCCTAATAGTTGCAACTCTGCTGGAAGAAGTATTAATCAGGAAATAGTTGGGGCATGTAATAAGGGAACAGCTATAATTATGGGGGATTTTAACTATCATATTAACTGGACAAATCAAATTGGGCAGGGCAGCCTTGAGGAAGAGTTTATTGAGTGTATTAGGGATGGATTTCTTGAGCAGTATGTAACTGATCCTACAAGGGGGCAAGCAACCTTGGACCTGGTCCTGTGTAATGAGCCAGGATTAATTAATAATGTCCTAGTTAAGGATCCCCTTGGAATGAGTGACCATAACATGGTTACATTCCATATCCAATTAGAGGGTGAGAAGGTTGGTTCTCAAACAAGCGTACTGCGCTTGAATAAAGGAGACTATGATGGTATGAGAGAGGAACTGATTAAAGTGGGCTGGGAAAATAGATTAAAGGGTAAGACGGTACATGAGCAGTGGTGTTCATTTAGGGAGTTATTTTACAACTTTCAAAAAAAATATATTCCACTGAGGAAAAAAGAGTGTAAAAGAAATGACAGCCATCCATGGCTAAGTAAAGAAATTAAGGACAGTATCTGACTAAAAACAAGGACATATAAGGTAGCCAAACTTAGTGGGAGAATAGAAGATTGGGAAGTCTTCAAAAGACAGCAAAAAGTAACGAAAGGATTGATTAAGAAAGGGAAGATAGATTATGAAAATAAATTAGCAAAAAATATAAAAACAGATAGCAAGAGTTTCTACAGTTATATAAAAAGAAAAAGGGTGGCTAAGGCAAACATAGGTCCCTTAGAGGATGAGACCGGGAAATTAATGGTGGGAAACATGGAAATGGCAAATATTTTGTTTCAGTCTTTATGGTAGAGGACACTAAGACAAACAGGGGGCTCTGGGGGGGAGGAGCTAAATACGATTAAAATCACTACGGAATTGGTACTCAGTAAATTAATGGGACTCAAGGCGGATAAATCCCCTGGACCTGATGGCTTACATCCTAGGGTCTTGAGGGAAGTGGCAGTAGGGATTGTGGATGCTTTGGTAATAATTTTCCAAAATTCTCTGGACTCGGCAAGTAGCTGCAGTTCAGGTTCCAGTAATGTAAGGAATCTTACAACCAGGTTATAGTCCAACAATTTTATTTTAAAATCACAAGCTTTCGGAGATTATCTCCTTCGTCAGGTGAGTACTCACCTGATGAAGGAGATAATCTCCGAAAGCTTGTGATTTTAAAATAAAATTGTTGGACTATAACCTGGTGTTGTAAGATTCCTTACATTTGTCCACCCCAGTCCATCACTGGCATCTCCACATCAGGTTCCAGTAGACAGAAACCTGTTTATGCTTGGCTCATGCCTGGCTGGATCTTTAATTGTTTTTTTAGGACAGCTCTGCATATACCTGGATACACTTATATGCAATGCTCTTTCCCAAAAATTGCAAATTTAAAGTTCAAGAGTGGAGAGAGGAGAATCTCTGCATTTTCTTCAGAATAAAAGGGTAGGTTAATCGGGGTAAGTGAACAGTAAGTAAATTAATAATAATCGAGTATCTAAAGGGAGTTTAGAAAAAAAGGTTTCTAAATATAATGGACAGGCAGCTGAGACCCATTGCCTGCAATTCCTGTGCCATCTGGGAACTTCAGGACACTTCATGTGTCCTGGAGGGCCACATGTGCAGGAAATGCCTCCAGTTGCTTGAGCTCAGGCTGAGGCTTTCTGAGCTTGAGGGGCAGCTGGAGTCACTGCACAGCATAAGGGAGATTGAAGGTTTCCTGGATCATACAATCCAGGAGGTGGTCACCCCGCAGCCACAGAGAGTTCAGGATAGCAAGTGGGTGACCATCCGAAAGGGTAGGAAGAGGCAGGCAGTGCAGGAATCTTCTGGGTGTGTGGCACTCTCAAACCGGTATTCAGCATTGAATACCAGTGAGGGTAACGACACCTCGAAGGAGTGCAGTCCTGAGCGTGGCACCATGGGGCAAAGGACTGCAGAGAGGCACAGTAAAGTGTAGAAATGCAGTAGTCATAGGGGATTTGATAATCGGGACAGACAGGTGTTTCTGGGACCGTCGACATGTGTCCCGCATGGTGTGTTGCCTCCCTGGTGCCAGGGTAAGGGACATCACGGAGAGGGTGCAGAACATTCTGTGGGGGGAAGGGGAACAGCCAGAAGTCATGATCCATGTGGAAACCAACGACATAGAAAAGAAAAGGGATGAGGTCCTGCGGTCAGAGTTTCAGGAGCTAGGGAGGAAGTTAAAAAGCAGAACCTCAAAGGGTAGTAATCTCTGGATTACTCTCAGTGCCACGCGCTCGTTGGTACAGAAATAGGAAGATAAGGCCAGTTAATGCGTGGCTAGAGACATGGTGCAAGAGGGAGGGCTTCAGATTCTTGGGGCATTGGGACCAGTTTTGGAGCAGGAGAGACCTACTCCAGACGGGTTGCATCTCAACAGAGATGGGACCAATGTCCTCACTAGTGCTGTGGGGGAGGGTTTAAACTAATTTAGCAGAGGATGGGCACCAGGATGTAGCATTAGAAAGGAGAAACAAGGTGCACAAAGGATTGGGAGAGACAGATAGCACGAGAGTAAGAAATAGTACAGTATTAGGTGGGAGATTAAGAGAGAATACGAGAAGGTCTGAGATAGGTTAAGAGTGCATCTGTGTAAATGTACAAAGCGTGGTAAATAAAGTTGGTGAGCTGCAGGTGCAAATAGCCATATGGGAATATGATGATGTGGCGTTAACGGAGACCTGGCTCAAAAAAAGGCAGAACGAAATTGGCTAAGTGACAGGAAACAGAGAATAGTAGTGAACGGACAGGAGGGAGGTGTACAGTGCTGTTCCCCAGGTACTAGGACCACAGCTTTTCTTCATATATATTAATGACTTAGACTTGGGGGTACAGGACACAATTTCCAAATTTGCAGATGACACAAAATTTGGAAGTGTAGTGAACAGTGAGGAGGATAGCGATAGACTTCAACAGGCTGGTGGCATAGGCAGACACGTGGCAGATGAAATTTAATGCAGAAAAATGCGAGTTGATACATTTCGGTAGGAAGAACGAGGAGAGACAATATAAACTAAAGGGCACAATTCTAAAAGGGGTACAGGAACAGAGAGATCAGGGGGTATATGTACACAAATCATTAAAGGTGACACGGCAGGTTGAGAAAGCAGTTAAAAAAGCATACAGGATTCTGTGCTTTATAAATAGAGGCATAGAGTACAAAAGCAAGGAAGTCACGATGAACCTTTATAAAACACTGGTTCGACCACAACTGGAGTACTGTGTCCAGTTCTGGGCACCACATTTTAGTAAAGATGTGAAGACCTTAGGGAGGGTGCAGAAGAGATTTACTAGAGTGATTCCAGGGATGAGAGACTTTAGTTACATGGATAGACTGGAGAAACTGGGGTTGTTCTCCTTGGTACAGAGAAAGTTGAGAGGTGATTTGATAGAGGTATTCAAAATCATGAAGGATTTTGACAGAGTAGATAGAGAGAAACTGTTCCCATTGGCGGAATGGTCAAGAACCAGAGGACATAGAATTAAGATAATTGGCAAAGGAACCAAAGGTGACATGAGGAAAAACTTTTTTACACAGCGAGTAGTTAAGATCTGGAATGCACTGCCAGAAGGGGTGGTGGAGGCAGATTCAATCTTGGCCTTCAAAAGGGAACTGGATAAGTACTTGAAAGGAAAAAATTTGCAGGGCTACGGGGACAGGGCGGGGAGTGGGACTGGCTGGATTGCTCTTGTATGGAGCCGGCACGGACTCAATGGGCCGAATGGCTTCCTTCTGTGCTGTAACCTTTCTATGATTGTAGGTATGGATTAATAAAGGAAAGCCAGCACGGATTTGTTAAAGGCAGATTGTGTTTAACTAACCTGATTGAGTTTTTTGATGAGGTAACAGAGAGGGTTGATGAGGGCAATGCGGTTGATGTGTATATATGGACTTTCGAAAGGCGTTTGATAAAGTGCCACGTAATAGGCTTGTCAGCAAAATTGAAGCCCATAGAATAAACGGGGCAGTGGCAGCATGGATACGAAATTGGCTAAGTGACAGGAAACAGAGAGCAGTGGTGAACGGTTGTTTTTCGGACTCGAGAAATGTATGTGGTGGTGTTCCCCAGGGGTTGGTATTAGGACCACTGCTTTTTTTGATATATATTAGTGACTTGGACTTGGGTGTACAGGGCACAATTTCAAAATTTGCTTGTGATGCAAAACTTAGAAGTGTAGTAAACAGTGAGGAGGATAGTGATAGACTTCAAGAGGACATAGACAGGCTGGTGGAATGGGCGGACACATGGCAGATGAAATTTAACACAGAGAAGTGTGAAGAGATACATTTTGGCAGGAAGGAGAGGCAAAATTAGCTAAATGGTACAATTCTAAAGGGGGTGCAGGAACAGAGAGACTTGTGGGAATATATGCACAAATCTTTGAAGGTGGCAGGACAGGTTGAAAAAGCGGTTAAAAAAGCATATGGGATCCTGGGCTTTATAAGTAGAGGTATAGAGTACAAAAGCAAGGAAGTTATGTTGAACCTTTATAAACATTGGTTCGGCCACAACTGGAGTATTGAGTCCAATTCTGGGCAACGCATTTTAGGATGGATGTGAAGGCCTTAGAGAGGGTGCAGAAAAGACTTTCTAGAATGGTTCAAGGGATCCATGTGTTACATGGATATACTGGAGAAGCTGGGGTTGTTCTCCTTAGAGCAGAGAAGCTTGAGAGGAGATTTGATAGAAGTGTTCAAAATAATGAAGGGTTTAGACAACGTAAATAAAGAGAAACTGTTGCTGTTGGCAGAAGGGTCGAGAGCCAGAGGATACAGATTTAAGATGATTGGCAAAAGAACCAAAGGCGACGTAAGGAAAAACTTATTTACGCAGCGAATAGTTATGATCTGGAATGGGCTGCCTGAAAGGGTGGTGGAAGCAGATTCAATTATGGCTTTCAAAAAGGAATTGGATAAATACTTGACGGGAAAAAATTTGCAGGACTGCAGGTGAATGGGACTAACTGGATTGCTCTTACAAAGAGCCGGCACGGGCTTGATGGTCCGATTGGCCTCCTTCTGTGCTGAAATCATTCTATGATTCTAAGCACTTAAATTGAGGTACGGTAGGCATAGTAAGTGCGCAGAAGGTTCAACCAGTTAATTAAAGTTTGATACTGAATTGGATTTGCATTGCATGCAGTGTTGACCTGAAGAGCTATGAGAGTACTGTCTCCAGATCTCACGCTGCTTCGCTCTGGAGTCGCGATCTAAAACACATGATCTGGTCATTTATTACCTTGCTGTGCGCAAATTGGCTGCCGTGCTTCCTACATTACAACAGTGACGACACTTCAAAAGTACTTCATTGGCTGTAAAGTGCTTTGGGCTGTCTTGAGGTCATGAAAGGCATTATATAAATGCAACTTTGCTTCTTCTTACTTGAAACAAGAGCAAAAGCAACAAAGAGCTGCTATGGCACTTTCCGGAACAGGATTGGTGAGATACTTCACGTTTTGATCAATTCAGAAATGTTGAATGCGGAATAAAAATTGGGAAAAAATTTTGGATTTTTGCAAATGAAAACTATTGTTCGGTGGCCCATATAAATAGTAATCACCTGTAGGCAAATTAAAAATCTTCCTACAGTGCAGAGCCCTCTTGGTCAGATCTTGCTCACTCTATGCAGCATACATTTTCTCCCGAAGGCACTGACTCTTGATGTCAGCAGCAATCTAGTTCCTTATTCAAGGGGCCACTTCTCATGTGCAACTCTGGACAGGAAGTGCTGTCAGGCTGTTCCTTTGTGGTGGTTATCACGGCTGAGTGCAATCTTGTTGTCACTCACTGTCCACACATGCGTTTTCTAGCAGGGATCATTTGAGACTAAACAGGAGCAGAACACAGGCTGATTTTTTTTCCCCTTCAATGTGTTGTTTGAGATCAGCTAACTCAGCACAGGCCAGGAACTGAATTTGGGAAACTTGTATTTAAGGTTACGAAGCGTACCTCTGGCTGCTCTCTTACTATTGGCAGCAGTCTTGAACATTGTCTTTGCACATTAGAAAAAGTTATCATAGTCTTTTTTTTCTGTTGTAGTTTATGTGTGGATAATTTAGAAATAGTTAAGTGTGCAATGAGAAAAGTGTGCAATGAGAAAAGCCTACTTGGCCGAGCAAGGCTGCTGTTTCTGTGGATCACCTGCGGACTGCCTTCTAATTGACTATCCCGCTTATGTAAATGCTGCAATAATAGTTGATCCAATAGGTGGCGTATTAGTCAATTTTGTGCAGAATTCAGAGTTAGCGCTATATGTGTTTTTGCAGTTTTCCGCTTGTTCTTGTTACCAGGCCTGTTGGGAGTAATGTTAAACATCACCCAAAATGGGCGTGTGGTCAGCAGAGAGCCCGTGTCGCCTGCCTGAAGCCAGTACAGGAGGGTTGAACCATTTTCTAGTTCGGGCCTCATTTGAATACAACCAGCGAGCAGCGGGTGCCAAACCGGCTCTCCGCTACAGCTCGACGGTTGTGGGACCGGGCAGGAAATTAGCTGGCTCCTCTGCTGGAGAGAGTGAGCATAGGTCGGCAGTGGTGAACGTTCATCATAGGTCGAGACCCTCTACTTGTCCAAACCACAGTGAAATCATCCAACCGTGAAACACACGGCAGCAAAATTCTTTGTCTGCATTATTCACATAGCAGCAAATTGTTATGTCCCTATTAGCACAAAATTACATGCCTTGCAATGAAATCTGCTGTGCTCAAAATACATGGCGATGAAGAATTGCTAACATGTCAAAATGAGTGCTCTATACTGCAGATTATTTGCTCCTGTCTGCCTTGTGCTGCTTCTATCCAGAACCCACAGGCTTTTGCTAACACTACTGCCTAATTCTCACAGCAGTGAGGCAGTTTCCATAAGCAAATTAACCTATGAACTAATACCTATACTCATGCCAATGCACTAACAATTACCCTTAACCCTGGTATATTGTACCATAAACCATGTGGGGTGCCTATCACATTCTCCTGTCTGAAAGGAGCAAATACCAAACTGAGAGACTGTTATACTAATGTTAAAACAAATAGATTTATTGACAAGTAAGATACCTGAACAGAAGCAGAAAGACACAGCTAGTAGAACACTTAAACTTACACAATAAATAAACTGTTTTAAAACGTGAAAAGAGAGTGCAAAATTCTAAGTTTTTTTCAGTAGCTTTTGACTGAACATAAAAAGTGTTACATAGGGGATGACTCATTCCACAGCTGCCTCATGTGATATAGGCAGTGTGCAGAAGATAACTGACAACCATGGGACTGAACACAATTATGTTACCTGTTCTTTCTTTGATGTAAAGGCAGCCCAATTTGCTATTGATATGTACATTGAATGCCATTGAAGCTACATCTTGTCGAGTTCCTACATAGCTATCAATGCTTTTAAACACAGCATCAAATTAATTGCTCTTAGAACAAAAAACTCCTTTGATGGTTCAGCCATTTGAGATATAAAGAAATTGTCTGTAAACTTGCACAGCAAGTAAAACCACACCTTTAATGGGCAGGAGCTGGAGTTTATATATCAAATGCCTATTGTCCTGCAGAGGACCAACAATATAATCTGAAACTAGAACCAAGCTTCTGCATCCTGGTTCTTTACAAGGACCTGCATCTTGCAGACAGCTGGGTTACAGTCTCCACTTTGAAGTTTAGTAAAGAGAAGCTTCCGTCTTAACTCTAGTTGTTTCAGAAATTATTTAAGTTAAGATATTGAATGTTTTCTTTTTGATGCTTCTGTCACTTATATTTTGAATATTTTTAAAATTCATTCACATAGCAAGACCAGCATTTATTGTGCATCCCTCGTTCCCCTGAGAAGTTGGTGGTGGGACTTTATCTTGAGCTGCTATTCTTTGTAGCATTTTGATACAACTGAGTGGTTTTCTAGGCCACTGCAGAGGGCAGTTAAGAGTCAACCACATTGGTCAGACTGGGTAAGGATCACATGTTTCCTTCCCTACAGGACATTAGTAAACCAGCTGGGATTTTACGGCATTCCGACAACTTCATGGTCACTTCAAACTGAATTCAAATTCTCAAACTGCCCTGGTTAGAGCTCACGTTCTCTGGATTACTAGTCCAGTAACATAACCACTACACTACCGCACACTCTGAAATGTTCATCTGCTTATTTCTCACAGTGTAACTATTAGGCTACAGTCCTGTACACAAAATACACCTGCTGAGTGAGGCCATGTGTAGTTTTTGTTTTAGGCATTTAATATCAAAGTGGGATCCTTAAAAATTGACATTCTAATTTTGAGTTCCCTTGGAACAAAAAGAATGATAAACTTACCCTCCAACCTTTGAATACTGGGGGTTTCAGGATTATTCCCTTTGTCGAGGAAAAATTAAAAATAAATGGGTTGAGGATGAGGAAATGAGGAGAAATGTTTTTACACAGCGAGTTATTATGATCTGGAATGCACTACCAGAAAGGGTGATGGAAGCAGATTCAATAGTAACTTTCAAAAGGGAATTGGATAAATACTTAAAAAGAAAACATCTGCAGGGCTATGGGGAAAGAGCAGGGGAGTGGGACTAATTGGATAGCTCTTTCAAAGAGCCAGCAGTCACAATGGCCTCAATCAGCTGTATGATTCTATGATTCTATGGATGCTGAATTGCATGATTCAGAGATCTGAGTAACCTATTCCATCATCTTTTTTCAATCATCTGGCTAAATTAACAGTTTCATAGTGTAACCTCAGACCACATTGCTACCATTATATATTAGGTATGTTGGGTACATTTTGTTTGCTAGCAGGTAGTACAATATAGGTGCCTCAGAATGTCGGAAATGCACCAAAGTAAAACAAGTTCTAACAAAATAAATGGTTATGAAATCAATTCCTGGTCTGACCCCAAATGCCATTAAAGGTATAAACCCAGGACATAAGAAGAATATTCAAGCCCTGAATCCAATGTGGAGAAGTGCCACTAGTGTCAGGTGACTGAGTTATGAGGAATGACTGGAGACATTTTGGATGTTCATCCTTGAAAGCAAATAATTAAGAGACAACTTCATAGAAATAAGATAGTAAATGGTGTAGAAAAGGTAAATTCAGGACATTATTTCAAATTTAAAACATGATAGTAGGACTAACTGGTGAAAGCAAATTTAAGACTGATGTCAAAAAATTATTTTTCATACAATGAGCAATCAACACATGAAATAGATTTCTGGTTAAAGTTTTAAAATTTTGTTCTTGGGATGTGGGTGACACTGAAAAGGCTGTATATATTGCCCATCCCTAACTACCCCAAGAAGATGATGGTGGACCTTCTTGTTGAGTAATGATTAGTTTTACAACTGAGTAGCTTGGTAGGCCACTTCACAGAACATTAAGAGTCAACCATATGTTGTAGGACTGCAGTCCCTGTCAGCCAGACTTTGTAGGGGTAGTAGGGTCCCTTCCTCAAAGGACATTAGTAATGGAAAAATCATGGAATCATTTTAAAAACACATGTGAGTGCTGTTATGGAAGCCTTAGCATTAGGTGATGGTAATGTGGTCTGAAGATATACCAAGTGGAATCTAGCTTGTGGAAATTTTTGTCTGGAGCTTTGGATTACGCAACTAGGGGGTTTGATAATCTATGAAACCAATGTAACAGATGGTTTGGAAAATGCTAGTTCCTTCTGGATGGACAAACTACAATGGATGAAAGGCCTTCCTTAGCCATATCTTGCAATATTTCATAGAAACAGGGTCTTGTTTTGACAGAGTTCAAGGCAAACTACTGAGAGCCTCATGCTCAGCCTGAGTGAAACAAGGAACTGTTCACTAGTACCTGCATTGCCCAAATGACCCAGCGACATCATAGCTTTTTATACCCCCCAGCTTTAGTCCTGGAAAACTGACTGGTTGACTGCCAAGTCAGGCTTCGCCATTTAGTTGAAGAATATCACCATCAATGCTTGGCTGGGCAGGTGGTGGTGGTGGTGGTGGGGATATAACCAGGACATAGACCAGACATTTTGAATATCCACTCCTCAAATTCAATAACGCACTGTCGATGTGAAATTTTTTCTCAAGGTGACCTTGATAAACAGTATGTTTATTACAAATTCAACTACTGAAAAGTCCCACACAGCCAGGAGTTTTATTCATATTGCACAGAAATCTTAAGATTTGTGGTCTTCGAACTGTTATAGCAAAGTCACTCTGACTGATTGCGTGGGCGCCATTGATTATTTTGATCCCAGAGGCATCAAATTTTCCTTTACTTCTGCAGTGGACTTATCGGCCAAAGGTATTATTAATGGTGGTCAGGCTAAAAGGCCCTATCTTAACATGTAGCTGAGAGCCTGAAAATATCATCTATAACTTGTGTTTGTAATCTGTATCCTGAAGATGGACAAAAACGTGAGACAACCTAGGCAGCTCTTTTGGCCATATATGGACATATTTTAGCCTCATTAACAAAACAGATACTGCTGATTCATTTCTCTTAAAAAATACCATGATCATCCTATGGGCTTTGAATAGATTATTTTATTAGGCAATATTTTGACTATTAGGTGTTAGCCATGGCTCAGTGGTAGTACTCTCACCTCTGAGTCTGAAGGTTGTGGGTATCAAGTCCCACTCCAGAGACTTGAGCACATAATCTCTGTGCCCATTCAATGATTCTATGATACTCCAGTGCACTAGTACCTGTAATGAATCTGTAATCAATAATCTGTATTGAGTATAATGCAATGAGACACCCCAGAGTGTCATGAACTGTAATTATGAATAATGTGTTCATTGAACTGTACTTGATTTAACCTGAAAATTGTATAATCTGTATTGTGTAAGTTTGGAATGTGATATGACAACCTTATTGTATGTTTTGCTACAGATTTTATGAATAAAGTATATTTTTTGAAAAAAAAAGGTACTGAGGGAGTGCAGCACCGTCGGAGGTGCGTTCTTTCGAACGAGACGTTAAACCGAGGCCCCCTCTGCGCTCAGCTGGATATAAAAGATCCCATGGCACTATTTTGAAGAAGAGCAGGGAAGTTTTCCCCATTGTCCTGGCCAATATTTATTTCTCAACCAACATCACTAAAACAGATTACTTGGTCATTCTCACATTGCTGTTTGTGGGACCTTGCTGTGTGAAAATTGGCTGCCGTGTTTCCTACATTATCTTGACAAAGAGTATGTTTATTACAAGTTCAACTAAGCTTCAAAAGTATTTAATTGGCTGTAAAGCACTTTGGGACGTCCTGTGGTCTTGAAACGCACTATGTAAATGCAAGTCCTTTTATTTAGAAGAAACAAAACCGTACCTGGATGTGGTGGGCAGGTGGTAAACTTTATCATGGAAGATCAAGTGAAGGTTGCTAATACCTGCTAAATCCAATCCTTTCTTTGGCAAATATTTAATGCAGAAAAACATCAGGCATTAAACTGAGCTGACAACATATATCCATGATGGCATTAAATGTCTAAAATCAATAATACTCTTGCAAACTATTTCCATAGATGCATTTAAGGGGAAGCTAGACAGCTAGATGAGGGAGAAAGGAATAGAAGAATTTACTGTTAGCGTTAGATGAAGTAGAGAGGGAGGAGGCTCGAGTGGAGCATAAACACCGGCATGGTCCAGTTGGACTGAATGGCCTGTTTCTGTGCTGTAAATTCTATGTAATACATTGTGTGCAAAATCACATAAAATCGCCATTTTTTTTCATCAAGAAAGGGGGGAAAAGGCTGAAGAAAAAGGAATGTACATCGAATTACACTGAAACCACAGCACAGAAACAGGCCATTTGGCCCAAATAGTCTATGCCGCCGTTTATGCTCCACCATGCGCCTCCTCCCTCCCTATTTCACCCTTCTATTCTTTTTTCATTGTGCTTATCTAGCTCCCCCTGAAATGTATCTATGCTATTTGCCTCAACTACTCCTTGTGGTAGCGTGTTCCACATTCTTACCACTAATTGGGTAAAGAAGTTTCTCCTGAATTCCCTATTGGATTTATGAGTGACTATTTTATATTTATGACCTCTAGTTTTGGACTCTACCACAAGTGCAAACAATTTCTCCACGTGTACTCTATCATGCCCTTTCATTATCTTAAAGACCTCTATCAGGTCACCCCTCAGCCTTCTCTTTTCTAGAGAAAAAAGCCCCAGCCTGTTCAGTCTTTCCTGATAATTATATCCTCTCAGTTCTGGTATCTTCCTTGTGAATCTTTTTTGCACCCTCTCCAATGCCTCTATATCCTTTCTATAATATGGAGACCAGAACTGTGCACAGTACTCCAAGTGTGGTCTAACCAAGGTTCTATATAAGTTTATTGTAAACAATTTTACAACACCAAGTTATAGTCCAGCAATTTTATTTTAAATTCACAAGCTTTCGGAGGCTACCTCCTTCCTCAGGTGAACGATGTGGAAATGAAATCCTCGAAATGAAATCGCATTTATAAATCACAGAACAATGCTTGGTGATTACAGACAGTTTTTTCAACTGCCCGTTGCCAAGGCAATCAGTGTGCAGACAGACAGGTGTTACCTGCCAGGTCTCAGAATATACAAATCACCAAAAAAAAACAAACAAAAAAAAAACAGAGATAGAGAGGTAGAAACATAGAAAAGACAGCAACTGACCCGTTATATTAAAAACAGATAACATTTGTTCGCTGGTGGGGTAACGTGTAGCGTGACATGAACCCAAGATCCCGGTTGAGGCCGTCCTCATGGGTGCGGAACTTGGCTATCAATTTCTGCTCGACGATTTTGCGTTGTCGTGTGTCTCGAAGGCCGCCTTGGAGTACGCTTACCCGAAGGTCGGTGGCTGAATGTCCTTGACTGCTGAAGTGTTCCCCGACTGGGAGGGAACCCTCCTGTTTGGCGATTGTTGCGCGGTGTCCGTTCATCCGTTGTCGCAGTGTCTGCATGGTCTCGCCAATGTACCATGCTCTGGGGCATCCTTTCCTGCAACGTATGAGGTAGACAACGTTGGCCGAGTCACAGGAGTATGAACCATGCACCTGGTGGGTGGTGTCCTCTCGTGTGATGGTGGTATCTGTGTCGATGATCTGGCATGTCTTGCAGAGGTTACCGCGGCAGGGTTGTGTGGTGTCGTGGACGCTGTTCTCTTGAAAGCTAGGTAATTTGCTGTGAACGATGGTCTGTTTGAGGTTGGGTGGCTGTTTAAAGGCGAGTAGTGGAGGTGTGGGGATGGCCATAGCGAGGTGTTCGTCGTCATTGATGACATGTTGAAGGCTGCGGAGAACATGGCGTAGTTTCTCCGCTCCGGGGAAGTACTGGACGACAAAGGGTACTCTGTTGGTTGCGTCCCGTGTTAGTCTCCTGAGGAGGTCTATGCGATTTTTTGCTGTGGCCCGTCGGAACTGTCGATCGATGAGTCGAGCGTCATATCCCGTTCTTACTAGGGCGTCTTTCAGCGTCTGTAGGTGTCCATCGCGTTCCTCCTCGTCTGAGCAGACCCTGTGTATTCGCAGGGCCTGTCCATACGGGATGGCCTCTTTGACGTGGTTAGGGTGGAAGCTGGAAAAGTGGAGCATCGTGAGGTTGTCCGTGGGCTTGCGGTAGAGTGAGGTGCTGAGGTGCCCGTCTTTGATGGAGATTCGTGTGTCCAAGAAAGAAACTGATTCTGAGGAGTAGTCCATGGTGAGTTTGATGGTGGGATGGAACTTGTTGATGTTATCGTGTAGTCTCTTCAGTGATTCTTCGCCGTGGGTCCATAGAAAGAAAATGTCGTCGATGTATCTGGTGTATAGTGTTGGTTGGAGGTCTTGTGCAGTGAAGAAGTCCTGCTCGAACTTGTGCATGAAAATGTTGGCGTATTGGGGTGCGAATTTGGTCCCCATGGCTGTTCCGTGTGTTTGGGTAAAGAACTGGTTATCGAAGGTGAAGGCATTGTGATCCAGGATGAAGCGGATGAGTTGTAGGATGGCGTCCGGAGATTGGCTGTTGTTGGTGTTGAGTATTGATGCTGTCGCAGCGATGCCGTCATCGTGGGGGATACTGGTGTATAGTGCCGAGACGTCCATCGTGGTGAGAAGTGTTCCTGGTTCAACTGGTCCGTGGGTACTGAGCTTTTGTAGGAAGTCTGTAGTGTCGCGACAGAAGCTGGGGGTTCCCTGTACGATGGGTTTCAGGATGCCCTCGATGTATCCAGAGAGGTTCTCACACAGGGTTCCGTTGCCTGATACGATAGGACGTCCGGGTGTGTTGGCTTTGTGTATCTTTGGGAGGCAGTAGAAGTCTCCCACGCGGGGAGTACGTGGGATGAGAGTGCGTAGGATGCTTTGAAGGTCTGGATCGAAGGTCTTGATCAGTTTGTTGAGCTGGTGGGTGTGTTCTTTGGTCGGGTCTGCGGGTAACCGTCTGTAGTGTTCCTGGTTGTCCAGTTGTCGGTATGCTTCTTTGCAATAGTCCGTTCTGTTCTGTATGACTATGGCTCCTCCTTTGTCCGCTGGTTTGATGACGATGTTGCGGTTGGTCTTGAGAGCATTGATGGCGTTGCGTTGTGCTCGGGTGACATTCTGGACTGTCTTCTGAGTGCGGCTGATGAATCTGGCATTGATGCATTTCCTGACAGCTTGAGCATACATGTCCAGCTGAGGGCAGCGACCCTCCGGAGGAGTCCAGTTTGACCCTTTCCTCTTCGGTTGCTGTACCGCGGATCCCTCTGTCTGCTGTTCCGGATCGTCGATTGTCTCATTGGGTTCGCTGCTGAAATCTTGTGGTTTGTGGTAGAATTCCCGGAGTCTCATTCTCCTGATGAATTCCTCTGTGTCCGCCGCGAGACTAGTGGGGTCCATTTTGGTGTTGTAAAATTGTTTACAATTGTCAACCCCAGTCCATCACCGGCATCTCCACATCATGGCTACCATCGACACCACAAACTGCCGGGTCACAGTGGAAAGGATATCCAAGAAGATTGCGCATTTAGACACAGACATCAAGTTTTTACAGAGCTGCAAGAAAGCAGACAAGATCCCGAAAGGACTCCAGATCACGAACCCACTCAGGTCCACATACAACTCGGATTACGCTGAGAGACCCTGCCGCCGTACCTCTCGCACACTCCGCAACCATCTCATACACCAACTCTACAGCAGACGCCACAACCTCGAAACCAAGATAGAGTCCATACTCTCAACCTGTACTCAGGACACAGCAGACCAGCTACGATATACCGCCAAACAGACGAGGCAACGGAACTACGCTGCCTACATGAAAACCAAGAGCAGGAAGCTTGAGAAACTCGGCATCACCACCAGCATCGACCAAGCTTCCCCTGGTACCACGGTTGCAACCACAGGGAAGTCTATCGTCAATTTGTCCGACCACACCCTTCAACCAGACGAAATCGAAGTTCTCAGCCGAGGGCTCAATTTCTGCCCCACTACCAAAATGGACCCCACTAGTCTCGCGGCAGACACAGAGGAATTCATCAGGAGAATGAGGCTCCGGGAATTCTACCACAAACCACAAAATTTCAGCAGCGAACCCAATGAGACAATCGACGATCCGGAACAGCAGACAGAGGGATCCGCGGTACAGCAACCGAAGAGGAAAGAGTCAAACTGGACTCCTCCGGAGGGTCGCTGCCCTCAGCTGGACATGTATGCTCAAGCTGTCAGGAAATGCGTCAATGCCAGATTCATCAGCCGCACTCAGAAGACAGTCCAGAATGTCACCCGAGCACAACGCAACGCCATCAACGCTCTCAAGACCAACCGCAACATCGTCATCAAACCAGCGGACAAAGGAGGAGCCATAGTCATACAGAACAGAACGGACTATTGCAAAGAAGCATACCGACAACTGGACAACCAGGAACACTACAGACGGTTACCCGCAGACCCGACCAAAGAACACACCCACCAGCTCAACAAACTGATCAAGACCTTCGATCCAGACCTTCAAAGCATCCTACGCACTCTCATCCCACGTACTCCCCGCGTGGGAGACTTCTACTGCCTCCCAAAGATACACAAAGCCAACACACCCGGACGTCCTATCGTATCAGGCAACGGAACCCTGTGTGAGAACCTCTCTGGATACATCGAGGGCATCCTGAAACCCATCGTACAGGGAACCCCCAGCTTCTGTCGCGACACTACAGACTTCCTACAAAAGCTCAGTACCCACGGACCAGTTGAACCAGGAACACTTCTCACCACGATGGACGTCTCGGCACTATACACCAGTATCCCCCACGATGACGGCATCGCTGCGACAGCATCAATACTCAACACCAACAACAGCCAATCTCCGGACGCCATCCTACAACTCATCCGCTTCATCCTGGATCACAATGCCTTCACCTTCGATAACCAGTTCTTTACCCAAACACACGGAACAGCCATGGGGACCAAATTCGCACCCCAATACGCCAACATTTTCATGCACAAGTTCGAGCAGGACTTCTTCACTGCACAAGACCTCCAACCAACACTATACACCAGATACATCGACGACATTTTCTTTCTATGGACCCACGGCGAAGAATCACTGAAGAGACTACACGATAACATCAACAAGTTCCATCCCACCATCAAACTCACCATGGACTACTCCTCAGAATCAGTTTCTTTCTTGGACACACGAATCTCCATCAAAGACTGGCACCTCAGCACCTCACTCTACCGCAAGCCCACGGACAACCTCACGATGCTCCACTTTTCCAGCTTCCACCCTAACCACGTCAAAGAGGCCATCCCCTATGGACAGGCCCTGCGAATACACAGGGTCTGCTCAGACGAGGAGGAACGCGATGGACACCTACAGACGCTGAAAGACGCCCTAGTAAGAACGGGATATGACGCTCGACTCATCGATCGACAGTTCCGACGGGCCACAGCAAAAAATCGCATAGACCTCCTCAGGAGACTAACACGGGACGCAACCAACAGAGTACCCTTTGTCGTCCAGTACTTCCCCGGAGCGGAGAAACTACGCCATGTTCTCCGCAGCCTTCAACATGTCATCAATGACGACGAACACCTCGCTATGGCCATCCCCACACCTCCACTACTCGCCTTTAAACAGCCACCCAACCTCAAACAGACCATCGTTCACAGCAAATTACCTAGCTTTCAAGAGAACAGCGTCCACGACACCACACAACCCTGCCGCGGTAACCTCAGCAAGACATGCCAGATCATCGACACAGATACCACCATCACACGAGAGGACACCACCCACCAGGTGCATGGTTCATACTCCTGTGACTCGGCCAACGTTGTCTACCTCATACGTTGCAGGAAAGGATGCCCCAGAGCATGGTACATTGGCGAGACCATGCAGACACTGCGACAACGGATGAACGGACACCGCGCAACAATCGCCAAACAGGAGGGTTCCCTCCCAGTCGGGGAACACTTCAGCAGTCAAGGACATTCAGCCACCGACCTTCGGGTAAGCGTACTCCAAGGCGGCCTTCGAGACACACGACAACGCAAAATCGTCGAGCAGAAATTGATAGCCAAGTTCCGCACCCATGAGGACGGCCTCAACCGGGATCTTGGGTTCATGTCACGCTACACGTTACCCCACCAGCGAACAAATGTTATCTGTTTTTAATATAACGGGTCAGTTGCTGTCTTTTCTATGTTTCTACCTCTCTATCTCTGTTTTTTTTTTGTTTTTTTTTTGGTGATTTGTATATTCTGAGACCTGGCAGGTAACACCTGTCTGTCTGCACACTGATTGCCTTGGCAACGGGCAGTTGAAAAAACTGTCTGTAATCACCAAGCATTGTTCTGTGAATTATAAATGCGATTTCATTTCGAGGATTTCATTTCCACATCGTTCACCTGAGGAAGGAGGTAGCCTCCGAAAGCTTGTGAATTTAAAATAAAATTGCTGGACTCTAACTTGGTGTTGTAAAATTGTTTACAATTGTCAACCCCAGTCCATCACCGGCATCTCCACATCACTATATAAGTTTAACATAACTGCTCTGCTTTTCAATTCTATCCCTCTAGAAATGAACCCCAGTGTTTGATATGCCTTTTTTATGGCCTTATTAACCTGCGTGGCTACTTTTGGTGATTTGTGTATCTGTACCCTTAAATCCCTCTGCTCCTCTACCCTATTTAGGCTCATATTATCCAAGCAGTATGTGGCCTCCTTATTCTTCCTACCAAAATGTACCACCTCACACTTACCAATATTGAAATTAATTTGCCAATTACACGCCCATACTATTAATGTCCTTTTACATTTTGACGCATTCTTCCTTTGTATTAACTACACCCCCCTGATTTGGTGTCTTCTGCAAATTTTCCTATGTTCCTATGTTCCTAATTTTGACATTGTACTTCCGATTCCCGAATCCAAATCGTTAAATGTAAATTATGATCAACAGTGGTTCCAGCACCGATCCCTGTGGAACACCACTTCCCACTTTTTGCTAATCTGAGTAGCTACCCTTAACCCCTAATCTCTGTAGCCAACATCCTGTTATCTGTCCCCTGACTCCACATGATCTGACCTTAGTCATGAGCCTACTATGCGGTACCTTATCAAAGGCCTTTTGAAAATCCAAATATATCACATCTACTGCATTACTCTTGTCTACTCTTTCTGTTACTTCTTCAAAGAATTCAATAAGGTTGGTCAAGCATGACCCTCCCTTCTGAAATCCGTGCTGACTATTCTTTATTATATTTTCATTTTCTAGATGCTTTTCTATTACATCTTTGAGTGAAGATTCCATTATCTTTCCGACCATCAACAATAAGCTAACTGGTCTATAATTGTCTAGACTTGTTCTATCTCCCTTTTTAAATATAGGAATAACAATAGCTGTCCGCCAGTCTTCTAAATGTAACTTGTGAATTCAATTTCTGAGAAAGACAAGGTACCACAACAAAAAAGAACTCAGTGCAGAGCACGGTCGCCTAGCCCCACAGAGACAGTGCTTATGGCTTCCGATCTTAGCAACACGCCCCTTACAAGAAGTTGGTTGGTGAGGCAAAAAGTCAAAATGATGTTTGTATCAACTCAGCCACAGTGTTTTTGGCTTTCTGGAAATAATGCAATTTAAAATGATCAGCCACGCCATTACAATCTTAACCATTTCATCTTAAAAAAATGATATTAAACAAAAATTGCCACTGATAAAATGTAAATATTGAAAAAGAATCACGACATGAAAGTTTAATTATTAGAATGCAGACTGGGACTTTCCAGATCTCTCGCCCTGTTTTCTAAAGGTACCTGCAGCTGCAAGAAACACACTGGTTAGTTATTTTATGTAAAGGTTGCTGGATTCTCTTTGAAAAATACTTGGGGAAAACCAATGAAAGGATCGATTTTGCAATTCCAAATTTTTCTTTGCCAGGCCTTCTGAATTCCCCCTCCCTTGGTTTTGTTACAGATCTCCATGTTTATCAATAGATCAGATCTGACCACAGATGATGGTTTCCACGCTCTTCAGATGCAACAACTTTCAAACTTTACATCTCTTACATGCGTCATAAAACCCACACACTGGTGTCCCCATGGTTTTGTTCCCAAACTAAACAAATAGTTTTCATTGTCCTTTACCTTTCAGAGAGTTGTACTGTGACAAAATATGTGGCTTGCATTGGGTTTGACGGTTTCTGTGTGGCCAAGGATGTTAGAAAGTCAGGGTTGAAATATGGGGAGAAGGAGGAAGAGGGTAACAAAATGTAGAGGTGTTATATTAGTGGAAAATAAGTTGCAGAACGTGCCTCAGGAATTAGATAAGTTGGGTAGAGTCCATCATGGGTAGTGTAGGGTAGTGTAATTGAACTGGACTTGTAATCAAGAAGGTTGTGAGTTCCATTCCCACTTGTTGTAAACTATGAAAGGACTGAGGACTGAAGACTGAACTTTAGTGTCAAAAGCAACATCTTATCTATCTTAATTTCCAAAGAGACCTCCTCAATTCTATTGACCAATCTGAGTGATACAAGTTAGAGTAGTTCAGCCCTGTTGGTACTGCTGATGACCTCCAAATCAATGAAGCACTGGCACCAGATCAATGGCAGGTCCTCATTTACTCTTTAGTTTCTCAGCTCTTTGCTCACAAAGGATCTCATACAGATCCACATAGAGCAGGACATATCTTTGACCCCCCTAATGAGCCATTTGTGGGCCTGTGGCCTTGATGACTTGTTTTCTATCACTGGTAAGGAATGTTTTGTTTGTACAAGCCATCATGGTATAATTAACACCAGCCCTTTCCTTTCATAGCATTCAGTCTGACTACTGACTCCATTTTGAGAATAGAATAATAGAAAATTTACGGCACAGAAGGAGGCAATTTGGCCCATCATGTCCGTGCCAGACGAAAATGAGCCTAATCCCACTTTCCAGCACTTGGTCCTTGGCCTTGTAGGTTCGGGCACTTCAGGTGCATGTCCAAGTACTTTTTAAATGTGATGAGGATTTCTGCCTCTACCACCCTTTCAGGCAGTGAGTTCCAGACCCCCACCATCCTCTGGGCGAAAATATTTCTCCTCAGCTCCTTTCTAATCCTTCTGCTAATTACTTTAATCTATGTCCCCTGGTTATTGACCTCTCTGCTAAAGGAAATAGGTCCTTCCTATCCACTCTATCTAGGCCCCTCATAATTTTGTACACCTCAATTAAATCACCCCTCAGTCTCCTCTGTTCCAAAGAAAACAACCCCAGCCTATCCAATCTTTCCTCATAGCTAAAATTCTCCAGTCCTGGCAACATCCTCGTAAATCTCCTCTGTACCCTGTCTAGTGCAATTACATCTTTCCTGTAATGTGGTGACCAGAACTGTGCGCAGTACTCAAGCTGTGGCCTAACCAGTGTTTTCTCCAGTTCTAGCATAGCCTCCCTGTTCTTATATTCTATGCTTCAGCTAATAAAGGAAAGTATCCCGTATGCCTTCTTAACCACCTTATCTACCTGTCTTACGACCTTCAGGGATCTGTGGACATGCTCTCCAAGGTCCCTCACTTCCTCTACACCTCTCAGTATCCTACCATTTATTGTGTACTCCCTTGCCTTGTTTGCCCTCCCCAAATGCATTACCTCACACTTCTCTGGATTGAATTCAATTTGCCACTTTTCTACCCACCTGACCAGTCCATTGATATCTTCCTGCAATCTACAGCTTTCCTCCTCACTATCAACCACACGGCCAATTCGACACAGACATCAAGTTTTTACAGAGCTGCAAGAAAGCAGACAAGATCCCGAAAGGACTACAGATCAAGAACCCACTCAAGTCCACATACAACTCAGATTACGCTGAGAGACTCTGCCGCCGTACCTCTCGCACACTCTGCAACCATCTCATACACCAACTCTACAGCAGACGCCACAACCTCGAAACCAAGATAGAGTCCATACTCTCAACCTGTACTCAGGACACAGCAGACCAGCTACGATATACCGCCAAACAGACGAGGCAACGGAACTACACTGCCTACATGAAAACCAAGAGCAGGAAGCTTGAGAAACTCGGCATCACCAGCAGCATCAACCAAGCCTCCCCCGGTACCACGGTTACAACCACAGGGAAGTCTATCATCAATTTGTCCGACCACACCCTTCAACCAGACAAAATCGAGGTTCTCAGCCGAGGGCTCAATTTCTGCCCCACCACCAAAATGGACCCCATCGGTCTCGCGGCGGACACAGAGGAATTCATCAGGAGAATGAGGCTCCGGGAATTCTACCACAAACCCCAAGATTTCAACAGCGAACCCAATGAGACAATCAATGATCCAGAACAGCAGACAGAGGGATCCACGATACAGCAACCGAAGAGGAAAGAGTCAAACTGGACTCCTCCGGAGGGTCGCTACCCTCAGCTTGACATGTATGCCCAAGCTGTCAGGAAATGCGTCAATGCCAGATTCATCAGCCGCACTCAGAAGACAGTCCAGAATGTCACCCGAGCACAACGCAACGCCATCAACGCTCTCAAGACCAACCGCAACATCGTCATCTAACCAGCGGACAAAGGAGGAGCCATAGTCATACAGAACAGAACGGAATATTGCAAAGAAGCATACCGACAACTGGACAACCAGGAACACTACAGACGGTTACCCGCAGATCCGACCAAAGAACACACCCACCAGCTCAACAAACTGATCAAGACCTTCGATCCAGACCTTCAAAGCATCCTACGCACTCTCATCCCACGTACTCCCCGCGTGGGAGACTTCTACTGCCTCCCAAAGATACACAAAGCCAACACACCCGGACGTCCTATCGTATCAGGCAACGGAACCCTGTGTGAGAACCTCTCTGGATACGTCGAGGGCATCCTGAAACCCATCGTACAGGGAACCCCCAGCTTCTGTCGCGACACTACAGACTTCCTACAAAAACTCAGCACCCACGGACCAGTTGAACCAGGAACACTTCTCACCACGATGGACGTCTCGGCACTCTACACCAGTATCCCCCACGATGACGGCATCGCTGCAACAGCCTCAGTACTCAACACCAACAACAGCCAATCTCCAGACGCCATCCTACAACTCATCCGCTTCATCCTGGATCACAATGTCTTCACCTTCGATAACCAGTTCTTTACCCAAACACACGGAACAGCCATGGGGACCAAATTCGCACCCCAATACGCCAACATTTTCATGCACAAGTTCGAGCACGACTTCTTCACTGCACAGGACCTCCAACCAACGCTATACACCAGATACATCGACGACATTTTCTTCCTATGGACCCACGGCGAAGAATCACTGAAGAGACTACACGATAACATCAACAAGTTCCATCCCACCATCAAACTCACCATGGACTACTCCTCAGAATCGATTTCTTTCTTGGACACACAAATCTCCATCAAAGACGGGCACCTCAGCACCTCACTCTACTGCAAGCCCACGGACAACCTCACGATGCTCCACTTTTCCAGCTTCCACCCCAACCACGTCAAAGAGGCCATCCCCTATGGATAGGCCCTACGAATACACAGGATCTGCTCAGACGAGGAGGAACGCGATGGACACCTACAGACGCTGAAAGACGCCCTCGTAAGAACGGGATATGACGCTCGACTTGTCGATCGACAGTTCCGATGGGCCACAGCGAAGAATCGCATAGACCTCCTCAGAAGACAAACACGGGACGCAACCAACAGAGTACCCTTCGTCGTCCAGTACTTCCCTGGAGCGGAGAAACTACACCATGTTCTCCGCAGCCTTCAACATGTCATCGATGACGACGAACACCTCGCTAAGGCCATCCCCACGCCTCCACTGCTCGCCTTTAAACAGCCACCCAACCTCAAACAGACCATCGTTCACAGCAAGTTACCCAGTTTTCAGGAGAACAGCGTCCACGACACCACACAACCCTGCCACGGCAACCTCTGCAAGACATGCCAGATCATCGACACGGATACCACCATCACTCGAGAGGACACCACCCACCAGGTACATGGTTCATACTCCTGTGACTCGGCCAACGTTGTTTACCTCATACGTTGCAGGAAAGGATGCCCCGGAGCATGGTACATTGGCGAGACCATGCAGATGCTGCGACAACGGATGAACGGACACCGCGCAACAATCGCCAAACAGGAGGGTTCCCTCCCAGTCGGGGAACACTTCAGCAGTCAAGGACATTCAGCCACCGATCTTCGGGTAAGCGTTCTCCAAGGCGGCCTTCGAGACACACGACAACGCAAAATCGTCGAGCAGAAGTTGATAGCCAAGTTCCGCACCCATGAGGACGGCCTCAACCGGGATCTTGGGTTCATGTCACGCTACACGTAACCCCACCAGCAAAAAGGGGGAAAAAAATTATATGTTTTTTAAAATTCTCTCTCTCTGCCATTTTGAGTTTCTTTCTGGCTGCCTGTGTAATAGACACAATGTATATCTAGTGTACTGGGACGTGCTGTTCTCCGTGACTGGCCTGTTTGAATAGCAACGACACCTTTTGATTGGTGTGATGCTGTCCCAACATAGTATAAGATATGCGATTTGAGAACCTTTTCATTCATTCATCTGACGAAGGAGATAATCTCCGAAAGCTTGTGATTTTAAAATAAATTTGTTGGACTATAACCTGGTGTTGTAAGATTCCTTACATTTGTCCACCCCAGTCCATCACCGGCATCTCCACATCATGTCTATTTATAAAACCCAGGATCCCGTATGCTTTTTTAACCGCTTTCTCAACATGTCCTGCCACCTTCAACGACCTGTGTACATATACCCCTAGATCTCTCTGTTCCTGCACCCCCTTTAGAATTGTACCATTTAGTTTATATTGCCTCTCCTTGTTCTTCCTGCCAAAATGTATCACTTCGCACTTCTCTGCATTAAATTTCATCTGCCATGTGTCTGCCCATTCCACCAGCCTGTCTATGTCCTCTTGAACTCTATTACTATCCTTCTCACTGTTTACTATACGTCTAAGTTTTGTGTCATCTGCAAATTTTGAATTTGTGCCCTGTACACACAAGTCCAAGTCATTAAGATATATCAAAAAAAGCAGTGGTCTTAATACCGACCCCTGGGGAACACCACTGTATACCTTCCTCCACTCCGAAAACAACCGTTCACCACTACTCCCTGTTTCCTGTCACTTAGCCAATTTCGTATCCATGCTGCCATTGCCCCTTTTATTCCATGAGCTTCAATTTTGCTGACAAGCCTATTATGTGGCACTTTATCAAACTAATAAGCACTAAATTGACAGTGAGGCGATAGAGTAGCTGGTATAGAAATGGAAAAAAAATACATTGGTTCAGTAGGAAGTGCTCCTCCAAGGTTGGGCCAAAGACACATTGTTGGAGCAGAGGTGTGGAAGCTTTGCTCTGCGTCTAACCATGATATATTGATCTAAATTGCTGTTGGGAGCTCAAATGGACAGTTGGTCCAACTTAATATCCTTCACGGTGATGGTTTTCAAAAGGCATTTGATAAGGTGCCACATAAGAGGTTGTTACACAAGATTAGGGCTCATGGGTTTGGGGGTAATATTAGCATGGATTGAGGATTGGCTAACTGACAAAAAACGGAGAGTAGGAATAAACGGGTCATTTTCAGGTTGGCAGGTTGTAACTTGGGGGTGCCGCAGTCAAAGTGATACATTAACAATAGAAATTTTGTTCAAGGGAGCAAAACTGTTCTCCCCACTATTGTTTGTTGGTATTATGTGCTCATAAGAACATAAGAAATAGGAGCAGGAGTAGGCCAAATGGCCCCTTGAGCCTGCTCCACCATTCAATAAAATCATGGCTGATCGTCGAAATATCGCTTACAATCTATATTAATGACTTAGATGAAGGGACCGAGTGTAAAGTATCCAAGTTGACTGATGACACAAAGCTAGGTGGGAAAGTAAGCTGTGAGGAAGATGCAAAGAGTCTGCAAAGGGTTAGACCCTCCAGCCAGGGGAAACATCCTCTCAGCGTCTATCCTGTCCAGCCCTCACAGAATCTTATATGTTTCAATGAGATCACCTCTCATTCTTCTAAACTCCAGAGATATAGGCCCATTCTACTCAATCTCTCCTCATAGGACAGTCCTCTTACCCCAGGAATTAATCGACAGGTTGAGATGGGTGAGATCCTAAATGAATATTTCGCATCGGTATTTACGGTTGAGAAAGGCATGGATGTTAGGGAACTTGGGGAAATAGATAGTGATGTCTTGAGGAGTGTACATATTACAGAGAGGGAGGTGCTGGAAGTCTTAACGCGCATCAAGGTAGATAAATCTCCGGGACCTGATGAAATGTATCCCAGGACGTTATGGGAGGTTAGGGAGGAAATTGCGGGTCCCCTAGCAGAGATATTTGAATCATCGACAACTACAGGTGAGGTGCCTGAAGGTTGGAGGGTAGCAAATGTTGTGCCTTTGTTTAAGAAGGGCGGCAGGGAAAAGCCTGGGAACTACAGACTGGTGAGCCTGACATCTGTAGTGGGTAAGTTTTAGAGGGTATTCTGAGAGACAGGATCTACAGGCATTTGGAGAGGCAGGGACTGATTAGGAACAGTCAGCATGGTTTTGTGAGAGGAAAATCATGTCTCACGAATTTGATTGAGTTTTTTGAAGGGGTAACCAAGAAGATAGATGAGGGCTGTGCAGTAGACGTGGTCTACATGGACTTTAGCAAAGCCTTTGACAAGGTACCGCATGGTAGGTTGTTACATAAGGTTAAATCTCACGGGATCCAAGGTGAGGTAGCCAATTGGATACAAAATTGGATTGACGACAGAAGACAGAGGGTGGTTGTAGAGGGTTGTTTTTCAAACTGGAGGCCTGTGACCAGCGGTGTGCCTCAGGGATCGGTGCTGGGTCCGCTGTTATTTGTTATTTATATTAATGATTTGGATGAGAATTTAGGAGGCATGGTTAGTATGTTTGCAGATGACACCAAGATTGGTGGCATTGTGGACAGTGAAGAAGGTTATCTAGGATTGCAACGGGATCTTGATAAATTGGGCCAGTGGGCCGATGAATGGCAGATGGAGTTTAATTTAGATAAATGTGAGGTGATGCATTTTGGTAGATCGAATCGGGCCAGGACCTACTCCGTTAATGGTAGGGCATTGGGGAGAGTTATAGAACAAAGAGATCTAGGAGCACAGGTTCATAGCTCCTTGAAAGTGGAGTCACAGGTGGATAGGGTGGTGAAGAAGGCATTCAGCATGCTTGGTTTCATTGGCCAGAACATTGAATACAGGAGTTGGGATGTCTTGTTGAAGTTGTACAAGACATTAGTAAGGCCACACTTGGAATACTGTGTACAGTTCTGGTCACCCTATTATAGAAAGGATATTATTAAACTAGAAAGAGTGCAGAAAAGATTTACTAGGATGCTACCGGGACTTGATGGTTTGACTTGTAGGGAGAGGTTGGATAGACTGAGACTTTTTTCCCTGGAGATTAGGAGGTTTAGGGGTGATCTTATAGAAGTCTATAAAATAATGAGGGGCATAGATAAGGTAGATAGGCAAAATCTTTTCCCAAAGGTAGGGGAGTCTATAACGAGGGGGCATAGATTTAAGGTGAGAGGGGAGAGATACAAAAGGGTCCAGAGGGGCAATTTTTTCACTCAAAGGGTGGTGAGTGTCTGGAACGAGCTGCCAGAGGCAGTAATAGAGGCGGGTACAATTTTGTCTTTTAAAAAGCATTTGGACAGTTACATGGGTAAGATGGGTATAGAGGGATATGGGCCAAGTGCAGGCAATTGGGACTAGCTTAGTGGTATAAACTGGGCGACATGGACATGTTGGGCCGAAGGGCCTGTTTCCATGTTGTAAACTTCTATGATTCTATGATTCTAAGTGAATGGGCAAGATGGTGGCAGATGGAGTAAAATGTGGGGAAGGGAGGTTCATGTTGGTCGGAAAAATTTTAAAAATGGAATTTTTTCAAATGGTGAGAAACTATTAAATGTTGGTATTCAGAGGGATTTGAACATGAAACACAGAAAGTTAACATGTAGGTACAGCAAGCAATTAGGAAGGCAAATTGTATGTTGTCCTTTATTGCAAGGGAGTTGGAGTACAAGAATAAGGAAGTCTTGCTGCAATTGTACAGGGCTTTGGTGAGACCACACCTGGAGTACTGTGTGTAGTTTTGCTCTCCTTACCAAAGGAAGGATATACTTGCCTTAGTGGCGGTGCAACGAAGGTTCACTAGATTAATTCCTGGGATGAGAGGGTTGTCCTATGAGGAGAGATTGAGTAGAATGGGCCTATACTCTCTGGAGTTTAGAAGAATGAGAGGTGATCTCATTGAAACATGTAAGATTCTGTGAGGGATTGACAGGGTAGATGCTGAGAGGATGTTTCCCCTGGCTGGAGAGTCTAGAACTAGGGGACATAGCCTCAGGATAAGGGGTCGGACATTTAGGACTGAGATGAGGAGGAATTTCTTCACTCAGAGGGTCGTATTTGGAATTCTCTACCCCAGATGTGGATATTGAGTCATTGAGCATATTCAAGACTGAGATCGATAGATTTTTGGACTCTAGGGAAATCAAGGGGTGTGGGGATTGGGCGGGAAAGTGGAGTTGAGTTCGAAGATCAGCCATGATTTTATTGAATGGTGGAGCAGGCTCAAGGGGCCATTTGGCCTACTCCTGCTCCTATTTCTTATGTTCTTATGAGCACATAATATCCACAAACAATAGTGGGGAGAACAGTTTTGCTCCCTTGAACAAAACTTCTATTGTTAATGTATCACTTTGACTGCGAGCACGTTTTACTAAAAAATATACATACCACACAGGCGGGGCTATGGTTTTGGCACTTCCAGTTTGGAGTAGCGAACAGACTGTGCATTGCTGCACAACCACAAGCTAAAGAATCGTATCTGAAGATCAAGAGCACTCAATTCTAGCTTGATCGGCTGTTGTTTCGTGGCTTCATATCATGCAATGTTTTGCAGATCAAAGTGCTAATCTTCCCGCAGACAAAGTGCATTCCAACTGTCTCGCCCTTTTGTTGAATACCGATATCTCTTTTTAAAAGAGTTAGTTCATCAGATCCAGTATCCGACACTGGGACCCCAAATGTATTTCTCTTTTTTTCTGTGTGTACATGTATGAAGAGAGCAAATCGTCAGGAAAAGAATGATCCTGTTAACCTTCACATGCTGCTTCTGATAAATCATGTTCTTTTTTGTTAAAGGCACAAAGGATCATGGAAATATACCCCACTTTAATAACATTAGGAATATCTACTCAACACAGGATATGTGTCCCATAATTAAAATAGCTAAAATGTTACATTTTTCTGCCAACATTTATCCCTCTACAAACACCTAAAACGCATGATCTGGACATTTATTACCTTGCTGTGCGCAAATTGGCTGCCGCATTTCCTACATTACAACGGTGACTGCACTTCAAAAGTACTTCAATGGTTGTAAAGCGCGTTGGGATGTCCTGAGACTGTTAAATACGTAATATAAATGCAAGTTCTTTCTTTCTTTCTTTACACCTGTTTACACCTTGTTTGAACAAGTTACGTTAAAAATGTTTTTATACTTGAAGTAGTTCTTTAAATTAGCTTTTATTTATGTTCTAACTCTAATACTACCAGGATCACCATTTTGAAATTGGGTTCCCAAACAAGCTACCCCATCATGCACTTATTTCAACAATCCAGTAACTTAGGATTTCATTAGTCTTTAGACTGCTGTTTATTTTTCATATGCATGACTGTGTCTACTGAAGGACGTTAATACAAATCCAGTATTGCTAAATCATCAATAATTTAACAGTAAGCCATTATTTTGTAACAACTGGAACAGCAAATTAAAGATCCTGAACTGAACTGATTTTAATGCATAGTTGTATATTATTACTTGACTTAAAACTGCAGATTGTACTGCAACAGAAGGTAGTCGCATAAATTTCTGGGTAGTCAGTCCATGTATAATATATTCCATATAGAACACACTTCCGGTAAATGTCACACCTACGCGGCACAGGGGAGGCAGCTGATTGGTGAGTAGTTCCGGTGAGTATTTCTACCATTTTACTGTAAGTAAAGTAATAAGAAAGGGAAGGTCTGCAGGTTTTATAGCAGGTAGTGTTATTTTTAGTGAACCTAGGTCCCTAGTATAGTTAACATTTTCTAATTTCAACGTAATTTAAAAGGGGTAACTAAGCTAAGGCAAGTCATGGCAGCAGACCTCGCACCCGTGATATGCCCCTTCTGCAAGATGTGGGAAGTCACGGACACTACCAGTGTCCCTGCCGACCATGTGTGCAGGAAGTGTGTCCACCTGCAGCTACTGACCGATCGTATCTCGGAGCTGGAGCTGCGGGTGGATTCACTGTGGAGCATCCGCGATGCAGAGAAACTCATGGATAGCACGTTTAGCGAGTTGGTCACACCGCAGGTAAAGGGTGTACAGGCAGGAAGTGAATGGGTGACCACCAGGCAGAGTAAGAGGTGCAGGCAGGTAGTGCAGGGGTCCCTTGTGGCCATCCCCCTCTCAAACAGGTATACCGTTTTGGATGCTGTTGGGGGAGATGGCTCACCAGGGGAAGGTGACAGCGGCCAGGTTCATGGCACCGTGGCTGGCTCTGCTGCACAGGAGGGCAGGAAAAAGAGTGGCAGAGCTATAGTGATAGGGGACTCGATTGTAAGGGGAATAGACAGGCGTTTCTGCGGACGCAACCGAGACTCCAGGATGGTATGTTGCCTCCCTGGTGCAAGGGTCAGGGATGTCTCGGAGCGGCTGCAGGACATTCTGGAGGGGGAGGGTGAACAGCCAGTTGTCGTGGTGCATATAGGTACCAACGATATAGGTAAAAAACGGGATGAGGTCCTACAAGCTGAATTTAGGGAGTTAGGAGTTAAACTAAAAAGTAGGACCTCAAAGGTAGTAATCTCAGGATTGCTACCAGTGCCACGGGCTAGTCAGAGTAGGAATGACAGGATAGCTAGGATGAATACGTGGCTTGAGAGATGGTGCAAGAGGGAGGGATTCAAATTCCTGGGCCATTGGAACCGGTTCTGGGGGAGGTGGGACCAGTACAAATTGGACGATCTGCATCTGGGCAGGACTGGAACCAATGTCCTAGGGGGAGTGTTTGCTAGTGCTGTTGGGGAGGGTTTAAACTAATGTGGCAGGGGGATGGGAACCGATGCAGGAAGTCAGTGGGAAGTAAAGTGGTGACAGAAACAAAAGGCAGTAAGGGAGAGTGTACTAAACATGACCGGACAGATGGTCTGAGAAAGCAGGGCAAAGTCCAAGGGAAGTCTAGATTAAACTGCATTTATTTCAATGCAAGAAGTCTGATGGGCAAGGCAGATGAACTCAGGGCATGGATGGGTACATGGGACTGGGATGTTATAGCTATTACTGAAACATGGCTAAGGGAGGGGCAGGACTGGCAGCTCAATGTTCCAGGGTACAGATGGTATAGGAAAGATAGAGCAGGAGGTAAGAGAGGATGGGGAGTTGCGTTCTTGATTAGGGAGAACATCACGGCAGTAGTGAGAGGGGATATATCCGAGGGTTCGCCCACGGAGTCTATATGGGTAGAACTGAAAAATAAGAAGGGAGAGATCACTTTGATAGGATTGTACTACAGACCCCCAAATAGTCAACGGGAAATTGAGGAGCAAATATGTAAGGAGATTACAGACAGCTGCAAGAAAAATAGGGTGGTAATAGTAGGGGACTTTAACTTTCCCAACATTGACTGGGACAGCCATAGCATTAGGGGCTTGGATGGAGAGAAATTTGTTGAGTGTATTCAGGAGGAATTTCTCATTCAGTATGTGGCTGGCCCGATTAGAGAGGGGGCAAAACTTGACCTCCTCTTGGGAAATAAGGAAGGGCAGGTGACAGAAGTGTTAGTGAGGGATCACTTTGGGACCAGTGATCATAATTCCATTAGTTTTAAGGTAGCTATGGAGAATGATAGGTCTGGCCCAAAAGTTAAAATTCTAAATTGGGGAAAGGCCAATTTTGATGGTATTAGACAGGAACTTTCAGAAGTTGATTGGGAGAGTCTGTTGGCAGGCAAAGGGACGTCTGGTAAGTGGGAGGCTTTCAAAAGTGTGTTAACTAGGGTTCAGGGTAAGCACATTCCTTATAAAGTGAAGGGCAAGGCTGGTAGAAGTAGGGAACTTTGGATGACTCGGGAGATTGAGGCCCTAGTCAAAAAGAAGAAGGAGGCATATTACATGCATAGACAGCTGGGATCAAGTGGATCCCTTGAAGAGTATAGAGATTGCCGGAGTAGAGTTAAGAGAGAAATCAGGAGGGCAAAAAGGGGACATGAGATTGCTTTGGCAGATAAGGCAAAGGAGAATCCAAAGAGCTTCTACAAATACATAAAGGGCAAAAGAGTAACTAGGGAGAGAGTAGGGCCTCTTAAGGATCAACAAGGTCATCTATGTGCGGAACCACAAGAGATGGGTGAGATCCTAAATGAATATTTCACATCGGTATTTACGGTTGAGAAAGGCATGGATGTTAGGGAACTTGGGGAAATAAATAGTGATGTCTTGAGGAGTGTACATATTACAGAGAGGGAGGTGCTGGAAGTCTTAACGCGCATCAAGGTAGATAAATCTCCGGGACCTGATGAAATGTATCCCAGGACGTTATGGGAGGTTAGGGAGGAAATTGCGGGTCCCCTAGCAGAGATATTTGAATCATCGACAGCTATAGGTGAGGTGCCTGAAGATTGGAGGGTAGCAAATGTTGTGCCTTTGTTTAAGAAGGGAGGCAGGGAAAAGCCTGGGAACTACAGACCGGTGAGCCTGACATCTGTAGTGGGTAAGTTGTTAGAGGGTATTCTGAGAGACAGGATCTACAGGCATTTGGAGAGGCAGGGACTGATTAGGAACAGTCAGCATGGTTTTGTGAGAGGAAAATCATGTCTCACGAATTTGATTGAGTTTTTTGAAGGGGTAACCAAGAAGATAGATGAGGGCTGTGCAGTAGACGTGGTCTACATGGACTTTAGCAAAGCCTTTGACAAGGTACCGCATGGTAGGTTGTTACATAAGGTTAAATCTCACGGGATCCAAGGTGAGGTAGCCAATTGGATACAAAATTGGATTGACGACAGAAGACAGGGTGGTTGTAGAGGGTTGTTTTTCAAACTGGAGGCCTGTGACCAGCGGTGTGCCTCAGGGATCGGTGCTGGGTCCGCTGTTATTTGTTATTTATATTAATGATTTGGATGAGAATTTAGGAGGCATGGTTAGTAAGTTTGCAGATGACACCAAGATTGGTGGCATTGTGGACAGTGAAGAAGGTTATCTAGGATTGCAACGGGATCTTGATAAATTGGGCCAGTGGGCCAATGAATGGCAGATGGAGTTTAATTTAGATAAATGTGAGGTGATGCATTTTGGTAGATCGAATCGGGCCAGGACCTACTCCGTTAATGGTAGGGCATTGGGGAGAGTTATAGAACAAAGAGATCTAGGAGTACAGGTTCATAGCTCCTTGAAAGTGGAGTCACAGGTGGATAGGGTGGTGAAGAAGGCATTCAGCATGCTTGGTTTCATTGGTCAGAACATTGAATACAGGAGTTGGGATGTCTTGTTGAAGTTGTACAAGACATTAGTAAGGCCACACTTGGAATACTGTGTACAGTTCTGGTCACCCTATTATAGAAAGGATATTATTAAACTAGAAAGAGAGCAGAAAAGATTTACTAGGATGCTACCGGGACTTGATGGTTTGACTTGTAGGGAGGGAGAGGTTGGATAGACTGAGACTTTTTTCCCCGGAGAGTAGGAGGTTTAGGGGTGAACTTATAGAAGTCTATAAAATAATGAGGGGCATAGATAAGGTAGATAGTCAAAATCTTTTCCCAAAGGTAGGGGAGTCTATAACGAGGGGGCATAGATTTAAGGTGAGAGGGGAAAGATAAAAAAGGGTCCAGAGGGGCAATTTTTTCACTCAAAGGGTGGTGAGTGTCTGGAACAAGCTGCCAGAGGCAGTAGTAGAGGCGGGTACAATTTTGTCTTTTAAAAAGCATTTGGACAGTTACATGGGTAAGATGGGTATAGAGGGATATGGGCCAAGTGCAGGCAACTGGGACTAGCTTAGTGGTATAAACTGGGCGACATGGACATGTTGGGCCGAAGGGCCTGTTTCCATGTTGTAAACTTCTATGATTCTATGATATGATTCTACTTCGTCCAACACTTTTCCCATAACTCTGAATTGATAACACTCCTATTGTTATAAAACAATCTATCCTCCAATTCACTATGACAACACCATGGGAGATCTGCTAGTTTATATTTACTTTTCTTTCAGCCTTAAAGTTGCCAACACATGCATTAGAAAGTGGGAGTTAATGGAGGTTAAATGCAAAATTTTATCCAGATACATACTTTATGCAGCTAAAATATACCAATGTGGCAAGTACAGTTTTAAAAAACCATTAATTTTGGCTTCTACACTGTAACTTGTAAAACAATCATAAACTACAAAATTGGGGCAGAAAAGCCTCAATGGTGATCTCGTAAAAGTAATCAAGGTCCTAAAGGGTATAGACAAAATAATTGTGAATATGTTCAACATAGTTACAGATTCTACACGGGGGGTGCAGTCTCAAATTTAGAAAAGAGTAGGTGAAAAGACAGTTCAGATTTGACAAATTTTTGCAGAGAGTGATAAATGTATCAAATTAACTAGTGGGGACTGATTATATCAGCAAATTTAAGTGGGAGTTGGATAAATACCTGGATAAATGACCGCAAGGACATTTGAAGGTACTTCACGCTGCCCTTGATGAGCTCTAAATGATGGGACTTCACTTGGCATCAAGATCTCAAAATCGTCCATCAATTTCTCACATTTACATATACTTTTAGTGCAATATTTGATGATTATTAATTAGGTGTTCACGTGAGGAATTGAGTAATAATATCAATGCAAAACATTCAAATAACAAATGTTCACTATACCTTAAGATGGGGTGTCCAACCAAAGCAGTAAAACCACCTATGGCCCCTGAACCCTGGCAAGATGACCCACAAAGCTCAGGCAACTCAACCCTATTTTTGCTTGTATTTTTAATTTGCTGGTTTATCCTGTTTCAATCTGTGGACCTGGAGCTGTTACCTCATTGATAGATAAATCCTAAACCAGTACACTAATATTTGTTAGTATCAGCAACTGATGATATATGCAAATTATAAAGGAAGAAAAATCTTCCATTTATATAGCGTCTTCCACATCCTCAGGACATCCCAAAGCACCTCACAGCCAATTAAGTTCTTTTGAAGTGTAGTCACTGTTGTAATGTAGGCAAATGCAGTAGCCAATTTATGCACAGCAAGGTTCCATAAACAGCAATGAGATAAATGACCAGATAAACTTTTTTGGTGGTGTTAGTTGAGGGATAAATGTTGGCCAGGACACTGAAAAAACTCCCCTGCTCTTCTTCAAGTGCCATGGGTTTTTTTTCGTCTACCCGAACAGGCAGACGTGGCCTTGGTTTAACATCTCATTCTCTCTCTGAGAGTGTAGTCCTCCCTCAATATTGCACTGAAGTATCAGCTTGGATTATGTGCTCAAGACTCTGGAGCAGAACTTCAACCCCACTCCATAATAGGAATTTTATTTGTGGCCCTGACGCCCCATGATATTTGCCTATGTGACCCATGAAGACAAAAGTTTGGGCACCCCTGTCTTAAGAACATGAGAAGACATGGAATAGGAAAAGACCCATTTGGCCCATCATACCTTTTTGTTCCACAGACCATGTACCATGTCTCCATCATGAAATCTACCCTACCTGTTTCATCTGCGAGCAAATGTTGTACATATTCTTTGACCTCCAAAGATTATCATGCAAAATCTAGTCGTTGACTTGTGCCTTGTAGGTGTGTGATGGAATACGCTCCACCACCTGCTGCAAGATGACCTGCAAATAACATCTGGAACAGGATGGCTCTTCCCATAGAAGTGACGGATTCCACAGCACGAAGTATTCATGATACCTGATTGATCCAAGCCAGCCCAGAGGACCGTCTGTCACCTTAGACAGCTTGCAGTGCACACATGTATCAAACAAGTGACAAATGCAATTTTGCAAGAAGCAACACCATCATCACTTTGGAAAGGAGACATCATCTGGATAGGGCATGGAGCTTTTCCTGGGTGGCACGTTTCCCTCAACATAGTGAAGATGTGGTATGAAAGCTTCACACATCAACTGCATAGCCTTCATTAACATAAAGAGTTTGCACTCAATTACCATACAGGTGGTATCTGACCACAGAAACACTGTCATGCACTTTAATAGCCATTTCCAGGAAACAGCCATGCTGCCTTCATTGCACAGCCCCTCTGCAGTTTCTCTGCCATCTCCCCCTGTCCTCCAAGTTCGTCTCATCCATAAAATCTAGCTCCTGCTTCCTTGATCCCTTTCCCACTCAACTCCTGAACGTCCATCTCCGCCTCCTGTCCCCAATGCTAAATCACATTTCCCATGGTTCCCTCTCCTCAGGCACTGCCCCCTACCCCCTTCAAAAACAGTACAATCGCCCCCTTCTCAAAGAGCCCACCCTTGACCCTCTATCATTGCCAACTACTAATGCACCTCCAATTTCTCTGTCTCCTCTAAGCTTTGAATATGTCATCACCTCCCAGGTCCATGTCCATCTCTCTCATAACTTCCTGTTCAATTCCCTCCAGTACATCTTTTGCCCTTCCCAAAACAGCCCAAATCAAAGTCATGAACAACATCCTCTGCATTTAACTGGTGCTTTAACCCTCCTTGATCTCTCTGCAGTGTTGACCACGCCATCCTAGTCCAACTCCTCTTCCCATTGTCCAGCTCTGTGGACCATCCTCACGCAATTCCACTCCTACATGACCAGTACGAAGTGGATGAGCCCTTTAACTCGCACTCCAGCAGGGTCCTTACCGACAGCATCGTGAGGTGCTGAGTGTTTATCAGATGGCGTGTCAAGCATGTGGCAGACCAATTTCCCAAAAGGGTGCTACACTGAGCTTAGGACTCTTATTTTAATATTATAATCAGGCTTTTTAATAGTTCCGGCATATATCCTAGACACCTATTGAAGGGATGGGCATGCACAAATCACTCATCATATTGGACCCTTACGCACTTGTTTTATGGCTATAAAACAGGCACAGGTGATCAAATTTTTAGGCCCCCGTCTTGGATACCCTCTTCCAGCTCAAGACTAGGCAACCCAAAGCCATAGTCTTCAGGCCCCACCCCAAACCCTGCTCCCTTGCTTCTGATTCCATCCCCTTCCCCGGACACTGTCATAGGCTGAACCAGACTGTTCACAACCTTGGTGTTCTGTTCAGCTGAGTTTCTGACCCCGTATCTTCTCCATCACAAAGATTGCCTACTTCCACTTCTGTAACATTGCTCGCCTCCACCTCTGAAACCCTTATACATGCCTTTGTCACCACCCAGACTCAATTACACCTACTGTCTCCTTGCTGACCTCCCATCCTTCACCACCCCCCCCCCCCATATACTTCAACTTGTCCAATACTCTGCTGTATGTATCATGTCCCACTCTAAGTTCTCAGTGAACTACAATGACTCACTTCCAACACCGTGAATTTAAAATTTAATCCCCATCTTTGGATGAGAATCTTCCAACACCTTAAATTCTTAAATTTAAAATTTCACCTCAGTTTTGAATCTCTGCATGATTTTGCTCCCATCCTATTTTGCAATCTTCTCCAGCTCTATATCCATTCATCAGCCTTTTTTTTCTTTTTATTCATCAGCCTTGGTTCTGCTCAGTGGAATTCCCTTCCTAGTGCCTTCACCTTTTCACCCCTCCCTCCTCCTTTAAAAGCTCCTCTAAACCCACCTCACCCCAACTAACCTCTTTTTTTCTGGCTCAGCATCTAGTTTCCATACACTTATCTGTGAAGCGTTTTTTTTACAGTCAAGGTCATATATCAATGCAAATTATCGTTGTTATGTGTGCATTATTTTAAGGAGAAGAAACACGGGGTGGATGGCTTTTAGGGGAAGCAGGCTATCCTCTGCATCGATGGCCTTAACAGCAGAGGCCTGGAGACCTCAGCATTTGTTTGCTAGCTCCACTTTCAAGAAAAGTGTGCCGTACAGCTTTGACACAATGAGTGAGTGGAAAAGGACAGTGTTAGTGCACAACGTTTCAACTCGCACCTGACAAGAAGGAATTACTACTTTGCAGTGTAACTCAACCAGTGTAAAGCCAACTTTTGAAGAATTAAATATCCAGCCCTCCATCCATCTTTTACCATCAGTGACCACCAGTATGAAGGTATTTCATTTTTATTAATTTGTAGGAGGGGGACTTTAGATACAAATAAGTCCGCCGTTTTTCTTTGTAATTATTTTATATTGTATTTAAGGTGGTGCAAATTCGAGCTGCACAAAATGATTTCATGCCTAGAATGAAACCAACATGTAGATCAAAAAGGGAAAATGCGCCATTAAGACACGGCCTCCCTCTCGCAGCGGGTAAACCCCGGTTAAGATTTTATCTCGAACTCCAACAAGTGCCGTACAGTTTTTAAGAAATCCTGTTTCAGTTTTCTTTCAAGCTGTTTGCTCCTATTCATATTTCTATCCCTTATGTTGCACATTAACTCAAGTGGACATGAAGTTAGATTTCACAAGACATGTTCTATTAGGTCTGTGTCAGGTGAGGGGGAACGGTGCTTATTGTTAAACTGGAGAATTAAAGTTTTGACCTGACCCACATATTTGCTCTAAGTCATGTTAGATACAGATTGTTTTCGGCTTTGGCTGGGTTATATACCTCTGTTGGTGCAAAAACGAAAGCAATGTTTACAGTGCTGGCGACAAGTGTTGCAGCCTGCGGCCAGTCACCTGGTGCGGTTTTGTGAAGCGGCACTGAGACAGGCGAGACCCGGGTTGGTGTTTACTGCTCCATTTAATATCTGAGACCTTTGAATACCTTTATACACAAGAGCTACATTCAACTCATTTCAAGTTAGCCAGAAGTCAAGAATCGACAAGCACCGAAAGCGAACAGCTTGGGGTATGGCTAAAGATTGGATTTCTCAGGTTAAACACAAACAAAAAAGCATGTAAAAGGTTATCAAATAATTCATAAACCCTGATATTCCTACAAGTGCTCTGCTGGAATGCGGAAATTCTACTAATTGAGACTACGTTGTTCCATTAAAATGTTTCAAATGAAAAAGAAATACACACACATATTTAAAACCAAATCCTAACTCAGGGTCTGAATCCCTCTGTCACCCTTCTCTGGTCCACACATCCTAAATAAGTTTCTGAAGACCACCCCCACCCCGCCATAGCTAATTCTAGCAAACTCTTTATGAAGATATTAACAACTTGGCTGGAAACAGAGGATATTTTACAGAGACAGTTACCCATGTCTCACACACAGGACCTGAAGTTCTGATCTTAACAGCCTCCTCTGGGATTGAGTTTCTCCACTATTTAGGTGGTTGTGGAGGCCATCAAGCCCCTCGAGCCTCTTCCGCCATTCAATGAGATCATGGCTGATCTGTGACCTAACTCCATATACCCACCTTAGCCCCATATCCCTTAATACCTTTGGTTAACAAAAATCTATCAGCCTCAGGTTTAAAATTAACAATTGAGCTAGCATCAACTGCCATTTGTGGAAGAGAGTTCCAAACTTCTCCCACTTTTTGTGTGTAGAAGTGTTTCCTAAGTTCACTCCTGAAAGTCCTGGCTCTAATTTTTAGGCTACGTCCCCGAGTCCTAGACTCCCCAACCAGCGAAAATAGTTTCTCTCTATCGACCCTATCAGTTCCCCTTAATATCTTGAAAACTTCAATGAAATCACCCCTTAGTCTTCTAAATTCCAGGGAATATAACCCTAGTTTGTGCAATCTCTCCTTGTAATATAACTCTTGGAGTTCGGGTATCATTCTAGTAAATCAACGCTGCACTCCCTCCAAGGCCAATATATCCGCCCTAAGGTACGGTGCACAGAACTGAACACAATACTCCAGGTGTGGCCTAACCAGGGCTTTGTATAGCTGTAGCATAACTTCTATCCCCTTGTATTCTAGTCCTCTAGGTATAAAGGCCAGCATTCCATTAGCCTTTTTGATTCTTTTCTGTACCCGTCCATGACATTTTAATGATCTATGTACATGGACCCCTAAGTCTCTTTGGACCTCCACAGTTACAAGCTTTTCACCATTTAGAAAGTGCTCTGATCTATCCTTTTTAGGTCTTTCTAGGACATCACACTTGCCTACATTGAAATCTACTTGCTACAGTTTTGCCCATTCACTTAACCTATTAATATATCTCTGTAATTTTGTGCTTCCATCTACACTGCTTACAATGTTGCCTATCTTTGTGTCATCAGCAAACTTGGATATGTGGCTCTCTATCCCATCATCTAAGTCGTTAATAAATAGTGACTAATTGAGGCCCCAACACAGATCCCTGTAGGACATCACTAGTCACATCCTGCCAATTTGAATACCTGCCCATTATCCCTACTCTCTGTCTCCTGCTGCTCAGCCAATTTCCTAACCAGGTCAATAATTTGCCCTTAATTCCATGAGCTTCAGTACAACAGCCAGAGAGGAATTTAAGACGAACATTAAGTGCTTTGGCACGATAAAGCTATAGCCCCCCCGGTGGAATTCATACCTCCTACCCTCTAAAGTTTAAAATGTGGAGGGCAATTGTGCCAACTATTCATTATCACATTAGTTTCATTTTGGATTCCAGAGTCTAAAAGGCAAAGATCACCATTCTGCATTTCTTCTAGTCACTTACTACTTGGGTGGTGATACTCGAGATCCCAAAGTCTGATTTTTGGATTTTTTTTCCCACTCATGAAGGGATCAGAGCAGCATCCCAGAGCCTGAAAAGATCCCGGAATGCTTCAGTGCTGCATGCTCCACCTTTGATGGTCCAAAACCGACGGATGAAATGGAATTTTGCATTTCGACCAGGGACTTTGGGAAAGTATAAAATACAAAACGATTCAAAATAAAATGACAGCTTCTTACTCTATTACTAAATTATTTGTCAAACGTAGAAACTGACTTTTCAGGGAAGAAAATCATATTTAAATCGTTCACTAATCTACTTTTTAGTATATTCATAATACATAAGTAAAGGCTTTAGCGTCTGCCAGCTAGAGCGATGTTAAGTCAACTACAAGACTGTTTTAATAACATTGTGCAAAATGCAAAGGACTTTTGCCTGTTGAAGGACAGTCAATCAGTTTCTACGGTCATTTCTGTGCAGTTTCATTTGTTTCTCCAAGGGGTAAGAGTGGATTCCAGGATTCAGTGTTGAATCAGACATCTTTTCCAAAATTAACCTACAGTAGGGAAGATGTCAAGTTATTGTCAATGTATTCACGAAACAACGTAAGTGAACTAGAAACCCAATTCCGAGCCACAGTAGGGCATGTCAGATCTTAACCCTGATCCCTTTAGGTGAATCCAGATTTCCTAGAATCATAGAAAGTTACGGTACAGATGGAGGCCAATTTCTAGGACAATCACAGTAGAACTATGCTGCATAAAAGATCCCGTGCCACTATTTCGAAGAAGAGCAGGGGAGTTCTCCTCGATGTCCAGTCCAATATTTATTCCTCAACCAACATCACTAAAACAGATTATCTGGTCATTATCATGTTGCTGTTTGTGGGACCTTGCTGTGCGCAAATTGGCTGCCGTGTTTCCCACAATACAACAGTGACTACACTTCAAAAGCATTTCATTGGCTGTAAAGCGCTTTGGGTCGTTCTGAGGTCGTGAAAGGCACTATATAAATGCAAATTCTTTCTTTCTTTAATTTCAAGAGCGCTTTATTCCACTGTTCATAGTCATGTGGAAAACGATCGCCAAGGGTAAATGGATTGTAGCTCCTCATTGGAACATAGGAATTGCTAGACAAATTCCACATTCACCTGAGGAAGGAGGAAGCCTCCGAAAGCTTGTGGAATTTAAAATAAATTTGTTGGACTATAACTTGGTGTTGTGAAATTGTTTACAATAGACAAAAAAAGACCAAGGTCCATCTTGTCTGCCTAATATCACCCTATTAGTTGCATCATACAATCATAATGGAGTTGTTGACTGATCATAGCAATCAATCTTATAGAAGTCTATAAAATAATGAGGGGCATAGATAAGGTCGATAGTCAAAATCTTTTCCCAAAGGTAGGGGAGTCTATAACGAGGGGGCATAGATTTAAGGTGAGAGGGGAGTGATACAAAAGGGTCCAGAGGGGCAATTTTTTCACTCAAAGGGTGGTGAGTGCCTGGAACGAGCTGCCAGAGGCAGTAGTAGAGGCGGGTACAATTTTGTCTTTTAAAAAGCATTTGGACAGTTACATGGGTAAGATGGGTATAGAGGGATATGGGCCAAGTGCAGGAAATTGGGACTAGCTTAGTGGTATAAACTGGGCGACATGGACATGTTGGGCCGAAGGGCCTGTTTCCATGTTGTAACTTCTATGATTCTATGATTCTATAATCTCTATCAATTACCAACATGAGTTGAGGAAAATCTGCAGTGGTGGAGGGCTGCGGAAACCATAGATCCAAAGTCACCCTTTTCCTCCCAAGCCTGCTACACTTACCACGTCATGTCTCAAATTACTCATGTACTGTATCGCAAAATGTTATTTTCTGAAAGAGTGGTCACTTTGTGTAGTTTTGTCAAGTTTTAAGAGACAGCAAAGTAATAACCCACTAAGTCATCTGAATGTCCAGATTAGCTAGTTAGATATATATAGTTACTTATACTCGAACTTATAAAACCGAAAGACAGAATCATAATTTTACTGCTGTTCCTACATCTTTCAGCCACATTCTAGAAACCTCGCCTTTCTTAACCGCAACAGTCAAGATTAATAACAAAGCAAACGCTTTTAAAAATCCCCTAATGAATATTGAGCTGGTACTTTGAAGTTTATTAGCAAAGTAGCACCTGCAGCACTGACGAAAAGTATGGCACAAATCCGAGAGGAACCATCCCCGGAAATATTAAACTTATGAAAGAATGATTGTACAATATCATTGACTTCAATGGAGAGTAAAATCGGGCGGGGTGTAGAGCTAGCATTGCACCCGATCCTGGCAGTTTCCCAATGGGTGGGTTAGGTTAAAATTGGCCCCAAAATGTCAGTTTATGGACGCTATTTCCCTAACCTTCAGCTTTAGAGTGTTTGATTATTAATGTCAATACTTATAGCTTTACAATCTTTAATCCCAATTTTTTTCCCTTGGAATTTTCTCCCTTCCTCTCTTGGAAGTGCTGACTCCTGCTGGGCTACAGTTCCACAGGAACCAGGAGCCCTATAGCTTCTTACCCTGGAGCCATTCTTCATGTGTGAACCTAAACCTAGAGACTGGCAGATTAGACTGTGGAGGCGATCACAGCCAAGTCTGATCCTGCACTCATCTGACATCAACATATGTGTTCCTTCCAGCAGAGGTCACCTGATAGCAATCAGGTTGACATCCCCCCGCTCCCCGTCCCTAGGCACTGAGGCCAACTGCAGTGTTGAAAAGGGACACAGAACCAACCTGGGTAATTATAGTTTAACCTGGGTAATTATAGTTTAACCTGGGTAATTATAGTTTAACCTGGGTAATTATAGTTTAACATCTGTGGTTGGGAAAATTTCCAAATCTTTTAATTAAAGATGAAATTACTAAATATCTAGATGAAGAGAACACAGTTAGAAGCAGCCAACATGGATTTCAGAAAGGAGGATTGTGATTGACAAACCTGATAGGGTTCTTTGGGGAGGTGACTATGGTGGATGAGGGAAATGCAGTGGCTGTGATGTGTCAGCCTTGGCTCAGTGGTAGCACTCTCGCTTCTGAGTTAAAAGGTTGTGGGTTCAAGTCCCACTCCAGGAGACTTGAGCATGTAGTCCAGGCTGGCGCTCCAGGGCAGCACTGAGGGAGTACCGCACTGTACTTTCAGATGAGACGTTAAAACTGTGCTCTCTCAGGTGGATGTAAAAGATCCCATGACACTATTTCAAAGAAGAGCAGCTGAGTCCTACCTAATGTCCTGGCCAATATTTATCCCTCAACCAACATCACTAAAATCAGATAATCTGCTTATTACCATATCACTGTTTATGGGACCTTGCTGTGCACAAATTGGCTGCCACATTTCCTACATTACAATAGTGACTACACTTCAAAAGTACTTCATTGACTGTAAAGCGCTTTGCGATGTCCTGAGGTCATGAAACGTGCTACATAAATGCAAGTCATTCTGACTTTCAGAAAGCCTTTGACAAGGTACTATCACACACAAGACTATTGGAGAAGATTAAGGGGTATGGAGTTAGGGGGAGTGGGTGTAGCAAATTGAATTAAAAACTGGTTAGAATGGAAGAAACGGAGAGTAGGAGTTAATGGCAATTTCTCAGTGCTTGGAGCGAGTTAACATTGGGAAAGGTGAAGCTTCTTTGGGTCCCACCAAAAGCTCCTGGTTTAAGCCATCTACTTGGCTGTTTACTCAGGTTGAAATAAATGGTGTGCAACCTTATTGTCCTGCTCAACCCTCAGCTGAGCTTCAAGCCCCATATCCTGTCCACTACCAAGACAGCATACTTTGCATCTTTACCCATCTCCACCCAGGCAAATGGAATGCTGGCCTTTATATCTAGAGGACTAGAGTACAAGGGGGCAGAAGTTATGCTGCAGCTATACAAAACCCTGGTTAGACCGCACCTGGAGCACTGTGAGCAGTTCTGGGCACCGCACCTTCGGAAGGACATATTGGCCTTGGAGGGAGTGCAGCGTAGGTTTACTAGAATGATACCCGGACTTCAAGGGTTAAGTTACGAGGAGAGATTACACAAATTGGGGTTGTATTCTCTGGAGTTTCGAAGGTTAAGGGGTGATCTGATCGAAGTTTATAAGATATTAAGGGGAACGGATAGGGTGGATAGAGAGTAGCTATTTCCGCTGGTTGGGGATTCTAGGAGTAGGGGGCACAGTCTAAAAATTAGAGCCAGACCTTTCAGGAGCGAGATTAGAAAACATTTCTACACACAAAGGGTTGTAGAAGTTTGGAACTCTCTTCTGCAAACGGCAATTGATACTAGCTCAATTGCTAAATTTAAATCTGAGATAGATAGCTTTTTGGCAACCATAGGTATTAAGGGATATGGGCCAAAAGCAGGTATATGGAGTTAGATCACAGATCAGCCATGATCTTATCAAATGGCGGAGCAGGCACGAGGGGCTGAATGGCCTACTCCTGTTCCTATGTTCCATAGCTCAAGGCCTTTGCCATTGAAATGTTTATAGAATCATAGAAATTTACTGCACAGAAGGAAGCCATTCAGCCCATCTGTGTCTGTGCCGGCCGAAAAAGAGCTTGCCAGCCTAATCCCACTTTCCAACTCTTGGTCCGTAGCCTTGTAGGTTACGGCACTTCAAGTGCATATCCAGGTACTTTTTAAATGAGTTGAGGGTTTCTGCCTCTACCATCCTTTCAGACAGTGAGTTCCAGACCCCTACCACCCTTTCGGTGAGAAAATTTCTCCTCAACTCCCCTCTAATCCAATTTAAATCTATGCACCCTGGTTATTGACCTGTCTGCTAAGGGAAATAGATCCTTCCTATCCACTCTATCTAGGCCCCTCATAATTTGGTACACCTCAATTAAATCTCCCCTCAACCTCCTCTGTTCCAAAGAAAACAACCCCAGTCTATCCAATCTTTCCTCATAGCTAAAAGTCTCCAGTCCTGGCAACATCCTCGTAAATCTCCTCTGTACCCTCTCTAGTGCAATCACATCTTTCCTGTATTGTGATGACCAGAACTGTACGCTGTACTCTAGCTGTGGCCTAGTGTTTTAAACAGTTCTAGCATAACCTCCCTGCTCTTATATTCTATATCTCAGCTAATAAAGGACAGCATTCCATATGTCTTCTTAAGTACCCTATCTACCTGTCCTGCTACCTTCAGGGATCTGTGGACATGCACTCCAAGGTCCCTCTGTTCCTCTACACCTCTCAGTATCCTACCATTTATTGTGTACTCCCTTGCCTTGTTTGTCCTCCCCAAATGCATTATCTCACACTTCTCTGGATTGAATTCCATTTGCCACTTTTCTGCCCACCTGACCAGTCCATTAATATCTTCCTGCAGTCTACAGCTTTCCTCCTCACTATCAACCACACAGCCAACTTTTGTATCATCTGCAAGCTTCTTAATTATGCCCCTTACATTTAAGTCTAAATCATTGATATATACCACAAAAAGCAAGGGACCTAGTATAGAGCCCTGTGGAACCCCACTGGAACCAGCCTTCCAGTCACAAAAACATATATATTTTCATAACCTCAAGAGTAGACTTCTCAAACGCCCTCCTTTCTAGTGTCCTGAGCTCCTTCCTATACTAAACTCCAACTTGTCTAACACTCTCCCACCCGCAACCTGTCCTGCACTAAGTCCCACTCATCCATCGCCTCTGTCCTTGCTGACCTCCACTGACTCCCCATCTGCTAATGCATTGAATTCAAAATTCTTGTCCTCATTTACAAATTCTCTATAGTACCTTTGTAACCTCTTCCAGGCCTACACCTAGTTTGCATCCTATGGCCCTCTAACTTTGGGCTCCTATATGACACGATTCTCTAGCATTCTTCACTTGGTGGCAGAGCACTTAGTGGTCCAGGTCCCATCTCTGGAACTTCCTCCCCAACCCTCTTTTCCTTGCTACTTCCCTCCCCACCCTTAAAAGCCTCCTCAAAATCTATCTTTTTGACTAAGCCTTTGATCAATTCTCCTAATTCTTTGATTATCACTCAGTTGGGACATTTTATGACATTAAACACACTGCACAAATTAAAGTTGTTATTGGGACATTCTGGTCTGTATGGCTCAGTACTAAATAATCCCAAAGCTTATTATATCTTTCTGCACCTGTAGCTAATCTATGCAACACTAAGAGCATGCTTGCACTATATTCATTGATATGGTTCTTTTCCTTTGCTCAAGTACAGTACATACTTGTTAATAATATCTATTTGATGGTCTTCGATCCTCTTCAGATATTGGTCTAAATAAATAAATGAAAGAGCAATTACGTTAACGTAAGAGGTAGCAATTCTTTTAAAAAATTTATTATCATTTCATAACTGACGTTAGGCATTAATAGGTGCCATGCCTTCAAAAATAAAAAAACAGCCCTAAATTGCAAAACAATGGGGATGCACAGTAAGATAGGTATAGACAAAAAAGTTGTCAGATAAAGACTTATTTCTTGTATTTTACACGTATCACACCTTGGTAAGTGATTTTCTGAAAACTGAATAAAGTGTTGGTACAGGTCTATCCCTGAAATACTTTAATAGGAACAAATTGCTTTCCTGTAAGCCTCATTACTAAATATATACTGTGTATTTAAAATACTGTTCACATTCCAGGTTTAAATCCTAGTTAACCAAATATTGTCTGATGTGACTTACATCTATTTACTTAATACAAAATAACTGGAAATACACATTTAAAATTAAACTGATCAACATTTATATGATCCCTAAAATACCTCCCCCCACAGCTGTGCTAGCATTGGTTATTATATATTAAATTCTTAAATAATGGTGAATTAGTAAGTATGATTTATGTTTATTTTGGACAATATGGTAAAGACTATCTGTGCTATTGATTAAATTTAGATATGGCCCAAATTAACCTTATAAAGCTTTCATTTGATTAAAATGTGATCTCAAATGAAGGAACAATGTTCTTAATCTAGATTTAAATTGGAAATGCATTGTTCTTGTTTTCAATTGGTATTTTTGTAAATCAGTATAGAGTGAATTAACTTGAATTGAGAATACTTGTGAGGATAATATTTATTCTGCTTTTATTTTATTTGTCAATGGGCCACAAATCTCCTGTAGCTGGGAAAGTAGGTGGATATACTGTCTTCATGTCGCTGCCAAAGCTATTCTTCAGTGGGCTGCTAAGAGACCTGCAGTAGAAGTCCAGCAATGGCATAGGAACATGAGAAAGTATGGAACAAGAAAAGTCTGCTCTTTTTACAGGCAACCTATTATGGATTCTTTCTGATTAATTTAACCATCTGAGGGAAAGTTTTGTACAAATATTACCTGATCCCCAAAGACAATCAAGCAAAATTTCTGAATATTAATCCATTCTAACATCTCCATAGTTCAGCCATGATCTACCACCTTCCATAAGCACACCTCTCTCTGCTCTTGACCTCAGCAACACATAAACCACTATATCCATGGAGTATTTGATTGTCTTAATCTGTAATTATCCCCATAACCTTTAATCCCATTCCCAACCAGATATGGCTGAATCTATGATCTTCCTCTCCTTGAAGGGAAATGCCTTCCCTCCACCTTTTTTGTATATCATATCCAGAACCTCAGAACTGATAGCATTCAACGATTGCTAAACAGTGATTCCTTTTAAGAACAATCCCATAAATTAGGTGATGTCCATAGGGTTATGTTTTTGTGAGAGTGAACTTAATGGAAAATTGGTGTCGCTATAATTGTGCACCTGGCAACCTTTGACCTTTACCATGGTGTCATGCAAAACATTCATCATAAGTTGGCAAGAAAACAATAACAATCTGTGACACACATGGAATAGACTGGTTCAGATATGGTTTTGTACAAAATATTGAGTTTAATATGTAGAATTATGAATATTTGGGAATGAGCAATAATGCTGTGCTTTATTGCTGTGGAGCGCAGCGAAGGTTCACCTGACTGATCCCTGGGATGACAGGACTGTCATATGAGGAGAGATTGGGTCGACTCGGCCTGTATTCACTTGAGTTTAGAAGAATGAGAGGGGATCTCATTGAAACATACAAAATTCTGACAGGGCTAGACAGACTGGATGCAGGGAGGATGTTTCTCCTGGCTGGGGGGTCCAGAATGAGGGGTCACAGTCTCAGGATACAGGGTAGAACATTTAGGACTGAGATGAGGAGAAATTTCTTCACTCAGAGGGTGCTGAACCTGTGGAATTCTCTACCACAGAAGGCTGTGGAGGCCAAGTCACTGAATATATTTAAGAAGGAGCTAGATAGATTTCTAGACACAAAAGGCATCAAGGGGTATGGGGAGAGAGCGGGAATATGGTATTGAGATAGAGGATCAGCCATGATCATATTGAATGGCAGAGCAGGCTCGAAGGGCCGAATGGCCTACGCCTGCTCCTATTTTCTATGTTTCTATGTTTATTTGGGCAGTTCTAGTAGTATCATTAGAAAAAGTTTGACTAGTTTACAGATATTAACAGTAACCCCAATATTAACTTCAGCCACATAACTGATACTCTACCACCAACATTTTTAATACAGAGGGTGTGAGATATTGTATTCGGCTTCAAAACAGCTGGATGCAAATGGGATTGAAGGTGAGAGAATTAAATTATAGACTGAGATAATCAGATACTCCATGCAACACAATAGTGTACCCTTGGGGATGGGTTGAGGGAAAGGGATTCAATGTTGACCGTGGAAAGCAGTTGGCTAGGATTGAATAGTGGAGTTGTGAGAAAGGATGAATATTTTGGAGTTTAGTTTGACTATCTTTGGGAATAGACAGCATTATGCCGAGCCTTCCCTCTAAAATATAAACGGGGTTGACTCAGGATACGTTGGACTGTATGTGGTTTGTTTCCACATCAAGAGTGTGTTTGATCAATCAAATGCTTTTCTGTTCTGTGCATTCTTGTGTCCTTAAAATAAACCTACAGGTAGGAAGGAATAATTACCTTATTGAGGGGTTCAGATTATGCTTTACTCTTCAGCTGCATCTAACTGCTCTAGTGCCACTTTCCTGCCCTTTCTCCATATTCTTCCTTCTGGAATATATATCCAAGTCCCTTTTAAATTATGTTTTAGACTCTGCCTAACAGCCACTGTTGGCAAGGCATTTCACCTTCTAATAATCCTCTGTGTGAAAACATTTTTAAAAACTTTCCCCTTCACTCTTCTAGTGATGTTCCAGAGTGTATACTCCTATGTTACCAATTCGCCAACCAGTGGAAGCAATTTTTCACTTTTTAATCACCTCAAAATATTTATAATGATAAAAATCTTTATTTGATCCTCCCTTAACCTTGTCAGCTCCAGTTAAAAAAGAACAGATTTTCAAGCCTTTCTTCATAAATGTAGCCTTCCCTTACTGGTAACAGTCTAGTGAATCTTCACTACAGCCTTTCAATGGTTCTGATATCCTTCCTATAATGGGATGTCCAGAACTGCTCACAGTGCTCCAATTGTGGCCTAACCAAAGTTTCATAATTTCCTTGTTTTTATATTCAATGCCCTTATACATAAAACCTGGAATTGTGTTTGCTTTTTTATGACCTTTTTTTTAACTTGCATTCCAACCATTAAAGATCATTGTATCTACATCCCAATATCTCTCTGTTTCTCCACTCTGTTAAGAGACTTAACCATTATTGTTCCTTTTCTTAAAATGTGCTGCTTCATATTGTAATGTTGAGAATTTTTTTACAGGGTATATGAAATTTATTTTTAGGATTCCTTTCAATAGAACTTTTATAACTGTAAACCAAGTAAGATATTCTCTTTCCTGAGCTCTGTATAAATTGCCCTGTGTGCTTCCCCCTTCTTCCTGTATCCTTAACCTGTTGAAATCACACAAACTCCTAGTCTTACTTATTCTACCCAGGGCCTCAAAACCATGGAACACCTCATCTCCTTTTATCTTCATTTCCTCCTACAAACTTGAAGCTTTTATATCCCACACCTGAGGCCCCTGAACTACTAGTTCTTGGTCTGCCTCTTCTCTCCCACTATTTCCAAACCTTGGTGCTGTCCTGCACTATCAGCCTCAGCCTTTCACCTTAAGCTTCTCAATTTGAAGAATTACATATTTCTTCCCAGTTGAAGACTATCTAACACTCTTGATTGTCAATTAAACTTTAGCTCAAATTGCTAAACAAAAAAATCCTAATTTATGCTTTGGCAATACCATAGAGATGGAAAATGAAAGACATTTTTTTCCCCAAACCTTGTCTACTTAACAACAGTCACTTCAAAGTGATTCATGTAGCTGAAGCACTTTGAGATATTTCTGAGATGTGGTATGGTGCTACATCAACGCGAACCTTTGTGTCTCCTTTCAAACTTGAATACCTCTTTTGAAGGAACCCAATGTAATACTGACCTCTTTCTAAATTGATGCTGACAGCGTCTCCGGCGGGGTCCTAGAGAACAGAAGCAGCTTAGTTTGTGTACATTTCAACCGTACTGACTCAATACACGGAATTACAAGTTTCCAAAATTATGAGAAGTATGTGAACATCGTACTTCTGAAATAAACGATGGAGACAAAAGCCAGCGCGACCAACAACAGAAATGCAGCGCCCGTCAGAGGAGCCCAGATGAATATATGGCAGGACAGGTTATCGTCCGCGATCCCTAAAATTAAAAATAACAGAGAACTTATATAAAAAACACATATGATTTATCACGTGAATGTCAGGGCAAATGTATCGAAAATTTGTACGTGTGACTAATTCAACTGATTTTTGTTGAGTGATAAAATGAAAATTCCCTTCAATAAATAGAATATAAATTGAGTGAGAATCATTCAACTTTAATATTCAACATATTAGGAAATTATAATAAAATATGTAGTACAGGCAGGAAATATCTAAATACACATATTTAGAAGCCCTACAATATAGCGAAATAGTACAATATATACCATAGAGTAAATATACATTTTACGATTTGTTTTTGGCTGTGAGCAGAAATCACCTGGTGTAGTTAAATAAAGATAGAGAATAAATTAACCGAAGTACAGCGAATCTACCGGGAAAAGCGCCAAGAACACGTTCCCATTTTCTCACCACTGCCCTGATGAAGTGCATGCTGTTGACGATATAGTACAGAAACCTTTGTAATATTCTCCTACACCATTTAGAAACTTAGCGGCTCTGATGGAGATTCAGACCTAAGCTCCTGGCGCTTTGTGTTAAAGGGTGTCCATGCTCACCCCTCGAAAATCGAGCACAACGCTTTCCTGTCTTGAGGCGGGTCAGGCGGCCGCAGTAATATTGGGGTTTGATTCTCGAAATGTATGTTTTATTTTTTATTATTTGGAAATCTTCTCCCTACTCTGGTGAAATACAATGCGCGTTTGGAATCGTACGAGGCAGATCTCCGAGGGAACAGGCGCCAGGATGCATTGATATACTGACCAGGGCAACGCTTTACTGTCAATCCCTGAAATCCCTTCACTTCACTCGGTTGCAACTAAACCCCGGGGGGTGAAAGTGCCGCTTGGGTTCCTGAGAACTTCGGGGTTGGAATTCCGCTGATCGCTATTTTTTAACGCACTAGTGATATGCTCGAGTAAACCATAGGCTTATCGCACTGGGGTCCCTGGACACGAGAGGATCCCAGGGGGTGGGATCGGAATCGGCGATTTCTATCACTCTCTGTGTATAGGGCGCCGCCAGCAGTGCCCAAACTTAAATTCATACATGGCTATTTTAGGGAAATCATGTAGCCCTTTAAAAACAAACTTACACACTTGGTTAAAATCGCCCACGTAGGAATCTTGCACCAGCCTTTAACCAAATAGCGCCCAATAAGTAAACACATAAAAATAAATGAAATCCTCAATAAGCATTTACCTACAACCGTAGGCTAATAACCCAAGCGCTCTTCATTCTATGGTTGGAGAGATTTCCTATATTTCTATGTAAACTCATCTATAAAGAACATTTCGCCACAAGTAAGCACAGAGAGAACCTCCCCTCATATTATGCCAATGATCTAGTTAATATTGATATTAAAGCGGGGGGTGAGAATCGCTCAGGTCCCTCTAAGTAGCGATATGGTAAATGGGTTTGTGAAGATTTCCTCTGGTCGGCGTTTCTAAAAGCACGGAGAGGGCGCAGCCTAGATTCACCAAGATTTTGCTAGATATGGAAAACTAGAGTTGTGAGGAGAGACTTGAGATACTGAGAGGTGCAATGTTAGAGGGGATTTAATAGAGGTTGTTTAAATTGTGAAGCGTTTTGATAGAGTGACGAGGGAAAGACTATTTCCTCTCGTTGGGAAGTCGGTGCTGACTGTCATCGATATAAAAATGTTAGAGAGTGAAGAGGTTAGGCGAAATTTCTTTCCTCATGGGTTTTTGGGGAATGAATGCTTTGCCGCAGAGAATGGTTGAGACAGGGATTGCTGTATGTTTTAAGGGTAAATTGGATTTTAAAAATTGAAGCAGAACAAGATACAGGGACGTAGAGTGAGAGAATGGAGCAGTGCAATTAGTTTGGGATTGCCCTGGGAAAGAATTAGCACAGATATTATGGTCCGAATGGCCTCCTCTTGTGCTTGAACGTATATGGTTCTACGAGTCTAACAGAATCCACATACGAATCTTCACAAAGGCATTTAGGATGGCGCGGGAGATATCAATGTCTCATGATGTCTGAATCATAGTAACCGTAACACGAATGTTGCCTGATGTGCTGATTCTGGAATGCATTTTTTTGATGAATACCTCTGAAGATGTCCTATATTAACATTACTGTACATGAAACATATTTACAGAAAAACTTATTTAAATGTTTTACATTAATGTTGATGCAATTAAATATTTCATATTAAATAAACATAGTATTTCAGAAAAAATCTTACAGGAACACTATAATTAATGCTCTTCAATCTTTCCAACTTTAGATAGCAGCTAACCTTACTGATTGGTGTGCCACTAACTGCATACTGCCAGGTTTAATAAACCATTGTCTGACTGCCATGCATGTACATTTTGCAGTCTAGGAAAAAAAATACTGATCTTTACTGTATTAAATCAAAAATTATGGATTTATGGACAAACATTGAGAATATTGATCTCTGCGACTGAGGGATTCAGTATGAATAAGCCTGGATTGTACCTGGTTTGGTTGTATGGCACAGAATCGTTTGTTTGGTCCCCGGTGCGGCTGATTTTGCTTTTGTCGTAGTAGGGATGGTTGTTGGCTTTGATGTTCTGTTAACCTCTGCATTTATTCAATAAGGAAACGTTTTTAAAACTGACACATAAACTTAACAATGTGCTATCTAGACAAAAAAAATATACATCGAGTTAAAATAATTGAACATAGAAACTCGTGCAAAATATTCAATGGGTGCGTGAAATATTAAGTATTAAGGGGACAATTTAATGGATTAAAACTGACACGGTTTTACTCAAATAATTTACATTTTCCCGACCTTGTCGTTTCTTTACTGACCTTCTAGGTACAATTCATTCATGTTTCCGAAATCCAAACGCTTGCTGTTCACCTCGACACAGTAGTACTTCCCAGAGTCTTCCTTTGTGAAATTTTTGACGGTCAGAGAAACTCTTCTATTTGTTTTTATGGCAGTGTGTTTACTGCTATCCGGTGTTACTTTACCGACGCCAGAAATGTACAGCAAGAACGCGGGCTTCGAACTTTCCGCCTGGCGAAACCAAAAAATCCCCGCGTCTGCTATCAATGAACAGTCCACGGTAATGGTCTCGTCTACCTTCACCGCTTTTCTCTCCGAGGTAGACACCTGTTGAGTGGCGGCTGTAAAACATTTTTTAAAAAATTAACACGTAGAGAGAATCACAGTGTGTCCTGGCGTGGAATTTACGGATGAAAGCATCAACCGTAATGAGAAAGGACTAGCCGCTCAGAGGGAGGCGTGCTCACATTTTTTTTGGGCTCTGAGCGTGAAGCAAGAAATATGTTGATATCAAGATCTACAAAGTGGATGTAAACCGGACATCTTTCACATTCACCCCGTTCAAATATCAGCGTTGAAAACCCCGTCCCCGCATAATTTACCAACGAATGTTACGGGGAAATGCAATAGAACCATTCAGCACAGAAGGAGGCCATTCGGCCCACCGTGCCTGTGCCGGCTCTTTGAAAGAGCTACCCAATTAGTCCCACTCCCTTGCTCTTTCCCCATAGCCCTGCAAATTTCTCCTTTTCAAGTGTTACTTTGCAATAAGGAAAATTAGCTGATTTTTTTTAAAATCCAAAATATCGCTAATCCAATTGAAATCTCGAATTACGTTAATTCTTTGACTCGATTCAAAGACGGTTTGTTTTTGTTTGCAACGCTGCAGTTTTATTCTACCAGCCTCTCAGTTATGTTCATTTTCCCACCCGCTTTAAGGACAGCCGAATTATCTCGAACTTCAGAGGATGGCAATTTTAAACAATTTTACAACACCAAGTTATAGTCCAGCAAGTTATTGGTGGTGTTGTAAAATTGTTTAAAATTGTCAACCCCAGTCCATCACCGGCATCTCCACTTCAGAGGATGGATAAGAGAACGCACAATGTTCCACATTTTATTACTTACTCGTCAGATAGATCGCGAGGAGGAATCCGAGCAGTTTCATCGTGTTGCGGTGAAGGAAAGCACCTGCTGCAGTCCGATGTTGCCAAGGCGGGGAACGGATCCCTTTCTGCAGCAGCCGGTGGCGGCACTGCCTCAGGACGTGATGTCACTGCTTCAGTAGATATTTTCTACAAAGGAAAAGACGCTCCACCAACATTCATTTCGCACGAGTTTTAGTCTGCCATCGGCAGGAAGCTCAACCTCCCAATACTTGGGATCTACTAGATCGCAAACGCCAGCATTGTTTGCCCGTTTCATGCGATCAGGTGCTAATCGTTACATTAACTTTACTGATGGGACAATGAATATTGGTTTTTACTACGCTGTCATAATAGCAACAGAGAAAATGTGGAAAAATACACGATGCGCTACGTCAATGTTATTTTTAATATGAATGTAAGGAATCTTACAACACCAGGTTATAGTCCAACAGTTTTATTTGAAAATCACAAGCTTTCGGAGGCTTCCTCCTTCGTCAGGTGAATTTCAAATAAACTGTTGGACTATAACCTGGTGTTGTAAGATTCCTTACATTTATTTTTAATAAACCTTTGTGTGCAAAAACTAAACTCACCTTATTCACAGACACAGTAAGATTCGTGTGCACAGCTGATTTGGAGCAGACACTACTTCTGAAAACCAGACTTGTATTGAGTATGGACCTCTGAGCCGTGTATCACTTAAAGGGACATCAAATGGGGTATTACTTGAATTGTATTATTTGAATGGGGTATTGTTTGAATAATACCCCATTTAATGTTCGTTTGGGTGATATCAGATTTTTTGCATTAATTTCAGCGCACTAAATATACAAATTCGCACGTGTACAGTATGTGGCTGTTTTAGCATTTGGTTATTATCTCAAGTGAGAATTTCCTTGTAATTTCCATGCACTGAAATTAATCACAAGAAGGAAGGAACTAATCGCACGGGCAGATAATTGTAGCAACATTCATTATGGACGGGATTACAATTTTTTGATTAAATAGTAAGATTTGGTATTTTTAATAGTCGTTCCTTAAGAACAGACTGCTGATTTAACAACTAACCCAGCACCAAACAAAATGAGAACTCGCGGCACACCATCAATCTGAGACCATTCAAACCACAGTATTTCACAATACTGTGAAAAGATGGGGATTTCTACATGTATGTAAAATCCATTACAGGGAGAAATTATGCTTTTCTTTAATAGGGTATTCAAGCATCACATTTGACCGTAACAATTGTCCATAGTGTGTATAAAGGCTTCACATCTAACTGTGAAATAGAATTAAAGGCTAAAGCTTCCAAATGTGTATAGCCCAGTTTCCAGGGTTCAAGGAACCTTCCTGGGCACATTTTACACTGGTTATATGGTCCCCTGCCTCCTCTAGCCCCACCCTCTCCCAACATTCAGCCTGATCCATTTCTTGCTGTAACTACCCACTGCCCCTTACTTCACGGTTTCTTTCCAACCCTCCTCCCATCATTAAACTTATCTTGTCCATAAAGCTCACCACCTGCTCCCTCGACCCCCTCACATCCTAGGTCCTGACCAACCAACTTCAGTTCCTCAGTCCCACGCTTGCCAATGTCATAATCTGACCCTATCCTCTGGTTGGTCTCTATATGCTTCAAAGCTACTGTCATCAAAATAACTCTTATATTCTCCCCAATTACTAACCCATCTGCAGCTTTCTCTTTTTTTTCTAATCTTCTGGAATGAATTGTTGCCTCCCAATTATGCTCTCACTATTCCCTGTTTGCAGCCCTCCAAACATGTTTCCATCCCACCAATAACCCTGAAACCAGCACTGGTCAAAGTTACCAATGACACCCCGAATGACTACAATTACAGTTCACTATCTCTCCTCATCTTCCTTGATGACTCCACTACCTTCAGCAGCATAGACCATTCCATTCTCCTTGAATATCTCTCCTCCACAATGCTCGTCCATGGCACTGCTTTTGCCTGGTATCATTCCTACCTATTCCAAGGCCACTGTCTTCCGCTGCCTATCTTGACAGCTAAATGTTGGCAAGACTGAAACCACCTACTTCAGCTCCTGAAAAAATGGGCATGCCTCCACCCTTGATTCCATCAACCTTTCCTCTGTTAGCAGGCTGAGTCTAGAGTGGTGGAACTTTGGTGTCTGACTTGACCTTAGGTTAAGCTTTTTTCCCATTTGCAATTATTCACCAAGAATGCTTTCTTTCACATCTGGAAAACTGCTCTCCTTCATCCCCATCTCTCTCCCACTGCTGCTGAAACCCATATCCACACTTTTATTACTTCAAGGCTATATTTCTCTGCTCTTCCTCTTTCCGGCCTCCATATACGACAAGTCATTCAGAACTTGTAGCCCATGTTCTTACCCTCATTAAGACCCACACCACCCTATCATTACCAAGCTTCGTTACCTCGTCCTGGCCCACAGAATGTACTTTAAGATTCCTATTCTCACCTTTAAGTCTCTCTATGGCCTTGCCCACCCACGCCCTCACAATCTACTCCAGCTTCATGTCCCTGGGCGTACCCTCTGCTCCTCTAACACTGCCCTGGTCCTTCATCCTGTGCCCTCCCCCTCCATAAGCATCTATGCCTTTCACCTCAGTCCCTGCCTTCAAAAATCCCTTATTTTTATTTTGCTTTTATCCCCAAAACCTTTCTTCCCTTTCTCCTGTCTGAAGTATGTCCATTCTTTGTACACCATCTTGGTAAAGTGACACGATATCTCTGTAGGTGAGAAGCAAAATGGAATTGTGTAGTTGTTGAACTAGAGGCTAATTGTTGACAGAAGCTTTTCACTAGATTGGCAGCTGCTCGTCAAGTCCCAGCATCTCCTTGGGCAGCGGCTCCTTCATCAGGGTTAGTAGAAACCAACAGCAAAAGGGAACTGGATAAGTACTTGAAAGGAAAAAAATTGCAGGGCTACGGGGATAAGGCGGGGTAGTGGGACAAGCTGGATTGAACTTGCTTAGAGCCAGCGCGGACTCGATGGGCTGAATAGCCTCTTTCCGTGCTGTAACCTTTCTACGATCCTATGATACTATGAAATGACCGACTTTTTGTCTATTTTTAAAAAAGATTCCACTTGTACATTGGTAAGTTTCATATCTGTCCAGTTGTGATTGGTAGCTGTTTCTGAATTTCATAATTGAGATAATCAGGTTCAAATGTGACACAGACTTTGCATGACTCTTTGAGGTGTGACAAGCTGAACACAAGATCTTTATTTTGTGTATCCATCAATGATTTCACGTCAGGTTCTTCCTTTTATTGTGGATATCTGTAATCATTTCCAATTATCCATTGGTGACACAGGTCAGTCCAGGCTAAATTGTCTCATATTAGCAAAACAGCCCTCCTCCCAATCTATTTCCCTGTTCTATCTACTCCCGTTCTTTCTAAACGCCTTATTGAATTTTATGACACAAAAGCGATGTCCTTTACCCTGGCCCTAATGCTCGTTCTGTAATATGAAAACAGCTAACTTGATCAGTATTACAATGATCTGTGCTATCATACACTTGTTTATGGGTTTACTTCCTGTATTCTTAACGTAACACCTCCCAGTTCATATTGTTTTCCGTTCAATGCTTTCCGCTTAAATATATTTCTCAGATAAAGTAAATCTACTCTGGCCCATTGTTCTATTCCCCAGTTTCAATTGAGATATAGTCCACTACCAATCAGTAATGGATCAATGCGAGTACTCTGGAGATAGTTGCGTCTCTCGCTGTTTCTTGGGATAAGGGTTTCCCTCTACACTGACATTTGGAGCAATATTTGGAAAAAATAAATCTGTAATTTTCACCTTGAAATAATGCCGTTAATTAATTTCAGAATGTTGTCGATACCAGATCACACTATAGATTATTGCTACTAGAATAAACATACAAAGAACCATCATAGATTTACTTCCTTATTGAGCACAATTCAAAAATAATAGCATTGTCTCGTCGAATAAAACGAAGGTCGCTGTGACCTGTTTATATATTTTCTCTCTAGATTCCACATGCCCCGTTAACCAGACATCTTATGAATTGCTCGTTGCAAGCCAACAATGTCACTAATGACCTTCTTTGTATACCTATAACCTGAGCTTCTGCCGAGAAGTTACAATGTTCATTTTTCTCCTTGTTAAAACTGAACAATTGCTAGATAAAGCATTCTTCTAGAATTACTGGACCCCCTTTGGATTATTTCATTTCAATTATCAGCGCTGTGAAGTTCAGAGGCGGTAATAAAACGAGTCCCCCTTTTTCTTCCCAAAAACTGCAATTCCACAACTGGGAACTGAAGCTTTACGTGAAACTTTAACCCTAAGACGTACCAAAGATATGACAAGACTCAGGTTCTAGCATTAACATACAGCACAAAAGGAGGCCATTCGGCCTATCCTACCTGTGCCGGCTCTTTGAAAGAGCTATCCAACAGTTCCACTTCTCTGCTCTTTCCCCATAGCCATGCAACTTTTCTCCATTTATCCATTAGATGTATTAGATATAATCTTTTAGAAAGCGGTAACAATGAATATTAGAAATTTTTGAAAAAATTGCTGTGTAGAAAAGTCGCGAGATCTGAATTTCGCTGGACAAAAATCCCCAAATGTAGCTTTCCATTGGCTGCTATCGCCATTTCATCTGCGGTGGCCTGGTGGGAAAACCCAGCCTTGAAAAGAAATGACGGGATATTCTTTACCTTGGATCTGTTTGGAAAAGTTCTAATCTCCCTATTAATTGCTACTATTCATTGCTACAGGCCCATAGAATCGAATGTATAAGTTCTGCCCTAGATTATAGTTGTAAACAATTTTACAACACCAAGTTATAACTTGGTGTTGTAAAATTGTTTACAATTGTCAACCCCAGTCCATCACCGGCATCTCCACATTAAGATTATAGTCGCATGGATCTTCTTCGTGAGTTCGAGGCAAAAACGGACCACAATAAATGTGATTCTAATAATGCTGCTAGCAGGTTACCTGACAGTCACCAAAGTAACTAGGAGCGCTCGATACCTTCCAGTTTCCAGGATAATATCTGTACCATTCGGACATTTGATAGTTATTCGTATAGCTTGCTGGTAAATGTCTTTACAGCGGAAGTAAGCTCGTTGTATTTATCTCCTAGGCTGAGTGTAGCCGTGGCTGTATGAACCAGAGAAGAGCGAGCGAGCTCACGAATCCATCTCTGTGCTTAATTTCCTCTACGAATTGTAACCGTTTCCTTTTGAAGCAGAATTTGGACGCTGATCCAGGCAGAATAATGTCAGCATACGGTAATTGGTAGCCTGTAAACAAATGCTTCTTTTTCAGATTCCTAGTAGCCCCGATTGGCAAATTGACAATGCATTAACCATGAATTCGATTTGAAGGTTTCTGCTCATATATCAAGTGTAAAAAAACAATTACAATGGGGCAGCACAACTGTAACACAAATAATTCTTACCTTTAATCGCCCATCAGAGTGTCTGCAATGGAACCCTACTTGTGAAATCGATGTTTATTTAAGGCGCTTGTACCAGGGATATTTGTAATTTTATGCTTCTTCACTCACGTGGTAAAATATTTAATTGGTGCTACAATGGGTTCTGCTACTCAAAGAACAAGCGATCGACTGTTAAAATTGATCAAACGATTGATTTGAGCCGAATGTTGCCTCCCAGTTCCGCAAATCCCAATGTTAGGCGAAGGGATGGGTATTACACGAGAAAATGCCTCTTCCTCGCGAAAAAAAGTATGTTACAGGCTATAATTCTCAACGGCTTAAGGGATTGTCACTCAGAAAAGTTATACTTTTCATGAGAATTCCACCCAACATTTCTGAAGAGGTTACTTCCGTCAACAGTGACGCGTTACAATTGAACCGAAGGAACTGTTGCATACTGATGACCATTTTATGGCCTGGACACAACATATTTTACCGTTAGTTTCAAAAAGTAACAAACTGTTATCTATTACATCTTCAAGTACCTGTACAGCACTAAACCTGTCCCAAGATATTGTTGGTGTTTGCTGGATCATGTATATTTCATGACACCCTTGGATCATGTGTATTTCACGAGTACAATAACTAATCACATTCATCACATACATGAGTGCAAGGGGGGTTAGTGTTAAAACATTAGAGGGAAGACTTTTGTTACAATGTTCCTGCTATAGAACCGTGTAGATTATGACAACAGTAAAAACTGTATTTGTCAGACGTCTGTATTTATGTAATCTTTGTAACCTGGTCAAGTCTGTTAAAATGTGGAAATCACAAAGAAGCATTCGTAAGATTTTTTTTGCACATTATTTTCCTTATGTTGCAGCATATTTGTCCTACATACGAACATACGAATTAAAAGCAGGAGTAGGCCATTCGGCCCCTCGAGCCTGCTCTGCCATTTGATAAGATCATGACTGATCTGATTGCGACCTTAACCCTACTTTCCCGTCCAACTACTATAACATTTGACTAACCCTGACTATAACCTTGTCCTAAAATGTAAACTTTCTTACAGTTATTACTTATTATTTGTAAATTGTGGAAATAAAGGAAATCACACAGCACAGTTAAGTGGTAGTGACTATATATTTGGGAAGTATGTGGGTTTGAATCCAGCCCAGAATAATGTAATGAAAGTCTTCTGTTTGCTGGCTGCAAGGGCCCTATTTAAATCCGCTTGAATAATTGCTTCCTGGTTGTTAATAGGCAAATGCGGAACACAGTGCACACGTGGGACATGGAGGCACTAACTCGACAACGTTAGTCAGCCAAACTATAAGGAGTGGTCTAAGAAAATGGAAAATGAAAATGTTACTTTGGTGCTGCGGGTGGTGCTCTTGTGGGGAGTGTTAGGTTTGAGCCCAGAGTAGAAGGAGCTTTACTTTGCATCTGACCCTGCTGTACCTGACCTAGGAGTGCCTAATGCAACATTGGTGGCCGAAAATGGAAAATGTCCCCTTTCCAGCACTTGGAAATATATCGCCGTTCCTTCATTGTCGCTGGGTCAAAATCCTGGAACTCCCTTCCAAACAGCACTGTGGGAGAACCGTCACCACACGGACTGCAGCGGTTCAAGAAGGTGGCTCACTACCACCTTCTCAAGGGCAATTAGGGATGGGCAATAAATGCCGGCCTCGCCAGCGACGCCCACATCCCATGAACGAATAAAAAAAAACTAATACCTCTCACTTTATAAGAGAGATAAAACACTAAAACAGAAAAGATGTCAAAAGTTAAAATCCTAATGAAAAGTCACGCGATAATTTAAACAGAGTAAATGGAAAGGGGAAAAATCTAAGGTGCGATTCCTGAGACAAGGACGATGAAACTGAATTAGTTTTCAATTACAACGTGCGGCGATGGATAATATATTTTCCTGGAGACTAAATCACAGCCTCAACCCTACATAGGAGATAACTTTTTGTCAAAATAAAGTGACATAAAATTATTTGAGCAGAAATACAAGCATGAAATAAAGTCTAAAATGAAAATATTACCATACACATAGTCTGCGGTTATACTACCGTCAGAGATCAGTAACGGGAATGCGAAGCACACCGAAAAAAAGCGTAGTTATACGGTGGGTAGTGACTCCCATTCTGCCCCAGGAGACAGCTAATGCCTATGAGATAGCTTCTTGGAAGCAATTTCAGAATGCTTTGAATGCCCGAGGGTCATGTCGATTTGAATCCTCAGTTATACTGCTACTTTTGCATGGGTAGGTATCCAAAACAATTTCACACCAAGGAGAAAGTGGCAGTATAACTGCAGCCTAGCATAACAGCTCACTCACCTCTATCCCAATCATACTTTCAAGCAACACCTTCGCATCCCTCCTATCATAAGCTAATAGACAGTAGGTACTAACAGAAATTCCAGTAACAATTTAGTTTAGTACAAGAGCATAACTAAAAAAACTAATCAGTAAATTCAACAATGTAACGATTTGATTGGATTGAAACTATGATTAGTGTGCAGACATTTTATTAGGTAATGATTGCAGATTATTGGGGTGTGACTTTATGTAGTGCAGAGGGTTCTGGCAATAGTGCTCACTTTTGGGCGTTACATTAGCCCAGCTTTGAGGACACTCCTAATGTTTGTAATCATCAAATCATAGAAAGTTATGGCACAGAAGGAGGCCATTTGGCCCATCATGTCCATGCCGGCCAAAAAAGAGCTATCCAAATTAATCCCACTTTCCAGCAATTGTCCCATAGCCCTCTAGGTTACGGCACTTCAAGTGCACATCCCAGTACTGTTTAAATGAGTTGAGGGTTTCTGCCTCTATCACTCTTTCAGGCAGTGAGTTCCAGACCCCCACCGCCCTCTGGGTGAAAAAAAAATTCCTCAGCTCCCCTCTAATTTTTCTACCAATTTGTTTAAATCTATGCCCCCACTCACTGACCCCTCTGCCAAGGGAAATAGTTCCTCCCTATCCATTCTATCTAGTCCCGTCATAATTTTATATACTTCAATTAAATCTCCCCTCAGCCTCCTTTGTTCCAAAGAAAACAACCCCAGCCTATCCAATCTTTCCTCATAGCTAAAATTCTCCAGTCCTGGCAACATCCTCGTAAATCTCCTCTGTACCCTCTCTAGTGCAATTACATCTTTCCTGTAATGTGGTGACCAGAACTTTACGCCGTACATAAGTTGTGGCCTAACCAGTGTTTTATACAGTTCTAGCATAACCTCCCTGCTCTTATATTCTAATAAAGGAATGTAATATTGGGTTTCAAGGTGATGTTACCTGCCCCCGGGACTGTATTAGGATTGAAAAGTGATTACTTCTCCTATGAATGGATTGATAACTCTAACCAAACTGCATTAAAACCGCTTTTATCCACCAGTCACCAAAGGGCCCGTTCGGAACGGTGTCCTATTAACAAAGGACGGTTAGACTGTGAAATCTGATTCCTATCTGGGGAACAAATTACATCATCCAATGAACCCTTCCCCCACCTACTGGCCACACAATACAACCAGCAATATGAAATGCAGTATCTAACAACTGAACTAGTGCCCAGAATTAAAATACAATGTAATTTAAAGAACCTCGGAGGTCGATTCAAGGCCTTGATGGAACTAACATGAGCACATTCTCGTGCACGTGTAGAAGACAGTTAATCACAGTACTGGGATGTGCACTTGAAGTGCCGTAACCTAGAGGGCTATGGGACAATTGCTGGAAAGTGGGATTAATTTGGATAGCTCTTTTTTGGCCGGCATGGACATGACCAGAACTTTACGCAGTACACAAGTTGTGGCCTAACCAGTGTTTTATATAGTTCTAGCATAACCTCCCTGCTCTTATATTCTAATAAAGGAATGTAATATTGGGTTTCAAGGTGATGTTACCTGCCCCCGGGACTGTATTAGGATTGAAAAGTGATTACTTCTCCTATGAATGGATTGATAACTCTAACCAAAATGCATTAAAACCGAAGGATAATCAATGCGGCGATAAGGGTTATCAGATCAGCTATCATCTGCACTGCAGCAGGAAGTACCCAGTCGAAGACTGTTGCCTTTCAGCCACCTCTGCCTCCCATAGAATTACACAGCATTTACAACAAGGAAACAGGCCCACCAGTCTGTGTTAGTGCTTAACTTCCACACACTCTGCTGTCCTAATTCCATGTGCCCACCCTGTTCCTAGAATCATAGAATCATAGAGACAGAAGGAGGCCACTTGGCCCACCATGACTGTGCTGGCTCTTTGATAGAGCTGTTCAATAAAGGTTCCTATATCGCTTTATTCTTTTTTTCTTCAACCACCTATCTTAAATATTGACATGGTCTCTGCTTCAATTACTAACTCTGTTAGTACATTCCACAGCCTCACAACACATTGTGTAAAAAAGGTTCTCTTGCTCCCTGTCCTAAATGTCTTACATTTAATCTTATATCTATAATCCCATACTTCTAGACCCCTCAATCACTACAGTTTGCTTCTATCTACTCTGTTTGGTCCCTTCATAATTTTTAACACCTCTATCAAATCGCTCCTTAATTTCCTTTGTTCTAATGAAAACAGCCCCAGTTTCCATCACTGCCCTGCTGGCATTCCCAATCAATAATGTTCCATAGAATCATCTGCACAGCCAACCTGTGAATTATAAATCATAGAATCATAGAATGGTTACAGTACAGAAGGAGGCCATTCGGCCCATCGAGCATTGAGCAGGTGCCCGTTCTTTATTAGAGCAATCCAGTTAGTCCCATTCCCCCGCTCTTTTCCCACAGCCCTGCAATTTTTCTCCCTTCAAGTATTTATCTAATTCCTTTTGAAATCCACGATTGAATCTGCTTCCACCACCCTTTCAGGCAGTGCACTCCAGATCATAACTACTCGCTGTGTAAAAATTTTTTCCCTCACGTCGCCTCTGTTTCTGTTGCCAATCACCTTAAATCTGTGTCCTCTGGTTCTCAACCTTTCCGCCAATGGGAACAGTTTCTCTTTATTTACTTTATCTAAGCCCTTCATGATTTTGAAGCAAAGAAAAAAGAAGCAAATCATAGAATGATGCAGCATAGAAGGAGGTCATTCAGCCCATCCTGCCTGTACTGGCTCTTTGAAAGAGCCATCCAATTAGTCCCACTCCTCTGCTCTTTCCTCATAACCCTGCAACATCTTTCCTTTTCAAGTAGATATCAAATACCCCTTTGAAAGTTACAATTGAATCAGCTTCCACCACCCTTTCAGGCAGTGCATTCCCGATCATAACAAACTCCAGTTTTTTCTTGGAAATGTTTTTTTTTAGAGATGATATCTTGTGAGTTACTCTGCTTGATTGAACAAGCCACAATAGATGTATAAATAAAAATACTTGAAGTTTGAAATAAATGCAGAAAATGTTGGAAATACAATAGGTGAGTCAGCATCTGTAAAGGGAAAAGTCAGGTTAAGGTTTGAGAGTGTAGTCCCCCCATCAGAACTCAAGAATGAAAGATAGGGCAGCATTTCAGCAGGGCTCGAAAAACATAGAGTACAGGGGAGAATCAAGAGACTGAGATCGGTAGATTTTTGGACTCGAAGGGAATCAAGGGACTCTAAGAGGATAGGGCGACAAAGTGGAGTTGAGGTGAAAGTTCAGCCATGATCTTGTTGAATGGCGGAGCAGGTTTGAGGGGCAGTATGGCCTTCTCCTGTTCCTATTTCTTATGTTCAACAGGTGCATATTGTCTGTATCCAGCACCAGTTGACTGAAATTGTTTACCTGTAACATGGTATTTATTTAAACAAGAGAATGGCCAAGAATACAACAGTACGGGTTATAAGTTAATCGATTACAGTAACGGACCAAGATATGTCTATTCTTAATGTTATTGGCAATTTGTTTTGAAGTCCTTCTCTAGCCTGTTTTGTGCCTGACTTGTTATACCCACGCCCTGTACAAGCTGATCAGTTGGGGCTCACCTTGTGTGCGGCCGCAGCCAAATAGTACCACAAGGTGAGGAGGCGTCTCTGGTATCGTTCTGACCAAGACTGTGCAATGGAAACCCTGAAAGATCCCAGGCGATGATGCAAACTGAAAACAGTTTAAGGAAACATTGACGAGCGAGAAGCAGTTTCTTTATCACGGGTCCTTGCATATAGACCGGATGCAGAGTTACAAGTCACTTTTCGGTTTGGTCCATGAGATTTGTTAAAGGGGTGTTAGTTCCACTCAGTCCTCTAAGTGCTGACAATACCGGTCGGATCAGTGTCCTCTCGCTCTGACCTCTGCTTATTTTACATGAAGCACATTTTTTTTTGGACACAGCAAAGTCACAATCAGTCCTTTCTGTGGTGTTCCTTCTGCTCAATTCATTGCTTTTCGGGAGTTTAATTTGAAAGAAAGAAGAAAGAAAGACTTGCATTTCTATATCCTTTGACGACTCAGGACGTCCTAAAGGGCTTTATAGCCAATGAAATACTTTTTGAAGTGTAGTCATTGTTGTAATGTATGGAAATGCAGCATCTAATTTGCATACAGCAAGATCCCACAAATAGTAATATGATAATGACCAGATAATCTGTTTTCGTCATGTTAGTTGAGGGATAAATACTGGCCAGGACACTGGGAGAGCTCCCCTGCTCTTCATGGAATAATGCCATGGGATCTTTTAGGTCCACCTGAGAGGGCCTCGAATTTACATCTCATCTGAAAGACGGCACCCCTGATAGTGCAGAACTGCCTCAGTATTGCGCTGGAGTGTCATCCTGGATTATGTGCTCACATCTGTTGAATGGGATTTGAAGCCACAAACTTTTGACTCAGAGGCGAGAGTGCTACCACTGTGCTAAGGCTGAGAAAAGACAAAATAACTAAGCTTTACATTTTTGTGCTAATGTATGTCTTAAAAATTTTGCAGTTTATTTTAGTTAACCATTTTTCAGCTAAAAGATGAATGATTGCAATTGGATAAACTTTAATGTATATCATTGCAAGACTGAATTTCTAAGAACATGCAACTCTAATCAGTGAATGCAATCTTCCACACTGTGCTCTACATAGTGTTCACCACATTAAATCCCACAGTCACATACAAGGCGCCAGGTGTGTTCTGCAGCTTGCAGTAGGGAACTGGTTCTGTGCCACCTGCTACTTTGTGCAGAAGAAACAACCGACATATTTATCATGTTTCAACAATTCAATAATTATCACCCCAATTAACACAATGCATTTGGTGAATACATTACTGCCATTAGCCACAAGATGTAAGTACCAATTCTCAACATATAAAAGGTATTGATTGCAGTCTGTGAGCAGTAATTGACTGTCAGTTGATCCGAGGTGTAGGTGGTTAGCTTCTGTGGTCCTTTGGGACTGGGCAACATCAGTACAAAACATCACAAGATAAAAATTATAAGTTTAAAACAGAAAATGCTGGAAATACTCAGCAAGTCAGGCAGCATCTGTGGAGAAAGAAACAGAGTTAACGTTTCAGGTCAAAGACCTTTCATCAGAACTGGAAGAAATTAAAGATTTAACAGTTTTTAAGCAAGTACAGAGCCAGGGAAAGGAGGGAGGGGGAGGGGGAGGAAGGAGAGTGGAGGAGAGGACAAAAGGGAAGAGGGTCTGTGATAGAGTGGAGGGTAGGAGTGATTAAATGACAAAAGGGATGATGGTGCAAGGCAAGGAGGGTGGTAATGAAACAAGTAAAGAAACAAAAGATGGGTCCAGAGGAGCTCTAAATGGCAACAGCAGAACCATTACCAGCATAGATTAGATAGATAGATTAGATAGATAGATAGATTAGATTAGATAGATTAGGTGAATGGGCAAAACTGTGGCAAATGGAATTCAATGCAGACAAATGTGAGGTCATCCACTTTGGATCAAAAAAGGATAGAACAGGGTACTTTCTAAATGGTAAAAAGTTAAAAACAGCGGATGTCCAAAGGGACCTAGGGGTTCAGGTACATAGATCACTGAAGTGTCATGAACAGGTGCAGAAAATAATCAAGAAGGCAAATGGAATGCTGGCCTTTATATCTAGAGGACCAGAGTACAAGGGGGCAGAAGTTATGCTGCAGCTATACAAAGCCCAGGTTAGACCGCACCTGGAGTACTGTGAGCAGTTCTGGGCACCGCACCTTCGGAAGGACATATTGGCCTTGGAGGGAGTGCAGTGTAGGTTTACTAGAATGATACCCGGACTTCAAGGGTTAAGTTACAAGGAGAGATTACACAAATTGGGGTTGTGTTCTCTAGAGTTTCGAAGGTTAAGGGGTGATCTGATCGAAGTTTATAAGATATTAAGGGGAACAGATAGGGTGGATAGAGAGAAACTATTTCCGCTGGTTGGGGATTTTAGGAGTAGGGGGCACAGTCTAAAAATTAGAGCCAGACCTTTCAGGAGTGAGATTAGAAAACTTTTCTACACACAAAGGGTGGTAGAAGTTTGGAACTCTCTTCTGCAAACGGCAATTGATACTAGCTCAATTGCTAAATTTAAATGTGAGATAGATAGCTTTTTGGCAACCAAAGGTATTAAGGGATATGGGCCAAAGGCAGGTATATGGAGTTAGATCACAGATCAGCCATGATCTTATCAAATGGCGGAGCAGGCACGAAGGGCTGAATGGCCTACTCCTGTTCCTATGTTCCTATCTGCTGTCCGAAAAAATGGGAGCAGTGGTTATGATCTGAAGTTGCTGAACTCAATGTTGAGTCCGGAAGGTTGTAAAGTGCCTAATTGAAAGACGAGGTGCTGTTTCTCGAGCTTCTATTGAGCTTCATTGGAGCAGTGTAGGAGGCCGAGGTCAGAGTGGGAGTGGGACGGGGAATTAAAATGGCAAGTGACCAGAAGGTCAGGGTCATGCTTGCGTACTGAATGGAAGTTATAAAAATTATAGGAATAGGCTAAATGTTCCTATGTTCCTATCTCACAAACCCTTAAAAACATTGAGTTTATTTTGTTACCCATTTGCTAAGAATTCTATGATCAATTGGTTTAAGCTATAATTGTAAATTATACAGTTTGGAATTGCTTTGTAATATTGATACCTTCTTGTACTGAGGTTGGGTGTCAGTTGTAACAGATTCGGACATGACGTCAAATGGTCATCAATGTCCCATTTATTAATAGTCAAATCAAATATGTAAAAATACTCAATATTAGAGGACAGTAATAATAGAGATTAAAACAATATTACCCTGTTTGATCTCTGGGCAGAGTTTGTAATTAAGTTGGCAGCATGATCGTTTCAAGTTTTCTGACAGCTGGAAGTCTTCTGACATCTTGGTAGGCTTTTGACAGCTGGGTGAACTTTGCTGATTCCTCTGTCCTGAGCTCAGGAGACACTGATTTTTATGGCCCCCTGGCTGGGTCCTCGCATCATATATAGAGTTGTTATTCACAAGACTGTTGGGAATATGTTATTATTAATGCTACCAAGGATTGTTAATCCTTCTTAGTAATGACTTCCACGATGATTCGGGCCGGTGGGGGACCGAACATGCAAGCTTTATTATAGACACAAGAACAACTTTCTAATGCAGTTATAACAAACAACAAGTATTTATATAACATTCTAATAAGTCATATCAAATAAACAAGGATGATACAACCTGTCCCTAGGAAATTTCAGGATGATCAGACCTGGTCCGTAGGGTCTGTGGATCTCCACCACCCTGAGAAGCTGCTTCTAACTTTTAGTGAGACGAAGCCTCAGTTTTTATATCTTTCTGAAGCATATTTGCTTCTAGTAGCTTAACGACATTAGCCCCATGATGTCATCTGTCCTGGACATCTTCCCCCCAGGGTGCCCATTGTTCCAGACATCTTTCGGATATCCATTCTATGGTGTTAACTGTTTGTCTGACAACAAAAAAAGGCAAGTTCAGCAAAATAATCAGCACAGTCTGCAGAGCATGATGGTTAAAAGCGTTAAGGAAAAAGATGCCAATTTGTCCCTATCCCCGATACTCTTATGGAGTGCTTCACTGCAGATTGTCCTGTTTGCCTGCATGTATTTGAACTTTGATGTTTGAAAACTTTTGTAAGTGGTGTGGTTTTCTCTACCTCTTGGTTCGTTCTGGTGGTTTGCCAAAAGAAATAAAGGCAATACTTAAGTTTCAAAGGAATGTATAAGGGATATTTCTCAATTAGCACTGTTTTAGTACATATACTTGATGCATTCATATCAAATTCCAGGCCATGCTGTTTTAGGGCAGGCATTGACTTATTTAAAATTAATGGATAAGCATTTGCATTGAAATAGTGAACAGACAAGAATGTGGTATGTACATTTTAAGGGCATGATCAGGATAGGGTGCAGTAGCCTAGTGGTTATGATACTGGACTAGCAACCCAGAGGCTGTGAGTTCTAAATCCCCTCATAGAAAGAAAGAATTTGCATTTATATACAGTAGTGCCTTTCAGGATATTTCACAGCTAATGAAGAACATTTTTGAAGTGTTGTTGCTGTTGAAATGTAGGGAAATGTGGCAGCCAAATTGCCCACAGCAAATTCCTATAAACAGCAATGATATAAATGACCAGATAATCTATTTTAGTGATGTTTGTTGTGGGATAAATGTTGGCCAGGACCAAGTTATGATATTGAATTCAATAAATCTAATAATTTGTGGGCTGGCACTAGAAAATGACCAAGAAACCCAATTGGTTCACTAATATTCTTCAGGGAAGGGAACCTGTCATCCCTACCTGGTCTGGCCTACATGCCACTCCAGCCCTAAACTACATGATTGACTCTGACAGGGCAATTAGGGATGGACAATAAATAATGGCTCGCCAATATTGCCCACCATTGATCATTACTATACCCAATGTCCGGCTGTTTTGTACACCTTGGTCTAGAAATTCTGGTGGCGCTGTTCTGCCATTGGAAGGGTGGCAGGGCAGAACGTCTACCTGCTGCTTTGACTCTGCCATGATGCCAACCTAAATTCAGGGGTGGGGTCATTTAAATATTATGGGTGGGTGTCCACACCGGTAGTAAAATTACAGGCATACCCACCTAAAGGAAGTGGAAGAATTGAAAACTTTTCAAAAAGTCTTTTTGATTGCTCCCTCGCTGCTGGCCCCAGAAGCAAACATTTGAATTCTTCTTAGAAGGGCTGATATGCAGCATAGAACGGCATGTAACCTGCTTCCTGCAAGCATTTATAGCACTGTCTGTAATGGGGGAATTTTCTTCAAATTTTTTCTCAGGATGTGAGTGATGTTGGCGAGACCACATTTGTTGCCTATTCCTCGTTGCCCTGAGAAGGTGGCAATGGGCCTTCTCCTTGAACTGCTGCAGTCCTTGTGGTGGTGGTCCTCCCTCAATGGTGTTTAGGGAATTCCAGGAGATTGACCCAGTGACAATGAAAGAATGGCAGTATGTGTCCAAGTCAGGATGGTGTATGACTTCAGAACGTAAGAACATAAGAAATAGGAGCAGGAGTAGGCCATAGGGCCCCTCGTGCCTGCTCCGCCATTCAATAAGATCATCTCCACTTTCCTGCCTGATCCCCATAATCCTGTTATTCCCCTAGAGTTCAAAAAATTATCGATCTCAGCCTTGAATATACTCAACAACTCAGCATCCACAGCCCTCTGGGGTAGAGAATTCCAAAGATTCACAACCCTCTGAGTGAAGAAATTACTCCTCATCTCAGTCTTAAATGGCCCACCCCTTATCCTGAGACTATGCCCCCTAGTTCCAGACTCGCCAGCCGGGAGAAACAATCTCTCAGCATCTACCCTGTCAAGCCCCCTCAGAATCTTATATGTTTCAAAGAGATCACCTCTCATTCTTTTAAACTCCAGAGTACAGGCCTGTACTACTTAATCTCTCCTCATAGGACAACCCTCTCATCCCAGGAATCAATCTAGTGAACCTCCATTGCACCGCCTCCATGGCAAGTATATTCTTCCTTATTTAAGGAGATGAAAACTGTACACTGTACTCCAGATGTGGTCTCACCAAAGCCCTGTACAATTTAGTAAGACTTTCTTACTCTTGTACTCCAACCCCCTTGCAATAAAGGCCAACATACCATTTGCCTTCCTAATTGCTTGCTGTACCTGCATGCTAACTTTCTGTGTTTCTTGTACAAGGACATCCAGATCTTTCTGAACACCAACATTTAATAGTTTCTCACCATTTAAAAAATATTCTGTTTCTCTATTCTTCCTACCAAAGTGAATAACCTCACATTTCCCCACATTATACTCCATCTGCCACCTTCTTGCCCACTCACTTAACCTGTCTATATCCCTTTGCAGACTCTTTGTGTCCTCCTCACAGCTTACTTTCCCACATAGCTTTGTATCATCAGCAAACTTGGATACATTACTCTCAGTACTTTCATCTAAGTCATTAATATAGATTGTAAATAGCTGAGGCCCCAGCACTGATCCTTGCGGCACCCCACTAGTTACAGCCTGCCAATGTGAAAATGATCTGTTTATCCCTACTTCTGTTTTCTGTCCGTTAACCAATCCTCTATCCATACTAATATATTACCTCCAACCGCATGAGCCCTTATCTTGCGTAGCAACCTTTTATGTGGCACCTTATCAAATGCCTTTTGAAAATCCAAATATACTACATCCACTGGTTCCCCTTTATCTACCCTGCTAGTTACATCCTCAGAGACTTGGAGGGCAACTTGCAGATGATAGTGTTTCCGTGGCTTTGCTGCTCTTGTCCTTCTTGGTGATTGTGGGGATGGGAGCTGCAGTCAAATGTGACTAATTGCTGCAGTGCATCCTGCACATTGTATCTATTGCAGCCGCAGAACACAGGAAATGGAGGGGGTAGATATTGAACCCAGTGGCAGGGGGTGCTGATGAAGCTTGGGACTTATGCGGCGCAAATGTTACCTGCGACTTGTCAGCGAAAGCCTGGATATTGTCCAGGCCCTGCGGGGAATGGATTTGAGAATCAGCAAACAACCCCACTGCTGACCTTATGATGGAGGGAGGGACTTTGAAGAAGCAGCTGAAGATAATTGGGCCAAGGATGCTGCCCGGAGGAATTATGGTAGCAATGTCCTGGGGCTGTGATGATTGGCCTTCGACAACCATGACCATCTTCCTATGTCTCTAACATGACTCCAGCCATTGGAGGGTTTTCACCTTGACCTTCAATGACCTTAGTTTTACTTGGGTTCCTTGGTAGTATACTTGATTGAATGCAGCCCTGTTGTCAATATCTGGAGACTCACCTTTTCCTTGGAGTTTATCTTGTGGTATATCTGGGGCAGCCTGGGATCCCACATCCTGCCTCTGCCCCTTCCCAGAGACTGACTTTGGAATGGGGGGGGGTGGGGGCGGGGAAGAAGCTCCCCCTCCCATTATAATTTGTGGTGCCAGTGATCACGGGATGGAAACCTGGTGGAGAGAGGTTCCACCCCAATTTCCAATCACACGGCCGGCACAACATCCAAATTCTGCCCTATGAAAGAGTGGAATCTCTGGGCATTTATCTCACTCGCAGTTTAGAAAACTTTCTACATAATGATGTAGAAATTGGAATGCGTTTCGCACGTTTTCCAGGTCCAAAACAGATGCCACGAAGTCGAATTTTGCAGCGTGATGTTCCGCTCTGGAACGGTGCCTGACACCATATTTGTTGAATGTGTATTCGGGGGTTCTGCAGGTGACACCTCTCTGTCTGAACACGGTGATTGCCTTGGCAACGGGCAGTTGCAGGGGCAGTCTGTAAACACCATGTATTGTTCTATATGTATAAATGCGTAGGCTTCAAGGAGCTCTTGAAACATTTGCCTGAGGAAGGAGGAAATCTCCGAAAGCTTGTGAATTTAAAATAAAATTGCTGGACTATAACTTGGTGTTGTAAAATTGTTTACAATTGTCAACCCCAGTCCATCACCGGCATCTCCACATCATGACACCATATAGGCATCCCTGGCGGCTGCCTCAAACAAACACAGGCTTCATTTAAATAAGCTAGTAAGGGTCCTGCGCCTGAATCAGGACACTTTTGTGAAATTGGTGTCCATGCGTGCCTGAAAAGTCACTTCCTTAACCCACCCAGCAAACCATGGCGGGAACAGTCGACAAGCGGTATTTAAAGGGATCCTCACTTCCATCAAGGTAAGTCGCTGGTTAATCGTTTTAAACTTCTAGGGTGTTTTTGGGAGAAATTTGTGGCTGTTTTGGTGGGTCCTCAGTGTCTGCATCTGTACTCTGTGCAGCAGGGCTAGGATGAAAGATCTCCCTCCGCCGAGCTGCTTTCTGGGCAATCCTATCCCCCTGCCCTTGCTCCTGGGCACTCGTGCTGTATGGATCTCCACATGTAGACCCCTCTAGTCTACCTTCTGAATAATGTGCAGTTCCATTCTCTGAGCTGGTGTCTGCAAGTGTACGTTTGAGTATTGCTGCCCTCTTCTTCTTCTGATGCTTTCTCAGGGCTGTGTTGAGCTTCTAGACATGAAATGTAAGGATGGGCGATGAGTTAGCAGTTAGTGACATGGGTATGCAGAGACAGATGAGTGGCTTCTGAAAGCAGCTGCAACCTGTCATGCATCACATGTAGGGGTGAGATTTAAGTGAGAAGCGAAGGAGGGGAAGATGATTTAAAACCCTGCCAGACTTATCCTTCAGCCTCACCAGATGCCACGGTCCTGACACGTCCCCTGCCCACGATGTCCATAACCTGCTCTTCGAGTGGGGACAGCACATGGATGAAGTGTGTCCCTTCTTCCTGTGGCTGCCTGCTCCCAGTTATTGTGTGCGAGCTTTACCCTGCAAGAAAGAGAGAGTGTTTTGAGGACATGCATGTCAGGGTAGAATAGAGTCGCTGGTGTGTGAAAGATGGCAGAGGTGTGAGAAGGTGAAGGAAGTAATGGTGAAGAAAAGTAGCAGGTGCTGAGTGTGACATTAGGAGCAGAAGGAGGTGGAGTGAAGTGTGCTGCAGTGATTGGAGGGGAATCGAGGGAGGGATGGATGGTGAATGCTGGGGCAACAGGTAGTGCAAGGCTAATCATAAAGTAATGAGAGATATGTGTCAGGAGGCTTACCTTAGCTATTCTTGTGAGGTCACTGAACTTATCCCTGCATTGCAGTCATGTCCTGGCGGTGATGCTTCTGGCACTGACCCGCTCTGCCACCTCTGCCCACTCATGCCAGGCAACTGGCCTTGATATCTTCCTGCCGCCTGGTGGATAGATGTCTCTCCTCCTGCCAACCTCCTCCACCAATACCTCAGAAAAACAGGGAGCCCTTGCAGTTTCTACTGTGTCTGCCAATCTTCAGTTCTGGTTGCCTGCAGCCAAACTGCACCTCCCCTTTTAGAGTTGCAGGATGCCTTTAAATGGCGTCAGCAACACCGATATTGATGCCCACATTAAGTGAGCTGCCAATGAACAGTGCAGTGCCTATTTTATTTTAATTAATCAGGGGAACTAATTTGGGGGCCTAAGTTGCGTCCACGTGATTGGACGTGCGCTTCGAGCGTGGCGCCCATTCTGCCCCCGAAAATGGACTTAATCCAATTTCTACCCCAGTAACTTTGTAGTGTTAGATTGTACGCGATGTATGCAGTAAGGTTCTGTACAACCTTGCAATTACTCAAAGTAACAACGAGGTAAATACTTTACCCTGCAATCCTCAGACGTCAGTTTTTCAACCAGACACCTAACTGGAAATCAATTCATTTTTAATAACACACAGGAAATCGTTTTTTTCTTTTTAATTATCATTATTTAAAACACGCAGAATTTGGAGAATTACTGCTTTCACAGCCTCAAAGTCACCATATACATTTTACACTCGATGTATGATACAAATAGCAAAATATAGGATAAGCTACATCAATTTACTAGATAGTAAACACAAGGGCTATATTACAAGGAGACAATGTTTTACATCCATCATTGTAGCATTTGCTCGAAGAGTATTTCCAAAGGTTAAAGCCTTAAACAGCGATAAATCTGCTAGTAATGGCTCAAAGACGTGTGCACTCTAAGTACAATGAGGTGCAAGTTTCATCCCAATTTCCAAAAACTAAAGAAAGAGATTTGCGATGATAAAACAGGGTGAAAAGTAGACAAGGCCCAGTTCAATGATATAAAGTTTTGACTGCAACTTTCGAAAAGCACAAAAAAGTTTGAGATAACATTCCAGTCCTTCTGCCGCATATTCGTCCTGTGATGCATTTGATGTGTTAATTACCTGGAATAAATTTGAACAAAAATATAGAGTAGTGAACCATACCTAACAATAACAACACGAAAAACAGAATTACAGCAAAAAATACAGTAACGTAATTTTAAAACATCATTATTTCCTCATCTGCATGAAAGCTATTTGGAGGGAACTAAATACTTAAGACCCACCCCCAAAACAGTGTGCAAGTGTGCATTATTCAGGTCTGATCGAAGGGCACACATCTGTGAAATCATAGCCAGCCTTTTCTCTTTACGGATGCCGACGGACCTGCTGTGCATTTCCAGCATTTTCTGTTTTTATTTCATATTTCCAGCGTTTGCAGTTTTCCCTTTTTATTTTAACGTGACACACGTTTGTCGATTACTGCATTGATTGTAATGGAGGCTGTGACATCGGACAGGTCTGAGATCTGATTCAGAGCTGTTGTTGCCAACAACAACAATAACACATATAGTAAAATGTCCCGAGGTGCTCCACAGGAGCGTTATCAGACAGAATTTGTATCTGAGCCATAAAAGGAGATATTAGGATGGGTGACCAAATGCTTGGTCAAAGAGGTAGGTTTTAAGCAGCGTCTTAAAAGAGGAGAGAGAGGTGGAGAGGTTAAAGGAGGGAATCTCAGAGCTCGGGAAATAGATGGCTGAAGGCAGGGCTGCCAATGGAGGGGCGAAGGAAATCAGGGATGCACAAGAGGCCAGAATTGGATGAACATAGAGTTCTCAGAGGGTTTATAGGGCTGGGGGATATACAGAGATAGGGAGAGGTGAGACCATCGAGAGATTTGAACACAAAGATAAGAATTTTAAATTTGAGGCAATGCTGGACCAGGAGCCAATATAGGTCAGCACGCTAGGGTGAAGGGTGAACAAGACTTGGTGCGAGTTAGGATATGGGCAGCAGAGATTTGGATGAAACACTGCCAAGTTTTGTGCCAAGAAAATGCACAACTGGCTAAATATGCAGATTCCTGGTCTAGGAGATGCCTGATACTATAATTTGATAAAGCAGAAGCATTTACAAATTTGCATTAGTAAATTTCTTGCGGATTACAATAACTTGCATTTATATAGCATATTTTGTGTCAAAACATCTCAAAGTACTTTGGACAATGAATTACTATTTAAAGTGTGGTGACTATTGCTATGTATGCATAGTTTTAGAGTTTTTAATATAATTTTAAAAACTGAGAACAAATTCAACTTTTTGAATTTTTTTTTCTGCAATAGAAGCTCTTCATTGGTTACTGCAGAGTTACCGCATCACGTGAGTGCAGTGTCCAACACAAAGACCTCATCATAAAACTGACATCACTGCTTTAGCTATTTGCATATTTTTTCATTTTTATAATGCTTTTCATCGGGTTATTGAGATGATGTTTTGTGTCATATAATAATTCCCTTTTTTTTAAGCATGGTGTTGATCATTCAAACCATTAACTTCCTCTGGATGATTGGAGCATCTATTCTGCTTTTTATCCCCTCCCCAAAACATTACTTCTCTTTATAGAATCAAGTTCCACTCCAGGACTTGAGTATATAATCTAGGCTTAGACTCCAATGTAGTAATGGGAGAATGCTGTCGGAGATGACGTCTTTGATGAGCTGAGATGTTAAACTGGGGCCCCGTCTTCCTATTCAGGTGGATGTAAAATATCTCACGGCATGTTTTCAAAGAGCAGGGAATTCACTGAGAGTCCTTGTGGAAAAGTACTGAAAATCTTTGTCTCCAAGCCTGTCTTTTAGTTTGCTAGCAGTTGAGATTACTCTTGCCTGGGCCCCGAGGTTTATAACAGATCAGCAATTTTCAACCACCAGCTGCCTGAATCCTGTTATTGAGATGGGTTGCAAAGCGATACCAGACGAAGAGCTAGCTAAGTAGAAGTAAAGACAATAACAGGATTCACAAGGTCACAACATCATATTAACTAATAATAAGAGTCATGGGCTCACGGAGGGTCTTGCTACACAAGTTGTTTTTCTATGTGTATAAAGGACAGGACTAGCAGGGGATATTTTAGAACATTCTCGGAGTGCGACTGGACTGCTCAGGTAGTGCAGCAAGAGTCGAGAGACTGATCACCTCACGATCCTGTAGTGACGCTTTGCCCAGGTTGTATCTTTGCATACTGTGTTATCTTTGTATACTGTTTTAATAAAGGCTTGTAATACTTTGCTACAGAAGACCTTGTGCCACTATTATTGAAATAACCCACATAACTGGCGCCCAACGTGGGGCGCGAGGTAATTAATTCTGCACAAAGTATAACAGCCTTGTAGGTTAAGGCACTTCAGGTGCACATCCAGGTACTTTTTAAATGAATTGAGGGTTTCTGCCTCTACCATCCTTTCAGGCAGTGAGTTCCAGACCCCCACCTCCCTTTGGTTGAAAATATTTTTCCTCAGCTCCCCTCTAATCCTTCTGCCAATCACTTTAAATCGATGCCCGCTGGTCACTGACCCCTCTGCTAAGGGAAATAGGTCCTTCCTATCCACTCTATCTAGGCCCCTCATAATTACACCTCAATTAAATCACCCGTCAGCCTCCTCTGTTCCAAAGAGAACAACCCCAGCCTATCCGATCTTTCCTCATAGCTAAAATTCTCCAGTCCTGGCAACATCCTCGTAAATATCCTCTGTACCCTCTCTAGTGCAATTACATCTTTCCTGTAATGTGGTGACCAGAACTGTACACAGTACTCAAGCTGTGGCCTAACCAGTGTTTTATACAGTTCCAGCATAACCTCCCTGCTCTTATATTCTATGCCTCAGCTAATAAAGGAAAGTGTCCCATATGCCTTCTTAACCACCTTATCTACCTGTCCTGCTACCTTCAGGGATCTGTGGACATGCACTCCAAGGTCCCTCACTTCTTCTACACTTCTCACAATCCTCCCATTTATTGTGTACTCCCTTGCCTTGTTTGACCTCCCCAAATGCATTACCTCACACTGGATTGAATTCCATTTGCCACTTTTCTGCCCACCTGACCGGTCCATTGATATCTTCCTGCAGTCTTCCTCACTATCAACCACACGGCCAATTTTTGTATCATCTGCAAACTTCTTAATCATGCCCCCTACATATAAATCTAAGACATTAATATATATCACAAAAAGCAAGGGGCCTAGTACTGAGCCCTGCAGAACCCCACTGGAAATAGCTTTCCAATCACAAAAACACCCATCGACCATCACCCTTTGCTTCCTGCCACTGAGCCAATTTTGGATCCAACTTGTCACTTTTCCTTGGATCCCATGGGCTTGTACTTTTTTGATCAGTTTGCCACGTGGGACCTTGTCAAAAGCCTTGCTAAAATCCATGTAGACTACATGAAATGCACTACCCTCATCGATCCTCCTTGTTACCGCCTCAAAAAATTCAATCAGGTTAGTCAGACACGAACTTCCCTTAACAAATCCATGCTGACTATCCATGATTACTAAGTGACAGTTTATCCTGTCCCTCAGAATTGATTCCAATAATTTGCCCACCACCGAGGTTAGACCGACTGGCCTGTAATTACTCGGTCTATCCCTCGCTCCCTTTTTAAACAATGGTACAAGGTAAGCAGTCCTCCAATCCTCTGACATCATGCCTGTATCCAGTGAGGATTGGAAAATGATGGTTAGAGCTTCTGCTATTTCCTCCCTTACTTCTTTTAACAGCCTGGGATACAATTTATCTGGCCCTGGTGATTTATCTACTTTCAAAGAAGCTAATCCCCTTAATACTTCATCTCTCATTATGTTTATCCCATCCAATATTTCACACTCCTCCTCCTTAACTACAATGTATGCATCGTCCCTCTCTTTTGTGAAGTCAGATGCAAAGTATTCATTAAGAACCATATCCACATCTTCCGCCTCCACACATATGTTACCTTTTTAGTCTTTAATAGGCCCTACTCTTTCCTTAGTTATCCTATTGATCTTTGGGTTTTCCTTGATTTTACTTGCCAATATTTTTTCATGCCCTCTCTTTGCTTTCCTAATTTCCTTTTTTATTTCACCCTTGCACTTTTTACACTCATCTAGGCTTTCTGTAGTATTGAGCTCTCATTGTCTGACATAAGCTATCCTTTTCTGCCTTATGTTACCCTGTATGCTCCTTGACATCCGGGGAGCTCTGAGGATAGACCAGCGAGCAAGGGTAGAGGGTCCTGTTGGAATGGCACCCATGATTTCAACCAAAATGAAGGCTGAAGAGAACAGGGTCCAAACCATGGTGGTCCCCTATGGGCCTACCCAGCTCCAGGAGCAAATCCCAAAAATGAGACTCTCGACTGGATCCTCAGCATCCCCTCCCCCTTTTACTCTATGTCATTTCACCCCTCTCACATACCAACAGAGAAGAAAGCTAAGAATTGTGCAGGAGGTAACAGGCTTGGTTGAGGACATGGTCAGTGAACTTGAGGTTTTGAATCAACACAGAATGGGGTTAAGTAGCAAATATCAGAAATTGAAAATTGGTTTGAGGGAAAAAGGATAAAATGTGGAAGGCTGCAAGATTTCAGTGTACTGTCTCTTTAAAAAGGATAAAATGTGGAAGGCTGCAAGGTTTCAGTGTACTGTCTCTTTAAAAAGCCTGTGTGAATGTTTTAATGCCACTGGATGTGGCTCCGCCCTCTTTTTCCCTTTTGTGCAAGAATGTTACAAAGGTTTTGTTTAACTGTGATAGCTAACTTTTTCTTCAGTAATATTCAGTATTTTTTAAAGTCATTTGGAAAGGCGCCTGAAGATAGGACAAGACGATGACGTAATTTACTTGGTTTTTGTAAGCATGTGCTAGTATGATCATTTTACCTGCTCTATTGTCTTAAGTTTAAGATATTGCTGAATTAAATTGGAGTCATTGAGGTTAACTAACCTATTAAATTGTGAAAACCAGACTTTTATTGTGGCCATGGTGAAATTCTGGTTATTGAAAATTATGTGAACGTCTCTAGTTCTGGACAGGAGATTATCAGATATAAAAAAATTGGCATTTTTGAATTTATCATCCATGCTTAGTGATTTGAAATGGATAAGGAGTTAATGTTGAGTGTAATTGATGTGTTTGGAGTTGTGTTGAGTATCAGAGAGAGTGAATACTGTTGTTAACTGGGGGGCTGATTCAGTACAGGGCATGAATTTGGACTGGGTTTAGTGCCTCTAAAATTTTGGGATATTTCTGATGATTCTGCTTGTTTAATCATTTTGGTTGTACTGGAATGCAATAGCTGTTAGCAAACTGACAGCAACCTTCAGTCTCCTGATTGACTGTGGTCAGGGAAAAAAGTGACCAGGCAAAAAAAGAATGATTAGAGGATCTCCTGCTATCTCTATGGCAACAACTGGAGAATCAACAAAAATCTGAAATATTTGTAAAGTAGAAGGCCTGGATAAACCTACCTTTTATAAAATGAGATGAACGAATTAAAATATGCCTTCCCTAGCAAGAATTTTTAAAGTTAATAGCGATGTTACTAATGATTTCTGCTTGTTTTAACAGATTTCCAACTCCTAAGAATCATCAGTTTGGTAAAAAAAAAATTCCGCACCATCACGGCTCATATTTGGAAGTCAAAAAGGAGAGAAATTTATTTTCCAAAATTTAATTGTTTTATGATCTTTTTGCAAATTATCACTATTTTAACAGCACAAAGACTTTTTGAAAATAAAGTAAAATGGAGCTCGACTCTTTCATATGCAAAGTTTTTTAGAATTTACGTGATAGCTGCATGAGTCTGACGAAAACTGGCTCCGTCTTCTTTTTACTGCAAGGAAATTAACGCCTTCCACAGGCAACTGTCTTTAATTTTTTTCGTATCTGATTAACTCTGCTTAAATCCTCACTAAGCAACAACTTTTGCATTGCTGAATGTAAATATATATCAGGCATTATTAGATTTTAAGTTTGTTAACTTGAGTGGATATTACCCCATGGAGGCAGAAGGAAATCAGAAATTGACAAATGCATGTTATGCAATTAACCCCTTGGGCTCTCAAGAAGACCCACAATGGATTTTCTGGGTTTTTTTCTTTTAAAACAGGTGTAAGAATATTAGGGATAGATACAAATTGACATATTTTTCTTAATGCTACTAACCATCATGCTTTGCAAACTGTGCTGCTTTAATTTGCAAGGTGTGTTATTTTGATTTGCTGAATTGTGAATACTGACTATTGACTAATGACTGACCTTGGTCATTTCCATTGCCTGGCAAGACAGCAATGGACAATGATTCAGCAAAAGCGACAAGGATGGTGATCAGAACAGAATAAGGGCTGGCAGCTAGATGTATAAGAGTCGACCAGGTGGTCACTTGACCTCTGTGAGAAACCATGTTGCAGAGGGTTTTATGACAGGATGAGTCAAACTGACCACTTGAATTCTGTAAAAAAATACAACCTTGCAAAGGATCTTGTGACCGGATGGGTCAAGCTGGCAACATTGTATTTTGTGGAAAAACAACCTCGTAAATCGATAAAAATTTTATGAATGACAATGCCATATATGATATGAGGTTCCTGCCATGGAGCTTTAAAAACCCATTTGAGCTCAGGGCAGAGAACAACACCCAGCAGTCAGAAGACTACAACCTTTGCCCAGAGATTGATCAAGCTGTAAGAAGACTTTGAAACTGTCAGAAGACTTGAAACAACTACGCTGCCAACTAAGTTATGAACTCTGCCCAGAGATCAAACTGGGTAATAAGGTTTTAATCTCTGTATCATAATTCTCTTCACTCTGTATTATTACTGTCTTACAATATTGGATACTTTTACATCTTTGATTCGACTATTAATAAGTAAGACATTGATGACCATTTGGCGTCATGTCCGAATCTGTTACATAGGGGACCATGGTTTTCGGGACCACATGAGTTGCTCTTCAAGCACTCGAGAAGGGAAAATTTACCTGAAGTTTAAGGGAATAATCCAATGTTTATTTTAAAAAAGAGCCCAGTCTAAATGGTTCCTGCCCAATGCTGTGTATTGAGGAAGAAATTTTTTCTTGGAAATAAAATTGAACATTGACAAGTCCTGTCAGTCCAACAATACCGCTCTGTGGAATTTGAATAATTTTGAAATGATAATATGGACTCAAACACAATATAGCGGGATATTTTGGGAAATAAAAGGTCCAAGAAGAGTTTAGGTAAAATAAACAAAGATGTGTTGATAACTTCACCTCAGATAATGAAGCAGTCTGTGCCCGCATGCAGCAAGACCTGGACAATATTGGTGGCAATTAACATTTGCGCCACACAAGTGCCAGCCAATGACCATCTCCAACAAGAGAGAGTCTAACCACCTCCCCTTGTCATTCAAAGGCATTACCATCACTGAATCCCCCACCATCAACATCATGGGAGTCACAATTGACCAGAAACTTAACTGGATCATCCACATAAATACTGTGGCTACAAGAGCAGGTCAGAGGCTGGGTATTCTGCAGCGAGTGTCTCACCACCTGACTCCCCAAAGCCTTTCCACCATCTACCATGCACAAGTCAGGAGTATGATTGAATACTCTCCACTTGCCTGGATAAGTGCAGCTCCAACAACACTCAAGAAGCTCGACACCATCCAGGACAAAGCAGCCCGCTTAATTGGCACCCCATCCACCACCTTAAATATTCACTCCCTTCACCACCAGCGCATCGTGGCTGCAGTGTGTACCATCTACAAGATGCATTGCAGCAACTCGTCAAGGCTTCTTCGACAGCACCTCCCAAATCTGTGACCTCTATCATCTAGAAGGACAAGGGCAGCAGACACATGGGAAGACGACCACCTGCAGGTTCCCCTCCAAGTCACACACCATCCTGACTTGGAAATATATCGCTGTTCCTTCATCGTCACTGTGAAAATCCTGGAACTCCCTAGCTAACAGCATTGTGGACCACACGGACTGCAGCGGTTCAAGAAGGCGGCTCACCACCACCTTCTCAAGGACATTCAGGGATGGGCAATAATGCCTACATCCCATGAATGAATAAAAAAAAACTTGGACCAAGTTGGGAACGTTTAGTCTATATTTTATGGGTTAATAATAATTGTATTGGACAGTAAAGTTCCTCCAGGAATGAGATGAAATGGTAATTAATTGGAATTTTGCTAACGTCATCGCCCGAGGTGATCATGGCCGAATTTCAGGAACCAAACCAAAGGGGTTAGGGAAAGATATGTGCATGCATCCACGAGTATCATAAATCACCTGGGCATGATTCGCCAAAAGATATCAATCTGATATCAATGCACATTCTAGTGAAAGTCAGGCAAGTGTAGGTGAGAATAATTAATTGACAGCTTTCTCTTGGAGATGTTTGTGCCTATACTGAACAATAAAAAAAATTCATTTGATAGCCTGGCCACTACCTGAGACATTGGGACCATGCAGGGGGGGAATAAGTAAAGACCTCCAGACACCTCCCCGATCTGATAACTTGAAAGCCCAGGAATGGCTTGTATCTGATGTCAATGGCATGATCTTGCGATATGAGTGTGTGTGCAAATGTGATATATTGCGGGGTGAGGCAACTAATATGCAGAATGTGTGATGAAGATGCACCGAAGATCGGGTCTCAGACATGCTCAGATACTTGATAACAGCACTACGTGGAATGGTTAATGTGGCTCAGGAGAGTGAGAAAACTTTTTAATCAAGGCAGTTGCTCCATAGAGAAACCAACATTTTAATGAAACAATCAGGATAGAGTTAAACACACTGGTACCTATCAGAGGGATTGAAATTAAAGCAAAGAGGGACATCGAATTTGGATTTCCAAAATTCAGGGTTGGGTTCCTTTGAGTTAACGATGAAATTGGGACAACTGAGGGCCAGGGAGAAATAATACTTAGCAAGAATATCCACAAGATGGATAATGGTAAAAGGAGAGCTGGAGAATCTTTAAAGTCTATGGTTTCTTGATTATATGGTATACTATAGTTTTCTATACACTGTATTATGATTTTCTTTGTCTGTATCATGATGTGTAATATTAACCAAATGAAACTTAGACTAGAAGAGCAAATGGCTTGAGATAGGTATGTTATGCTAATAAGATGAGAACTTTAGATAAGGCCATGCGGAGTCACCAGGGCCTATTGGAGATTAAGACTGAAAACCATTTTCTTGGATTACTTCCGTAGTTTAATTCTCCAATACCATTCATCCCTCAACCACACCACTGAAAGCAAATTAACTGGTCATTCATCTTATTGCTGTTGGTGGGACTTTGCTGTCCTTTCTGCCCTTTCTCCCATCAGCAGCTGACTGACCTGCTGCATATTTCCAACATTTTCTATTTTTGTTTCAGATGTCCAATATTTGCCATTGTTTTCTTTTTATTTATGCAATTTTAAATTCTTACTTGGGAGCTGTTTTTTTAATCGAGATACAACGAGGTGGATCCCATACTCAGAAATGGGGGTGGAGTTAATCGAACACACTGGAAAACAGGTTAATTCAGCATTTAAAAGTTTAAAAATTGTAGAGAAATGAGGTGATTTTTTTTTTAAGAAAGACAAAAATAATGAACAATGTAACTAGTTAAAATAGTGAAAGAAAAGAGAATCTAGGTCAGATAATGAAAAGATGGGGCAAAGTAGATGTGGCCTCTGAATGGCCTTCTTCTACAATTCTATAAGTAAAGTTTTGAAGAAATATTTAATTTTATGAAGTGTTTAATTTTAGCAGTGAGTGGGTTTATTACTGTAATGTTAGGGCATTTTTCAACATCATAGTGTATGAGCTGGAATGGTAAGAAAATCTGGCCAGTCCAGGAAGCCTGGAATATCCCAGGCAATTTGTGAGCTAACACTTGTCCTACATCATCCACAAGCTTGGGACTAAGGTCATACAAATGTCAAGCTAGTATCTTGGTTACTAGTCTGATTAGCTGTTGTTTATGGTCCTGAAGAGAATACGCTGTGACTAGTGCCAGGGACTAACTGCTTCCGCTATCGATGACGTGCATGTGAACTCGGGCCCGGGGTGTGTTGGGCTGTGAATGGGCTTTGTAGGTCACCAACTGCCCTCGCTGCCGTTCACTAAAAGCGCGGACCGGAGGCCGAGCACCAAAAATGCAGCCTTTGCAAATAAGGGGGGAGGACAGCAGAGTCCGGAGGAGTAGCGGGGGAGGAGGGGAACAGGAGAAGTGGGGGGGGGGGGAAGAGTGGAAACGGGGAGGAAGGAGGAAAGGGGGAGCAGGGGGGAAGGGGAGAAGAGGGGGAGCAGGGGGGAGGGGGAGCAGGGGGGAAGGGGAGAAGAGGGGGAGCAGGGGGGAAGGGGAGAAGAGGGGAGCAGGGGGGAGGGGAGAAGGGGAGCAGGGGGGAGGGGAGAAGGGGAGCAGGGGGAGGGGAGAAGGGGGAGCAGGGGGAGGGGAGAAGGGGGAGCAGGGGGGAAGGGGAGAAGAGGGGGAGCGGAGGGAAGGGGAGATGAGGGGGAGCAGGGGGAGGGGAGAAGAGAGGGAGCTGGGGGAGGGGAGAAGAGGGGGAGCAGGTGGGAAGGGGAGAAGAGGGGGAGCAGGTGGGAAGGGGAGAAGAGGGGGAGCAGGTGGGAAGGGGAGAAGAGGGGGAGCAGGGGGTGGGGAGAAGAGGGGGAGCGGGGGGAGGGGAGAAGAGGGGGAGCAGGGGGTGGGGAGAAGAGGGGGAGCAGGGGGGAACGGGAGAAGAGGGGAGCAGGGGGAGGGGAGAAGGGGAGCAGGGGGAGGGGAGAAGGGGAGCAGGGGGGAGGGGAGAAGGGGAGCAGGGGGAGGGGAGAAGGGGGAGCAGGGGGGAAGGGGAGAAGAGGGGGAGCGGAGGGAAGGGGAGATGAGGGGGAGCAGGGGGAGGGGAGAAGGGGAGCGGGGGGAGGGGAGAAGAGGGGGAGCAGGGGGGGAAGGGGAGATGAGGGGGAGCAGGGGGAGGGGAGAAGAGGGGGAGCAGGTGGGAAGGGGAGAAGAGGGGGAGCAGGTGGGAAGGGGAGAAGAGGGGGAGCAGGGGGTGGGGAGAAGAGTGGGAGCAGGGGGTGGGGAGAAGAGGGGGAGCGGGGGGGGTGGGGAGAAGAGGGGGAGCAGGGGGGAGGGGAGAAGGGGAGCGGGGGGGAGGGGAGAAGAGGGGGAGCAGGGGGGAGGGGAGAAGGGGGAGCAGGGGGGAGGTGAGAATGGGGAGCAGGGGAGAGCAGAAGGCGGAGCAGGGGGGAGGGGAGAGGAGAAGGGGAGCAGGGGGAGGGGAGAGGAGAAGGGGAGCAGGGGGAGGGGAGAGAAGGGGAGCAGGGGGGAGGGGAGAAGGGGGAGCAGGTGGGAGGGGAGAGAAGGGGAGAGAAGGGGAGCAGGGGGAGGGGAGAAGGGGAGCAGGGGGAGGGGAGAGAAAGGGGAGCAGGGGGAGGGGAGAGAAAGGGGAGCAGGGGGGAGGGGAGAGAAAGGGGAGCAGGGGGGAGGGGAGAAAGGGGAGCAGGGGGGAGGGGTTAGAAGGGGGAGCAGGGGGGAAGGGGAGAAGAGGGGGCAGGGGAGAAGAGGGGGAGCAGGGGGAAGGGGAGAAGAGGGGGAGCAGGGGGGAAGGGGAGAAGAGGGGGAGCAGGGGGAAGGGGAGAAGAGGGGGAAGGGGAGAAGAGGGGGGAAGGAGAGAAGAGGGGGAGCAGGGGGAGCAGAGAATAGAGGGAGCAGGGGGAATGGGAGAAGGGGAGCATGGGGGAAGGGGAGATGTGGGGAGCAGGGGAAAGGGGAGAAGGGGAGAAGGGGGAAGGGGAGAAAAGGGGGAAGGGGATAAGAGGGGGCAGGGGAGAAGAGGAGGAGCAGAGGGAGGGGAGAAGAGGGGGAGCAGGGGGAGAGGAGAAGAGGGGGAGTAGGGGGAAGGGGAGAAGGGGAGCATGGGGGAAGGGGAGAAGGGGAGCATGGGGGAAGGGGAGATGAGGGGAGCAGGGGAAAGGGGTGAAGGGGGAGCAGGGGAAAGGGGTGAAGGGGGAGCAGGGGGAAGGGGAGAAGAGGGGGAGCAGGGGGGAGGGGAGCAGGGCTAGAGGAGAAGAGGGGGAGCAGGGGGGAGGGGAGCATGGGGGAAGGAGAGATGTGGGAAGCAGGGGAAAGGGGAGAGGGGGAGCAGGGGAAAAGGGGGAGCAGGGGGGAGGTGAGAATGGGGAGCAGGGGAGGGGAGAAGGGGAGCAGGGGGAGGGGAGAGAAGGGGAGCAGGGGGGAGGGGAGAAGGGGGAGCAGGTGGGAGGGGAGAGAAGGGGAGCAGGGGGAGGGGAGAAGGGGAGCAGGGGGAGGGGAGAAGGGGAGCAGGGGGAGGGGAGCAGGGGAGCAGGGGGGAGGGGAGGGAAAGGAGAGCAGGGGGGAGGGGAGAAAGGGGAGCAGGGGGGAGGGGTTAGAAGGGGGAGCAGGGGGGAGGGGAGAAGAGGGGGAGGGGAGAAGAGGGGGAGCGGGGGGAAGGGGAGAAGAGGGGGAGCAGGGGGGAAGGGGAGAAGAGGGGGCAGGGGAGAAGAGGAGGAGCAGAGGGAGGGGAGAAGAGGGGGAGCAGGAGGGAAGGGGAGAAGAGGGGGAGCAGGGGGAAAGGGGAGAAGAGGGGGAGCAGGGCGAAGGGGAGAAGAGGGGGAAGGGGAGAAGAGGGGGGAAGGAGAGAAGAGGGGGAGCAGGGGAAGCGGAGAATAGAGGGAGCAGGGGGAATGGGAGAAGGGGAGAATGGGGGAAGGGGAGATGTGGGGAGCAGGGGAAAGGGGAGAAGGGGAGCAGGGGGAAGGGGAGAAGAGGGGGAGCAGGGGGGAAGGGGAGAAGAGGGGGAAGGGAGAAGAGGGGGAGCAGGGGGGAAGGGGAGATGAGGGGGCAGGGGAGAAGAGGAGGAGCAGAGGGAGGGGAGAAGAGGGGGAGCAGGGGGGAGAGGAGAAGAGAGGGAGCAGGGGGAATGGGAGAAGGGGAGCATGGGGGAAGGGGAGATGTGGGGAGCAGGGGAAAGGGGTGAAGGGGGAGCAGGGGAAAGGGGTGAAGGGGGAGCAGGGGGAAGGGGAGAAGAGGGGGAGCAGGGGGGAGGGGAGCAGGGCTAGAGGAGAAGAGGGGGAACAGGGGGGAGGGGAGCATGGGGGAAGGAGAGATGTGGGAAGCAGGGGAAAGGGGAGAGGGGGAGCAGGGGAAAGGGGAGAAACAGGGGGGAAGCAAAAGCAGTGGGGAAGGGGGAGCAGAAGCAGAGGGGAAGAGGGGAGCCTGGATAGAGCAGAGCACAGCGTAGGGGGAGAGAATGTGATCCCAACCAAGTTGGGGGAACAGACGGAGAACGTGGTCCAGACGTGGAGATGGATCACACTCTCCTTCCCCCACCATTAGACCAGGATCTCACTCTCCTACCCCCACCATTAGACCAGGATCTCACTCTCCTCCTCCCCCCATTAGACCTGGATTTCACTCGAATGTGAACGGCCGTGAGTTGATTTCTCGGAAAGCCTGGCGAATGCGCGACAAGTGACGTCATCGGACGCAGTGTCTCTATTCACTTTGTAATGTAAAAGGTGAGCCTGCCACACTTTCTACCCAATAAACCAATGGTCCACACGCAATGCCCCATCTGTCACTGCAGCTCTCTCCTGGAGTGTTCAGTTTGATGGAGTGATTAGTGACAGTGTGGGTACTTCTGGTTTTTGATCGACACGTGACATCCTCCTGTGCGTGTCCACCGGGCCACCCACTGATGTCACTCTCAGCGCATGCTAAAAAGCTACTGCTCCGCTAGTGACATCACTCCTAATGACGTCAACCTCACCTATTCTCGTTGAATGAAATGCGCCCTCACAAAACCAACCTTGCAGCTTGAATTATGTAAAATAGTCAAGGCTGTAGTTTCGTCAAATCCAGCCTCAGAGAAATGGTTACAGCACCCAGCATTATTTTGCAGTACCCGTTCATGGGGCCACATGTCTGAAGGGGCCCACAAGCCAATTACTGGGTTGGCCTGGCGTGGAGTGTTTTCAGAGTCAAAGCGAGGTGGGAGGCTGCTCAGTGTGGAGGCCTCACTCCTTCAGCAGACAGGGGAGTTTCGTTGGAGTTTTTACAGATCATGCTGATAGCACTCAACAAGGTTCCACATAAGAGACTGTCAACAAAAATGAGAGTGCGTGGAATTGGAGGCAACCTATTGACATGGATAGGGAATTGGTTAGGAGGTAGGAGACAGAGAGTAGGGATAATGGGCATGTACTCAAATAGGCAGAATGTGACTAGTGGTCTCCTCCAGGGATCTGTACTGGGGCTGCAGCTTTTCACTATATTTATAAATGACTTAGATGAAGGAATAGAGAGTTGTATATCTAAGTTTGCTCTCGGCACTACATTAAGTATCACAGTAAGTAGTGTAGATGGGAGCAGAAAGTTGCAAAGGGACATTGATAGATTAAATGAGTGGGCAAAACTGCAGCAGATGGAGTTCAATGTGGGGAAATGTGAGATCATCCACTGTGGACCTAAGGAAGATAGATCAGAGTATTTTCTAAATGGCAAAAAGCTAGGAACTGTGGAAGAGCAAAGAGATTTAGTGGTCCAAGTACAGAAATCACTAAAAACTAGTGGACAGGTACAAAAAATAATTTAAAAGGCTAATGCAATGTTGGCCTTTATCTCAAGATGGCTGGAGTACAAAGGGGTGGAAGTTATGTTACAGCTGTACAGAGCTCTGGTTAGACCCCATCTGTAGTACTGAATTCAGTTCTGGGAACCGCACCTCAGGAATGATATATTGGCCTTGGAGGGGGTGCAGCCAGATTCATCAGAATGATACCGGCGCTAAAAGGGTTAAATTATGAGGACAGGTTGCATAGAATAGGCTTGTATTCCCATGAATACAGAAGATCAAGGGGTGAACTAATTGAGGTTTTTAAGATGATTAAAGGATTTGATAGGGTAGATAGAGAGAAACTATTTCCTCTGGCAGGAGAGTCCAGAACAAACAGTCATAACCTTAAAATTAGAGCTAAGGCCATTCAGGGGTGATGTCAGAAAGCATTTCTTCACACCGAGGATAGTGGAAATCTGGAACCTTGCCCCCCAAAAAGCTGTTGAGGCTGGGGGTCAATTGAAAATTTCAAAGCTGAGATTGATAGATTTTTGTTAGTCAAGGGATATGGAACCAAGGAGGGTAGATGAAGTTAAGATACAGATCAATCACGATCAACGACAACAACAACTTGCATTTATATAGTGCCTTTAACGTAGTGAAAAACCCCAAGGCCCTTCACAGCAGCAATTATCAAACAAAATTTGAAACCGAGACATATAAGGAGATATTAGGGCAGGTGACCAAAACCTTGGTCAAAGAGGTAGGCTTTAAGGAGCATCTTAAAGGAGAAGGGAGAGCTAGAGAGGCGGAAAGGATTAGGGAGGGAATTCCAGAGATTATGGTCTAGGCAGCTGAAGGCACGGCCGCCAATGGTAGAGCAATTAAAATTGGGGATGTGAAAGAGGCAAGAATTGGAGGAGCTCAGAGATCTCGGAGGGTTGTAGGGCTGGAGGAGGTTACAGAGATAGGGAGGGGCGAGGCATTGGAGGGATTTGAAAACAAGGATAAGATCTTTAAAATTGAAGCATTCCCGAACTGAGAGCCAATGTAGGTCAGCGAACACAGTTGTGATGGGTGAATGGGACTTAGTGCAAGTTAGGATATGGGCAGCAGAGTTTTGGATGAGCTCAAATTTATGGAGGTTGGAAGATGGGAGACCAGCCAGGAGAGCATTGGCGGGCATGGGAAGAGAAGCCATTGCAGGAGATTCTCTGGCTACGACTGAATAGATAAGAATGGAACCAGGCGAGGGCTGTCCCACCCAGCTGGACGATGGAAGAGAGGCGTTGGAGAAGGATGGGGTGGTCAACCATGTCAAAGGCTGTAGACAGGTTGAGAAGGATGAGGAGGGATAGTTCACCATCATTACAGTTACATAGGATGTGATTTGTGACTTGGATAAGGGCCATTTCAGTTCTGTGGCGGGGCAGAAACCTGATTCGAGGGATTCAAATATGGAGTTGCGGGAAAGATTGGGAATGGATTTAGGAGGTGACAACATGTTCAAGGACTTTGGAGAGGGAAGGGAGGTTGGAGATGGGGCAGTAGTTTGCAAGGACAGAGAGGTCAAGGGTGGTTTTTTGGGGGGGTTGGTGATGATGGCAGATTTTAAGGGGAGGAGGACAGTACTCGAGGAGAGGGAACCACATGGGATGTGGGCGTCGCTGGCGAGGCCAGCATTTATTGCCATCCCTAATTGCCTTTGAGAAGGTGGTGGTGAGCCACCTTCTTGAACCGCTGCAGTCCGTGTGATGAAGGTTCTCCCACTGTGCTGTTAGGAAGGGAGTTCCAGGATTTTGACCCAGCGACGATGAAGGAATGACGATATATTTCCAAGTTGGGATGGTGTGTGACTTGGAGGGGAACGTGCAGGTGGTGTTGTTCCCATGTACCTGCTGCCCTTGTCCTTCTAGGTGGTAGAGATTGCGGGTTTGGGAGGTGCTGTCGTGCATCCTGTGGATGGTGCACACTGCAGCCACCGTGCGCCGGTGGTGAAGGGAGTGAATGTTTAGGGTGGTGGATGGGGTGCCAATCAAGTAGGCTGCTTTGTCCTTGATGGTGTCGAGCTTCTAGAGTGTTGTTGGAGCTGCACTCATCCAGGCAAGTGGAGAGTATTCCATCACACTCCTGACTTGTGCCTTGTAGATGGTGGAAAGGCTTTGGGGAGTCAGGAGGTGAGTCACTCGCCGCAGAATACCCAGCCTCTGACCTGCTCTTGTAGCCACAGCATTTATATGGCTGGTCCAGTTAAGTTTCTGGTCAATGGTGACCCCCAGGATGTTGATGGTGGGGGATTTGGCGATGGTAATGTCAAGGGGAGGTGGTTAGGTTCTCTCTTGTTGGAGATGGTCATTGCCTGGCACTTGCCTGGCGCGAATGTTACTTGCCACTTATCAGCCCAAGCCTGGATGTTGTCCAGGTCTTGCTGCATGCAGGCATGGACTGCTTCATTATCTGAGGGGTTGCAAATGGAACTGAACACTGTGCAATCATCAGCGAACATGGCGGCCAGGAAGGGAAGTTGTGTGGTCAGCAGTATGGTGGGAATGGGGTCGAGGGAGCAGGAGGCGGGCTTTATGGTCAAGATGAGCTCAGAGAGGGCCTGAAGGGAGATAGGAGAGAAACTAGAGAAAGATGTGAGTTCAGAGCTGGAGCAAGGGGGAACCATAGGGGATATTTGGCCTAATGGTCTAGGGGAAGGGAGGGAAGCGGCAGAGGCAGCTGAATGGATGGTCTCAATCTTAGTGACAAATTAGTCGATGTGCTCCAGAAGTGGGTGGTTTTCAAAAGTTGGTGAGGGTGGAGGGGGCAGGGAAGAGGGGTTTAAGAAGACAGTTTGTACTGGAGAAGAGAAGCTGGGGTTTATCTTTGCATTCCAGGATGATCCTGGGATAGTGAGCAGTTTTGGCAGAGGAGAGCAGGACCCAATAGTGCTTTATGTGGTCCAGCATGATCTGGCGATGAATGGCTAAATCAGTTGTGTGCCATAAACGTTCAAGTCTGTGTCCCTTGGAATTAAGGGAGCGAAGATGAGGGCCATACTGGGGAAACGACCAGGGTGAGAGAGAGTATTGGTTTTAATGGGGACAAGGGCATGAAAGGTGGAGGTGAGGGTATGATTGAGCAGATCAGTAGCTGCAGAAATGTCGTGATGAATGGCAGAATGGCTCGATGATCTAATTGAATGACCGAACCTGCTCAAGCAGCTCAATGACCTACTCCTAATCCTGCAGTCCAGGTGATCAATGTAGCCCCCAGCCAAATAATTTCTGCTCGACGATTTTGCGTTGTCGTGTGTCTCGAAGGCTGCCTTGGAGAACGCTTACCCGAAGATCGGTGACTTGAGATCGACACAGATACCACCATCACACGAGAGGACATCACCCACCAAGTACATGGCTCATACTCCTGTGACTCGGCCAACATTGTCTACCTCATACGTTGCAGGAAAGGATGCCCCGGAGCATGGTACATTGGCGAGACCATGCAGACACTGCGACAACGGATGAACGGACACCGCACAACAATCGCCAGACAGAAGGGTTCCCTCCCAGTCGGGGAACACTTCAGCAGTCAAGGACATTCAGCCTCTGATCTTCGGGTAAGCGTTCTCCAAGGCGGCCTTCAAGACACACGACAATGCAAAATCGTCGAGCAGAAATTGATAGCCAAGTTCCGCACCCATGAGGGCGGCCTCAACCGGGATCTTGGGTTCATGTCACGCTACATGTAACCCCACCAGCGAAAAAAAGTTATCTGTTTTTAATACAACGGGTCATTCTCTCTCTCTCTCTGCCTTTCGGGTGCCTCTCTCTCTCTCTCTCTGTCTTTGTTATCTGACCCCTTGTGTATTCAGTATTCTTGAATGTAATGTGTCCCAGACTAAACCTGTCTGAACACCATCCACTCCTTTGATTGCTGTAATTATCTCTCTGCCGAGGGGTGATAACGGGCAGTTGGAAAGATTATCTGTAATCACCAGACATTATTCTCTGACTATATATGCGATGCTTTTATGGAAACCCTTCTTCACTCACCTGACGAAGGAGCTAAGCTCCGAAAGCTTGTGATTTCAAATAAAGCTGTTGGACTACAACCTGGTGTTGTACGACTCTGTACATAAGATTGTGAGGGAGCTTGACAGGGTAGATGCTGAGAGGTTGTTTCCCCTGGGTGGAGAGTATAGAACTAGGGGGCATAGTCGCAGGATAAGGGGTTGGCCATTTAAGACTGAGATGAGGAGGAATTTCTTCACTCAGAGGGTTGTGAATCTTTGGAATTCTTTAGCCCAGCGGGCTGTGGATGCTGAGTCATTGAATATATTCAAGGCTGAGATGGACAGATTTTTGGACTCTAGGGGAATCAAGGATATGAGGATCGGGCAGGAAAGTGGAGTTGAGGTCGAAGATCAACCATGATCTTATTGAATGGCGGAGCAGGCTCGATGGGCCATATGGCCTACTCCTGCTCCTATTTCTTATGTTCTTATGTTCTTATTTATGTAGCACCTTATCACTTCAGAACACCTCAAGATGCTCCACACAATTAATTACATATTTGAATTGCAGTGATTGTTTTATGAGAAAATGGGATCTAAAACATTTGTTAGATGCAGAATAAGAATCAATGTATAATAATAACAATAGAAAAGAGAATGGGGAAAAGCAAAATGAGATAAAAGGGAAAAGAAGAACAGAAATAGAGTGTTAAACTAGAATCTTAAGTTAAAAAGATTTTATGTGCTTCTTTTGGTAATGTGAGGTTAGTATTGCAGTAATAATTCTATTTCTGATCTCAGAGCTGCTTTACAATTGTAATATTGATGCTTGTTTAAGTATCATCAGGCTTGAGCTGAAAAAATGAGACTGGAATTTCTCTAGAACTGCAGTCTGAAAGTTAAAAGAGAACTGTAAAATATTTCTTTAAAAATCCCACAAGCATACAATCAGAATGAATTTCTTTAATAATTTTAGAAACATGGGAACAGGAGTAGGCCATTCAGCCTCACGAGCCTGTTCCGCCATTCAATTATATCATGGCTGATCATTTTCCCGCTTTTGCTCCATATCCCTTGATACTTTTACCTAACAAACATTTATCGATCTCGCTCTTGAAAATTTCAATTTTCCCAGCATTCACAACCTTATGGAGGAAGAGATTTCCAGATTTCCACTACCCGTTGTGTGAAAAGATGTTCCCTCATTTCAGTTCTAAATAGCCTTTCTCTAATTTTAAGATAAGCCCCCTTGTTCTGGATTATCCCAGCAGAGGAAATAGTTTTTCTGCATCTACCCTATCGAATCCCTTTACCATTTTAAAGAACCCAGTTAGATCACCCCTCAACTGTATTAACTCAAGGGAATTTAATTGCAGTTAAGCAAATATAACATAATCAAATCTAAAACATTTTATTTAAATTTCTCACTCAGGTGTCCTCTTTACCCTTGGACTTAGCATGATGTTTAAGTGTACCTTTCCTCATTAGGATTAATAAATTAATTGAAAACCTCTTTCGTTAGTCCTAGAAAATTAAAATAATTTATAATTCCTATAATCTATAATCTATAATTCCTCCAAGATATTTTGACATACTGATCTCAGATTTTATGGTGTTCATAGTGGGTGGAAATATATCCAGAGCACAATAGAATCACAGAAATTTCAGAGTGGAAGAGATCATGAAACCCAATATGCCTATGCTAGTGCTATCTTTTGAAACAACTACCACTAACTATTAATTATTATTATTATAGTAACAATATCAACAACATAAATATAGCGCTCCTCGTGTGCAGGAAGATGTCTCAGAAGGCTTGTCTACTATAATTAAATTTCATTATTCTTCCCTCATGCCTTTTAAAAATAGAATCCAATCCACAGAAGATGATTTGAGTGATTTCAAGAAACTCTTGCATATCACTCTCACTCCCATCAGAAAGGTACCTCCTGTATGGGTGGGTTTCAATGCTCTGGAAATGAATCATCAACACAAATAAATTTAAAACAGAAATAGACAGTTTCCTAGAAGTAAAGGGAATTAGGAGTTACGGGGAGCGGGCAGGAAATTGGACATGAATTTAGATTTGAGGTTAGGATCAGATCAGCCATGATCTTATTGAATGGCGGAGCAGGCTCGAGGGGCCGATTGGCCTACTCCTGCTCCTATTTCTTATGTTCTTATGTTAACACAGGGACGAAGATTGAGAAATACTCAGGCATCCAAGGGGCACTGTTACAAGGCTACTTCAAAGCATTTTACTTGTGTCTTTGCAGAAACCATCACTGTTGAGTTAGTAAATGAATATGATGGTTTAATCAGTATGAAATGCTACCTTTAATTTAATGAAGAAAGTGATTGAAACCAGAGCTGTGTTTTCAAGGAGTTAATAATCTAAGTTTGCTAATGGTACAAAGCTAGGTGGGAAAGCAAGCTGTGAGGAGGATATAGAGTCTGCAAAGGGATATAGACAGGTTAATTGAGTGGGCAAGAAGGTGGCAGATGGAGTATAATGTGGGGAAATGTGAGGTTATTCACTTTGGTAGAAAAACAGAATATTTCTTAAATGGTGAGAAACTATTTAATGTTGGTGTTCTGAGAGGTTTGGGTGTCCTCGTACAAGAAACACAAAAAGTTAGCATGCAGGTACAGCAAGCAATTAGGAAAGCAAATGGTATGCTGGCCTTTATTGCAAGGGGGTTGGAGTACAAAAGTAAGGAAGTCTTACTACAATTGTACAGGGCTTTGGTGAGACCTCACCTGGAGTACTGCATACAGTTTGGTCTCCTTAACTAAGGAAGGATATACTTGCCTTAGAGGCGGTGCAGCGAAGGTTCACTAGATTAATTCCTGGGATGAAAGGGTTGTCCTATGAGGCGAGGTTGAGTAGAAAGGGCCTATGCTCTCTGGAGTTTAGAAGAATGAGAGGTGATCTCATTGAAACATATAAGATTTTGAGGGAGCTTGACAGAGTACAGGCTGAGAAGTTGTTTCCCATGGCTGGAGAGTCTAGAACTAGGGGGCACAATCGCAGGATAAGTGGTCGGCCATTTAAGACTGAGATGAGGAGGAATTTCTTCATTCAGAGGGTTGTAAATCTTTGGAATTCTCTACCCCAGAGGGCTGTGGATGCTGAGTCATTGAGTATATTCAAGGCTGAGATAGATATATTTTTGGACTCTAGGGGAAATCAAAGGATATGTGGATTGGGCAGGAGAGTGGAGTTGAGGTTGAAGATCAGCCATGATCTGATTGAATGGCGGAGCAGGCTTGAGGGGCCATGTGGCCTACTCCTGCTCCTATTTCTTATGTTCTTATAATATTGTAAAGGGGATCAATGGATTGGCATTCTATTTTATTGTAAAAGATTTTGATAAACTTTTGCAAATATTGTAAAATACATTGAGCCTGGGTAATGTTAACCTAATGTGTAAAAATGAACAGTAAGTTGTATTTTTTACATAGACTGCAGCACTAGTGCAGCATTTAGTGTATTTAATAAAGTTTTCTGTGATAACAACAGAGTTTAGGATTCCCTTAATGATAGAAAACTCCACTATAAAAGTGATGTGTCTCCTATGTTTTGATTCATACACAGGTGAAGGGCCAAGGCCCATAGTGCAGAGTGAAAGGAGAGAACATGAGCTTGGGTTTTAAAAACCTATAGATTGCAGGAGGAGGAGAAACCTACAGAAAGCAACAGATTAAAAAATTATATATTCTAAGAAACACAATCACTGTTCCTCTCAACTCAACTACTAGCTCCTAATTTAAGGAAATAAAGCATGGAATGAGAAACAGATATTTACCTCAGCAAACCCTGATTTTCCTAATGATCATGCACAATCTTTTCTTTCTTTTTTAAAAATTTGTTCATGGGATGTGGGCGTCACTGGCGAGGCCAGCATTTATTGCCCATCCCTAATTGCCCTTGAGAAGGTGGTGGTGAGCCGCCTTCTTGAACCGCTGCAGTCCGTGTGGTGAAGGTTCTCCCACAGTGCTGTTAGGAAGGGAGTTCCAGGATTTTGACCCAGTGACGATGATGGAACGGCGATATATTTCCAAGTCGGGATGGTGTGTGACTTGGAGGGGAATGTGCAGGTGGTGTTGTTCCCATGTGCCTGCTACCCTTGTCCTTCTGGGTGATAGAGGTCGCGGGTTTGGGAGTTTGGACGTTATCAAACTCATTTAACCTCATGAGGAAAAGTTCTGAAATGTTTCTCCTTATTCTGTTTTTCTGTTCCTCAGCCTGTTTCCTTTGCTCCTCACCCTCTTTCACTGCAGCTAACCTAATGTTACTAATATATTGTATGTAGTTGAGACACTGAATGTTAAATTACAGTACAGTGCATTAATGCGTGCATCAGGACATTTTAACTACATTCATTGTTAATATATTACAACGGCGTAGCTAATCTTTGGTTCTTTTACTGTCTGGCTTTTAGCTCAAGAGGGTTGGAATACAAAAAGGAGGCAGTTGTGCCTCAGTTGTGTTATGTAAAGGTGCATTTATGTAGCACCTTTGTCACATCCTCAGGATGTGCTGAAGCACTTCACATCTAACGAATTAATTTTGAAGAGTAGTCACCATTATCATGTAGACAGACATGGCAGGCATTTTTTTTCATAGCAAGATTCCACAAACAGAAAATAAACTGAATTTATTCCTCTGCTTTTGCTGGTGTTGGGTGAAGGAAGGAGAACTCCCTGTTCCTATTCAAACAATGCCACAGAATCCGCCTGGGTTGGCATCGGATCCAAAAGGCCACATCTCAGACAGTGCAGCACTCCCTCAGTACAGTACTCATGCGTCAGCCCAGACTGTGTGCTCAAGACCACTGAGCGGAGGCTTACACTTTAACAGTTGGGAATTATATGGGAAATATACAACTATAAGGAAATATATATGGTAAAATATGGTAAAATAAAAATGAATTACAGGGAAAATACAGAGAAAGTACAGGAAACATACCAGGAAAATATAGGAAGATGCAGGAAAAATATACCAGGAAAGCATAAGTAAATACCAGAAAATACAGAGGAGAAACACAGGGAATGTTTAAGGAAATACTGAGGGAATGTGTAATGGACAGAGCATGTCTGATCGTCTGGGAGCAAAGATTTATTATACGATTTGAGTTTAGTAACCAACGCGCAACGCAAAACGCACAACACTAATTCTGGACAGCGAACAACAGCGATTTTTCCCACCCTCAGGTTAGTTCCCACTATTTTACCATAAGTCATTGAAAATGACCCTCAGTGATGGAGTGGGACAATTGCAAGTCAGTATTCCAGAGATCATGAGATTCGGGGCGAGTGCAGGAAGTAATTGGAGCCTTTGTATACAGCTAAGTTGCGGGGACATGGGCAGTTTTAACACAAGCACCAGCACTCAGAGCACCATGTGGGTACATCAATGACCATTTGTGAGTTATGTTCCTGTGTGGAAGGTGACAGCGAGAGGACGATGGGCTGTCAATCACAGTTATCCGTTTGCTTCTTACATTGTGTTTGAGTTGTTCGGGTCTGTGATGACTGAACAAGAATATCTTGTGGGGTGAGGGGCATCAATTCAAATCGTCATGTGGCCATTATCCCTGGGACATTACTACCTGTTTGAACCATTTGACACTGTCATGGCATTCAACTAGTAACAGTCAGCAAACGAAAGGTCTCTAATAGGACAGGGCCGTGTTCAGTTAAGAAAAAAATGAAAGGACCTAGAGGACAGGAATTTAACACGGGTACAGTGTCGTTTGACCCGGTATTATTTTGTTTGTCGATACTAAAAAGTAGTTGAGTGGATCCTGTCCTATTGGGCGCTTGAGCTCAGCTTCTCTCCGTCCTTGTGTATGGATTGTTAAACATCTGGAGTGAGTGACCTTGGCCGATCGCCCGTGAAACAAAAAGATGACTCCGATTAATTTAATGTACCGCTGGAGATGGTCAGATGTTCTCACTGTTTCTAAAATACATCGATGTTCGCAATGAGCAAACGTGATCCATGTCTCGGAGTTTCTCTTCTATTTAGCGTCTGAGACAAAACTGAATTCAGAGAATTAGGGGCAATAGCGGAGGAGATTCTCCCCACCCGTCCTCAGGGTATATCGCAAACTTCTGTTAACAAATACGACTAAATTCATACGACGTCGATTCCGTATTTGATCATAAACTCTATCCCTCCCTCCTACGTCTCACTTAAAATTGTGCAAGATCCATCTTCCTTACCTTTTCCGAAACTGGTGGGGGCATCGCCTCCGGTATTCTAGACAGGAAAGAGAAACAGGGATCTCATGAGCAAATAAATACTGCGATGACTAATGAAATATATCAATGCCGATATTAACATACAATATCGGAGTCTAATATCGGGACTTACTCTTATTCCTATCAAGGATGACGACAGAAACGATGGCGATCAGTAACAGGAGGATGCAGGCGGTCAGTGATCCCCAGATAGTCCAGTTGCAGACATACCCTAGCAGAACAGCACATCTGCACATTAGCAATCCTTATCCAATACAACACAAAGCAATGAACGTGTTTCATCCATTACAGGGCAAGACTTCCACGTTACCGGGCAAAATAACACGAAACATACATCCTCTTCAAAACAGAAACGTTCCCATAGCTTTCGGATAACAGAACATTCTAACTCCTAGTTTTTGGGTACAGATTGTCAGTGAGATGTTCAGCCAATGGTCAGGGGTGAGCAGATGGATCGAAATGGTCTTTTTTCAGACCTGTATCTTTCTGAATTCTATAACATGTCAGCATTATGTGATCAAATGTAATGAACCAGTCATCTTTTACACTACCGCTTTCAGATATTAAAACCAATTACTTAATACAAATATAAAGCCGGCTGTCGGCCAACACTGTTAAACTGTACATCCACGTTCTTTTTTGGGGCGTGCTTGTTAAACCTAATTATGGCTGTAATTCTATCGCTATTGGACCGTATGATTTTAAAACAGAATTCCCTTCAACTAAAAATTCTTAAAGATTTTTTCATCAATATTAAGAGATTTAAGGTCATGATTTAAAAATATGCTGGGTATTTGTGTTATGTGTACCTTTATGAACACAGGAAAGTACAGTACGGAAAAGACTCCGGCCTCTCCCAAACACTAAGGCCTCTCAACGGCCGACTCCCTCAAATATATATCCAATTCTCCCTTGATCCCCCAACACACACACATTATCTTCTCTGTGGCCTATCTGGGCAGTCGGTGCACCATCCTCTGACTCAATTAATCAAATCAAAACTTAGTCCTTCCCTTTCCCCTGTCTGGGGGGGGGGGGGGTCCAGAACGAGGGGTCACAGTCTCAGGATATGGGGTAGGACATTTAGGGCTGAGATGAGGAGAAATTTCTTCACTCAGAGGGTGGTGAACCTGTGGAATTCTCTACCACAGAAGGCTGTGGAGGCCAAGTCACTGAATATATTTAAGAAGGAGCTAGATAGATTTCTAGACACAAACGGCATCAAGGGGTATGGGGAGAGAGCGGGAATATGGCATTGAGATAGAGGATCAGTCATGATCATATTGAATGGCGTGCAGGCTCGAAGGGCCGAATGGCCTACTCCTGCTCCTATTTTCTATGTAAGATCAAGCCACGTCTCCTGGTTCTAGAATGTCTGCCTCCTTAATCTGTTGACAGATCCTGCTTTTATATATGTTGATTGACAGCAACAAGAAGCAAACAAGTTAAAGAAAAAAAGGATGAACTTGTATTTATATAGCACCTTTCACGACCTCAGGACATCCCAAAGCGCTTTACAGCCAATGAAGTACTTTTGAAGCGTAGTTTACATTGTAGTGTAGGAAACATGACAGTCAATTTGTGCATAGAAAGATCCCACTAACAACAATGAAATAAGAACATAAGAAATAGGATCAGGAGTTGGCCATACGGCTCCTCCAGCCTGCATCGCCATTCAATAAGATCATGGCTGATCTTCAACCTCAACTCCACTTTCCTGCCCGATCCCCAGATCCCTCAATTCCCTTAGAGTCCAAAAATCTATTGATCTCAGTCTTGAATATATTCAACGACTGAGTGTCCACAGCCCTCTGGGGTAGAGAATTCCAAATATTCACAACCGTCTGAGTGAAGAAATTCCTCCTCATCTCAGTCCTAAATATCCAACCCGTTATCCTGAAACTATGCCCTCTAGTTCTATACTCTCCAGCCAGGGGAAACATCCTCTCAACTTCTACTCTGTCAAGCCCTCTTAGAATCTTATATGTTTCAATGAGATCACCTTTCATTCTTCTAAATTCCAGAGAGTATAGATCCATTCTACTCAATTTCTCCTCATAAGACAACCCTCTCATCCCAGGAATTAATCTAGTGAACCTTCATAATTGACCAGTGAACATAAATGACCACACCATCTGTTTTAGATGTTGGTTGAGGGATAAATATTGGCCAGGTCACCAGAGGAATCCCCTGCTCTTCATCTAATCATGGGATCTTTAACATCCACCTGAAAGGGCAGATGGGGCCTCAGTTTAATATCTCATCTGAACGAGAGCACCTCTAACAGTGCAGCACTCCCTCAGTACTACACTGAAGTACCAGCCCGGATTATATGCTCAAATTCTGAAATGGGGCTTGAACCCACAGCCTTCTGACTCAAAGGCAAGAGCATTATCATTGAGTCAAGGTTGCTGATCCTGTTTGGAGAGCCTGTGGACTAAGATGCTTTACTGTAACTACGTTAAATGATTTCTGTTTTTCTTTAAACAGTTGTTAATAGAGATCTAAAATAAAAGCAGAAATCTTACAAATACCCAGCAGATGGGGATGGTGAAGGCGTTCCACCCCAAACATTAACCTGTCTTTTTCTCACAGATACTAACTAATCTGCTGTGTATTTCTGTTTTTTTCATTCAGCAGCCATAGCGACCCGGTGAGGATGTAGATTTATAGAACAATTACCAATCGTGTTTTTTTATATAACAGTAAAAAACCAACCCTGTTATTTGTTGAGCTCCAGAAATATTCGTGGAGAGGGAGGTTTTAGTGTGGGCTCTGACACTTCAGTGTTTTGTGCCCTGAAAGATCCAAGAGGAGATTTATTATCCGTGGAAACCGGTTTATGTCCGATCGGTACTCCATAGAATCATACAACACAGACGTAGGCCATTCGGCCCATCGTGTCTGTGCCGGCTCTTTGAAAGAGCTATCCAATTAGTCCCACTTCCCTTAGCCCTGATTTTTTTTCGTTTTCAAGTATATATCAAATACCCTTTCCAAAGTTATTACTGAATCTGCTTCCACCACCAATGCAGTCCAGATCATAACAACTCCATGGGTAAAAGAAATCTCCTTTCCCCCCTGGATTTTTTGCTAATTATTTGCACCAACAGATTCACTTTTAAATGATCTTTATAAAACCATGTTAAAATTCATAGGAAATCTTGAATCTAAAGAAATGGTAGGTCCCTAATTTTAATAATTAGCATGGAGGGTAGACGCAACCCATAGCTGCCGTGTTAATAACATTGTGACTTGGATTCACATTCGTGGCGTTTCTATTCCAACCAAGTGGAAACAGGTTCAGACTGGGTTCTGACGAAGGGTTAGAGCTCCTGAAACGTTAACCCTACCCTCCTCTCGCCACAGATGCTGCCTGACCCGTGGAGTGCTTTTAGTTCAGACTGGATCATTGTTTCTGTTCTTGTTCATTCCGCCAGTGCATCCATTAAAATTAACTTTTAAATGCAACGATTAGTCAATCATTTTATAATGATGGCAATAATGCATTTTAAAATGAATGATATTCAGTGCAAAATTGGACACACTTACGAGGAAAATTATGCAGCGGACCAATCATGACTGTAACCATTAAAAGAGCGTCCATTGCACATTTTAAGGGGGGGTGACCCCATAAACATTAAAGCAAAGGAAGACACGAGGTTATGGGGATAAGGCTATGCAGTGAGATTGGTTTTATATACAGGCACGATGGGCAGAATGGCCTCCTTCCGTGCTGGAAACTCTCTGGTTCTAACGCCCTGTAAATTAAAGGGCAGACATGCACATCAGGAGGGTTTCCGCGTGAACGAGGCATCAGCTCTCCCATTCATTTAGCAAAAGCCTTCAGTCCAATTGTCTTATCGAAGGATGTACGAAATAATTTTTCGCATTCACCACATATCACCTTCCTCGGAAATCCGCGACCATTCACTGAACTATTAAAGTTCAGGGGTAACAAGTTTAAAATGCTTACATTGTAATTTAAAACGAGCGTATTTGCTTGTTAAAAAGAGCCAACGTTTCTCTTACTGCTGTCGCTCTAAATCGGAGAACAGATAATCGAATCTTTTGAGTGAACGGGAACTGCAGGAAATACTATGAAACCATTTCCAATAAAAGTAGCTCAATATCAGGGCACCCTCCCATGCCATCCCACAAATTGCTTCAGAACATGTCAGTGATCAGCTAAAGTGAAAACCTTTCCCATTTATATAATCCTTCAAGATTCACTCACTTCTAAATCAAAGTTATAAATATAAAATTCTCCCAGCAAATGCTCAGTTCTAACGAAGGATCATTGACCTGAAACGTTAACTCTGTTTCTTTCTCCACAGACGCTGCCTGACTTGCTGAGTATTTCCAGCATTTTCCGTTTTTACCTCATTGGCTTGTGTGGGCGGTTTATATAACTGGCAACACATTTTAATGAACATCTAGTGCCTGACTTGTGCTGACAGTGGTCTTGCCATGTTAGGAATTCTCTGGCAATGTTGTGTTGGTAAAGGATTGGGCAATTCAAAGTCAGGCATTCGCTCTTAATAACCAAAAGCCAACCCTATTTGTCAGCCAGGTATATTTAATGGGGAGACTGTCCCAGTCTGACTATCTGTCAGACATGCTCAATGCCCACAGTTTGGTATCCGACTTACCATTTCTATTCTGTTTCTTCTTGAGCGGGATCCTGGGCCGATTGATTTTGCGGCGTTTTGTAGTTGGAGGCGGCGAAGTCACTTTCGGTTTCTCTAGAACTGAAATAAACAGGTTTTTTGAGCATTGTATTCTAGTGTGTGTTTTAACCAAGTATCTTCTGTAAAATAAAAGCGGACAATTCGTAGCCGTGAATATCAGTGCGGGGACGATGGAGGATTATTTACATTATATCTATCGCCATCAATAACTTAGTGCAGTTCAAAGCCTGACTTTGTTAGACTGGAGAACGGTGACAAGTGATGATAAAGACTCCTCTAAGAACCCATACCTAGTAAGTAGAACAATATTGACACAGAACAACCATTTCAAAACTTGATCACAAAACACTTGGGAAAAAAACGGTATAATCTGAATATACTGTGGAATTCCCACAGTTATATAACTATAGAAATAATTCATAATTCATAATTTTGAGGATGCCAGGGCAAACGTTTGCAATACAGAAATGTCTGAAATCACAACAGTGCCGCAGGACAAATTTACTTTTCTGAATACCTTTAATCTGAATCTGCCTCTACATTTATTTTTTTAAAGTTCTGATGAAAGGTAATCGACCTGAAACGTTAATTCTGTTTCTCTCTCCACAGATGCTGTGTGTTTCCAGCATTTTCTGTTTTTATTTTATAAAGTTTCGTTGTTTTTTTTTGTAATGTCACAGTTTAATGTATCTACATTCGAGATCTCCTTACCTACTGTCACCACACTTCCATCCCCCAAGAGCGTGGTTTGAGAGCTGATCATTAGGCAGTGATAGGTCCCATTGTCGGAAAGGTGCATGTCCTCTATCTTTAAACTGAACGATAGCCGAAAGGTATCTCTGTTCAAAGTGAACCGTCCGTTTATTCCATCTCCTCTGACCTGTTTATTCAGGACCGTGGCCGACATCACAAAATGCGCTTCGGAGTTTTCGTCCAGTTTGTACCAAAATACCTGATCGAGCGAGGAACCTTTCAAAGTGCAGGTGAGTTCGATCTGCTCGCCTTTGGCCGCCAGTATTTCCCTTGGAGTCTGGATTAAGGTTGGCTGAAGCTGGGCACCTGGCCGGAAAAATGCAATTTTGTTTTTCAAAAATTCAGTTATTTTTAACATTCCTTTGCCCCCTTTCTGTCTTTCCTTCTCCCTTCAATACTAACTTTCAAAAGTGAACTGAATTATATACATGAACAGGAAACATTTGCAGCGCTACGGGAAAAGTGCAGGGAAATGGGACTAATTGGATAGCTCTTTCAAAGAGCCGGGCACAGGCACGATGGGCCGAATGGCCTCCTTCTGTGCTGGATCAGTCTACGATTCTACAATAATTGTCTTAAGCATGGCAGTTCAACATTCCCTTGTTCAAAGATCACTCCAGAAAGTATTGCTATAGCAGCAGGAATTCAACATTTTCACACACTGGAACTTTCATTTCTAAATGTACTTACTTTTTATCCAACAGCTCAGAATACAAATATATCCAAGAAGTTTCATTTTGCCCAAGCGAAGAGCTGCTGTTTACTGAAGATTACGGGAGGAGGTTCTGCTGTAAGGAGAAACCAGTCGCCTCTAAGTTACCAGAGGGCTCCCTGACATTAGGCACCAGTCAGCAGCCAGCTCTGGGGCACGTCACTCACACACGCTGTTATATGCAAATATGATCTATCAGGCCAAATCTGGAGCACAGGTTATATGCTCCAAAGTTACTCTTAGGACAAGAACCTGAAGAATAGTGCAAAATGTCAGTCTTCCATATTTAACAGCTCCACGCTTTAACAGGTCACTGTTAGGCATTTGGCTTTAAGGAACATTACAGAGCACGAAAGAGATAAAGGCTATTGGTCTCGTCATGCCCACTCCTTCAATCTCTTCACAGATCAAATTTCGGGCATGTCATAAAATGTCTTCCAGATGCACCCTTGTGCTAATCAATCATTGTAACATTGTATAAATAATTGGAAGTCAAATTTGGAATATTGTGCGCACTTATGAGCGCACCGCATAAATGCATTGGCGAGGATTCAGAGAAGAATAGGCATTTGGGGCTCTAAAAGATGGAGAAACTCCGTCTGGACTGTTTTCTTTTGGTGGAAACAACATCGAGGGGGCAAGATGCAAATGTTTAAAATGACAAGCATGAATAATGTAGACAAAGCAGGTTGTTCAACTGAGAATGTTAGGACATAAACAGAGACTGTGAACTCATAGCTCAGAGGCCCCGAGTGAGATAAGCGAGAATAAAGTTCCAGAGAGGCAGTCAATCCAATGGCTAACCCAATACACTAGAAAGGGATCATTCGGTATATTCGATTGGGTTATTGAGCCAAATTAATTTCTGTGGCAGATGCTCTTCCCAAAAAATTCTGTTGAAATGTATGATTCCCAATTCAGCGTTAGTGTATCCGATTGTTTCATTTGTTCTAAGTATAGTCAGGTATAATCAAATACTCTAAGGAGCGCAGAGTCATGTGCTACTGAGGACAAGGGAATGTGGTCAGTTGAAAGGAGCCAGCTAGTTTGAACAATGGACATTGGGGATGGATATTTTGGACGTTGCTTTTAGGGGTCAGGTAAAAAGTTGGAGAAAGTTCCTTAAGGAAAATAAATGAGCGGAGTAGGGTCCAGGATAGGGGAGATTGTACCTAGTCTGCTTTTGACATGCCTAACTGTCATTCTAAGCTTTCCGAACTCCTGATTTAAAGCAGCTTTAACTGCTTCATCTGGGAGTGTATTCCACATGTACACAACTGGGAGAGAAACAGCCTTCCTCTCAAGTCTTGTGCAAGGCTTGATAATTTTCTACCTTGAGCACCAAAAAGGTACTATATTAAAATGGAACAATTTGATATATTCACGTGGCTCACTGAACCAAAAGAATACCTGTAGCGGGTCCTCTTCTCTGCCATCCTAATAAACCGAATACATTTACCATTCAGTTGTTTTGCAAAGGTATTTGGCATTATATAACATTATTTCTACCAAGCCTCTAATGAAATCATTAGACAATTGCTCAGCAAGGATGCGTGTGTGTATATTACTTGCCTCAGATTTAATCGGTGAATAAATTCCACTGGAAGCTCGTCTCTCTGTTACTAAGGAAGGTTTCTTTCTTACACACGCTTACCCTAGAATGTCCATAATCAGTGTGAAGAAGATCGAACCTTAGTAAGACCAACACGTTACTAAGAACAGCTCAGTTACCGGTCTTCAATAATTTGAAAGTGTTATCAGCATGTTGTATAAAAAAATACATCAAGCAGCAAATAATATTCAGATTTCCTGTGATATTTCTGTAGTACTTAAATGAATCTGGCCTTGATATATGATCAGGCAGGAGTTCTTAGCGCTATCCTGGACCGCTCGACAGAAAACACCCATGTATTGCAAATTCTTGCCCTAATATTACTCCAAAATATTGAACACATCAACCGTTTTACAATAAACTGCATTTTCAACATATTATTGTAAAGGAAACAAAATGCAACCACGTAACTTGTCCAAAAAATATCAAGAATGGAACAGCTGTTCTGACCATCTTAATTCCTGTCGGTTCTAGTTAAATACAAATAACGGCCCAGTTGTACGCTGACTATCTGTGGCAGAATTAGTGGCACAATCGCCCAGTTCTATATCGAACATTTTATTTTGTATGCATTTTTCTTAATTCATAAAAACTATATCAACTGATCGAATTATTTACACAATCTATGTGATAAGTTTTTTTAAATGGAACTAGCCATTGCAGAACGCACCGTCAGAGTAATTTACGAGATACCTGTTTATAATTGTAATCTTTAAAACAATAATATATACCTAGAATGTATTGCGTTTCTGCGCAGCTCTTCCCGTGGAGAAATTACTTCAGAATGGAAACATATCAAAGCGATACGAAGCTCACCAACAGTTTATACCATTTTCAAACCATTTTATTATTTATAAAGGGCGCCTTCCACCTCAGAGAAGCTGGGAATTTATCCTGAAAAGTAACTTTAATTTAGGAAGAATCCCGGTCCAAGGATAACATGTGTCAATCTGTCATTTTCACGTTGCATAACAAAAACTGCAATTCCGAGAGGGGTTTAGAATTACAGGTTATGTTCAGACACTTTATTGATCCTTTAAAGGCCAGTACAATTTAACAAGCTTGTTATCAAGAAGCGTTTTGATCACCAGTGTATATATTTCTTAGTCCTCAATATATAAAGTGGAACCAAAGTGAACTCCATCTCAAAATGCCACCTTGGTATATTATATCCCCCCACTCACATATACATTTTGTTCTTCAAACCCCAGGGATTGAGATAGAATAAACTCTCAGAGAGCGACCGATTTCTAAACAGTCGGAACAACCAGGCGGTGACGAGAGGCATCCGAAGGGAGTTGTGGCACCGCATTTGGTGACAGCTGTAGATTCAACGCAGCCATCGTCTGTTCAGGGCAGGGATTGAGGAAAAAGGTCGAAACCCAGTCGACGGAAAAATAGAAGGGGTGACTGTGATCTGGCGACCTGCTCAGCTTCATCAAGAAGTCCCGTTTCAGCCTACTGGTCATAGCAAGGCGGCTGGGACTCTGGATTGCTCGGGTGAGTGGAGGTGAGAGGAGTTTGTGTTCCACCTGCTTTCGGTAGATGGTGAATTTAGTGCCTTTGTGTTGAGAGAGAAAGGGTGGATGCTGATCTCCACATTTGGTGACTACAATCTGGTGCCAGACTCACCAACCTTTAATTCTACCCTAACCGTATGAAATACATGATTTCCAGGCCTAACGTCCCAAACATTGTAGGTTTTTTTTGGAATAAGTTCAGCACCGTCCTACTAGGGAATCATTAACTCCTGAGAGTAGCCGAATCAATAAGGACTCAGTAGCAATGTGTCAATTTGAAAATCCTGTTTATTTAGAGGAGCCGTCGATATTCGGGCCCTAAAGGGGATTTTATGCGTGACTTCCCAAAACATTTATTTGACTTCTGACTACAACCACTGAATAAGGTACAGGCAGCACGCATTTTCGGAATAAAGAATAGGTTTCAATAACCCTAAAACAACACAACGATCCGGAATTGCGCCATCGGCTTCCTTTTTTTCCGCTTTTTGAACGGTTTCTCAGCTTTCTTCCAAACCGCAAGCCGCGTGGGCGAGCTGGTACAAAGAGCACAAAACCGGTGCACGGAGGGGTTTGTGGAGGTGTGGAGATACTTCGGAATTTGCTGAAGCTTGTGTTCAAAGTGGGCTATACAGCGTGTCACGCTGCACTGAGAACGGTAAACATTGCAGTGCGGTATCATAAGCAAGCATGTCACCTCTAATACTGTGAATTAAAGACCATATGGGGTCTAGCAGACCCTCACAACATTTTATCATTGCAAGTGTCCATAAGGATAAATGGAGAGGATGATGAAGGACTTGCATTCACGACCTCAGGTCATCCCCAAAACGCTTCACAGCCAATTATGTACTTTTGAAGTGTAGTCGCTGTTGTAATGTAGGGTAATCTAGTAGTCAATTTGTGCACAGTAAGCTCCCATAAATAGCAATGAGATAATGACCAGATAATCTGTGCTTTTTTAGTGATGTCGGTTGAGAGATAAACATTGGCCACAACACCAGGTGAACTCCCCTTCCCTGAATAATGCCATGGATCTTTTATGTGCACCTGAGAGAGCAGAGGGGAACTCAGTTTAATGTCTCATCCAAAAGAAGGCACCCCCAACAGTACAGCACTCCCTCAGTACTTCACTCCAATGTCAGCCAAGATTATTTGCATATCTGGCATATTAAGAATATTCAAGCTTCTGTGTTTTTTTAATGTTCATTGTTTATTGTTCCTTGTTTTTTGAATTGAATTCTCAAGAAAGTACATTCACCTATATTAAGCCAATGCACATTTATATTACTTTTAAACTTATAAGGGAGGCATATGATAAAATTATGCTAACAGTACAAAAGAAGGCCATGTTGAATAAAGAAGTGTAGCGGGGAAATAAGAATGATGAGGTTAGAAGGATTAAAAGGGAATATGTAAAAGGGCACAATTGGAAATACCAAGGGCTTTTATAAACATATTAAAAAGTAAAATAATGGTTAAAGAGATGGTAGGATAACTCAGAGATGAAAGCGAGTCTAATTGTGGAGGATGAAGCTATAAAATAAATATTTTGTATCATTTTTTACAAATGACGGGGAAGTGAGAATGTAGGTGTGCTAGTGGAAGGTGTACTAAAATAATTAAAGATAACTGCAGAAAAGTAATGGATTTTAAAATAAATAACAAAAGAATTTGAGGTGGATAAGTCACCAGGGCCCAGATGGCAGCCCAAGCTTTTGAAGGTAGTCAGAGAGGAGATAGCAGAGGCACCGGCCATTATTTCCTTAAATATGAAAATTGTGCTGTGGGACTGAAGAATTGCAAATGTTAACACCCTTGTTCAAGAAGAGAGAGAGAGATAGACTGGTAACTATAGACCAGTTATTCTGCTGTGGGCAGACTCTAGAATCTATAATCTGAGGTAGAATTAGTGAGATGCATAGGTTACTCAAGGACAGCCTGCACAAGTTTGTGAAAGGCAAGTCATGTTTGGCAAATTTAATAGAATTCTTTGAAGAGGTGACCATTTAGATAGATAAATGGAATGCAGTAGATGTGGTGTATATGGATTTTCAGAAAGCATTTAATAAGAAGTCTCACAGGAGGCTTGTTACAAAAAATTCTCATTGCGTAGGGTATAAGGAGAAATGTAGCAACATGGTTAGAAAGTTGGTTGACAGATAGGAAACAAAGGTTTAGGTTAATGGGTATTGCTGAGATTAGAGAAGGGTTGACATTGTTGGCTTCACTTTTGTTCTCAGTTTATATGAATGATTTGGATTTGGGATTAGGGAGCACAATCTTGAAATTTGCTGATGATACAGAAGTAAGAGGTTTGGTAAACAGTGATGAGGATTGTCAATGACTTCAGAAGGATATAGTGGAATGGGCAGACAGGTGCCAGATGGAATTAATGTGGACAAGTGTGAGAGAGACCCAAGTGTTCAAGTCCACAATTCCCTGAAATTGCAAGCGCAAGTAGATAAAGTCATAATAGGATGAGAGGGTTGCCCTATGAGGAGAGATTGAGTAGAATGGGCCTATATTCTCTGGAGTTTATAAGAATGAGAGGTGATCTCATTGAAATGTATAAAATTCTTAGAGGGCTTGACAGGGTAAATGCTGAGAGGCTGTTTCCCCTGGCTGGAGAGTCTAGAACTAGGGGGCATAGTCTCAAGACAAGGGTTCGGCTATTTAGGACTAAGATGAGGAAAAATTTCTTCACTCAGGGTTGTGAATCTTTGGAATTCTTTACCCCAGGGGGCTGTGGATGCTCAGTCGTTGAATATATTCAAGGCTGAGATCGATAGATTTTTGGACTCAAAGGGAATCAAACGATGTGGGGATCGGGCGGGAAAGTGGAGTTGAGGTTAAAGACCAGCCATGATCTTATTGAATGGTGGGACAGGCTGGAGGGGCCATATGGCCAACTCCTGCTCCCATTTCTTTTGTTTTTATGTTCTTAAAAAAGGCCAACAGCATTTACAAATGGGGGCATAAAGTACAAGAGTAAAAAAGTAATGGTAAAGCTGTACAAAACATTGGTTAGGCCACAGTTAGAGTGCTGAATGTAGTTCTAGACACAACAATATAGAAAGGACATTAATTCCATAGAGAACGTGCAATGTAGATTCATCAGGATGATACTAGGGATGGAAAACTATAGTTATCAGGAGAGACTTGAGATAATGGGACTATTTCCATTGGAGCAGAGAAGACTAAGATGAGATTTAATAGAGGGTTAAAAGAATGCACTAACAAATAGGGTCCGGGTAAGAAAAAATGGTAATAAGACAAATAGGGCCATAGTACAAAAAAATGTTAAGATGTCTAAAAATGTTAAAAAGATAAATCTAAAGGCACTTTATCTGAATGTACGAAGCATTCGTAATAAGGTAGATGAATTAACAGCGCAAATTGATGTAAACGGATATGATATAATTGCAATTACAGAGACATGGCTGCAGGGTGACCAAGGCTGGGAGCTGAATATCCAAGGGTATTCGATATTTAGGAAGGACAGGCAAAGAAGAAAAGGAGGTGTGTGGCGTTAGTAAAGGATCAAATCAGACCAATAATAAGAAATTATATTGGCTCAGAAAATCAAGATGTAGAATCAGTCTGGGTGGAGTTAAGAACATAAGAACATAAGAACATAAGAAATTGGAGCAGGAGTAGGCCAATCGGCCCCTCGAGCCTGATCCCAACCACAAATCTAAAGAACACAAGAAGTCGGAGCAGGACCCGGCCACATAGCCCCTGGGCCCTCTCCGCCACCCACAGGGCATTGACCGATCCGAACTCAGCTTCATGTCCAATTTCCTGCCCGCTCCCCATAACCCCTAATTCCCTTTACTTCTAGGAAACTGTCTATTTCTGTTTTAAATTTATCTAATGATGTAGCTTCCACAGCTTCCTGGGGCAGCAAATTCCACAGACCTACTACCCTCTGAGTGAAGAAGTTTCTCCTCATCTCAGTTTTGAAAGAGCAGCCCCTTATTCTAAGATTATGCCCCCTAGTTCTAGTTTCACCCATCTTTGGGAACATCCTTACTGCATCCACCCGATCAAGACCCTTCACAATCTTATATGTTTCAATAAGATCGCCTCTCATTCTTCTGAACTCCAATGAGTAGAGTCCCAATCTACTCAACCTCTCCTCATATGTCCGCCCCCTCATCCCCGGGATTAACCGAGTGAACCTTCTTTGTACTGCCTCGAGAGCAAGTATGTCTTTTCTTAAGTATGGACACCAAAACTGTATGCAGTATTCCAGGTGCGGTCTCACCAATACCTTATATAACTGCAGCAATACCTCCTTGTTTTTATATTCTATCCCCCTAGCAATAAAAGCCAACATTCCGTTGGCTTTCTTGATCACCTGCTGCACCTGCATACCAACTTTTTGATTTTCTTGCACTAGGACCCCCAGATCCCTTTGTACTGCAGTACTTTCCAGTCTCTCGCCATTAAGAAAATAACTTGCTCTCTGATTTTTCCTGCCAAAGTGCATAACCTCACATTTTCCAATATTATATTGCATCTGCCAAATCTCCGCCCACTCACCCAGCCTGTCTATATCCCCTTGCAGGTTTTTTATGTCCTCCTCACTCTCTACTTTCCCTCCCATCTTTGTATCATCTGCAAATTTTGATATGTTGCACTCGGTCCCCTCCTCCAAATCGTTAATATAGATTGTAAAGAGTTGGGGACCCAGCACCGACCCCTGTGGAACACCACTGGTTACTGGTTGCCAGTCCGAAAATGAACCATTTATCCCAACTCTCTGCTTCCTGTTTGATAACCAATCCTCCACCCATGCCAGAATATTACCCCCAATCCCGTGATTTTTTATCTTAAGTAATAATCTTTTATGTGGCACCTTGTCGAATGCCTTCTGGAAGTCTAAATACACTACGTCCACTGGTTCCCCTTTATCCACCCTATACGTTATATCCTCCAAACAGTAGTGGTAATGTAGGGGACGGCATCAAACAGGAAATTAAAGATGAATTTAACAAGGGTACTACAGTAATCATGGGTGACTTTAATCTACATATAGACTGGCCAAACCAAATTAGCAATAATACTGTGGAGGATGAATTCCTGGAGTGTGTATGAGATGGTTTTTTAGACCAGTACATTGAGGAGCCAACCAGGGTACAGGCGATCTTAGATTGGATATTGTTCAATGAGAAGGGGTTAATTAATAATCTTGTTGTGCGGGGTCCTTTAGGGAAGAGTGACCATAACATGATAGAATTCTTCATTAAGATGGAAAGTGAAGTAGTCCAATCCGAAACTAAGGTCCTAAATCTAAACAAAGGAAACTACGAAGGTATGAGGAGTGAATTGGCTATGATAGATTGGGAAGCTTCATTAAAAGGCCTGATGCTGGATAGGCAATGGCTAACATTTAAGGAACAAATGCATGAATTGCAACAATTATACATTTCTTTCTGGTGCAAAAACACAAAAAGAAAAGTGACCCAACCATGGCTAACAAAAGAAATTAAGGATAGTATTAGATTCAAAGAGGAGTTGCCAGAAAAAGTAGCAAGCCTGAGGATTGGGGGCAGTTTAGAATTCAGCAAAAAAGAACCAAGAGATTGATTAAGAGGGGAAAAATAGAGTATGAGAGTAAACTTGCAAGGAACATAAAAGTGGACTGTAAAAGCTTCTACAAGAATGTAAAAAGAAAAAGATTAGTGAAGACAAATGCAGTTCCTTTACAGTCAGAAATGGGAGAATTTATAATGGGGAACAAGGAAATGGCAGAGCAATTAAACAAATACTTTGGTTCTGTCTTCACGGAAGAGGACACAAAAAACTTCCCAGAAATGCTAGGTAACCAAGGGAATAGTGAGAAGGAGAAATTAAAGGAAATTAGTATTAGTAAAAAAATAGTGCTGGAGAAATTAATGGGACTGAAAGCCAATAAATCCCCAGGACCTGATAATCTGCATCCCAGAGTACTAAAAGAGGTAGCCATGGAAATAGTGGGATGCATTAGTTGTCATCTTCCAAAATTCTATAGATTATGGAACAGTTCCTGCCAATTGGAGGGTGGCAAATGTAACCCCACTATTTAAAAAGGGAGGGTGAGAGAAAACAGGGAACTACAGACCGGTTAGCTTAACATCAGTAGTAGGGAAAATGCTGGATTCCATTATAAAGGATGTGATAACAGGACACTTAGAAAATATCAACGGGATTAGACAAAGTCAGCATGAATTTATGAAAGGGAAATCATGTTTGACAAACCTACTGGAGTTTTTTGAGGATGTAACTGGTAGAATAGATAAGGAAGAACCAGTGGATGTGGTTTATTTGATAATGTCCCACATAAACGGTTAGTGTACAAAATTAAAGAACATGGGATTGGTGGTAATATACTGGCATGGATTGAAAATTGGTTAACAGACAGGAAACAGAGAGTAGGAAGAAAAGGGCCTTTTTCAGGGTGGCAGGCAGTGTCTAGTGGGGTACCGCAGGGATCGGTGCTTGGGCCCCAGCTATTCACAATATATATGAATGACTTGGATGAGGGAACCAAATGTAATATTTCCAAGTTTGCTGACCACACAAAACTAGGTGGGATCGTGAGTTGTGAGGAGGATGCAAAGAGGCTTTAAGGCGATTTAGAAAAGTTGAGTGAGTGGGCAAATACATGGCAGATGCAGTATAATGTGGATAAATGTGAAGTTATCCACTTCGGAAGGAAAAACAGAAAGGCAGTGTATTATTTAAATGGTGATAGATTGGGAAATGTTGATGTACAAAGGGACCTGGGTGTCCTTGTACACCAGTCACTGAAAGCAAACATGCAGGTGCAGTAAGCAATTAGGAAGGCAAATGGTATGTTGGCCTTCATTGCAAGAGGATTTGAGTACAGGAGCAAGGATTTCTTACTGCAGTTATACAGGGCCTTGGTGAGACCACACCTGGAGTATTGTGTGCAGTTTTGGTCTCCTTACCTAAGAAAGGATATACTTGCATAGGGGGAGTGCAGCGAAGGTTCACCAGACTGATTCCTGGAATGGCAGGACTGTCGTATGAGGAGTGATTGGGTCGACTCGGCCTGTACTTGAGTTTAGAAGAATGAGAGGGGATCTCATTGAAACATATAGAATTCTGACAGCACTAGACAGACTGGATGCAGGGAGGATGTTTCCCCTGGCTGGGGGGTCCAGAATGAGGGGTCATAGTCTCAGGATATGGGGTAGGACATTTAGGACTGAGATGAGGAGAAATTTCTTCACTCAGAAGGTGATGAACCTGTGGAATTCTGTACCACAGAAGGCTGTGGAGGCCAAGTCACTGAATGTATTTAAGAAGGGGATAGATAGATTTCTAGACACAAAAGGCATCAAAGGGTATGGGGAGAGAGCGGGAATATGGTATTGAGATAGAGGATCAGCCATGATCATATTTGGCTCGAAGGGCCAAATGGCCGACTCCTGCTTCTATTTTCTATGTTTCTATGTTATAAAATTATGAAATGTTTTAAAACTGTGAGTAGGGAAATACATTTTCTGTGGTTGGGAATTAAAAAGCAGAACCTCAAAGGTAATAATCTCTGGGTTACTGCCTGAGCCACGCACAAATTAGCATAGGGTCAACAGATCAGAGAGTTAAATGCGTGGCAAGGAGTAGTGTGGAAGACAGGGGTTTCGATTCATGGGGCACTGGCACCAGTACTGGGAGAAGAGGGCACTGTTCCGATGGGACGGGCTCCACTTAAACCGGGCTGGGACTTGTGTCCTGGTGAATTGAATAACTAGGGCTGTAGATAGGGCTTTAAATTAAAAAGCTGGGGGGAGGGTTCAGGTGAGAGTAAATTTATAAGTCTAATGAGAAAAGTCAAGGCTGTAGAGCAGTGTAGCGATTTGGATAAAGATAAGCAGAGTGTGTCAGGAAGGGTCAGAGAGGTTAACGGTAATAGTGCATCAGTGAGTAAGGTCAAATCAGGGAAAAATAGTAAAACGTTAAAATTAAAGGTACTTTATCTCAATGCATGAAGCATTCGTAACAAGATAGATGAATTAATGGCACAAATAGAGATAAATGGGTTTGATCTAGTAGCCATTACTGAGACATGGTTGCAAGGTAACCAAGGTTGGGAACTAAATATTCCAGTGTATTTGACTTTTTGAAAAGACAGACAAAAGGAGGGGGTGTAGCCCTGATAATAAAGGATGGCATAAAGGCGGTGGTGAGAAAGGATCTTGGCTCGGAAGATCAGGAAATAGAATCAGTATCGGTGGAGATAAGAAATAACAAGGGTCAGAAAACACTGGTGGGAGTAGTTTATAGGCCCCCTAACAGTAGTTGTACTGTTGGACAGAGTGTTAATCAAGAAATAAGAGAAGCTTGTAATAAGGGTAAGGCAGTAACCGTGGGAGATTTTAATCTTCATATAGACTGGGCAAATCAAATTGGCAAAAATACTTTGGAGGACGAGTTCATGGAATGCATTCGAGATAGTTTCCTGGAACAAAACACCGTGGAACCAACCAGGGAACAGACCATTTTAGATCTTGTCTTGTGTAATGAGACAGCATTAATTAGTAATCTCATAGTAAAGGTTCCTATGGGGCAGAGTGATCATAATATAATAGAATTTCATATTGAATTTGAGAGTGACATACTTAAGTCCAAAACTAATCTTAAACTTAAACAAAGCCAATTACGTAAGTATGAGGGACGAGTTGAATAAGGTAGATTGGGAAATTAGATTAAAAGATATGATGGTAGATAAGCAATGGTGGACATTTAAAGAAATATTTCATAATTCTCAATGAATATACATTCCCTTGAGGAATAAGAACGCCACAGGAAAAGTGATCCATTCGTGTCTAACTAAAGAAGTTAAGGAAAATATTAGATTAAAAGAAGAGGCTAATAATGTTGCCAAGAAAAGTAGTGAGCCTGAGGATTGGGAGAGTTTTAGAAGTCAGCAAAGGATGACCAAAAAATTGATGCAGAGGGAGAAAGTAGAATGAGAGTAAACTAGCAAGAAATATAAAGCAGATTGTAAAAATTTCTACCATTATGTAAAAAGGAAGAGAGTAGCAAAAGTTAACGTGGGTCCCTTAGAGGCTGAATCAGGAGAAATTATAATGGGGAATAAGGAAATGGCAGAGACGTTAAACAAATATTTTGTGTCTGTCTTCACAGTAGAAGACACAATAGTGTACAAGAAATAGTGGGGAACCAAGGGTCTAATGAGAGTGAGGAACTTAAAGTAGTTAATATTAGTAAAGAAAAAGTACTGGAGAAATTAATGGGACTAAAAGCCAAATAAATTTAAAACAGAAATAGACAGTTTCCTAGAAGTAAAGGGAATTAGGGGTAACGGGGAGCGGGCAGGAAATTGGACATGAATTTAGATTTGAGGTTAGGATCAGATCAGCCATGATCTTATTGAATGGCGGAGCAGGCTCGAGGGGCCGATTAGCCTACTCCTGCTCCTATTTCTTATGTTCTTATGTAATCTCCTGGACCAGATGGCCTAAATCCTAGGGTTCTAAAAGAGGTGGCTGCAGAGATAGTGGATGCATTGGTTGTGATCTTCCAAAATTCCCTAAATTCTAAAACGGTCCCAGTGGATTGGAAGGTAACAAATGTAACCCCGGTATTCTAGAAAGGAGGGAGAGAGAAAACAGGGATCTATAGGCCAGTTTGCCTGACATCAGTAGTCAGGAAAATGTTGGAATCTATTATTAAGGATGTGGTAACAGGGCACTTAGAAAATCATTATATGATTAGATAGAGTCAACAAGGTTTTATGAAAGGGAAATCGTGTTTGACAAATCTATTAGGAGTTTTTTGAGGATGTAACTAGCAGGGTAGATAAAGGGGAACCAGTGGATGTAGTATATTTGGATTTTCAAAAGGCATTCGATAAGGTGCCACACAAAATGTTGTTACACAAGATAAGAGCTCATGGGGTTGGGGTAATATATTAGCATGGATAGAGGATTGGTTAATGGACAGAAAACAGAGAGTAGGAATAAACAGGTTATTCTCAGGTTGGCAGGTTGTAACTAGTGGGATGCCGCAAGGATCAGTGCTGGGGCCTCAGCTATTTACAATCTATATTAATGACTTAGATGAAGGGACTGAGTGTAATGTATCCAAGTTTGCTGACGATACAAAGGTAGGTGGGAAAGTAAGCTGTGAGGAGGACACAAAGAGTCTGCAAAGGGATATAGACAGATTAAGTGAAGGGGAAAGATTTTTTAAAATTCGTTCATGGGATGTGGGCATCACTGGCAAGGCCAGCATTTATTGCCCATCCCTAATTGCCCTTGAGAAGGTACAGTCCGTGAGGTGAAGGTTCTCCCACAGTCTAAGTATGATGTGGAGATGCCGGTGATGGACTGGGGTTGACAATTGTAAACAATTTTACAACACCAAGTTATAGTCCAGCAATTTTATTTTAAATTCACAAGCTTTCGGAGGCTACCTCCTTCCTCAGGTGGGGCCTCAGCTATTTACAATCTATATTTGTAAATCGTTCACCTGAGGAAGGAGGTAGCCTCCGAAAGCTTGTGAATTTAAAATAAAATTGCTGGACTATAACTTGGTGTTGTAAAATTGTTTACAACAGTCTAAGTAGGGATGGCGTGTGACTTGGAGGGGAGCGTGCAGGTGGTGTTGTTCCCATGTGTCTGCTGCCTTTGTCCTTCTAGGTGGTAGAGGTCGGGAGGGGCTGTCGAAGAAGCCTTGGCGAGTTGCTGCAGTGCATCCTGTGGATGGTGCACACTGCAGCCACGGTGCGCCGGTGGTGAAGGGAGTGAATGTTTAGGGTGCTGGATGGGGTGCCAATCAAACGGGCTCCTTTGTCCTGGATGGTGTCAAGCTTCTTGAGTGTTGTTGGAGCTGCACTCATCCAGGAAAGTGGAAAGTATTCCATCACATTCCTGACTTGTGCCTTGTAGATGGTGGAAAGGCTTTGGGGAGTCAGGAGGTGAGTCACTCGCTGCAGAATACCTAGCCTCTGACCTGCTCTTGTAGTCACAGTATTTATATGGCTGGTCCAGTTAATTTTCTGGTCAATGTTGACCCTCAGGATGTTGAAGATGGGGGATTCGGCAATGGTAATGCCGTTGAATGTCAAGGGGAGATGGTTGGACTCTCTCTTGTTGGAGATGGTCATTGCCTGGCACTTATCTGGCACGAATGTTACTTGCCACTTATCAGCCCAAGCCTGGATGTTGTCCAGGTCTTGCTGCAGGCGGGCACGGACTGCTTCATTATCTGAGGGGTTGTGAATGGAACTGAACACTGTGCAATCATCAGCGAACGTCCCCATTTCTGACCTTATGATGGAGGGAAGGTCATTGATGGAACAGCTGAAGATGGTTGGGCCTAGGACACTGGCCTCAGGAACTCCTGCAGCAATGTTCTGGAGCTGAGATGATTGGCCTCCAACAACCACTACCATCTTCCTTTGTGCTAGGTATGACTCCAGCCACTGGAGAGTTTTCCCCTTGATTCCCATTGACTTCTATTTTACTAGGGCTCCTTGGTGCCACACTCGGTCAAATGCTGCCTTGATGTCAAGGGCAGTCACTCTCACCTCACCTCACCTCTGGAATTGCTCTTTTGTCCATGATTGGACCAAGGTTGTAATGAGGTCTGGAGCCGAGTGGTCCTGGCGGAACCCAAACTGAGCATCGGTGAGCAGGTTATTGGTGAGTGACGCTTGATAGCACTGTCGACTGGCTGGATTGGATTTGTCCTGTTTTTTGTGGACAGGACATACCTGGGCAATTTTCCACATTGTCTGGTAGATGCCAGTGTTGTAGCTGTACTGGAACAGTTTGGCTAGAGGCATGCCTAATTCTGGAGCACAAGTCTTCAGCACTACAGCTGGGATGTTGTCCGGGCCCATAGCCTTTGCTGTATCCAGTGCACTCAGCCATTTCTTGATATCATGTGGAGTGAATCAAATTGGATGATGACTGGCTTCTGTGATGGTGGGGGTATCGGGAGGAGGCCGAGATGGATCATCTACTCGGCACTTCTGGCTGAAGATGGTTGCAAATGCTTCAGCCTTGTTACCTTGGGCTCTGCCATCATTGAGGATGGGGTTGTTCACGGAGCCTCCTCCTCCCGTTAATTGTTTAATTGTCCACCACCATTCATGACTGGATGTGGCAGGACTGCAGAGCTTTGATCTGATCCGTTGGTTGTGGAATCACAGATGGAGTGTAATGTGGGGAAATGTGAGGTTATACACTTTGGTAGGAAGAATAGAAAAGCAGAATATTTTTTAAATTATGAGAAACTATTAAATGTTGGTGTTCAGAGGGAATTGGGTGTCCTTGCAGATGAAACACAGAAAGTGATCGTGCAGGTACAGCAAGCTATTAGGAAGGCAAATGGTATGTTGGCCTTTATTGCAAGGGCATTGGAGTACAAGGGTAAGGAAGTCTTGCTACAAATTTTTACGACTTTGGTGAGACCACACCTAGAGTACTGTTTATAGTTTTGATCTCCTTAATTAAGGAAGGATATACTTGCCTTAGAGGCAGTTCAACGAAGGTTCACTAGATTAATTCCTGGGATGAGAGGGTTGTCCTATGAGGAGAGATTGAGTAGAATGGGCCTATACCCTCTGGAGTTTAGAAGAATGAGAGGTGATATCATTGAACGTATAAGATTCTGAGAGCGCTTGATAGGGTAGATGCTGAGAGGCTGTTTCCCCTGGCTGAAGAATCTAGAGCTAAGGGGCATAGCCTCAGGATAAGGGGTCGGACATTTAGGACTGAGCTGAGGAAGAATTTCTTCTCTCAGATGGTTGTAAATCTTTGGAATTCTCTACCCCAGAGGGCTGTGGATGCTGAGTTGTAGAGTATATTCAAGACTGAGATCGATAGATTTTTGGACTTGGGGAATCAAGTGATTTGGGGATTGGGCAGGGAAGTGGAGTTGAGGTCAAAGATCAGCCATGATCTTATTGAATGGCGGAGAAGGCTTGAGGGGCCTCATGGCCTACTCCTGCTCCTATTTCTTATGTTATTATTGTTATGTTTACCACAAAGGGGAACGCACTTCTTGCAGCTAGGAGCGAGAGTTGCTAATGACCATTTCATTACCGTCTCCTACTCCTCCAGCAGCTGAATAGTTCACACTGCTCTTCTAGAGTGAAAGCTAAAAAGAGAAAAAAAATCTGCTGTTTTATTTTTCTTTCCTACTATCTCATCTCTCTTATCTTTAAAGATGATCACTTGTTATTTAGACTGCACATTTGCATTGGTAGAAAATGGTATGCACTTTGCAGCAATGCCAAAATAGCAGTACAATTCTAACACAGCATGTTAAAATATGAAGTTTGAACCCCCAGCAGTTGACGTTATAAACCCTTTGTCCAGTTTACAGGCAGTAGTATAAATCCAGTGTCCCAGAGGTTGAGTGTTTAGCAGTAATTGCCAGAAAAAGCGGCAAGCCTGAGGATTGGGAGCAGTTCAGAATTCAGCAAAGGAGGACAAAGAGATTGATTAAGAGGGGAAAAATAGAGTATGAGAGTTAACTAGCAGGGAACATAAAAATTGACTGTAAAAGCTTCTATAAATATGTCAAAAGAAAAAAGATTAGTGAAGACAAATGTAGGTCCCTTACAGTCAGAAATGGGGGAAATTATAATGGGGAACAACGAAATGGCAGAACAATTGAACACATACTTTGGTTCTGTCTTCACAAAGGAGGACACAAATAACCTCCCAGAAATGTTAGAGAGCCAAGGGTCTAATGAGAGGGAGGAACTGAAGGAAATCAGTATTAGTAAAAAAAATAGTGCTAGGGAAATTAATGGGGCTAAAAGCTGACAAATCCCCAGGGCCTGATAATCTACATCCCAGAGTACTAAAAGAAGTGGCCCTGGAAATAATGGATGCATTGGTGATCATCTTCCAGAATTCTATAGACTCGAGAACAGTTCCTACAGATTGGAGGGTGGCAAATGTAACCCCACTATTTAAAAAAGGAGGGAGAGAAAAAACAGGGAATTACAGACCAGTTAGTCTAACATCAGTAGTGGAAAAATGCTAGAGTCTATTATAAAAGATGTGATAACAGAACACTTGGAAGGCGTTAAAGGGATTGGACAAAGTCAGCATGGGTTTATGAAAGGGAAATCATGCTTAACAAATCTACTGGAGTTTTTTGAGGATGTAACTAGTAGAATAGATAGGGGAGAACCAGTGGATGTGGTGTACTTGGATTTTCAGAAGACTTTTGATAAGGTCCCACACAAGAGGTTAGTGTGCAAAATTAAAGTACATGGGATTGGGGAGAATATACTGGCATGGATTGAGAATTGGTTGACAGACAGGAAACAGAGAATAGGAATAAACGGGTCTTTTTCCGGATGGCAGGCAGTGACTAGTGGGGTACCGCAGGGATCAGTGCTTGGGCCCCAGCTATTCACAATATATATCAATGATTTGGATAAGGAAACTAAATGTAACATTTCCAAGTTTGCAGACGACACAAAGCTGGGGTGGAATGTGAGCTGTGAGGAGGATGCAAAGAGGCTCCAATGTGATTTAGACAAGTTGGGTGAGTGGGCAAGAACATGGCAGGTGCAGTATAACGTGGATAAATGTGAGGTTATCCCCTTTGGTTGTAAAAACAGAAAGACAGATTATTATCTGAATGGTGATTGATTGGGAAAAGGGGAGGTGCAACAAGACCTGGGTGTCCTTGTACACCAGTCGCTGAAAGCAAGCATTCAGGTGCAGCAAGCAGTTAGGAAGGCAAATGGTATGTTGGCCTTCATTGTAAGAGGATTTGAGTACAGGAGCAGGGATGTCTTACTGCAGTTATACAGGGCCTTGGTGAGACCACATCTGGAGGTATTGTGTGCAGTTTTGGTCTCCTTATCTGAGGAAGGATGTCCTTGCCATGGAGGGAGTGCAACAAAGGTTTACCAGATTGATTTCTGGGATGGCAGGACTGATGTATGAGGAGAGATTGGGTCGACTAGGCCTATATTCACTAGAGTTTAGAAGAATGAGAGGTGATCTCATCGAAAGATATAAAATTATAACAGGACTAGACAGACTAGATGCAGGGAGGATGTTCCTGATGGCTGGGGAGTCCAGAACCAGGGGTCACAGTCTCAGGATACGGGGTATGCCCATTTAGAACCAAGATGAGGAGAAATTTCTTCACTCAGAGGATGCTGAACCTGTGGAATTCTCTACCACAGAAGGCAGTGGAGGCCAAGTCATTAGATGTATTCAAGAAGAAGACAGATATATTTCTTAATGCTAAAGGGATCAAGGGATATGGGGAAAAAGCGGGAACAGGGTATTGAGTTAGACGATCAGTCATGATCATTTTGAATGGCGGAGCAGGCCCGAAGGGCCGAATGGCCTACTCTTGCTCCTATTTTCTATGTTTCTATGTTTCTATGTTTCCACTTGGCCCATCTCATTCCCCAGAACCAGATTCAGCAATGCCTCCTTCCTCGTTGGGCTGGAAACATACTGGTGAAGAAAGTTCTCCTGAAGACACTTCAAAAATTTCACCCCCTCTTTGTCCCTTACACTATTACTATCCCGGGCTATATTAGGATAGTTGAAGTCCCCCATTATCACTATTCTATGGTTCTTGCACCTCTATGTAATTTCCCTGCAAATTTTCTCCTCTATATCCTTCCCACTAGTTGGTGGCCTATAGAATACACCCAGTATTGTAATGGCACCTCTATTGTTTCTTAACTCTAACTAAATAGATTCTGTCCTTGATCCGTCCAGGACATCCTCTGTCTCTCGCACTGCAATATTCTCCTTAATCAATACTGCCACCCAACCCCCCACCTTTCTTTCCTTCCCTATCTTTCCTGAACACCTTGAATCCAGGAATATTTAGTACCAATCCTGCCCTTTTTTTGAGCCAGGTCTCCGTTATCGCCACAACATCATATTCCCATGCGGCTAATTGCGCCTGCAGCTCTCCAGCCTTGTTTAACACACTGTGTGCATTTACACACATGCACTGTAAACCTATCTTAAACCTTCTTGTATTCTCTCTTAGACTGATCCCATCTAATACTGTACTATTTCTTACTCTAGTGCTATTTGCTTCTCTCAATCTTTTGTGCACCTTGTTTCTCCTTTCCAATGCTACATCCTGGTGCCCATCCCCCTGCCAAATTAGTTTAAACCCCTCCCCCACAGAACTAGCGAACCTCCCCGCAAGGACATTGGTCCCAGCTCCGTTGAGGTGCAACCCATCCGGCCTGTACAGGCCCCACTTCCCCCAGAACCAATGCCCCCAGAATCTAAAGCCCTCCCTCCTGCACCATCTCTCCAGCCACGCGTTCATCTGCTTGATCCTCCTATTTCTAAACTCACTAGCGCGTGGCAGTGGGAGTAATCCAGAGATTACTACCTTTGAGGCCCTGCTTATTAATCACTTTCCTAACTCCCTAAACTCTTCCTGTAGGACCTCATCCCTCTTTCTACCTATGTCATTGGTACCGATATGGACCACGACCTCTGGCTATTCACCCTCCCCCCTCAGAATATTCTGCAGCTGCTCTGTGCATGTAGAACAGTTAGTTCTGCATTGGAAAACATCTGGGTTGACTGCTATGAAATATTGAATCAAAAACCGACTTATAATTAAAAGTTTCACTTGGTGGAACAGCAATTATATGTAACAAGAGTGAAACTATCGATACGATAACAAAGTAGTGGAGTTACCCCGCTCTATGAAGAAAGAGCTTGTTAAGTAAGTAAAACTAAAGTTATTGATAAGGGATAAATCAGTTAAATTCTCCTCATATGGAATTGTATTTTAATTTTTACATAAGTATGTAATGCAGAATTGTGTGGATTGTCACGCTCAAAACTGGCAGCTTACAATGAGTATTTGGATTCGTAAAGGCCGAAGATACTGAGCTCTGAACTGTAACATGTTTGAATCCCCAACTAACCATCAATAGGCGTGGATTAAGTACTACCTTTTAAGTGCATCTTTAAATAATCTGCGATATCTGATATTCAATGTATAAGAACCTTATTGATTTGAGGAGTAAATTATACATAAGAACCCCTCCTCTCACAACATGACTGATGCACACTGGAACACAAACCTTAGTACTTAATCTATTACAAACATGAAAAATATTCTTTTTAACTGTAACACCCTCAAAATTATTTGTTGAGCTAGGTCTTTTCAACCAGATTGTTTTTGACAGTTTACGGGTCTATTATCCTGCAGTTTCAGACTTGAATTGCAGTGTAACAGTAACTGATTTTTTTTTTATTCGTTCATGGGTGTGGGCGTCGCTGGCAAGGCCAGCATTTATTGCCCATCCCTAATTGCCCTTGAGAAGGTGGTGGTGAGCCGCCTTCTTGAACCGCTGCAGTCCGTGTGGTGAAGGTTCTCTCACAGTGCTGTTAGGAAGGGAGTTCCAGGATTTTGACCCAGCGATGATGAAGGAATGACGATATATTTCCAAGTTTATTCCAGGTATTTTAAATAACATAATAACTCCTCTAAAATGGCAGACAAAGAAATTTCTGACAAAATCATTAAGTGCCTGTATGCTAGTACGCCTCAGCAACATTTTAAAACATTAATTTTTAAATATTTTATCTTGGCAAAGAACTGACTTTCCTGTCAACTCTTTCATAGCATTAAAAGTGTTACCCGCTGGTGCATGGCGCTTTGCATAAATGTGTAAATACATGTACACAGAGCTCCACTCTGTCTGAGCAGAGAGGTACAACACAGTGCTGCTGGCTCAAACCAAGAACTTTGATCAAACGAAAGTATACCAAGACCACATTTCAGCTTTAATACTTTTATGTGAGAATATGAACCAATAACACTCATAAACAGAAACACACATCCTGAAAAAAACGCACCTGGAAAAAACGCACCTGGCTTAATTTGTTGCAAAAACTCACCCTGGAAATAATGAAAACCTAAAATCTCTCAATCTGAATAAGTCATTTGCTCCCCTCCCCTCCTCTCCCCGAGTCATACTTAGCACTTAAAATGGTGGGGGAGACTTGGGGGGTGGGTATTCTGTCCAAAGTACTCCCCCAATGTTGATATAGATAAAATAAAACCACATTACAACTTTTTTTTATTTTAAACAAGTTACACTTTGTGCCCCAAGAGAGACCTGTGATTTCTCATTTCCTTAGGCTGCTATGGTGATGTTAGCTTAGAAACATAGAAAATAGGAGCAGGAGTAGGCCATTCAGCCCTTGGAGCCTGCTCTGCCATTCACTATGATCATGGCTGATCTTCTATCTCAATACCATATTCCCGCTCTGTCCCCATACCCCTTGATGCCTTTTGTGTCTAGAAATCTATCCAGCTCCTTCTTAAATATAGTCAGTATATGAGATATAATCAGTATGTTACTGATGGGCTGTAGTTACGTAGAACCACAAGTGTCTTCATCCATTTTAAGTGGGGTCACAACTTCAGTCCAGCCTAGGAGCAAATCTGGAGGAGCCACCCAACCCCAGGAAAATATGCCACTGGCAGCATATGCAGTACATTATTTACTTCCTTATTAGCAGATCTACCATGACATCACTCACAGTGAGTCAGAGGTTTTGTAAGAATAACACTGTTTTACAAAGTAGCACAATCAGGGAAAGTAGTCATTAGCATTGGGAGCAGTCATAGATCTGAGAGCAGTGGGGAAGGAGGGCCCAGGATTTGGTAGTATTGGGATGAGCTTTTAGGGTCTTTATAATTTTATGAGAGATTTCACAGTTCCAGAAACACTGGAGAGGGGACTTCTGGAAATATTGGGGAAGGTTCCTGGGATCTGGGAGCAGGGTCCTAGGATCTTCTAGCACTGGGGAAGGTGGTCTCAGGATCTGGGAGTGTTGGTGATGGCTCTGGTATCAGAGGGCACGATCTAAGGATTTGTGAGTATTGAGAGGGGATCTGGGAGGAGAGAATTCTGGGGAGACATGTTTGGGGAGATGGTTCCAGAGAATTGTGGGAGCTAGAAAATGGCAGTTCTGTTGGCTGCTGGAATCTTACAGTATTGGAGAGGAGAAGGATCCGACAGCCTTGTGGGAGGGGGACCTAGAAGAATGGGACCTAAACTGCCCTTGACCCTTTATTAACCATCAGGCCCTAACCCCCAGTGCATTCCTGTCCATCAGCCTCCTCCCTTGACCCTTCCTCAACCCCTGTTGCGTCCTCAAGTACCCCCACTGCTTTCCCCATTGTCAGCTGGTTCCTGTCCTTATGATCCTGCTGTAAAGCATTAAAGGATACACGTTCTGCTTCTTAAAATGGATGACTATTAGTGAGTTTGCAAACTTAAACCGTTTTTAACACATAAATTTCTACAAACAAACAACCATTATCTTATAAAACACTTAGAAATTCATAATTTATGCAGTTTCCAGGTTTTTATGTAAAATATTTCGTAAGCCTCAAAAATGGTTCAGAGAGGATTGAGATTTTACTGAATGTATATAGCTGAAATAAAGAGGTGAGTGACTAAAAAAGAAATCCATTATCAGGAAGTAATTTCTTTATTTTCTTTTCGAAACATCAACAAAGAAATCACAGTCACAGGTGTTACTGATCACAGGTGTTACTGATCACAGGTGCTACTGATGACAGGTGTTGCTGATCACAGGTGTTGCTGATCACAGATGCTGCTGATCTCAGGTGCTGCTGATCACAGGTGTTGCTGATCACAGGTGCTACTGATCACAGGTGTTGCTGATCACAGGTGTTACTGATCATAGGTGTTACTGATTACAGGTGTTGCTGATCACAGGTATTACTGATCAGAGGTGTTACTGATTACAGGTGTTGCTGATCAAAGTGTTACGGATCACAGATGCTGCAGATTACAGGTGTTACTGATCACAGGTGTTGCTGATCACAGGTGTTGCTGATCACTGGTGCTGCAGATGACAGGTGTTACTGATCACAGGTGTTGCTGATCACAGGTGTTGCTGATCACTGGTGCTGCAGATTACAGGTGTTACTGATCACAGGTGTTGCTGATCACAGGTGTTGCTGATCACAGGTGCTGCAGATTACAGGTGTTACTGATCACAGGTGCTACTGATCACAGGTGTTGCTGATCATTGGTGTTACTGATCACAGGTGTTGCTGATCAGAGGTATTACGGATCACAGATGCTGCTGAGTACAGGTGTTACTGATCACAGGTGTTACTGATAACAGGTGTTGCTGATCACAGGTGCTACTGATGGCAGGTGTTACTGATCGCAGGTGTTGCTGATCACAGGTGTTACTGATTACAGGTGTTGCTGATCACAGGTGTTACTGATTACAGGTGTTACTGATCACAGGTGTTGCTGATCACAGGTGCTGCTGATCACAGGTGCTACTGATGACAGGTGTTACTGATAACAGGTGTTGCTGATCACAGGTGTTACTGATTACAGGTGTTGCTGATCACAAGTGTTACTAATCACAGGTGTTGCTGATCACAGGTATTACAGATCACAGGTGCTGCTGATTACAGGTGTTACTGATCACAGGTGCTACTGATCACAGGTGCTACTGATGACAGGTGCTGCTGATCACAGGTGTTAATGATCACAGGTGCTGCTGATCACAGGTGCTACTGATGGCAGGTGTTACTGATCGCAGGTGTTGCTGATCACAGGTGTTACTGATTACAGGTGTTGCTGATCACAGGTGTTACTGATTACAGGTGTTACTGATCACAGGTGTTGCTGATCACAGGTGCTGCTGATCACAGGTGCTACTGATGACAGGTGTTACTGATAACAGGTGTTGCTGATCACAGGTGTTACTGCTAACAGGTGTTGCTGATCACAAGTGTTACTAATCACAGGTGTTGCTGATCACAGGTGTTACTGATCACAGGTGCTACTGATCACAGGTGCTACTGATGACAGGTGCTGCTGATCACAGGTGTTAATGATCACAGGTGCTGCTGATCACAGGTGCTACTGATGACAGGTGTTACTGATCACAGGTGTTGCTGATCACAGGTGTTACTGATCATAGGTGCTGCAGATTACAGGTGTTACTGATCACTGGTGCTACTGATCACAGGTGTTACTGATTACAGGTGTTGCTGATCACAGGTGTTACTAATCACAAGTGTTGCTGATCACAGGTATTGCGGATCACAGATGCTGCTGATTACAGGTGTTACTGATCACAGGTGTTGCTGATCACAGGTGCTCCCGATGACAGGTGCTACTGATCACAGGTGCTGCTGATCACAGGTGCTACTGATGACAGGTGTTACTGATCACAGGTGTTGCTGATCACAGGTGTTACTGATTACAGGTGTTGCTGATCACAGGTGTTAATAATCACAGGTGTTGCTGATCACAGGTATTACGGATCACAGGTGCTGCTGATTACAGATGTTGCTGATCAAAGTGTTACGGATCACAGATGCTGCTGATTACAGGTGTTACTGATCACAGGTGTTGCTGATCACTGGTGCTGCAGATTACAGGTGTTACTGATCACAGGTGCTACTGATCACAGGTGTTGCTGATCACAGGTGTTGCTGATCACAGGTGTTGCTGATCACAGGTATTACGGATCACAGATGCTGCAGATTACAGGTGTTACTGATCACAGGTGTTGCTGATCACAGGTGCTCCCGATGACAGGTGCTACTGATCACAGGTGCTACTGATGGCAGGTGTTACTGATCACAGGTGTTGTTGATCACAGGTGTTACTGATTACAGGTGTTGCTGATCACAGGTGTTACTGATTACAGGTGTTACTGATCACAGGTGTTGCTGATCACAGGTGCTACTGATGACAGGTGTTACTGATCACAGGTGTAGCTGATCACAGGTATTACAGATCACAGGTGCTGCTGATTACAGCTGTTACTGATCACAGGTGCTGCTGATCACAGGTGTTGCTGATCGCAGGTGTTACTGATTACAGGTGTTGCTGATGACAGGTTTTACTAATCACAAGTGTTGCTGATCACAGGTGTTAATAATCACAGATGCTGCTGATTACAGGTGTTACTGATCAGAGGTGCTCCCGATGACAGGTGCTACTGATCACAGGTGCTGCTGATCACAGGTGCTACTAATGACAGGTGTTACTGATCACAGGTGTTGCTGATCACAGGTGTTACCGATTACAGGTGTTGCTGATGACAGGTGTTACTAATCACAGGTGTTGCTGATCACAGTTGTTACGGATCACAGGTGCTGCTGATTACAGGTGTTACTGATCACAGGTGTTGCTGATCACAGGTGCTCCTGATGACAGGTGCTACTGATCACAGGTGCTGCTGATCACAGGTGTTACTGATCACAGTTGTTACTGTTTACAGGTGTTGCTGATCACAAGTGTTACTAATCATAGATGTTGCTGATCACAGGTGTTGCTGATCACAGGTGCTGCAGATTACAGGTGTTACTGATCACAGGTGCTACTGATCACAGGTGTTGCTGATCACAGGTGTTACTGATCATAGGTGCTGCAGATTACAGGTGCTACTGATCACAGGTGTTGCTGATTACAGGTGTGGCTGATCACAGGTGTTACTAATCACAGGTGTTGCTGATCAAAGGTATTACGGATCACAGATGCTGCTGATTACATGTGTTACTGATCACTGGTGTTGCTGATCACAGGTGTTGCTGATCACAGGTGTTACTGATTACAGGTGTTGCTGATCACAAGTGTTACTAATCACAGGTGTTGCTGATCACAGGTATTACGGATCACAGGTGCTGCTGATTACAGGTGTTGCTGATCACAGGTGCTCCTGATGACAGGTGCTACTGATCACAGGTGCTGCTGATTACAGGTGTTACTAATCACAGGTGTTACTGATCACAGGTGCTACTGATGACAGATGTTGCTGATCACAGGTGTTGCTGATCACAGGTGTTACTGATCACATGTGCTGCTGTTTACAGGTGTTACTGATCACAGGTGTTGCTGATCACAGGTGCTACTGATGACAAGTGTTGCTGATAACAGGTGCTACTGATCATAGGTGTTGCTGATCACAGGTGCTACTGATGACAGGTGTTGCTGATCACAGGTGCTACTAATTACAGGTGTTGCTGATCATAGGTGCGACTGAGCACTGTTGCTACTGGTTACTGGTGTAACTGATCACAGGTGCTACTGATTACAGGCATTACTGATCACAGGTGTTGCTGATCATAGGTGCTACTGAGCACAGGTGCTACTGATTACAGATGTTACTGTTTACAGGTGTTACTGATCGCAGGCGCTACTGAGTACAGGTGTTACTGATCACAGGTGCTACTGATCACAGGTGTTGCTGATCACAGGTGTTACTGATCATAGGTGCCGCAGATTACAGGTGTTACTGATCACAGGTGCTACTGATCACAGGTGTTACTGATTACAGGTGTTGCTGATCACAGGTGTTACTAATCACAAGTGTTGCTGATCACAGGTATTGCGGATCACAGATGCTGCTGATTACAGGTGTTACTGATCACAGGTGTTGCTGATTACAGGTGCTCCCGATGACGGGTGCTACTGATCACAGGTGCTGCTGATCACAGGTGCTACTGATGACAGGTGTTACTGATCACAGGTGTTGCTGATCACAGGTGTTACTGATTACAGGTGTTGCTGATCACAGGTGTTAATAATCACAGGTGTTGCTGATCACAGGTATTATGGATCACAGGTGCTGCTGATTACAGGTGTTGCTAATCAAAGTGTTACGGATCACAGATGCTGCTGATTACAGGTGTTACTGATCACAGGTCTTGCTGATCACTGGTGCTGCAGATTACAGGTGTTACTGATCACAGGTGCTACTGATCACAGGTGTTGCTGATCACAGGTGTTGCTGATCACAGGTGCTGCAGATTACAGGTGTTACTGATCACAGGTGCTACTGATCACAGGTGTTGCTGATCACAGGTGTTGCTGATCACAGGTGCTGCAGATTACAGGTGCTACTGATCACAGGTGTTGCTGATCACAGGTGTTACTGATCATAGGTGTTACTGATCACAGGTGTTGCTGATCACAGGTATTACGGAACACAGATGCTGCTGATTACAGGTGTTACTGATCACAGGTGTTGCTGATCACAGGTGCTCCCGATGACAGGTGCTACTGAGCACAGGTGCTACTGATGACAGGTGCTCCCGATGACAGGTGCTACTGAGCACAGGTGCTACTGATGGCAGGTGTTACTGATCACAGGTGTTGCTGATCACAGGTGTTACTGATTACAGGTGTTGCTGATCACAGGTGTTACTGATCATAGGTGTTACTGATCACAGGTGTTGCTGATCACAGGTGTTACTGATTACAGGTGTTGCTGATCACAGGTGTTACTGATCACAGGTGTTGCTGATCACAGGTGCTCCCGATGACAGGTGCTACTGAGCACAGGTGCTACTGATGGCAGGTGTTACTGATCACAGGTCTTGCTGATCACAGGTGTTACTGATTACAGGTGTTGCTGATCACAGCTGTTACTGATCATAGGTGCTGCAGATTACAGGTGTTACTGATCACAGGTGCTACTGATCACAGGTGTTGCTGATTACAGGTGTGGCTGATCACAGGTGTTACTAATCACAGGTGTTGCTGATCAAAGGTATTACGGATCACAGATGCTGCTGATCACAGGTGTTACTGATCATAGGTGTTACTGATCACAGGTGTTGCTGATCACAGGTATTACGGATCACAGATGCTGCTGATTACAGGTGTTACTGATCACAGGTGTTGCTGATCACAGGTGCTCCTGATGACAGGTGCTACTGAGCACAGGTGCTACTGATGGCAGGTGTTACTGATCACAGGTCTTGCTGATCACAGGTGTTACTGATTACAGGTGTTGCTGATCACAGGTGTTACTGATCATAGGTGCTGCAGATTACAGGTGTTACTGATCACAGGTGCTACTGATCACAGGTGTTGCTGATTACAGGTGTGGCTGATCACAGGTGTTACTAATCACAGGTGTTGCTGATCAAAGGTATTACGGATCACAGGTGCTGCTGATTACAGGTGTTGCTGATCACAGGTGCTCCTGATGACAGGTGCTACTGATCACAGGTGCTGCTGATTACAGGTGTTACTAATCACAGGTGTTACTGATCACAGGTGCTACTGATGACAGATGTTGCTGATCACAGGTGTTGCTGATCACAGGTGTTACTGATCACAGGTGCTGCTGATTACAGGTGTTACTGATCACAGGTGTTGCTGATCACAGGTGCTACTGATGACAAGTGTTGCTGATAACAGGTGCTACTGATCATAGGTGTTGGTGATCACAGGTGTTACTGATGACAGGTGTTGCTGATCACAGGTGCTACTAATTACAGGTGTTGCTGATCATAGGTGCTACTGAGCACTGTTGCTACTGATTACTGGTGTAACTGATCACAGGTGCTACTGATTACAGGCATTACTGATCACAGGTGTTGCTGATCATAGGTGCTACTGAGCACAGGTGCTACTGATTACAGATGTTACTGTTTACGGGTGTTACTAATCGCAGGCGCTACTGATTACAGGTGTTACTGATCACAGGTGTTGCTGATCACAGGTGTTACTGATCATAGGTGCCGCAGATTACAGGTGTTACTGATCACAGGTGCTACTGATCACAGGTGTTACTGATTACAGGTGTTGCTGATCACAGGTGTTACTAATCACAAGTGTTGCTGATCACAGGTATTGCGGATCACAGATGCTGCTGATTACAGGTGTTACTGATCACAGGTGTTGCTGATTACAGGTGCTCCCGATGACGGGTGCTACTGATCACAGGTGCTGCTGATCACAGGTGCTACTGATGACAGGTGTTACTGATCACAGGTGTTGCTGATCACAGGTGTTACTGATTACAGGTGTTGCTGATCACAAGTGTTAATAATCACAGGTGTTGCTGATCACAGGTATTATGGATTACAGGTGCTGCTGATTACAGGTGTTGCTAATCAAAGTGTTACGGATCACAGATGCTGCTGATTACAGGTGTTACTGATCACAGGTGTTGCTGATCACTGGTGCTGCAGATTACAGGTGTTACTGATCACAGGTGCTACTGATCACAGGTGTTGCTGATCACAGGTGCTGCAGATTACAGGTGCTACTGATCACAGGTGTTGCTGATCACAGGTGTTGCTGATCACAGGTGTTACTGATCATAGGTGTTACTGATCACAGGTGTTGCTGATCACAGGTATTACGGATCACAGATGCTGCTGATTACAGGTGTTACTGATCACAGGTGTTGCTGATCACAGGTGCTCCCGATGACAGGTGCTACTGAGCACAGGTGCTACTGATGGCAGGTGTTACTGATCACAGGTGTTGCTGATCACAGGTGTTACTGATTACAGGTGTTGCTGATCACAGGTGTTACTGATCATAGGTGTTACTGATCACAGGTGTTGCTGATCACAGGTGTTACTGATTACAGGTGTTGCTGATCACAGGTGTTAATAATCACAGGTGTTGCTGATCACAGGTATTACGGATCACAGGTGCTGCTGATTACAGGTGTTGCTAATCAAAGTGTTACGGATCACAGATGCTGCTGATTACAGGTGTTACTGATCACAGGTGTTGCTGATCACTGGTTCTGCAGATTACAGGTGTTACTGATCACAGGTGTTGCTAATCACAGTGTTACTGATCATAGGTGTTACTGATCACAGGTGTTGCTGATCACAGGTATTACTGATCACAGGTGTTGCTGATCACAGGTGCTCCCGATGACAGGTGCTACTGAGCACAGGTGCTACTGATGGCAGGTGTTACTGATCACAGGTCTTGCTGATCACAGGTGTTACTGATTACAGGTGTTGCTGATCACAGGTGTTACTGATTACAGGTGTTACTGATCACAGGTGTTGCTGATCACAGGTGCTGCTGATCACAGGTGCTACTGATGACAGGTGTTACTGATCACAGGTGTTGCTGATTACAGGTGTTACTGATCACAGGTGCTCCCGATGACAGGTGCTACTGTTCACAGGTGCTGCTGATCACAGGTGCTACTGATGACAGGTGTTACTGATCACAGGTGTGGCTGATCACAGGTGTTACCGATTACAGGTGTTGTTGATGACAGGTGTTACTAATCACAGGTGTTGCTGATCACAGGTATTACGGATCACAGATGCTGCTGATTACAGGTGTTGCTGATCACTGGTGTTGCTGATCACAGGTGCTACTGACGACAGGTGTTACTGATCACAGGTGTTGCTGATCACAGGTGTTACTGATTACAGGTGTTGCTGATCACAAGTGTTACTAATCACAGGTGTTGCTGATCACAGGTATTACGGATCACAGGTGCAGCTGATCATAGGTGCTGCTGATCACAGGTGCTACTGATGACAGGTGTTACTGATCACAGGTGTTACTGATCACAGGTGTTACTGATTACAGGTGTTGCTGATCACAAGTGTTACTAATCATAGATGTTGCTGATCACAGGTGTTGCTGATCACAGATGCTGCTGATCACAGGTGCTGCTGATCACAGGTGCTGCAGATTACAGGTGTTACTGATCACAGGTGCTACTGATCACAGGTGTTGCTGATCACAGGTGTTACTGATCATAGGTGCTGCAGATTACAGGTGTTACTGATCACAGGTGCTACTGATCACATGTGTTACTGATTACAGGTGTTGCTGATCACAGGAGTTACTAATCACAGGTGTTGCTGATCACAGGTATTACGGATCACAGATGCTGCTGATTACAGGTGTTACTGATCACTGGTGTTGCTGATCACAGGTGCTCCCGATGACAGGTGTTACTGATCACTGGTGTTGCTGATCACAGGTGCTACTGATTACAGGTGCTACTGATGACAGGTGCTGCTGATTACAGGTGCTACTGATGACAGGTGTTACTGATCACAGGTGTTACTGATCACAGGTGTTGCTGATCACAGGTGTTACTGATCACAGGTGCTGCTGATTACAGGTGTTACTAATCACAGGTGTTGCTGATCACAGGTGCTACTGGTGACAAGTGTTGCTGATAACAGGTGCTACTGATCATAGTTGTTGCTGATCACAGGTGCTACTGATCATAGTTGTTGCTGATCACAGGTGCTACTGATCACAGGTGTTGCTGATCGCAGGTGTTGCTGATCACAGGTGCTGCAGATTACAGGTGCTACTGATCACAGGTGTTGCTGATCACAGTGTTACTGATCATAGGTGTTACTGATAACAGGTGTTGCTGATCACAGGTATTACGGATCACAGATGCTGCTGATTACAGGTGTTACTGATCACAGGTGTTGCTGATCACAGGTGCTCCCGATGACAGGTGCTACTGAGCACAGGTGCTACTGATGGCAGGTGTTACTGATCACAGGTCTTGCTGATCACAGGTGTTACTGATTACAGGTGTTGCTGATCACAGGTGTTACTGATTACAGGTGTTACTGATCACAGGTGTTGCTGATCACAGGTGCTGCTGATCACAGGTGCTACCGATGACAGGTGTTACTGATCACAGGTGTTGCTGATTACAGGTGTTACTGATCACAGGTGCTCCCGATGACAGGTGCTACTGTTCACAGGTGCTGCTGATCACAGGTGCTACTGATGACAGGTGTTACTGATCACAGGTGTGGCTGATCACAGGTGTTACCGATTACAGGTGTTGCTGATGACAGGTGTTACTAATCACAGGTGTTGCTGATCACAGGTATTACGGATCACAGATGCTGCTGATTACAGGTGTTGCTGATCACTGGTGTTGCTGATCACAGGTGCTACTGACGACAGGTGTTACTGATCACAGGTGTTGCTGATCACAGGTGTTACTGATTACAGGTGTTGCTGATCACAAGTGTTACTAATCACAGGTGTTGCTGATCACAGGTATTACGGATCACAGGTGCAGCTGATCATAGGTGCTGCTGATCACAGGTGCTACTGATGACAGGTGTTACTGATCACAGGTGTTACTGATCACAGGTGTTACTGATTACAGGTGTTGCTGATCACAAGTGTTACTAATCATAGATGTTGCTGATCACAGGTGTTGCTGATCACAGATGCTGCTGATCACAGGTGCTGCTGATCACAGGTGCTGCAGATTACAGGTGTTACTGATCACAGGTGCTACTGATCACAGGTGTTGCTGATCACAGGTGTTACTGATCATAGGTGCTGCAGATTACAGGTGTTACTGATCACAGGTGCTACTGATCACATGTGTTACTGATTACAGGTGTTGCTGATCACAGGAGTTACTAATCACAGGTGTTGCTGATCACAGGTATTACGGATCACAGATGCTGCTGATTACAGGTGTTACTGATCACTGGTGTTGCTGATCACAGGTGCTCCCGATGACAGGTGTTACTGATCACTGGTGTTGCTGATCACAGGTGCTACTGACGACAGGTGTTACTGATCACAGGTGTTGCTGATCACAGGTGTTACTGATTACAGGTGCTACTGATGACAGGTGCTGCTGATTACAGGTGCTACTGATGACAGGTGTTACTGATCACAGGTGTTACTGATCACAGGTGCTGCTGATTACAGGTGTTACTAATCACAGGTGTTGCTGATCACAGGTGCTACTGGTGACAAGTGTTGCTGATAACAGGTGCTACTGATCATAGTTGTTGCTGATCACAGGTGCTACTGATCATAGTTGTTGCTGATCACAGGTGCTACTGATCACAGGTGTTGCTGATCGCAGGTGTTGCTGATCACAGGTGCTGCAGATTACAGGTGCTACTGATCACAGGTGTTGCTGATCACAGTGTTACTGATCATAGGTGTTACTGATCACAGGTGTTGCTGATCACAGGTATTACGGATCACAGATGCTGCTGATTACAGGTGTTACTGATCACAGGTGTTGCTGATCACAGGTGCTCCCGATGACAGGTGCTACTGATCACAGGTGCTACTGATGGCAGGTGTTACTGATCACAGGTCTTGCTGATCACAGGTGTTACTGATTACAGGTGTTACTGATCACAGGTGTTGCTGATCACAGGTGCTGCTGATCACAGGTGCTACTGATGACAGGTGTTACTGATCACAGGTGTTGCTGATTACAGGTGTTACTGATCACTGGTGCTCCCGATGACAGGTGCTACTGTTCACAGGTGCTGCTGATCACAGGTGCTACTGATGACAGGTGTTACTGATCACAGGTGTGGCTGATCACAGGTGTTACCGATTACAGGTGTTGCTGATGACAGGTGTTACTAATCACAGGTGTTGCTGATCACAGGTATTACGGATCACAGATGCTGCTGATTACAGGTGTTGCTGATCACTGGTGTTGCTGATCACAGGTGCTACTGACGACAGGTGTTACTGATCACAGGTGTTGCTGATCACAGGTGTTACTGATTACAGGTGTTGCTGATCACAAGTGTTACTAATCACAGGTGTTGCTGATCACAGGTATTACGGATCACAGGTGCAGCTGATCATAGGTGCTGCTGATCACAGGTGCTACTGATGACAGGTGTTACTGATCACAGGTGTTACTGATCACAGGTGTTACTGATTACAGGTGTTGCTGATCACAAGTGTTACTAATCATAGATGTTGCTGATCACAGGTGTTGCTGATCACAGATGCTGCTGATCACAGGTGCTGCTGATCACAGGTGCTGCAGATTACAGGTGTTACTGATCACAGGTGCTACTGATCACAGGTGTTGCTGATCACAGGTGTTACTGATCATAGGTGCTGCAGATTACAGGTGTTACTGATCACAGGTGCTACTGATCACATGTGTTACTGATTACAGTTGTTGCTGATCACTGGAGTTACTAATCACAGGTGTTGCTGATCACAGGTATTACGGATCACAGATGCTGCTGATTACAGGTGTTACTGATCACTGGTGTTGCTGATCACAGGTGCTCCCGATGACAGGTGTTACTGATCACTGGTGTTGCTGTTCACAGGTGCTACTGACGACAGGTGTTACTGATCACAGGTGTTGCTGATCACAGGTGTTACTGATTACAGGTGCTACTGATGACAGGTGCTGCTGATTACAGGTGCTACTGATGACAGGTGTTACTGATCACAGGTGTTACTGATCACAGGTGTTACTGATCACTGGTGCTGCAGATTACAGGTGTTACTGATCACAGGTGTTACTGATCACAGGTCTTGCTGATCACTGGTGCTGCATATTACAGGTGTTACTGATCACAGGTGCTACTGATCACAGGTGTTGCTGATCACAGGTGTTGCTGATCACAGGTGCTGCAGATTACAGGTATTACGGAACACAGATGCTGCTGATTACAGGTGTTACTGATCACAGGTGTTGCTGATCACAGGTGCTCCCGATGACAGGTGCTACTGAGCACAGGTGCTACTGATGACAGGTGCTCCCGATGACAGGTGCTACTGAGCACAGGTGCTACTGATGGCAGGTGTTACTGATCACAGGTGTTGCTGATCACAGGTGTTACTGATTACAGGTGTTGCTGATCACAGGTGTTACTGATCATAGGTGTTACTGATCACAGGTGTTGCTGATCACAGGTGTTACTGATTACAGGTGTTGCTGATCACAGGTGTTACTGATCACAGGTGTTGCTGATCACAGGTGCTCCCAATGACAGGTGCTACTGAGCACAGGTGCTACTGATGGCAGGTGTTACTGATCACAGGTCTTGCTGATCACAGGTGTTACTGATTACAGGTGTTGCTGATCACAGCTGTTACTGATCATAGGTGCTGCAGATTACAGGTGTTACTGATCACAGGTGCTACTGATCACAGGTGTTGCTGATTACAGGTGTGGCTGATCACAGGTGTTACTAATCACAGGTGTTGCTGATCAAAGGTATTACGGATCACAGATGCTGCTGATCACAGGTGTTACTGATCATAGGTGTTACTGATCACAGGTGCTCCTGATGACAGGTGCTACTGAGCACAGGTGCTACTGATGGCAGGTGTTACTGATCACAGGTCTTGCTGATCACAGGTGTTACTGATTACAGGTGTTGCTGATCACAGGTGTTACTGATCATAGGTGCTGCAGATTACAGGTGTTACTGATCACAGGTGCTACTGATCACAGGTGTTGCTGATTACAGGTGTGGCTGATCACAGGTGTTACTAATCACAGGTGTTGCTGATCAAAGGTATTACGGATCACAGATGCTGATGATTACAGGTGTTACTGATCACTGGTGTTGCTGATCACAGGTGCTACTGACGACAGGTGTTACTGATCACAGGTGTTGCTGATCACAGGTGTTACTGATTACAGGTGTTGCTGATCACAAGTGTTACTAATCACAGGTGTTGCTGATCACAGGTATTACGGATCACAGGTGCTGCTGATTACAGGTGTTGCTGATCACAGGTGCTCCTGATGACAGGTGCTACTGATCACAGGTGCTGCTGATTACAGGTGTTACTAATCACAGGTGTTACTGATCACAGGTGCTACTGATGACAGATGTTGCTGATCACAGGTGTTGCTGATCACAGGTGTTACTGATCACAGGTGCTGCTGATTACAGGTGTTACTGATCACAGGTGTTGCTGATCACAGGTGCTACTGATGACAAGTGTTGCTGATAACAGGTGCTACTGATCATAGGTGTTGGTGATCACAGGTGCTACTGATGACAGGTGTTGCTGATCACAGGTGCTACTAATTACAGGTGTTGCTGATCATAGGTGCTACTGAGCACTGTTGCTACTGATTACTGGTGTAACTGATCACAGGTGCTACTGATTACAGGCATTACTGATCACAGGTGTTGCTGATCATAGGTGCTACTGAGCACAGGTGCTACTGATTACAGATGTTACTGTTTACGGGTGTTACTAATCGCAGGCGCTACTGATTACAGGTGTTACTGATCACAGGTGCTACTGATCACAGGTGTTGCTGATCACAGGTGTTACTGATCATAGGTGCCGCAGATTACAGGTGTTACTGATCACAGGTGCTACTGATCACAGGTGTTACTGATTACAGGTGTTGCTGATCACAGGTGTTACTAATCACAAGTGTTGCTGATCACAGGTATTGCGGATCACAGATGCTGCTGATTACAGGTGTTACTGATCACAGGTGTTGCTGATTACAGGTGCTCCCGATGACGGGTGCTACTGATCACAGGTGCTGCTGATCACAGGTGCTACTGATGACAGGTGTTACTGATCACAGGTGTTGCTGATCACAGGTGTTACTGATTACAGGTGTTGCTGATCACAAGTGTTAATAATCACAGGTGTTGCTGATCACAGGTATTATGGATTACAGGTGCTGCTGATTACAGGTGTTGCTCATCAAAGTGTTACGGATCACAGATGCTGCTGATTACAGGTGTTACTGATCACAGGTGTTGCTGATCACTGGTGCTGCAGATTACAGGTGTTACTGATCACAGGTGCTACTGATCACAGGTGTTGCTGATCACAGGTGCTGCAGATTACAGGTGCTACTGATCACAGGTGTTGCTGATCACAGGTGTTACTGATCATAGGTGTTACTGATCACAGGTGTTGCTGATCACAGGTATTACGGATCACAGATGCTGCTGATTACAGGTGTTACTGATCACAGGTGTTGCTGATCACAGGTGCTCCCGATGACAGGTGCTACTGAGCACAGGTGCTACTGATGGCAGGTGTTACTGATCACAGGTGTTGCTGATCACAGGTGTTACTGATTACAGGTGTTGCTGATCACAGGTGTTACTGATCATAGGTGTTACTGATCACAGGTGTTGCTGATCACAGGTGTTACTGATTACAGGTGTTGCTGATCACAGGTGTTAATAATCACAGGTGTTGCTGATCACAGGTATTACGGATCACAGGTGCTGCTGATTACAGGTGTTGCTAATCAAAGTGTTACGGATCACAGATGCTGCTGATTACAGGTGTTACTGATCACAGGTGTTGCTGATCACTGGTTCTGCAGATTACAGGTGTTACTGATCACAGGTGTTGCTGATCACAGTGTTACTGATCATAGGTGTTACTGATCACAGGTGTTGCTGATCACAGGTATTACTGATCACAGGTGTTGCTGATCACAGGTGCTCCCGATGACAGGTGCTACTGAGCACAGGTGCTACTGATGGCAGGTGTTACTGATCACAGGTCTTGCTGATCACAGGTGTTACTGATTACAGGTGTTGCTGATCACAGGTGTTACTGATTACAGGTGTTACTGATCACAGGTGTTGCTGATCACAGGTGCTGCTGATCACAGGTGCTACTGATGACAGGTGTTACTGATCACAGGTGTTGCTGATTACAGGTGTTACTGATCACAGGTGCTCCCGATGACAGGTGCTACTGTTCACAGGTGCTGCTGATCACAGGTGCTACTGATGACAGGTGTTACTGATCACAGGTGTGGCTGATCACAGGTGTTACCGATTACAGGTGTTGCTGATGACAGGTGTTACTAATCACAGGTGTTGCTGATCACAGGTATTACGGATCACAGATGCTGCTGATTACAGGTGTTGCTGATCACTGGTGTTGCTGATCACAGGTGCTACTGACGACAGGTGTTACTGATCACAGGTGTTGCTGATCACAGGTGTTACTGATTACAGGTGTTGCTGATCACAAGTGTTACTAATCACAGGTGTTGCTGATCACAGGTATTACGGATCACAGGTGCAGCTGATCATAGGTGCTGCTGATCACAGGTGCTACTGATGACAGGTGTTACTGATCACAGGTGTTACTGATCACAGGTGTTACTGATTACAGGTGTTGCTGATCACAAGTGTTACTAATCATAGATGTTGCTGATCACAGGTGTTGCTGATCACAGATGCTGCTGATCACAGGTGCTGCTGATCACAGGTGCTGCAGTTTACAGGTGTTACTGATCACAGGTGCTACTGATCACAGGTGTTGCTGATCACAGGTGTTACTGATCATAGGTGCTGCAGATTACAGGTGTTACTGATCACAGGTGCTACTGATCACATGTGTTACTGATTACAGGTGTTGCTGATCACAGGAGTTACTAATCACAGGTGTTGCTGATCACAGGTATTACGGATCACAGATGCTGCTGATTACAGGTGTTACTGATCACTGGTGTTGCTGATCACAGGTGCTCCCGATGACAGGTGTTACTGATCACTGGTGTTGCTGATCACAGGTGCTACTGACGACAGGTGTTACTGATCACAGGTGTTGCTGATCACAGGTGTTACTGATTACAGGTGCTACTGATGACAGGTGCTGCTGATTACAGGTGCTACTGATGACAGGTGTTACTGATCACAGGTGTTACTGATCACAGGTGTTGCTGATCACAGGTGTTACTGATCACAGGTGCTGCTGATTACAGGTGTTACTAATCACAGGTGTTGCTGATCACAGGTGCTACTGGTGACAAGTGTTGCTGATAACAGGTGCTACTGATCATAGTTGTTGCTGATCACAGGTGCTACTGATCATAGTTGTTGCTGATCACAGGTGCTACTGATCACAGGTGTTGCTGATCGCAGGTGTTGCTGATCACAGGTGCTGCAGATTACAGGTGCTACTGATCACAGGTGTTGCTGATCACAGTGTTACTGATCATAGGTGTTACTGATCACAGGTGTTGCTGATCACAGGTATTACGGATCACAGATGCTGCTGATTACAGGTGTTACTGATCACAGGTGTTGCTGATCACAGGTGCTCCCGATGACAGGTGCTACTGAGCACAGGTGCTACTGATGGCAGGTGTTACTGATCACAGGTCTTGCTGATCACAGGTGTTACTGATTACAGGTGTTGCTGATCACAGGTGTTACTGATTACAGGTGTTACTGATCACAGGTGTTGCTGATCACAGCTGCTGCTGATCACAGGTGCTACCGATGACAGGTGTTACTGATCACAGGTGTTGCTGATTACAGGTGTTACTGATCACAGGTGCTCCCGATGACAGGTGCTACTGTTCACAGGTGCTGCTGATCACAGGTGCTACTGATGACAGGTGTTACTGATCACAGGTGTGGCTGATCACAGGTGTTACCGATTACAGGTGTTGCTGATGACAGGTGTTACTAATCACAGGTGTTGCTGATCACAGGTATTACGGATCACAGATGCTGCTGATTACAGGTGTTGCTGATCACTGGTGTTGCTGATCACAGGTGCTACTGACGACAGGTGTTACTGATCACAGGTGTTGCTGATCACAGGTGTTACTGATTACAGGTGTTGCTGATCACAAGTGTTACTAATCACAGGTGTTGCTGATCACAGGTATTACGGATCACAGGTGCAGCTGATCATAGGTGCTGCTGATCACAGGTGCTACTGATGACAGGTGTTACTGATCACAGGTGTTACTGATCACAGGTGTTACTGATTACAGGTGTTGCTGATCACAAGTGTTACTAATCATAGATGTTGCTGATCACAGGTGTTGCTGATCACAGATGCTGCTGATCACAGGTGCTGCTGATCACAGGTGCTGCAGTTTACAGGTGTTACTGATCACAGGTGCTACTGATCACAGGTGTTGCTGATCACAGGTGTTACTGATCATAGGTGCTGCAGATTACAGGTGTTACTGATCACAGGTGCTACTGATCACATGTGTTACTGATTACAGGTGTTGCTGATCACAGGAGTTACTAATCACAGGTGTTGCTGATCACAGGTATTACGGATCACAGATGCTGCTGATTACAGGTGTTACTGATCACTGGTGTTGCTGATCACAGGTGCTCCCGATGACAGGTGTTACTGATCACTGGTGTTGCTGATCACAGGTGCTACTGACGACAGGTGTTACTGATCACAGGTGTTGCTGATCACAGGTGTTACTGATTACAGGTGCTACTGATGACAGGTGCTGCTGATTACAGGTGCTACTGATGACAGGTGTTACTGATCACAGGTGTTACTGATCACAGGTGTTGCTGATCACAGGTGTTACTGATCACAGGTGCTGCTGATTACAGGTGTTACTAATCACAGGTGTTGCTGATCACAGGTGCTACTGGTGACAAGTGTTGCTGATAACAGGTGCTACTGATCATAGTTGTTGCTGATCACAGGTGCTACTGATCATAGTTGTTGCTGATCACAGGTGCTACTGATCACAGGTGTTGCTGATCGCAGGTGTTGCTGATCACAGGTGCTGCAGATTACAGGTGCTACTGATCACAGGTGTTGCTGATCACAGTGTTACTGATCATAGGTGTTACTGATCACAGGTGTTGCTGATCACAGGTATTACGGATCACAGATGCTGCTGATTACAGGTGTTACTGATCACAGGTGTTGCTGATCACAGGTGCTCCCGATGACAGGTGCTACTGAGCACAGGTGCTACTGATGGCAGGTGTTACTGATCACAGGTCTTGCTGATCACAGGTGTTACTGATTACAGGTGTTGCTGATCACAGGTGTTACTGATTACAGGTGTTACTGATCACAGGTGTTGCTGATCACAGCTGCTGCTGATCACAGGTGCTACCGATGACAGGTGTTACTGATCACAGGTGTTGCTGATTACAGGTGTTACTGATCACAGGTGCTCCCGATGACAGGTGCTACTGTTCACAGGTGCTGCTGATCACAGGTGCTACTGATGACAGGTGTTACTGATCACAGGTGTGGCTGATCACAGGTGTTACCGATTACAGGTGTTGCTGATGACAGGTGTTACTAATCACAGGTGTTGCTGATCACAGGTATTACGGATCACAGATGCTGCTGATTACAGGTGTTGCTGATCACTGGTGTTGCTGATCACAGGTGCTACTGACGACAGGTGTTACTGATCACAGGTGTTGCTGATCACAGGTGTTACTGATTACAGGTGTTGCTGATCACAAGTGTTACTAATCACAGGTGTTGCTGATCACAGGTATTACGGATCACAGGTGCAGCTGATCATAGGTGCTGCTGATCACAGGTGCTACTGATGACAGGTGTTACTGATCACAGGTGTTACTGATCACAGGTGTTACTGATTACAGGTGTTGCTGATCACAAGTGTTACTAATCATAGATGTTGCTGATCACAGGTGTTGCTGATCACAGATGCTGCTGATCACAGGTGCTGCTGATCACAGGTGCTGCAGATTACAGGTGTTACTGATCACAGGTGCTACTGATCACAGGTGTTGCTGATCACAGGTGTTACTGATCATAGGTGCTGCAGATTACAGGTGTTACTGATCACAGGTGCTACTGATCACATGTGTTACTGATTACAGGTGTTGCTGATCACAGGAGTTACTAATCACAGGTGTTGCTGATCACAGGTATTACGGATCACAGATGCTGCTGATTACAGGTGTTACTGATCACTGGTGTTGCTGATCACAGGTGCTCCCGATGACAGGTGTTACTGATCACTGGTGTTGCTGATCACAGGTGCTACTGACGACAGGTGTTACTGATCACAGGTGTTGCTGATCACAGGTGTTACTGATTACAGGTGCTACTGATGACAGGTGCTGCTGATTACAGGTGCTACTGATGACAGGTGTTACTGATCACAGGTGTTACTGATCACAGGTGCTGCTGATTACAGGTGTTACTAATCACAGGTGTTGCTGATCACAGGTGCTACTGGTGACAAGTGTTGCTGATAACAGGTGCTACTGATCATAGTTGTTGCTGATCACAGGTGCTACTGATCATAGTTGTTGCTGATCACAGGTGCTACTGATCACAGGTGTTGCTGATCGCAGGTGTTGCTGATCACAGGTGCTGCAGATTACAGGTGCTACTGATCACAGGTGTTGCTGATCACAGTGTTACTGATCATAGGTGTTACTGATCACAGGTGTTGCTGATCACAGGTATTACGGATCACAGATGCTGCTGATTACAGGTGTTACTGATCACAGGTGTTGCTGATCACAGGTGCTCCCGATGACAGGTGCTACTGAGCACAGGTGCTACTGATGGCAGGTGTTACTGATCACAGGTCTTGCTGATCACAGGTGTTACTGATTACAGGTGTTACTGATCACAGGTGTTGCTGATCACAGGTGCTGCTGATCACAGGTGCTACTGATGACAGGTGTTACTGATCACAGGTGTTGCTGATTACAGGTGTTCCTGATCACAGGTGCTCCCGATGACAGGTGCTACTGTTCACAGGTGCTGCTGATCACAGGTGCTACTGATGACAGGTGTTACTGATCACAGGTGTGGCTGATCACAGGTGTTACCGATTACAGGTGTTGCTGATGACAGGTGTTACTAATCACAGGTGTTGCTGATCACAGGTATTACGGATCACAGATGCTGCTGATTACAGGTGTTGCTGATCACTGGTGTTGCTGATCACAGGTGCTACTGACGACAGGTGTTACTGATCACAGGTGTTGCTGATCACAGGTGTTACTGATTACAGGTGTTGCTGATCACAAGTGTTACTAATCACAGGTGTTGCTGATCACAGGTATTACGGATCACAGGTGCAGCTGATCATAGGTGTTACTGATCACAGGTGTTACTGATCACAGGTGTTACTGATTACAGGTGTTGCTGATCACAAGTGTTACTAATCATAGATGTTGCTGATCACAGGTGTTGCTGATCACAGATGCTGCTGATCACAGGTGCTGCTGATCACAGGTGCTGCAGATTACAGGTGTTACTGATCACAGGTGCTACTGATCACAGGTGTTGCTGATCACAGGTGTTACTGATCATAGGTGCTGCAGATTACAGGTGTTACTGATCACAGGTGCTACTGATCACATGTGTTACTGATTACAGGTGTTGCTGATCACAGGAGTTACTAATCACAGGTGTTGCTGATCACAGGTATTACGGATCACAGATGCTGCTGATTACAGGTGTTACTGATCACTGGTGTTGCTGATCACAGGTGCTCCCGATGACAGGTGTTACTGATCACTGGTGTTGCTGATCACAGGTGCTACTGACGACAGGTGTTACTGATCACAGGTGTTGCTGATCACAGGTGTTACTGATTACAGGTGCTACTGATGACAGGTGCTGCTGATTACAGGTGCTACTGATGACAGGTGTTACTGATCACAGGTGTTACTGATCACAGGTGTTGCTGATCACAGGTGTTACTGATCACAGGTGCTGCTGATTACAGGTGTTACTAATCACAGGTGTTGCTGATCACAGGTGCTACTGGTGACAAGTGTTGCTGATAACAGGTGCTACTGATCATAGTTGTTGCTGATCACAGGTGCTACTGATCATAGTTGTTGCTGATCACAGGTGCTACTGATGACAGGTGTTGCTGATTACAGGTGCTACTAATTACAGGTGTTGCTGATCATAGGTGCTACTGAGCACTGGTGCTACTGATTACTGGTGTAACTGATCACAGGTGTTACTGATCGCAGGCGCTACTGATTACAGGTGTTACTGATCACAGGCGCTACTGATCATAGGTGCTATTGATCACAGGTGCTGCAGATCACAGGTGTTGCTGATCACAGGTGTTGCTGATCACAGGTTTAGCTGATCACAGGTGCTGTCTCTCTGAGATGTTCATAATAGCTATCAGCTACCTGAAATGAAAGCTTTGAGAATTCAATTTCCAGTTTCTTTCAAAGTTTTCTGGGGAAAGCAAGATAACTCTTAACTCCTCACAGCATTGAGTGAACACATTTTTCTACCTTTCTTGGTGATTCACAGATTGTATGTTGGAAAATTCTGCAAACTGCACAGATGTGGTTGTAAGTTCTGTCCAACTGATGTGAAGTAAAAATATCCAGTCAAAGCTCAGGCTTTCGAATCAGGCCGAGGCCTTGAAGTACAAACTTTCATGGAAGCAATTAAAAAACACAAAAAACAATTTCAAAAGCAAAATACTGCGGATGCTGGGAAATCTGAAATAAAAACAGAAAATGCTGGAAAAGCTCAGCAAGTCAGGCAGAATCTGTGGAGAAAGAAACAGAGTTAACGTTTCAGGTCGATGACCTTCGTCATAAACAACTTACTGTGTTTATTTAATCATGTCATGTGAAATATATTTATATTTTGTTTAAAATCTTATTTTTGGACATTATAAATTTTAGTTACTGAGGAATAAATGGTGGTGAAAATTCTTTTCAAAAACCACCTTGAGTGACGGTGAAATGTTGACCTGCTCTATGGTTTTTTCCATTATAAATATTTACATAGATGATTTCAAAGTTAAATGTTGGTACTAAAAATGGGCCTCAAAAGCATGACAGAAGAAGTAAGGTTTATGGCTAGGAAGTCTCACTAGATTTTTAATACTATATATAAGAAATGGTTATGTTCCCTTCCCAAAAAGACAAAGGTAGAGAAGAAATTATACCAAGTATGAAACCTTCAGTGCAAACTCAGCAAACATTCATCTATGTTGCTCTGAGACTGGTACATGTTTAAGTGCTCACTGGTCACAAAGACTGGAGTTATACTGACACTCCCCACAGGTGATTTTTTTTTGTACTGTGAAAACCACTGCTGACTTCCTGGACATATAATTAAGGCTGGCAAGATGGCTCATATATCATGTATGTTCACATGCATGGCAAATTTACCGAAACATGATGCAAAATAGATTAGATAACAACAACTTGCATTCATATAGCGCCTTTAATGTGGTAAAATGTCCCAAGGCACTTCATGGGAGCGTTATCAGGCAAAATTTGACACCGAGCCACATAAGGAGATATTAGGATGGGTGACCAAAAGCTTGGTCAAAGAGGTAGGTTTTAAAGAGCATCTTAAAGGAGGAGAGAGAGGTAGAGAGGCAGACAGGTTTAGGGAGGGAATTCTAAAGCTTAGGGCCTAGGCAGCTGAAGGCACGGCCACCAATGGTGGAGCAATTATAATCGGGGATGTGCAAAAGGCCAGAATTGGAGGAACGCAGAGATCTTGGAGGGTTGTAGGGCTGGAGGAGGTTACAGAGATAGGAAGTGGCAAAAGCAAAAGCAAAAGTTACACAGTTTAAGCATTGGAGTCTGAAAAATAAAAACCAATTACACACAACGAAACTTCCTCAGATAGCTCCTTGGGTCATGATGTTAGGACGTAACATGATCATCCAGCATACCTTTCTCAGCACATAAACTCAGGCAGACTGAAGTTATACTCCAGCTTGGGAAACCATTTGCTGGAAAGCACTTCACATTCATTCAAAAGCAGAGAAATATTTCACATCTCACATCCTTGGGAGTAGAGACTAACCCTATAACAGTGTAGTGCTATCACTGAAAAAAATATTTTTGCAATAGTATACAGCAACGGAGATAATCTGCGGGAAAGTCAATAACTGCAGAAATATATAGAATACAGAATGCTTGACCACTATACTCACGGTGATGGATAGAAATCTGATGACTTTATGGAATAAAATCCCCAACTGCAGTTTGAAAACCTATGGCCTAAGGAACTATGTCATCAAAATGAGTTACCTCATCAGCAGCACTGAAAGGGTAAAATGCGTAGATGCATGAAAAAGAATATTATTTACTTAGATTGCAGTACGAGACAAATGAGCACAAAATGAAAAGGCTTCAAGTGAGATTAGAAATTTTAATCTAAATTACTTTTCCCACTGAGTGATGATTATTGATAATAGACTCCTGGCTGAAACTATTAATATTATGCTGATTGATTCTTTTAAGAAAGGGACCAGAAGAATATTTGATTAAGAATGGGATGGAAGATAATAAAGAGATTATCAGATACTGAAGGAATGGTTACTGTGCTACTGGGGCTTGGATGGGTCATCATGTGGAACACACTTGGTCAAGGTTGAATATTATAGAGTGTAATGTTAGGTTAATATCCTAAGATTTACTTAGATTGACTTGGGCCAAGGAGAAATTTTAGAGCCTTAAATACTTGGAAGTTTTACCTGTGATTATTCAAATCCCTCAGAAGATTAACTAAACTGATGGGCTGACGATCAGTGAAACTTCATGTCATGTGTGGAAGAATTAGGTTTGATGGGCAAAATGGCCCTTTCTATAGTATTTTTGAATGTGCTTACAAAATTGTTTATATGCTTTTTATCATGCTGTGCAAATATTGGTTTAATTTTCTTATTTGGTCCTGGAAAAGGTTGATGTGGATTTTAACTTGAGTTGTGCTGCTATAAATTGTACAGCCACAGGGTTTAGTTTTCCATTAAAGTTGTACTAAATTCTGGACATTTAAGGCTGCAGTTATACATTATCTTTGGAGTGAGATACCTATAGAGCAGCTGTGTTTGACTATGCCGTTTCTAAGATTAATTTATCTGTTGGAAATTTTCTTTAACATTGTTGCTGAAAAGCATTTGGCGCTCCAGAAATATTGTAGCATTGTCTCAGTGTTGGTTTGAGGTTGGAGAGAATTGCGTGAAATCCCCTTAAGACTTTGTGTTACTCTTTGGTGGGGTTTGTTGAAATGCGTTTTAAAGCAGTAACTTTATCTTTTTGTTTTCTTCTTTTTTATCACTTCTCCTAAATCTACCTTTTCAGGCGCCAAAGATGTTCAGGTTTTGAAGCTTTACATGTTGGTTTCAGTGCCTCATAACCCAGATTCTCTGCAGATAATAATGTGGTTTGAGAAGACGACGCCTTTTCTTGGTAAGTTATTTCAAGCAATTTTTAACATTTCTGCAATAAAGTAGTGTCATAATTCTGAATACAAGCACTTAACATGATCCCATTGATAATCCGTATGAAAACTGCTTTGAATTCGGACAGAAGAAAATAGAATTAGTGAGCTCTGCATAGAGAACAATTGTTTTATAGTTGGTTTAAAAACAACCTATCACTGCAAACAGATACCTCAGTGAGGTAATTTGCTGGCATCTGACACCAAGAGCTGAAAGAGCTTATAGCAATTTTCACAATTGTATTCTCAAAGGTGTGAAACAATTTCAGAGCAGCTCATGAGCATGGGCCAAAACTGCCCACATTTTGCTAATCTTACTCACAGAGGCCAAGGAGATGGCATAAGATCATAGGGCATCACCATGTCCCATGGAATCTTTGACAACCCTGTCAAATACTGGTCCCTATAACTATTTATTCAGTTCCATTTTGGGAGATAACACAATATTTACTATTTTTTTTGTGAAAGCCTCTTCACAGATCCTCTAATAGAAAGAAAGAAAGAACTTGCATTTACATAGTGCCTTTCACGACCTCAGGACATCCAAAAGCGCTTTACAGTCAATGAAGTATTTTTTTAAAGTGTAGTCACTGTTGTAACATAGGAAATGTGGCAGCCAATTAGTTTTGCTTGAGACTTCTTTGTACTTACAATTCCCTAGTTCTATATTCACAGTGCGAGTTCCTTTTGTAGCCCTTAAAATGGTTTGGAATGACGATGCAACACTTTGTTGTCTATTACATAACAGATATCTTTAACTAAACATACGAACATATGAACTAAGAGCAGGAGTAGGCCATTCGGCCCCTCGAGCCTGCTCTGCCATTTGATAAGATCATGGCTGATCTGATTGTGACCTCAACCCTACTTTCCCATCTACCTACTATAACCTTTGACTCCCTTGTTAATCAGGAATCTATCTAACTCAGCCTTAAAAATATTCAATGACCCTGCCTCCACCGCTCTCTGGGGGAGGGAGTTCCACAGACTCACGACCCTCTGAGAGAAAAAAATTCTCCTCATCTCTGTCTTAATTGGGAGACCCCTTATTTTTAAACTGTGGTCCCTTGTTCTAGTCTCTCCCACAAGGAGAAACGTCCTCTCAGCATCTACCCCTTCTAGTCCCCTCAGGATCTTATATATTTCAATAAGATCACCTCTCATTCCTCTAAACTCCAGGCCCAACTTGTCCAACTTTTCCTGAGATAATCTCCTCATCCCAGGAATCAGTCGAGTGAACCTTCTTTGAACCGCCTCTAAAGCAATTATATCCTTTCTTAAATAAGGAGACCAAAACTGCACACAGTATTCTAGATGTGGTCTCACCAATGCCCTGTACAACTGTAGCAAAACATCTCTACTTTTATATTCCATTCCCCTTGCAATAAATGACAGCATTCCATTTGCCTTCCTAATCACTTGCTGTACCTGCATACTAACTTTTTGTGATTCATGTACTAGAACACCCAGCTCCCTCTGTACCTCAGAGTTCTGCAATCTCTCTCCATTTAAATAATACACTGCTTTTCTCTTCCTCCTGCCAAAGTGGACAAGTTCACATTTTCCCACATTATACTCCATCTGCCAAATTTTTGCCCACTCACTTAACCTATCTATATCCCTTTGCAGGCTCCTTATGTCCTCTTCACATCTTACTTTCCTGCCTATTTTTGTGTCATCAGCAAATTTAGCAACCATACATTCGGTCCCTTCATCCAAGTCATTGATATAGATTGTAAATAGTTGAGGCCCCAGCACTGATCCCTGTGGCACTCCACTCGTTACATCTTACCAACCTGAAAATGACCCATTTATGCCTACTCTCTGTTTCCTGTTAGCTAACCAATCCTTTATCCATGCTAATATGTTACCCCCTACACCATGAGTTCTTATTTTGTGTAGTAGCCTTTGATGTGACACCTTGTCAAAAGCCTTCTGGAAATCCAAATACACCACATCCACAGGATCCCCTTTATCCAAGTTGCTTGTTACTTCCTCAAAGAACTCTAATAAATTAGTGAAACATGATTTCCCTTTCACAAAGTTGTGTTGACTCTGCCTGATTGCAATATGCTTGAAGAAATAGCATCTGCTGCAAAAAGCTTATTAGTTTTGGGGTGGTGCTTCACTCATCGCTGAGTGATTGAAAAAATAATTGGGAAACACCTGCATCAGGCTCAGGATCATTGTTATTTAACCCTTACAGTACCAGTGGACCCAAAGAATGTCAGTCTCCCAAAGTCAGTCACTTTTTTTAATTTAGTGTTACAGTCAGACACTGAAACAGACTCTAACTTTTTTATGATGTGGTGATGGACTGGGGTGGACAAATGTAAGGAATCTTACACGCTCACACCAATCAAAGGTGTCGTTGGTGTTCAGACAGGTTAGCCATGGAAAACAGTGCCACGGCAACCTCTGCAAGACATGCCAGATCATCGACACAGATACCACCATCACACGAGAGGACACCACCCAGCAGGTACATGGTTCATACTCCTGTGACTCGGCCAACGTTGTCTACCTCATATGTTGCAGGAAAGGATGCCCCGGAGCATGGTACATTGGCGAGACCATGCAGACACTGCGACAACGGATGAACGGACACCGCGCAACAATCGCCAGACAGGAGGGTTCCCTCCCAGTCGGGGAACATTTTAGCAGTCAAGGATATTCAGCCACCGATCTTCGGGTAAGCGTTCTCCAAGGCGGCCTTCGAGACACACGACAACGCAAAATCATCGAGCAGAAATTGATAGCCAAGTTCCGCACCCATGAGGACGGCCTCAACCGGGATCTTGGGTTCATGTCACGCTACACGTAACCCCACCAGCAGGGAAAAAAAAAGTTCTCTGTTTTTAATACAACTGGACATTCTTTCTCTCTCTCTCTGCCTTTCGGGTCTCTTTCTCTCTCTGGCTTTGTAATCTGACCTATTGTGTATTCAGAACTGTTTTCCATGGCTAACCTGTCTGAACACCAACGACACCTTTGATTGGCGTGAGCGTGTTCCAGCCTAATATAAGATATGCGATTTGAGAACCTTTCACTCACTCACTCACCTGACGAAGGAGATAATCTCCGAAAGCTTGTGATTTTAAAATAAAATTGTTGGACTATAACCTGGTGTTGTAAGAGTCCTAACTTTTTTACGCAGTGAGTAGTTATGGTCTGGAATGTGCTGCCTGAAAGGGTGGTGGAAGCAGATTCATTCATGGCTTTCAAAAAGGAATTGGATAAATGCTTGAAGGGAAAAAATTTGCAAGGGAAAGAGCGGGGGAATGGGACTAACTGGATTGCTCTTACAAAGAGCCGTCATGGACTCGATGGGCTGAATAGCCTCCTTCTGTGCTGTAACCATTCTATGATTCTATGATTGTAACATTACAGTATCAAAATTACTTGTCTGTCAGCGGGGATCTTATTACCGTAACAACCATGTATATCTAGACAAAGAAAAAATTAAAATAAAGTCATTCAAGTGCATCAATTCTGCTTTCCCCTTTTCCCCCTTTCACTTTCCCCATTTCCTCTCATTTATTTTTATTATTTTAACTTTTGCTTTAATTCTAATATACCATAATCTATAAACATTATCTTACTATTAGCATTAAACCTTTTACTCATCTGTTTTTCTCGTTCATCCGAGCCTCACCATTGATTTTGAAGGTGGGATCCATTTAATTTTTTAAAAATTGGTCTTGTCAGGTTTTTTTTCCCCAGCTGAGGCCCAGATGTGCATTGAGGCCATGTCAACCTTTTAAACCATCAACACAGGATGTGCCACTGCTCAGCGACTCATCTCACTGGCTGCCCAGCAGTTCAAACATCTTCTGGCAATGTTATCCTGAGGATGACGAAGGTGCATTCATAACTTTACTTTCACAACAAATTATGTATTCAGCAAATATTTTATTTGTAAGGGTAATGCAGATGATATAGGAGCTAACGGGCAACAATTTTGTCAACAAACATTGATGTCTCTTTGAATTTGTGTCTTCTCTGTAGACAATACACTGGTCATATGGCACCCAGGTAGAAAATAACCCATGGTAGGATCCAGCAAGGTACAAGACAACAACAACTTACAGTTATACAGCACCTTTAACGTAGTAAAACGTCCCACGACATTTCACAGGAGCGTTATCAGACAAAATTTGACACCGAGCCTCATAAAGAGATATTAGGACAGTTGACCAGAAGCTTGGTCAAAGAAGTAGGTTTTAAGGACATCTTGAAGGAGGGCAGAGAGATAGAGAGGTGGAGGGAATTCCAGAGCTTAGGGCCTAGGCAGCTGAAGGCACGTCCGCCAATGGTGGAGAGACTTGGTTATCTTCTGTTTACTGCACCAGTGTGACCTGCTTTCATTTCTCACACCAGCTATCCTATAGGCCGTCTGTGTGAGATTGTCTATTTATTGCTGAATTAGGGGTGATTTGGTGGGTTTGCACAAGGTACTGGATTCAAATTGTCCATACATGTTTCAGAGAGGAATCTTACAGCTTTTCATCTCGGGTTGGGACACAATTCCCAGTGGTGAAAGGCCAGTATCTGTCTAGTTGACTGTACCACCCTATTCGTTTATTAAGAATAAAAATTGCTGTAGAAAAATTCAACATTTGTGCAAAATTTCTGGTAGAACAAAATCATTGAATGAAAGGGATTCGAATCATTGTTCTTTGTTAAACAAAAACCTCTAAAACATTGTTTAAACAAAATATTTTATAAAAATTTGTCTGTATTTTGTTCATTCAAGACTTGTTACCTATTGCACTTTTGGTGTCTTTTTATATCAATATGGATTTCTGGTGAAGCCAGCCAGAAAGATACATAGGAGCAAGATGAGATGTGATCTAATGTCTTACATGGGGTCTGTGGTTAGAACTTAGTAGATAGCAGTAACATGGTTACAATTGTTCACACAGCACTTACCGTTCTTCAAACACACTACAGGATACACATTGCAATTGTACTTTGACATCTCTAAGGCAAAAGTAGAGTGTCATACGTATTTATATTATAAATTGCATTTATTTTCATAATATATTCAACAACAACAACTTGCATTTATACCTAAAACATCCCAAAGCACTTCACAGGAGCGTTATCAAACAAAATTTCACACTGAGCCACATAAAGAGGTTTTTTTTTATTTGTTCACGGGATATCGGTGTCGCTGGCAAGGCCAGCGTTTATTGCCCATCCTTGAGAAGGTGGTGGTGAGCCGCCTTCTTGAACCGCTGCAGTCTGTGTGGTGACGGTTCTCCCACAGTGCTGTTAGGAAGGGAGTTCCAGGATTTTGACCCAGCGACGATGAAGGAACGGCGATATATTTCCAAGTCGGGATGGTGTGTGACTTGGAATTAGGACAGGTGACGAAAAGCTTGGTCAGGTAGGTTTTAAGGAGCATCTTAAAGGAGCAGAGAGAAGTAGAGAGACGGAGAGGTTTAGGAAGGGAATTCCAGAGCTTAGGGCCTAGGTAGCTGACGGCACGGCCGCCATCGGTGGAGCGATGAAAATCAGGGATGCGCAAGAGGCCAGAATTGGAGGAGTGCAGAGATCTCGGGGTGGGGGGGGGGCAGGGTTGTAGGGTTTCAAATGGCTATGATTGAATATTCCATCATGACACTCTTGTCCATGTGACCCTTTGAGAAAAAATAACATGAGAAGGGCAATATCAGCTCTGGACTTCTCCTGCCCTCCCATCCCCCATGTAAATTACTTATAGTGTGGCCTCTTCTAAGGAGTTTGAGGGCTTCATATCATGGGCCCCTACTCCCATCCGTGAGTGCTGCCTCCTGTTAGGTGCTGCCTTGGCTGTAAGCAGAGAAGCAGTGCTGAGATGTTGGAAGTGTCAGTGGTACATCAAAATGCCCAACTGGAGCCCATCACGGATGTGGGTGCATATACCTACATCATGCAGCTAGATTTGTTTGAAGCAGTTATTGGGTGAAACCCTATAGGAGTACCAGTGTGGTAAGAGTTACAATTATAAGTCACTGTTGCAAAATGTGTCCTGCTGTAGAATGGACGTTCATGGTAAGCATTCGAAGGACTAGAAGGTTGTCTGAGTGGGAGGAAAACTTTGTGACATGTATACTTTGCAAGTTTACTTCTCACTTTATTGATTCAATGACCCCCCACCCCAACCCCAGGCATACAATTAAGCAAAGTACTATGAAGCACTGTGTATTCTCATGTAAGTAATATTTGAAGGGTGTCATCATTGTATTATATGTTCTCTTTCTCTTTCTTGAGGTGTCAATCAAGAAGCAGTGCCAGTTCCCAGTACCTCACTGTACCCTACCTCATTTATTCATGCTGCAAGCACCAGCACAATTATATCTACCACAGGGTATTTCAATAGTCAGTTTCCGGATAGAGCACCAATCTAATCTAACAGTGTAACAGTGGCTACAAGAGCAGGTCAGAGGCTGGGTATTCTGCAGCGAGTGACTCACCTCCTGACTCCCCAAAGCCTTTCCACCATCTACAAGGAGTGTGATGGAATACTCTCCACTTGCCTGGATGAGTGCAGCTCCAACAACACTCAAGAAGCTCAACACCATCCAGGACAAAGCAGCTCGCTTGATTGGCACCCCATCCACCACCCTAAACATTCACTCCCTTCACCACCAGTGCACTGTGGCTGCAGTGTGTACCATCCACAGGATGCACTGCAGCAACTCACCAAGGCTTCGTCGACAGCACCTCCTAAACCCATGACCTCTACCACCTAGAAGGACAAGGACAGCAGGCACATGGGAACAATACCACCTGCACGTTCCCCTCCAAGTCACACACCATCCCGACTTGGAAATATATCGCCGTTCCTTCATCGTCACTGGGTCAAAATCCTGGAACTCCCTACCTAACAGCACTGTGGGAGAACCTTCACCACACAGACTGCAGCGGTTCAAGAAGGCGGCTCACCACCACCTTCTCAAGGGTAATTAGGGATGGGCAATAAATGCTGGCCTCGCCAGCGGCGCCCACATCCCGTGAACAAATAAAAAAAACACACAGGTTCACCTTTGTTCAGGTCCGAGGGAGCTATTACTTGTTTTGTTTGATAACGTTTGATAAAGTTTGTCAAATTTTGTTTGAAAATGCTCCTGTGAAGCGCCTTGGGACATTTTACTACGTTAAAGGCTCCATATAAATCCAAATTGTTGTTGTTTTAGTGGTGGGTTTTCGTTTCAATGAAAAATTATTCTTGATATGTTGAAACCCACAGCAGACACATCTTTTTTTTACAGTATTTTGTTAATTAATGAAAATGAAAGTCTTCACAAATTTTAGTGTAATGTGGACTCAGCTGAGCATGTAATAGGATGTAAGCAAAAGCACATTTCCTTTATCGACAGAAGACAAGTATTTGTGTTCCTTTGATGTGTTGATCGACTGCTTTCATTTCAAAAGAAATCCTAACGTGCTCATACAGCCTGGTCTTAGATCTGGGCTGAAGTGCACTACAGCCAAACTTTAAGCAAGTGTCATTTTTGTTAGTAGAAGTATACCTGATAGATTACTGATGAACGCTTCTGCTGTTATGTCAATATGTGTGAAGGCTGAAGACACAACCCAAAAAAATATCAGTCAATGCACTACCTTCTGGTGATAAGATGAAACTGGAACAAGATGGAGGGAAAGCTTGAGGCATTCAATGAGCAAAACTTTCAAAAAATTCTATTTTGCCAAACCATTCTGTCAGATAAGGATTTATTTTAAATGATTTTAATTTTTAACATTTGACTCAATTGCTTTTCATTTTTTGATGCCTATTTTGATACGATTCCTTCTTTTCTGTGCGCTGGAGTCATGAGCCAATCCCATGTGGGGATAGGAAATTAATTCTGTCACGTTTTTAAACTTCATTTTACCCCAGTTATAGTTATATTACATCAATTTTGAACCAGTCGTTACCAATGACTAGTGTAATTCCCTGCAATATTTTCTTTTCCTTTTTGTGAGGAAGTGCTTTGTCTCCCAATGGTTGCCCTCTACTCCTACAGTTTGCTTTGATTCCCCCCAAATTCTTGATCTTGACTGCACTGGAGGCCCTGGGCTGCCCCTTGCTCAAAGAGGCATTATTGGAAGCATGGGAGTATGAGTTGCTATAATATCCTTTCGCTCATTCTCTCCAGCTTGGCCCATACTGACTAAATGGGGCTTGTGAATGGATGCTGTTTTAGATGGACAGCTGATAGCACAAATAACAATGGAAATGAAGTCTCTCAAGTCACAGGCTTTTGACTAAAATCTGTTGCATTCTCTGGAATGCTTTGGTTTTGAGCCTACATGCGAGTTGCTGCAGTGCATCCTGCAGATAGTACACACTGCAGCCACAGTATGCCGGTGGTGGAGGGAATGGATGTTTAAGTTGGTGGGTGGAGTGCTAATCAAGTGGACTGTTTTGTCGTGGATGGTGTCGAGCTTCTTGAGTGTTGTTGCAGCTGCTTACCTATTCAGGCAAGTGGAACGTATTCCATTATGCTTCTGACATGTGCCTTGTAGGTGGTGGAGAGGCTTTAGGGAGTCAGGAGATGAGCCAGTTGCTGCAGAATACCCAGCCTCTGACCTGCTGTAGTAGCCACGGCATTTATGTGGCTGGTCCAGTTAAGTTTCTGGTCAATGGTGATGTTGATGGTGGGGGTTTTGGCGATGGTAATGCCGTTGAATCTCAAAGGGAGGTGGTTAGGCTCTCTGTTGTTGGAAATGATCATTGCCTGGCACTTGTGTGGCATGAATGTTATTTGCCACTGATCAGCCCAAGCCTGGATGTTGTCTAGGCCTTGCTGCTTGCAGGTATGGACTGTTTCATTATCTGAGGAATTGCGAATGGAGCTGAACATTGTGCAATCATCAGCGAAGAGCCCCACTTCTGACCTTATAGAATCATAGAATCCTAGAAATTTACAGCACAGAAGGAGGCCATTTGGCCCATCATGTCTGTGCCGGCCAGAAAAGAGCTATCCAGCCTAATCCCACTTTCCAGCTCTTGGTCTGTAGCATTTTAGGTTACGGCACTTCAAATGCAAATCCAAGTAATTTTTAAATGTGTTGAGGGTTTCTGCCTCTACAACCCTTTCAGGCAGTGAGTTCCAGACCCCCACCACCATCTGGGTGAAAAAATTTCTCCTCAACTCCCCTCTAATCCTTCTACCAATTACTTTAAATTATGTCCCCTGGTAATTGACCTCTCCACTAAGGGACATAGACCCTCCCTATCCACTCTATCTAGGCCCCTTATAATTTTATACACTTCAATCAAATCTCTCCTCAACCTCCTCTGTTCCAAAGAAAACAACCCCAGCCTATCCAATCTTTCCTCATAGCTAAAATTCTCCAGTCCTGGCAACATCCTCGTAAATCTCCTCTGTACCCTCTCTAGTGCAATCACATCTTTCCTGTAATGTGATGACCGGAACTATACGCAGTACTCAAGCTGTGGCCTAACTAGTATTTTATATAGTTCTAGCATAACCTCCCTGCTCTTATACTCTATGCCTCGGCTAATAAAGGGAAGTATCCCATATGCCTCTTAACCACCTTATCTACCTGTCCTGCTACCTTCAGGGATCTGTGGACATGCACTCCAATATCCCTCTGTTCCTCTACACTTCTCAATATCCTCCCATTTATTGTGTATTCCTTTGCCTTGTTTGCCCTCCCCAAATGCATTACCTCAGACGTCTATGGATTGATTTCCATTTGCCACTTTTTTGCCCACCTGACCAGTCTATTGATATCTTCCTGCAGTCTCCAGCTTTCCTCCTCACTATCAACCACACGGCCAATTTTTGTATTATCTGCAAATCTCTTAATCATGCCCCCTACATTTAAGTCTAAATCATTAATATATACCACGAAAAGCGAGGGACCTAGTACTGAGCCTTCCCTTAACAAATCTATGCTGACTGTCCTTGATTAACCCGTGCCTTTTTAAATGACGATTAATACTGTCCCTCAGAATTTTTTCCAACAATTTATCCACCACCGAGGTTAGGCTGACTGCCTGTAGTTACTTGGTCTATCCCTTTCTCCCCTTTTAAACAATGAAACCATGTCTGTAGCCAGAGAGGATTGTGAAATGATGGTCAGAGCCTCCGCTATTTCCTCCCTTGCTTCTTTTAACAGCCTGGGATACATTTCATCCGGGCCTGGCGATTTATCTACTTTTAAAGATGCTAGACCCCTTAATACTTCCACTCTCACTATGTTTATTTCACACTCCTCCTTAACTACAATGTCTGCATCGTCCCCCTCTTTTGTGAAGACAGACACAAAGTATTCATTAAGAACCATACCCACATCTTCCTCCTCCACACATAGGTTACCTTTTTGGTCTCTAATAGGCCCTACTATTTCTTTAGTTATCCTCTTGCTCTTTATATATTTACAAACATCTTCGGGTTTCCTTGATTTTACTTGCCAATATTTTTTAGCAAGGTAGTAGTGCCACACAACATGGTGGAGGGCGTCTTCAGTATGAAGACTGAACTTGATCTCCACAAGGACTGTGCGGTGGTCACTTCTACCAATACCGTCATGGACAGATGCATCTGCGACAGATAGATTGGTAAGGATGAGGTCAAGTAGCTTATTCCCTCATATTGGTTCTCTCACCACCTGCTGCAAGCCTATTCTGGCAGCTATTTCCTTCAGGACTTGGCCAGTTTGTTCAGTGGTGGTCCTATTGAGCCACTCTTAGTGATGGACATTGAAGTCCCCCACCCAGAGTACATTCTGTGCGCTTGCTACCCTCAGTGCTTCTTCCAATTGGAGTTCAACATGGAGGAGTACTGATTCATCAGCTGAGGGACGGCGGTAGGTGGTAATCAGCAGGAGGTTTCCTTGCCCATGTTTGACCTGATGCCATGAGATTACATGGGGTCTGGAGTCAATGTTGAGGACTCCCAGGGCCACTACCTCCTGACTATATATTTTTTTATTCGTTCATGGGACGTGGGAGTCGCTGGCGACGCCGGCATTTATTGCCCATCCCTAATTGCCCTTGAGAAGGTGGTGGTGAGCCACCTTCTTGAACCGCTGCATACTGTATACCACTGTTCCCCCACTTATTGTGTGTTTGTCCTGCCGGTGGGACAGGACGTACTCAGGGATGGTGATGGAAGAGTCTGGGACATTGGCTGTAAGGCTGAAAGGTATGATTCTGTAAGTATGGCTATGTCAGGCTGTTTCTTGACTAGTCTGTGGGTCAGCTCTCCCAATTTTGGCACAAGTCCCTGGATGGTAGTGAGGAGGACTTTGCAGGGTGTGTCTTCAATGTGTCATATTTCGATGATAATACTAGACTTAGCTTTACTATGTCCAGTGACTACTGAGCAGCAAACATCAAAGCAAACAGAATGTTGAGCTCTGTTGCTAAATCTTTGTATGTAAGTATAAAACTAACATGCTGAAACTGTAAAGTGCTGTGCTCAAGTGAGTACTCCATTCAGTTCTGATTACCAAAGCACACAGGAAGTGGTGCAGAGGCTGATTCTTAGAGTTGGAAGACTGGGTTATGAAGAAGGCTTAGGAAAACCTGCTTAGGAAAACCTGCTTAGGAAAACCTGGACTCCTTAGCCTTCAAAGGAGCTGAAAATGAGGGGACCTTTTTCGAGTCATGTAAGTGGAATGGAAAAGGTTAATACACAGCAAAATAAACCATGACTGTGGGATTAGGAGACATAGGTTCAAACTGATAAAAGGCAAGTTCTGAGCAGGTCAAGAAACACTTCTTCACACAAGGAGTGATTAACACCTGGAATATTCTCCTAAACAGGGTAGTGGAGGAAAAGAAATCTGGAATCATTCTAAAGGCAGTTATACTGTAATGGGAGGTGCTGGTTGCAGGGTTTTAATGGAAAGATAAGTTCAAGGCAGAATGGACTGCCTCATCTGTGCAAGATTAAATGTAAGAGGTTTAGAACACAGGGCAGGAGAAACTTCTTTCCACACAGAGTTGTGAAGCTGTAGAATTCATTTCCAGGGTTAGTGGTTGTAGCAGAAATTATAGTGTGGGTATTAACTCCTGGACGGAAAGCTGAGGGAGCCACCGAACTTCCTGCCCGGGATCCTCTGTCGGAGGCCAATTTTAACTGCCGGGCCTCAGTGACATGTGTCGGTCAGCTTCCGGGGGAAGGTGGGAGGGGAGCCCGGGGCAACAGAGGCCCAGATTTTCCAAGGGAAATTTTTTTTTACTTGCCCTTTGAGGCCTTGGCGAGGTGTCCGGCAGGTTTCATTGCTTGGAGTGACCACGACAGTCACTCCGGCCAGGAGCCTATTAAAATTTCTTCAGGGTCCGATCTGAACGATTAAACCTCATTAGCATATATTAATGAGGTATCCGCCTGATTCAGGAGTACGCCCCAAGGGGGTGGTATCTGAGTGGGAAAAAAAATGTTCATCTTTAACTCCCCTTCTGATAATATTGAAGACTAGGTTGGCTAGGTGGATGAGGGAAAAGGGATGAAAGAATAGAGAGATATGGGAACTGACGTGTTTAAGATGATTAAAGGATTTGATAGGGCAGATAGAAACTATTTCCTCTAGTGAGAGAGCCCAGGACAAGGGAGGCATAACTTTAAAATTGGTTCAGGGGTGATGTCAGGATGTGCTTCTTCACACAAAGGGTAGTGAAAATCTGGAACTCTCTCCCACAAAAAGCTGTTGAGGCTGGGGGTCAATTGAAAATTTCAAAACTGAGACTGATAGATTTTTGGTTTTTCTTATTCATTCATGGGATGTGGGCGTCGGTGGCGAGGCCGTCATTTATTGCCCATCCCTAATTGCCCTCGAGAAGGTGGTGGTGAGCCGCCTTCTTGAACCGCTGCAGTCCGTGTGGTGACGGTTCTCCCACAGTGCTGTTAGGAAGGGAGTTCCAGGATTTTGACCCAGCGACCATGAAGGAACGGCGATATAGTTCCAAGTCGGGATGGTGTGTGACTTGGAGGGGAACGTGCAGGTGGTGTTGTTCCTATGTGCCTGCTGCTCTTGTCCTTCTAGGTGGTAGAGGTCGCGGGTTTGGGAGGTGCTGTTGAAGAAGCCTTGGCGAGTTGCTGTAGTGCATCCTGCAGATGGTACACACTGCAGCCACTCTGCGCCGGTGGTGAAGGGAATGAATGTTTAGGGTGGTGGATGGGGTGCCAATCAAGCGAGTTGCTTTGTCCTGAATGGTGTTGAGCTTCTTGAGTGTTGTTGGAGCTGCACTCATCCAGGCAAGTGGAGAGTATTCCATCACACTCCTGACTTGTGCCTTGTAGATGGTGGAAAGGCTTTGGGGAGTCAGGAGGTGAGTCACTCGCTGCAGAATACCCAGCCTCTGACCTGCTCTTGTAGCCACAGTATTTATATGGCTGGTTCAGTTAAGTTTCTGGTCAATGGTGACCCCCAGGATGTTGATGGTGGGGGATTCGGCGATGGTAATGCCGTTGAATGTCAAGGGGAGGTGGTTAGACTCTCTCTTGTTGGAGATGGTCATTGCCTGGCACTTTTCTGGCGCGAATGTTACTTGTCACTTATGAGCCCAAGCCTGGATGTCGTCCAGTTCTTGCTGCATGCGGGCTTGGACTGCTTCGTTATTTGAGGGGTTGCGAATGGAACTGAACACTGTGCAATCATCAGCGAACATCCCCATTTCTGACCTTGCGATGGAGGGAAGGTCATTGATGAAGCAGCTGAAGATGGTTGGGCCTAGGACACTGCCCTGAGGAACTCCTGCAGCAATGTCCTGGGGCTGAGATGATTGGCCTCCAACAACCACTACCATCTTCCTTTGTGCTAGGTATGACTCCAGCCACTGGAGACTTTTCCCCCTGATTCCCATTGACTTCAATTTTACTTGGGCTCCTTGGTGCCACACTCGGTCAAATGCTGCCTTGATGTCAAGGGCAGTCACTCTCACCTCACCTCTGGAATTCAGCTCTTTTGTCCATGTTTGGACCAAGGTTGTAATGAGGTCTGGAGCCGAGTGGTCCTGGCGGAACCCAAACTGGGCATCGGTGAGCAGGTTATTGGTGATTAAGTGCCGCTTGATAGCTCTGTCGACTACACCTTCCATCACTTTGCTGATGATTGAGAGTAGACTGATGGGGCGGTAATTGGCCGGATTGGATTTGTCCTGCTTTTTGTGGACAGGACATACCTGGGCAATTTTCCACATTGTCGGGTAGATGCCAGTGTTGTAGCTGTACTGGAACAGCTTGGCAAGGGTATTAAGAGTTATGGAACCAAGGTGGGTAGATGGAGTTAAGATACAGATCAGCCATAATCTAATCGAGGGGCTGAATGGTCTACTCCTGTTTCTATGTTCCTATAAATGTGATTAGGACTCTTTGCTCGCATGAAGGCTGAACCCAACATGGATTAGTTGGGCCGAATGGTCTGTTTCCATATTGTAACCTCTATGCATTTCTGTACTTATCTTTGTGAGAAAGGGGGAAGAATTCATGATAAATGATAAATTCAGCAGTGTAGGTGAGAGGGGGTTCACTTGTCAGTTGAAGCTTCCTCGCTCAGAGAATGGTTTCCTAGCGTGGAGGGGCTGAAGCAAACCCATTTCGACACAACGCTCTTGTTGTGTTTCAACAACAAGGATTGAAGGCAATGACTGTGGTATTCCCCAGTGTAGAAGGAATTGCCACTTTTTTAACAAAACATCAAAATTTTGATACCAAATATACACAAACATCACCCTAAGCTTGAAAACATGAACATAGTCAAAGGGAGAAATAAACAATGAAACAACTTTGTGAAGCTTTGAATGCAGTCGAGGAACTTTATATGAAGAAACAATAGAAATTTCAACTGCTGACAACAGGGAAAAAGTACCAATTGAACAGCCAAAGGAGTTATCTTTACATAGCATGAGCAGCGACAGTCACATAGATAGCAATCTGGCATCACCAATGTTCAAAATGCATTAAAGGGACTGAATCCTCAAGGATCGTTTCCACTGTCAAACTGGGTTGCTCTTGTATTATGAGGAGGATACTGTAACAAAGAAGAAACTAAAATCAAAACCCAATTTTTAAAAAATTGTTTTGAAGGGCAAGAACAAAAACAAGAAGATAAGATAACAGGAACCCCTTTCAGCAGACTGAATCTTTACTAATTTGCAGCAACATAAGTATTGCTCAAATAACTACTTTCTGTTAATACCACAAACCTAATTAGCTGAAACAGTGAAATGAAGTTACTTTAGTGTCCATAAATCATTATACCTGTACAAGCCAATGAGAATATTCATTTAGTTGTCAAGTGATACCTTTTAAATGCTGGCTCATATAGTTGACATCTCATTACTCAGTGCAGAGGGAGAGGAAGGTTATTAAAAAAACAGACCTTTACAAATATACAGTATGGAAAAAAAAACTAACTATAGGAACAGGAGTAGGCCATTCAGCCCCTTGAGCCTGTTCCACCATTCAGTGAGCTCATGGCTGATCTGTATCCGAACTCCATCCACCCGCCTTGGCTCCATATCCTTTAATAACCTTGGCTAGCAAAAATCTATCGATCTCAGATTTAAAATGATTAGTTGAGCTAGCATCTACTGCTTTTTGTGGGAGAGAATTCCACACTTCTACCGCCTTTTGCATGAAGAAATGTTTCCTAACTTCTCTCCTGAATGGCCTAGCTCTGATTTTAAGGTTATGTCCCCTTGTCCTAGACTCCCCCACCAGCAGAAAAAGTTTCTCTCTATCTACCCTCTCATTTTTTTCAAAATTCTTAAAACCTCAATCAAATTACCCCTTAACCTTCTTTGTTCCAGGGAATAAAAGCCTAGTTTATGCGATCTCTCCTCATAATCTAGCCCATGGAGCCCTGGTAACAATCTGGTGAATCTGCGCTGCACTCCTTCCAAGGCAAATACATCCTTTCTAAGGTGCGGTGCCCAGAACTGTACACAGTACTCCAGATGTGGCCTTAGTAGGGCTTTGTACAGCTGAAGCAAAATTTCCTCCCCTTTATATTCTAGCCCTCTAGATATAAAGTCTAACATTCGATTAGCCATTTTGATTATTTTTTGTACCTGACTACTACATTTTAGTGATCTGTGAACATGGAACCTTAAATCTCTTTGGACCTCTACTGTCTCCAGCTTTTCACCATTTATAAAATACTCAAATCTATCCTTTTTTGGTCCAAAATGGATGACCCCACACTTATCTGTGTTGATATCCATCTGCCACAGTTTTGCCCACACACTTAATCTATCAATTTCTCTTTGTAATTTTATGCTCCCGTCTACACTATTTATTACGCCACCAATCTTTGTGTCATTGGCAAACTTGGATATATGGCTCTCTATTGTGTTATGTAAGTCATTAATAAATATAGTGAATAGTTAAGGCCCCAGCACAGATCCTTGTGGGACACCACTAGTCACTTCCTTCCAATTCAAGTACATACCCATCATCCCTAATCTCTGTCTTCTACCATCTAACCAATCTCCTAACCAGGGCAATAATTTGCCTTCAATTCCATGAGCTTTAATTTTAGCTAACAGTCTCTTATGTGGAACCTTATTGAATGCCTTCTGGAAGTCCATATAAACTACATCCATTGACATTACCCTGCACTACTGCTTTAGTTACTTTCTCAAAAAATTCTCTTTACAAATCCATGTTGGTTCTCTCTAATCAGCTCAAATTTCTTTAAGTGCTCAGTAACTCGGCCCTTAATTATAGATTCCAATAACTTAAACACAACTTACCCCCTGGCTGGAGAGTCCAGAACTAGAGGGCATAGTCGCAGGCTAAGGGGTCGGCCATTTAAGACTGAGATGAGGAGGCATTTCTTCACTCAGAGGGTTGTGAATCTTTGGTATTCTCTACCCCAGAGGCTGTGGATGCTGAGTTGTTGAGTATATTCAAGGCTGAGATGGATACATTTTTGGACTCCAGGGGAATCAAGGGATATGGGGATCAGGTAGAAAAGTGGAGTTGAGGTCGAAGATCAGCCATGATCTGATTGAATGGCAGAGCAGGTTCAAGGGGTCGTATGGCCTACTCCTGCTCCTATTTCTTATGTTCTTATGTTCTTAACAGATGTTAGACTAACAGGTCTATAATTTCCTGGTTTCTTTCTCTCACCTTTCTTAAATAATGGAGTTACATTTGCAAATTTCCAATCTAAAGGGACAATTCCTGAATCGAGAGCGCTTTGGAAGATTATGGCTAAAGCATCTACAATTTCCTCACCTATTTCCTTTAAAACACTCGGGTAGAAACCATCAGGTACTGGGGATTTGTCAATCTTTAGTGCTATTATTTTTTCTAATATTGTTTTCTTGCATAAGTTAACTTCAGTGGATTCCAGACCTGGATTCATTATTAGTTTCCCTGGAATATCAGGTATATTAACCTCTTCCTTTACTGTAAAGACTGACGCAAAGTAATTATTCAAGAAGTCTGCTGTTACCTTATTCTCATTTGCAATATTACCCGCATCTGTTTTTAAAGGGCCCACATTACCCCTGACTACCCTTTTTCTTCTAATGTAATTGTAATACTTCTTTGTGTTAAATCTTGAAATCCCTATACATGTTGGGGTTCTTTGTCAAAAATTGTATTTTGAAATGACATTCATTGATTTATTTTTCAACATAATATAGATAAATAATTTCCACACCTAGTTTTTCAAAACTGCGCAGGGCAGAGCAATCAGCTGATGAACAACAGTCAAACTGTTATAATTTTTAAATTTTCACAAAAAAATCATTGAGAACTTAGAATGGTTTATAATTTCCACTGATGACTTAGAATAATTACATATTCCATCACCCCCCCCCCAAAAAAAACTCAAATTGCATAAAAAGCTACAAAGCTACAAAGCCTTACAGCAGCAATGGATGGGATTTATCAGCATTAACCTCAAAGAGCCTTATCTGTAGAAGGCAAACCTGTGCACAGGCTCAGATCTAGGTAATATTGAATAAAGAGCTGCTCTGGTCTCTGCCTCGCAAGATCATGCATTTTTTTTTAATACATCCGCGATGTCGCTACCAGAGCAATTCTTCCTCCACTGGAAGTAGCTTTTAAAACATTTCAGAAGAAAACCAATGTAGATCAATTTATTAGATGCCATACCTCTCAAAATGCAGTTTTCAAAAATTGTATGGGTGGAAATGTGTCACTGTGGGACTATGTTATGAAAATTCCACCCCTCCCCCATCAGTTCCAAGCTTAGCAAGGGTTAAATCAAATGTTTCAAAAAGCAAAGACTATTATCTGCTGTAGGGTATCTTCACGTAACTTGGCCTACATAACAACTTTACCACATCACCAGCTGGTTAGAAGGCAACGTCTGTCTTCAAACCAACACGAGGGTGGTTAGAATGAGTGGTTGATATTACAGCCCATGATGTGATCATATCTTGCTACTTCCTGCTGCAAAACAATGTAAAAGGCTACCCAGAGTAAGGGACGGGGGACGGGGGGCGGGGGTGGTGGTGGTGAGGAGGTAATGAGAAGGAAGAACAAATAAGGGTTAACAGAAAGTCCTTAGATGAATGATAATTCTACAGACTAAATACAAGTAAAAATGTGTTTTAGCAATACAATCGAATGGATAGAGAGATGGCGTTCTTTTTTTTATTTATTCATGGGATGTGGGCATCGCTGGCAAGGCCAGCATTTATCGCCCATCCCTAATTGCCCTTGAGAAGGTGGTGGTGAGCCTCCTTCTTGAACCGCTGCAGTCCGTGTGGTGAAGGTTCTCCTGCAGCGCTGTTAGGAAGGGAGTTCCAGGATTTTGACCCAGCGACGATGAAGGAACGGCGATATATTTCCAGGTCAGGATGGTGTGTGACTTGGAGGGGAACATGCAGGTGGTGTTGTTCCCATGTGCCTGCTGCTCTTGTCCTTCTAGGTGGTAGAGGTCGCGGGTTTGGGAGGTGCTGTCGAAGAAGCCTTGGTGAGTTGCTGCAGTGAATCTTGTAGATGGTACACACTGTAGTCAGGATGTGCGGGTGGTCATTGTCTGGCGCAAATGTTACTTGCCGCTTATCAGCCCAAGCCGGGATGTTGTCCAGGTCTTGCTGAATGCAGGCACGGACTGCTTCATTATCTGAGGGGTTGCGAATGGAACTGGACACTGTGCAATTGATGCTTTTTGATTGCTAGAATGTGGGTAGTGGTGTACCCTAGAGATGTGTACTGGGACCTCCCCTGTTCTTTATTTATATAAATGATTTGGACACAGGCACAAGAGGAATGATATCGAAGTCTGCTGATAATTCCAAATTAGGGGCCTTGGTGAATTGTGAGAAAGGATGCAAGAGACTGCAGAAAGATTTAAGATAGCAAATAGGTAGCAGATACAGTTCAACGCAGAGAAATTTAAAGTTGTACATTTTGGGAAAAGGAACAGTAAAAGCCAGTATGCTAAATGGTTAGGCTGTTAACAGAATAGAAGAACAGAGAGATCTGGGTGCACAGATACATAGATCTTTAATGGTGGATGTGCAGGTAGAAAAGGTCATAAAAAAAATATATGATTCCAAGACTTACACATAGGGGCGTCAATTCTAAAAGCAAGGAAGTGATGATGAATTTGCACAAAGTATTGGTTAGACCAAAGTTGGTGTATTGTCTGCAGTTCTAGGCACCTCGTTATAGGAAGGATACTAGAGCCATGGAAAGGCTACAGTGAAGATTCACTAGAATTATACCAGGAATGAGAGGTTTAATAATGAAGAAAGGCCCTAATAATTGGAACTTTTTCTGTGGAACACTTTTCATGGTTCTTTTGAAGATCATGAAAGTTTTTGAGAAGGTAAATAGTGAAAGATTTGTTCCACGAATTAGCGAATCGGTAACTATGAAGCACAGAACTGGATTCTCCTCCCGTTGGCAGGTTAGTGTCAAAGCGGGAGTTCCGCCTTCCACAAGTCCACCGCTAACCCAATGCACCTTCCTCCTAGGCCCTCATTATCCGTGCAGGGTGAGTTAGCAGCGGTGATACTCTCTTTATTGGGTTATCACTGCTGGGAGGGAGGGACACAGAGCGCTGTTGCAGTCTTTAAATGGCTGCAACTAGTTAAAGGGGGACATGACTTTTTGAACAGCAGGAAGCACAAGTGGAAGAATGTCTGAGGAAGCAACAGTCAGGGAAGGGGGGGAGTTAGCAGCAAGAGGAGCTCCCAGAATCTCTGATATATCTGTGGAGGTTTTGCTGGCTGAAATAAGGCCTAAAGAGATGCAAGGAAGTTATGCTAAAACTTTATAAAATACTGTTAGACCTCAGCTGGAGTATTGAGTTCAATTCTGGGCCCCACACATTAGGAAGGTTGTCAAGGATTTAGAGGGGGTGCAGAAGAGATTTACTAGAATGGTACCATGGATGAGGGACTTGAGTTATGTGGAGAGATTTGAGAAGCTGGGGTTGTTCTCCTTAGAGCAGAGAAGGTCCAGGGGAGATTTGATAGAGGTGTTCAAAATCATGATTGGTTTTGACAGAGTAAATAAGGAGAAACTGTTTCCAGTGGCAGAAGGGTCAATAACCAGAGGACACAGATTTAAGGTGATCGGCAAAAGAGCCAGAGGCAACATGAGGAAATATTTTTTTTAGGCAGCGAATTGCAATGATCTGGAATGCACTGCCTGAAAGGGTGGTGGAAGCAGATTCAATAGTAACTTTCAAAAGATAATTGGATAAATACTTGAAGGGAAAAAATTTAGAGGGCTACAGGGAAAGAGCAGGGGAATGGGACTAAATGGATAGCTCTTTCAAAGAGCCGGCACAGGCACGATGGGTCGAATGGTCTCCTGTTGTGTTGTACCTACTATGATACCATGACTGTTGGGAACTGAGGGCGGGATGCCCCAAAAAGAGGGAGTTTCAGGCCATGCAGATAGTGGTTCCGGAAGCAGTCGATACAACATCACAATCTGAAGCACACATACACAATTTCAGGCTAGTGCCCTAATAAGTGCAGATTGTTATCAAGTCTAATAATAACGCTCCCTACCTCGCAAGTAATTATATAGTGGCTCATTTACACAGAACTGTTTTATGCAACTTCTGTATCACTGCAACAGACCTGATACTAGTGGGAGAAGAAAGCCACCTACACGTGGAATATAAAAAAGGTAAGCCCGCCTTCTACATACTCCTGTTCTCAATTAACATAACATATATCAGAAGGCCCACACAAAGCTCAGTTTCTATATTACTCCAAATGTTACCACCTCAGCTGATGCTGGTTATTACGGTTCACATAATGTTTTTTAAAGAGGATTGCGCAACTATAAACTTCTCCCCCTCTCTACCTCTCTCCCCCCCTTTAAGACGTTCCTTAAAACCTACAGCTTTGACCAAGCGTTTGGTCAGCTGTTCTAATGACTCCTTATGTGGCTTGGTGTCAAATTTTGTCTTATTACACTCCTGTTAAGTGCTTTGGGACATTTTACTACATTAAAGGTGCTATATAAATGCAAATTGTTGCTGTTATGATGTTTGGTTAATCGTTTATGTTTTAATTGTGTTTTTATTTTGTGCTGTTCAAGATGAGGGACTTAAAATCTTCCCATTTCAGGCACCCAGTATCTGCATCAATCAGCCGCAGGTTAGATGCAGAATGATGTTTCTTTTATTCTGATCCAAAACATAACTCAGCCCCAACATCAGAAGAGTACTCCCTACTACACCATTATAGTATTGTACCTATGTCCCATTCAAATCATCCATGCCCACTAGACATTAGATTGAGACCATCCAAAATTATTTCACATGGACCCTTACAGCCGGCAGACAGAGGAGCCTTTCATCCCATCAGTCTGGCTGGATTTGAACTCAGGTATCAGAGGTGGACGGTCAGTACCTAACCCACTGCATCACCCAGTTGCAAGGTTCAATTTTTGAATGTTAAGGTTTAGTCACAGAATTTTATCAGGAGAAGTCTCATAAAGCCTAAACAAATCATCCACGAGGAATTACCTCATTATTTGCACTACCAGTACTGAATTTACACCATCTGTCTGTGTAACTTCTTATGTATATGTCTGTGGAGATTAAAATAAAAAATACCTTTACTTTTGCTTTTAGAAGGATGGAAACAATATCAGATGCCATTAATTTGGTGACCCTATGTTATTTTGTTCCCCGTGATTCAATACTCCCCATTTCTCCCAAAGGCAGTGATTCATGGGGAATAAAATTCCTCCAGTCAATAATTTTATTGAAAAAGCTGGCTCGAGTACAAAATTGGAAAATCCTGTTTTGTACTCAGAACAATGTTTTTGATAAGGTTATCAGCAGGAGAGATTTTGTTCCCATAGTTTAGTATGGTTTAGTTCCACAGCACCTGCAGCCCTCTGGTGCCATGAAGCCACCCAAATGGCTATTGTTCATGTGTGAGCCTAGGCCCAGTTGTGATGGGCTGAATGGCCTCCTTCAGTGCTGTAAAATTCTATGACTTTTTGTCACAGCAAATCACATGGTGCCAAATTACTTGCTTTAGCCTTCACAGATGAGCCCAATCCTGTTCTCAACCAACTTTGAGATATTTGCACCTAATCGTGGGGAATGCGGAATACCAATTAGGACTGGGGACCCGGGCCAATTTTTCCCTCCCAAAGCCAGGGACACCAGAGTCAATTAGAACCATAGAAGTTTACAGTACAGAAGGAGGCCATTCAGCCTATCATGTATGTGCAGGTTCTTTGCTAAAGCAATCCAAAACTAATCAGATTACCTCACTTTCTCCCTATATACCTGTTTTTTCCCTCTGAAATATTTATCTAATTTTCCCTTAGGAAGATGTAATTGATTCTGCCTCAAATACTCCCTGTAGCAAAGCATTCCATGATTCACCAACCCACAAAGTAAAGACATTTCTCTTAACCTTTCTCCTCATTCTTTTAGTAAAAATTTTAAAGTAATGACCCATATCATTGACTTCCCAATTGTAAACAATTTTACAACACCAAGTTATAGTCCAGCAATTTTATTTTAAATTCACAAGCTTTCGGAGACTTCCTCCTTCCTCAGGTAAATGTTCAGGAGCTCCTCGAAGCCTACGCATTTATACATGTATAAATGCGTAGGCTTCGAGGAGCTCCTGAACATTTACCTGAGGAAGGAGGAAGTCTCCGAAAGCTTGTGAATTTAAAATAAAATTGCTGGACTATAACTTGGTGTTGTAAAATTGTTTACAATTGTCAACCCCAGTCCATCACCGGCATCTCCACATTGACTTCCCAATCAGTCTTTCCCTATTTATTATATTAAAACCTTTCATATTTTTAAAAACCTCCATCAAATCTGTTCTTAGCCATCTCTGCACTGGTGGAAATAGTCCCAATATCTCATGTTTCCCTTACAACTATAAGTTCCCACCTCTGGCACAATCCCAGTGAATCTATGTTGTGTGCTCTCTATGGCTTTAATGCACTTTCTACAATGGGACATCCAAAACTGCACACTGTACTCTAACTGTGGCCTAATCAATGTTTTATTTCTTTACGATTTTCTACATTGAACTACATCTGCCACCCATCGGCCCACCCTGCCAGCTTATCTATGTCATCCTGCACTTTTCACAGTTTGTCATACTCCCAATTTAGTGTCATCAGCAAATTTCAATATTGTTCACACAACTTCTAAATTCAGATTATTTATGTGTTTAGTAAATAGGAGCAGCACCAGCACAGACCCATCTGGAACACCACTCACCACATCTCCTCATTTTGGGACGTTTCTTTTACTCCTACCCTTTGCTTCCTGTCCTCCATCTCTATCGATGTGGTCACATTTCTCTTGTCTCCACGTGCCATAATTTTCACCATATGTTCATGTGGTCTGTTATCAAATGTTTTTTTTGAAAATGCCTAACATTTTTTGAATGTAATATTTTTCAGTACTGCAACTTGAACTCAATAATTACAATAAACTTTTTAAATTCATGATTATTAATGAGTCACTTCCTTGATTCTCACTTGTTCCTTTTGAATGTACAAAATAGTGTTTCAGCACACATCGTGATCATTAATGTGAAGCCTATAAGTTCAGAGCTTACCGTCAAGATTTGTAGAGCTTTCCAGAAATCTTTGCCAAATGTTTATTTAAACGGAGCAGGCCATGTGCATCTGTCACTCCTTGAAAACTTGTCGATATTGGTTTTGCGCTCTGAGTGAAACTGTGAATAACATCAGTTCATAGCTAAAGGAGGTGCAAAAATGAGCACTTAATTGTTTGGAGTATTGCACCACAGTCTCTTATCAAAATTACAGTCTCCCTACCACTGTCCTAGCTGATATGAGCTAACTCAGCACTGATCTGGGGTCAAACCTGAGACCTTGGCTCAACTATTCACTGCATTAACTTTCTGAGCCACTGAGGATACTTTGGTCGCCGGTTCTTCTGCCTCAAACTTCTAAGACAAGAAGAATGAACCAACTCTGTATTTTGAACAGCTTAAGGTTAGCCAGCCATCAGTAGAGAGCTTCACTATTACAGAAATTGCAACCAGGATTTTCTTGTCGGAATAGGAAAGCCACCCCTTTCCATTCAAACAGGATGGCATGGAATAGAACAGCTCCATAATCTACAAAAGCATTTTCTGCAACAGTGGGTATCAATGAAAAGAAACTACATTCTGTCACAGTTTGGAGTTGGAAATAAATCTTCAGTAGAATTTGTTAAGCCTAACCTGTACCTGTAATCAGTGGGAAAAGTTGGTGTCTGAACTTGGCATGTTGGGATCAAATTGGTGCCACTAACGAAACATAAACCCTTGCAGACCAAGCAATGACACCGAGATAAATATCTGTAACAGAGGCTGAAGTTCACCCACAGAGATTGTTTAAATCAAATCATTGTGAGACAGAGGACCATAAATTATGCCATTGACAGGGGTTTCCACGACATGAATTATCAGCCCTAAATGGCTGCGGCAGGAATAATTGTCATTGTCGGAAATCCAGCAATTTCACGATCGCAATAAACTTCAACGGGGAGCTTCACGGTGAGGCCAATGGTGCAAATTGTCCAGCAATTTGTGGGGAATCTGAACTCATGATGTTTTTCTTTTACGTTTCAAATTGCTGGATTTTTTAACGAATTAATAATGGCGAGTGCTGATAATGTGTCATTATTTTCCCAGCAATCTCTGGCCTATTATACATTTTTTTTCAAGACGAGCAGATCCCCTGTGGCATTGCTCATGGTGAGTCCATGGATTTGCTGATTTATAGCAATAGGAGATGTAAAGGATACCAGCAGAACCACTGATGTACAGTGACTGAATAAGTCAAATTACATTTTTATTAAATTATTTTCTGGGATTTTTATAACCGGAGCTTTGGGGAGTGAATTCCACAGCTGGCCATTTTTCTGTGAAAACTGTAAGTGAGTGGCCTTTATTTCACATATATTCCTTTACCTGTGCATTTAACTTTTATCTCTCAGCAGTTTTAAAGCTGAGAATAAACAGCAAAATGATATTCGAGTGATACCAATTGTAATTAGATATCTAGTATTTATCAGTACTGGCTTGCTAGGCCACTACAGGGGCAATAAGGAAGAGTCAACCACATTGGTGTGGAACTGGAATCACATATAGGCCAGACCAGGGAAGGATGGCAGATTTCCTTCCCTAAAGGACCAGTTGGGTTTTACGACAATTCAGCAGCTTCATGGTCACTTTTACTGATACCAGCTTTTTTTTTACACTAAATTCAAATTCTCAAACTGCCATGGTGGGATTTGAAGTCACGTTCGCTGGATTATTAGTCCAAGCTTCTGGATTACTAATCCACTAATATAACCACTACACTACCGTACTTGTACAGGTATGAGTTGCTATAAGGCTGTAAAACTACAGGTTAAGTAAATGCTGTGTGAGTTAATTCAATGGTTAATTGCTATTCAGGTTGGAGATCAGTACCTTGGCCGTGTGGAAAGATCAATTAAGAGGCAACAGGCATTGTGGCACTGATATTTTTTGTTCCTGGAGAATTTTTCTGTACATCTCACACGACTGATTTTGCTTCTTTATACTTTTTTTTGTTGAAGTGTGACACAGAAATTCACATTTGACAGTGTATGACACCCAGTGTGACGGACAGAAAGTGCACACATATAATGTAGAGAGCAAATCTCCTGTGCACTACTCAGGGTAAGTCAGAGGATGTGCTATTGAATATGAGCAGTGACAATTAAACAATGCAAAATGGAATGTATTATTCTGCTGTGTAAGTGTAGATGTATGTTCCTTTAAGGTTCTGAAGTCTAATTGATGTTAAGTAAACATCTGTGTTGTTGGGAGTTTGTACATTCAAAAAGGCTGATTTTATTTAATTCTACTTTTTTCCCTCTAAATGTGTAACAGAAATTTGCATTAGGCAGTATGTGACATCTAAAGCATATAAAGAAGTTTATATATATATAAAAAAACTTCTTTATATGCATGCATTTCCTGTCCAGCACACACATATATATTTCATATAGCATGTATATAATGTGTGATATTACTTAACAAGAAAACATTTAAAACTATAATCACACTGTTTATTAAAAGTTGAACAAGTTTGAATGGCCCAAGAATTTACAATTTACTGTAACTTATTAGAATTCTCATTGCAGATTTGACAAAGCTAACAGCAAATGTATAAGGACAACTTAAAACATTACTTTAGATATCAGCATTATATTTCACAATTAAGATTACTGCTGATTTTTTTAAAAATGTCTTAGTACAACAAACGGAGCTCATAGATGGCCAACACCCAAACAATATTAATTTACTGGGGAGGAGAAAAATAATAGAATCTTCAAGCACATCTATTAACAACCATATATTTTTATTCTCAGAAGTGCTTGAGCAAATTAAGACGATGATCAAGCATCAAAGTCCTTGCAAAACCTTTGCATCAAATTCCCAAAATAGATTCATCCCAAAGCTTTTCTTCTTCTGTTCTTGTATCAACTTCCTTCTTCTTTTTCTGCTTTTTATGTTTTTGTTTTATTTCTTCTTTTTCTGTACAAAGGTCCTTTTTTTCCTTTTTATGTTTTATCTTTGCCTCTTTGCCCAGTTCAAGCTCCTCTTTATCCTTTTGCTCTGGTTTCTGCTTTGACTGATCTTTACTTTGTTCCAATTCTGGCCCTTCAACACTTTTCTCTTTTCTGTAGCTCTGATATTCGCTATCTCTTTTAGATTCCGTCTCCTTGTTTCTTTTCTCCCTTCTGTGTTTCTTCTTCGTCCCCCTCTTGTCCTTTTTGTACGAACCAGTGCTGTCATCGGAGGTCATGGGTTTACAATCGTCGGCGGACTCCATGCTAGATAGGTCTTGACTATTTTGTGGATGGGTTGGCATTAGAGGAGGTGGCCTTTCTGTATAATACTCTACATGAAAGTCACTGTTTTGCAAGTACTGGACCATCGGATGGTCAACTTGCAACAGGGGCCACTGTGGTACATCGGCTTCTACATCTGTTGGGAAAACCTGCTCATCTGGGAAGCCACTTGGATTCGCCGCAGGCATGTCTTGTCTGATTTCTAATGGATATTCAGGAGAGGGGGGAGATCTGCCTGAAGGTAAGTCCCCAATCTCCTCTTCTTCTGGCCAGTCCTCAAATTTTCTAAAGGACACCTTTGGCACAAGGCCTCTTGCTTTCTGAACTTTAATGAAGTCATCAAGTTCGTCCTGGAACGAGTCGTATTTCTTCGTCTTGGTATTCTTTACCAGGTTGACCACTTTATTTTCTCTGTAGATAAAAAAAAATCATGATTAGCTCATATTATTTTTAGCAAATCCTGTTTATTCTTTTGACAATTTGGTTCAGTAAAAGAAGCAAGTTACATTACACAGTGCTCCCAGATTATAACCTGCCCACTGCTGTTTAATGCACAGTTATTTCTTACAAGTCCCTGATCATTTCACTGTTTCCAGTACTGGAGGAGCAAAAATTTCCTCCAACTAAATACTGGGAAGAACAAAACCATTGTCTTCAGTCCCTAGCCACCAACTCCATCTCTCTCCCCTTGCCACTGTCTGAGGCTGAATCAAACCATTCGCAATCTTGGCATTCTATTTGATCCTGAATGAGCTTCTGACCACATATCTGCTCCATCACCAAGACTGCCGACTTCCACCTCATTGCCTGTCTCCACCCCGCCTCAGCTCATCTGCTGCTGAAACCCTCATCCATGCCTTTGTTACCTCCAGACTGGACTATTCCAATGCTCACCTGGCTGGCCTCCAATCTTCCACCCTCTATATACTTGAGCTCATCCAAAACTCTGCTGCCTATATCGTAATTCGCACCAAGTCCCGTTCTCACTGATCTACATTAGCTCCCTGTCTGGGAACGCCTCGATTTTAAAATTCTCATCCTTGTTTTCAAATCCCTGCATGGCCTCACCCCTCCCTATCTCTGTAACCTCCTCCAGTCCTACAACCCTCCGAGATCTCTGCGCTCCTCCAATTCTGGCCTCTTGCACATCCCCGATTTTAATCGCTCCTCCATTGGCGGCCGTGCCTTCAGCTGCCTAAGCCCTAAGCGCTAAGCGCTGGAATTCCCTCCCTAAACTTTTCCACCTCTCTACTTCTCTCTCCTCCTTTAAGATGCTCCTTAAAACCTACCTCTTTGACCAAGCTTTTGGTCACCTGTCCTAATATCTCCTTATATGGCTCGGTGTTAAATTTTGTTTGATAATGCTCCTGTGAAGAACCTTGGGACATTTTACTACATTAAAGGTGCTATATAAATGCAAGTTGTTGTAACTACGAAAAAACATACGGAAAAGACCATCTGGTCCATCAAGCCTGCCCCACATAGGTATGATGCCTGAAGCATCATGATTAGACACCCCCTACTCAGATTCCCTGCAATCTCTTGGACGAGGCAATAAACCAGATTTAAAAACCCATATCCAATTAGGAAAAAAAAAATCTGGAAAATAAGTATTTTTCTGCGTGCATTTATGTGAAAATGTACCAACTGTGCCTAGGGGAAATGCAATTGTTGGGAAATTTTGCTGAACGATGAAGAAACAAAGTTTGTTTTGAATGCCCCAAACAGGACGTCATTTGAGCAGCAACTTGAAGAGTCATATAAGATTTTGATAACATGGAAACTTTGCAGATATCAAAGGAGCAACAAAAAAACCCACTGAAAGATATCATAACCATCAGAAGTGAAAACAAAAATAAAAAAAAACTGAATTGCTGAAATTCGAAGTATACATTGAGTTTGAAGAAGCATTTGTTTTTGAACTGAGAAAAATTCTCAAATTTTTGTTCAGTTTCTTGGAAATGACTACTGATATTTTCAGTGGAATCACTAAAATGATGATTTTTATACACAGCTTGTTAAGAAAAATACACATGCACACATATTTTAAAATATCTTTAATTTAACGGACTGCAACTCCTGCTACTCTGACAGGTATTTTCAGTGTGTTCAAGCTCAGCAGGTTCCTATCCACCTACAGTTCAACTCCATGGGTCAGAAGGTTGTGGGTTCAAGTCCCACTCTATAGACTTGAGCACATAATCCAAACTGACACTCCAGTGCAGTACTGAGGGAGTGCTGCATCGTCGGAGGTGCCGACTTTCGGTCGAGACGTTAAACCCTTTCAGATAGACGTAAAAGATCTCACGGCACTATTTCGAAGAAGAGCAGGGGAGTTCTCCTGGCCAATATTTATCCCTCAAACAACATCACTAAAACAGATTATCTGGTCGTTATCACACTGCTGTTTGTGGGACCTTGTTGTGCACAAATTGGCTGCTGCATTTCCTACATTGCAACAGTGACTACACTTCAAAAGTACTTCATTGGCTGTAAAGGGCCTTGGGACGTCCTGAGGTCATGAAAGATGCAATATAAATAAATGCAAGTCTTTCTTTGTCTTTACAAGTTGACCATGGGACAGTGACAGTAGACATGTTACAATGAGTCGGCCATTCAAACATATATGGAGGAAGGTAGGGTCAGCAGGACTAGGTGTGTGCTGGAGCAACTCAAGAAGTAAATAAAGTACCTTGCGAGCAATGTGGGTGCAAATTACTCTTACTAAAAATAAAATCAATCATAATCTTAACCCTGAAATCAGACTTTTATATATTGTATTGAAACACACAACCTTAGCTGTTTGAGGAAAACTCTGCACATGCTCAACATGATACAGCTTAGTCAAACTTACATTGAAAATGAAGAAATAACAGGCATTATATTGCAGCTTTCAAGCTTTCAGAACATCCTAAAGCATTCCACAACCAATGAAGTACGTTTTATGTACAGTCACTTCTGCAATGTAGGTAAATGCGACAGCCAATTTGCACACGGCAAATGAGATGAACGACCAGACAATCTCTTTTGGTGATGATGGTTGAGGGATAAATGTTGGCCAGGACACCAGGAGAACTCAAACAGTGCCTCGGAATAATTTACATCTATCCGAGCAGGCAGTCGGGGCCCCAGTTTAATGTCTCATCTGAAATGCGGTATCTCCGACGGTGTTGCACTCTCTCAGCCTTGATTAAATGCTCAAGTGTCTGGAGTGGAGCTTGAACCTCCGACCTTCTGACTTAGAGGCAAGACTGACAGTACATGTCAGAGCCAGCAATTTGTATCTGAGCAGCGAGATGATTTGCCCCAAGTTAGCCAGGTGACACTAATGCTCAATATGATGGAGGTTGCCATTTTTAATTCCATGGAAAATGCACACCACTATGAACTATCCTTATACATTGCATTGGGATATATCCATCAATTATTGTGTGTTGTTAAGGCGCTACTTTAGAAAAAAGACACAAGCAGCTGTATGGATTTTCCCGATGGGATAACTTTGTCCAAAAGAAACTCGGACAATACAATTCTATATATTGAATTTAGTTCAAGTACATCTTGAAGGTGATGCAAATCAAGATGACAGAGTGAATTCTGCAGTGGTAAATACAAGTGGACTAAAAAAGCTATTGACCTAGATGAGAGTTAAGTATCCATAAAAGACAGACAGCACAAATTAAAAATTGATAGGCAAAGAACTTTGTTCCATGAAGACTTATTCTACGGCTCATTACCACCAAGCTACATGAGATTGTCATTCAATCCCAATCATTAAGATTACAAGTGTATTTGCATCAATAGGATTTGGCTGAAAAAATATAAAGCTCTTACTTCAGCTGATGTTTGTATCCTTGCAGGTGACACTGGTACTGTTCAATGGAATTAAGTGTAACATTGCAGATAGCACACGGATAGTCACCTGTTCCTACTACAAAACATATATTGAATTATTTTACCAATCAATTACCAAAATCTGTGCAAAAATAAGATTGTTACAATTTCAGCTTACTTATTTTCATACTTACAAATGTTTCGAGGTTAAAAATGTAAATCTAATACATTCCTATTGCACTGTTTGATAATCTATACTGTTCCTACCACACCTAAATGTTTACACCGTCGGTGTCTACTGCATATTGGACAGCTGTGGAGGAGTCAGGAGTCTCTCGCACATTTCGTTCCTCTTAGCCTTACATAACTGGAAGGAACAAGTCCATTACTGCAATCTCAATTTGGCTTAGTTCTTTGTTATATTCTTGAACCTTCTTTGGAGGCTCTGCTTGAATTGTAGGATGGGACATGCAAAAGTGCTCCTTCTTACAAAAGGAACACCTATGTCACTTTGTACTAAATATCCTTGGTTTTCCAGATTAATTTTAGCCTTGTAGAGTCCTCTAGAACCATGCTGGTGACATGTGGTACACCCCTGATCCATGTGTGCCTTGGAGTAGCTGGATTTCTTATCACTCAAGAAGCTTGATACCATCCAGTTTGCTTGATCAAAACCTCTGCCACTGGACTCGATATGCACTCCCTCTTGCACTGGCACATTTTGCCTACAGTATGTACTATCTACAGGATGCACTGAAGCAACTCATTAAGCTTACTTTAGCAACATCTCCAAGTCCTGTAATCTTACCACCAAGACAGACAAGAGCAATGTGAACACCATCACCTCCCAAGTTTCACACCACATATATTGCCACTCCTTTATTGTCACCAGGTCAAAATCTTGGAATTCCCTAATCAACCCCATTGTGGGGCCACCACCATCACAAAAACTGCAGCGGTTCAAGAAGGCAGTCCACCATCACCTTCTCAGGGCAATTAGGGATAGGTAAAAAAATGTGGCCTCGGCAGTGTCGCCCACATCCCAAGGACAGATGGTTAATTACTTGGTGATTTTATATTGGTGCTTGTCTAGTTCCGAAAAAAAGGAGGGCTTTTGGCAGATACAAAAGGCTAAAGACGGAGGAAGCCCTAGAGGAGTACAAAAAGTGCAGGGGGATACTTAAAAAAGAAATTAGGAGATCAAGGAGGGGCCATGAAATAACACTGGCGAGCAAAATAAAGGAAAATCCTAAGATGTTTTATAAGTATATTAAGGGTAAGAGGATGACTAGGGAAAAAATAGGGCCCATTAGGGACAAAAATGGCAATCTGTGTGTGGAGCCGGCAGATGTCGGAGGGGTTCTAAATGAATTTTTTGCATCTGTTTTCACTATGGAGAAGGACGATGTAGACATAGAAATACGGCAGGGGGACTGTGATATACTCGAACATATTAACATCGAGCGGGAGGAGGTATTGGCGGTTTTAGCAGGCCTAAAAATGGATAAATCCCCAGGCCCGGACGAAATGTATCCCAGGCTACTGTGTGAGGCAAAGGAGGAGATTGCGAGGGCTCTAACACATATATTCAGAACCTCTCTGGCCACAGGGGATGTGCCAGAGGACTGGAGAACCGCTAATGTAATACCATTATTCAAGAAGGGGAGTAGGGAAAAACCGGGGAACTACAGGCCAGTGAGCCTAACATCAGTGGTAGGAAAATTATTGGAAAAAATTCTGAAGGACAAAATTAGTCTCCACTTGGAGAAGCAAGGATTAATCAGGGATAGTCAACATGGCTTTGTCAAGGGAAGATCATGTCTGACTAATTTGATTGAATTTTTTGAGGGGGTGACTAGGCATGTGGATGAGGGTAACGCAGTGGATGTGGTATACATAGATTTCAGTAAGGCCTTCGATAAAGTCCCCCACAGGAGACTGGTCAAGAAGGTACGAGCCCATGGAATCCAGGGTGCCTTGGCACTTTGGATACAAAACTGGCTTAGTGGCAGAAGTTTCAAGATCTCGAGATCTTGAAACATTTGCCTGAGGAAGGAGAAAATCTCCGAAAGCTTGTGAATTTAAAATAAAATTGCTGGACTATAACTTGGTGTTGTAAAATTGTTTACAATTGTCAACCCCAGTCCATCACCGGCATCTCCACATCATTAGTGGCAGAAGGCAGAGGGTGATGGTCGAAGGTTGTTTTTGTGACTGGAAGCCTGTGGCCAGTGGGGTACCACAGGGATCGGTGCTGGGTCCCTTGCTGTTTGTGGTCTACATTAATGACTTGGATATGAATGTAAAAGGTATGATCAGTAAGTTCGCTGATGATACAAAAATTGGTAGGGTGGTAAATAGCGAGGAGGATAGCCTCAGTCTGCAGGACGATATAGATGGGTTGGTCAGATGGGCGGAACAGTGGCAAATGGAATTTAACCCGGAAAAGTGCAAGGTGATGCACTTTGGAGGGACTAACAAGGCAAGGGAATACACAATGAATGGGAGGACCCTAGGCAAGACAGAGGGTCAGAGGGATCTTGGTGTGCAAGTTCACAGATCCCTGAAGGCAGCGGAACAGGTAGATAAGGTGGTAAAGAAGGCATACGGGATACTTGCCTTTATTAGCCGAGGCATAGAATATAAGAGCAAGGAGGTTATGATGGAGCTGTATAAAACACTGGTTAGGCCACAGCTGGAGTACTGTGTGCAGTTCTGGTCGCCACACTACAGGAAGGATGTGATCGCTTTGGAGAGGGTGCAGAGGAGATTCACCAGGATGTTACCAGGGCTGGAGCGCTTCAGCTATGAAGAGAGACTGGGAAGATTGGGTTTGTTTTCCTTGGAGCAGAGGAGGCTGAGGGGGGACATGATTGAGGTGTACAAAATTATGAGGGGCACAGATAGGATGGATACTAAGGAGCTTTTTCCCTTCGTTCAGGGTTCTATAACAAGGGGACATAGATTCAAGGTAAAAGGCGGGAGGTTTAGAGGGGATTTGAGAAAGAACTTTTTCACCCAGAGGGTGGTTGGAGTCTGGAACTCACTGCCTGAAAGGGTTGTGGAGGCAGGAACCCTCACAACATTCAAGAAGCATTTGGATGAGCACTTGAAATGCCATAGCATACAAGGCTACGGACCAAATGCTGGAATATGGGATTAGAGTAGACAGGGCTGATGGCCGGCGCGGACACGATGGGCCGAAGGGCCTCTATCCGTGCTGTATAACTCTATGACTATGATTCCAGGAGACCAATGTCTGTGACCCGACTCCCTGGATTTACAACACTAAATCCATTAGCATCACAGACAAACAAAAAATGTCAGATGTCAGACTCCTGGAATCTGAACTAAACAAGTGCCACTGCGACTTTGCATCATGATCTTCAGTCCAGCCCCCATGCTACTCAAAAACACTGGCTTCCAATAAAGTTAAATAAAGTAGTTTCGGAACACGTTAGCCTATCCCTGTAACCTATGTTACTACAGAAGTTTTGGATGGAAACAGAAACATGAAACGTTGGTCCCCATAAAGGCCAAGTAATTCATATAATTTAGTACCATGTATTATGGATACAGTGGCACTTTTTAAGAGAGCTGGCTGGAACACTTTTCGCCAGAAGTACTTCCCACGAGTACTCCCCCCACAAGTAAAGTGATCCATGTAAGAATTTGTATGCATCTATGTGAGAGACTCCAAAATCAGGGAAAGGCACTCGTGTGAGTTTTTGCAAGTGTGGGGCAATTATTCTGGATCAGTTGAGTTATTATTTATTTTCCTCTCAATGGGGCCCAGGAGCCAGAAGCATCTTTGAATTATGTATCCTCACTGTGACAGCAACTCATTAAACATAGGGGAACAAAACTTAAGGGAGACATAATCCAATATGACAAGCCAGACAACGGGAGATTGGAATTGAGTCAATCCTCTGTGGTAGACTCAATAAGCTACCTGAGGTACCCAAGTCCAAAATACTCCCTTTGTTCAAGTTATTAAAAAGATATGGAACACAACCCTAGGAACTACAGGTCTCTAACAAGAAAAACAGTGAAGTGTTTTGTATAGAAACAAATTAAAATAAACACTATAATAGCAAACAAAGGAACTTTATACAAACATGTTAAGTGTTTGTACTATGGTATTCAAAGAGTCTAATTTCAAGGCAAAAATGTCATGTAATTGCAAAAGCAAATAAATGTTGAACAGATCCATAGAATGCAAGACTAAAGAAGTGATGCCAACACTCTTCAAAGCATTGAACAAGCGAGAGTTGTCTCCAAATATGGTACTTACTCAGATATAGAGGCAGTGCGAAAGGGTCAGAGAATGGGAAAGGGACAGAGAATGGGAAAAGGGGCAGAGAACGAGAAAAGGAACGAGAACGAGAAAAGGAACGAGAACGAGAAAAGGAACGAGAACGAGAAAAGGAACGAGAACGAGAAAAGGAACGAGAACGAGAAAGGGGCCGAGAACGAGAAAAGGAACGAGAACGGGAAAAGGAACGAGAACGAGAAAAGGAACGAGAACGGGAAAGGGGCCGAGAACGGGAAAGGGGCCGAGAACGGGAAAGGGGCCGAGAACGGGAAAGGGGCCGAGAACGGGAAAGGGGCCGAGAACGGGAAAGGGGCCGAGAACGGGAAAGGGGCCGAGAACGGGAAAGGGGCCGAGAACGGGAAAGGGGCCGAGAACGGGAAAGGGGCCGAGAACGGGAAAGGGGCCGAGAACGGGAAAGGGGCCGAGAACGGGAAAGGGGCCGAGAACGGGAAAGGGGCCGAGATTGGAAGCATAGATGATTCCAGGTTTTAGATCATCAAGTTAAGAAGATAGGTTGAATCTGTTTTTAGTAGGGAACAAAGATTATAATTATGAAAGGAACAAAAAGGTGGAGGCAAGTTTTAATTTTGTGCAACTAGTAGATATAATCGACATGTTATTTTCTTCATACACGGAACAGATTGTCACAATGAAAGCATCTTTCATTGTATTTTTACACAAGGTTATCTTCAGATTTAGTTTGTGGTTGCTTCTATAAAGGCCGCACAAGTGTGCAAATTTGTGAACCACAGATTTATTTACAAGCCATTATGGACTACTTGTTTAGCTTTTTTTCCGGCATTTTCAAAATCCTTAATAATCATAAGCTTCTGATTTAGAGTTAGCGATGCCAGTAAATATAATCACATTCTGGGCAAGTTCAGTCTGTTGTAATCTCCAGCTCTCTTCCAATGCGCTGATGCTCATAATTACTCACCATTCTTTTCAGAAGAATCAGTCTCCTTTCCCATTTCCTCCATTAGTTGTCTCCTTGCATCATTTTTCTTGTGCTTCTTGCCATTATAATGTTGCTGGGCCATTAGTGGGTTGTTAAAGGAGGCACTACAGAGTTTGCAGAACTTGTTGGAATCTTCCAGGTCCAAAGCTGTGGAGGCTGCTGAGGGGGCTTCATGAGTCTCCTCTTGCTTGCCCTTTTCAGGTTGGTCACTCTGCACAGAACTGTTCCCCTCTGAAGGTGTACTTGCCACATTTGTGGACACTGTGATAGAACATAGCACCAAAATTCAAAGTAATGGCCACAATGATTCAAGATAGCTTTCAAATCCTAAGCTTCACACTACTATGTACAGATTATACTGGAGGAAAGGCCAGACTTGCATCTTTAATGCCGAGCAACTGGCTAACAAATCATATTCACATCAGTGCATAATTCATGCCCCAAGTTTGGGGTCATAAAAATACAAAGGTACAATTTATACACCAGATTTGATCATATTTCAAATTTTCATTCTAAAAGGTAAGGCAACAATAATTCTCAAACATCTCATTCCAATGTTTTAGTTAATTAATACTCTTTCACTGTAACTTACCCAATTCACACCTGTAAAAAAAACAATATTTTACAAATAAAACAGATACATTACACAACATGAGCGGAATTCCATCTTCTAAAGCTATTTGCATTACAGAAATCAAGGGGTCAATTTTCGGATGGCCGAGCGGGTGCGTTCGTGGCCGGGGGGGGGGGGGCTCCTAAAATTGGGGATTCCCCGAGCGGGTCCGAAGCCCGGCTCTAACCTGCCCACTTTCGGGTTCCCCAACGACGTGAATCGGTGTGCGCGCAGCCCCCGCACGCGGGACTCCCACCGGCAATCAAAGCCGGGGGGATCCCACTTAAGATCATTATCTGGGCACTTGAGGTTGTTTACAGACCTCATTAGTTGGAGATTTTAGGAGGGTTCGGATTTTGGACTACCCAGAGCATCTTTCCCATGCTGGGGGAAATATTCCCTGTTTAAACAGACGTGTTGCAGCCAGCAGCCAGTGGCAGATAGAAAGGTCCATTTAACAGGTAAACCCTTGTACATTGCAGCAGGGCACTTTGTCACCTCAGACAAAGTTTTGCTTGCCACACCGTTGTCTCCACACTCCAAATTATTAAATCATAACCTAAACTCTGCTGTCCAAACACATTTACCTACTTTATGGACCCTCTCACCCTCACACTGTCAGGATGTGGGAGGCGGGGGGAGGGGGGGTTCCATTGCTGCATTCATCACTCCATTGGAGGACGAGCAACATCACCAGCCTCGCCAGGCATGCCGTCCACCTCCGCCACGTGCAGCTACACAACACAGTGCTGCGCAACAGGCACCTGCACAAAGTAGTCGTGCAACTACACATACACCCACTGTAGGGTGACCCAATGGGTGGCATCAAGGGTGTTCATGGAGAACCTCAAGAAAGAGCATTATTGCACAAGCCAGTCAAGAATGGTCAAGATGTGGCAGTAGTGGTGACAATGTAATATGTAATGTGAGTTGTTCAGAAATCGAATATAAGTAAAAACCATGACAAACCTTCACACACCCTTGTGCATCTCCTTCATGCTCACGACACATTTGCCTTATGCTTCCTACTACACATATGTGATGCATGCTCTGTGGCTGCAGCACAGGTAGTGGCAGGTGCGGTGAGGCTGACCATGAAAGAGATGCATCAGAGGGTGAGTATGAGATCTCGCCATGAGATTGTATGAGGATTGGGTTGAGTGGTAGTGGTGGGATGAGTACTGACAAAGTGAGTAAGTGCAGGTAAGATGAGGATGAGCTTTGAGTGGGTGTGAGGATTGATGTGACAGAGTAGTGTTGGCAGTGCTGAAGGAGATGTGGGGTGGGGGCGGTGATGTGGCAGAGGGAGTGTAGGGGAATGAGTAAATGTACTCACTTCGGCTGACCTACTTAGGTCATTGAAGCGCCTCCTGCACTGTATGCAGGTGCGTGATATGTTGGTGGTGCTGGTGACCTCCTCTGCCACCTCGAGCCAGGCCTTCATGGTGGCAGAGGCAGGCCACTTCCTTCCGTCCGCCGGGGAGAAGATCCTTTTCCTCCTCCTCCTCCTCACCCCATCCAGTAAGACCTGGAGTGAGGCATCATTAAACCTGGGAGCAGCCTTCCCCCTGGGCTGCTCCATGCTCTTATTTTGCCTATTTTCTGCAGCGTCAGTCAGTGGAGGACTGCCCCTTTAAATAGGACTCCTCCAGCTGACAGCCTATAATGCGGGTGTGCAGTCCACCCGCTGCGCAGCTTTCCAGCGTGAAACCCGGAAGGCAAGGTAAGCGGCTTCAATTTACTTACGATCGCGTGCCAAACCCACCGATTTCACTGGACGCATTACCCACGTGCCCAGTCGACCCCCCGCTGCCAACCCGCCTCCCTCCTAATATCGGGCCCCAAGCCACTAACTACAGTGTTAGAGAGAATTCTGGTCACCTCCTTGACAAGAATCACTGAATTCTCAACAAGCACTAACTAGGGTAATTACAGGCTTGTTCAACATCTGTGATAGGGGAACATAGGAACAGGAGTAGGCGATTCAGCCCCTCGTGCCTGCTCCGCCATTTGATAAGATCATGGCTGATCTGTGATCAAACTCCATATACCTGCCTTTGGCCCATATCCCTTAATACCTTTGGTTGCTAAAAAGCTATCTATCTCACATTTAAATTTAGCAATTGAGCTAGTATCAATTGCCGTTTGTGGAAGAGAGTTCCAAACTTCTACAACCCTTTGTGTGTAGAAATGTTTTCTAATCTCACTCCTGAAAGGTCTGGCTCTAATTTTTAGACTGTGCCCCCTACTCCTAAAATCCCCAACTAGCGGAAATAGTTTCTCTCCATCCATCCTATCCGTTCCCCTTAATATCTTATAAACTTCAATCAGATCACCCCTTAACCTTCGAAACTCCAGAGAATACAACCCCAATTTGTGTAATCTCTCCTCGTAACTTAACCCTTGAAGTCCGGGTATCATTCTAGTAAACCTACACTGCACTCCCTCCAAGGCCAATATGTCCTTCCGAAGGTGCGGTGCCCAGAACTGCTCACAGTACTCCAGGTGCGGTCTAACCAGGGTTTTGTGTAGCTGCAGCATAACTTCTGCCCCCTTGTACTCTCGTCCTCTAGATATAAAGGCCAGCATTCCATTTGCCTTATTGATTATTTTCTGCACCTGTTCATGACACTTCAATGATCTATGTACCTGAACCCCTAAGTCCCTTTGGACATCCACTGTTTTTAACTTTTTACCATTTAGAAAGTACCCTGTTCTATCCTTTTTTGATCCAAAGTGGATGACCTCACATTTGTCTACATTGAATTCCATTTGCCACAGTTTCGCCCATTCACCTAATCTATCAATATCCCTTTGTAATTTTATGTTTCCATCTACACTGCTTACAATGCCACCAATCTTTGTGTCATCGGCAAACTTAGATATGAGACTTTCTATGCCTTCATCTAAGTCGTTAATAAATATTGTGAATAATTGAGGCCCCAAGACAGATCCCTGCGGGACTCCACTAGTCACATCCTGCCAATGTGAGTACATACCCATTATCCCTACTCTCTGTCGCCTTTCGCTCAGCCAATTTCCAAACAAGTCCGTACTTTTCCCTCGATTCCATGGGCTTCTATCTTAGCTAACAGTCTCTTATGTGTGACCTTATCAAATGCCTTCTGGAAGTCCATATAAATAACATCCATTGACATTCCCCTGTCCACTACTTTAGTCACCTCTTCAAAAAATTCAATCGGGTTTGTCAGGCACGACGTACCTTTCACAAATCCATGCTGGCTCTCTCTGATTAATTGAAAATTCTCGAGTTGTTCAGTCACCCTATCCTTAATTATAGACTCCAGCATTTTCCCCACAACAGATGTTAGGCTAACTGGTCTATAATTCCCCGGTTTCCCTCTCTCTCCTTTCTTAAAAAGCGGAGTGACATGTGCAATTTTCCAATCTAGAGGGACAGTTCCTGAATCTAGAGAATTTTGAAAGATTATAGTTAGGAATTATGGAATCTTACTAAATATTAGATGAAGAGAAAATAATTAAAAGCAGCCTTTAAAAGTTCTTTGGGGGAGTTGACAGATATGGTAGATTAGAGAAATACAGTGGATGGAGTTTCAGAAAGCCTTTGACAAGGCAATACACGAGATTATTGGAGAAGATTAAGCGGGATGGAATTAGGAGGAGCGAGGCAAATTGATTTAGAAGGAAGGAAACAGAGATTTGAAGAAAGTTTCCCAGAGTGGTTGGAAGTGGATAGTGGTGTCCCATAGGGTTCTGTTCTGGGATCACTTTGGTTCACTGTGCGCATCAATGATTTGGATGTAGGGTTAAAGGGAATGGTGTCCAAGTTTGCAGACGATACTAAAATAGGAGGCATAGTAAATAATTCAGAGGACCAAAATATGCTACAAGGGGATATTGATAAGATTGGTGGAATGGGCAAAAAAGTGGCAGATGGAATTAAATGTCAGGAAGTGTAAGGTGGTACATTTTGGTTTAAAAATAAAAGTAATAATTATACTTTGAATGGGGTAAATGTTGGGTGATGTGTAAGAGTAGAGAGATTTGGGGGTTCATATATTTTTTTTATTCGTTCATGGGATGTGGGCGTCGCTGGCGAGGCCGGCATTTATTGCCCATCCCTAATTGCCCTTGAGAAGGTGGTGGTGAGCCGCCTTCTTGAACCGCTGCAGTCCGTTTGGTGACGGTTCTCCCACAGTGCTGTTAGGAAGGGAGTTCCAGGATTTTGACCCAGCGACGATGAAGGAACGGCGATATATTTCGAAGTCGGGATGGTGTGTGACTTGGAGGGGAATGTGCAGGTGGTGTTGTTCCCATGTGCCTGCTGCTCTTGTCCTTCTAGGTGGTAGAGGTCGCGGGTTTGGGAGGTGCTGTCGAAGAAGCCCTGGCGAGTTGCTGCAGTGCATCCTGTGGATGGTACACACTGCAGCCACTGTGCGCCGGAGGGGGGGAAGGGAGTGAATGTTTAGGGTGGTGGATGGGGTGCCAATCAAGCGGGCTGCTTTATCTTGGATGGTGTCGAGCTTCTTGAGTGTTGTTGGAGCTGCACTCATCCAAGCAAGTGGAGAGTATTCCATCACACTCCTGACTTGTGCCTTGTAGATGGTGGAAAGGCTTTGTGGAGTCAGGAGGTGAGTCACTCGCCGCAGAATACCCAGCCTCTGACCTGCTCTTGTAGCCACAGTATTTATATAGCTGGTCCAGCTAAGTTTCTGGTCAATGGTGACCCCCAGGATGTTGATGGTGGGGGATTCGGCGATGGTAATGCCGTTGAATGTCAAGGGGAGGTGGTTAGACTCTCTCTTGTTGGAGATGGTCATTGCCTGGCACTTATCTGGCGCGAATGTTACTTGCCACTTATGAGCCCAAGCCTGGATGTTGTCCAGGTCTTGCTGCATGCGGACTCGGACTGCTTCATTATTTAAGGGGTTGCGAATGGAACTGAACACTGTGCAATCATCAGCGAACATCCCCATTTCTGACCTTATGATGGAGGGAAGGTCATTGATGAAGCAGCTGAAGATGGTTGGGCCTTGGACACTGCCCTGGGGAACTCCTGCAGCAATGTCCTGGGGCTGAGATGATTGGCCTCCAACAACCACTACCATCTTCCTTTGTGCTAGGTATGACTCCAGCCACTGGAGACTTTTCCCCCTGATTCCCATTGACTTCAATTTTACTAGGGCTCCTTGGTGCCACACTCGGTCAAATGCTGCCTTGATGTCAAGGGCAGTCACTCTCACCTCACCTCTGGATTCAGCTCTTTTGTCCATGTTTGGACCAAGGCTGTAATGAGGTCTGGAGCCGAGTGGTCCTGACGGAACCCAAACTGAGCATCGGTGAGCAGGTTATTGGTGAGTAAGTGCCGCTTGATAGCACTGTCAACGACACCTTCCATCACTTTGCTGATGATTGAGAGTAGACTGATGGGGTGGTAATTGGCCGGATTGGATTTGTCCTGCTTTTTGTGGACAGGACATTCCTGGGCAATTTTCCACATTGTCGGGTGGATGCCAGTGTTGTAGCTGTACTGGAACAGCTTGGCTAGAGGTGCAGCTCGTTCTGGATCACAAGTCTTCAGCACTACAGCTGGGATGTTGTCGGGGCCCATAGCCTTTGCTGTATCCAGTGCACTCAGCCGTTTCTTGATATCACGTGGAGTGAATTGAATTGGCTGAAGACTGGCTTCTGTGATGGTGGGGATATCGGGAGGAGGCCGAGATAGAGCATCCACTCGGCACTTCTGGCTGAAGATGGTTGCATTTATATTCATAAGATCTTAAAAGCAGCACCTCAAGTAGGTAACGGATAAAGCCATTAAAAAAGCTAACAGAATACTGGGTTTTATAGAATATAAAAGATGTAATGGTAAATCTGTATAAAATGTTAGTGAGACCATTATTGCTGTGTGCAGTTTTGAGCTCTGCACTCCAGAATGTTGAGGCAATAGAGAGGATAGTGTAGATTCACTAGATTGCTGCACAGTCTGAGGAAATACAAATAAGAAGAAAAACTTGAAATATTGGGACTGTTAATGTTAGAAAAGAGAAGTTGATAGGGGTGTTTAAAAATATGAAGGAATGGGGCAGTGAAACAGACTGATCCCAGTAATTGAGTCTGGAATGAGGTGAAATAGATGTGATTAAATGTAAGAGATTTAGGACAGATAGCAGGAGAATTTTAAAAAAAATTTACACAGAGGGCTGTGAGCCTGTGGCACTACCAGAGTTGGTGATTGATGCAGAGGCCATGTCAACATTTAAGAATAGGTTAGATAGGTGGTTGAAGAAAAGGGAATAAATGGATACGTGAACAGGATGGGCACATGGGATTGGGACTATTGTTCCTATGGAGGGTAAACACCAATTGACCGATTGGCAGAGTGTCCTGTTTCCATGTTGTAATTTCTATGTAAGTGAGTTGAGGTCAATTCTACTGTGACCAGATATGATGGTGGAACCCTAATCTCCCAGTCTGTGAATGAACTGTTGAATTTTGACTCAAACCAGAAGTTTGGAGCTATCCTAGTTCATTCTGCTATTGAGAGCAGATTCATACGGTCTCAACGGTTTTACACTTGAGAGTTGAATATTGCAGCTGATAAAAGTACAACTTAGTGTTGCCAGCAGGTCCTCAGTTCAAAATTGTAAGTTAATACAGATGCTACAATTCTAAGCCACACATAAACATAACTTCATTACTCTGAAACACTTCAGTTAGCCAGTTGTTCTCGCGCAAGCAAAGTTCTAGCACAGAAATTGTGTTACCATAACGGAGTTTTTAAAAAAAAAGTGTATCCTATATGAAAACAGATATAGCTTTCTGCTTAGCAGGGCTCAGTGCGAAAATAAATATTTTATAATGGGTTCAATTTCTGAAATGAGGTTGCCTGTAAAGTGGAGCAAGGGGATGAGGAAGAGGTGTGTTCAGATCCAATGCCCCTGCTCTTTGGGCACTGTGCATAAAGTGTGACCGGCAACTTTTTAGAAAACCAAATCGCATTTGTGCATTTAAGAGCACTAATCATTTTCAAGGGATGTTATCAGATCCAATTAAAGAGAGGACATGATAGATAATACTTCCAACGAGGTTTATGAGACTGACTGTCAAGGTAATTTGTAAGTTAGAACCACCTCACAAGTAGAGATGCTCATAACAGCTGTTTTATTTTAAACACTTTTAAACCAGGACAAAGCAGCCCACTTGATTGGTACCCCATCCACCACCCTAAACATTCACTCCCTTCACCACCAGCGCATTGTGGCTGCAGTGTGTACCATCCACAGAATGCACTGCAGCAACTCGCCAAGGCTTCTTCGACAGCACCTCCCAAACCCGCGACCTCTACCACCTAGAAGGACAAGGGCAGCAGGCACATGGGAACAACACCACCTGCACGTTCCCCTCCAAGTCACACAGACTTGGAAATATATCGCCGTTCCTTCATCGTCGCTTGGTAAAAATCCTGGAACTCCCTTCCTAACAGCACTGTGGGAGAACCTTCACCACACGGACTGCAGCGGTTCAAGAAGGCGGCTCACCGCCACCTTCTCAAGGGCAATTAGGGATGGGCAATAAATGCTGGCCTCGCCAGCGACGCCCACATCCCATGAACGAATTAAAAAAAAACACTCTGTAGGTTTTCAGTTGAAGACAAATTAGTTTTAGTAAGTTTCTTCTAGGTTTTGTAACCCAAGCTACACTGCCAAAGTGTTCTAAACAGTGGCTAATACGGTGCAGAAACCTCTTTCAGATAATTTGATTATATCGAGTTAATTTTATTCCCTGGGTTTTATATTTGGGAAGGGGCTGCAGAACTGTAAGAGAAAAAGAGCAAGTTATAAGCCTGAATGTATCTCATTAACATCAATCCCAACATTGTGAAAAATACAATGAATCAGATTGGAACCTGTATCAGACAGCTGAAGTCAGCCCCAAAGGTTTGAGCAGATTTCCTTGTACCGCAAAGTACCAACTCGACTGAGGCCACCAAATACTCTTGAAAAAAATCAGACACCGAGCACAAAAAATGGATTCTACAGCAGCATGAACGTGGTCCTACCGGTCTGTGGCTGTATGACACATGGCTGCTCTCCTGCCAGTTGTTTGAGCCGTTTAGCATGGACCTTGCCTTGATAATGGGATAGAGCAACTATGGGGGACGTGAAAACCATATTGCAGAGGGTGCAAAATTTATTCTTGTCCACTTCTCCTGTTCCAGCATCCTGCAAACAACCATCAGGTACAATCTCAGTCCATCATCTGTAAACATACTAGCGGCTCCATTAAAATCTTTATTATTTGCCCTTTAGAGAAATAGCCTACAATCACGCCTGGATCTTGATAATTAGCCTTTCACCACAAACCCACTGTTCTTGGCGTACCTAGACTGGATATCAAACTGAGAAAAATTGTGTCATATGATTTTATACACTGACTTTAAAATTTGGCCAATTCCTATAGAGCAGGGGTGTCCAAACATTTGTATTCATGGGCAACAAAGGTACATTTGTTGGAGTTTAAGCCGGTGTTATCCTCTTGTGTGTTCACAAGCCTGAGGTTCCTCTCCTTCATTGTGAAAGACAAGAAATACGTGAGCTGGTCAGTGCCGATGCGAAAAACCTCAGCCATAATGTTTATATTAACTTTATATTAATTTGCTTGTATCTCAAGTTGCCAATACCAACAAATCTTGGTGTTCTGATGTAGAATTGATCCACCAATGAGAACAGCCCTTTACAAAACTCCAGGCAAACCAGAATGTAAGGAACATAATTACAAATTGAACAGTTATTTGTGCTTCATGGACTGGATTGGCAATGATCAAGGGCCAGATGTGGCCCACATACTGTAGTTTGAACACTGTACTGTAGAGCAGTCTACATCTTTTTTTTATGAAGATAGATAAGCATACAAGTAAGCACCTTACAATTTCTCTCAGAAATGTCCCAAAGTGCTTTATGTACAATGAATCATAGGGCAGTGACTCATGTAAGCCAACGTGGCATCCATTTTGTGCACACCAAGATCCTAGAAACAGCAACGCGATGAATGATTAGTAAATGTGTTTTTGGTAGAGGGAGTAATGTTGGCCAGGACACCAGCAGAAGATGTTGCTCTTGGGCAATATAAACTAAATGGTACAATTTTAAATGGGCTACAGAAACAGAGAGGCCTGAGGGTTTACGTAAACAAATCTTTGAAGGTGGCAGGACAAGTTGAGAAGGCTGTTAAAAAAGCATATGGGACCCTTGGCTTTATTAATAGAGCCTTAGCGTAGAAAAGCAAGGAAGTTATGCTAAACCTTTTTCAAACATCGGGTAGGCCTCAGCTGGAGTATTATATCCAATTCTGGGCACCACACTTTAGGAAGGATGTCAAGGCCTTGGAGAGGGTGCAGAGGAGATTTACGAGAATGGGACCAGGGATGAGGGACTTCAGTTATGTGGAAAGAATAGGGAAGCTGGCATTGTTTTCCTTAGAGCAGAGAAGGTTAAGAGGAGATTTAATAGAGGTGTTCAAAATTATGAGGGGTTTTAATAGAGTAAATAGGGAAAAACTGTTTCCACTGGCAGGAGGGTTGGTAACCAGAGGACACAGATTTAAGGCGATTGACAAAAGAGCTAGAGGTGAGATGAGGAGAATTTTTTTAAGCAGCGAGTTGTTATGATCTGGAATACACTGCCTGAAAGGGTGGTGGAAGCAGATTCAACAGTAACTTTCAAAGGGAATTGGATAAATACTTCAAGGGGAAAAAATTACATGGCTTTGGGGAAAGAGCAGGGGAGTGGGACTAATTGGATAGGTCTTTCAAAGAGCCGAATGGCCTCCTTCTGTGCTGTATGATTCTATGATTCTCTACTTTTATATTTATTCTCTATTTTATTTTATTAAAATTTGGGATGTTTTACTACGTTGGAGGCACCATATAAATGCAAGTTGTTGTTGTTGTTTGAACTGGGTGCAGCGATGTGGAAAAATCACAGCATGTAACACCGCCTCATTTCAACATCAAGGAACGCCATCGGCTGTCTGTGCAAATATACAACTGTGAGGAATCATATTCAAAACTAGCCCGTGAAAAAAAATAACATGCAGCTTGTTTTAAGAGATCAAAGTTTTGTGCTGAGCTTCCTGGCACAGACTGGCTGTGATAATGGCAGCTATTCAAAAGTGCATCGCATAAAGGAGGCACCCCCAACATGGTGCAAAAAAGAAATCAATATGAGACGATGAACTTATGCAAAACTTGGCAAGAAATGGCTTACCCTTGATAATGCAGCACTTTTTACTTGCAAGTAATCAATTGTTTTTTTTAAACTTGCTCATAAAGTTATTAACCCTTAACTTTCCTAATTTAAAAAAAAATTCTTCACCAACAGAAAATTCCTCCCTGAAGTTGGCTTGTGCAGTGACAATTGGAGATCTTTTAAGGACACAGATCAGAGCTGTGTCTCTCCCTCAAACCCTTCCCCCTCCCCTTTTTGTTTGCCCTGGCACCTGAACCATAGAGTTACCTTAATCTTGTTATTGGTAGTACTTTAATAAGATTCTGTATTGAAACACACAGAACTGATAAAGAGCTTGATTAATTCCAACCACTGGCAGATGTTCTATAGAAACCAACCAGAATACTCAATCCCTGCTCTATGCCAAGTGGTGAGAACAAAACACTACAAATAACAGAACCTATTCCAAAATCATTGTCCATTACAGCACTACACAATGGCAGAATAAGGTACCACACCAACATAACTAAACTGTTGGTTTCCAAGGGAAATTTTCAGCTGGTCCAGTTAATCACAGCACAACTTGGACCAATGGAATTTTTGACCATCTCAGTACAGGAAGTGTCTCCAATGGTAACTTACTATCCAACACTTATGACAACACACCGAAATTAGGAAAATACGGCTCATGAGCTGGTCTTCAAAAAGTGGACGGTGTGTTGATAGGTTAACATCAGTAAAACGTGACCATTATAGTAAATACTTGTCCAGCTCAACTGCAATTTTAATTCTGGGCAGGTTTCCCTCGATGTAAAAATACCCACCTGAAAACCGACAGCAACATTCTCTGTTTTGATTTTTTTGGATGGTGCTCCTTCTTCTTTATGCATTTGAAAGTAAAACCGCACCTTGTTGGCATGTTTTTTGCTCTTTAAAACAAAAAGCACAGAGAGCGAACTTAAAATTATTTTCAATTAACTTTAGCCACAAAGAGGCATTCATGAAGTAAGGGGCAGCAGTGAGGTGGGGAGAAGAGGGAAGCGAAGGGAGGAAGGCTGCAATAGGATAACGTGGACTTTAACTGCTATTTTACCTGTTAATTGATCGCTCAAGGCATACATTGCATGACAGGAAGGGGGCATTTTTACAACACTACAACAGAAGTATGCTTCATGAGTTCACGTTGAAAAAGAAACCTTTTTTCAATAAGATAGCACCTGAATTACACAGTATATATGCAGAAAATAAATGATGGTTGAGCACTTGTCTGTAACACACAGACGACATTTGAAGAACTCCAAATTATAAGAGCAAAGCTGGAATTATTGGCACATCCATTTAAACTGAGAGCTTCAGATGACTGGGAAGGTATTTTACACGATAAGACTGATTATAATGGGGATCTTAAAAAGTTACTTGAACTTTTCAAGAATTATGTCAAGGCCTTGGAGATGGTGCAGAAGATTTATTAGAATTGTACCAGGGATGTGGGACTTCAGTTATGTAGAGAGACTGGAGAAGCTGGGGTTCTCCTTACAGCAGAGAAGGTTAAGGGGAGATTTAATAGAGGCAGTCAAAATCATGAAGGGTTTTGACAGAGTGGAGAAGGAGAAACTGTTCCAACTGGCAGATGTGTCAGTAACCAGAGGACACAGATTTAAGGCAATTGGCAAAAGAACCAGAGATGAGATGAGGAGAATTTTTTTTATGCTGCGAGTTACTATGATCTGGAATGCACTGCCTGAAAGGGTGGTGGAAGTGGATTCAATAGCAACTTTCAAAAGGGAATTGGATAAATACTTGAGGGGGAGAAAATTTGCAGGGCTATGGGGAAACAGCAGAGTGGAACTAATTGGATAGCTTTTACCAAAGACCTGGCATAGGCAAGGTGGGCCAAATGGCCTCCTTCTGTGCTGTAAGATTCTATTAGCTGTCAGTGTTCTATGGAAACAAAAAAATAAAAATTGCACTTGAGGAAATACATTGTTTGTACATATTTATTATTCAAAACCTGCGAGCTACCTCATAATGTGTGGTCCTTTGGACTTCTGAGATCAACATGGCACAGCAAACCTTGCAGTAATTATCCATGAAAAGTTCATTGTCATTGTGACCTCCCATTTTGTCTGAAAAGAAGCATTCAAAACATCAACGGTGGCATTGTGAAACCAATACAACTCTATCCGCATACAGTTCACTCCGGGCAATTCAAAATAATTTCTCTGAATTTAAAAAAAAATGTAATTATCCAATAATTTGAGTTAAGCAATGCAAATAACACCGCAAAGTGGGAATTTTGTTTAAAAAAAAAGACTTTGAATTAGGAGCAGACTGTTATCTGGAAACTGCTCAGCTCAGAGGCACTGCAGCACTGTCACAAATTATTGACCTGACGAGAATTTTTTTTGGTTCAATATAGGAACAGATTTCATACAAAATCAGTGTGGCGGCTTCTAAAGCGATCTACGGCTCACTAAGGTTTAGGAGTGCAATGCGAGAGATTAAAGCTTTTTATTTTGTGTTCATCAGGCAGTGAGTATTGTACAGAAATAAGGACAGAAAGTGCCGGAAATGCACGGCAGGTCAGTCAGTGTCAGGTGAAAGATGAACATTTCAGGTGGAACTCCATCTCAACTCTCGTCAGGTCTGATGAAATGTCCCACTTGTGATTCTACTTCAGATGCAGAATAGTCTTGCTGTGCATTTCAAGCATTTACGGCTTTTATTTCAGATTTCAAGCACTGTGCTGTTTCTTGTTTTTATTTTTACACATAAAGTGTACAGTTTTCTTTCGGTAATTAGAAACTGAATAAAATAGCCTGTAATTCCTCCTACTTCTCCACATTTGTGTTTGTGTAAAATTTGTTGGATGTTCCCCATCTTGCTCATTTCTAATAGTCTGTGGTGTAGTTCTTGCCAGATACAAAAGAAAGTTTTGGTTTGCTATTATCCTGAACCAGGGGTGCCTGGCTCAGCACCATGTGCTAAATGAACAACAGCTAACAGAGAGTAACATTACGAGAATTCCAGTCACAGGGCTCAGATTACACTGTTTTCATGATTTATAAAGATCACCTGAATCCCAGGTTTAGGTTATATCACTTAATCCATGTTTCATTACGCAATACGTTTATGGAGAAAGTATATTTAAAATGCATTACTAGCTACTGACCACTAACGTTCTGCAGTGTATCACTCACAGGAGGAATAACACATTGATTGTGAAGCAATGACTGAAGATCACAATACACGATTTAAAGAAGAGTATTTCTAGGTTGGGTTTTTTTCAGTGGTTATCCATTATGTAGTTATATAGTACGAACTATGTTTGCTGTTGTTGAACTTACATTGATCAGGATATACTGATGTCTCAGAGTCAGGGTGGGGCCACAAACACACATGTATAAAATTTCCCTAAAGCTGTACTATTCCCCTGTATCATCTAATAAAATGAATCCTAATATTAACCCTGGCTCAATGTGTCAGTTTGGCTCAGTTGGTAGCATTCTCACCTCGGAGACAGAAGGTTGTGGGTTCAAGCCCCGTTCCCATTGAGCACAAAACCTAGGAAGACACTTCCGTGCTGCATTTTCACTGCGCTGTCCTATCTATGAGACAGTAAATTGAGACTGTCTGTTAAACATAGAAACATAGAAAATAGGAGCAAGAGTAGGCCATTTGGCCCTGCTCCGCCATTCAAAATGAGCATAGCTGATCGTCTAACTCAGTACCCTGTTCCCGCTTTTTCGCCATATCCCTTGACTCCTTTAGCATTAAGAAATATATCTATCTCCTTCTTGAATACATCTGTTCTGGTGGATGTTAAAGATCCCATGGTACTACTCAAAGAAGAGCAGAGGAGTTCTCCCAGTGTGTTGGCCAACATTCCTCTCTCAACCAAAAAAACATTTCATTGCTGTTTGTGGGTCTTGCTGTGTGCAAAATGGCTGTGGCAATTGCCAAAATAAAATCAGTGACTGTAAATCAATATTACTAATTGTATGAAGAACTAATTGTAATAAGGTGCTATATAGATGCAAGTTCTTTTTTAACCAACTAATGTACAAGCGCAAACTAACCATCCTCTGCTGCCATCTATGTCACTATGCCAATAAAAGACAACAAAACTAGAAAAAAATTAAGAAACTATTGTTGCATATCATAACGAACACAATGTTCCCATTCAAAGTTCACACTCACGGTTTGTGGTATCCACCTCAACCCCTCAAATGTCTCACTGTCCTGTAACACACTGAATATTCCATAAACCTTTTATGGTTATGGAGTATATTCAATATTTACCTGATGACCCATGAACACAAAGACTCTTACAGATCATCATAGACCATTTTCTAAACCAGATAAATATTAGTCTAAAAACATTATTGCATGCATTTTGTTTATATATATATATATATATATATATATGCGCATGCATTATAGTGATATATAACAAGATGGAGTATGAGTGAGCTGAGATGACCAATTTGATTTGGAGTTCATTTAAAATAAATGATTTGCTTTGTGTGGTTGAAATTTAAAACAAGGTCAGAACAGGGGTAAGTTCTGGGCTGCGGCTGCTGTGGTCATTCTTAAGCTCTGTCCTTACCTTGGGGATAGATGGAGGCAGTAGACTCTGCACCTTCCCTCACTGTAGCCTCTTCCTGTAGTTCCACAGGGATGCCCTTTTAATAGAAGGCCTGCAGTCGCCATGCTCTAGAAGCATCAATTACTCTTTAATGGCCGAATGGGCCATGAACCAGTGGGGATAGTGAGCAGGATTGCGCAACAGACGGGGAGAGAAAGACGAGTGGGAAGGGGGTGGAGAATCAGAGGCACCAGAGAATGGGCTGAATAGTCGACCAACGGGGAAGGGAACAATAATGGCTGTGAACAGAGGGGGAGGGGTGGGGCCCAAGCTGACACCTGATGCTTTGCCCTTCACAGCAATTTCAAAAAATGACGCAGCAGGTCGGGTTAGCCACTGCTCTCAGTTAAATTTGTAAAGAGGAAAATAAAAGTAAAAAATAAAAAGCTACAATAAAATAACAAATATAAGTAAACAAGGTTTTTTTTTACCAAGGTGGAGGATAAGACACTATCAGAGAGCTCTGCGAAGCCAACCTACGGCCAGAGCATAGAACTGCATGGAGACTGAAAGGAGTTGTTTTTTAAACCATGTGTGATATAACATTAGCTAACACTTAATATTGGAAAGCCCTATCAGAGCACCACCTTCAGGCATAACAATTGTAAACAATTTTACAACACCAAGTTATAGTCCAGCAATTTTATTTTAAATTCACAAGCTTTCGGAGGCTACCTCCTTCCTCAGGTGAACGATGTGGAAATGAAATCCTCGAAATGAAATCGCATTTATAATTCACAGAACAATGCTTGGTGATTACAGACAGTTTTTTCAACTGCCCGTTGCCAAGGCAATCAGTGTGCAGACAGACAGGTGTTACCTGCAAGTTCTCAGAATATACAAATCACCAAAAAAAACAACAAACAAAAAAAAGAGATAGAGAGGTAGAAACATAGAAAAGACAGCAACTGACCCGTTATATTAAAAACAGATAACATTTGTTCGCTGGTGGGGTAACGTGTAGCGTGACATGAACCCAAGATCCCGGTTGAGGCCGTCCTCATGGGTGCGGAACTTGGCTATCAATTTCTGCTCGACGATTTTGCGTTGTCGTGTGTCTCGAAGGCCGCCTTGGAGTACGCTTACCCGAAGGTCGGTGGCTGAATGTCCTTGACTGCTGAAGTGTTCCCCGACTGGGAGGGAACCCTCCTGTTTGGCGATTGTTGCGCGGTGTCCGTTCATCCGTTGTCGCAGCGTCTGCATGGTCTCGCCAATGTACCATGCTCTGGGGCATCCTTTCCTGCAACGTATGAGGTAGACAACGTTGGCCGAGTCACAGGAGTATGAACCATGCACCTGGTGGGTGGTGTCCTCTCGTGTGATGGTGGTATCTGTGTCGATGATCTGGCATGTCTTGCAGAGGTTACCGTGGCAGGGTTGTGTGGCGTCGTGGACGCTGTTCTCTTGAAAGCTAGGTAATTTGCTGCGAACGATGGTCTGTTTGAGGTTGGGTGGCTGTTTAAAGGCGAGTAGTGGAGGTGTGGGGATGGCCATAGCGAGGTGTTCGTCGTCATTGATGACATGTTGAAGGCTGCGGAGAACATGGCGTAGTTTCTCCGCTCCGGGGAAGTACTGGACGACAAAGGACTCTGTTGGTTGCGTCCCGTGTTAGTCTCCTGAGGAGGTCTATGCGATTTTTTGCTGTGGCCCGTCGGAACTGTCGATCGATGAGTCAAGCATCATATCCCGTTCTTACGAGGGCGTCTTTCAGCGTCTGTAGGTGTCCATCGCGTTCCTCCTCGTCTGAGCAGACCCTGTGTATTCGCAGGGCCTGTCCATAGGGGATGGCCTCTTTGACGTGGTTAGGGTGGAAGCTGGAAAAGTGGAGCATCGTGAAGTTGTCCGTGACCTTCAACATGTCATCAATGACGACGAACACCTCGCTATGGCCATCCCCACACCTCCACTACTCGCCTTTAAACAGCCACCCAACCTCAAACAGACCATCGTTCGCAGCAAATTACCTAGCTTTCAAGAGAACAGCGTCCACGACACCACACAACCCTGCCACGGTAACCTCTGCAAGACATGCCAGATCATCGACACAGATACCACCATCACACGAGAGGACACCACCCACCAGGTGCATGGTTCATACTCCTGTGACTCGGCCAACGTTGTCTACCTCATACGTTGCAGGAAAGGATGCCCCAGAGCATGGTACGTTGGCGAGACCATGCAGACGCTGCGACAACGGATGAACGGACACCGCGCAACAATCGCCAAACAGGAGGGTTCCCTCCCAGTCGGGGAACACTTCAGCAGTCATGGACATTCATCCACCGACCTTCGGGTAAGCGTACTCCAAGGCGGCCTTCGAGACACACGACAACGCAAAATCGTCGAGCAGAAATTGATAGCCAAGTTCCGCACCCATGAGGACGGCCTCAACCGGGATCTTGGGTTCATGTCACGCTACACATTACCCCACCAGCGAACAAATGTTATCTGTTTTTAATATAACGGGTCAGTTGCTGTCTTTTCTATGTTTCTACCTCTCTATCTCTGTTTTTTTTGTTTGTTGTTTTTTTTGGTGATTTGTATATTCTGAGAACTTGCAGGTAACACCTGTCCGTCTGCACACTGATTGCCTTGGCAACGGGCAGTTGAAAAAACTGTCTGTAATCACCAAGCATTGTTCTGTGAATTATAAATGCGATTTCATTTCGAGGATTTCATTTCCACATCGTTCACCTGAGGAAGGAGGTAGCCTCCGAAAGCTTGTGAATTTAAAATAAAATTGCTGGACTATAACTTGGTGTTGTAAAATTGTTTACAATTGTCAACCCCAGTCCATCACCGGCATCTCCACTTCAGGCATAACAGGTATTGCATGGAATACATTGTTCTACCTACTGATTTGAATATACTGTATTATGGATCTGTTTGAGTTCACCCAGTGCAATTGAATCTTTTAAGGGAAAAGTGGACGAATATTTGAATTAGAGAAATATCCAGGGCTGTGGGAATAGCAGGGCAGTGGATTTAGTTTTTGATTGCTTTAACAGTCTTAATGACTCAACAGTCGTTTAAATGTTTCGCTAAGAATCGACTACATTGGTTGTGATTGGTATTTCTTTTAAAGAGGTATATTTTTCCAAAAAGTTTTCTGGTAATAATCTCTATTTCAACACTTCAAGACAGCTAACAATTTACAATGCATCTAAAAGAATGTCTGCCCGATCTGGCATCTCCTGGGTTGTCTTTTGTACTGGACACATTTCATGGCTGAAAGTACTCTGGGCAGTGGAACATGCTTTGCTGCTACAATAACCTCTACAATCATACACACACCTTCTTTCAGGTCATGCAAACCAAATGGTGCAGTGTTGAACCATCCTTTCACCAATGTTTTCATTAGCAGCCTCTAATATAACTGTGTCCTGCCCTGCTCTAAACTGCAAACTTCAGTGGCACTAACAGGAGCGATGCAATGCCAACCTCTGCATTCACTGATTGGCACACCTGCTAAAGAATAAGTACTCACTGAAATGCCACTTCATGATTGGATAGATGAACTGTCAATCGTGGGGCAGGACAAACATCAGGTTGGAATGATGCAGAAAGGGAGGTGCAACCTTAACATGAGCACATTTTATTTTAACCCACATTTCTCTGCCGCAGTCACTTACCCACCTTTCAGTTCCTCTATTCGAGTCCTACTGTTTGTTTCTAGAAAATGTGACACATGAACATCTTTTACTGTTACCAACAAGCAACGTGCAACAAACATGCCGGTGTTTTTAGAAACTCAGAAGTGAGTATACTCTTGTAAATGAAAATTAAAAGTGAGACTATGGCATATGCCTGGGTCTCCTGAGTCTGGGTGCAATAATCTGACAGCTCTTATCTCACTGGGTGCTACACTGCCAACCAACTGCAAAGCATAGTGACCTCTTGTGAAAGAAACAGGAAGTACGTAAACCATTTAACTACAGAGAACTGTATAGTATATTGTCTTCAAATTCAGACAATGTAATTAGAATTTTTGGATGTAGAACCCCACAACAGTGAGTTAACATGTGCAAGCTCACGGTATTTGGTGAAGAAAGACTTCAACAAAAGAAATTATCATTTTCAAATTTATTAAACAAATATACTGGAAGTTAAGAAATGTTCTATGGTTATCTTTTCTCTAACTCTACAATATTCCATGTTCAAAATTTCCAGGTCATTGCTGCAGGTGTTATTTGACAGAAAAATAACGGGCAACTGTGAAAGCTTAAAATGGGTGTTCAAAATAATAGGATTAAGTCTTTATCACTAATCGTTGGAAGTACACAAGGAGTCTGGCAGCATCTGAAAAAAGATTGGTTAACACTTTGGGAGGAGATTCTTTGTCAGACTCTCTATTCAAAATGCTTTTTTTTCTCTTTTCAGATGCTGATAGATTTGCCATGTAATTCCAATATATTCTCTTTTTGAAGTTTGCGTTGTTGTGACCTGTTAAGACTTAAATCTGTATCCCCTGCACTTAGCTACAGAGAAAGATGGCAATAAGCAGCACAGTCCGTTATCAATCTCTTAATGAGTGGAGGTTGTATCCTGCACGTTGCAAGTTGACTAGTTCTGAATCTGGCTGCGATCTAACCTCACACGTGCAGCATAACCTGCTGGAATCGCAGGTGCTGAATTGATGTTGGCATAAAGTTGATTCAATTAGGGAAGATTTTACACTTGTTCCAATTCAAACATGGGCTGAATGCATCTGATTGAATTGGGGCAGCTTCGATAACCCACTCAGCATTTCTACACACTAAGCTCAATTACAGCACCAGCCTTTTGTGGTAACTGAGCTGTTAAAAAATATAACCTGTGACTAAGATCAGGGATGGAAGAGACCTACAAGGATGGTGGAAGCAGATTCTATAGTAACTTTCAAAAGGGAATTGGATACATATTGAAAAAGGAAAAATTTGCAGGACTATGGGGAAAGATCAGGGGATTGGGTCTAATAGGATAGCTCTTTCAAAGAGCCACGCAGGCACGATGGGCTGAATGGCCTCCTTCTGTGCTGTATGATTCTATACAACTTAGGACGCTGCTGGTTAAATAAAAAGAGCTGGCAAGCCACTAACTTAAAATGTATACTTGAGGTCTAGGAAAGTAACATCTGGCTGAAAAAAGGCTGAATGTACTTTCAGGTTTTGGACTCGCCTTGTTCCAGAGTTGCATTCAATCCTCCTGATTTTTTACCCCCCTCCCCCACCTCCTTTCAAAGACACAACTCATGCTGGTGCATGGATTCATAAGCAGTGTCAGCCTTTTGGCGCATTGCCCAAGTGGCCATTCCACGTGTTTACCAAGATGGCGAGTGTTGGCAGCCTACTCAGCCTGATTCTATTCTCATCCGATGTCCGCACACACGCATTTTCCAGCACGGATCACTTGATAGCAAACAGGAGCCAGAACCCAGGCTGATTGTTCCTTCCCTCGTCCAGGAGCACTAACGCCTATTGTGTAGCACCCTAAACTGTTGCCTCTGCCTACACCCGCTAAATGTGCACAGGCTTGGGGGTCAAACCTTCTGGTCTATATCGTTTAGAACTATATCATCAGTGTCTTTATCTACTTGGGCATCAGGAGAGCTAGGTCAGTTTAATTAGAGCGGAACTCTGTCAGACTACCTACAATTTATTTAAAAATTATTTAACTTACAAAAACATTATTTCCTTTTTTTTTTACTAGTTATGTATTTTGCTCATTACTAAAATGGCCTCCAATCTATGGCTACTAAAAGACTCGCATTCATATAGCACCTTGCCATGTCCATCGGAAACATCTCAAATTTTTAACATACAATGTCCAATCTGAAGAATGGCACCTACAAAAATCTAGGAGTTCTTCGCTCCTGCACCGCAGTGTCAGTCCAGATCATGTGCTCAAGCCTTGAAGTGGGATTGAACCCACAACCTTCTGACCCAAAAGTCAGAGTGCTACCAACTGAGCCAAACCAAATTCCACTCTCACAAAATCAAAATACTGCAGATACTGGAAATCTGAAATAAAAACAGAAAATGCTGGAAACACTCAGCAGGTCTGGCAGCATCTCTGGAGAGAGAAACAGAGTTAACGTTTCAGGTCGATGATCTTTTGTCAGAACTTTCACACTCTCCTGTATTGCACTGTTTGGATCATATTCAAAGTACACAGCTTAACCCTTTTGGCTCATTAAGATTATCAACTTCTCCATATAGATGCAAAAATATCAAATATTAGAAATCAACTTTGTACACCAATGTGATTATGCAGTCAAATATGCAGTGATGATTCTACTACAAATGCGTCTTGGATGTTTGTGACAATAGTTTTTGTTTTGATATTACGAATCATTTTTGGCACTTATATGCTTATTGTGGGATTTCCAACTGTTCCTTACAAATGATTGCTTTAGACCTATTTTGGATGTCAGATATCTTCGTTTATATTCATAATACATCGACCATTATACAAAATGGCACAATAATCACCTTTACCAAAAGCATTACTGTGTCCTTATAAGACTTACATCTGCTCACACTAAGGAACATTGACCTTGAAACATAAATCTACATTATATAGCCAATTCAAAAGACATTCTGTTTAGATAGTTCTTGTATTTGTTAGCAATGTGCATCTGAACATCTGGTGTTACTAATAGTGGTTTATTGATGCATGGTACAAAGAAAAAGAGGACACACACACAGTACTATACAAAGAACAGGTAATTACTGCAGATGATAAAGTGATAGAGCTCTCATTATATGAGCAACGTAACCAAAAGGTCAAATTATGAAATAATGACAAATAAGGCATGACAGCCATTTGTGCAGGAAACTAATAATCTTCCTATTTTCTGTTAGTCCCCCATAATGATATGTCAGCTAATAGCCTTCCCCTGAAACCCAGAATATTTAAAGCACTTGGTGCACTTTCTTCACTCCCAACAACAGCCAAAGATGAGAAAAGACCATTCAGCCCATCGCTCTAGTATCCTGGTGCATTTTGAACTTTCCAACATCAATTTTTTTTCTTGGTGAATTTTTCTGCTCACCTCTATGAGAGATGTTGTTATGAAAAAAAACAAACTGAACACTTTCTCATTTTCAGCGGAATCTAAGGGAGGGCTGAGAAAGAAAATGGGCTGGAATTTTCTGAAAACTTGCGCCATAGTAATGGTACATTGGCGCTGTACGTCATCATTAAAGCAAAGAAGGTCCAGGAAAGTATGGCGTTTACGCTAGTTTTTACTCCATTCCAAAATTTCTTGGGCCATTTGCTCAGCTCCTCCATTACCTTCGCCCAAACAGTGAGCCGTTAATTATCATAGCTCCACCCCCCCCCCAATAAAATCAATGATGATCGCAAATTTCCTGAAATAATTCTCGTTTTACAAACGTACGAAAATGATGGGCAGGAAAAGACCAGCTGACTCATCAAGACTGCTCCACACTCATGATGGCAGGAGCATCATGATGAGACACTTCCTCCCCTTCTATTCCTTCCTCCCTCATATTCATATCTACCTTCCCCTTAAATGCATCTATGCTATTTGCCTCAACTACTCCTTGTGGTAGCACGTTCCACTTTCTTACCACTCTTTGGGTAAAGAAGTTTCTCCTGAATTCCCTATTAGATTTATTAGCAACTATTTTATATTTATGACCTCTAGTTTTGGACTCTCCCACAAGTGGAAACATTTTCTCTACGTCTACCCTATCAAGCCCTTTCATTATCTTAAAAACCTCTATCAGGTCACCCCTCAGCCTTCTCTTTTCTAGAGAAAAGAGCCCCAGCCAGTTCAGCCTTTCCTGATAATTATATCCTCTCAGTTCTGGTATGATCCTAGTGAATCTTTTTTGCATCTTCTCCAATGCCTCTATATCCTTTCTATGATATGGAGACTAGGACCATGCACAGTGGTCTAACAAGTTTAACATAACTTCTCTGCTTTTCAATTCTATCCCTCTAGAAATGAACCACAGTGCTTGATTTGCCTTTTTTATGGACTTATTAACCTGAGTTGCTACTTTTAGTGATTTGTGATCTGTACCCCCAGATCCCTTTGCTCCTCTATCCTATTTACACTCTTATTATCCAAGCAGTATGTGGCCTCCTTATTCTTCCTACCAAAATGCACCACCTCACATTTAGCTATATTGATAGATATTGTCTGCATATAGTGCCTAAAAACTAAGTTACTGTGACAAACTATTTATTGTATATCTGGTTTACAAAGCAAAGACTGCTTTGTTCCAATTTATGGAACTAACCTGAAACTTACAGTGCAACACAAAAATAAATTCCACTGAAATCCAGCAATTATTAAGCAGAATGGGGGTACTGGTTCTTCCGATTAAGTTCTTTGAATTGAGTTCCACCCTGATCTACAATGAATGCTAGATATATTTAATTTAGAGACACACTAAAGATGCAGGACTGCTACCGAATGGGGTCCTGAAGAAAACCATGCGAAAGTTTTTCGACGATCCGATATGAGTTGTGCCATTTGTAGCTTTATCGCTGAGAAGGAAGAGCCCGTTTTGTGCTTGTCAGACAGCATCGGAGCTGTCAATGAACTGAGATCAGCCAAACAATCATCACAGTTGCTACTTATGATACGTGACGAGCTTTTTTTCTCCCCCTGTTTGGGCACAGCCTTACAATTGCTTTTTTAGCAATCGTTTGCTTCAGCGAGCGCCCCCTTTTCCAACAGGAGCAGCCATCTGTTGAGTGAGTAGCACCTTAAAGGTCAGTGATCGGTTTCGTAAGGGAAAAGGAGAATAAACACTGGGGACATTTACTTTGCTGAAATCTCGACGCAGTCTGAAACGCGTTTTCTTTCTATGCCTCCTTTTTGTCAACGCTACATTTTCAATAAAATAATCCTGGCGGCAGTTGGGATTATAAAACTCTTCTTCCTTCCTGCTGCGGCCGTGAGCTGAAAGAACAAAAAAAACGCGCACTAACGGTCCAGAATTTGCAGGGAAAATAACGGCGAGTTTAACGTGCATGCCGTTATTGGTGTACAAATAACCCAGCAATTTGTGGTGAGGAAGAGACGTAATAAACTGGATAGCCAGGTGGCGAAAGATAGAATACTACAGCCTGGTCTTCAGTTGCTTCCAAGCTTTTATTCACACAACGCAACATTACACTCACACCATACCCTAGATCAGCTCTCTTATAAATGGACATAAGAGAGTTCCCAATTGATACCCACCACCTGAATACAATTAACACTAATTGATGTAAATCACATGGATACAATTAACAAGAGATACCCCATGAGTTGCAAACTGCCGCAAATTGCTGGACGATTTGTGCCATTCCATCGTTAGCCTCGCGAAAACGGCAGCTCGCCCTCAACCTCCCTGTGAGTTTCAAGAAATTGCTGCATAAAATGAATTAATCTTACCGCAGAAAGGTAGGGCTGATACTTAACGAGGCAAGGACCCTTTTAATGACGAGATTTATGTTCGTGCAATGCCAATCAACCTCTCCGGCCTAGAAAGGGAACAATTGAAACTGTGGAGTCTCATTCCTGCAGGTAGTAAATTGATCTTAGAGACTTTTAAAATTTAAATTTTAAAACATTTCTTCTTACTTTTCCTTTCTGGCTCTTTGTTCCCTTTCTTAATCCAATCTTTCTTTCCCTTTCTTTATTTCTCTTTCTGTACTTGATTTGACTCTAATTCACCCTATTTCCTTCTCTGTCGTTCCTTTGTTTCTTTCTCAATCCTTAAATCTCGTTGGTGAAGGACTGATGGTCCTGCGTTCACCAATGTCCTAGATCCCCCGTTGCCCTCGCTGCGCCGTTATCAACTCGCACTTCCAGCAATTTGCGGTGCAAAACTTTTTCGAGCTGGTGGGTAAGGAAAACAATCTAACAAACGGGGCATGAGGCGAGATGCCCCTCTCCAGCAAATTCTGGGCCAACATCTGTGTGACCAACCACGCAAAATATTTCTTCGGAAGTGGCCAACATTGGCTATCGGCTGCACCGCTTCTGATTTGCCGCTCGGCTCGCTGCCACCTAGTCTAATGACAAATCCAGGAAATTTTGGAACAAGTTGGTAAAATTTACAGGAAGTTCTAGGCCAATACTGTCCTCAAAGGGTTAACGTAACTCTGCCCAGAGGATTCGATGGACTTTGTTTCTGTCTTTGTTGATTATCTCATCCCTCCTACAAGATTTTGAAACTCTCATCGGTTTGCCAAATGGTTATCTTCAACAAACACTGATTAGTATCAGCTGCAGGCTAACAGAAACCAAACAAGCCCAAGCTTTTAAATCGTCTGCCTTTGAAACATTTGTTGTTACTGTTAAGTTGCAACACGGAGCTTGTGTATAGAGACAGGAAATATGTTAAATTGCTGTTAAATCAACATAAGGGGGTTAATTTCAACTCCCCTTGCCTGGATTTGCCAGGCGGGGAGGCGTAGGTGCAGGTGGCAAGGAGACCCGCCCGAAGCCGGCGGACTCCTCTTTAAATACGCAGATTAGGCTCTGATGATGTCATCGGGGCCCCGACCTGCTACTTTAACCTGAGGTATTAGAATGGGCTGAGTCCGCCTGCTGCCACTCCTGGACAGGCACGAGGCATGACTTGGCGCATTCCCGCCCAGGAGTTGAAATCCAGCCCAAGATTTCACAATTAGCCAACCTTGAATGTGGAACTTGCTACCACAAGGAGTAATTGAGGCGACTAGCATTGATGCATTTAAGGGGAAGCTAGATAAACACACGAGGGAGAAAAGAATAGAAGGGTATGCTGATAGTGTTAGATGGTGGGAGGAGGCTCGTATGGAGCATAAACACCGGCATAGACCAGTTGGGCTGAATAGCAAGGTGCTGTTCATTTTATGTAATTCCCCATCATGTCGTTCGCACAGCCAGAGACTTACAGCACACAGTAAGAGGTTATTAAGTCCATCGTGTCTGTACTGACTCTGTCCTAGAACAATTCACCCATGGCCACACGCTCTTCTTAACATACTGTGGTTCTGTTGAAACATTCTTAGGTTATCTTTGAAGGACAAAAAAAATGAATGAGAAACAAGAAAACAGTTCTTAAAGATGCAGCACCTCACTCTCTACATGTAGAAATTATTATGGATTTTGATAAGAAGCTAACAAAAAGGGTTAAGTCTTTCACGCACAACATTGCAATGCAATTTTTAAAAAGAACTTTTAAGCCTTTTTACAAGCTCCAGACGGTCCACTGCTCCCACTAAATATTCAGAAACAATCTTTTTTTGGTGGGTGCGTGTGTGTGAGTGGCCATCAAGTATAGGTGCTACTGGTAACGCACCTGATGTGCTTATTTCAGATTTTTATAAGTGGTCCCTCCACGAGTCCATGTCGGTAATTTTGGAGGTTCCCTTATTTTTTGCCATTAATAACAGAGAGACTGTGAGTCAGCCTATTGGTTGCAAGAAGGACTGGCCAAAGATGTTATGTCATTGGTACCCACTGTCAGCATCAATGTGATGCTGTCAATTTAGTGGTGATTTGATTGGCAGAGGTGCCACGACATGAGGAATTACCTGGGCAAGGTCATAATCGGTGAATCAGATCGAAAATAGAGCTCTGGAGATAGAGCTCTGGAAATTAGTAGATCATCGTGGCTACAATCCTTGAGGATAGGTACTGATTGTGGCATCAGTTACAGAGTTTACCCATCAGAGCTATCTTCCCGTCTTGGTCACTTTGGGAAATTCAGGACCTTGACATTCAGTCGCGAAGCAGCTACCCAAAAACAAAAATGTACTCCAGATGGGACTATGCTCGGATTAAAAAAGGACACTGTCCGTGTGTGTTTGGGCACTTTCACAAACGACCAAAGCAAGTATCAAATCGATCTGATTCACCGATCATGACCTTGCCCAGGTAATTCCTCATGTCATGGCACCTCTGCCAATCAAATCACCATGCAGGTGCAGCAAGCAGCTAGGAAGGCAAATGGTATGTTGGCCTTCATTGCAAGAGGATTGGAGTACAGGAGCAAGGATGTTTTACTGCAGTTATACAGGGCCTTGGTGAGACCACACCTGGAGTATTGTGTGCAGTTTTGGTCTCCTTACCTAAGTAAGGATATACTTGCCATAGAGGGAGTGCAGCGAAGGTTCACCAGACTGATTCCTGGGATGGCAGGACTGTGGTATGAGGAGAGATTGGGTCGACTAAGCCTGCATTCACTAGAGTTTAGAAGAATAAGAGGGGATCTCATTGAAACATATAAAATTCTGACAGGGCTAGACAGTTTGGATGCAGGGAGGATGTTTCCCCTGGCTGGAGGGTCTAGAACAAGGGGTCACAGTCTCAGGGTATGGGGTAGGATGTTTAGGACTGAGATGAGGAGAAATTTCTTCACAGAGGGTAGTGAACCTGTGGAATTCTCTACTACAGAAGGCTGTGGAGGCCAAGTCACTGAATATATTTAAGAAGGAGCCAGATAGATTTCTAGGCACAAAAGGCATCAAGGGGTATGGGGAGAGAGAGGGAATATGGTATTGAGATAGAGGATCAGCCATGATCATATTGAATGGCGGACCAGGCTCGCAGGGCCGAATGGCCTACTCCTGCTCCTATTTCTATGTTCTATATTTCTATGACGCAAAATAGGAGGGGATTACCACTTTAAAAAAAAAGCATAACAATTTAAAACATGGAAAACGACAAGCACGCCAATAAGATTACGAGTAGCTTCCTTTATAACAGTGAGCACCTGAATGTGGGGAATGTTACGACTAATGTAAATACTTCAGGATATGGTTAAAGTATTAAGTGACAGATGATATAAGCCAGCTATCTTTTAGTACCAAAAGGTGGACTGAATGTCCATAGCTTGTTCACTATGGACTATTTCTGAACCCAGACATGGGTTTGGGTGGTTCCCATAATCATACATCATGTAGCCCTCAAGATAGCATTTTTTTTATTTCCTTCAATATTCTCTCTTCCTCTCCTGAAAATACTGACTCATACTTGGAAATGGTTCCACAGGTACCATCTGCTCTCTGTTGCAATTCTTGCTGTACGGGCCCACACAGTAGGTATAAGCAAGCTGTCAGCACACACGCATGCACGCCCGCTTTTTAGTGTAAGTCACTGGATTTAGTGTAAGGAACAGTAACACTGTCCAATTTCTTTCAACAACAACAACTTGCATTTAGATAGCGCCTTGAAGATAGTAAAAGGTTCCAAGGCGCATCACAGGAGCGTTACAAACAAAATTTGACACCGAACCACTTAAAGGGACATTAGGACAGGTTGGTCAAAGAGATAGGTTGTAAGGAGCGACTTAGAGGAGAGTGAGGTAGAGAGGCGGAGAGGTTTAGGAAGAAAATTCCAGAGCTTAGGGCCTAGGCAGCTGAAGATACGGCCGCCAACGATGAAGCGATGGAAACTGGAGACGCGCAAGAGGCAAGAATTGGAGGGGCGCAGAGATCTCAGAGGGTTATTGGGCCGAAGGAGATCTCCGAGATAGGGAGGGGAAAGACCATGGAGGGATTTGAACACAAGGATAAGAATTTTAAAATCTTAATAGGCTGAAAATTAATGTATGTATTAACCGAGAAGATGGCATCTGGAACATTCAAGGTTGAAAATAAGTTGCAACTCAAGAAAATTACATTAAACTTTCAAAACACCTTTATAGTACTGCTATAAGCTATATAGCTATAATCTATATAGTTAACTATAATCACTATTTTAAACTTTGGAAATCTGGAAATGATAAGAATTTGTTTTCCTATATAGATGTTTAACAGTCAAGACTCCTGCCAACAGGAGCAAAAGAGATAAGTGGAATGAGGCTTAACATGAATGGTCATCTGACCAAAATGACTGTGCCAAGGCATATAAATCTCTTAAAAACGTGCAATGTCCAGGGTGATATTTACCTCCTGGTCAATAGCAAATGCTATTTGTATGTGGAGGTTGAACAAATGAGGACATTTTCATCTTTTTACAGTATTGACATTAATTACTAACAGTATATTTTGGGCTAGATGCAGTGCGTACATGCCTCGAGAGTCCCCTCCCTCAGCTCTAATACCCACTTTCTGCACCATCACAACATTTTCTACTTTCCACATCACTTCTGTGGGGGGAGATCATCAAATTGATTATTTAATTGTGACCAGCTCTTTTTATCTGCACTGTAGGATCAGTCTGACCTGGATTCATGTCAGGATTTCAGACATAAAAGAACAATATTCAACTCAATGTGCCACTCAGCTCCTCCCTTATACCATCCTGAAAAGAAATCAGATACGGCAAGCAGCAACTTCCATTAAGAACCAGTCTTGCTTATTTCCAACAAGTTGGACAAAGCACCAGTCTTGTATGAGGTTTGCTGCCTTTTAATAATTGATTGCATGTGTAACCTGAGTCACCAGCCTAATGGCTCAAATCTTTCACTCCGATTTAAAATGCTATTCCGCAATTTCTGTGTTAACTTAGATTGTAAAGACATTAGACTATAAAGCAAATTAATTACTCTTCCCAGTCCCACTCAGACTTCAGAAGAAAACTATCTGCACTAATAGATGACTCTCCCCTGTGGAGCTGATTAGCTTCCTTTTGTCTATACTGTAGCTACAAGTACAATATGGTTTCCTGTGTGTCTGTTTCCAGAAACACCAGAATCACAAAGCTGAGGTTGCTGAGGAGATAAATTAGTGCTCAAGAACAGGGTGGTTACAAATGCACAGTCAGGCTCACGGAACAATGCGTAATGTCTTTTTGAAAAGATCTCAAAAGCCTGATGACAGGAAGTCACTTATCAAAGTAATGCGGCTAAATGGCTGATAAAGCAAAAATTAATGACTGAGGTGACTCGTCAATGTTTACAGCCATAAAAACAAGAAAAGATCACATGGGTCCCATAAAGCTACTTCTCATTGCAGCACAGTGTCTAGTGGCAGGGTGACATTAATAAAGTGTGTTTAAAATCCAATAAAGCACTGTAATGAATCACTGAGATGACAAATTACTATTCGCAGACTGACAACACTTTTGACGAATACTCCCTCCCTCCCCCTCCCCCCCACCCCACCCCCTCACAAGCCTTTTCAATGTCACACAGCATTCTACAGCCTAGATAGCAGCCAGAAAAATGTCTCCCAGATCTGAGCCATTGATATTTGGTCACCACCAATAGTGGTACGAGTGGTCAGTGCTGTTTCATCTTCTGATTTATTGCGCTTCTTCCTTCTGACTAGGCAAGACTCGCACTGGGATGGTGCTGGTATCACAGACAGTAGGCGCGTTAAAGAAAGAATGGACTTGTATTTATATAGGGCCTTTCACAATCTTAGGATATCCCAAAGCACTTCATGGCCAATGAAATACTTTTGAAGTCTAGTCACCGCTGTAGAAAAAAGCGGCAGCCAATTTGCACGTAGAATGAGATAGAGGTCCAGATAATCTGAGTTAGTGATGCTGGTTGAGGTATAAATGTTAGCCAAAGCACTGGGAGAAGTCCGCTACTCTTCGTCAAATATTTAAGGAGAAGCTAGATAAACACATGAGGGAGAAAGGAATAGAAGGAAATGCTGATAAGGTTAGATGAAGGAGGGAGGAGGCTCGTGTGGAGCATAAACACTAGCATGGACCTGTTGGGCTGAATGGCCTGTTTCCGTGCTGTAAATTCTATATAATTCTATGTAGAATAGTGCCATGAGATCTTTCATGTCAACTTGAGAGGGCAGGTGGTTTAATGTCCCATCCAAAAGACTTAACATTAGAAGCTTCAATGTTCACAAAGAATCCATTTGGAGTAAGAAAAGGTACTTTATTCTTAGAGTAGCCATCATTTTTGAGGAAGTAGTTGAGGCAGAGACCATTGCATATTTTAAAGAAAAAATGGATAAATATTTGAAGCAGAGGAAAACACAGGACTATGGGGACAGCTAGGCCATTTAGGAGTGAAATCAGGAAGTGCTTTTTGAAAAGGTAGTGGAAATCTGGTTCTCTTTCCCCCAAAAGACTGTGGATGCTGGGTCAATTGAAAATTTCAAGACCGAGATCGATAAATTTTTGTTAGGTAAGGGTATCAAGGGATATGGAGCAAAGGCGGGTAAATGAAGTTGAGGTGCAGATCAGCCTCAATCTAATTGAATGGCGTGGATCAGGTTGAATGGCCTACTCTTGCTCCTATATTCCTATCGGTCCGTGTGATTAGTTTTGGATTGCTCTATTAAAGAGCCAGCACAAACACAATGCGCAAAATGATCTCCTTCTGTATTGTAAGCTTCAGTGATTCTCACCCCAGTGTCACTGAAACATTCATCCACGCCTTCATCACCTCCAGGTCCAACTTCTCACCAGCTCCACCCTGCACTTCAACTTGTCCAAAACTTCACCATCACATTCTATTCAGTACTAAGTGCCACTCATCTATCACGTTTGTAATCACTGACCTCCACTGACTCCCTGTCCCTCCATGCAATGCGCGAGTTAGGACTTTAGACGAAATAAGTGGACTGCAAGCTGATCTAGACATTGAAGGAATAGGCCTGTGTGTGGCAGATGTCATCAATAGGGGCAAATGTAGCATGGTGAAATTGGGTGGGGGAGGAACCCGGGGTAGTAGTTTACGAAATGTTGAAAACCTATCACCAGTGTTGTGAGGCCGTAAAGAAAGCAAATAGGATGTTACAACTGGGACAGCTTACTATAAAAGTACTATAGAAGTACAATACTTACCTTATTTTTTTTGTTTGTTGTTTTTTTTGGTGATTTGTATATTCTGTGAGACCTGGCAGGTAACACCTGTCTGTCTGCACACTGATTGCCTTGGCAACGGGCAGTTGAAAAAACTGTCTGTACTCACCAAGCATTGTTCTGTGAATTATAAATGCGACTTCATTTCGAGGATTTCATTTCCACATCGTTCACCTGACGAAGGAGGAAGCCTCCGAAAGCTTGTGAATTTAAAATAAAATTGCTGGACTATAACTTGGTGTTGTAGAATTGTTTACAATTACCTTATACAAGGTCTTGATATGGCCACAACAGAATACCGTACAAAGTTTTGATCTCCTCTCATGGTGGGTAGTATTGAAGCCCTAGAGAAGATTCAGAGGAGGGCCACTCAAATGATACCTAGTCTTTTTTTTGGCTCTCCCAGTAGACTGGGTAACTGGGGTGGATTAATGATATATGTAAGCTGCACCATATCTGGATGGGACAGGCTGATGGACCTTGTTGAAATAATCCTCAGGTCTTCTTTCCTTTTTCATATGCCATCCGCCACCCTAAACATTCACTCCCTTCACCACCGGCGCACTGTGGCTGCAGTGTGTACCATCCACAGGATGCACTGCAGCAACTCGTCAAGGCTTCTTCGACAGCACCTCCCAAACCCGCGACCTCTACCACCTAGAAGGACAAGAGCAGCAGGCACATGGGAACAACACCACCTGCACATTCCCCTCCAAGTCACACACCATCCCGACTTCGAAATATATTGCCGTTCCTTCATCGTCGCTGGGTCAAAATCCTGGAACTCCCTTCCTAACAAGCACTGTGGGAGAAACTTCACCACACGGACTGCAGCGGTTCAAGAAGGCGGCTCACCACCACCTTCTCAAGGGCAAATAGGGATGGGCAATAAATGCTGGCCTCACCAGCGACGCCCACATCCCATGGACGAATAACAAAAAAGAAATCCTGTCCTTGTCTACATATCTATTTGGTCTTGCCCATCCTAACTCTGCAACATCATAGAATCATACAGTGTAGGAGGAGGCAATTCGGCCCATCATGTCTGTGCCAACTCTTTGAAAAAGCTATCCAATTAGTCCCACTCCCCTGCTTTTTCCCCAAAGCCCTGTAAATTTCTCCCCTTCAAGTATTTATCCAATTCCCTTTTGAAAGTTACTACTGAATCTGCTTCCACCACCCTTTCAGGCAGTGCATTCCAGATCATAACAACTCGCTGCATTAAAAAAATGTCTCCTCATTTCCCCCCTGGATTTTTTGTCAATTATACTAAATCTGTGTCCTCTGGTTACTGACCCTCCTGCCAGTGGAAACAGTTTCTCGCCATGTGCTCTATCAAAACCCCTCATAATTGTGAACACCTCTATCAAATCCCCCCTTAACCTTTTCTGTTTTAAGGAGATCCTCCAGGCCTATGTCCTAACTTGCAAACTTCCCTCTGTTTGCTATGCAACCTTCTTACATTCCATCATTAGTGACCTAGCCATCAGCTATCATGCTCCTAACTTTCTTCCTAACCCCCTCAGCTTCTGCTTCAGCTCTCGTGTTCAAGAAACTAATCAAAACCTATCTCCTTGACCGCTTTCCTCAGGTTTTGCTCAGTGTCCATTCCTTCTCAGTCTAAGCTTCCTTGAAACACTATGGGACATCTCAGTACATTACAGGGGATACATAAATGCAGGTTGAACTTCAGGAAGCTTATACTGAGTATAAAGACCCATAGTTTTTATATTCTGATCCGAATTAAACTTAATAGTTCTTGACTAATAAAAGGTAAAAGAATACAAATCATGATAGCAGACTACAAGCCATTGCAGGCAAATGGAAACACGGTGGGGGAATAAGAAAGCCCGGCTTTGTGTTCCTTGGTGAAAATAATGTAAGTGGATTTAGATTTTTGTATTTTAACCAAGTAATAATTTGGAAAATGGTTTCTAGAACATTCCCTAAAAGCAGCCAGAAACACTTCCTGCTGTCCAATTTCCAGCTTGGGCCTAATGACAGATGAGCATATGGCATCTACCATTTCATGCACTGCCATATAAAAGGGGCATGGTACAGCTTGGACAGGAACAGGGAACCAGAGGGAACCAGAGCGAACCCAGGCCAACCAAACTGACAATGGGTTCACTGGGATAGCAGCAACGAGCTTGGATTCTTCGTAAAAAATAAATGATAGGTAATTTTGTGAAATATAAACTGACAATATGTTGAGGAACCAACTAGGGAACAGGCTATTTTAGATCTAGTATTGTGTAATGAGATACGGTTAATTAGTAATGTTATAGTTAAGGATCCTCTGGGGTGATCATAATATGATAGAATTTCATATTGAGTTTGAGAGTGATGGTAGTTAAATCCGAAACTAGGGTCTTAAATTTAAATAAAGCCAATTACATAGGTATGAGGGGCGAGTTGGTGAAGGTAGATTGGAAAATTTGATTAAAAGATATGACGGTAGATAAGCAATGGCGAAATTTAAAGAAATAATTCAGAATTCTCAACGAATATACATTCCCTTGAGCAATAAAAACTTCATGGGAAAAATGATCCAACTATGGCTAACTAGAGAAGTTAAGGATAGTATTAGATTAAAAGAAGAGGCTTACAATGTTGTCAGAAAGAGTGGCAAGCCTGAGAATTGGGAGTGTTTCAGAAATCAGCAATTGATAAGGAGGGAGAAAATTGAATATGCAAGTAAACTAGCAAGAAATATATAAACAGATTGTAAGTATGTAAAAAGGAAGAGATTAGCGAAAGTAAATGTGGGTCCCTTCGAGGCAGAGAAGGAGAAATTATAATGGGGAACAAGAAAATGGCAGAAACGTTAAACAAATATTTTGCATCTGTCTTCACAGTAGAAGACACAAAAAACATACCGGAAATAGTGGGGAACTAAGCGTCCAATGAGGGGGAGGAAGTTAAAGCAATTAATATTAGTAAAGAAAAAGTATTGGAGAAATTAATGGGACTAAAAGCCGACAAATCCCCTGGACCTGAAGGCTTACATCCTAGGGTTCTAAAAGAGGCGGCTGCAGAATTAGTGGATGCATTGGTTTTGATTTTCCAGAATTCCCTAGATTCTAGAACGGTCCCAGTGGATTGGTAGGTAGCAAATGTAACCCCACTATTCAAGAAAGGAGGGAGAGAGAAAAAAGGGAACTGTAGGCCAGTTAGCCTGACATCAGTAGTAGGGTACATGGTAGAATCTATTATCAAGGACGTAGTAACAGGGCACATAGAAAATCATAATATGATTAGGCAGAGTCAATACGGTTTTATGAAAGGTAAATTGTGTTCGACAAATCTATTTGAATTTTTTGAGGGTGTAACTAGCAGGATAGATAAGCAGAGACCAGTGGATGTAATATCAAAAGGCATTCAATAAGATGCCACACAAGAGGTTGTTACACAAGATTAGGGCTCTCGGGGTTGGGGTAATGTATTAGCATGGATTGAGGCTTGGTTATTGGACAAAAAACGGAGAGTAGGAATAAACGGGTCATTTTCGGGTTGGCAGGTTGTAACTAGTGGGGTGCCGCAAGGATTGAGTATATTCAAGACTGAGATCGATGGATGTTTGGACTCTAGGGGAATCAAGGGATATGGGGATCAGATGGGAAAGTGGAGTTTAGGTAGAAGATTAGCCGTGATCTTATTGAACGGTGAAGCAGGCTCAAGGGGCCATATGGCCTACTCCTGCTCCTATTTCTTATGTTCTTATGACACATTGTTAGTAGTAGACATGTATTATTTGCAATTCTACCACTAATTCCAAAAGAAGGCATACCACTGCTTGGGCCTCTTGCCCTGAAGGGCAAGAACTCTACTTGCCAAAAAAAACAGCCATGGACAACTAAAGAGGTAAGGGACAGTATAAGACATAAGGAAAGGGCATACAAAAAGGCAAAAAATGGCACGGATCCTGGCGAATGGGAAAGATACAAAGATCAACAAAGGGTCACAAAACAGATAGTAATAGCGACAAAAAGAGAGTATGAAAAGAAACCTGCAAGGGATATCAAAACCAATACGAAGAACTTTTATAGTTACATTAGGAAAAAGAGGGTGGTCAGGAGCAGTGTTGGCCCCTTAAAAACTGAAAGTGGGGATATTGCCATTGACAATGGGGAAATGGCGGACATGTTGAATGATTACTTTGTATCAGTATTTACAGTAGAAAAAGAGGATAGCATGCCGGAAATCCAAAGAAAACTAATACTGAATCGGGGACAGGGACTCGATAAAATTAATATAAGTAAAGCAACAGTAATGAAGAAAATAATAGCACTAACGAGTGACAAATCCCCAGGACCAGATGGTTTCCATCCCAGGGTTTTAAAGGAAGTAGGTGAGCACATTGCAGATGCCCTAACTATAATCTTTCAAAGTTCTCTAGATTTAGGAACTGTCCCTCTAGATTGGAAAATTGCACATGTCACTCCGCTTTTTAAGAAAGGAGAGAGAGGGAAACCGGGGAATTATAGACCAGTTAGCCTAACATCTGTTGTGGGGAAATTGCTGGAGTCTATAATTAAGGATAGGGTGATGGAACACCTCGAGAATTTTCAGTTAATCAGAGAGAGCCAGCATGGATTTGTGAAAGGTAGGTCATGCCTGACAAACCTGATTGAATTTTTTGAAGAGGTGACTAAAGTAGTGGGCAGGGGAATGTCAATGGATGTTATTTATATGGACTTCCAGAAGGCATTTGATAAGGTCCCACATAAGAGACTGTTAGCTAAGATAGAAGCCCATGGAATCGAGGGAAAAGTACGGACTTGGTTCGGAAATTGGCTGAGCGAAAGCGACAGACAGTAGGGATAATGGGTAAGTATTCACATTGGATGTGACTAGTGGAGTCCCACAGGGATCTGTCTTGGGGCCTCAATTATTCACAATATTTATTAACTACTGAGATGAAGGCATAGAAAGTCTCATATCTAAGTTTGCCGATGACACAAAGATTGGTGGCATTGTAAGCAGTGTAGATGGAAACATAAAATTACAAAGCGATATTGATAATTAGTTGAATGGGCAAAACTGTGGCAAATGGAATTCAATGTAGACAAATGAGAGGTCATCCACTTTGGATCAAAAAAGGATAGAACAGGGTACTTTCTAAATGGTAAAAAGATAAAAACAATGGATGTCCAAAGGGACTTCGGGGTTCAGGTACATAGATCATTGAAGTGTCATGAACAGGTGCAGAAAATAATCAATAAGGCTAATGGAATGCTGGCCTTTATATCTAGAGGACGAGAGTACAAGGGGGCAGAAGTTATGTTGCAGCCATACAAAACCCTGGTTAGATCGCACCTGGAGTACTGTGAGCAGTTCTGGGCACCGCACCTTCAGAAGGACATATTGGCCTTGGAGGGAGTGCAGTGTAGGTTTACTACAATGATACCCGGACTTCAAGGATTAAGTTACGAGGAGAGATTACACAAATTGGGGTTGTATTCTCTGGAGTTTCGAAGGTTAAGGGGTGATCTGATCTTATAAGATATTAAGGGGAACAGATAGGGTGGATAGAGAGAAACTATTTCCGCTGGTTGGGGATTCTCGGAGTAGGGGGCACAGTCTAAAAATTAGAGCCAGACCTTTCAGGAGTGAGATTAGAAAACATTTCTACACACAAAGGGTGGTAGAAGTTTGGAACTCTCTTCCGCAAATGGCAATTGATACTACCTCAATTGTTAAATTTAAATGTGAGATAGATAGCTTTTTGGCAACCAAAGGTATTAAGGGATATGGGCCAAAGGCAGATATATGGAGCTAGATCACAGATCAGCCATGATCTTATCAAATGGCAGAACAGGCACGAGGGGCTGAATGGCCTACTCCTGTTCCTATATCAATGACTTAGATGAGGAGACCGAGTATAATGTATCCAAGTTTGCCGACGATACAAAGCAAGGTGGGAAAGTAAGGACGCAAAGAGGCTGCAAAGGGATATAGGCAGGTTAAGTAGTGGGCTAGTAGGAGGCAGATGGAGTCTAATGTGGGGAAACGTGAAATTATCCACTTTGGTAGGAAGAATAAAAAAGCAGAATATTTTTTAAAGGGTGAGAGACTAAGAAATGTTGGTATTCAGAGGGATTTGGGTGTCCTTGAACACGAATTGCAGAAAGTTAACATGCAGGTACAGCAAGCAATTAGGACGGAAAATGGTATGTTAGCCTTTATTGCAAGGGGGTTGGAATAGAAGAGTAAGGAGGTCTTGCTGCAATTAAATAGGGCTTTGGTGAGACCACACCTGGAGTACTGTGTACAGTTTTGGTCTCCTAATCTAAGGAAGGATATACTTGCCTTAGATGGGGTGCAACGTAGGTACGCCACATTGATTCCTGGGATGAGAGGGTTGTCCTATGAGGAGAGATTGAATAGAATGGGCCTATATTCTCTGGAGTTTAGAAGAATGAGGGGTGATCTCATTGAAACGTATAAAATTCTTAGAGAATTTAAATTCAATTAATTAATTAAATTCAATTAATTAAATAAAAATCTGGAATTAAAATACTAGTATCAGTAATGATGGCCATGAAACTACCGGATTGTCGTAAAAACCCATCTGGTTCACAAATGTCCTTTAGGGAAGGAAGCCTGCCGCCCTTACCCGGTCTGGCCTATATGTGACTCCAGACCCACAGCAATGTGGTTGATTCTTAATTGCCCTCTGAAATGGCCTAGCAAGCCACTCACTTGTAAAATCTCGCTACGAAAAGTCATAATAAGAATAAAACTGGACGGACCACCCGGCATCGGACCACTAGGCACCGGACACGACAACGGCAAAACACCAAGCCCAGTCGACCCTGCAAGGTCCTCCTTACTAACATCTGGGGACTTGTGCCAAAATTGGGAGAGCTGTCCCACAGACTAGTCAAGCAACAGCCTGACATGGCCATACTCACAGAATCATATCTTTCAACCAACGTCCCAGACTCTTCCATCACCATCCCTGGGTATGTCCTGTCCCACCGGCAGGACAGACCCACCAGAGGTGGCGGTACAGTGATATACAGTCAGGAGGGAGTGGCCCTGGGAGTCCTCAACATTGACTCTGGACCCCATGAAATCTCATGGCATCAGGTCAAACATGGGCAAGGAAACCTCCTGCTGATTACCACCTACCGTCCTCCCTCAGCTGATGAATCAGTCCTCCTCCATGTTGAACACCACTTGGAGGAAGCACTGAGGGTAGCAAGGGCACAAAATGTACTCTGGGTGGGGGACTTCAATGTCCATCACCAAGAGTGGCTCGGTAGCACCACTACTGACCGAGCTGGCCGAGTCCTGAAGGACATAGCTGCTAGACTGGGCCTGCGGCAGGTGGTGAGCGAACCAACACGAGGGAAAAACTTACTTGACCTCGTCCTCACCAATCTACCTGTCGCAAATGCATCTGTCCATGACAGTATTGGTAGGAGTGACCACCGCACAGTCCTCGTGGAGATGAAATCCCGTCTTCGCACTGAGGACACCATCCAACGTGTTGTGTGGCACTACCACCGTGCTAAATGGGATAGATTCAGAACAGATCTAGCAGCTCAAAACTGGGCATCCATGAGGCGCTGTGGGCCATCAGCAGCAGCAGAATTGTATTCCAGCACAATCTGTAACCTCATGGCCCGGCATATTCCTCACTCTACCATTACCAACAAGCCAGGGGATCAACCCTGGTTCAATGAGGAGTGTAGAAGAGCATGCCAGGAGCAGCACCAGGCGTACCTAAAAATGAGGTGCCAACCTGGTGAAGCTACAACTCAGGACTACATGCATGCTAAACAGCGGAAGCAACATGCTATAGACAGAGCTAAGCGATTCCACAACCAACGGATCAGATCAAAGCTCTGCAGTCCTGCCACATCCAGTCGTGAATGGTGGTGGACAATTAAACAACTAACGGGAGGAGGAGGCTCTGCAAACATCCCCATTCTCAATGATGGCGGAGTCCAGCACGTGAGTGCAAAAGACAAGGCTGAAGCGTTTGCAACCATCTTCAGCCAGAAGTGCCGAGTGGATAATCCATCTCAGCCTCCTCCCGATATCCCCACCATCACGGAAGCCAGTCTTCGGCCAATTCGATTCACTCCACGTGATATCAAGAAACGGCTGAGTGCACTGGATACAGCAAAGGCTATGGGCCCCGACAACATCCCAGCTGTAGTGCTGAAGACTTGTGCTCCAGAACTAGCTGCGCCTCTAGCCAAGCTGTGCCAGTACAGTTACAACACTGGCATCCACCCGACAATGTGGAAAATTGCCCAGGTATGTCCTGTCCACAAAAAGCAGGACAAATCCAATCCGGCCAATTACCGCCCCATCAGTCTACTCTCAATCATCAGCAAAGTGATGGAAGGTGTCGTCGACAGTGCTATCAAGCGGCACTTACTCACCAATAACCTGCTCACCGATGCTCAGTTTGGGTTCCGCCAGGACCACTCGGCTCCAGACCTCATTACAGCCTTGGTCCAAACATGGACAAAAGAGCTGAATTCCAGAGGTGAGGTGGGAGTGACTGCCCTTGACATCAAGGCAGCATTTGACCGAGTGTGGCACCAAGGAGCCCTAGTAAAATTGAAGTCAATGGGAATCAGGGGGAAAAGTCTCCAGTGGCTGGAGTCATACCTAGCACAAAGGAAGATGGTAGTGGTTGTTGGAGGCCAAGCATCTCAGCCCCAGGGCATTGCTGCAGGAGTTCCTCAGGGCAGTGTCCTCGGCCCAACCATCTTCAGCTGCTTCATCAATGACCTTCCCTCCATCATAAGGTCAGAAATGGGGATGTTCGCTGATGACTGCACAGTGTTCAGTTCCATTCGCAACCCCTCAGATAATGAAGCAGTCCGAGCCCGCATGCAGCAAGACCTGGACAACATCCAGGCTTGGGCTGATAAGTGGCAAGTAACATTCACGCCAGATAAGTGCCAGGCAATGACCATCTCCAACAAGAGAGAGTCTAACCACCTCCCCTTGACATTCAACGGCATTACCATCGCCGAATCCCCCACCATCAACATCCTGGGGGTCACCATTGACCAGAAACTTAACTGGACCAGCCATATAAATACTGTGGCTACGAGAGCAGGTCAGAGGCTGGGTATTCTGCGGCAAGTGACTCACCTCCTGACTCCCCAAAGCCTTTCCACCATCTACAAGGCACAAGTCAGGAGTGTGATGGAATACTCTCCACTTGCCTGGATGAGTGCAGCTCCAACAACACTCAAGAAGCTCGACACCATCCAAGATAAAGCAGCCTGCTTGATTGGCACCCCATCCACCACCCTAAACATTCACTCCCTTCACCACCGGCGCACTGTGGCTGCAGTGTGCACCATCCACAGGATGCACTGCAGCAACTCGCCAAGGCTTCTTCGACAGCACCTCCCAAACCCGTGACCTCTACCACCTAGAAGGACAAGGGCAGCAGGCGCATGGGAACAACACCACCTGCACGTTCCCCTCCAAGTCACACGCCATCCCGACTTGGAAATATATCGCCGTTCCTTCATTGTCGCTGGGTCAAAATCCTGGAACTCCCTTCCTAACAGCACTGTGGGAGAACCGTCACCACACGGACTGCAGCGGTTCAAGAAGGCGGCTCACCACCACCTTCTCAAGGGCAATTAGGGATGGGCAATAAATGCCGGCCTTGCCAGCGACGCCCACATCCCGTGAACGAATAAAAAAAAATAGGGTAGATTCTGAGAGGCCGTTTCCCCTGGCTGGAGAGTCTAGAACTCGAGGTCATAGTCTCAGGATAAGGAGTAGGCCATTTAGGACCAAGATGTGGAAAAGTTTCTTCACTCAGAGAGTTGTGAATCTTTGGAATTCTCTACCCCAGAGGGCTGTGGATGCTCAGTCGTTGAGTATATTCAAGACTGAGAGCGATGGATATTTGGACTCCAGGGAATCAAGGGATATGGGGATCAGACGGGAAAGTGGAGTTTAGGTAGAAGATTAGCCGTGATCTTAATGAACGGTGGAGCAGGCTCAAGGTGCCATTTGGCCTACTCCTGCTCCTATTTCTTATGACACATTGTTAGTAGTAGACATGTATTATTTGCAATTCTACCACTAATTCCAAAAGAAGGCATACCACTGCTTTATCGTGGGACTTTTGAAGGGTATCTAAGTGCATAACTTATATAAATACAAAGCCAAGGATCAATCCTCACCATCAGATATATTCCACAAGGGACACACCTTCCTACAGAATGACAATGGATTAGTTTGTGTTGCAAAGCTAGAATCATACAGCACAGAATCATGCCACCCTCAATTTGGCGCATGGTGTCTTTGAAAGAATCATAGAATGGTTACAGCACAGAAGGAGGCCGTTCGGCCCATCAAGCCTATGCTGGCTCTTTGTAAGAGCAATCCACTTAGTCCCATTGCCCCGCTCTTTCCCTGTAGCCCTGCAAATTTTTTCCCTTCAAGTATTCATCCAATTCCTTTTTGAAAGCCATGATTGAATCTGCTTCCACCACCCTTTCAGGCAGCGCATTCCAGATTATAACTACTCGCTGCGTTAAATAGCTTTTCCTCATGTCGCCTTTGGTTCTTTTGCCAATCACCTTAAATGGGTGTCCTGCGGTTCTTGACCCTTCCGCCAATGGGAACAGTTTCTCTTTATTTACTTTATCTAAACCCTTCATGATTTTGAACACTTCTATCAAATCTCCTCTTAACCTTCTCTGCTCTAAGGAGAACAACCCCAGCTTCTCCAGTCTATCCAAGTAAATGAAGTCCCTCATCCCTGGAACCATTTCAGTAAATCTTTTCTGCACCCTCTCTAAGGCCTTCACATCCTTCCTGAAGTGCAGTGCCCAGAATTGGACACAATACTCCAGTTGTGGCCAAACCAGTGTTTCATAAAGTTTCAACATAACTTCCTTGCTTTTGTACTCCATGCCTCTATTTATAAAGCCCAGGATCCCGTATGCTTTTTTAACTGCTTTCCCAACCTGTCCTGCCACCTTCAAAGATTTTTGCACATACACCCCGAGGTCTCTCTAGTCCTGCACCCCCTTTAGAATTGTACCATTTAGTTTATATTCCCTCTCCTCATTCTTCCTGCCAAAATGTATCACTTCGCACTTCTCTGGTTAAATTTCATCTGCCATGTGTCTGCCCATTCCACCAGTCTGTCTATTTCCTCTTGAAGTCTATTACTATCCTCCTCATTGTTTACTACACTTCCAAGTTTTGTGTCATCTGCAAATTTTGAAATTGTGCCCTGTACACCCAAGTCCAAGTCATTAATATATATCAAAAGAAGCAGTAGTCCTAGTACCGACCCCTGGGGAACACCACTCGTCCAGTCCGAAAAACAAAAGTTCACCACTACTCTCGGTTTCCTGTCACATGACCAATTTCGTATCCAAGAGCGATCCAATAGTCCCACTCCCCTGCTCTTTCCCCATAGCCCTGCAATTTTTTCCCCTTCAAGTATATAGCCAATTCCCTTTTGAAAGTTACTTTTGAATCTGCTTCCACCACCCTTTCAGACAGTACATTCCAGATCATAACTACTCGCTGAGTGAAAGAAATTCTCCTCATCTCCCCTCTGGTTCTTTTGCCGATCATCTTAAATATCTCCTTTTGGACAATGACGTAGCTACTGACAGGGCAATCCAATGGGGTAGCCAGCTAATACATTTTTTATTTCTTGTATATAAATGGACAGAATCTTGTCCTATTTACAAGGTAATGTACGTCATAAACTGACCTGCACAAGGAGTCACTAGAAGCTGGCACAGACTCTGCCACAAAGATTTTTTTTTATCCAGTCATGGGATGTGGGCGTCACTGGCGAGGCCAGCATTTATTGCCCATCCCTAATTGCCCTTGAGAAGGTGGTGGTGAGCCGCCTTCTTGAACCGCTGCAGTCCGTGTGGTGAAGGTTCTCCACAAAGATTAAAATGGTGCTTCAGAAATGTTTAAACAGGACTTCCTGTCGATTACATAAAGTATCATCACCCAATAAAAGGTGTGCATAATTGCTGAGGCCTGCTTTACTCCAAGCTTTCCAAGGCCAACAACAATTCTTCTCCACACAAATAAAATAATCATGGAGGTAAATGACATTTCACAAACACAATTAGAATTGATTTACTTGCCTTAAATATTTTTTCACTTGACTACAGTTAAAGCATTAAAAATTATGAGAGTATTTATGTCAGGCACTTTATACAACATAAACTACTGAAAGAGAGTAGTGGCCAGCATAGGACGCGTGGTACCAGCAGGCCTTATTTATGTGGGAGATGGAGTCGGGATTGAAGGTAGACGCAGCTTTCAAACCAGGGGAATGGACTGAAGATTCTGGAACTTGAATTCAATTTTCCTGATTAAACGTTTCAGAGAAAATTGACTGTAGAAGGGACATTTGTCATACAAGTCTGTCAGTGACTGAGAACCTAAGCATAAGGGTTTGGTGGGGATGAGTGAGGGGGGGGGGGTGGCGGGTCACAAGGAAGGATTGGGAAAAGGACAACTTAATATTTAATTTTAATATTTGACAAGAAATATGAGGCTCTAACATTCTGTACAAGAAAAACAAAATATATTTTATTAAAATTGAACTATTAAAGAATGCTGAGGAAAAGCATTAGACTAGAAAGCAAAACTTAGACAAAAGAAAAGGACTTAACAGATTTGGCAAAAAGCCAACTAGTGGCCAGATTTTGTAATTACAGCATGACAAGCTTACAGAGGCAATTACTGTGTTAAATGTATACATAGCAATTTATAATGGCTAAAATTGACACAGAAAGTATGACATCAGAAGTCAAGTGGCACAGACAAGAAGTGCACGCAGACCAAAAACTTTTAATATGTTATAGATAAATTGAGTCCCTAATCTCTTTGATGTGCATATAATACTTAAGTCTAATTTATTCTTTTTGTATGTACATAAATACACACAATTGTTAATTAGTTTTTAACCATTTCAGCAAAATTAGCTGCTGCACAAGTAAATTTAGACTCTTGAAACGACACACCTTGTGACGTCATGTGGTGCAGTCCTATGTATTTCTGGAGGTGCTGCACTGTTAGTTTGAAGTGGGAACTTGCAGAAAGTGGTCATATAGAAAGCGTTATCAAATTCTGCCAGTAATGGTTTTATCAATATTCTTGTTGCGGGATCGAATGTATTTAAAGTTAAAATAACAAAATATTAGTTCAGGATGAAGTGCTACTTAGAGCATTTAATTTTCTTTTAACACAACACGATCTGCACTTGCATGTCGACAATGGTTTGAAATAAGTGCCAACAACTGCTAAGTTGAAGCATAAATTACTGCTACATTAAGAGAGAAAGAGAGAGAGACGTACCTAGAGGTACAAGACTGTGATCTTATTAAACAATTACACACTATTTAAGCCATTGCTGAGTGGTTTCAACTTTGCTGCGATGCAAAGGTAGTGTAATTCATGTGATCCATGCATGCTTAGGAAAGAGATGTGAGGCTACCTTGAATCTGACACTGTTTTGGCTTTAAATAAATGGTGTGAAGCCAAGTTTATGAAATTCTTAGGAAGTCCAAAGGAGCACTCATGGACACAGCTCCCTTTCCTTGGCCAGAACATGATGCAGAAACCAGCAGTATAACTTGGGTCAGCATGTTGTTCAAACCTGTGCTTGTCAGTTATTACTAGAGTCTGTAAGTAAGGATAGAGTGACTGAACAGCTTGAAAATTTTCCGCTGATCAGGGAGAGCCAGCACGGATTTGTGAAGGGTAGGTCATGCCTGATGAACCTGATTGAATTTTTTTTGAAGAGGTGACTAAAGTAGTGGACAGGAGAATGTCTATGGATGTTGTTAATATGGACTTCCAGAAGGCATTCGATAAAGTCCCTCATAACAGACTGTTAGCTAAAGCTGAAGCTCATGGAATTGAGGACAAATTATTGACCTGGTTAGGAAATTGGCTGAGCAGCAGAGAGTAGGGATAATGGGCAGGTACTCAAATTGGCAAGATGTGACTAGTGGAGTCCCACAAGGGCCTCAACCATTCACTGTATTTACCAACGATTTAGATAATGGGATAGAGGGCCATATATCCAAGTTTGCTGATGACACAAAGATAGGCAGCATTGTAAGCAGTGTAGATGGAAGTATAAAATTACAGAGAGATATTAATAGATTAAGTGAATGGGCAAAATTATGGCAAATGGATTTCAATGTAGGCAAGTGTGAGGTCATCCACTTTGGACCTAAAAACAATAGATCAGAGTACTTTCTAAATGGTGAAAAGCTTGAAACAGTAGAGGTACATAGATCATTAAAATGTCATGGGCAGGTACAGAAAATAATCAAAAAGGCTAATGGAATGCTGGCCTTTATATCTAGAGGACTAGAATACAAGGGGGTAGAAATTATGCTACAGCTATACAAAGCCCTGGTTAGACTACACCTGGAGTACTGGTTCAGTTCTGGGCACTGCACTTTAGCAAGGATATATTGGTTTGGAGGGAGTGCAGCGTAGATTTACTAGAATGATACCCGGACTCCAAGGGTTAAATGATGAGGAGAGATTACACAAACTAGTGTTGTATTCCCTGGAATTTAGAAGATTATGGGGTGATTTGATCGAAGTTTTCAGCATATTAGGGGAACTGATAGGGTAGATAGAGAGAAACTATTTCCGCTGGTTGGGGAGTCTAGGACTAGGGGACATAACCTAAAAATTAGAACCAGGACTTTCAGGAGTGAAGTTAGGAAACGCTTCTACACGCAAAAGGTGGTAGAAGTTTGGAATTCTCTTCTGCAAACGACAGTTGATGCTAGCTCAATTGTTAATTTTAAATCTGAGATTGATAGATTTTTTGTTAAGGGATATGGGGCTAGGGCAGATATATGGAGTTAGGTCACAGATCAGCCATGATCTCATTGAATGGTAGAACAGGCTCGAGGGGCTAAATGGCCTACTCCTGTTCCTGTGTTCCAATCTATTCAACAACTAGTGACTGTCCTCCTTGACACACCCAGCCATGGAGCAGACCCTTTGTGGCAGATTCAGTAATCCAATAACTGAATCGGACAGATCCATACTACTCCAAGTCACTGCCCAGCAGGACAAGCACCCACGGCGCCTTGTGTCATAAGCTGCAAAGTTTTAGCTAGTGAAAGTCCTTATATACACTTGGAGTTCCTAAACCTTGTTCTCTGGGATTAGGTAAGTGAAGTGTATCCAAAAGGGACAGAACGTGCCCACCATATCAGACGAACAGAAACTCCACTTATGTGGATTTCTCAATAGCTTGAGTTAAGCATGATGAAGGGTTTCATGCGTGTCAGGCATCCAACTAATCAAAACAGATAATGGTCTCGACTCGAGTATTCCAATGCTCTTCTGGCTGGCCTCCCACCTTGTATCCTCTTGAGCTCAGTCAAAGCTCTGTTGCCCATATCCTAACTCGCACCAAGTCCCGTTCACCCATCACCCCTGTGCTTGCTGACCTACATTGGCTCCCGATCTGGCAATGCCTCGATTTTAAAATTCTCATTCTTGTTTTCAAATCCCTCCATGTCCTCACCCCTTCCTATCTCTGTAATCTCCTCCAGCCCTACAACCCTCTGAAATCTCTGCTCTCCTCCAATTCTGGCCTCTTGCGCATCCCCGATTTTCATCGCTCCACCACTGGTGGGTATGCCATCAGCTGCCTAGGCCTTAAGCTCTGGAATTCCCTCTGCAAACCTCTCCGCCTCTCTCTCCTCCTTTAAGATGCTTCTTAAAACCTACCTCTTTGGCCAAGCTTTTAGTCACCTGTCCTAATGTCTCCTTATGCGGCTTGGTGTCAAATTTTGTTTGATAATGCTCCTGTGAAACGCCTTGGGACGTTTTACTATGTTAAAGGCGTGATATAAAGGCAAGTTGTTGTCTCAAAATAATACACGTGGCCTTAATTGAGTTTTGATAATTTACTGAAGTGTGAGAACAGATTCATAGCATCTTTTTTGACCTCAAGACTTCCCAAAGTGCTTCACTGCCAATTAATTACTTTTTGAAGTGTTGTCACTGTTGTAATGTAGGGAAAGGTGGCAGCCAATTTGCGCTCAGCAAGATCCCACAAACAGCAATGAGATAAATGACCAAATAATTCATTCTTGTGATGTTGGTTGAGGGATAAATGATAGTTAGGACATCGGGAGAACTTCCCTGCTCTACTTCAAATAGTGCCATTGGATCTTTAACAAGATGGGTATTCATTGTACAACTTATTGTAAAATGCTACTTAGTACAGGTGCCTGCATATAAAACAGATCTAAAATCACAGCAGTTTTTCAATTTTGAAAGGAAACTGATGTCATGCCATACACTTTTAACTTGCCTGTGGATAATTACAGAAACAGTCTGCTGATCCTAAATTACTGCAACCTAAACCCCACAGCAGACTATCCAATGAATCTGATCCCAGAAAATATTTAGTCAATATTTCAGAAATTTTACTTCATAAATGATAGACCATGTTTCCTGATATCTTCAAGGTGGGTGAACTCAAGGCAGCAAAGCAACCTTTCATCTAAGGTAGCATTAATGTTAATTGTTTGCCTGACTTGTTAGTGGAGACAATGAAATGATCTTATAAAACGGAAAAATGTCATAAAATCTATTACTATTTCTTCCAAAGATTTGACACAAAGAATTAAATGATACATAATGGATGCAATGTTGTTTTTTAGAAAACAATGAAGAATTGTAACCTTATTTGGTCTTTGAGTAAAGATCGACCCAGCACTTTTCAATAAAGACTGTATCTTTTGAAGATGTGAGCAAACTAAACAAGGGCACAGAGTCAAAACTGATTAGACAACATAGCACACCAGTGTAATAACCATATCCTTTCTAGTTGGCCTATACATGTAAACTTCACTTTTCTAGATATATGACCTAATACTCTTAAAAGAATGGTTTCATAAAAAGAGTTCTATTGGATAGAAACTTTCAAAACTGATCAATACAATGAAGTCCAATTAAAATGGAGTTATTTACTTATAAGAAGCTCACAAGTATGAATCGGTCAATAAAATAGAAGAAAATATTAAATTGGCCTGTATTTCGGTAGGAAAAATAAGGAGAGGTAATGTAAACTAGAGGGCACAATTCTAAAAGGGGTGGAGGAACAGAGGGATCTGGGGGTCTATGTGCATAAATCGTTGAAGGTGGCAGGGTAGGTTGAGAAAGCGGTTAAAAAAGCATACGGGGTCCTGGGCTTTATAAATAAACCTTCAACATGTCATCAATGATGACGAACACCTCGCTATGGCCATCCCCACACCTCCACTACTCGCCTTTAAACAGCCACCCATCCTCAAACAAACCATCGTTCGCAGCAAATTACCCAGTCTTCAGGAGAACAGCGTCCACGACACCACACAACCCTGCCACGGTAACCTCTGCAAGACATGCCAGATCATCGACACAGATACCACCATCACACGAGAGGACACCACCCACCAGGTGCACGGTTCATACTCCTGTGACTCGGCCAACGTTGTCTACCTCATACGTTGCAGGGAAGGATGCCCCAGAGCATGGTACATTGGCGAGACCATGCAGGCGCTGCGACAACGGATGAACGGACACCGCGCAACAATCGCCAAACAGGAGGGTTCTCTCCCTGTCGGGGAACACTTCAGCAGTCATGGACATTCAGCCACCGACCTTCGGGTAAGCGTACTCCAAGGCGGCCTTCGAGACACACGACAACGCAAAATCGTCGAGCAGAAATTAATAGCCAAGTTCCGCACCCATGAGGACGGCCTCAACCGGGATCTTGGGTTCATGTCACACTACACGTAACCCCACCAGCGAACAAATGTTATCTGTTTTTAATATAACGGGTCATTGACTGTCTTCCTTATCTCTCTCTCTCTCTTTTTTTTTTGGGGGGTTGTATATTCAGTGGCCTTTTAGATGACACCTTTCTGTCTGCTCACTGTGATTGCCTTGGCAACGGGCAGTAATCACCAGGCTTTGTTCTGTGATCTTAAAATGCAAAGGATTCGAAATTGTCTTTTCCACACCGCCTGAGGAAGGGGAAAGCCCCCGAAAGCTTGTGGGATTAAAAATAAAATCGTTGGACTATAACTTGGTGTTGTAAAATTGTTTACAATTTATAAATAGAGGCATAGAGTACAAAAGCAAGGAAGTCTTGATGAACCTTTATAAAACACTGGTTCGGCCACAACTGGAGTATTGTGTCCAGTTCTGGGCACTGCACTTTAGGAAGGAGGTGAAGGCCTTAGAGAGGGTGCAGAGGAGATTTACTGGAATGATTCTAGGGATGAGGGACTTAAATTATGTGGATAGACTGGAGAGGCTGGGATTGTTCTCGTTGGAACAGAGAAGGTTGAGAGGAGATTTGATAGAGGTGTTCAAAATCATGAAGGGTCTAGACAGAGTGGATAGAGAGAAACTGTTCCCATTGGCGGAGGGGTCAAGAACCAGAGGGCATAGATTTAAGGTGATTGGCAACAGAACCAAAGGTGACATGAGGAAAATCTTTTTTACACAGCGAGTGGTTAGGATCTGGAATGCACTGCCCGAGGGAGTGGTGGAGGCAGATTCAATCATGGCCTTCAAAAGGGAACTGGATAAGTACTTGAAACAAAAAAATGTGCAGGGCTACGGGGATAGGGCCGGGCAGTGGGACTAGCTGGATTGCTCATGGACTCGATGGGCCAAATGGCCTCCTTCCGTGCTGTAACCTTCTATGATTCTATGATTCATGTTGTTGCCCTGTTGTCAACAAATGTTGAATTTTTACAATGTCTGTGTACAAGCCAGGAAACCCCTCCACCAAAGTCTCAGATAAAAAAATATTTGCCATGGATTTTGTTGTAGTTTAGTAGCAAGTTTCTAGTATTTGTTTGGGATACCCTGAAAGGCAACTATCAAATGAAAGCTTTCTTCTTTAAGCAGCTTTTTCAAATGAACAAATTTTAATGACTGGTTATGGAATTTTATGGAACTAATTTTCATACTTTAGCATTTACTTAGCATTTGTCCTGCTCCATCCTGTTGTTTTACTTACAGAATCAGAAATAAGTCAACAAATGTACTGACATGAAATAATTCAACTGAAAGAAACAATATAAGCTGCTCCAATGGGATTAACTCTGAGATCGGATCCTATTCAAAATCAAAATGTTCCATGCACAAAAATGTTTGCCTTAAATGCCGTATAGAGTATTATGTGCTTTAATATCAACTGAATCATATTTCTAGAGGTTCCCAGATCCTGGCCAGCTGTCAACTTTGTGTTCAAAACCAACTAAGGGTACTTCAACACAAGGGTCATTATCATGGACTATGCCCACAATTCGCAATAAAATAATACCACGTACCATTATCTACCCATCCGCATGCTTTTACGCAGACTGAACCAGCCATCCCTTTGCTACTAGTTACACTCAAATTTTACTTCTGGTGCAAGACTGGTGTTGGTTTAACTATACCAATAGCAGCATGGTTACAAGAAAATACAGCAAAACAGAAGAATTATTTCATACCACACTTACAAACTGCAACAGGGAATTCAATATTGCTCAAAGGCGTAACAGGGCTGAATTAACATGCAATTTAAAATGACATAATCCATCAGTATCCTAAATTAATGACTATCGCTTTTGATTTTAATCTTGCTCTTTTCATACTGCGTGTTAGTTCAAATAACTCTTACAAAGTAAAGGTATTGTCCCATTCATTCCTTAAAAATAGTTTGAGAGAACGAGTTTGGTTAGAAATTCACCTTTCACCTTTGAGACTTGAATTCAAAACCAGCCCAAAGTGACGGAGTGAACGTTTTCTCTGCCTGTTGACTGTAAGAGTTCTATGTGAAATGAACTTGGGGGGGCCTTATTTTGGCAGTAATTGAAAATCTTACTGAAAGAGGGCACAGGATGGTTGGTTTGGGAGATGGGCAACACTCACAGTAGGAGGTGCTCTTCTATGGTTGGTGCAAAGTAAAGGCAGTTTTACTCTTCATCTAACCATCTTTTATATTTGACCCAGAAGTACTTGATACCAGCAATGGGTGCCTATAATGGAAAGTGTTCCATTCCTTAGTATTAACATCTCTCATCTTGATGAGCAAAAGATTCACACAAAAAATTCATTAAAAAATATAATATTTCAACCTCCACACCATGCCATGGGACAAATTCACATCAGGTGTGGCCAGGTGACTTGCCCTCTCCATTGTATGTAACACCTTTTAAAGCACTTTGACAGCAGTAAGTAGCAGAGATCCAAGGAAACAGCAAAAGCACTTAAACAGCTACAGTAAAGGAAGAGTTCCAAGTCACGCCAGCTGGGAAAGAGAGTAAGAAAAAAGGGAAATTTGTAAGCAGTTGTTTAGCCTCTGAATGGAGGGCCCATTAGTGCAGCTGGACCCTAATTCTGTGGAGAACTTGCACTGCCTTGTTCAGTGTACCTATGTTGATGGGCTTGCAGATCGTGCAAATTTGCATGAATTTGCAGCAAGATCTGCATGGCCTTGAGTTCCATCTTGTTTGCTCAAATACTATACCACTGTTACATTGCTACTCCATATTCTCAAAGCTGATGTGCTTTCCACCCTACCCGAAATGTATTATTCACTAAAAGTCAGTGGTGGAAACTGTAATGACTGACTAGTCAATACCTGTGACATTTATGATAGGCTATGTTTAGTGACTGCTCTGCATAGTGGAAAATATGTAGGAGACTATTTTGTGAGAAGATACAGCTATAAAAGCCTTTTAACAGCTTTACTTATACCAAACAGCTGTGCATTTCTAGCTTTGTTATTTCTTTTTATTCCTTTCTGAATGGAGTACTTTCCATATCGTACACTTTTAAAACAACAGGCTGGGCAGGTGGGCTTTATAAAACATATCAGGCCTTCCAATCATTGTGACAACTTGCTACATGTTATTTCTGAAGTCTTGAAAATGGTGAACATTTGAAAATCTGCAAATAACATAATAGAAAGCAGAACAGACAGATTTACTAATTTAGCAATAGGATCTTTACTGGTCCCTTGAAAGGCTGTAGTCAAACTGTTAACTGAGAAACAATCATTGCACTGTATTCAAAGGAGAAGCGAGCTAAATCCACAACATACCTAGTTCCACCTAACACCAGTCAAGACTTTGATGCTGTAATCACACACCTGGAGTAGCTGTCAGATGTCACCGGACCAGCAACTGAACCTGAAAGCTGAACAGATTTGTGACTGCTGCTGGAGATATTGATAGAACCTCACCATCATAATAACCATACGAGTTGACTCATGTGATTTTCAACAGCGGGAGAGAGGTTATTCCTAAGAATGTTCTCTGCCTAACTAGCATTCAGTTCCCCTTCTGAATTACAAGTGGAATTTACTGTGTCAAACCAGAACCTAGTGTTCCCGTTCATCTAAGAGAAATAAGCTTCAAAACCCATTTAATGAGAACAGTCATGTAATGAGCACATTAGCCAATTCTATCGAGTCCTTTTGTTAACTTTGGTACACGCTTCACGAATGATGAGACGAGTACAGAGTACAGAAGTATCGTACAATTTGGTTGCTGGAAAAGATCTACATAATTTCACATAGATTTTGAAACCGAGAGCATGCACTAATTAATGACTTAGGTGGTGTCGACTGACTGAGCTGACCAAGGAAGGCTGATGCCCAAAATGATGGCAACTTGACGAGAAAAAATGTGCAACTTTATAAACAACGTAACAAATTTGTAAAGCTTCTCTATAATATTACAAAGATGGCTGGAGTGTAAAACCAACAAGCAGCGATGTGAACTATCTCTGATGTGGGGCACAACAGATAGATATGCTGCTTATGAGATGTAAAAAAGAACAGTGCATAGCAAAATAGAGTGGGTTGGGGTAATGTCACCTGACCATGCACCATAGTGCAAATTTATTAAAATGACTACACAAGTTGATTTTCACCTGTAAGATGATAGCATACAATTTGTATGTGGAGGTTGAACAAATTAAGAATCACATTTCCACATAAAATATACTTCCATATCATAAAGTAGTTTTAACTGATTTTCTTGGACTACAAACCCTCCCCCACTCATAATTTCCTCTCAATGTAGATATGCAAATTTTGAAAATAGAATGGGTCATGGCTAGATACATATAATTAATATACATAAGGCTGACTGTAACCCTCATAGCTTTGTCACTCATAAGCTATTCTATAATGAATCTAACTTGTGAAGATATTCAGTTTACTATATTAGCCAGGACATATCCTCTAGTTTTACACTCACTTGGTTCAACGGAATTCTCAAAAGCAAATCCGAGAATACAGAATTTATCCCACAAAACTGTTTTTGACCCTCACACTGTGTAATAAATTGCAAATTTTAATGACTTATTACCATGTATCCTTCATTTACGTTGGTTGTTTTGAGAAACACTAGTGCAAGTAAAATCATTTTGGCTCTGGTATGACACCACAATGATAATATTGTATGAAATAGATGGTATGGCATAATGGTGTAATAAGCAAGATTTAATGGGTAAATGTTTCCACTGGCAGGAGGGTCAGTAACCAGAGGACACAGATTTAAAATAATTGACAAAAAAGCCGGGGGGGTGGGAGATGAGGAGAATTTTTTTTACTCAGCGATTTGTAATGATCTGGAATGCACTGCTTGAAAGGGTGGTGGAAGAAGATTCAATAGTAACTTTCAAAAGGGAGTTGGATAAATACTTAAAAAGGAAAAAATTGCAGGGCTAAGAGGAAAGAGCAGGGGAGTGGGGCTAATTGGTAGCTCTTGCAGAGAGCTGGCACAGGCATGATGGGCCGAATGGCCTCCTTCTGTGCTGTATGATTCTATGATTCTATAACTCACAGATAAAACCAGATATTATTGGAAATGCACAGCAAATGGAACAGCATCTAAAAGAGAAAGATAGGTTGCTTTGGGTGCCATGTAGCAAACACTTGCAATTTTAATGATTTATTGATTTCTGTCAAAATTAATCTTGATAGAAGGGACAGAGAGAGGGGACTTAAGAACATCAACACAACTGCAAGTGGTGGGAACACTGTAGGTGTAACCCTTCATCAAAATAGTTTCATTATGTTCCATGCCCATCGCCCCCATTATCCTTCCTCCTGGCAATAAAGTGGCCCCCATCTCCCTCTCTAACAACCTTTTCAACTCCCAACTCGCTTCCCTGGCCCTGCACCTGTCATAATGCTTCTGACTCCATCAAATTACTTATCTGCTGCCTTGCCTCCATATTCAATGCCCTCGTCCTTACAAGAACTCTCAGTCTCCTACTTGTTACTCCCACAGTATAACACTTTCCTTCACATCTTCAAATCGGAGAGCCGCAGGCTTGCGTATTTATGACGCTCAAACAACCTGGGCATCCATCACCAAATCTGGCTGGACCAGCTAAAAAGAAAAAATCACCTCTCCCTCTCAAGAGCCAATAACTCCATGATCATCTTGTAGGATAAAGCAAATCCTATCATCTTTTCTTCACTACTAATTGCCTTCTTCAAACTCCTACTTTTGTCCCCACCATCTTCACATCTGACACCAACAGTGAAGAACTCAAGGATTTCATTCACAAAATTAAGGCGATTGACTCAACTGCCTCACCTTCTTCAACACCATTTGTGCTTTCCGATTGCTCCCAACAATGACCGCACAGTACTCTTATAGCTTCTCCCTTATCTACACCTCAATCACTCCCAGGCTCATCCTTTCCATGAGACACACTTCCAGTTTCCTTGTTCCCCCCTCCTTGTTTCCGATCACTGAGCTACCCTTCCTCAGCCTAATGCTCGTCAACATTATCAACTGCTCTTGTTCCACAGACATTGTTCCTTTCATTTTCAAAATGCTGTAATCACCCTGTGCCTTGCTAATAAACCCCTCTGTCCTCTCTAACTACTACCCCATCTCAAACCTCCCTTTCCTCTCTAAGATTCTGGAACACATTTGCACCACCAACTCTATGCCTACTTCTCACCACGCCATTTTCAACCTGGCTTCCGTCTCATCCACAAACTACCCTGGTCAGAGTCATCTGATTGTGAACATAAAGAAAGAAAGAAAGACAGACTTGGATTTATATAGCACCTTTCATGATCTCAGGACGAACCAAAGGGCTTTACAGTCAATTAAGTACTTTTGAAGTATAGCCACTGTTGTAATGTAGGAAAAATGGCAGCCAATTTGCATACAACAAAGTCCCACAAACAGCAATGTGCTATTGACCAAATAATTTGTTTTTAGGTGTTGGTTGAGGGATAAATATTGGCAAGAATATCTGGGCGAATTCCCCTGCTTTTCATCGAAACAGTGCCATGGGATCTTTTACGTCCACTTGAGAAGGCAGACGGGGCCTCAGTTTAACGCCTCATCCGAAAGATGGCACCTCTGACTAGTCAATCACACTATCCTTCTCCACCACCTCGCCTCTGTGGAACTGCACCCTTATAGTTCCATTTCCATTTGTCCCAACATTGCTTGCAATAGCTTCTCCTCATATATGTGCACGGTCACTTCTGGTGTGCTAATGTACCATTATATAGAAGGAATAGGCCTCTCCTATTCTCCATCTAAATGCTGCCCCTTAGTGACATTATCCGTAAACACCGTGTCAGCTTTCTTGTGTATGGCAATGATACTCGGCTTTATCCCTCCATTTCTACCCAATTCCATGACTGCCGCCATGATGTTTAATATTCTATCTGACATCAAGCTGCGGGTGAGCCAGAAATTTTTCCAGCTCAACAAAACCGCATCGTCCTGTTTGGCTCCTGACTGAAAATCCACACCATAGTCCCTACTGCTGCTGAAACTATCCCATTCTGGGATTGTGATGTACCTTGTGGAACATTTGGCTACGTTAAAGGTGTGATATAAATGTACGTTGTTATTAATCTATCTTCCGATAGGCTGTTGTGCATTTCCAGCATTTTCTAGTGTTATTTCAGATTTCCAGCATTCACTGTTCCCACAACTTGCAAGTCATTGTCGGGCTTGCATTACATTGCTTGGCTGGCTATGGTAAGCCTTGGTCACCTCCTGATTTGACTTTTCTAATGCCCTTTTCATTGGCCTCCCCTGTTCCAAACTGCAGAAACTCCAGCTCATCCAGAGCTCCACCGCCCACATTCTAACCCTCACAAAATCCTGCTCACTTATCACCCAATCCTTGCCGATCTTCACCAGCCATTCCCAGCGCAACTACTTCAAAATCCTTTTGTCTTCAAATCCCTTCATGGCCCCTCCTTGTCTTTACAGCTCCTAGGAGCTCTACACCCTGCCTGCACTCTCCGCTCTCCCAGCACTGGCCTACTGAGCTAGAAGCGCAGCCTTTAGCCATCTTGCTTCCACACGTTAGAACTCCCTACCTAATCCCCTTTATCTCATATCTCCCCACTTTCAAAATCTTCCAGATACCCTCCTGCTCGAGTCCGACCCTGAACTGTGAAGTACCTGGGGCATTTTGCTACGTTAAAGGTGCAATATAAATGCAAGTTGTTATTAACTTATCCTTTGATAGGCTGTAGTGCATTTACAGCATTTGCTGGTTTTATTTCAGATTTCCAGCATTCACTGTTACTTTTTCAACTCACAGGTTGACTGTTGGGTTTGTATTAAATTGAATGGCTGGCGGTGGCATATTCTATTTAGAGCACTCAGGTTTAAAACGGAAAGCTATGTATTTCAAAATGATTTCTTTTTCCTGAGTTTTTGCAGCCCAAGTTGCTTTGTGGTCCTCTCAATCACTTTGAAGTCTTACCTATGAAAAGGGGATTTTTAATTGCACTAGTGTCTTCCCTTTTGAAGCAGCATAACATACACTACCTGTGTTAATTTTCTGCAATTACCTACAGGGTAAATTCTGGTATATTTGCAGTGATTACGTTAGTTTTACAACTTCACTGAGGTTGTCATCATACATGAAGTGTACGGAGTGTCCTGCTCAGTGTCCACCTAACTCAGCGAGAATAGAACTGTCCCCACCAAGTCCAAAATACATACTGCAAAAAGAGATGTTTACATGGCACTGATTACCACAATAACTTCATCTTGGTGTTGGGGTGACTGTTATAAACAGCTCGACCTTTGTTTGTCGTTTGTGACATCATTTGACCCCCTGATGACAATGCTGCCTAGTAATCACTCCCAGGTACCGATTATCACTCTTTATTAAAGTGATTTTTTTTGAGTTGCAAAAACTACAGAAACGCTAATGTTTTTTCTTATTAAAATGTAGGAATAAAAGGAGTATAGTGTGCCTAGCCAAGTGCTGTGAATATCCACTCATGGGACGAGCATAACTTTGTCACTCACGAATTATCCGGTCAATCTCAGTTTTGAAGATATTTACCATATGCCATGGCTGGTTATCATCCTCCAATATTCACAAAAAATGCCTACATCTGTCAACATTTCCATAGCACTGCAAAGAGCGTGCTGCGTTTTCACAATCAGAGATATGACTATTGTAACACATGTAACACAACTCCTGTTATTCAATCTGTGCAGTTACCAGGTGTGAAAAAAAACAAGCTGTCTGCTACACTTTATTTCTGGAAATTGGACAGTGGCAATGTAGCCACAAAGCACATCAATCATTACCCTGATTGTTATACGATTTATTAAAATTAGCAACGGACCTGTTACCAGACCAAGAGAAGTCCAGTTATGCCATTCAACCAAGTTTGGTCCACACTGTAAAGGTTGGGTACCCTGTTGCAACATCAAACGTTGTCCCCATTTACTCTCCAAACATTTGTGGGGATAGCACTCCAGCTCAGTTTAGTTGTGTGAATGCTCAGTCATCCCATAACTTTTTATGGGGTGCTGTATCTTACTGTATGGACACTTTAATCATGATGACCATAGTTTTAAGTGATTAGGTAGTTACAGTGACATGACTTCTAAGAGTTTGAATTCTTCTATGACGCTATCTTGAGACTACTCAGCAGCGTAGAATTTAGGAGGTACATTTCCTTCTTGTTTTCAGTTAAAATATAGGATCTACAGGTTGACACTACACTATGGTACTGAGGCAGTGTTGAATTGTTGGAGGTGCCGTCTTTCGGATGAGATGTTAAATTGAAGCACTGTCTGCCCTCTCAGGTGGATATAAAGGATTCATGGCACTATTCAAAAAAGAGCAGGGAAATTCTCTCGGTGTCATGGCCAATATTTATCCTTTAACCAATATCACAGTCAGATTATCTGGTCATTTATCTCATTGCTGTTTATGGTACCTTGCTGGGCGCAAATTGACTGCTGTGTTTCCCTACGTTATAACAGTGACTCCATTGCAAAGGTACTTCATTGGCTATGAAATACTTCGACACATCCTGAGGTTCTGAAAGGCACTATATACATGCTAGTTCTTTCTTTCTTACATTAATTAGGTAGTATTTACATTTTAATAGCAGTTTTATGCTATCATATTATTCATAGTACAAGCACTGAAAGAAAGAGTGCACTGCGCAGGTACCAAATACGAATTACAGATTATCTCCACTTGTTGTAACAGACCAGTTCTCATTATCGTATTAGTGCAAGCTATTGATAGCTGGACAGGCAACAATAATGTACTAACTGCAAAATTGCGAGTGAGAAGGTTAAGTTTATTCCCAGTGTAATACTAATAGTAATTCATAGTCCAACTCCAAATTCAGATCACTAAACAAAGTTTGCAGATAATGAAGACCACTTTGGAACTCCACCCCATCTCTATTGAAGGTGAGTAGGGCTTATGTGGGAGTAGGGTTCCACAACACAGGTACTGGCTGAACCCCAGTGGCCAAGCTTCATGCATGAGCCTGGCAGATGATTTTTTTACCAGGTCATTCAACAGGGAGAGGCCACCACAGCAGAGCCTGATCCTGTCTTCATCTAACATCCACACACACAGTTTTTAGGATTGGGAACCTTGGTTGATTGTTTTTCCCCACCCAAGTTCAGAATACTGAGGCCAACCGTAACACTACCACCACTGTGGCTGAGTTAATTCAGCACAGACCAAGGATTGAATTCTCTTGAGTCTGTATGATATGGTGCCACACTATGCATTTCATTTAGATATCAGCCTTGACTCAGTGCCAGTACTCCACCCCACCGCGCCTCATTCCACAGACTTGAGCACATAATCTAGGTTGACACTTCATTGCTGTATTGAGGGAGTACTGTACAGTCGGAGGTGGTGTCTTTTGGATGAGAGGTTAAACCAAGGTCCATCCTGCCCTCTCAGGTGGGTGTAAAAGGTACCATAGCACTATTCGAAGAAAAGCAGGGGAGTTCTCCTTATGTGCTGGCCAACATTTATCACTCAATTAACATCAGTAAAGATTATCTGGTCATTTATCTCATTGCTGTTTGTGGGACCTTGCTGTGTGCAAATTGGCTGCCACGTGTCTCTACATTACAATGGTGACTAGACTTCAAAAGTACTTCGTTGACGGGTGAAGCATTTTTTGGGACGTCTTGAGGATGAGAAAGGCACTGTATGAATGCAAGCTCTTTCTTTCTTTCAAATGAACCATCAAGGGATGAATCATTGCTTTTGAAAATAATTCCTACTTATCTTTCACACAATATTTGCCTTCAGAACAAGTGAAGACATACTGGATAAAACTGTAAATGATGGATCTCTGAAAGTGATCACAAAACAGTAGTCACTAATCATGAGTGCAATTGCAAAGCTTAACTGGGCTATCGATATCATCTTGACCAAATTAGATCAATCCTTTTTGGTAGAGTATTTAAAAACTGAGACTACTGGTTCGATTTGCAAATGCACCACCTCAGTGTACTGAGCCATACAAACCAGGAGAGTGACTTGCACAGAGTTTGCTATCTCAAACCGAACAATTGTGCTACAATTGGTCTGAGCACCTAGTAGAGGGAAGGGAATCAGCCTGGGTTCCTGTTTTAACCACCATCTAGTGGCAAAGTTGGTTCAGAAAAAGCCATGAGACTGATTCCTACTGTCAGAGGACTGAGTTCTGAGTAAAGAACGGAGAAACCTGGGCTTTTCAGCCTTGTAAGGAGTGGACTGAGAAGTAATCTTAAAATATATGATAGTAAACAAGATAGTTAGAAAGATAGATCCAGGACATTACAAAGTAATATGTGACGGTAGGACAAGGGGAAACAGATTCAAACTAAAAGAGAAATTTAGGACTGATGCCACAGAGAGAGTTGAAGAAACTTAAAGGCGTAAATTGTGGAATCATGAAGAAACAGTTGGATACCATGATGGGAGGAGGGGGGAGTGGGAATTCTTTGAGCATGAATGAGCTAAGATGGGTTGAATAGCATTATTCAATTCTATCTACTTTGTGACTCCTCCTCAGAAAGTGTGAGCAAGACCAACAGCAAGCTCAGCTGTGATGCCCCATACACCACAGGCTACCTCATAATGACAGTCTAGATAGAATGGTACATTTTTCTTTCAGACAAACTCACCGAGTTCTCATGAAGTACTTAGTGTTCCTGACCCTCATATATAGAAACTTCAATTATATTTATTTAATAATCTGATTTATTTTTTTCTAAAATTACAACAAAATGCAAGTGTTACACTTAACAATTACAGCATCCACCTTTTAAAGTGATTTAATTTGATATTTTTCCTTCAGTGGTTTATTTTGTTCTTTGTAATTCCTCATAACTTTGTGAGTCGAATTAGCAAAGTGTTCTAAAAGATGCAGGATTTGAGACTGCTACTTTAGTCCCCACTGCTCCTATTTTCCCTGATTTTTCTCCTTTCCCCTGCGAAGTGCATGACTTCTTTCTAGGACATTATTTCAAGAGTAGAGGTAGCCATCTGATAGCTCACGTAAGTCCGGATGGTGAACAGCGACAGGTTATTCCATATAGGAAGCATAGGGCTGACCCCATTTTTGTTCTCACCTAACATCCAGACACACATACTGGTCAGCGAGACAATGATCCAAGAACTGTAGCATCCCTCTCACTGCACTCCACCAATTCAATATGGATCGAACCTGGGCTACTCCTAACATGTGTAGCACAGTATACGACATGGTGCATTTAAGAGCCGTAATCTTACCAAAACAAATCTATCAGGAAAGATTAAACAGGCTGGGGCTCTTTTCTCTAGAAAAAAGAAGGCGGAGGGGTGACCTGAAAGAGGTCTTTAAGATTATGAAAGGTTTTGATAATCTTAGAGAAGATGTTTCCACTTGCGGGGGAGACCAGAACTAGGAGCCATTAATATAAGATAGTCACTAATAAATCAAACAGGGAATTCAGGAGAAACTTCTTTATCCAGAGAGTGGTTAGAATGTGGAACTCTCTATCACAAGGAGCATTTGAGGCGACTAGCATAGATGCATTTAAGGAGAAGCTAGATAAACACATGAGGGAGAAAGGAATAGAAGGATATGCTGATAGGGTTCGATGAAGTAAAGAGGGAGGAGGCTCGTGTGGAGCATAAACACCGGCATTGACCTGTTGTGCCGAATGTTTTTATGTAAATCGATTACGTTAATGAAATGCATATGTGCTGGAATCTTCAGTTTCTTTTTCTTATTTTTGTTACCCTTTTACGATGCAATAGCTCACATATTTGAAAATGCCAAGAATGTAATTTGCAAGGTTACTTTCACAATACCTGAATTTGCTCGGATTAAAGGTTGCTGGACTGACATATTACCAAGTCAAGACTGTATTCTGTGTGGTTGTGTTTTCATACACGATAGCATTTTACTAACAAACTCAAATCAGTTTTATTTGGAAAATTAGACAATTTGAAAACCAGTTGTATTATTCATTGCTCTCATTATTGCCATGTTATATCTAATTGTGTAAGTGCTAGGGCATCAAACCATTATTAAGGTGCACTTGAAAACTCCAGTCATTTAAATGAAAAGAACAAGTTTGTTACTGTGTTCCATGTTTATGTGATTTTTTTTGTGGGTGAAGGTGCAACATTGGCAAGATTGGATCACTTTATAGTCAGGGTCATTTTAAAAAAAAAGTGAGAATTTTCAGTTCTTAGTACTCTAATTTTATAGATAAAAACTTAATATGTTCTTTTTTTTAAATAATCAAATTTCTAATCTGAACACCATGTTAAGTTACTTTGCTACTTGGAAGCTCTGTAAAGTCACTGATGGGAATACAGCTGGAACAGCTTAATTGACAGCAACAATAAGCTATGAATTCAAGCCAGTCTGGGTGTCAATTTGAAGCCACCTAATCCTGCGAATGCAGGTTAGTGTAGTTGCCTGAGCTTAGGTTGCTTCAGATTGTTTCCCAAGTCAGTCTGCAGTTGTGGTGCTCATTGTAATCCATACAGCCGCACCACCAGGCCATTTTGCAATAGTGGCATCATCACATCAATCTGGAGCATGGAGATTTGACATTGCGGATTTCTGTGTAGATTAGAAAATTCACACTTTTCTTTCAAAAATCTAAGAGCTTCCCCATGGTTTTTCATTCTTATTAATGAATAACATTACTGGAACTATGTTACAAAACTACTCATGGGTTTGTGCATCATAAACCATGACAGCAAAGCCTGAACCATTTGCAAATATCAAACCCCTTAAGCCAATACATTCTCAACTATTCTTTGATATATAGAATTGTTGTAAAATTGGGCAGTCTGACTACCATTTCTTGTTTGTGTTAGGCTCTGGGCCATTACAGTGGTCACTTGATTTAGTTTTTCACTTCTGGTTATATTATATTCAGATGTGTCATAAGGAGGACCGCTTTTGCTAATGTGCTTGATGATAATCCATTTGAAATTGATGTCTTTTACTATTACATAAACCTTTTAACCTTGCACACATTTGAACTCTTAAAATAAACACCGTGCAACATGAATAGGCTTTTAAGAGATTGTGCTGCTTGACCAGTTTACAATCATATCTGATGATAGGAATGTTTCGTGAAAAAAATCCACTCCCATTTTAAAGAGCTACAACAGTGCTGAACAACTTCATAAGTAGCTTCATCAGATTATTCTTAAAAGATTATTGTGCTGTGATAACTTGAGTGAGGTTGTCTCTCCAACAATTCCTCGAGCAGCCTATTGTAATTAATACTTATTCAGAAATTAAATTGGCATTTTAAAATATAGGATTCAAGCCCTCAGAACTAAAGTTCTATTCACTTTTTTAAGACTTCTTTCCACTGGTCAGAGTTTTGTTATTTTGAATGTTCTTGACAAATTAGGCAAATAAATTATCTTTCATGGAGAAAAATACTTGGGTGAAGAGGTAATACTTTCAATGTAAAGTACACGACCCAGAAAGTGTATTTTTTTTTTAAAAGGGTTAAAATGTCTCCTATCTAAGGGCTGATATTCTATTTTGTTACTGAAAAACTACACTGGAGGAAACCTACCATGTTAAGTCATTTGGTTGGAAAAGACCCATTAGGACATATGTGTTGGGTTTGTCTTCAGCCACACGTCATTAAGCCGAGTCGTTACTGGCATCTTTCCCAGTACTGGATGTTGATCTCGGTGTTCAAACTCAGCTATAAATTTCAGTACCAGCTGGGTCACAAGCGAACTATGTTTTCAGTAACAAGACAAAGGCTTATCACTCTCAGCTAGGAGATGTTCATTTAAAAATTCTGCTGGCGAATTCTTTCAACCAGTTGTAATGCAGTTTTGGAGCTAAGTTCTGTTACCTCCCTGTGCCAGTGCCAAAAGCACAATTGAATGCTGCCAGTACCCTTGAGTTCCAATTTCAACCTTTAGCAATCGTAATAAAAGATGTCGCTATGGGAACCTGTATGGGTCTGCCTTTTCGTGGAATACGTGAAACATTCTTTGTTCTAGTCAGGTCGATCGACTCAGGTCAGTCCCCTCCCTCACCTTTTTCATTGATGACTGTATTGGTGCTGCTTCCTGCTCTCGCCCCAAACTGGAAAATTTCATCAACTTTGCTTCCAATTTCCACCCTTCCCTCGCCTTCACATGGTCCATCTCTGACTCTTTCCTTCCTTGACTTCTCTATCTCCATTTCTGGGGATAGGCTGTCAACCAATATCTACTATAAGCCCACCGACTCCCACAATTACCTTAATTACACTTCCTCCCACCCCGCTTCCTGTAAGGACTCTATTCCATTCTCCCAGTTTCTCTGCTTCCGTCGCATCTGTTCTGACGATACCACCTTCCACACCAGTGCTTCCGATGTGTCTTCCTTTCTCCTCAACTGAGGATTCCCCTCCACTGTAGTCGACAGGGCCCTCGACCATGTCCGTCTCATGTCTTGCAGTTCTGCCTTCAACTCTTCCCCTCACCTCTCAGAATCACGATAGGGTCCCCCTTGATCTCACCTTTCACCCCACCAGCATCCACATTCAATGGATCATCCTCCGCCATTTCCAACTCGATGCCAATATCAAACACATCTTCCCCTCCCCTTCCCATTCAGCATTCCGAAGGGACCGTTCCTTCTGCGACACCCTGGTCTACTCTTCCATCACCCCCAACACCCGCTCTCCTTCCCACAGCATCTTCCCGTGCAAGCGCAGGAGATGCAACAAGTGCCCCTTCACCTTCTCCCTTCCCACCGTTAAGGGCCCCGAACATTCCTTCCAGGTGAAACAGCGATTTACTTATACTTCTTTCAATTTAGTATACTGTATTCGCTGTTCATGATGCTCCCCTATATTGGGGAGACCAAACGCAGATTAAGTGATCGCTTTGCTGAACACCTCCATTCAGTCTGCAAGCGTGACTCTGACCTTCTGGTCGCTTACCATTTTAATTCCCCATCCCACTCTTACTCTGACCTCGGCCTCCTACACTGTTTCAACGCAAGCTCAAGGAACAGGATCTCATCTTTCGATTAAGCACTTCACAACCTTCCAAACTCAACATCGATTTCAATAACTTCAGATCATAACCACTGCTCCCATTTTTTCAGTCAGCAGGTGCTGGTAATGGTTCTGCTGTTGTCATTTACAGCTCCTCTAGACCCATCTTTTGTTTCTTTACTTGTCTCAATAGCACCCCTTTTTGCCTTGCACCATCATAGAATGGTTACAACGCAGAAGGAGGCCATTCGGCCCATTGAGCCCGTACTGGCTCTTTGTAAGAGCAATCCAGTTAGTACCATTCCCCCACTCTTTCCCCATAGCCCTGCAATTTTTTTCCCTTCAAGTATTTATCCAATTCCTTTTTGAAAGCCACAAATGAACCTGCTTCCACCACCCTTTCCGGCAGCGCAGTCCAAATCATAACTACTCGCTGCATAAAAAAGTTTTTCCTCATGTTGCCTTTGGTTCTTTAAATCTGTGTCCTCTGATTCTCAACCCTTCCGCCAATGGGAACGGTTTCGCTTTCTTTACTTTATCTAAACCCTTCATGATTTTGAACACTTCTATCAAATCTCCTCTCAACCTTCTCTGCTCTATCGTCATCCCTTTTGTCATTTAATCACTACTGCCCTACTCCCTATCATAGACCTTCTCTTTGGTTCTTTCCTCCCCTCCCCCTTTCCCTGGCTCTGTACTTAAAGACTGTTAAATCTCTAACTTCTCCCAGTTCTGACGAAAGGTCGTCGACCTGAAACGTTAACTTGGTGTATCTCTCCACAGATGCTGTCTGACCTGCTGAGTATTTCCAGCATTTTCTATTTTTATTTCTAATAAAAGATGGCATAATGCTGGTTTTCTGTTCCAGCTCCTTCCTTTCCTTCTGAAGGCATGCTCCTTGACGCAGTTGAATTCTGTGGATGCCACTTGCTCTTGGGTACCTTTCTCAGGTGGCCATTCTTCATTAGTGAGCCTAGACACGAGTGTCAGCAGTTTATATGACCATGTGGTATTACAGTGGAGCCTGAACCTGTCCTCACTCAACGTCCACAAAGATATACTCCCAGCAGGTTCTGATCACTATCCAACAGTGACTCCCACAGAAAAATGTGTATGTGGAAGTCGGGCGAGACCAACATTAGATTCAGCAGCAATACTCCCCAAGGTAGAATAGCAGGGGCTACCATCTGGGCTCACGCCTGAAAAACAGTCATTCAAATGAGGTAGTGAAGGACTGTTGAAAACCAGGGAGCTCTTCATCAACAACAGTAATGTGCAGGTAAATGTTTATTTTCTTAAAACTATTATTCCAACTTTCTACCCTCCTGTCTGCAACTTCAAGTCAGGAGGGTACAAAGTTGTAACAATAGTATTAAGAAAGTAAACATTTATATACACATTGCTATATTGTTAAAATTCATCTTTGAATTCCTTTTTTTTTTGGAGTGCAATGACTGTGATTATGTTGGGTGCAGCCAATGTCTACAGCAATGTCCCAAGGACAGCAATGAGATAAGCGACCAGTTAATCTGTTCTTTGGTTGTAGTTGGTTGACAGAGGAATGTTTGCCAGGACAACATGGAGAACTCCCTGCTCTTCTTCATGTCATGCCATGCGATGTTTAACATCCACCTGAATAGGCAGATGGAACCTTGATTTAACGTCTCATCAGAACGATGGTACCTCAGACAATGCAGCAGTCCCTCAGCCGTTTACTGGAGTTTCTCAAATGCAAGTGTGGCTCTCAATCCCACAATCTTGTCCCAAAAGCATAAGTGCTGCCAATAATGACAAGGAATATGATTTTATATGATAGTTTCTCTTTCAACAGCTAGCTGATGGAAACAAATGTTGTATTTTCTGTTCTTACCACAATACACAGAGAAACATTTTATTGTGGGTGATGGGCCATTTGAAACCTTTCAAAATTACTATTCTGATTACTCAGAACTATACAATTACTGTATCCTTGACATGAAGTTGACTGGGCACTTTATGTTTTTTTTTAAAAATGCATTACTGTGTATAACCAAATATAAAACCCAATACATATAAAATACCTTTTAAAAATAAGCATGCTTATTTAAATATGGACCTGTAGAAAGTGTTAAAAAGTTTCAATCCCTTTCCCAATTAATTATTTTTAATGTGAATATAAAGACTCGTGTGTTATATGCTGCAGGAAGATTAAAAGGGAACATTACTTATTGGTTTGGGGGGGAGGGCGGTGGGAAGAGGCACGAGTACTTGTAATGTATCCTTCCCATAATAATCTCTTAAAATGTTATTAGTTTCTTCCCCTACCTGTGAGGAGAACTAGCAAATTTTATTCACTTGATGACTGTCTCCTAAAGCACCCACTAAGTTAGGACTTAGAGCTGGAAGAGAAGTAATTGGCTTTTGGACCAGTTGCACAGCCTCATGCCTTAATCACCTCAAGGATCCCTTTACAAGCATTAACCATACTACAGCATTCATTATGACTATTACTGAACGCATTATGACGTAACCACTGAGCTGTGGCAGTTGGGTTGGTACTCAAATGTCAGATTACCACACATTTACTGTGCCCTTAGTTAATAAAGTCATCAGGATTAAAATGATCAACTGCGGAGATTAAAAGAGCGCCATAGAGCAAATGCAATCTCACCAAAGAGCTCAGATAACATTATGGTTTTTTTTAGCAGCCATCTGATCCCTAAGATTGGATTACTGCTCTGCAATCACTCCAGGCTATCAGGCTATCGATTGATTTTTAAAAAAAGTAACATTAATATTGCAAAAGGCAGAAAGTTCTTCATTGCTGACAGCAGCCCTCACTGCAAACTTCAGTGACCAGCATGCTCCATGTTGTTGACACTTCTGATGAAATGCTCACTGACCAACAGCTATGACATAATTGCTGCCAAGTTTCCATAGAAATCAACAGTTGTTCACTGGGAGATATTAAATGATAGCATATATTGAATTAGAAAAAAAAGGTATAGTACTTATTATCAACAAAGAAGAATGCCTCACCCCCAAAATGTATTATACAAGTACTCATTCAAAAGGCAATCACATTTAAAAAATAACATCACATCTAGCTGGACCTGGCTGTAGCACATTCCTACACATCCACTCTTGGCTTCTCACCCCTCATGCCATCCCTGCCCGCCTGTTCCTGAGACCATTGCTACTCATCCTTGGGTAAACAGACAGAAGAACTGATTTAGAAGGTTTAACGATTGGAAATAAATCAACTCAAGCAGAATGTCTCTGAAACCAGCTCCCTCCCTGCAAGTCCTCGTTTAAATCGGGCTTTCTTATATTGTTTCCAAACAGGCGTGACATCACGATCCAGAAATAAAACTATATTGTATTTTATTTTGAAAATATTACATCTTTAAGAGAAAGAACATTTTTCTGCAAAATTAATGAAAGGACACTAGCAAATTCTACTTGAATTCCTGGAGGTCAAAAATAATGGGTTATTGTGTTTTCTCATATAAAGGAAAATTTGCTTTCTTTTTCAACGATAAATTGTAACACTGTAGCTTACTCAATTCACTGACTTCCCAACACACTGTTTGCGCTGAAGGATTTCAATTTGTATTATTGCAGTTATTCAGAACAAAAGTTTTTTCCCTCTCCCATGCCATTGCTGGGTGCAAGAAAAATGGACTCAACTATAATGGTATTTCTCAAGTGATAAAATACTCTGTTGGGATACATGATTCAGAACAAAGTAAAATACTATACAAGGACATTGGTGGAAGCAGGCTTTTGCAACAACTCAAGGCCTTAAACTACTAGGAAACTCAACCGCACAATCTTAAAATTGGAGCTAGGCCATTCAGAAGTGAAATCAGGAAGCAATTTCTCCAAAGGGTAATGGAAATCCAGAACTCCCTCCCCCAATGGGTCAATTGAAATTTTCAATACTGAGATCGATAGATTTTTATTAGGTAAGGGGATCAAGGGATATGGATCAAAGATGGGTAAAGAGGTACAGATCAGCCATGATCCAAATGAATGGTGGAACAGGCTCAAGGGGCTGAATGGCCTACTCCTGTTGCTATGATTCCTACTGACTCATCATCAGGTCACTATTGCAGTGATAAATGGCAATGTTACAGGCTGAAGTTGTTCAAAAAAAAATCTATGTGCTCAGAGCATCAAGTATAAATTCTATTGAAAGTCACCGCTAAATAGAACTGACTTTTTTAAAATTCACAATTTAAATTCCCATATGTATACTTGTATGTAATTATGTGATAACAAAAATGCAAACAATGGAAAGCTGAACCAAAAACAGAAAATGCTGGGAACACTCCAACTAGAACTGAAGTGTCTTCATCCAAAATGTTAACCTATTTTTCTCTTTTTAAGAGCTGGGAGATTTCCAGCATTTTGTTTGTATTTAATTAGCATGCAATCTAGCTGGGCGACGGGAAAAGAGCAGAGCAGTGGGGCTAATTGGATAGCTCTTTCAAAGAACCAACACAGGCACCATGGGCTGAATGGCCACCTTCTGTGCTGTATGGTTGTAAGTCTTGCAAAAGGTCGAGGGGGCGGGGGCTTGAATCCACAACCTTCTATCTCAGAATTGAGAACACTGCCACTGAGCCAAGCTAACATTTAAGCTCATGTGATCAGAAAAGAAAGTATAATCTCTTTGAATAGAAAAGTAATTACACTGGCTCTATAAAACCAACGTAATGATGGCAGTTATGGGCGATAGTGTGAGCTGTATGGGTTACACGACCTCTCCTTGTTCCTACATTCTTACGCTAATAAAAATTGGCAATCATTAAGTAACTCATATACGATGGCTCTCGAGCGATGTTACTTGTGGCAAGTTGGCTGATAACTTGTTTTATAAGGGCAGGAGTGTTACACTATTGAATGCACAATTTACTATTCTGCTGCTAAGGTGGAGCTATGGCCCTCCAAGACCATTAAGCTTAATTAAGTAAACACAGGCTTCAAGGCAATCGGTATTTAATTGTGGGCATTTTTTTCCTGCTGGGGAGTTCCTCGCATTACAATTGACAATTGTGGCTTTATGCATTTTTGAGGTGTAATACAGAAATTAGAGTACAATTCAAAGTGTAATGGAGAGGAAGTACACTAGATGTTTTTATATTAATAGACATATATGAAGAAATGGATTTATGTCGATTTTAGTTTGAGAGAAAATACATCAATTTGCATTAACTAGGGAAAAAATATGCAATGTATTCCACTGACTTTCTTATAATATACTATGAATATCTTTTCAACTACTTGCCTGCAAATACTAGATCAAAAGGTATCTGGATGTAATGGTGCATCATTTATTTTCTAATTTCTTCTCCATAATGTTGCTTTATTTTTGCTATACTTACTTTATTTTATATTATTTCTACTTCTTTTATTGTCTCTATATTTTTCTACCTGTTCTGGTGACGGAAACCTCAAAAATATGTTTCTAGCACTAAAAAGAAACTGCAGACACTGGTAGTGATCTTTCACCACTACCACTGACCAGAAGTGGAATATTGTTACCACTGTATGAGCAAGCCTAGTACACAAAAGATGCCTTCTCCAGGATACTGCAAAATACTAGTACATCTGAGACCCATGTACTTTTTGAGTAACCTAGACATAACTGAAGGGTCAAAGGGTCTAGGTTGACAAAATCTGTACTTAAAGTCTCTCCACATCTCCCATCCTTTCAGCTAGAGGCATGGAATACTGTACTTAGACCACAGACCCTTATACTTAAGAGGTTGTGTAGTGCAGCATGTCAAGATGCCAGTTACTAATCATTCATTGATAGGGCACTCTTACCTTCCTTCTTGCTGAGCCTATAAACTTGGCTCGAGCTGTTGAAGCATATATTATATAAATATTGGATGACAAAAGAGATAGAGAGTAAGATGAAGCAGAAAAAAGGGGCGCATGACAGATGTCAGGTTGATAACACAAGTGAGAACCAGGCTGAATATAGAATGTTCAGAGGGGAAGTGAAAAAGGAAATAAGAGGGGCAAAGAGGGAGTAAGAGAATAGACTGGCAGCAAACATAAAAGAGAATCCAAAAGTCTTCAATAGGCATGTATACAGTAAACGGGTAGTAAGAGGAGGGGCAGAGACCAAAAAGGAGATCTACTCATGGAGGCAGAGGGCATGGCCGAGGTACTAAATGAGTACTTTGTATTTGTCTTTACCAAGGAAGAAGATGCTGCCAGTGTCTCAGTAAAGGAAGATGTAGTTGAGATACTGGATGGGCTAAAAATTGATAAAGAGGAACCAGAAATGCTAACTGTACTTAAAGTAGATAAGTCACCTAGTCCGTATGGGATGCATCCTAGGTTGCTGAGGGAAGTAAGGTTGGAAATTGCAGAGGTACTGGCCATAATCTTCCAAACATCCTTAGATACGGGGGTGGTGCCAGAGGACTGGAGAATTGCAAATAATACACCCTTGTTCAATAAAGGGTGTAAGGGTAAACTCAGCAACTACAGGCCAGTCAATTTAATCTCGGTGATGGAAAACTTTTAGAAATGATAATCCGGGACAGAATTAGCAGTCACTTGGACAAGTGTGGATTGATTGGGAAAACCAGCATAGATTTGCTAAAGGCAAATCGTGTTTAACTAACTTGGTAGAGTTTTTTGATGAGGTAACAGAGAGGGTAGATGAGGGCAATGCGGTTGATGTGGTGTATATGAACTTTCAAAAAGCGTTTGATAAAGTGCCGCATAATAGCCCACGGAATAAAGTGGGCACTAGCAGCATGGATACAAAATTGGCTAAGTAACAGGAAGCAGAGAGTAGTGGTAAACGGTTGATTTTCGGTCCGGAGGGAGGTGTACAGTGGTTTTCCCCAGGGATCAGTACTAAGACCACTACTTTTCTTGATATATATTAATGACTTGGGTGTACAGGGCAAATTTGCAGATGACACAAAACTTGGAAGAGTAGTGAACAGTGAGGAGGATAGTGATAGACTTCAAGAGGATATAGAAATGGGCGGACACGTGGCAGATGAAATTTAATGCAGAAAAATGCAAAGTGATACATTTCAGTAGGAAGAACGAGAAGAGGCAATATAAGCTAAAGGGCACAATTCAAAATGGGGTACAGGAACAGGGAGATCTGTGGGTATATGTTTTTAAATCGTTAAAGGTGGCAGTGCAGGTTGAGAAAGCAGTTAAAAAAACGTATGGGATCCTGGGCTTTATAAATAGAGGCACAGAGTACAAAAGCAAGGAAGTCATGGTGAACCTTTATAAAACACTGATTCGAACACAACTGCAGTATTGTGTCCAGTTCTGGGCACCACACTTTAGGAAAGATGTGAAGGCCTTAGAGAGGCTGCAGAAGAGATTTACTAGAATGATTCCAGGGATGAGGGACTTTAGTTACGTGGATAGACTGGAGAAGTTGGGTTTGTTCTGCTTGGAACAGAGAAGATTGAGAGGAGATTTCAAGGAGGTATTTAAAATCTTGAAGATTTTAAATACCTATTCTAGACGGAATAGATAGAGAGAAACTGTTCCCATTGGTGGAAGGGTCAAGAACCAGAGGACATAGATTTAAGGTGACTGGCAAAAGAACCAAAGGTGACACGAGGAAGAACTTTTTTACGCAGCGAATGGTCATCATCTGGAATGCACTGCCGGGGCAGGTGGTGGAGGCTGATTCAATCATGGCCTACAAAAGGGAACTCTATAAGTACTTGAAAGGAAAAAATTTGCAGGGCTATGGGGATAGGGCGGGGGAGTGGGACTAGCTGGATTGCTCTTGCATAGAGCCAGCACGGACTCAATGGGCCGAATGGCCTCCTTCCGTGCTGTAACCTTTCTATGATTAATTAACTTAAATGTCAGGCAGTTTTGGGACTGCAACTCGGACTAATTTTCCTTCACACAACTTTACAGCACAAGAGGCAGCCATTTGGCCCAAATAGGCCTGAGCAGGCTCTTTGAGAGAGTGACCCACTTAGTTCCATGCCCCTGCCCTCACATGCACTTCACTTTTTTCATTTATCCATTTTTCTTGTAAAAACTATTATTGATTCTGCTTCCACATTGTCTGGCAGGGCATCCCATATCCTCACAACTCTGCATTATAAAGAAGATTCTCCTAATCTCTCCTTTTGATCTTTTGGAGATTATCTTCAATTTATGTCATCTAATTATTGACTTACTGATCAGTGGAAATAGATTTTTTCCCATTTACCTTACTAACACCCTTCATAATTTTGAACGCTTCAAAATTACAATGGTGTTGATAAGGTAATCTACCTGATTTTCGCATAACCTTCTCTGTTATAGTGAAAAGATCACCAGTTTCATAACTTCTCATAACTAGAACCTCTGATCCTGGCTCTATTAAATTTCTTCTGCATTCGCTCCATGGTCTTGGCATCCTTCCTAAAGTAGGGTGCCCAAAACTAGACACAGTATTCGAACTGTAGCCTAATTATTGACTTGTCTCATTCGAGGGCAACAGGTAAAGGCTGAATTTCATTTTCCTTCTTCCAAAGTTATACAGCCAAAGTGTTGTGCAGTGAACACAAGAGTTATGTAAATGGACCACCATTCATAAAGCTGACCGAGTAATGCAAAGGTGATAAAGAGGAGGTACTTGAAAAGCTAGCTGTACTTAAAGTAGATAAGTCTCACGGTCCGGATGGGTTGCATCCTAGGTTGCTGAGGGAAGGGTGGAAATTGCGGAGGTACTGGCCATAATCTTCCAAACATCCTTAGATACGGGGGTGGTGCCAGAGGACTGGAGAATTGCAAATGTTACGCCCTTGTTCAAAAAAGAGTGTAAGGATCAGTTTAATCTCGGTGGCGGGGAAACTTTTAGAAATGATAATCTGGGACAGACACTTGGACAAGTGTGTCTTGATTAGGGAAAGCCAGCACGGATTTGTTAATTTGCTGTGGATGCTGAGTCATTGAATATATTTAAGGCTGAGATGGATAGATTTTTGGACTCTAGGGGAATCAAGGGATATGGGGATCGGGCAGGAAAGTGGATTTGAGGTTGAAGATCAGGCATGCTCTGATTGAATGGCGGAGCAGGCTCCAGGGACCGTATGGCCTACACCTGCTCCTATTTCTTATGTTCTTTGTTAAAGACAAATCATGTTTAACTAATTTGATAGAGTTTTTTGATGAGGTAACAGAGAGGGTAGATGAGGGCAATGCAGTTGATGTGGTGTATATGGACTTTCAAAAGGCATTTGATAAAGTGCCGCATAATAGGCGTGTCATCAAGATTGAAGCCCATGGAATAAAGGAGGCAGTAGCAGCATGGATACAAAATTGGATAAGTAACAGGAAGCAGAGAGTAGTGGTGATCGTTGTTTATCGGACTGGAGGGAGGTGTAGAGTGGTGTTCCACAGGGGTCGGTATTAGGACCATTGCTTTTCTTGATATATATTAATGACTTGGACTTGGGTGTACAGGGCACAATTTCCAAATTTGCAGATGACACAAAACTTGCAAGTGTAGTGAACAGTGAGGAGGATAGTAATAGATATCAAGAGGGTATAGACAGGCTGGTGAAATGGGTGGACACGTGGCAGATGAAATTTAACGCAGAAAAATGCCAAGTGATACATTTCGGTAGGAAGAATGAGGAGAGGCAATATAAACTAGAGGGCTCAATTCTAAAAGGGGTACAGGAACAGAGAGATCTGAGGGTATATGTGCATAAATCATTGAAAATGGCAGGGCAGGTTGAGAAAGTGGTTAAAAAAGCATACGGGCTCCTGGGTTTTATAAATAGAAGCATAGAGTACAAAAGTAAGGAAGTCATGATGAACCTTTATAAAACACTGGCTCGACCACAACTGGAATAATGTGTCCAGTTCTGGGCACCACACTTTAGGAAAGATGTAAAGGCCTTAGAAAGAGTGTAGAAAGATTTACTAGAATGATTCCAGGGATGAGGGACTTTAGTTACGGGGATAGACTGGAGAAGCTGGGGTTGTTCTCCTTGGAACAGAGAAGGTTGCGAGGAGATTTCATAGAGGTATTTGAATCTTGAAGGGTCTAGACAGAATAGATAGAGAGAAACTGTTCCTATTGGCGGAAGGGTCAAGAACCAGAGGACAGAGGTGATTGGCAAAAGAACCAAAGGTGACATGAGGAAAAACTTTTTTGCGCACTGTGTGGTTAGGATCTGGAATGCGCTGCCCGAGGAGGGTGGTGGAGGCAGTTTCAATCATGACTTTCAAAAGGGAACTGGATACATACTTGAAAGGAAAAAATTTGCAGGGCTACGGGGATAGGGCGGGGGAGTGGGACTAGCTGGGTTGCTCTTGCATAGAGCCAGCACGGACTCGATGGGTCGAATGGCCTCCTTCCGTGCTGTAACCTTTCTATGATTCTACATCACAGTTTAGCTGCCATAAAATATCCTATTAGTTAACTACTTCTAAATTCATTCGTGATATTCTGATTAAATACAGATTTTTGTTTTACAAAGTATATTCCATACATGTAATATTTAATTTCGGTCTCCATAATCTCTATTTTTCATAATAATGTTTTTAAATCTGCATCACTAAGGGAATCAAGGGATTTGGGAAAAGGGCGGGAAAGTGGAGTTGAGGTTGAAGATCAGCCATGATCTTATTGAATGGTGGAGCAGGCTCGAGGGCCTGTATGGCTTGCTCCTGCTCCTATTTCTTATGTTCTCATGACTGGAAAAATTTTGATCAAAATGAAGCGAAATGTATTTTCAGTCAGCAATCAATCTTTACTTGTTAGCTTCAAATTTTCTCCCTTTCTTTCTGGATCATGCATCTCTGATGACCAAAAGAGTAGGTCAGCATTGCAAATACTGCTAAAATCTGGTTCCTAACCAGCATTTATGGCCTGTTGTTTATTCGCCCTCAGATTTTGCCCATCTCTTCTTAGACAGGCCTTTACTCACTAGTCAGATGTTTCCTGTAGGAAAATGGCTCAGACCAGGAACTCAGTTGAGTGGAGAATGAAACCTGGTCCCCACTAATCTGCAACTCCACACACCAGCACTTCAATAGATTAAGCTTAGTTATTTTTAAATGGGCCTTTCAAGGCTAATAAAAAAATTGTGGGAAACACTCAGCAGGTCAGTCAGCATCTAAGGAGAGATGCTTTGTTTCAGATTTACAGCACATCGAGTTACATAGAGTCTACAGCACAGAAACAGGCCAATCTGTCCAAGTGGTGTACGCTGGCGTTTATGCTCCACACAAGTTTCCTCCCACCCCTCTTCATCTAACCCCATCAGCATATCCTTCTATTCCTTTCTCCCTCGTGTGCTTATCTAGCTTCCCTTTAAATGTATTTATGCTATTTGCCTCAACTACTCCATGCGGTAGCACGTTCCACATTCTAACCACTCTTTGGGTAAAGAATTCCCAATTGGATGTATTAGTGACTATCTTATATTTATGACCTCTTGTTTTGGACTTCCTACAAGTGGAAACATCTTCTCTACATCTACCCCATCAAACCCTTTCATTATCTTGAAGACCTATATCAGATCACCCCTCAGTCTTTTCTTTTCTAGAGAAAAGAGCCCCAGCCTGCTCAATCTTTCCTGTTAAATATATCCTCTCAGTTCTGGTATCATCCTGTGAATCTTTTTTGCACCTTCTCCAGTGCCTCTATATCCTTTTTATAATATGGTGACCAGAACTGTACAGAGTACTCCAAGTGTGGTCTAACCAAAGTTCTACACAAGTTTAACATAACTTCTCTGCTTTTCAATTCTATCCCTCTAGAAATGAACCCGTGCTTGGTTTGCTTTTTTTATGGCCTTATTAACCTGCGTCACTATTTTTAGTGATTTGTGTATCTGTACCCCTAGATCCCTTTGTTCCTCTTCCCCATTTGGACTCTCATTATCTAAGAAGTATGTGGCCTCCTTATTCTTCCTACCAAAATGCATCCCTTTCACACTTATCCAGATTGAAATTTATTTGTCACTTACATGCCCATTCTGCAACTTTATTAATGTCTTCTTGAAGTCTTCGCATTCTTCCTCAGTATTAACTATAGCACCCAATTTGGTGTCGTCCACAAATTTTGAAATTGTACTTCTGATTCCCGAGTCAAAATTGTTAGTGTAAATTGTGAACAATAATGGTCCCAGCACCAATCCCTATGGAACACCACTTCCCACCTTTTCCAATCTTAGTAACTACCCTTAACCCCTACTCTCTGTTTTCTGTTTTGTAGCCACCTTGCAATCCATTCTGTTGGTTGTCCCCTGACTCCACATGCTCTGACCTTAGTCATGAGTTTACTATGATCGAAGGCCTTTTGAAAATCCAAATATATTACATCTACATTACCATTGTCTACTCTTTCTGTTACTACTTTGAAGAATTCAATAAGGTTGGTCAAGGATGACCTTCCCTTTTGAAATCCGTGCTGACTACTCTATTATATTTTCGGTTTCTAGATGTTTTTCTTTTACATCTTTTAATAAAGATTCCATTATCTTTCCTATAACGATGTTAAGCTAATTGTTCTATAGTTTCCTGGACTTGTTCTGTCTCCCTTTTTAAATATGGGAATAACATTAGCTGTCTGCCAGTCCTCTGGCACTATTCCCATTTCTAATGAATTTTTATTTATATGTAATAGTACCTCTGCTATCTCTTCCCTAACTTCTAATATGCGTGGATGCAATCCATCCGGACCAGGGGGTTTTATCCTCTCAAGTTTGATTGGTTTATTATCTCCCCCTTTCTATCTTAAATGCCGTTATATCTTTTTTGATCTCTTCTTCTAATGTCATGTCCATCCTGTTAGTCTCGCTGATAAACAGGGAGGCAAAGTAACTTTTCAATATTTCTGCTATTTCGCCGTCATTACCTGTGAGATTATCTTGTGCCTCCCTTAATGGCCCTATCCTTAGCCTGATTTTTTTTTTGTAATTTGTGTCTGTAGAATAATGACTATTTCTTTTTATGTTGTTTGATAATTTATTTTCTTAGTTCTTCTTTGCTTTCCTAACCTCTTCGTGTTCCCTTTTGTCATCCTCTCCTTTCTTATGTATTTAGTATATGCCTCTCTGTTTAATTTTGACCGAATCTCCTTATTCATCCATGGTGTCTCATTATTGGCTAGCTTGTTCTTGTTTTTTAGCAGAATGCATTTCTCCTGAGCTCAATTGATCACCTTATTAAATATTTCCCACTGTTGTTCCATCTCTTGGTCTATCAACTTTTTTTTCCCAGTTTACCTTCCCTAGTTCCATTCTCATCCCCTCAAAACTAGCTTTTTTCCAATCTATTACTTTGGTCTTTGTCTTACTTATGTATTTTTCAATCATTATTTTAAACCTTATTATACTGTGATCGCTATTGCCTAGGTGTTCCCATTCGCTTGCTTCCCTTATCTGTTCCGGTTCATTTCCCATTATTAGATACAGCAGTGATTGCGGTTTTGTTGAGCTTCTTACGTACTGGTTAAGAAAGGAGCCCTGAACACACTGTAAAAACTCCATTCCCTTTTCCCCTTTACCTACCTCTTCTTGCCAGTTTATTCAGGTTTGTTGAAATCTCCCATTATTATTGTACGTCTTTTACTCATTTCATAGATTTGTTTACATATTTCTTCCTCCACTTCCCTTCCACTACTAGGTGGTCTGTAGAATACCTCTATTAGCACGATCAATCCGTTATGTGTTTTATCTCAATCCATATGGATTTTGTTTCTATCTTAATGTTAGTTATGTCCCTTTTTTCTACTGCCATCGTTATCTTTAATTAGCACAGCTACCCCCCCCCCCCCCCCACCCCACCATCCTTCTTCCTTCCCTATCCTTTCTAAATACATTATATCCTGCAATATTTAACTGCTATTTCTGCTCTTTATTAAGCCATGTTTCAGTTATCCCTACTACATCTGGCTCCTAGCTACAAATTATTACTTCCAGTTCCCCCATTTTTATTTCGGATGATAAGCACATTGCTATACAGGCATTTTAATTTGTTTTTATTAATTGTTCCATTCACTTTATTTTTAACAGTCATTTTATACTAGTGTCTTATAACTGTATCTGTTCCCTGACTGTTTGTTACCTTTATTCCTTACCTTGGTTTGACCTTTACTCTCATCTCCTATTTCTTTTATTTTCAGGATTATGTTATTTTCACCAGATCCCTCCCCCCGTCTTACTAGTTTAAAGTCTTATCCACCTGCAGTTTTTTGCTTTTTGTTTGACAAATATTTGTAATTGATTGGTTAATTTTTAGCAGTAATATTAATACCAGGTAATCAACTGTTGATTTTCACGCCATAAACTTGATTGTATCACAATTACTAAACTTTCAGAATGGCCACCATCAGATGATGTGCAAGATGACATGTTACTGTTTGTTGCCTAAGCTTGTTAAACTCACAAAAGGTTCTACACACAAAATGTTAACTGTCTTTTCTCTTTATTGATGTTGGTGGACCTAGTGCTTATGTCCAGTAATGTCTGTTTTTATTTCAGATTTCCAATTTTTCATCACATATGTGCCCTGACCAATGGTATTCCCTAGGATACTTGCCTCAATCCTTTCTTCCCACTCTCAGTATATCTCAATAAATAACAGATAATGCATGAGATTAACCTTGGGGTTCAGATGCTCATTATAAAACACCTGATTTTCACTCAAAGTTTTATACATCATCTCAAATCCTCAATGAGATTACTGCCCTGGAATCTTTCCCAGGTACCAATTATGCTCTTTTTAATCTATTATTTACTTTGAAAATTGGCCTTTCCCCCAACACATCGCCACCAAAAATTCCAATGATTGGTACTACAGGGCATTGATTTTTATCTTACTGACTGCTATCCTGAAGATAAAACATTGTGCCCACAGTTTGTAAATCAAGGGAATCTCCAACAGGAGTTGTATGGGGTATAGGTTTAAAAAGAAATGAAAACTAGAAATCACAGAGACTATTTTCTTTGTAAATGTGTTTTGGAAGACATCAGGGCAAAAACCATATCAATTTTATTGATGAGAATGGATGGATGCAAGCTAACTTCAAGCACATTTGCAATGTAGCACTGAGGGAGGGACTCTGGTAAATTAAAAATTAGTACCAATGTTTTAGCTGCGAGTCCACAGCACAAAACTGCACAATCTGCAAGTGGCCATTTGAGATGCTGAACCATTCACATTGGTGAGGTAGAAGGTATCAATTAGGTTTAGGTTAACCTGAAAGCTTCTGCTGAGATACATATACACTTCACAATTGGTACTCTTAAGGATTAAGTATATTTTGGGGAGTGGGTTTACAAGAGAAATTTTACTCTGCACCTAGCCTGTGGCATGCTTAACCTGTGAATGTTTGATATTGAGATTCAGTGGAAAAGTGCTCCATTTCCCTGCAATGATGTCCCATACCTTGCTAAGCAATAAGGTAAAATAGTCCCAGTAGCATCAAAGACAGTCTTATTCCTGTCATTTTAAAAAAATATTGTGGGCTATCTCAGTCTCTGTGCTGTCATCATCTTCCGCTTGCAAGTCTCTCAAGAGGAAATCTCTCTGTGGTGGCTAACTGATCTGGCCTCCAAGGACTAGTAGCATATTATGTCAATAAAGTGTCGACCCTCAATTGCTCCAGTCTTTACATCAGTGTTTGTTGCTTAACAGATGAGATCAGCTTTTTAAAATTAATTTGCATTATCGTCCAATAAAATGCCTCTAGCTTAAAACTGCATGACCCCTACCTACACACAAAGGGTGGTAGAAGTTTGGAACTCTCTTCCGCAAACGGCAATTGATACTAGCTCAATTGCTAAATTTAAATCTGAGCTAGATAGCTTTTTGGCAACCAAAGGTATTAAGGGATATGGGCCAAAGACAGGTATATGGAGTTAGATCACAGATCAGCCATGATCTTATCAAATGGCAGAGCAGGCATGAGGGGCTGAATGGCCTACTCCTGTTCCTACGTTCCTGACCACAGTGTTTTATTTTTAAATAAAGATAGAGCATGTCAAAATAAGAAAACAATTTTGTATTTGTACGTCGTTTAACACGTCCCTCTGCCAATGGACTCTACCCAACCAAATTCCTCTCCTAAGGGGCAAGGGTTTTCCTGGTTCCTGAAAATAAATCAAGTGAAATTCCAGAATCTCTATCTAACCTTACATCCTTGACCAGCTTTCTCTCGCGATGCAATATCTACATTATCTCAGCAGGCCAAAAAGCATCATGAACCACACAACTTCACTTATCCTTAGAAACCTCAATCCCATTCCTAATTGGATATGCCTCTCCTAGCTAAATCCAAGAAATTATTCTAACTTAAAAAAAATCAGTAACTTTGACAAGACCGCTCGTGGAAGTGCAAAAGTGTTTTTGTGTTGAACATTAACCATCAAAGTATCAACTACTTTTCTCCTCATTGAATTATTAATGTAACGTTGGACACTGTTGCTGAGCAGAAGTATAGGCACAATAAACTGACCAAATATGATGGGAGTTTATTTCAAATGGTGAATTTTTACAATGAAACTTTAAAAAAACAATAGTATGACAATTGGAGATTAAATATTAAATCAGCAGTGTCATGAGGCTTTAAGCTATAAATGCTGAGAATTATTCTTAACAAATGTATGGGAAATTAATGTTTTCATTACAGAAACTGGAACACATGATTTTTAAAGGCAGCCCAGCACTGATTTTAAAAAGTTACAAAGAATTATCTCTGACATCGTTTTTGCCCTTCGCTCTTGTTTTTTTAAAAATATATTCTTGTTTAAATTATCTAATCAGCTAAGCTGACTTGGAGGAGGTAGAGTTTGGCAGCAGAAGGAAGCTGAAAGATACAGAACATACCCCGGGTTAATAATTACCTTCTGTTGCAAATTCAACTCATGCACACTGTTGTGCCCAGTAATTCGTTCAAGTCAGTACACTTGATTAGGTCATCTGCAGTGTTTAAACAAAAATATTAAATGACCAATGAAGAAAAATAAATAAAAGGATATTTGCCTTTTAAAACAAGAGTACTGATACTGACCCGAGAAGAAAAAAAGTGAGAAATCTGGCTCATTGCTTTTATAAATGAGGTTCAATTAGACCAGTGGAACATTAACCGACCTCAGTGAACCTTTGGAAATTAAAGAAAATTGTACTTTTAAGTTTTTTTGTGCTTAGCAAGCCATGGAACGTCTGTGTAGGGAAATGGAACACTTTTCCACTCAATCTCATCATCAATCATTCACAGGTCAAGTACCCAACAGGTTAGGTGCAGAGTAAAGCTTCTCTTGTGACCCCACCCCCCAAAATATACTTATCCTTCAGAGTACCAATTGTGAAGTGTTTATGTATCTCAGCAGGAGCTTTCAGCTTAACCAAAACTTAATTGGTACCTTCTATTTCACCAGTGTGAATGGTTCATCATCTCAAACAGCCACTCTAAGTGAGAATGCAAATAGTGCAGAACTGAGGGCAGTTTTGTGCTGTGGACTTGCAATCACTAGGATACAGCACAAACTCATTCATAAACTGGACACTTACAAACAACAAAGAAAGATGAGACCTTCATCCCATTGGACTGCGTTGGATTCAGTGAAGCAACAGTATGGTAACTCACTGTCTCACATGGTGGGAAATATGTTGGGCAAAAAAACCCCATTGTGTTTACATAGTGGTAAACAGCTGCACCTATGGAGAAGACACACCTGGAGCTTTTGTACTGGAAGTATGATTTGTAAGATCAGCTGGTGTATACAGTGATAAGACAGCCCTTTGCATCAAACTACATCTTTCAACTTGATCACAGCCAAGAATTTATTTTGGGTATTACAAGCCTATACTATATTCATCCATTTCTTTCTGCTGAATCATAAAGTGACTGACAGTTCCAGTTTGAAGAGAAGTACTGAAATGCAAACTTTGATCTGACTTTGAAAATTAAACTAACAATTCTTCCAGTCACTAGGAATGTTCAAATACTGTATATTTTTGAGAGAAAATGCTCAGTATGTCCACTTTACATCATTTTCATAGACACAAAATACTAAGAAATCAAGCATTCTGGGTTAATACAACCACCTAGAATAAGCAACTGTTCAGATGACAAGGTCCTTGACACATTACTATCGATTTCCACATGCCAGACTGCAGCTCAAGTACTTTGCTAATACTTCTACTTTTCTATACATTCACAGAAGGATAACTCCTTTGTTGAAGAAAAATTTCATCCCTGTTTCCAAATCACTTTGTGGCTTCTTCAATCTGCTGTGCCTTACATTCCTGCACACTACATCCATTCCACCATTGGTGGCTGTTTGTTCAATCAATATACTGCTGTCCTCTGAAATGCTCTACCCAGTTCCCTCTGCCTTGTCAGTTCCCTCTCTACTTTTTAAAAAAGAGTCACTCAGGACGTGGGCATCGCTGGCAAGGCCAGTATTTATTGCCCATCCCTAGAGGCCCTTAGAAGGTGGCAATGGGCCACCTGATGCAGCGGTTTGACATAACTCGGTAGCTTGCTAGGCCAAGTCAGAGGGCAGTTAAGTGTCAACCATGTTGGTGTGGGACTGGAGTCATGTATAGGTTAGGTTGGGTAAAGGCAGCAGTTATCCTTTCCTAAAGGACATTAATCATAGAGTTGGGTTTTTATGACAGTCCGACAGATTCATGGCCACTTTTACTGATACCAGCTTTTTATTTCCAGTTTTTTTTTTACACTGAATTCAAATTCTCAAACTGTCATGGTGTGACTTGAACTCACATTCTCTGGATTATTAGTCCAGGCCTTTGGATTACTAACTAGTCCAGTAACATAGCACTAGGCTATTTTTAAAAACCTCATTGTGCCTTCAGTTCCCCATCCAAGTCTCTCCATTTCTTTCCTTTCTCCCAGTTCTCAATGTCCACTAAGCCATTCTTCCTTATTACAAAGCAGTAAGATGTTTACTGCATGTGAGAAGTGTGATACAAATGTGCAGAATGTGAGAAGTGTGATACAAATGTGCAGAATACCTTCGACTACCAAAATAATAATCTTGCTGACTGTATTGAAAGTACCCCTCAAACCTGAACCTTTCATTTACACTTTGTGATTGTTTATAACAGGAATCCACGTACCTGACTCTCAAAGCTACTTTGCACAGGACCCCTTTAGAAACAGTACATACATTTGGGTGGTCAACTTATATATGTGATGTACCTAAAAGCACGTTTGTCAAATTGTATTCACAAGGTATAATTGTGAAAGCTAGGAATGTTGATTTTTTTATTCAGACACCTAATAACATAAAAACTCAAGAACAAGGAAGTGCTATTCACCCCACTGAAACTCATCCCTCTAGCACAAATGATCTTATCTTACCTTCTAAAGAATTAGATAAATGTTTAAACTGTACTCGCAATGATAAAATGAATCTTTGCATTCTGCTCATGTCAAATGTTTATGGAAACGTGGTTAATAGTAATAGAATTTCAAGAAACACAATCACTTGGAACATTAAATTAGGATATGCTGTTGAGTTAATTCTGATTGCCTATATACAAGGCAATGGTTGTCAGTGCCAATGAGTGAGATTCCATGTTCACTCATTAACAGAGGCACATAATATTTTCCAAGATTGTACGCATCTTCTTGAAGGCTGACAGTTTGGCTATTTTGATCATTGCTAGTGCATCTGATTTTGTGTTTCCTGATCTGAACTAATTATTCTTACAGACACCTAATTCAGATCATGAATCATAGAATGGTTACAGCACAGGAGGCCATTCGGCCCATCGAGCCCGTGCTGATGAAGGTCACAAAAAAGTTACTTTCATAGGCAACCAATTTGTTTCTAAAATGCTGGTTTGCCTGTAAATTTACTTGCTCAACAGAAAAGCGATGCAGATGAATAAACATGGAAACAACTGAAAAGTAGAAAGTAAAATAAAAATTCTGTGCGGCCATTTCCTGCCACTGCATAAAATCAACACAAGTTAAAGTAGGTTAAAACAACTCTGCAAACATCAGAATCAGATATGGTAAGAAGAGTGTAGGATATAAATCAAAATAGCATACATTATTATTCATGATCTCTAGCACGGATGAACAGATCTCTAAATGCTTTTGCAGCAGTTTCACCAGCTCTATTGTGCAATGGAACTCACTCCATCTGATGGCCATGACACTTTCCTTGGTATGTATGTTTTGTCTGCTTAACCTTTTAGGGGTTGAAACTATGCTGTGTTATATTAGCAACAAATATGTTAACACATTCATTTGAAATTTAACAAAAGTTATTTTTATTTGAAACTATTTTATATGGGTGGACACCTTTGTTAAAATAACAGAATGACTACATTAACAAGTTTGTTACTATCATTACACAGCATGATTTCAACTTCTTAAAATGTAACCAACCTAGTGAAAACTGCAAAGTGAGAAATCCTGAAGTGCAAGATACTGTAAGAAAATGGTGACAGGTAAGATATTTGTGCCAGTCCTATAATGAACCTGGTTGAAATCACAAATTGGAACTTAAAAGTTTTTTGCCCCTCTTCAAGTTTACACCTGCTGCTATGAATAGGGAAAGAAATAAATTATGAGCTACAGGGTGATGAGGAAACAGTATTTTAAAAAGTGCATTTTCCATGAAAATTTACAAGCGTAGTTTGAAATATTGCTTATGCCTTTTTATAAATGTACTTCAGCTATATGTTCATTGGCATTTATAGTACAAGATAGAACAACACTTTGCTATGTAATAATTTACACCATTGCTACAACAATCTGTGCTACTAATGCAACAGCACTTTTCATAACAGGCAGAACAGTAGAATCTTGAAAAGTAGTTTTTTATAGTCCCGTAAAAAAGTGGTCTAAATTTAGTCACTCTTTCTATAAGGACCATAAAAATTACAGTACAAGATTCAGAAACCTATTTTTAAGCATTATACATTTTTGTAAACTTCAAAAGGAATGTTATGTGAGTTTAATTCTTCATGTCTTTCAAATTGAGAATTATCACCCCAATCAAAAAATAAAATGCCACCACCGTGAATATGTAATTTTTAAAAAATGGTTTCAAAGCTGAAGTTCTCACCAATTTTCACAAATTCAAAACAATCATGAAGAGATGGGGAAAAAAACAATCTCTTGGTCATCAGCTCCTTTTAAGTGGTGTTTCCCCCCCCCCACACACACACACACACACAGGGGGGGGGGAAGTAATTCTATATAATGTATATAAAAAGGGGAGTTTATTTTTTTTTATATAAGACACCCAGATATAACCCAGGCCCAAGTGCAGTCATTTAAAAATCCAATAATCCCCTCTTCTTTATTTAAAAAAATATTTTCATGGTTACATTGTTGGGGTCGGCGGGGCGAAGCATTATAAATTTATTTATTTAATTATCACACCCTTTCCCCGGTAATGCCGCTTCCACCATCCCCAGGGAAGCAAAACAGAAAGTAAAAAAAAAAGAGCCGGGAAAGAGGGCAGGCAACACTCAGCACACGGACATACTCGACTCGCCCCAGGCGAGGAGCTGGGGCACTAGGCCGCTCCGCCTCACCGCTTGTTTGTTCTGGTTTTTGTTTTATTATTATTATTCTTTTTTTTTGTGGTTGTTGTGGTTGCACTGACTGCTGGAGCTGAACTCACCTTCTCGGTTCGTTTGCACGGCTCTATTAATCTCCCTGTTATTACTACTGTCACCCCCTGCCAGACTGTTACATGAATAGTTGGCCTTTTGCTTTCTAAAACTCTCCACTAGCTGCGGGATGGGACTGCTCATCTCCATGGTGGCAAGTGACCAGCGACTCCACTGCGCCTGCGCCATAGCCCCGCCCAGCCCAGCCCCCTCCGCGCCGAGAGCGGGGGAGGGGAAGCCAGAAGGTCCTTGCAGCTACATACAGAGGTGACACTAATCCTGGGGTGAATCAACTTCTCCGACACCTGATTCGTTTCTCTTAAATAGGTTCCGATTTTTATACTTAACAAGGTGGCTTTCGGAAAGGTTTTGTTAGTCCTGCAGGTCTTATAATTTTTTTTTTTTGTTATGCTACAAGGCCTAGTGTCAGGTTGTGGAGAGTGCGTCACATTCACTTGCTTTTATCCTTTTGTACCAAAAGAGGAGGTGACCCACATCATGCATTTTACTTACCAAACCCATGCAAATCATATATATGGCTGCTTCTAACACACCATTCCCATCGATAATGTGCACAGGGAGTTCTCATAAGAAATAGGAGTTTCCACACTGTTCACCTGAGGAAGGAGGAAGCCTCCGAAAGCTTGTGGAATTTAAAATAAATTTGTTGGACTATAACTTGGTGTTGTAAAATTGTTTACAATTATCAACCCCAGGCCATCATCGGCATCTCCACATCAAGAAATAGGAGCAGAGTAGGACATGCGGCCCCTTGAGCCTGCTCCGCCATTCAATAAGATCATGGCTGATCATTGGCTGCCATGCTCTCTACACTACAACAGTGACTACACTTAAAAGAAAGTACTTCATTGGCTGTCCTGAGGTCGTGAAAGGAGCTATATAAATACAAATTCTTTTCGGGTGAAACATCATACCCATGAACATCATGTATATAGGTGTTTCTTACACGGCACATTCATTAAGGTCGTATTCATGGTTACAGTTTACGAACCATAACCCATGCAAATCATATATATGGGTGCACCCATACCATTCTCATGAAGATCATATGTAAGTTCACTGATAGAGAAAGTAATACATGAACCCACCTTACATACATCCCAGAGCACCCAGGAAAAAAATAACCATTCAAATATTAATAAAACAAGTTATTAATTCTTTATTATCAACTAGGTCCTTTTTAAAAAAAAAAAATTGAATTTTAGCACCATTTTGTAAATAGATATTTTGATGTCTTTCAACTGTCAGAAGTTCCATAGAATTAATGGCACAGAAACAGGCCATTCGGCCCAACAGGTCTATTTATGCTCCATATGAGCTTCCTCTCACCTTACTTCACCTCACTGAAGGATCAATACATCCGTCTATTCCTTTCTCCCGCATGTACTTATCTAGCATCCCCTTAAATGCATCTATGCTATTCTCCTCAGCCATTCCATCTGGTAGCGAGTTCCACATTCTCACCATTCTCTTGAGTAAAGAAATTTCTTCTGAATTCCTTATTGGATTTATTAAAGACTGTCTTATATTTATGGCCCCTAGTTTTGGACTCCCCATAAGTGGAAACATCTTCTCTCTGTCTACCCTATCGAACCCCTTCATAATTTTGAAGATCTCTATCAGGTCACCTCTGAGGCTTCTCTTTTCTAGAGAAAGGAGCCCCAGTCTGTTCGATCTTTCCTGATAGTTGCTTCTCAGTTCTGGTATCATCCTTTTTGTACTATGGAGACCAGAACAGTTTTCTAAAAGTTTTGGTGCATCTCCAGGTCCAACAGGTTTAATTCTTTTTTGTTAATTATTGGTTAAAGGAAAGGTGCACGGTTCTTTTTCCAGGTCTCTGGATAGAGTATAGAATCAGCTATAGGATCATTTTCATTCTTCAGATATGAGATAAAAGTGAAGCTATTTCCCTGTTTTGATAGTTCTGGTGTTATTCAAAGAAAAACAGGGAGTTCTTCCAATGTCTTGGCCAACATTTATCCTACAGAACATACCACTATAAACTATTAACTGGTCATTAATCCCATTGCTGTTTGTGGTATCTTGCAAAATGGCTGCCATGTTTGCCTGCATAGCAATAGTCACTACATTTCAAAGTAATTTACTTGTTATAAAGGGTTTTGAGAGATTTCTGAGAGGTGTGATAAATCACTATATAAATGCAAGTCTCAGAGATGTATTTTCTTCTTTGAGGAAGTAACAAGCAACTTGGATAAAGGGGATCCTGTGGATGTGGTGAACTTGGATTTCCAGAAGGCTTTTGACAAGCTGCCATATCAAAGGCTACTACACAAAATAAGAGCTCATGATGTAGGGGGTAACATATTAGCATGGATAAAGGATTGGTTAGCTAACAGGAAACAGAGGGTAAGCATAAATGGGTCATTTTCAGGTTGGCAAGATGTAACGAGTGGAGTGCCACAGGGATCAGTGCTGGGGCCTCAACTATTTACAATCTATATCAATGACTTGGATGAAGGGACCGAATGTATGGTTGTTAAATTTGCTGATGACACAAAGGTAGGTAGGAAAGTAAGTTGTGAAGAGGACATAAGGAGTCTGCAAAGGGATATAGATAGGTTAAGTGAGTGGGCAAAAATTTGGCAGATGGAGTATAATGTGGGAAAATGTGAACTTGTCCACTTTGGCAGGAGGAATAGAAAAACAGTATGTTATTTAAATGGAGAGAGATTGCAGAACTCTGAGGTACTGAGGGATCTGGGTGTCCTCGTACATGAATCACAAAAAGTTAGTATGCAAGTATAGCAAGTGATTAGGAAGGCAAATGGAATGCTGTCATTTATTGCAAGGGGAATGGAATATAAAAGTAGAGATGTTTTGCTACACTTGTACAGGGCATTGGTGAGACCACATCTGGAATGCTGTGTGTAGTTTTGGTTATTTAAGAAAGAACATAATTGCTTTGGAGGCGGTTCAGAGAAGGTTCACTTGACTGATTCCTGGGATGAGGGGTTTATCTTATGAGGAAAGGTTGGACAAGTTGGGCCTGTATACACTGGAGTTTAGAAGAATGAGAGGTAATCTTATTGAAACATATAAGATCCGAGGGGACCAGAAGGGGTAGATGCTATGGAGATGTTTCCCCTTGTGGGAGAGACTAGAACTAGGTGCCACAGTTTAAAAATAAGGGGTCTCCCATTTAAGACGGAGATGAGGAGAAATGTTTTCTCTCAGAGGGTCGTGAGTCTGTGGAACTCCCTTCCCCAGAGAGCAGTGGAGGCAGGGTCATTGATTATTTTTAAGGCTGAGTTAGATAGATTCCTGATTAACAAGAGAGTCAAAGGTTATAGTAGGTAGACGGGAAAGTAGGGTTGAGGTCACAATCAGATCAGCCATGATCTTATCAAATGGCAGAGCAGGCTCAAGGGGCCGAATGGCCTACTCCTGCTCTTAATTCGTATGTTCATATGCCAACATTAAACATGTTAAAATATTGAGATTTGTATCCTTGTAGAAATGAAGTTCCGGGGCAATCGGGAAAGAGGTCAAAGGGAAAACCTTCCAGTGGCTGGAGTCATACTTAATGCAAAAGAAGATGGATGTTCTCGTCGGAGGCCTATTATCACTGCCCCAGGACATTACTGCAGGAGTTCCTCAGGGAAGCAACCTCAGCTATTTCATCAATGTATTCTCTTCCCATCATATGATCAGGAATGGGGCTATTTGCAGCTGATTCCAAAGTGTTCAGCTCCATTCACAACTCCTCTGATAACGAAGCACTCCATGCCAGCCTACAGCAGAACCTAGATAATATCCAGGCTTGTGCAGTTAACATTTGAACCACATAAGTGTTAGGTAATGATTATCTCAAACAAGCGAAAGTCCAAACATCTCTTTTTAACCTCCAACAGTACCACCATTACTGAATTACTGAGACCCCACCATCACCATCCAAGACAGACCAATATGCTTGATCGGTGCCCCTGCCACTGGACTCCATCACCAGTGCACTGTGGCTGCATGATCTACAGGATGCACTGCAGCAATTCACCAAAAGTTACTTCAACATCAGCTCCCTCCCTTGCAACGACTTGGAAATATATCGCTGTTCCTTCATTGTCGCTGGGTCAAAATCCTGGAACTCCCTTCCGATCAGCACTGTGGGAGAACCTTCACCACACGGACTGCAGCGGTTCAAGAAGGTGGCTCACCACCACCTTCTCAAGGGCAATTAGGGATGGGCAATAAATGCTGGCCTCGCCAGCGACGCCCACATCCCATGAACAAATAAAAAAAAAACCTCGACCCCAAGAAGGACAAGAGCAGCGATGCTGTGGGAATACCATGACCTCCAAGTTCTACTCCAAGTTGCACATCATTCTGACTTGGACCTATATCACCACTTCTTCATCATCGCTGGACAATATCCGAAATTCCCTACCTAACAACATTGTGGGAACACCATCGCCACAGGGATTGCAGTGGTTCAAGGAGAAGGCCCACCACCACCTTCTCAGGGAAACTAGAGGTGGACAATTAATGTGGTCTTGTCCACGTAGCTCACATCCCAAGAACAAATTAAAAAGTTGACAGTTGGCATTGGAGACCACCTGTTATTGGCCCACAGCAACCTCTCCTTGTTATAGGTTCAGATCGTTACCAGCATTCCTTATAATTTTTGGAGCCTACCCAAAGTAGTAGAAGCCCCTTTTGATACAGCTTTTTACCACAACTGCACATTTCCACTTCAATGGACTCACATTCCCCTTTACCATTCCCACGGTAGATCTTGACTTTGTGTGATGGTGTAAAACGGGGGATAGTAAGTCGGTAGGCGTAAAATGGATCGCCAATTCCAGAGGTGACGTGAGAGTGACTGCCCTTGACATCAAGGCAGCATTTGACCAAGTGTGGCACCAAGGAGCCGTAGTACAATTGAAGTCAATGGGAATCAGGGTGAAAACTCTCCAGTGGCTGGAGTCATACCTAGCACAAAGGAAGATGGTAGTGGTTGTTGGAGGCCAATCATCTCAGCCCCAGGACACTGCTGCAGGAGTTCCTCAGGGCAGTGTCCTAGGCCCAACCATCTTCAGCTGCTTCATCAATGACCTTCCCTCCATTATAAGGTCAGAAATGGGGATGTTCGCTGATGATTGCACAGTGTTCAGTTCCATTCGCAACCCCGCAAATAATGAAGCAGTCCGAGCCCGCATGCAGCAAGACCTGGACAACACCAGGCTTGGGCTCATAAGTGGCAAGTAACATTCGCGCCAGATAAGTGCCAGGCAATGACAATCTCCAACAAGAGAGAGTTTTTTTTTATTCGTTCACGGGATGTGGGCGTCGCTGGCGAGGCCAGCATTTATTGCCCATCCCTAATTGCCCTCGAGAAGGTGGTGGTGAGCCGCCTTCTTGAACCGCTGCAGTCCGTGTGGTGACGGTTCTCCCACAGTGCTGTTAGGAAGGGAGTTCCAGGATTTTGACCCAGCGACAATGAAGGAACGGCGATATATTTCCAGGTCAGGATGGTGTGTGACTTGGAGGGGAACGTGCAGGTGGTGTTGTTCCCATGCGCCTGCTGCTCTTGTCCTTCTAGGTGGTAGAGGTCGCTGGTTTGGGAGGTGCTGTCGAAGAAGCCTTGGCGAGTTGCTGCAGTGCATCCTGTGGATGGTGCACACTGCAGCCACAGTGCGCCGGTAGTGAAGGGAGTGAATGTTTAGGGTGGTGGATGGGGTGCCAATCAAGCAGGCTGTTTTATCTTGGATGGTGTCGAGCTTCTTGAGTGTTGTTGGAGCTGCACTCATCCAGGCAAGTGGAGAGTATTCCATCACACTCCTGATTTGTGCCTTGTAGATGGTGGAAAGGCTTTGGGGAGTCAGGAGGTGAGTCACTCGCCGCAGAATACCCAGCCTCTGACCTGCTCTCGTAGCCACAGTATTTATATGGCTGGTCCAGTTAAGTTTCTGGTCAATGGTGACCCCCAGGATGTTGATGGTGGGGGATTCGGCGATGGTAATGCCGTTGAATGTCAAGGGGAGGTGGTTAGACTCTCTCTTGTTGGAGATGGTCATTGCCTGGCACTTATCTGGCGCGAATGTTACTTGCCACTTATGAGCCCAAGCCTGGATGTTGTCCAGGTCTTGCTGCATGCAGGCTCGGACTGCTTCATTATCTGAGGGGTTGCGAATGGAACTGAACACTGTGCAGTCATCAGCGAACATCCCCATTTCTGACCTTATGATGGAGGGAAGGTCATTGATGAAGCAGCTGAAGATGGTTGGGCCTAGGACACTGCCACCTCCCCTTGACATTCAATGACATTACCATCGCCGAATCCCCCACCATCAACATCCTGGGGGTCACCATTGACCAGAAACTTAACTGGACCAGCCATATAAATACTGTGGCTACGAGAGCAGGTCAGAGGCTGGGTATTCTGCGGCGAGTGACTCACCTCCTGACTCCCCAAAGCCTTTCCACCATCTACAAGGCACAAGTCAGGAATGTGATGGAATGCTCTCCACTTGCTTGGATGAGTGCAGCTCCAACAACACTCAAGAAGCTCGACACCATCCAAGATAAAGCAGCCCATCCACCACCCTAAACATTCACTCCCTTCACCACTGGCGCACAGTGGCTGCAGTGTGTACCATCCACAGGATGCACTGCAGCAACTCGCCAAGGCTTCTTCGACAGCACCTCCTAAACCCGTGACCTCTACCATCTAGAAGGACAAGAGCAGCAGGCACATGGGAACAACACCACCTGCACGTTCCCCTCCAAGTCACACACCATCCCGACTTGGAAATATATCACCGTTCCTTCATCGTCACTGGGTTAAAATCCTGGAACTCCCTTCCTAACAGCACTGTGGGAGAACCGTCACCACACAGACTGCAGCGGTTCAAGAAGGCGGCTCACCACCACCTTCTCAAGGGCAATTAGGGATGGCCAATAAATGCTGGCCTCGCCAGCAATGCCCAAATCCCATGAACGAATAAAAAAAACATTCGCTATAACTCGTGTTACACTATCGCACAAAGTCAAGATCTCCTCCTCTTTCTCTTAATATATTTATTAAAACTTTTGCCATTGGCTTTGATATTCCTTCCAAGTTTTCTTTTCCTGTTCCCTTTTTGCATCTCTTTGTTTGTATCCCTTTGTTGTTTTTTAATCACTCTCCCAGTCTGCTGCATTTCCACTTTTCCTTGCATTTAGCCTGATACTGTCTCGTACCTCATTTGTTGACCATGGTTGCTTAACTACACAAGTGGAGCCTTTGCCATTTAGAGGTATGTACTGGTTTTGTATCCTACCAAATATTTCTTTGAATATTTCCCACTATTTGTCTGGTATAAAGTGATTGGAGCAGTCGTCAAGTTCATGGGAACATAGAAATAAACATTAAGAAACTGAAGAACTTGAAAATTTATTGAATACTTAGCTGAGATTGAATACACCCAAGAATATTATGAGTCCGTCACCCTGTCCCTTCAACAGACATTGTACATTTACCAACGACATAGGTAGAAAGAGGGATGAGGTTCTACAGGCTGATTTTAAGGAGTTAGGAAAGAGATTAAGAAGCAGGACCTCAAAGTAATCTCCGGATTATGCCATCACAGAAGCCAGTCTTCAGCCAATTCGATTCACTCCACGTGATATCAAGAAACGGTTGAGTGTACTGGATATAACAAAGGCTATGGGCTGCAGACTTGTGCTCCAGAACTAGCCAAACTGTTCCAGTACAGCTGCAACACTGGCATCTACCCGACAATGTGGAAAATTGCCCAGATATGTCCTGTCCACAAAAAGCAGGACAAATCCAATCTGGCCAATTACCGCCCCATCAGTCTACTCTCAATCATCAGCAAAGTAATGAAAGGTGTCATCGACAGTGCTTTCAGGCGTCACCAATAACCTGCTCACCGATGCTCAGTTTGGGTTCCGCCAGTATCACTTGGCTCCAGACCTCATTACAGCCTTGATCCAAATGTGGACAAAAGAGCTGAATTCCAGAGGTAAAGTGAGAGTGACTGCCCTTGACATCAAGGCAGCATTTGACCAAATGTGGCACCAAGGAGCCGTAGTACAATTGAAGTCAATGAGAATCAGGGAGAAATCTCTCCAGTGGCTGGAGTTATACCTAGCACAAAGGAAGATGGTAGTGGTTGTTGGAGGCCAATCATCTCAGCCCTAGGACATTGCTGCAGGAGTTCCTCAGGACAGTGTCCTAGGCCCAACCATCTCCAGCTGCTTCATCAATGACCTTCCCTCCATCATAAGGTCAGAAATGGGGATGTTCACTGATGATTGCACAGTGTTCAGTTCCATTCGCAACCCCTCAAATAATGAAGCAGTCTGTGCCCGCATGCAGCAAGACCTGGACAACATCCAGGTTTGGGCTGATAAGTGGCAAGTAACAATCACGCCAGACAAGTGCCAGGCAATGACCATCTCCAACAAGAGAGAGTCCAACCACCTCCCCATGACATTCAACGGCATTACCATTGCCGAATCCCCCATCATCAATATCCTCGAGGTCACCATTGACCAGAAACTTAACTGGACCGGCCACATAAATACTATGGCTACGAGAGCAGGTCAGAGCTGGGTATTTTGTGGCGAGTGACTCACCTCCTGATTCCCAAAGCCTTTCCACCATTTACAAGGCACAAGTCAGGAGTGTGATGGAATACTCTCCACTTGCCTGGATGAGTGCAGCTCCAACATCACTAAAGAAGCTCGACACCATCCAAGATAAAGCAGCCCGCTTGATTGGCACCCCATCCACCACCCTAAACAGTCACTCCCTTCACCACCGCGCACCGTGGCTGCAATGTGTACTGTCCACAGGAAGAACATAAGAACATAAGAACATAAGAAATAGGAGCAGGAGTAGGCCAATCGGCCCCTCGAGCCTGCTCCGCCATTCAATAAGATCATGGCTGATCTGGTCCTAACCTCAAATCTAATATCATGTCCAATTTCCTGCCCGCTCCCCGTAACCCCTAATTCCCTTTACTTCTCGGAAACTGTCAATTTCTGTTTTAAATTTATTTAATGATGTAGCTTCCACAGCTTCCTGGGGCAGCAAATTCCACAGACCTACCACCCTCTGAGTGAAGAAGTTTCTCCTCATCTCAGTTTTGAAAGAGCAGCCCCTTATTCTAAGATTATGCCCCCTTGTTCTAGTTTCACTGATCCTTGGGAACATCCTTACCGCATCCACCCGATCAAGCCCCTTCACAATCTTATATGTTTCAATAAGATCGCCTCTCATTCTTCTGAACTCCAATGAGTAGAGTCCCAATCTACTCAACCTCTCCTCATATGTCCACCCCCTCATCCCCGGGATTAACCGAGTGAACCTTCTTTGTACTGCCTCGAGAGCAAGTATGTCTTTTCTTAAGTATGGACACCAAAACTGTATGCAGTATTCCAGGTGCGGTCTCACCAATACCTTATATAACTGCAGCAATACCTCCCTGTTTTTATATTCTATCCCCCTAGCAATAAAAGCCAACATTCCGTTGGCCTTCTTGATCACCTGCTGCACCTGCAAACTAACTTTTTGATTTTCTTGCACTAGGACCCCCAGATCCCTTTGTACTGCAGTACTTTCCAGTTTCTCGCCATTGAGATAATAACTTGCTCTCCGATTTTTCCTGCCAAAGTGCATAACCTCACATTTTCCAACATTGTATTGCATCTGCCAAATCTCCGCCCACTCACCCAGCCTTTCCATATCCCCTTGTAGGTTTTTTATGTCCTCCTCACTCTCTACTTTCCCTCCCATCTTTGTATCATCTGCAAACTTTGATATATTACACTTGGTCCCCTCCTCCAATTCGTTAATATAGATTGTAAAGAGTTGGGGACCCAGCACCGACCCCTGCGGAATACCACTGGCTACTGGTTGCCAGTCCGAGAATGTACCATTTATCCCAACTCTCTGCTTCCTGTTACATAACCAATCCTCCACCCATGCCAGAATATTACCCCCAGTCCAGTGATTCTTTATCTTGAGCAATAATCTTTTATGTGGCACCTTGTCGAATGCCTTCTGGAAGTCTAAATACACAACATCCACTGGTTCCCCTTTATCCACTCTGTACGTTATATCCTCAAAGAACTCAAGCAAATTTGTCAGACATGACTTCCCCTTCGTAAAGCCATGCTGACTTTGTCCTATTAAATTATGTTTATCCAAATGTCGCCAAGGCTTCTTCGACAGCACCTCCCAAACCCATGACCTCTACCACCTGGAAGGAAAAGGGCAGCAGGCACATGGGAACAACACCACCTGCACGTTCCCCTCCGAGTCACACAGCATCCCGACTGGGAAATATATCGCCGTTCCTTCATCGTCGCTGGGTCAAAATCCTGGAATTCCCTACCTAACAGCACTGTGGGAGAACCGTCACCACACGGACTGCAGCGGTTCAAGAAAGCGGCTCACCATCACCTTCTCAAGGGCAATTAGGGATGGGTGATAAATGCTCACATCCCATGAACGAATAAAAAAAACTCCGGGTGCCACGCACTAGCGACTATCGAAATTGGAGGATAGTGCAGATGAATGCGCGGCTGTAGAGAAGGTGCAGGAAGGAGGGCTTTAGATTTCTGGGCTTTGGTACCAGTTCTGGGGGAGGTGGGACCTGTGCAGGCTGGACAGGTTGCACCTCAACAGATGTCTTTGAGGGGAGGTTCGCTGGTGCTATGGGGGAAGCGAGTTTAAACTAATTTGTCAGTGGGATGGGCACTAGAATGTAGCATTGGAAAGGAGAAACAAGGTGCACAAAACATTGGGAGAGAAAGATAGCACTAGAGCAAGAAACAGAATGTTAGTAGATAGGACCAGACCATGAGAGAGGACAAGAAATTCTAAGATAGGTTTACAGTGTAAATGCACAAAGCGTGTTAAACAAGGTTGGTGAGCTGCAGGCGCAATTAGTCAAATGGGAATATGATGTTGTGGCGATAACGGAGCCCTGGCTCAAAAAAAGGGCAGGATTGGGTACTAAATATTCCTGGATTCAAGATGTTCAGGAAAGATAGGGAAGGAAAGAAAGGAGGGGGGCGGGTGGTGGCAGTATTGATTGAGGAGAATATTGCAGTGCTGGAGAGAGAGGATGTCCTGGAGGGGCCAAGGACAGAATCTATTTGGTTAGAGTTAAGAAAAAATAGAGGTGCCATTACAATATTGGATGTATTCTATAGCCCACCAACTAGTGGGAAGGAGATAGAGGAGCAAATTTGCAGAGAAATTACAGAGAGGTGCAAAAGCCATAGAGTAGCGATAACTGTGGGGGACTTCACCTATCCTAATATAGACTGGGATAGTAATAATATGAGGGGCAAAGAGGGGGACGAATTTTTGAAGTGTGTTCAGGAGAGCTTTCTTGACCAGTACGTTTCCGGCCCAATGAGGAAGGAGGCATTGCTGGACTTGGTTCTGGGGAATGAGGTGGGCCAAGTGGAGCAAGTGTCAGTGGGGGAACATTTAGGGAACAGCAATCGTAGTATCATAAGGTTTAGAATAGCTATGGAAAAGGACATGGACCATTCTAAATAGAATACTCAATTGGAGGAGGGCCAATTTCAGTGGCTTGAGAACTGATCTGTTCTGGGTAAATTGAATTCAAAGATTGGCAGGCCAAACTATAATTGAACAACGGGCGGCCTTTAAGGAGGAGTTGGTTCAGGTACAGTCTTGGTACATTCCCACGAGGGAGAAAGGTAGGGCAATTAAAGCCAGAGCTCCCTGGATAACAAAAGAGATGGAGAGTGAGATGAAGCAGAAAAAAAGTGCATGTGACAGGTGTCAGTTTGATAACACAAGTGAGAACCAGGCTAAATATAGAAAGTTCAGAGGGGAAGTGAAAAAGGAAATAAGAGGGGCAAAGAGAGAGTATGAGAATAGACTGGTGGCAAACATAAAAGGGAATCCAAAAATCTTCTATAGGCATGTAAATAGTAAACGGGTGGTAAGAGGAGCGGTGGGGCTGATTAGGAACCAAAAAGGAGATCTACTCATGGAGGCAGAGGACATGGCCGAGGTACTAAATGAGCACTTTGCATCTGTCTTTACCAAGGAAGAAGATGCTGCCAGAGTCTCAGTAAAGGAAGATGCAGTTGAGATACTGGATGGGCTAATAATTGATAAACATAAGAACATGGAGCAGGAGTAGGCCATCCGGCCCCTCGAGCCTGCTCCACCATTCAACAAGATCATGGCTGATCTTCTACCACAACGCCATTTTCCTACACCATCCCCATATCCCTTGATGCCTTTAATATCTAGAAATCTATCAATCTCTGTTTTGAATGTACTCAATGACTGAGCCTCCACAGCTCTCTGGGGTAGAGAATTCCAGAGATTCACCACCCTCTGAGTGAAGAAATTTCTTCTCATCTCAGTCATAAATGGCCTACCTTTTATTCTGAGACTGTGACTCCTGGTTCTAGATTCTCCAGCCAGGGGAAACATCCTCCCCGCATCTACCCTGTCGAGTCCTGTAAGAATTTTGTATGTTTCAATGAGATCACCTCCCATTTTTCTAAACTCTAGAGAATACAGACCTAGTCTACTCAATCTCTCTTCATGTGACAATCCCGCCATCCCAGGAATCAGTCTGGTGAACCTTCGTTGCACTCCCTCTATGGCAAGTATATCCTTTCTTAGGTAAAGAGACCAAAATTGTACACAATACTCCAGGTGCGGCCTCACCAAGGCCATATATAATTGCAGTAAGACATCTTTACTCCTGTATTCAAATCCTCTTGTAATAAAGGTCAACATACCATTTGCCTTCCTAATTGCTTGCTGCACCTGCATGTTAGCTTTCAGTGACTCATGTACAAGGACACCCAGGTCCCTTTGAACATCAACATTTCCCAATCTCTTACCATTTAAAAAATACTCTGCATTTTTGTTTTTCCTACCAAAGTGGATAACTTCACATTTTTCCACATTATATTCCATCTGCCATGTTCTTGCCCACTCACTTAGCCTGTCTATATCCCCTTGAAGCCTCTTTGCATCCTCCTCACAACTCACATTCCCATCCAGTTTTGTGTCATCAGCAAACTTGGAAATATTACATTTAGTCCCCTCATCCAAATCATTGATATGTGAATAGCTGGGGCCCAAGCACTGATCCCTGCGGTACCCCACTAGTCACAGTCTGCCAACCTGAAAAAGACCCGTTTATTCCTACTCCCTGTTTTCTGTCTGTTAACCAATTCTCAATCCATGCCAGTATATCACCCCCAATTCCATGTGCTCCAACTTTGTTCACCAACCTGCTGTGTGCGACCTCATCGAAAGCCTTCTGAAAATCCAAATACACCACATCCACTGGTTCCCCCTTATCTATTCTACTAGTTACATCCTCAAAGAACTGCAGTACGTTTGTCAAACATGATTTCCATTTCATAAATCCACGTTGACTCTGCCAAATTATATTATTATTTTCTAAGTGCCCAGTTATCACATCCTTTATAATAGATTCTAAAGAAGAGGTACTAGAAAGGCTAGCTGTACCAAAAGTGGATAAGTCATCCGGTCCGGATGGGATGCATCCTAGGTTGCTGAGGGAAATAAGGCTGGAAATTGCGGAGGTACTGGCCATAATCTTCCAATCATCCTTAGATACGGGGGTGGTGCCAGAGGACTGGAGAATAGCAAATGTTAAGCTCTTGTTCAAAAGAGGGTGTAAGGATAAACCCAGCAACTACAGACCGGTCAGTTTAACCTCAGTGGTGGGGAAACTTTTAGAAATGATAATCCGGGACAGAATTAGTCGCCATTTGGACAAGGATAGATTGATTAGGGAAAGCCAGCACGGATTTGTTAAAGGCAAATCGTGTTTAACTAACCTGATAGAGTTTTTTGATAAGGTAACAGAGAGGGTCGATGAGGGCAATACGGTTGATGTGGACTGGTGTATATGGACTTTCAAAAGGTGTTTGATAAAGTGCCGCATAATAGGCTTGTCATCAAGATTGAAGCCCATGGAGGGGGCAGTAGCAGCATGGATACAAAATTGGTTAAGTAACTGGAAGCAGAGAGTAGTGGTGAACGGTTGTTTTTCAAATTGGAGGGAGGTGTACGGTGGTGTTCCCCAGGGGTCGGTACTAGGACCACGGCTTTTCTTGATATATATTAATGACTTGGACTTGGGTGTACAGGGCACAATTTCAAAATTTGCAGATGACACAAAACTTGGAAGTGTAGTAAACAGTGAGGAGGATAGTGATAGACTTCAAGAGGACATAGACAGGCTGGTGGAATGGGCGGACACGTGGCAGATGAAATTTAACACAGAAAAATGCGAAGTGATACATTTCGGTGGGAAGAACGAGGAGAGACAATATAAACTAGAGGGCACAATTCTAAAAGGGGTACAGGAACAGAGAGATCTGAGGGTATATGTGCACAAATCGCTGAAAGTGGCACGACAGGTTGAGAAAGCGGTTAAAAAAGCATACGGGATCCTGGGCTTTAGGAATAGCAACAAACTTACAACACCAAGTTGTAGTCCAACAATTTTATTTGAAAATCACAAACTTTCGGAGGCTTCCTCCTTCGTCAGGTGAATGTCAGGAAATCCTTGAACCTTTCGTATTTTTTCGCAGAAATAGCAGCATTGAGTACAAAAGCAAGGAAGTCATGATGAACCTTTATAAAACACTGGTTTGACCACAACTGGAGTATTATGTCCAGTTCTGGGCACGGCACTTTAGGAAAGATGTGAAGGCCTTAGAGATGGAGCAAAAAAGATTTACTAGAATGATTCCAGGGATGAGGGACTTTAGTTATGTGGATAGACTGGAGGAGCTGGGGTTGTTCTCCTTGGAACAGAGAAGGTTGAGAGGAGATTTCATAGAGGCATTTAAAATCATGAAGGGTCTAGTCAGAATAGATAGAGAGAAACTGTTCCCATTGGCAGATGGGTCAAGAACCAGAGGACATAGAGTTAAGGTGATTGGCAAAAGAACCAAAGGTGATATGAGGAAAAACTTTTTTGTGCAGTGAGTGGTTAGGATCTGGAATGCACTGCCCAAGGGGGTGGTCGAGGCAGATTCAATCGTGGCTTTCAAAAGGGAACTGGATAAGTACTTGAAAGGAAAAAATTTGCAGGACTATGGGGATAGAGTGGGGGAGTGGGACTAGCTGGACTGAGTGTGAATAGAGCTGGCATGGACTCGAAGGGCCGAATGGCCTCCTTCCGTGCTATAACCTTTCTATGACTCTGTGATTTTTTTTCTGTCATTTAGCCTCCTGAGGAAAGATTTTGCACAGTGTGTCTCTTCCCCTCCTCCCTCAATCAAATAAAACTCCAGAATAGCTGCCTAACCTTAATCTTACACTATACAGTTGATTTCCTTTGCGTGATATTTCCATGGTCACAGCAGCTCAGCGATCATCAAATTCCAAGAAACAGTCAGTAATTTTTCTGTATACTTTTTGTCATAATCCCTCAATCTCTTTCCTAACCAGACATTTTTTAAATGTATTAATCAATTAATTTTCATCAGAAGTGACAGCAAAAAAATTACAACAAAAAAAAATCAAAAATAAACGATAAATGGCAAAGTAAACTGGAAAGTTAAACTTTGGGAATTGGAGGAAATACTAATTAATTGCAGCATCTGGATATTTCTCAGCAGCGCTTAAAATAGGCTTTTTATTGTCTCTCTTGTAAAGACTTACGTAGCCATGGCAACAATTAGAGCATTGTACCTAGCTAATGGGCTGGTATGAAAAAGAAAAAGAATGTATTAATACCGATGAACTCCCAAAAGATGTAATTACAGCTCCATAACCTTCGAATGGACATTTAGTATTGCTTTGAGTCATCTTGAGCATTGTGTCCTCTTCTGTTCACAAGGGAAAATTCAGTCCCTGGGCCATTTCCAAGAATTACCTCAAGACTAATCCCTAGTATCAGAGGACTGAGTTGTGAGGAGAGACTGGAGAAACTTGGGCTCTTCAGGCTTAAAAGGAGGCGACTGATAGGTGACCTTTAGAAGATGGTAGATAGTCTGGAATAGGCAGATCCTGAAAGTTATTTCAAACTAAACTGTGACTAGGACAGGTTTGAACCAGTAAAAGGAAAATTTAGGGCTGAATTTAGGATTTTTCACCTCATACAGAAGTGTGGTCAACACATGGAATAGACTTTCAGGTGAATAGTGGAAGTGAAAAGTCTAGAATAATTTAAGAAACAATTGGATGCTGCGATGGGGCTACTTTTTTGCTGTCACTTCTGATGAAAATTAATTGATTAATACATTTATAAAATGTCTGGTTAGGAAAGAGATTGAGGGATTATGACAAAAAGTATACAGAAAAATTACTGAATGTTTCTTGGAATGTGATGATCAGTGAGCTGCTGTGACCATGGAAATATCACGCAAAGGAAATCAACTGTATAGTGTAAGATTAAGGTTAGGCAGCTATTCTGGAGTTTTATTTGATCGAGGGAGGAGGGGAAGAGACACACTGTGCAAAATCTTTCCTCAGGAGGCTAAATGACAGAAACAAATCATAGAATCATAGAAAGGATACAGCATGGAGGAGGCCATTCAGCCCATCGAGTCTGCGCCGTCCCTATGCAAGAGCAATGCAGCTAGTCCCACTTCCCCGTAGCCCTGTAATTTTTTTCCTTTCAAGTACTTATCCAGTTCCCTTTTGAAAGCCATGATTGAATCTGCCTCCACCACCTCCTCAGGCAGTGCATTCCAGATCCTAACCACTCGCTGTGTAAAAAAGTTTTTCTTCATGTCACCTTTGGTTCTTTTGCCAGTCACCTTAAATCTATTTCCTCTGGTCCTTGACCCTTCCGCCAATGGGAACAGTTTTTGTCTATCTACTCTGTCTAGACCCTTCATGATTTTAAATACCTCTATCAAATCTCCTCACAACCTTCTCTGTTCCAAGGAGAACAACCCCAGCTTCTCCAGTCTTTCCACATAACTAAAGTCCCTCATCCCTGTAATCATTCTAATAAATCTCTTCTGCACCCTTTCTAAGGCCTCCACATCTTTGCTGAAGTGCGGTGCCCAGAACTGGACACAATACTCCAGTTGTGTCGGACCAGTGCGTTATGACTTCCATACTTTTGTACACATTTTTCTGTGTTAAATTTCATCTGCCACGTGTCCGCCAATGCCACCAGCCTGCCTATGTTCTCTTGAAGTCTATCACTATCCTCCTCACTGTTTACTACCCTTCCAAGTTTTGTGTCATCTGCAAATTTGGAAATTGTGCCCTGCACACCCAAGTCCAAGTCATTAATATACATCAAGAAAAGCAGTGGTCCCAGCACCGACCCCTGGGGAACACCACTGTACACCTTCGTCAAGTCCGAAAAACAATCGTTCACCACTACTCTCTGTTTCCTGTCACTTAACCAATTCTGTATCCATGTTTCTTTGCCCCCTTTATTCCATGGGCCGCAATCTTGATGATAAGCCTACCGTGCGGCACTTTATCAAAGGCCTTTTGAAAGTCCATATACACCACATCAACTGCATTGCCCTCATCTACCCTCTCTGTTACCTCATCAAAAATATAGGGACTTTGTGGAAAGATGATCTAAAATGGGCCAAATAGACTTTCTCATGCGATTTCAGAACAGGTCTGAAGCATCTTCCGTAACAGTTTTATAAACGGTGTGCATGTGTAAAAAATGAAGGAAGAACTTGTATTTATATAGTTCCTCGTGACAACCTCAAGACATCCAAAGTTCTTCACTACCAACAAATTACTTTGAAGTGTAGTCACTATTGTTGTGTAGGGAAATGGAACAGTTCATTTGCAGAAAACAAAATCCCACAAGCAGCAAATGAGATGAATGCCCTGCTAATCTGGTTTTGGTGATGTTGATTGAAGGAGAAATCCTGGCCAGGACACTGGGAGAATTCTCTGTTCTTCTTGAAATAGTGCCAAGGGATCTTTTATGTTAATCTGAACAGGCAGATTGGATCTTGGTTTAAATTCTCATGCAAAAACAACATCTCCAACAATGCAGCACTCTCCCAGTACTGCACTGATGTTTCAGTTTAGATTATATGCTCAAGTCCTGGAGTGGGCCTTGAACCTATAAATGTCTAACTCTGAGGCAGGAGTACTACCAACTGAGCCAAGCTGTACAATTACAGTACATTGTATTGATAAATATGATACAAGTATTAACTTTTCAGCCGCATGTATTGCAAATACTGGAACAAAAGGGATGCTACCATCTTATGCCGCGAATGTCGGAACATAACGTAATAGGAGCAGGAGTACATAAGAACATAAGAACATAAGAAAAAGGAGCAGGAGTAGGCCAATCGGCCCCTCGAGCCTGCTCCGCCATTCAATAAGATCATGGCTGATCTGATCCTAATCTCAAATCTAAATTCATGTCCAATTTCCTGCCCGCTCCCCGTAACCCCTAATTCCCTTTACTTCTAGAAAACTGTCGATTTCTGTTTTAAATTTATTTAATGATGTAGCTTCCACAGCTTCCTGGGGCAGCAAATTCCACAGACCCACCACCCTCTGAGTGAAGAAGTTTCTCCTCATCTCAGTTTTGAAAGAGCAGCCCCTTATTCTTAGATTATGCCCCCTTGTTCTAGTTTCACCCATCCTTGGGAACATCCTTACCGCATCCACCCGATCAAGCCCCTTCACAATCTTATATGTTTCAATAAGATCGCCTCTCATTCTTCTGAACTCCAATGAGTAGAGTCCCAATCTACTCAACCTCTCCTCATATGTCCACCCCCTCATCCCCGGGATTAACCGAGTGAACCTTCTTTGTACTGCCTCGAGAGCAAGTATGTCTTTTCTTAAGTATGGCCATACGGCCCCTTGACCTCAACTCCACTTTCCCACTCGATCCCCATATCCTTTGATTACCCTAGAGTCCAAAAATCTATCCATCTCAACCTTGACTATACTCAACGAATCAGCACCCACAGCCCTCTGGGGTAGAGAATTCAAAAGATTCACAACCTCTAAGTGAAGAAATTCCTCCTCATCTCAATCCTAAATGGCCCACCCCTTATCCTGCGACTATGCCCCCTAATTCTAGACTCTCCAGCCAGGGTAAACAATCTTTCAGCATCTACCCTGTCAAGCCCCCTCAGAATCTTATATGTTTCAATCAGATCACCTCTCATTCTTCTAAACTCCAGAGAGTATAGGCCCATTCTACTCAATCTCTCCTCATAGGACAACCCTCTCATCCCAGGAATCAATCTAGTGAACCTTTATTGCACCGCCTCTAACGCAAGTATATCTTTCCTTAGATAAGGTGACCAAAGTACACAGTACTCCAAGTGAGGTCTCACTAAAACCCTATACAATTGTGGTAAGACTTCCTTACTCTTGTACGCCAAGCCATTTGCCTTCCTAATTGCTGTACCTGCATGTTAACTTTTTGTGTTTCTTGTACAAGGACACCCAAATCTCTCTGAACGCCAACATTTAATAGTTTCTCAACATTTAAAAAATATTCTGTTTTTCTATTCTTTCTACCAAAGTGAATAACCTCACATTTCCCCACATTATACTCCATCTGCCGCCTTCTTGCCCACTCACTTAACCTGTCTATATCCCTTTGCAGACTCTTTGTGTCCTCCTCACAGCTTACTTTTCTACCTAGCTTTGTGTTGCCAGCAAACTTGGATATATTACACTCAGTCCCTTCATCCAGGTCATTAATATAGATTGTAAATAGCTGAGGCCCAAGCACAGATCCTTGTGGCACCTGACTAGTTACAGCCTGCCAACCTGAAAATGACCCGTTTATCTCTACTGTTTGTTTTCTGTCCGTTAACCAACTCTCTCTCCATGCTGATATATTACCCATAACTTCATGAGCCCTTATCTTGTGTGACAACCTTTTATGTGGCACCTTATCAAATGACTTTTGAAAATCCAAATATACTACATCCACTGGTTCCCCTTTATTTACCCTGCTAGTTACATAAGAACAAAAGAACATAAGAGATAGGTGCAGCAGTAGGCCATTTGGCCCTTCGAGCCTGCTCCACCATTCAATGAGATCCTGGCTGATCTGATTCTGGCCTCAATTCCACTCTCCCGCCTGTTCCGCATATCCTTTGACTCACTTGCTGATCAAAAATTTGTCTAACTCAGTCTTGAATATATTCAATGACTCAGCATCCACTGCTCTTTGGGGCAAAGAATTCCAAAGGTTTACAACCCTCAGAGAAGAAATTTCTCCTCATCTCCGTCTTAAACAGGTGACCCCTTATTCTGAGACTATGTCTCCTGGTTCTAGATTCCCCTATGAGGGGGAACATCCTCTCAGCATTTACCGTATCAAGCCCCCTCAGAATCCTATATGTTTCAATAAGATCTCCTCTCATTCTTGGAAGGCAAACGGAATATTGACCTTTATTTCTAGGGGGATGGAGTATAAAAGCAGGGAAGTCATGCTACAACTGTACAGGGTGCTGGTGAGACCACACCTGGAGAACTGAGTACAGTTCTGGTGCCCTTAATTAAGGAAGGACATACTTGCATTGGAGGCTTCTTCGACAGCACCTCCCAAACCCGCAACCTCTATCACCTAGAAGGACAAGAGCAGCAGGTACATGGGAACAACACCACCTGCATGTTCCCCTCCAAGTCACACACCATCCCGACTTGGAAATATATCGCCGTTCCTTCATCGTCGCTGGGTCAAAATCCTGGAACTCCCTTCCTAACAGCACTGTGGGAGAACCGTCACCACACGGACTGCAGCGGTTCAAGAAGGCGGCGCACCACCACCTTCTCAAGGGCAATTAGGGATGGGCAATAAATGCCGGCCTCACCAGCGACGCCCACATCCCATGAACGAATATTAAAAAAAGTTCAGAGAAGGTTCACTATGTTGATTCTGGGTATGGAAGGGTTGTCTTATGAGGAGAGATTGAACGGGTTGGGTCTATACTCGTTGGAGTTTAGAAGAATGAGAGGAGATCTTATTGAAACATACAAGATTCTGAGGGGACTCGATAGGGTAGATGCTGAGAGGATGTTACCCCTCATGGGGGAATCTAAAACTAAGGGGCATAGTCTCAGAATAAGGGGTCGCCCGTTTAAGATGGAAATGAGGAGAAATTTCTTTTCCCAGAGGGTCGTGAATCTTTGGAATTCTTTACCCCAAAAAGCTGTGGAGGCTGAGTCATTGAATACATTAAAAGCTGAGTCAGACAAATTTTTGATCAGCAAGGGAGTCAAAGGATATGGGGAAAAGGCGGGAAAGTGGAGTTGAGGTAAAAATCAGATCAGCCATGATCTCATTGAATGGCGGAGCAGGCTCGAGGGGCTGAATTGCCTACTCCTGCTCCTATCTCTTATGGTCTTGTGGTTTTAAACTCCACTGAGTATAGACCCAACCTGCTCAATCTTTCCTCATAAGAAAACCCTTCTATATCCAGAATCAACCTAGTGAACCTTCTCTGAACCGCCTCCAATGTAAGTATATCCTTCCTTAAATAAGGGGACCAAAACTATACGCAGTACTTCAGGTGTGGTCTCACCAATACCCTGTACAGTTGTAGCAAGACTTCCCTACTTTTATACTCCATCCCCCTTGAAATAAAGGCCAATATTCTATTTGCCTTCCCAATTACCTGCTGCACCTGTATGCTAACTTTTTGTGTTTCATGTACGAGGGCACCCAAATCCCTCTGTACCACAGCATTCTGTAGTCTTTCTCCATTTATAAAATATTTTGCTTATTTATTCTTCCTACCAAAGTGGATGACTTCACATTTTCCCACATTATACTCCATCTGCCAAATTTTTGCCCACTCGTTTAACCTGTCAATATCCCTTTGCAGACACTTTGTGTCCTCCTCACAATTTACTTTTCCACCTATCTTTGTATCATCAGTAAATTTGGCCACAGTACACTCGCTTCCTTCATCCAAGTCATTGATATAGATTGTAAATAGTTGAGGCCCCAGCACTGATCCCTGCGGCACCCCACTAGTTACAGATTGCCATCCTGAAAATGACCCCTTTATCCCGACTCTCTGTTTTCTGTTCGTTTGCCAATCCTCTATCCATGCTAATATATTACCCCCAACACCATGAGCTCTTACCTTGTGCAGTAACCTTTTATGTGGCACCTTATCAAATGCCTTTTGGAAATCCAAATACATTACATCTACTGGTTCCCCTTTATCCACCCTACACACCCCTCCTCAAAAATCTCTAATAAATTTGTCAAACATGATTTCCCTTTCATAAAACCATATTGTCTCTGCCTAATCATACAATGATTTTCTCAGTATCCTGTTACCACTGTTCCCTCTAAGCTGCGCAGCAGTTTGTTATGTGCCGCGCACGTCATCATTCTGTCCGCGCACCAAACCAGTGTTCTCTGGTGGAGACGCTGCTGAGGTGACGTAAGCTGCCAAACACTTTGCAGCAAGGGCAGGAGTTAAAGTTAGATTGGATGGGAGTGTTTTATATATATATATATATATATATACACACACATTGGGAAAATAGTCTAATAATTGGATGGGAGCATTGGGATAGTTGGATGGGAGCGTTGTTGGGCAGATGTTGGCATCTAGTGCGGGTCAGTGGACCAGTCTCCACAAATAGTATGCTGTCTGATGGATGGATATATATATATATATATACATACATTGGACAATTAGTGTAAATATATATATATATGAAATATATTAAAGAAATAGTGTAACAGTTTATATATATTGTATAAAATAGATACTAATTTGACAAAAAGTGTAAAAGTTTATATATATTTATTTACATATATATTGGATAAATAGTGTGAAAGTTTATATATAAATATATATATATATATATATACATTTCCATCCCTTCATGATATAACTGATTTGAGTTTCCAGCACACGAGGATTCAGTAAAGATTCAGTGAGGAGATGTGTTCAATTGAATTGTGGAGAACTGTTACATTAGTCTAAAGGCAAACATATTTAAGGCATTGGTAGCAAATAACATTGGAGGGAGTCTACGATTAGTGCAATTAACAGTTTTTGTCACCATCCTATTCGACGTTAGCTTCTGAAGTAAACTACAAATGAACCCAAATTACCTGGCATATTGTAATAATCGTTTATCAATTTCCATATTTCATATTTACAGAATTATGTAATTCTGACACAGATCATGTGTTATTAAAGATCCTTCAACAGTTGTGCTAAAATAAACTTTCCAATCACATTGGTACATTGTAATCAAAACAATGAAGTTGATTTAAATTGTTTTATACAACTGCTATCCAAAAGCTTTCAGTTGCCCCAAGGATTGTCTCTTTTTATCTTTGTCCGTTGCCTCCCTCAGTTCAGGTTCTTCATGACCAAACTGCTCCCTGCTTTACATAGAGACAGCCAGAATTAATGAGATCTGCAAGATGTACAATTGTAATGCAATAATTTTTTAAACCCTTCAATGGGGGGGGGAGCTTTAATTAAACTGTTCCCTATCCCCAAATTCACACTGACTGATTTGACAACAGTTTTGTATTTCTGACTCAATTTAAAAATTCTGATTGCACACGATTTATTTCTGTTTGAATCAGAGTCATTAAGCTGATTCAACACAAAGCTGATTGGAATTGTTCCTATCAGATCATTTTTAATAAAATATAATGAGACTGATCTGCTCAATCCTAGTGCAGCTTAAGAAACCCATTTCATAAATTATATAAATTTATCAGCCAACATAACATTAAATTGTTAAAATTATCCATTATTTTGTACATCTGTGCTGTTTGTTGTATACCCTGAATAATGTTTTCTAAAAAGATGTTCTATTCAAAGTTGTGATTTTTTTTTACGGTGGCATACACAGCCTTTTTCTCGGTGCACAAACCCAAATTCATTCCACGCATGGCTGAAAAAAATAATAATGGATTCCAGCATTTTCCTGACGACTGATGTCAGGTTAACTGGCCTGTAGTTCCCTGTTTTCTCTCTCCCTCCTTTCTTGAATAGCAGGGTTATATTTGTTACCTTCCAATCCGCTGGGTCCATTCTAGAATCTAGGGAATTTTGGAAGATCTCAACCAACACATCCACTATCTCTGCAGCCACCTCTTTTGGAACCCTAGGATGTAGGCCATCAGGACCAGGGGATTTATTGGCTTTTGGTCCCATGAGTTTCTCTAGCACTTTTTCTCAATTTATATTAATTACTTTAAGTTTCTCACTCTCATTATCTCCTTGGTTCCCCACTATTTCTGGTGTGCTTTTTGTGTCTTCTACTGTGAAGGCAGATACAAAATATTTGTTTACCGACTCTGCCATTTCCTTATTCCCCATCATAATTTCTCCTGTCTCAGCCTCTAAGAGACCAATGTTTACTTTTGCTACTCTCTTCCTTTTTACATACTTGTAGAAGTTCTTACAATTCGTTTTTATATTTCTTGCTAGAATCCTTTCATATTCTATTTTCTCCCTTTTTATCAATTTTGGGGAACAGAAAAATTCTGCCTGCTGCTGATAAATTAACCATACCTACCCAAAATGTCCCCTAATTCCTTCACCCTTCAGAAATGCATTTAAATGACACTGTACCTAATTATGCTGCCTGTTTAAATAGCCTTCCCTGTAACTAATTCCATGTCTCTCGTCCTTCTGGTGAAAAAGTTCTGCTTGACTTCCCTTCTCACTCCTAACTTTCTCATTTTTAACTTTAGCTCCTTTGTATTTGAAAAATTTTACCATAGTGAACATTTCCTTGGATCAACTGTGTCGTAATCTTGAATACTTCATCTCCAAGAGAGTGCAGCTAGTTAAGGCACTGATGCTACAGACCAGAAGGTTCCAAGTTTGCTGAGTTAACTGATCTCAGCTGGTGTGATGGGCACTACTGTTGGCCTCAGATTAAGAGGAAAATTATCCAGGCATCCCACTCCTGATTGCCACAATGGCTCCTACCTAATGCACATGCAGATGTCTGGTGAGGACATTATTGCCCTTGGTTGTAATGCCCCCACCCGCCCATTGACTTAGCAACCTCAGGCTAGGAAAAGGAAAATTCAACCAGAATTTCCATTCCCGATTGTAGCCAATAATCCCAGCTAGAAATTGCATGTGTGTGAACATCAGTTGAGGATGTCATTGGATTTGTGGATATTCACCCTCTGCCAACCCCCCCACCGATCCCCCAGGACCCTGATTAGTCTTCTGGCACTAACTGCCCAGGCTCACACATAAACAATGGCCATTTGGGCAAGGTAGCAGAGGGATGCTGACATTCCAGCTTGAGTGACCGCCTTCAGGAGAAGAAAAAGGTAAAAAGTGGAATTTTAAAAAAAATAAAAGAATGGAATAAAAAAAGGCCAAAACCAAGTTATCCCCTTCCAGCATTGACAATGAATGAATTTCAGGGGAGGCAGTGGAGAGGGGGGCAGTTAAGGCCAGTCAATGCCAGTAAGCAAGGGCCAGAATTCTGCTGCGTGGGGGCAAGAGTAAGCATCGGAATACAGCTTGTCATGTGGGAGGAGGCATGCACAATCTTGATTGTTGGAATGTCCATCAGTGAGAATCAGTGATCACTGTTGCTCAGTGAGGGAGAGCTAGGAAAAAGATGGGAAGAATTCTGCTCTCTGGAGGAGCGCAATGAGGCTTGGTGTTGGGAGAAGGCGACGTTGGGAAATTTGCTCATCAGGCTGAGTGTTGGGTGTGAAGAGGGAAAGTATACCGAGCAAATCAGGGAAGGGGAAGGTGCAAAGCTGCTCAGCCAGGGTGAGGGGTGAAATGTCGCTGCCAGTCACCAGAAGCAAATGGAAGTATGTAGATCTGCCCTGAGACTGAATGTGTTTGGTAGCAGGGGTCCTGTATTAACAAAACAACTAGGGGCTGCTGAGTGAGTTGTTGGGCAGTTGGGTAAGACAGTGCAGTAGGTCTTGGGAGAATTAAGGATGCATCAGGCCAGTGGTCAGGCTGATAAGGGATCACATGGCAGAGGTCCAGCAAGTAAGACGCCAGGCGGTCAGACTCGTACACAAATGGCTGGTCCAATAGGGCAAGCGGGCCGGAGGGGATGCCTGGATGCACTGGCAGGCAGGTGTGGGAGCAAGATAGGTTGCTCAAATGTTGTTTGCATATTTGCAGAAAAGTCAGTCAGCAGGATGGTGTGGTAGGAAGTTAACTCTCTCTGACTTAGATTTCTTTTTTAAATCAATATTTACTTTTAAACCCAATTATTTACCTCTTTACTTACCTATGCCAACACGGCTGATGGCTAAAACATTGATGGTTGTGATAAAAACAGAAAATGCTGGAAAAGCTCAGCAAGTCAGGCAGCATCTGTGGAGAAAGAAACAGAGTTAACGTTTCAGGTCGATGACCTTTCGTCAGAATAGGAAGATGTTAAAGAGTTAACAGTTTTTAAGCAAGTACAGAGCCAGGGAAGGGGGTGGGGGGAGGGGAGGAAAGAACAAAAGGGAAGGCCTGTGACAGGTTAGAGTCTCTTCTGACCTACATCCGTGACTCTTCTGACGCCCTCCACCACTCACACAACAGTTTCCAGTTCCCCGGCCCTAACCGTCTCCTTTTCACCATGGACGTCCAGTCCCTCTACACCTCCATCCCCCACCACAATGGCCTCTGGGCCCTCTGCTTCTTCCTTGAACGGAGGCCCAAGCAGTCCCCATCCACCACCACCCTCCTCTGCCTGGCTGAACTTGTTCTTACATTGAACAACTTCTCTGTTGACTCCACTCACTTCCTCCAAATAAAAGGTGCTATGGGAACCCATATGGGTCCCAGCTATGCCTGCCCTTTTGTGGGATACGTGGAACATTCCTTGCTCCAGTCCTACTCACCCTCCCACACCCCTTTTTCCGCGACATTGATGACTGTATCGGTGTCGTTTCCTGCTCTCACCATGAACTGAAACATTTCATCAACATTGCTTCCAATTTCCGCCTTTCCCTCACCTTCACATGGTCCATTTCCGACTCTTAGAACCATAGAACCATAGAAAAGATACAGCACAGAAGGGGGCCGTTCGGCCCATCGTGTCCGTGCTCGAAGAACAACCAGGTGCCCATTCTAATCCCACCTACCAGCACCCGGTCCGTAGCCCTGCAGCTTACAGCACTTTAGGTGCAGGTCCAGGTACTTTTTAAAAGAGTTGAGGGTCCCTGCCTCTACCACCAATTCGGGCAGCGAATTCCATACACCCACCACCCTCTGGGTAAAAAAGTTTTTCCTCATGTCCCCTCTAATCCTTCCGCCAATCAGCTTAAATCTATGTCTTCTAGTTCTTGAACTCTCTGCTAGGAGAAACAGGTACTTCCTGTCTACTCTATCTAGGCTCCTCATAATTTTGTACACCTCAATCAAGCCTCTCCTCAGCCTCCTCTGCTCCAAGGAAAACAACCTCAGCCTATCCAATATCTTCTCCTAGCTGCAATTTTCAAGCCCTGGCAACATTCTTGTAAATCTTCTCTGCATCGTGTCTGCATCGTACCAGTAGAATTTCACTTTTTAGTGCCTCCCACTGGCTTGCCACTGATTTCTCCTCAAGTAGTTGTGTCCAGTCCGCTTCTGCCAAATCACCTCCTGGTTCTGTAAAATTTGTCTTCCCCCAATTTAAAATGTTTACTCCTGATTTAACTCTGTCCTTTTCTATAATAATGCTAAAACTAACTGAATTGTGGTCACTATCCCCAATATGGTCACCCACTGTCACTTCACTCACTTGCCCATCTTCATTTCCCAGGACTAAATCTAGAATTGCATCCCCTCTTGTTGGGCTTGTCACATACTGGAAACCGATCAAGAATTTTGCACCCTCTGTGCCCCTCACACTGTTTGAATCCCAGTTGATGTTAGGGTATTTGAAGTTCCCTACTATTATTGCCGTCTTATTTTTGCACTCAGAAATTTGCCTACATATTTGTTCTTCTATCTCCCTCTCGTTATTCGGGGGAGGCAACATACCATCCTGGAGTCACGTCTGCGGCCGCAGAAATGCCTATCTGTTCCCCTTACGATGGAATCCCCTATCAAAATTGCTCTCCCATTTTTTTCCTCCCCTCCTGTGCAGATGAGTCACTTGTGGTGCCATGGTCTTGGCTCTTGCTGCATTCCCCTGATAATGTGGAATATCTGTTTGAGAGGGAGATGGCCCCAGAGGACTTCCCTTCCCTTCCTTGACTTCTTTATTTCCATTTCTAGGGATAGACTGTCAACCAATATCTATTATAAGCCCACTGACTCCCACAGCTACCTTGATTACGCTTCCTTTCACCTCGCTTCCTGTAAGGACTCTATTCCCTCCTCCCAGTTTCTCCGTCTCCGTCGCCTCCATTCTGACGATGCCGCCTTCCACACCAGTGCTTCTGATAGGTCTTCCTTTTTCCTCAACTGAGAATTCCCATCCACTATAGTTGACAGGACCCTCGACTGTGTCCGTCCTATTTCGCACACTTCTTCCCTCACTCCTTCACCTCCCTCCCAGAACCATGATAGGGTTCCTCTTGTGCTCATCTTCCACCTCACCAGCCTCCACATTCAACGTATCATCCTCCGCCATTTCCGCCATCTCCAGCGTGATCCCATCACCAAACACATCTTCCCTTCCCCTCCCCTTTCAGCATTCCAAAGGGACCGCTCCCTCCGCGAAGCTTTTGATAAGGTCCCAAACAAGAGGTTAGTGTGCAAAATTAAAGTACATGGGATTGGGGGGAATATACTGGCATGGATTGAGAATTGGTTGACAGACAGGAAACAGAGACTAGTGGGGTACCTCAGGGATCAGTGCTTGGGCCCCAGCTATTCACAATATATATCAATGATTTGGATGAGGGAACTTAATGTAACATTTCCAAGTTTGCAGACGACACAAAGCTGGGGTGGAATGTGAGCTGTGAGGAGGATGCAAAGAGGCTCCAATGTGATTTAGACAAGTTGGGTGAGTGGGCAAGAACATGGCAGATGCAGTATAACGTGGATAAATGTGAGGTTATCCACTTTGGTTGTAAAAACAGAAAGGCAGATTATTATCTGAATGGTGATAGATTGGGAAAAGGGGAGGTGCAACGAGACCTGGGTGTCCTTGTACACCAGTCGCTGAAAGCGAGCATTCAGGTACAGCAAGCAGTTAGGAAGGCGAATGGTATGTTGGCCTTCATTGCAAGAGGATTTGAGTACAGGAGCAGGGATGTCTTACTGCAGCTATACAGGGCCTTGGTGAGACCACATCGGAAGTATTGTGTGCAGTTTTGGTCTCCTTATCTGAGGAAGGATGTCCTTGCCATGGAGGGAGTGCAACAAACTAATTCCTGGGATGGCAGGACTGATGTATGAGGAGAGATTGGGTCGACTAGGCCTATATTCACTAGAGTTTAGAAGAATGAGAGGTGATCTCATCGAAACATATAAAATTCTAACAGGACTAGACAGACTAGATGCAGGGAGGATGTTCCCGATGGCTGGGGAGTCCAGAACCAGGGGTCACAGTCTCAGGATACGGGGTATGCCATTTAGAACCGAGATGAGGAGACATTTCTTTACTCAGAGGGTGGTGAACTGTGGAATTCTCTACCACAGAAGGCAGTGGAGGCCAATTCATTAGATGTAGTCAAGAAGGAGATAGATTTATTTCTTAATGCTAAAGGGATCAAGGGATATGGGGAAAAAGCGGGAACAGGATACTGAGTTAGACGATCAGCCATGATCATTTTGAAGGGCGGAGCAGGCCCGAAGGGCTGAATGGCCGACTGTTGCTCCTATTTTCTATGTTTCTATGTTTTTATGACACCCTAGTCCACACTTCCATTACCCCCAACACCTGCTCTCCTCCCCACAGCACCTTCCCTTGCGAGCACAGGAGATGCAACACCTGCCATTTCATCTCCTCCCTTCCCACCGTCCAGGGCTCCAAACACACCTTGAGGTGAAACAGCGATTTACTTGTACTTCTCTCAATATAGTATACTGTATTCACTGCACACAATGCGGTCTTCTCTACATTGGGGAGGCCAAAATCAGATTGGGTGAATACCTCCGCTCTGTCCACAAGTGTGACCCTGACCTGCCAGTTGCTTACCATTTTAATTCCCCATCCCACTCCCACTCTGACCTCTCTGTCCTCGGCCTCTTACACTGTTCTAATGAAGCTCAACAGAAGCTTGAGAAACAGCACCTCATCTTTCATTTCAGCACTTTATAACCTTCCGGACTCAACATTGATTTCAATAACTTCAGATCATAACCACTACTCCTATTTTTTTTGTGAGACTGCAGTTATTGGTTATGGTTCTGATGTTGCCATTTACAGTTCATCTAGACCCATCTTTTGTTTCTTTACTAATCCCATTCCCACCCTCCTTACCTTGCACCATCATCCCTTTTGTCATTTAATCACTCCTGCCCTGCACCCTATCACAGAGCTTCCCCTTTGTTCTTTCCTCCTCTCCACCCCACCCCCCCCACTTTCCCTGGCTCTGTACTTGCTTAAAAACTGTTAACTCTTTAACATCTTCCAGTTCTGACGAAAGGTCTTCAACCTGAAACGTTAACTCTGTTTCTTTGCCCACAGATGTTACCCAACTTACTGAGCTTTTCCAGAGTTTTCTGTTTTTATTTCAGATTTTCAACATCTGCAGTATTTTGCTTTGGAATGATGGTTGAGATATAGGCTGCTCCACAGAGGCACTTTGTGGCCAGAGCCTGCAACTGCATGCAAACTCAATGTTATTTTTACCATTAACTCTCATTATACTATATACCAGCTATTGTTTTAGCAACTAACATTACATGACATTTAACATTAACAACCCCTATCTCATCATTACCTACAAGTATAACTGGTACTGCAGGTTAAATATTGACACATTTATAATGCACTTTCCCATTGAAATAGTATGACCTATGCATAGCAATGCATTTTGAAATGAATTATAGATAGACAGATATATACTTGGGTATAGAGGGCAAAGTGTCAAATTTGCAGATGACACAGAGATAAGCAATGTGGTTAACTCAGAAGAAGATTGTAGGTGATGTAAGTGGAATATAGACAGGTTAATAGTTTGGGCAGATTGAGGTCAGATAAAATTTGATGCAGTTGTGATGTAATACACTTTGGAAGGTAGAATAGAGAGAGAAAATATATACTAAATGATAAAACTTTAACCCTCCTCCAGTCCCTCCAAGGGCTGGTCATGAGAAGGCATGGGCCTCTGCACCCTCGACCTGTTTCCTTCCTCCCCTCCACCCTATTAATTTCCCTTAAAGAGACTTTGAAGCCAATGAAAATAAAAATTGGGAGAAATGTAAAATGGACTACCTATTCGCTATCATCCGATTTACACTATCGCACAGAGTCAAAATCTATCCCAATGTCTTCTTTACATTCAGAATCACATCCTGCGATTTGAGTTCTATTACATGCACTATGCAATCCAAGATCCTATTTACTTTATTTACTGCTGCGATACACTGAGCAGATAACTTCAATGATTTTTTCATCAATGCCCCAGTTCTTTTCCTGTGCTGTAACCTGGAGACTAATACCATTTATTTTATAGTCCCTAGTCTCATCACTTCACATTTGTTGACATTGAATTTCATTTGCCATTTCTCAAACCAGTTTCCCAATATTCTAACTGATAACACCTAAGAGACAGAGGAAAAGAGGTAGAGTGTTTTTCCTGAAAGCAAACAAAGTCTCTTTGAGGGAAATTGATGAGGCGGAGGGGAGGAAGGAAACAGATTGAGAGTGCAGAGGCCCATGGCCTCGCAGAACCCACCCATGAGGGGGCTGGATGAGGGTTAAAGGTGAGGTGAGTGAGACTGGAATGAGGGAAAGAGAGGGATATAGAGGTTGAGCAGGTAGTTCAAAAAGGGAGAGGCAGAGGTAGTGATAGGAATTAGGGTTGGTGATGGGAGAGAGAAATGGTAGGAAGGAGAGGGTGTGTTGGAAAGGTGAAGGGGTAGGAGATACTATGGGAGTGGGGGGTTGGGAATGCGTGATCAATGGGAGAAGGGATGGGAAGGGAGCTGCTGAGGATTGCTGGTCACATTTTTCCTGTAACCCCCACTGGAAAATGCAGTCTAGATCCCTCATTGGTTCCTTTCCCCTTCACACCATGCTATGTCATCACTTCCCTTCCAATATTAAGAAGAAAAGTAGAGAAAGACAGTGAAGGACAGAGATTGAGAAGCAAAAGAACTAGGTAGAAAGAAAGAGGAGAGGAGAGCGAGAGAGAGAAACTGCAACAGGAAGACAACAGATACAAGTAAGAGAGAGATCACATTTTCTCACTGTGTGCAACACCAAGAGATCCACTAGTACTAATATAAAACTGCCTTGTAACATCTTCTGTAAGCTCTCAGCTCCATGTCTTGAACATTTTGCATTCATAACCTCTGATCCCAATAAAGCCATTATTGTCACTTGTCATACATACCTCTAAATCCAATAATTTACTCTTAATAAGGTGTCAGTCTTGGCTCAGAGGTAGCATACTACCCTCTGAGTTATAAGATCATGGGTTCAAGCCCCTCTCCAGAGATTTGGGAACATAATCTAGGCTGACACTCCATGCAGTACTGAAGAAATGCTGTCTTTCAGATGAGATGTTAAACCGAGGTGACCTCTAAGGTGGACATAAAAGATCCTATAGTACTATTTGAAAAATAGCAGGGCAGTTGTCCTGACTAGTATATACAAAATTAATAAAAGAAATTAAGGATTGTATTAGATCCAAAGAGGAGTCTTATAAAGTTGTCAGAAAAAGTAGCAAGCCTGAGGATTGGGAGCAGATTAGAATTCAGCAAAAAAGGACCAAGAGATTGATTAAGAGGGGAAAAACAGAGTATGAGAGTAAACTTGCAAGGAACATAAAAGTGGACTGTAAAAGCTTCTACAAGTATGTAAAAAGAAAAAAATTAGTGAAGACAAATGTAGGTCCTTTACAGTCAGAAATGGGAGAATTTATAATGGGAATAAGTAAATGGTAGAGCAATTAAACAAATACTTTAGTTCTGTCTTCACAGAAGAGGACACAAATAACTTCCCAGAAATGCTAGGGAACCAAGGGACTAGTGAGAAAGAGGAATTAAAGGAAAATTAGTAAAAAAACAGTGCTGGAGAAATTAATGGGACTGAAAGCCGATAAATCCCCAGGGCCTGATAATCTGCATCCCAGAGTACTAAAAGAGGTAGCCATGGAAATAGTGGATGTATTAGTTGTCATCTTCCAAAATTCTATAGATTATGGAACAGTTCCTGTAGATTGGAGGGTGGCAAATGTAACCCTACTATTTACAAAAGGAGGGAGAGAGAAAACAGGGAACTGCAGACCGGTTAGCCTAACATCAGTAGTAAGGAAAATGCTAGAGTCCATTATAAAGGATGTGATAACAGGACACTTAGAAAATATCAACGGGATTAGACAAAGTCAACATGGATATATGAAAGGGAAATCGTACTAGACAAACTTACTAGAGTTTTTTGAGGATGTAACTGGTAGAATAGATAAGGGAGAACCAGTGGTTGTGGTTTATTTGGATTTTCAGAAGGCCTTTGATAAAGTCCCACATAAGAGGTTAGTGTGCAAAATTAAAGCACATGGGATTGGTGGTAATATACTGGCATGGATTGAAAATTGGTTAACAGACAGGAAGCAGAGAGTAGGAATAAATGGGTCATTTTCGGGGTGGTAGGCAGTGACTAGTGGGGTACCGGAGGGATCAGTGCTTGGGCCCCAGCTATTCACAATATATATCAATGATTTGGATGAGGGAACCAAATGTAATATTTCCAAATGTGATGTTATTCACTTCGGAAGGAAAAACAGAAAGGCAGAGTATTATTTAAATGGTGATAGATTGGGAAATGTTGATGGTGTCCTTGTACACCAGTCACTGAAAGCAAACATGCAGGTGCAGCAAACAGTTAGGAAGGCATATGGAATGTGGCCTTCATTGCAAGAGGATTGAGTACAGGAGCAAGGATGTCTTATTGCAGTTATACAGGGCCTTGGGGAGACCACGCCTGGAGTATTGTGAGCAGTTTTGGTCTCCTTACTTAAGAAAGGATATACTTGTCATAGAGGGAGTGCAGCGAAGATTCACCGGACTGATCCCTGGGATGGCAGGACTGTCGTATGAGGAGAGATTGGGTCGACTCAGCCTGTATTCACTCAAGTTTAGAAGAATGAGAGGGGATCTCATTGAAACATATAAAATTCTGACAGGGTTAGACAGCCTGGATGGAGGGAGGAAGTTCCCCCTGGCTGGGGGGTCCAGAACAAGGGGTCACAATCTCAGGATATGGGTTAGGACATTTAGGACTGAGATGAGGAGAAATTTCTTCACTCAGAGGGTGGTGAACCTGTGGAATTCTCTACCACAGAAGACTGTGGAGACCAAGTCACTGAATATATTTAAGAAGGAGCTAGATAGATTTCTAGACACAAAAGGCATCAAGGGGTATGGAGAGAGAGAGCGGGAATGTGGTATTGAGATAGAGGATCAGCCATGATCATATTGAATGGCGGAGCAGGCTCGAAGGGCCAAATGGCCTACTCCTGCTCCTATTTTCTATGTTTCTATGTTTATCCTTCAACCAACAGATTATCTGGTCATTTACCTCACTGTTGTTTGTGGGACCTTGCTGTGCGCAAATGGACTGCTATGTTTCCTAGATTACAACAGTGACTACATTCAAAAGTGCTTCATTGGCCGTGAAGCACTTTGGACTGTCCTGAGGCTGTGAAAGGTGATTATATAAATTCAACTTCTTTCTTAATATTTTCTGCATTCGTTAACAAAAACATTTGCCTTGAAAAATCTTGAGCAAGGTGAATTTCATCTGAACAAAAAGCAAAATACTGCGGATGCTGGAAATCTGTAAAGAAAATCAGAAAATGCTGGGAACCCTCAGCAGACCAGGCAGCATCTGAGAGTTCTGACCAAGGGTCCACATCTGAAATCTTCCCTTACCTGTTTCACTCTCCACAGATGGCAGCCTGACCGGCGGAGTGTTTCCAGCATTTTCTGTTTTGTGTGAATTTCGTATCTTGTATCACCTCCTTTTGCCGGTTCGGTTTCCCACTGAAACAAGAAAATAAAACAACTCAGGATGGACACACCTGAAGGGATGTGCTTGACCGTTTCTATGGCAATGTGACCAAGAGAGTACTCCCGCCGTCACTCTGTCACAGAATATAAATAACAATGTCGCCTGGTGGTACCGGGTGAATCATAAGGAAGTTTTTGCAGCCCCCAGAAAAGAAAAACAAAAAAAAGAAATGATAGAGGAAGAAGATATTCCCTTCATCGTGGTGTTTGTGACCACAATTGCACTGGGCACAACTGGGAATATCATCGTCCTTTTCGCGTTCATCAGCAATGCGGTCAAACACAAACTTTTCCCACCGCTGGACAGAGTGATCGTCAACAAGACGTTCGTCAACCTGTTGCTGTGCTTCTATCAAGGGATCCCCAGGGTGCTGATGTTCTACGGGGTCGAACTGTTCGAGGAGAGCGGCTGCATTATTCTCGTCTACCTCAGCTCTTCGCTCAGATCGATCAGTATCTGGTCAGTTTCCAATCTCAGTTTCCTCCATCTGATCAAGATCAAGAGACCCAATTGCCCCTTGGCCAATTACATCCGCAGCCACCAGAGCAGATATGCCAACGTTACCATCAGCGCCCTGTGGGCGACCAGCTTCATCTTCTACATCCCGTACACCCTGGACAAATTACGAGTATCGCAGGAGGATCAGAACACTTCAGTGAGATACCTGCCCAGCTCCAGCTGCAACGGCTTGTCCACCAGCCCGGCTTCCGATATCGTGACCTATATCTCAATAAGCCTCGACCTGATCGCCATCGTCTGGGTGGTCGTTTTGAACGGTTTGATCATCCAACTTCTCTGGAAGCACCAAAGGAGAGTAGGGGCTGCAGGACAGGGGTTGAATTCCGGGAACAAGACCCCCCTGCAGGCCACCAAGATCTTGGCCTCTTTGCTCTGCATCTATGTGACTTGTTGGATCTCGAACGACATCGTCTGGATTATGCTGATTGCAAAAATAGCCCCCGATCAAGCTCAGAGCCAGATCCTGAAATACACGTCGAGTTTTCTTTCCTCTCTCTACTACTCGGCCAGCTCGTACGTCCTGGTTTTTGGACACAGGAACGTCAAAGATGTGTTCAGTACAGTCTGCAAGCGTTTGAAGCGGAGGAAAACCACACATTTTGAAGATGTGGAAATATGAAGAACGGGCGTTATATTTCTAACAACTAGCAGGATAGCCAGCTCAAGGCAATGGACAGTTAACAATTTGTTCCCAGCCTACAATATGGGTAAGGATGGACATTGAGGATTATTGTAGTCAACTGTGTGGAATTAGTAAGAAAGTAACTGGAAATGGCTGTTCTGTAATTTAATTACAATGGAGGATTATATATACTGCCTTCATTTATGGTTTAAAGATCAACTTGCTGCTATTTTAAACCTTAAACAGGGCTTGAATCTGTTTGATCAAAGTGATGAGTGAATTCCTTACCCACAAAAGCGCAAATAGTAAAATAACTTCTACTGGATTAAGGGCGCTGATATACTGTCATTTTTATGTTGCCGCAAAGCAGCACCACAGTGGTAGTATTGGAGTAGATGGGGTGCTAGTCGGAGGTAGAACTATGCAGCAAAGGGCTAACCTGTACTCTGAGCTCCTGCCGAGCAACGCTCCATGTCAGAAGTGGAGAGTGGCAAAATGACCTTATAAATCCGAAGTCTAGGCCTGGAGTAGTGTGAGGCTCCCCAATCCCTCACATGAGGAAACCACTTTGATTTGACACCACATGGAGTAGAACACCAGTGCGGTGTAAAACTAGCTTTAAACGTGCTGGTGGGTCCCTTGGATCTCCTGGACACTACCAATTTATGCAGCACGTTGAGACTCTCAATACATTTAAAATTGGATGGGCAGGAGTGGAGCTCTGGGAATGTCAAGGCAGTGTCCTAGGCCCAACCATCTTCAGCTGCTTCATCAATGACCTTCCCTCCATCATAAGGTCAGAAATGGGGATGTTTGCTGATGATTGCACAGTGTTCAGTTCCATTCGCAACTCCTTAAATAATGAAGCAGCCCGCGCCTGCATGCAGCAAGACCTGGACAACATCCAGGCTTGGGCTCATAAGTGGCAAGTAACATTCGTGCCAGATAAGTGCCAGGCAATGACCATCTCCAACAAGAGAGAGTCTAACCACCTCCCCTTGACATTCAACGGCATTACCATCACCAAATCCCCCACCATCAACATCCTGGGGGGTCACCATTGACCAGAAACTTAACTGGATCTGCCATATAAATACTGTGGCTACGAGAGCAGGTCAGAGGCTGGGTATTCTGCGGCGAGTGACTCACCTCCTGACTCCCCAAAGCCTTTCCACCATCTACAAGGCACAAGTCAGGAGTGTGATGGAATACTCTCCACTTGCTTGGATGAGTGCAGCTCCTACAACACTCAAGAAGCTCGACACCATCCAAGATAAAGCAGCCCACTTGATTGACACCCCATCCACCACCCTAAACATTCACTCCCTTCACCACCGGCGCACTGTGGCTGCAGTGTGTACCATCCACAGGATGCACTGCAGCAACTCGCCAAGGCTTCTTCGACAGCACCTCCCAAACCCACGACCTTTACCACCTAGAAGGACAAGAGCAGCAGGCACATGGGAACAACACCACCTGCACGTTCCCCTCCAAGTCACACACCATCCCGACTTGGAAATATATCGCCGTTCCTTCATCGTCGCTGGGTCAAAATCCTGGAACTCCCTTCCTAACAGCACTGTGAGAGAACCGTCACCACATGGACTGCAGAGGTTCAAGAAGGCGGCTCACCACCACCTTCTCAAGGGCAATTAGGGATGGGCAATAAATGCCTGCCTCGCCAGCGACGCCCACATCCCATGAACAAATTTTTAAAAATGTGCTCTCTCCTGTGTCCTGGGAATTTGATTTGCAACCCGGCATAAATCAAGTTCTGCCAGACTGGATTTGATTCTACAACACCCGATATGGGACTGCACAGATGCATCCTTAGTCACTTCAAAGTACAATACAATATATGTAAGGTTGTTTCTTAATCGGCTATGAGATGACTTATAGCTTCTGTCACTGAGATTACATTGTTAGTGTATTTCATTACCCCGCACTCTGCTATTATTCTCCCTCAACCCCACTCAATGCACCATTACCTACTCTAAATCTTTCTTTCTCAGGGCCGCAAAACTACGAAACTCCATAACTCCATCAGTCTTCCCTTTCTGTTATAATACATCTGCTTTTAAGAACCAAACTTGTATCATCTAACTATTACTGATACTTGATTTATACGACTGTTTTCAGCCTTGAATGGTGCTCTGCACTGTGGTCCTTGTCCTTCCACATTGGTTCTTCAATTTAAAAATATGTTTTTGTACATCTTATAACTCTATTTTACAGCCTGCAGTAGTTAGCTATTTATGCCTTCATTGGGCAGCATTCGCTCATCTACATTGAGGAGTCCACACAAGTGCCAGACAATGACCATCTCCAGCAAGAGACTGTCTAAACACCTCATCTTGACATTCAATTACATTACCATCATTGCATCCCCTACCATCAACATCCTGTGGCTCACCATTGGCCAGAATCTTAAGTTAAGCAGCCACAAAAATGCTATGGCTACTAGAGCAGATCAGAGGCTGGGTATTCTGCGACGAGTGGCTCACTGACTCCCCAAAGCCTCTCCACCACCTACAAGGCACAAATCAGGAGTGTGATGGAATATTCTCCACTTGCCTGGATGGTTGGAGCTGCAACAACACTCAAGAAGCTCGACACCATCCAAAACAAAGCAATCCACTTGATCAGCACCCCAGCCACCAGCTTAAACATCCACTCCCTCCACCACTGGCGTACCGTGGCTGCAGTGCATCCTATCTTCAGAATGCAATGCAGCAATTCACTAAGCCTTCTTCAACAGCACCTCCCAAACGCAAGACGTCCGGCATCAAGGACAAGGGCAGCAGGTGCATAGGAATCTGCTCCAAATTCCAAGTTTCCTATAAGTCACGTACGATCCTGACTCGGACGTGTATTGCCATTACTTCAACGTCGCTGGGTCAAAATCCTGGAACTCCCAACCTAACAGCATTGTGGGAGAACTTTCATCACACGGACTGCAGTGATTCAAGAAGAAGGTTCACTACCTATTCGATGGCAACTAGGGATGGACAATAAATGCCGGCCTTGCCAGCAATGCCCAAACCTCAAGAATGAATGACAAATGTCACTGGTCCATAATAGAATAAATATTAAATAACATTTACCAAATGTAGAGCCCCCTGGATAACAAGGAGCATACAGGGTAAGATAAGGCAAAAAAGGGAAGCTTATGTCAGACACCGAGAGCTCAATACTGCAGAAAGCCTAGAGGAGTATGGAAAGTGCAGGGGTGAAATTAAAAAGGAAATTAGGAAAGCAAAGAGAGGGCATGAAAAAATACTGGCAAGTAAAATTAAGGAAAACCCAAAAATGTTTTATAAATACATAAAGAGCAAAAGGATAACTAAGGAAAGAATAGGGCCTATTCGAGACCAAAAAGATAACCTATGTGTGGAGGCAGAAGATGTGGATATGGATCTTAATTTGCGTCTGTCTTCACAAAAGAGAGGGACGATGCAGAGATTGTAGTTAAGGAGGAGGAGTGTGAAATATTGGATGGGGTAAACATAGTGAGAAAGGAAGTATTAAGGGGATTAGCATCTTTGAAAGTAGATAAATTGCCAGGCCCAGATGAAATGTATCCCAGGCTGTTAAGAGAAGCAAGGGAGGAAATAGTGGAGGCTCTGACCATCATTTTCCAATCCTTCCTGGTGCCGGAGGATTGGAGAACTGCTAACGTTATATGTTTGTTTAAAAAGGGAGAAAGAGATAGACCGAGTAATTACAGGCCGGTCAGTCTAACCTCAGTGGTGGGCAAATTATTGGAATCAATTCTGAGGGACAGCATAAATCGTCATTTAGAAAGGCACGGGTTAGTCAAGGACAGTCAGCACGGATTTGTTAAGGGAAGGTCATGTCTGACTAACTTGATTGAATTTTTTTAGCAAGTAACAAGGAGGGTCGATGAGAGTAACACGTTTGATGTAGTCTACATGGATTTTAGCAAGGCTTTTGACAAGGTCAAAAAAGTAAAAGCCCATGGGATCCAAGGGAAAGTGGCAAGTTGGATCCAAAATTGGCCCTGTGGCAGGAAGCAAAGGGTAATGGTTGACCGGTGATTTTGCGACTGGAAGGCTGTTTCCAGTTGGGTCCCGCAAGACTCCGTACTAGGTCCCTGGCTTTTTGTGATGTATATTAATGATTTGGACTTGAATGTGGGGGGCTTGATCAAGAAGTTTGCAGATGATGCTGTAGACTGCAGGAAGATATTAATGGACTGGTCAGGTGGACAAATGGAATTCAATCGGGAGAAGTGTAAGGTAATGCATTTGGGGAGGGCAAACAAGGCAAAGGAGTACACAATAAATGGGAGGATACTGAGAGGTGTTGAGGAACAAAGGGACTTTGGAGTGCATGTCCACAGATCCCTGAAGGAGGCAGGACAAGTAGCTAAGGTGGTTAGAAAAGCATATGGGATACTTTCCTTTATTAGCTGAGGTATAGAATATAAGAGCAGGGTAGTTATGCTAGAACTGTATAAAACATTGGTTAGGCCACAGCTTGAGTAGTGTGTACAGTTCTAGTCACCGCATTACAGGAAAGATGTGATTGCACTAGAGAGGGTACAGAGGAAATTGATGAGGATGTTGCCAGGGCTGGTGAATTTTAGCTATGAGAAAAGATTGGATAGGCTGGGGTTGTTTTTTTTGGAACAGAGGAGGCTGAGCGGATATTTAATTGAAGTATATAAAATTAAGATGGGACTAGATAGAATGGATAGGAAGGACCTATTTCCCTTAGCAGAGGGGTCAGTGACCAGGGAGCATAGATTTAAAGTGATTGGTAGAAGGATTAGACTGGAGCTGAGGAGAATTTTTTTCACCCAGAGGTTGGTGGGGGTCTGGAACTCACTGCCTGAAAGCGTGGTAGAGGCAGAAACCCTCAACTCATTTAAAAAGTACTTGGATGTGCACCTGAAGTGCCGTAACCTTAATAGCTACGGACCAAGTGCTGGAAAGTGGGATTAAGCTGGGTAGTTCTTTATCGGCTGTCACGGATATGATGGGCTGAATGGCCTCCTTCTGTGCCATAACTTTCTATGATTTGCCTTAACTGAAAGCTGCTTTGATCACAAGATGTGCAGATCTCAGACACAAAATGTTTTTTTTTGTATATTATCTTACTGCCGATTAGTCTAAACCACAAACTATTGTCCTTGATGAGTCCATGTTCCATGTGTACATGGAATGTGAGTGGTTGTAGCCCTTGTTTCACTATATGAAGGGCTGCTACTCAACTTCTGGCTCCACTTCAGTCCCATGCTCCTGATCTTTTGGCCGCCCGGTGCAGAGGGGTATGGGCAAGACGGAGGATTTCCTCGTGGGTCTGCTCCTGGGACTGGCCAAGGTGGCTATCCACAGGTCCAGGTTGGACGCGGCCGGTGAGGGTGGTCACTCTGGCTGTCTGCCTCTCTTCTGTGGCTTTGTCTGCGCCTGGGTAGCCCTGGAGAAGGAGCACTCGGTGTCCACCGGTACACTTGAGACCTTCCGCAACCAGTGGGCACCGCAGGGACTGGAGTGTGTAGTGGATAGCGAAGAGAATAATATTATTTAATTTGATAAGTTTCCTTCGTCTTTTGTATGATTTGGGTGTTTATTACTTTTGCCCCTCTAAAAAGGGGGCACTTTTATTATATTTCTTTTATTTGGGTTGATGATACTGGGGCAACCCAGTGTCTCTTAACGTGTATTTTTAGAAAAGGTAAAATATCATGGCATAATCTATCTATATATAATACTGCTGATATTATTTCCTGCTTTTTTGAGTTATTTTCTCTGTTTAGGTCCCTGTGCCTCATTCTCCAAAGTTTTTCTATTTTAATCCATCGAATAGGGGACGTATAGGTTTTGATATAAGCAACTCACAGCTTTGCTACATTTGAGATGTATAATTCTGCATTTGTTAATTTTTTTTTAAAAATGAACCTTTTTGCTTAGCTAATATGTGCACACTTAATTGCTTCCTGAATAGGGCACTCTCATCAGCACTGTACATTTGTTTAAGGTTTAGTGATCTATCACCATTAAAGGTTACATAACAACCAGCAGATGAGACCTACTGGATAGCTCAGGAGCTACCACAAATTCACACATGAGCTCTAGTCATTTTTTATATTACACAACTTGTCAAAACATAATCTATTTTTAACACTTGTTAGCCTAGCAATTACATTGCGGAATATTACCAGATGCAACTACTTTAGCTAATATTTTAACAGAAGGACATTCGGGTGGACTCTATCTGAGTATGAGCCTAGAACCTTCTGACCCTCAGTCCAGCACCTAAACTGTGCCACCCAACATATACACTTGTATTGATGTAAAAAATGTAATATTTTTATCAGCCATTATGATCAAAACCTTAATTGTTACTTTTTATACCAAGTGTGGTGACGTGATTGTAATGCAGAAGTTGTATTTACATGTTCGACTCTGTGAAATGATACTACAATGTAACTCTGTTATAATGTGACATCCAAGCAGCTCAAACCTTTTAACACAATTTATTTGAGACATTAAAAATTAAATCATTAAATTCCCACAAACTTTTGATGATTTATCCAAAGTAAACATAAATTCATGGGATAGAGTGAGTAAGCCCTAAAATACTGGTGATGTAAAGCCCTGGTTGACGACTGTCACAGCTCACTGTAATGATTGGCCCAAAATTCCTCTTTTGATAAAATGCTTGTTTTTTTCTCCAAAGTTAAACAACCTGCTAATGAAATCGTGGGAACACCTTGCATTTGAAACATGCAATTGTTGAGAATGTTTCCTTCATTGGCAAGTCTTTTATGGACAGAAACAGGCAGTTTTCTTTAAAAGAACAATTTAACCCTCTATATTTATTTCATTTACAGTTACATTCTCACTTGTCAAAGTATAATGTATATTTTAATGATCGACCCTATTGATAGGCAGAGTTGACCATTGCTTACTGAGCCATTCTGCATGAAATTTGCGATTTCCTCGTCGGTACCCAATACAATTTCTTCAAGTCCTTTTGGACTGCCAGCAGCCACCAATTTCTTAAGTTTGTGAGACATCTGCCATTGCTTCAGTTGCCTCTGGCTGCACGGCACTGTGATGCCACACAAAAATAACAAATGCAAAGGCGGACAATTCAATTTCCACCAAGCCAAGAAAGAGTCGATAAGAGACTTTCCACAACTGATTCACGTCACAGTAAAACTGTGCTACATCTGTTAGTGAGCTCATTATACACAATACACTGCTGAGCAAATACACTTTTGGAACAAATCACCATATTGAAGCTGCATATTGAAGCTGCTTTCAAATATCAGAACATGTAAGTAAATGGAAAGCGTGGAAATTAAACCTGCCAAAGGTTTGCATTGATCAAAGCCATTCAAACCTTCAGGGGTCCCGAGCCCTGATTGGAGGTCTATGTTTGCATCCAAGTTTATTCTTTCTGCACCTGCAGGCTTTCTTGATGAATTAGTAATAGCACAACAACACAATAAAATCCCTTCAAGTCAAATCCTCTGTTCTTGCCGATTGCATAAAAAGGTAAAATATCCTGTTCATATTCTATTCATTGTAGTATGATTGATTTTACTGTACTGATGTTTGTAAATGTCTAAACCATGCATTGTGGAGCTCTAGATTCCAGTTACAAAATGTAACATTATTATATTGTAATATAGCTTGTTTTCAACCAGTGCAGCATTGTGTGTCATTTCTTTCCCAAACCACAATTCACATATAAAGAGGGATTCAGCATCTTTAACAATCTGCACAATGAGAGCATCACTGTCAGTGATTGAAAAGCACAGAAATTGTGCAGCAAAAAATAAAGCCCAGTATTGAGTACCAAATGTTGAATAATGGATACTGGAAGTTATACAAGGAGCTAATCTAATTGAGGATGCCATAAATTGTGAGATGTTGAATGGATTATGAAAGAGTAAACACATTAGGGACTAGTGGCTTATGCAAAATAAACCACCAAATCATACAGATTGCATAACTCCCAGGCACTGCACGCATGAGTGAGTTGTAACAGGTGTACCACATCATTTTTCATAAATCACTATTCCCTCGTGTGTATTTATTTGTACATTTCACTCATTTAAGAAAAATTTAAATAAATTTTTACTTTGTTTCTGCTGATTTTTTTTTATTCGTTCATGGGATGTGGGCGTCGCTGGCGAGGCCAGCATTTATTGCCCATCCCTAATTGCCCTTGAGAAGGTGGTGGTGAGCCGCCTTCTTGAACCGCTGCAGTCTGTGTGGTGAAGATTCTCCCACAGTGCTGTTAGGAAGGGAGTTCCAGGATTTTGACCCAGCTACGATGAAGGAACAGCAATATATTTCCAAGTCGGGATGGTGTGTGACTTGGAGGGGAACGTGCAGGTGGTGATGTTCCCATGTGCCTGCTGCTCTTGTCCTTCTAGGTGGTAGAGGTCGCGAGTTTGGGAGGTGCTGTTGAAGAAGTCTTGGTGAGTTTCTGCAGTGCATCCTAAGGATGGCACACACTGCAGCCACCGTGCACCGGTGGTGAAGGGAGTGAATGTTTAGGGTGGTGGATGGGGTGCCAATCAAGCGGGCTGCTTTGTCCTGGATGGTGTCGAGCTTCTTGAGTGTTGTTGGAGCTGCACTCATCCAGGCAATTGGAGAGTATTCCATCACACTCCTGCCTTGTAGATGGTGGAAAGGCTTTGGGGAGTCAGGAGGTGAGTCACTCGCCGCAGAATACCCAGCCTCTGACCTGCTTTTGTAGCCACAGTATTTATATGGCTGGTCCAGTTAAGTTTCTGGTCAGTGGTGACCCCCAGGATGTTGATGGTGGGGGATTCGGCGATGGTAATGCCGTTGAATGTCAAGGGGAGGTGGTAAGACTCTCTCTTGTTGGAGATGGTCATTGCCTGGCACTTGTCTGGTGCGAATGTTACTTGCAACTTGCCAGCCCAAGCCTGGATGTTGTCCAGGTCTTGCTGCATGCGGGCTTGGACTGCTTCATTATTTGAGGGGTTGCGAATGGAACTGAACACTGTGCAATCATCAGCGAACATCCCCATTTCTGACCTTATGATGGAGGGAAGGTCATTGATGAAGCAGCTGGAGATAGTTGGGCCTAGGACACTGCCCTGAGGAACTCCTGCAGCAATGTCCTGGGGCTGAGATGATTGGCCTCCAACAACCACTACCATCTTCCTTTGTGCTAGGTATGATTCCAGCCACTGGAGAGTTTTCCCCCTGATTCCCATTGACTTCAATTTCACTATTTGGACAGGTTGTACCAGCATGGTTTTATTGCGAGGCTTTGGAGTAACCCACATTGTGTGAAGCAGCCCAAAACTGTCACAAAAAAAGTGAGAAATAAGTTACCTGTCAAAACACGCTTTGCAATCATGAAGTACTTTTAAATAGTTCGCATGTCTAGAGCAGGCGGTTTGTGATTAATTCCACTGGTTTACTAATTCATAATCCACACAACAATTATCCAACTTCCTGATTATCCAGTAGAATTTTCATGGGAAAGACCTTATGTGACAGGTCACGTAGCCTGCTGACACCAATTGTCTGACATTAATCAAAGTCACAGCTCAAGAAAGATTACATTCAGTTTAATGTATTTGTATGGTACGTATCTGTGCTGAGGATATTATGATGTGGAGATGCCGGTGATGGACTGGGGTGGACAAATGTAAGGAATCTTACAACACCAGGTTATAGTCCAACAATTTTATTTTAAAATCACAAGCTTTCGGAGATTATCTCCTTCGTCAGGTGAGTGTGGGATTCCTTGAATGTTTCCCATTTATAGTCAGAGAACAATACCTGGTGATTACAGATAATCTTTCTAACTGCCCGTTGTCAAGGCAATCATTCGGCACATTGTGACTGTAAACAAAAAAAAGTCTTATACTGGACATACATCAATACTGACGAAGGGGATAATCTCCGAAAGCTTGTGATTTTAAAATAAAATTGTTGGACTATAACCTGGTGTTGTAAGATTCCTAGGATATTATGAACCTTTGGGGACTCATGATGATCTGGTGATTTATTCACAGGGAGGGAAGAGTGCCTTCCATTATGGCAGATTAACAGCCTTCTGATAGGCAGTACCTTGACTTGTCCGTATTAAATTTAATTAGTCATTGTTCTGCCCTCATACTTATTTTGTCCAACTCATTCTGTAATTGCTTAGCTGCCTCCTCAGATTCCACTGTTCCTCACAGTTTAGTATCATATGCAAATTTGATCACATTGCATTGAGTTGCTTAGTCAAAGTCATTTATGTAATTAGAAAACAGAAGTTGTCTCAGTACAAACCTAGGGCAGCCCACTCTGTACTTCTTCCACCCTGACATAACTCCTCTAGTAAGTATTCATTGCTTTCTACTCCATGCCAGTTTCTTATCTAGTCCCAGGGTTTATCCTGAATCTCCGCAGATTTGAGTTTAACTAACAGCCTTTCATGTGGCACTTTGCCAAATGCCTTTTGTGGCAGAATAGCTACACAATGTCATAGGGTTTTCAGCAGTTCACTTGGGATGCAGTTGGTTTGACAGGATCTTACCCTTCTGAATCCATGGTGGCAACTGTTTACTGGTGTTATTATTGTACAGATAATCAAGTTTACACCTGAAAATCCATTCCATTATTTTACACCAATGGAAATGAAGTGCCGTCAGGAAAGGGGATAGAAAAAAAATGTACTATCATCTGAGTCCCAAGGTTACAACCTTGAAACCAACTCCTACTATCCCCCTTTATACTGTGTAGATATATATATATATATATATATGGCATCAATAATTAGTAATGCTCTTATGTGCATTGATAAAGAATGAGTACAGTGACAGTTGGCATATGAACAGACAGCCACTGTCAACTAAAATTAAATTTAAAAATGTATATATTTATCTTTTTAAATTTAATTTTGGTTAACAGCGGCTGCCTGTTCATATGCCAGCTGTCTCTGCACTTATTCTATATCAATGATCATACAAGAACATTACTAATTATTGATGCCATCGTCACAGTTCTTTGAAAAAATAATTTTCAATTAATTATGAGAAAATTCCATTTCGAGTATGCATTATTTACATCAAAACATATATGGCTATATGATTCAAAAAGGTGTGCAAAGCTTACAATTTGGAGTAATGCTAAAAAGTAAAGGACCGTGAATGCTGGAAATCTGAAATAAAATCAGAAATTGCCAGAAAACATAGCAGGTCCAATAGAATCTGAAAAACGATGGCAGGTGAGTCCCTTTATAGGACTGACCAAAAAAAAAGGGGATTGAAAAAGGGGATCAAAGACATCTGACCAGTCACAGGGCAAATGTTAGAAGTTTGGGCTCTGGGTGTGTAACTTTCTGTTCGTTTTAAAAGATGGAAGATCATGGGGGGCGAGGAGGTGGGAGAATACACACCCAAATTCCCAATATGTGCTCTTAACTGGCAAAGCTCAGTATTGGGAATGTGAATGTGTAAATTATATCATCACAAGTCAATTATGTTAACTACTGTTACAAAGAAGCAAGTAATAGGTTTAATAGCCTGGGTGATTTGGAGCAAACTTTTTGTCCAAGGGACTAAAATCTCAATAGTGTCGTCTCCATTCCTGCTTCTTTGGGTTACCAGGTAACAACGTATAAGAAGCATTATCACTTATTTACAAAACTGATAAACGCAGTCAAGTTAATAGGAAATGCTAGCACAACCTGCTAACACAGCTGTCTGTTAGCTTCCCTGATACCTACCATTTATAAATTGAGCTCATTTTAATCAGTAGGCCAGACATAAAGCATGTTTTTTTTAGAAAAAACATAAGCAATTTTTTGTACATTTATATTCTTAACTTTAATAATCAGATTCTGATATAGATATTAATAAGGTCAGATTATCTGGTTGCCATTTTATTTGCATCATGTGCCAGAAATCTTGAGCTGTTAACGGTGAGAACAGAGCTGGAAATAAAGATACTTCAGAGCCTTCAAGTAGCTCCATGATATAAATGAGCCATAACTAAATCCCCTTTAACTGAACCAATCAATGCAATATTTTCAGCAGCAGACTCCATTTTTAGCATATGTATAAATGAGTTAATAATAGGTTACTGCATTACATTAGTAAATGCATAGTGAATCACCAAAATTCGGTGTTGTAGCTTCAAATTAAAAGGCTTTAGTGATTTTATTTATGGCAGATAATTACTTCCATTAAGGAAATTAATTTTCTTATGCTTTTATTATTTAGGGATAACATTTCCTAAAGTTAAATTTCTTTTATTTTTCAATACCAGATGTAAGTAATAGAAAGAAAGAACTTGCATTTATCTAGTGCCTTTTCATTACATTTTGTCTACAGCACAGAAACAGGCCATTCGGCCCAACTGGTCTATGCCGGTGTTTATGCTCCACAGGAGCCTCCTCCCTCCCTTCTACATCTAATCCTATCAGCATATCCTTCTATTCTTTTCTCCCTCTTGTGCTTATCTAGTTTTCCCCTAAATGCATCTATATTATTTGCCTCAACTACTCCTTGTGGTAGGGCATTCCACATTCTGACCACTCTTTGGGTAAAGAAGTTTCTCTTGAATTTGCTATTGGATTTATTAGTATCTTATATTTATGACCTCAAGTTTTGGACTCCCCCTCAAGTCTACCCTATGTCTCTACGCCTCTATGTCTACCCTATCAAACCCTTTCATGAACTTAAAGACCTCTAAAAGGTCACCCCTCAGCCTTCTCTTTTCTAGAGAAAAGAGCGCCAGCCTGTTCAGCCTTTCCTGATGAGTATATCCTCTCAGTTCTGGTATCATCCTTGTGAATCTTTTTTGCACCTTCTCCAGTGTATCTATACCCTTTTTATAACATGGAGACCAGAACTGTGCACAGTACTGAAAGTGTGGTTTAACCAAGGTTCTATACAAGTTTAACATAATGTCTCTGCTTTTCAATTCTATCCTTTTTGAAATGAAACCAGTGCTTGATTTGCCTTTTTATGGCCTTACTAATCTGCATCGCTATTTTTAGTGATTTGTGTATCGATACCCCGAGATCCCTTTGGTCCTGTTCCCCATCTGGACTCTTATTATCCAAGCAGTGTATGCCCTCCTTATTATTTCTAACAAAATGCACCACCTCACACTTACTTATATTGAAATTCATTTGCCAATTACATGCCTATTCTGCAAGTTTATTAATGTCCTCTTGACCATAGTACAGCCAATGAAGTACTGTTAAAAGGATAATTAAAGCAGCTCTTTGAAGAACGAGGGGACCAGTATCATTGTTTCATGGAGGCAGGGGCTAGAAATGTAATTAAACATTATTTTAAGAGGCAGCAGATTTAATTCTTAATGTATTTCTTAAAGGAACTTGATGGTCAAATTAGTAATTGGTCCTGTCCAGATTTTGTTTCAAAAGTTTTAAATTTAGGGTGAAAATTTGGGAAAAGATTTTATGTTACATTTTCTAGGTAAAGGACATGCAGGCTTCCAGATTCTGATCGCTATATAGTGACTCCCATTGGAAAATGTGCTGCGTATATATCAGATAATGACAGGAAATTGGCTTGGCTGCATGTCTTTCATGGAAAATAGCCTGTGGATAATTCTTATTATGTCTCTACATAATCATACATAGAGGAATCTCTACATAATCATACTCACAGAATTATATCTATCAGCCATTGTCCCAGATTCCCCCATCACCATCCCTTGGTATGTCCAGTCCCACTGGCAGGACAGACGCAACAGAGGTGGCGGCACAGTGGCATACAGTCAGGAGGACGTGGCCCTGGGAGTCCTCAACATTGACATTTCATGGCTTCAGGAAACCTCCTGCTGATTACCACCTATCGCCCTCCCTCAGCTGATGAATCATTATTCCTCCATGTTGAACACTACTTGGAGGAAGCATTGAGGGTAGCAAGGACACTTCATTGTCCATCACCAAAGTGGCTCGGTAGCACCCCCACTGACCAAGCTGGCCGAGGCCTGAAGGACACAGCTGCCAGACTGAGCTTACAGCAACACGAGGGAGAAACCTACTTGACCTCGTCCTCGTTCTCACCAATCTACCTGTCGCAGATGCATCTATCCATCACAGTACTGGTAGGAGTGACCACCGCACAGTCCTTGTGGAGATCAAGTCCGGTCTTCACCCTCCATCGTGTTTTGTGGCACTGCCACCGTGCTAAGTGAGATAGATTAAGAACAGATCTAGAAGCTCAAAACTGGGCATCAATGAGATGCTGTGGGCCATCAACAGCAGCAGAATTATAATCTGCAACCTCATGGCCTGGCACATCCATCACTCTTCCATCACCATCAAACCAGATGACCAACCCTTGTTCAACGAGGAGTGTAGAAGAGCATGCCAGGAGCAGCATCAGGCGTTCCTGAAAATAAGGTGCCAATCTGGTGAAGCTACAACACAGGACCACATGCATGTTAAACAGCAGAAGCAGCATGCTATAAACAGAGCTTAGCTAAACCACAACCAACAGATAAGGTCAAAGCTCTGCAGTCCTGTCATATCCAGTCATGAATGGTGGCGGACAATTAAGCAACTATGGGAGGATGAGGCTCCATGAACATCCCCACCCTCAATGATGGTGGAGCCCAGCACGTGAGTGCAAAACGTTCGCAACCATCTTCAGCCAGAAGTGTCGAGTGAATAATCCGTCTTGGATGAGGTCCCCACCATCACAGATGCCAGTTTTCAGCCAATTTGATTCACTTCACATGATGTCAAGAAACGACTGAGGCTGGATACGGCAAAGGCTATGAGCCCTGACAACATCCTGGCTGTAGTGCTGAAAACCTGTGCTCCAGAACTAGCTGTGCCTCTAGCCAAGCTGTTCCAGTACAGTTACAACACTGGCATCTAACCTACAAAGTGGAAAATTGCTTAGGCATGTCCTGTCCACAAAAAGCAAGACAAATCCAAGTCCTATCAGCCTAATCTCAATCATCAGCAAAGGAATGGAAGGCATCGTGAACAATGCTATGAAGCGGCACTTACTCACCAATAATCTGCCCACTGATGCTCAGTTTGGATTCTGCTAGAACTACTCGGCTCCAGACCTCATTACAGCCTTGGTCCAAACATGGACAAAAGAGCTGAATTCCAGAGGTGAGATGAGAGTGGCTGCCCTTGACATCAAGGCAGCATTTGACCAAGTGTGGCATCAAGGAGCCCTAGTAAAATTGAAGTCAATGGGAATCAGGGGGAAAACTCTCCAGTGGCTGGAGTCATACCTAGCACAAAGGAAGATGGTAGTGGTTGTTGGAGGCCAATCATCTCAGCCCCAGGACATTGCTGCAGGGGTTCCTCAAGGCAGTGTCCTAGGCCCAACCATCTTCGGCTGCTTCATCAATTACCTTCCCTCCATCATAAGGTCAGAAATGGGGATGATCACTGACGATTGCACAGATTTCAGTTCCATTCGCAACCCCTCAGATAAGGAAGCAGTCCGTGCCCACATGCAGCAAGACCTGGACAACATCCAGGCTTGGGCTGATAAGTGGCAAGTAACATTTGCGTCAGACAAGTGCCAGGCAATGACCATCTCAAACATTGCTGTAGGAGTCCCTCAGGGAAGGGTCCTAAGCCAAATTATCTTCAGCTGCTTCATCAATGACCTTCTCTCCATCATACGGTCAGAAATGGGGCTGTTCACTCATGATTGCAGTGTTCAATTCCATTCTATAATGAAGCAGTCCATGTCCGCATGCAGCAACACCTAGGCAACATTTAGGCTCGGGCTGAAATGTGGCAAGTAACATTAGCACCACACAAGTGCCAGGCAATGACCATTGCCAACAAGAAAGAGTCCAACCACCTCCCATTGAGATCCCAAAGCATTACCATCACTGAATCGCACACCATCGACATCCTGGGGATGACCATTGACCAGAAACTCAACTTGACCAACCACAGAAATGCCATGGTTACTAAAGCTGGAGAGAGGCAGGGTATTCTGTGGCGAGTGTCTCATCTCTTAACTCCCCGAAGTCTCTCTACCACTTACAAGGAGTGTGATGGAATACTCTCCACTTGCCTGGATAGGTGCAGCTGTAACAACACTTAAGAAGCTTGATTGGCACCCAATTCACCAATTTAAACACCCACCCCCTCCACCACTAGCGTACCTTAACTGCAATGTGTATTGTCTGCAGGATGCATTGCAGCAAGTCGCCAAGACTGCTTTGACAGCACCTCCTAAACCCGCGACCTCCACCACCTAGAAGGGCAGCAAATGCTTGGGAACATCATCACCTCCAAGTTCCCCTCCAAGTCACACACCATCCCAACTTAGACATATATCGCCATTTTTTCATTGTCGCTAGGTCAAAATCCTGGAACTACCTACTTACAGCATTGTGGGAGCACCTTAACCACACAGACTGCAGTGGTTCAAGAAGAAGACTCACCACCACTTTCTCAAGTGCAAGTAGGGATGGGCAGTAAAAATTGGCAGCCTTGCCAGCGATACCCACATCCCAAGAATGAATTTAAAAAAACAATGCTGCAGTCCACAGCAAATGCCTCCTGTTAACACAACTCAAAAAGATGCACTTAGAAAATCTGATTGGGAATAATTACAAAACTTTGGGATTTTATCAGATAAAATTGGTAAATTTGAAAAAGAACATCCTTAAGCATCAGGAAGTTATCAGATACGATCAGATCACAAAATAACCTTGTCTGAAAGTTAAAACCTTTGCTTTAGAGCCACCGCACTGGTTGGTGCCCATCGTAGAAAGTCTGCACCAATCTGCTGCAAAGATAAAACCAGTGAACATGGAAAGGTAAATTCTGTGAGATTGCCAGCGCAGGTCGTCCCTTAATAGGAGCTCGGATTGGACAATCAGGTGGCGAGATTAGCAGAATTTCAGATCGTCTGGTTATTAATTTTAGCCTATAATGTCTCATCTCTATAGGTAGCGACAGCTCTTACAAACACGTTATTATCTTTAGCAAAAAATGAAATATTGCACTTTTTAAGAATCTCGATTACTCTCCTGAAATTAAACGTCCCAATTTGTGTTTTCTCTGATCTGCAGAAACATTTTCTTTGCCTGTTATACTTACAGAAGCCAAGAGAGGGGGCTAACATACTCATTATAATAAATCCTGCTATAACTACTCCTGTCACAAATACAAAACTTCCTCCTTAATCTGTATGATTTCTGTATTAAGACAGGCAAATCTGTAATTCACTAATGAATAAAAACTAAGCATATATATAGAATAAAACTCCATAAATCCAAGTGCTTGTTCAGGCTGCCTTGATAGCTCAGTGGGTCAATGTGTCGAGTGAGGTGGTACAGAGATGTACACATCAGGTAGGTACCAACATCGAACCATGGTCCTTAAGTAGTTCTTAATCTGAGCAGTGAGGCAACATAAGTAGCCTTTGGGATAAGGAGGGTAAAATAAATATCAACTAGGGTTTTTACATCTGATCATTATTCAGTGACCTCTTGGAATCTACACATGCTTGGATGCCAGGTGAAGACAGAGTGTTCCTTCTCCCCCCAACACCCCCCCCCCCCTAGACTGAATATTCTGCCCATACTCAAGAGTTGGGGCTCACACATGATAAATGGCTACTTGTGTGAGGGCCCAGAGGAGTCTGTTTCTGAATTTGAACGTTGTGATCACTCTTGCACTGACTACCACACTAGACTAATATAGATGAGCATTTGGCATTTATTCTATGCTTTTCATTCATTGCCTTTATCGCTTAAAGCCTGCTCTTAGAGTAGGAATACTAGACTGATAAGACAAACCAAAGCTTTTCACTGCAAACCTAAACAATACCATGGTTTCATCCATAGTTATCCAGAATGTACCTGTATTTTTTGACCTTGAATTTCCCTGCAGTTGCATTTTATGCTTGGTTAACAGACTTATGGTGGATTTTTATGTGTAATCATTACCAAAGGTCATACACTCCTCCTGAGTAACCTATTCACTTACAGACTGACTCAGTTTGCCAGTCAGTGGGTAGTACAGGGGTATGGAAACAACCTCCAAAGCCTCACCCTACATCGGTCACTCTTTGACCCACAGACACTGCTGACTGATGAAGAACTGCATGTGCAGTTGTGACTTACAAAACAGGCTGAAAGATAAAGTAAGCAATTAAAAATAGGGCACATAAAGTGAAGTAAAAATAGATCATTTATTTTAAATTACAGCATGCAGCAATATCAATTTACAGTCATCTTAGCTTTGTAAGAATGCAGAAATATTTCACTAATCAATAATGTAAACACCCATGTTCCCCCAAATAAAGTGTGTGAAAGACAAGAATAGGTTGAGGGGGACAGGCATAGTGTTTGAGACTATATAGTATGTAAAGAATCTTACAACACCAGGTTATAGTCCAACAATTTTATTTGAAAATCACAAGCTTTCGGAGATTATCGCCTTCGTCAGGTGAGTGTGGGATTCCTTGAATGTTTCCCATTTATAGTCAGAGAACAATACCTGGTGATTACAGATAATCTTTCTAACTGCCCGTTGTCAAGGCAATCATTCGGCCCATTGTGACTGTAAACAAAAAAAAGTCTTATACTGGACATACATCAATACTGGTCTAAACTAATGAATAATTTTGCCTCATATAAATATATATACATATGGAACACATAGACTCTGCTGGGAGTTTATCCTCCCAGCCTGTGGATGGCGCTGTGAGCAACATTGCATTCACCGCGCAAACTCCGCAGCGATGCGAACCTGGAGACGAACGCAGGGTTCGGGTCGGAACTATTGGCTCGGAGACGGAGAGGGTTTTAAAAAAAAAAATTTACTTTTAAAGTTAGTTGTCAGCAGGGACACACCGAAAGAAAATTTTACTCCTCGAATAAATCATTACTGGAAAATATACTATTACAAATGGGTGGAGCTCTTAAAGTGCTGAAGACTAATTTGCAAGCATGAGACTTCTTCCAGCCGCCCCCACTTTGTGCGAGGGCAGTAGTACCGCCCGGCGGAGCCTGTGACGTCAGTGAAGGCGGAGACAGGGGAACGTAAACATGGATCCCGTCCTGTACGTGTTGGCTGCTGTCATCATAGTGATTCTCATCTTTTTTGTATCGAGAGTAAGACGCCAGGTGCAAAAAGGTACGAGACTTGTATCAACCGTCTATAAAATGATGTTGAACAAAAAGGTGACGGCGGAGCGGGACTGATGTAAACAGCTGCAGGGGGCCGTCTGAAGCGGACAGAAAGTGGGCGCTCTCGCTCTGACTTCATCAACTCCAGCCGCCGGAAGTCCCGCCCCCCGCGTTCCCGATTGGTTAATTGTCACCTGGTAGTCGGTGTTGCAGCCAGTGAGTGGTTAGTTTCGTTGTCAATCAACAGATGAACGTCATCTCCTCATTATTTGCATCAGGGCCACAGGCAATTGAACAGGTTCAATGGGCTAAACGGTCTTCTGCTCTCTCATTGGGAATTTTTAGATTTTATGCCCCCCCCCCCGCCCCTTTTATAAGGCATGTGCGATTCTATGATTTTCTCACCTCTGATGGTGCCAGCCCCTTCCACGTCAGCCCTCAGGTACTTTGCTCAAGTGGCTATTTTGCAATTGTGAGCCCGGAGTGGGTGTCAGTAGCCGCTTGACCGTGTGTGCATAGGGAAGGGAAAAGTCATAGTTGAGTTTGATTCTGTGCTCACCTGACTAAAGGGGAAAAGGGATGATCATATTTTCCAGTGATTTATGGAGTGTTCAATGTTAATATTAAGAGCAAGATGTGAATGTGAGTCCCCATTTTGAAAGAACAGATAATCAATCAAGTCAATCAATTAAAAAGACTTTCATAACCATACCTTGCAAACATGTTTCTTTTTCTAAATCATGCTCTTTTTAAACCAATTCTAGATTGAAGTTTTATTTACTGTGCTCATTTGTTGTGGGGAGGGTAGGGAAAGGATAAGTACTTAGCTATATTAGAATCGTGGACTCCTTGTTCACAAGAGATGACTCACCATTTACCATGGAGTATTATAATAGGATTTAGACATTATAATAGTATGAAGTGTCTCCATTATGGAGAGTTTCTGCATTCAGTTCGGCTGATGAAGGAAACCTCAGGAAGGCCAGAAGGAAAGTCTTACAGGAGAATCTGGTGGATATTACATAGGTATCTTTTTTTAATTCATTCATGGGATGTGGGCATCGCTGGCGAGGCCAGCATTTATTGCCCGTCCCTAATTGCCCTTGAGAAGGTGGTGGTGAGCTGCTGCAGTCCCTTTGGTGAAGGTTCTCCCACAGTGCTGTTAGGAAGGGAGTTCCAGGATTTTGACCCAGCGACGATGAAGGAACGGTGATATATTTCCAAGTCGGGATGGTGTGTGACTTGGAGGGGAACGTGCAGGTGGTGTTGTTCCCATGTGCCTGCTGCCCTTGTCCTTCTAGGTGGTAGAGGTCGCGGGTTTGGGAGGTGCTGTCGAAGAAGCCTTGGCGAGTTGCTGCTGTGCATCCTGTGGATGATACACACTACAGCCACTGTGCGCCGGTGGTGAAGGGAGTGAATGTTTAGGGTGGTGGATGGTGTGTCAATCAAGTGGGCTGCTTAGTCCTGGATGGTTTCGAGCTTCTTGAGTGTTGTTGGAGCTGCACTCATCCAGGCAAGTGGAGAGTATTCCATCACACTCCTGACTTGTGCCTTGTAGATGGTGGAAAGGCTTTGGGGAGTCAGGAGGTGAGTCACTCGCCGCAGAATACCCAGCCTCTGACCTGCTCTTGTAGCCACAGTATTTATGTGGCTGGTCCAGTTAACTTTCTGGTCAATGGTGACCCACAAGATGTTGGTGGTGGGGGATTCGGCAATGGTAATGTCGTTGAATGTCAAGGGGAGGTGGTTAGACTCTTTCTTGTTGGAGATGGTCATTGCCTGGCACTTGTCTGGCGCGAATGTTACTTGCCACTTATGAGCCCAAGCCTGGATGTTGTCCAGGTCTTGAAGCAGTCCGAGCCCGCATGCAGTATTATCTGAGGGGTTGTGAATGGAACTGAACACTGTGCAATCATCAGCGAACATTCCCATTTCTGACCTTATGATGGAGGGAAGGTCATTGATGAAGCAGCTGAAGATGGTTGGGCCAAGGACACTGCCCTGAGGAACTCCTGCAGCAATGTCCTAGGGCTGAGATGATTGGCCTCCAACAACCACTACCATCTTCCTTTGTGCCAGGTATGACTCCAGCCCCATTGATTTCAATTTTACTAGGGCTCCTTGGTGTCACACTCGGTCAAATGCTGCCTTGATATCAAGGGCAGTCACCGTCGCCTTACCTCTGGAATTCAGCTCTATTGTCCATGTTTGGACCAAGGCTGTAATGAGGTCAGGAGCCGAGTAGTCCTGGCGGAACCCAAACTGAGCATCAGTGAGCAGGTTATTGGTGAGTAAGTGCCGCTTGATAGCATTGTCGACGACACCTTCCATCACTTTGCTGATGATTGAGAGTAGGCTGATGGGGCGGTAATTGGCCGGATTGGATTTGTCCTGCTTTTTGTGTACAGGACATAACTGGGCAATTTGCCACATTGTCGGGTAGATGCCAGTGTTGTAGCTGTACTGGAACAGTTTGGCTAGGGCGCGGCTAGTTCTGGAGCACAAGCACTACAGCTGGGATGGGGCCCATAGCCTTTGCTGTATCCAGTGCACTCTGCTGTTTCTTGATATCACGTGGAGTGAATCGAATTGGCTGAAGACTGGCTTCAATGATGGTAGGGATATCGGGAGGAGGCCAAGATGGATCATCCACTCGGCACTTCTGGCTGAAGATGGTTGCAAACGTTTCAGCCTTGTCTTTTGCACTCACGTGCTGGACTCTGCCATCATTGAGGATGGGGATGTTTACAGAGCCTCCTCCTCCCATTAGTTGTTTAATTGTCCACCACCATTCACAACTGGATGTGGCAGGACTGCAGAGCTTTGATCTGATCCGTTGGTTGTGGAATCGCTTAGCTCTGTCTATTTCATGTTGCTTCCGCTGTTTAGTCCTAAGTTGTAGCTTCACCAGGTTGGCACCTCATTTTTAGGTACGCCTGATGCTGCTCCTGGCATGCTCTTCTACACTCCTTGTTGATCCCCTGGCTTGTTGGTAATGGTAGAGTGAGGAATATGCCGGGCCATGAGGTTACAGATTGGACAGAAGGAAAATCTCACAGGACATTCATCTGAGGTTGTGTTTGTGCATCTTCTAGCAGATGGAGTGTTGGAGTAGAAATCTACCTGGAAATCTACTTGTCCTCTCTCATCAGCTTGTGACTGGGACGTACTAGAGGGTAATTAAAAACAAAAAGCTAATTTAACACCATGTTATGATCTGTAAAATGTAATGTGTCAGTAGTTTTGTGATGGATGGTGTGTATCTGAACAACTTAGTCAGATGTGTTTTTTAAAATTTATTTATCTGGATGTGGGTGACGCTGGTAAGGCTGCATTTATTGTCTATCCCTAGTTGCCCTGACGGAGGTCATCTTCAATTTGAACTGCTGTAGCCCTTGTGATAATGGTGCTCCCACAATGGTCTGAACTCAACTCTAGTCACGTGCTTCGTTTGAATTAAAACCCAAGATTCTTCACTGCTGGGTTAAGATGTTACAGGGCATTATAACTTTTAAGGTTGCATTAGGAACATATTTCTTTGCTAGGGTACCTTAATGAGATTCCAAAACACAATTTAAATTTAATGCATCAGAGGGAGTCTCGCAACGACACTTTTCGTGTGGCATATGTGCCTTGGTGTCCAATGCTGCTCTTGTAAGGCACCTTGGGATGTTTTATCGCATGAAGATTGCTACATAAACATACTATTGTATTTTCTCTCCCTGTTGTATATGTTGCTTGAGCACATTACAGAGGAGTGCCCTTCAATCAGGGACGTACTGTGAGTTCTGGTACTGTGGTTATAAAGTCCTGGGATAAGCCATTTCTGCCTGAATATATCAATAATTGATCAAGTACAGGACCTAAGTATCGGTTCAATTCTAGTGGTGTCAGTTGATTACCAAGGATCAGTTTTTTTTTAAAGTGCAATTTTCATTTCTGATTCTTGATTATTCCCTGCTGCTAATTTAGCTACAAGTTATGCCTACTTTAATAAACTTTTAAAAATGGTAGAGAATGAAACAGTATTCTTATTAATGTGTTGTTGGTAGAACTCCTAATGTTACTATTCCAATAATCTATCAAATAACACGTTGCCCATGTTCTCACCCTCACAAAATGCCTCACTCACACGATTGCTGTCCTCACCAGGTTTTGTCGGCTTCCTGTTGCGATAAAATGCAAGAAGACATTAATAAACTTGCAGAATGGGCGTGTAATTGGCAAATGAATTTCAATATAGATAAGTGTGAAGTGGTGTATTTTGGTAGGAAAAATAAGGAGGCCACATATTGTTTGGATAATAAGAGTGTAAATGGGGTAGAGGAGCAAAGGGGCACAGACACACAAATCACTAAAAATAGTGATGCAGGTTAATAAGTCATAAAAAGGGCAAATCAAGCACTGGGGCTCATTTCTAGAGGGATAGAATTGAAAAGCAGAGAAGTTATGTTAAACTTGTATAGAGCCTTGGTTAGACCACACTTGGAATAATGTGAACAGTTCTGGTCTCCATGGTGCAAAAAGGATATGGAGGCATTGGAGAAAGTACAAAAAAGATTCACAAGGATGATACCAGAACTGAGGAGATATACTTATCAGGAAAGATTGAGCAGGCTGGGGCTCTTTTCCCTAGAAATGAGAAGGCTGAGAATCCAAAACTAGAAGTCATAAATATAAAATAGTCACTAATAAATCCAGTAGGGAATTCAGGAGAAACTTCTTTACCCAAAGAGTGGTAAGAATGTGGAACATGCTACCACAAGGAGTAGTTGAGGCCAGTATCATTGATGCATTTAAGCGGAAGCTAGATAAGCACGCAAAGGAGAAAGGAAAAGAAGGGTACGCTGATAGGGGTAGATGAAGTAGGGAGGGAGGAGGCTCATGTGGAGCATAAATGCCGACATGTTTCTGTGCTGTAGACTTGATGTAACTTGCTGATGTTGACTTTAAGATCCTTGGCCTCCATGACATTGGAAATCGCTGAGGTAGATTGGGGCAATCATACATCTCCAAACCCTTGGCTTCTTTTGATATTGGGATACTCCTTGTTTCATCATCAGTGGCTGTTCTTCCAGCCGCTCTGCCCTTTGGAACTCCCTCTCCCAACAATGTGTCTTGCCACCTTCCTCCCTGCTATCTAAAGTCTCAAAAATCTCTTCTTCAGAAATGTCAGCATGTCCTCCCCCTCACCCCCAACTTTTCTATTTTCACTTATTCACTCCAATTCGGCATCCATTGTTTTTCATTTGCTGTTGATATATCTTTCTGCATATTAGGACCATTATGGAAATGTACATTGTTGCAGTATATTCAACAAAAATTAAAGAAAAAGGGAGGAGCATTCCTGTCACTCTGACGGGGTTACTATATTCAATAAGGTTGAGCTTAGTGATCTGTGGCTGCATTTTGCCACCCACCTGTAGTCTGCCCCAATTATAATCTCATCAGTTTGGTAGGGTAGCCATTTTCAAAATCTGTCCATTGAAGGAATTGCGGCTGAGTGCTCGTGCCTGGCAGTAACCTGTCATGTCCCTGGGGAGCATTTGGATCGAACCAGTTCTGGAATAGGTTGTTTGACAATTTGCTATAATGGCGGCCAGCGCACTTTTCTGCTTCAGCAGTTGTTGTATCTACCTACTCTGAGGTTTAGTGTGTGGAGTGCATGACACATTAAATGTGTCTATAGCACAAAATAATCTGTCATACTTTACTGATTGGCTTAAATAACCATTACCTGTGAAGTTAACTCTGCTGCTTCATTGAAAAATCGACTACCAATTTATCGCTCAAACAGTTCTTTTCGAATTACTTTTACCATCACTTCCAGCTCGTCATTCGAGCTCTTTCAGAGGTGTTTTTTGTCAGCCTGCCTGACCAACTACTTGGCCTCGCCCGGCCCAACCCAGTCCCATGTGCTTTCTGAACTGGTCTGAACTCAACTTCTAGGTCTTGTTTCCCTACTGTTAAGTTTTTTTCGTCCCACCTCAAGTACTCGGGCTCTGCTCCCAACCTTGTCATTAGGCAGACCTGGCGACCTCTACTCGCCTGCTGCATCCCACCCTCACAGCAGCTACCCCTAAGCCTAGAATTCCTCTCTCCCCATCCATGGAGTCTTGCTCCAGGTTCTGACTGGTACCCATGAGCAACACCATGAGATTAACTAGTAATTTTATTTTTTAGATTTAATGTTTGATTTCTTTTGAGAGGAAAACTTGCTAACAGATGAGGTGCTTGATAATAAGGCATGAGTGTACTGCTGAATGGGTCATTTGTCGTGCTTTCCTCTGTTCACTGACCTGGTAAATTGTCTTTTAAGGCACTTTGCCATACAATAACGATCATTTACAGTGGGCTATTTTGTGGCCTTAGAAGGGGAATAGTTGATCTTAGGAGATTATTTCTTGGAGTTTGTAAATGTATGACCTGATAAAATCATTTGTGTTGTGAGAACAATTTTGCACTGCTTGGGTGCTATGTCATTGTAATAAAAGTGTCACTGGGCTCTTCCAGGTTCTTTTCCAAAACAAACAATTCCACTTTAAGCAGCTAAACTAATTTTGTTTGATAACGCTTCTGTGAAGCGCCTTGGGATGTATTACTACATTAAAGGTGCTATATAAATGGAAGTTGTTGTTGTTGTTGTTGAAGCTGCCCATTTTTTTTTATCAAGGTGATGGTATTTTTATCAAGGAGAATGGTATTTTCCAAATTCAGAAGAGCCCCTCCTACATCAGTGTGATCCAGCCATTCTTGTACCCTTTCTGAATGAGATTGCTAATTTACTTCCAAGTTCTCTGTAGTTTATAGCTGTGGACCCAAGCCCATTAGGACTGCATTGAGACAGCCCATATTTCCAATAGGTCTTAGCAGCCATGAAAAAGAGAGAGAGAGAGAGAGAGACCTTCATCCGATCATTTAGGGCAAATTTCAAACATAGGACTTGAGATGCAAGGCTGGTGTACTAATCCAATGCATCACCCAGTTGCCCTATTGTCTATACATTTTAAAAATTATTTAAAATAGGTTACAGCTTTTAAAATAGGTTATTTATATGATACACTCAGCCACCTTTAGGACTGGAAAAATATTTAAATCTCCTTCAAAAGTAAATCCGCAATGTTTAATTTATTGAAGGAGTATACAACCATTTTAAGGAGACAATAACTGTAGGCATTTGCCTTTTTATGGACTTTGTTAATTTTATTGGCTTATTTTGCATTGTAATCGTATACTTAAAAATGCCCTTTGTAGAGCACAGGACGTGCATTTCATTCGACTGAACGTGAAGCAATACATGGTGATGTCTGGTGAATGCATCTACTTTGAAGAAATGCCTGTATGCAGGGCTGTGCAGAGGAGTTCTTCAGCTAAAGATTGTTCAACAAGAATAGGACACAGTTACAACAGAAATGTAGGATGTATAAGGGAGCAATTACTTTATATTGAAAGAACTACTCACCCCCTCAATTACAATTAGTTTTCCCTTTATGAAATTACCACAAAGTTAAGGAAGGTCATTTGGCACATCCAGCTCATTCTTCCATAGAATCTATTGTCCCCTTTTTTACAGCATGCTTTTGTAAATTTGGCTCATTGTATTTTACAGTATTCAAGAAAAAATGACATAAAAAATATAGAGGTGCTCAAATATTGAAAGGTTATGGGTTTTAGGAAAGCAGTATTAGACATGGGGGTTCTCTGTGGGCAATGGCTGACTTTCCAATACTTATTTGATCTTTTCTTTACCAAATTGGTTTTCAGTTTCAGTATAACTGTTCTTGACTGACAGTAATGGTGTTGCACCAGAGGAATTGTGTAGTTTCAGAGTAAGTACTTGAATTCTTGGGCAAATAAACAGGGAAATATTGACATACTGTTATTTAAAAACAAATTCCAAGCCTGGTACTTGAAGAAAGCATAATTGGGTGAAGATAATATATAAAAATGTTGTGTGACTCAGAAGGTACCAGTGACTTGCTGTTTCCTCTATTGTAAAGAACTGACTACATGATGCAGGTCCGTTAAATTTTTAAAAAGTGGTGTACTTGATATAATTTGACTGCCAATTGCAGACATACTAAAAAGAACATACTTCAAAGACTAAGCTTGGAGATTGGCTATTAATATAGCTAAAATCATTTTGAAACTGAGGGGAAAAAATGGTGCAACTCCTTGGTTTGGGGGAGGGTGATTATATTGTGCCATTTATGAGAATGACTCTAGTGTTCCCCCACAAAGGCAGTGGAAACTTGTTCTTTTTCCATCACTAAGCCATTTCTAGTATTGATAATTCAAGAGAAAAAGGAAAAATAAATCCATGATGTGTTTCATTTTAATGCAGACATTTAATTTGCCTGGCTTTCTTGGAAACACATTTTTGAGTCACCACCTAAATTTGGGTAAATTGTAAAGCATACAAGCTCACCAGGTTGTTGGGACATTGTCAATAATGCCATTTTAATCCATAGGATGGTAAAGATACTTGTCGCAATGAGACAGGCCAAGTCTCTATCAGGCTAGTGTTGGTTGAAATATTGCTGCTTAGGTAAAATGTTGAAACCGGGTTAGGTGATCAACTGATGATTGAACCAGAATAAAGTGCTTAAAGGACTTTATTGTTTGGTAACACTCATTACTGTCACAATCAAGAACAATTATACTGAAATAATGACTTGCAATTCTGAAAGTAAAAATCAATTTGGTAAAGTTAAGACAAAGATCAAATAAGTCTTGGAAAGGCAGGAAATGTCCGATGTTGCTTGCCTAAAATATACCTCTTTCAGTATCAGAGCACCTAAACATCTTAAAGTAATTTTTAAGTTGAATATTGTGAACACAAGGAGACAAACTTATAAAAACCTGGAACAGTAAAGAGGCAGCTGGTTGCTGTGATGAGGGTCAGTAGGTTTCTATAGAAAGATGAACTAGTTGTGTTAAATGGCTTCCCTCATCTGCTTTTGTGTATATTTCTTAAAGAGGAATGTAATGAAATGTGTGATTTGCAAACACAGTTCTATTCCATGATTACTAGAAAACTGAAATTAAAAACTGAAAAGAATAGAAATGCACAGGAGATCGATCACTACCTGAATGAAAATAATTGTGTTGGGTTCTGAATGGTTACACCCTGATAGTTAGCACATCGTTCTCCTTTAATGCCAATCGAGCTGATGTGCACTTTTAGCATTTTCTCCTTTTTATTTGCAATGAATTTTGTGCAAAATTACATAATTGTTACTGTAACTTACACAGTGATCAGGAAATCTGTTAAAAACCATAAATAGTCATTTAAAAATTCCTCTTCCTGTTTTTAAAAAAAATTATTGTCTACACTCACAAATACAGCAACCACGGATAAGCTAATTCTCTAAATTCCATACTCTTATATGAATCGAGGGTCAATATTATAAAACTTCTCTTCACTGAAATTTTCACCTTCATGTCGTTGCTGTCCACAAACACATTTCCTCCCTGTTCTTTCTCATTTCAAACAGAATATTCTTGTCAACTTTTGTTCCATTCGGCTCTTACTGTGCTGTGAAGTTTAAATAGCAACTCTCGTTACTGACCTCAGTGCTGGTTAACCGGGGTGCAGTGGGCTAGGGGTCCACTTTCTTCACAGTGGAGTGGGAGGGGGTGAGGTGTGTAGGGCAGGGGAGGGAGAAGAGGAGGACAGGAGGTGGAGGAGAGAGGATACGCACCTTAAAATTGTGATTTTTTAAAAAATGGAGTAGGGAAGCTGAGTGGCTTTGGTGTGTAGACACACAAACCAATGGCAGTACAAGTGGATAGGTCATTAAAATGCAAATGGAATCATTGGTGTTGTATCTAGGGGCATAAAATACAAAAGCTAGGAGGTAATGTTGAACTTGTACCTCAATTAGCTTGCAGTTGGAGTATTGTGTGCAATTTTTGGCACCCCATTATAGAAATCATATAAAAACACTGAAAAAGGTGCCGTGTTGGTTGACTAGGAACCTAACAGGAACCAGGGCTTTTGGTTATGAAGAGAGCTTTGAGAATTTAGGGCTTTTTTTTCACCAGAGCTGAGAGGTTACATTATGACCTCATGGATGTCTTAAGGATTATGAATGATTATGATGAGGTGAAATAGTGATGGGCTATTTTCACCAGATGACAAGAAGGGAACAAGAGGACAGAAAAATAACCACATCAGTAATTAAAGGGAGGCTATAAAATATAGTTGTATAGGTGGTTGTGGTTAGAATGTGGAATTCTTTGCCAGAACCTGTTGTTGGAACAGATTCACATTCTTTTTAAATGGGAATTAGATAGTTGCTTGAAAGAGGGGAATATTAAAGGGTATGAAGAGTGAACAGGAGAGTGCAATTAGATTAGATAGCGAGAGAAACACCAATGCAGACTTGTTGAGCTTAATGGCCTGTTTCTGTGCTGTAACATTCTGTGATTCGATTACATGCACGTTTTGCAGCAGGAGTCACCGGCTAATCATGAGGAGCAACAACAACTTCCATTTTTATAGCACCTTTTACTATAATCAAATATCTCTGTTTTGCATTCATCTGGACACCTGAGCAGGGATGGGAGATGAATTAGGAGAGATGACTGAAGGCATGGTCAAAGAGAGAGATTTTGAGGAGGCTTTTGAAAGAGAGGTAGTAATGCAGAAATGTTGAAAGAAAGCATTCCAGAGTGTGGGGCAAGACTTCTGAAGTCTTTGTGACCAATAGCAGGATGGTCGGGGGGTTGGAGTGCAAAGAAGACCAGAGTTTAAAGAGCGGAGGACATGCAGTATCACTGAAGGAGATTGCCACGGTGCGGCCATAGAGAGATTTTTAGATGAGAACATAGATTTTGTATCCAGTGTGTTGGAGGACTGAGAGCTGATGGAGATTGGTGAGGTCAGGGGTTTTGGGGGTGGAACTTAGTGCAGGATAAGATGTGGATGTTAGAGTTTTGGTTAAATTGTTTATTTCAAATTAACTCAAAAGATTGCCAAAGAGAGCATTGTAGTAGTTTAACTGGGAGCCATCAAAGATGTAAAAGAGGTGTGAGGTAGGGACAGATGCAGGCAATGTTGCAGAAAGGGGTTTTAGGTAGGCTTAGTGGTTGTACCATATGGGATCTTAGGGTCAAACAGAACACAAAGAATGGACACTGAGTAGTTCAGCTTCAGCAAGCAGCCAGGAGGGGAGTGGAATTTGGCCTGGGTGTGATTTTTTTTTTTGAGAGCTGAACAGGATTGGCTTCAGATTTACTGATGTTAAATTGGAGAAAGTTCCATTAATGAGGAATCAAATATGAGACTTCTTTTGTATGGCTTAGTACAGTGTCGTCCTATAGAAATCACTGACTAGCCATAGGTGTGACTACTGTGACACCATTTTACCTATGTGCACTAATTTTAGTCGAAAACGCCGTACACACAAAATACAGGTAAATGTATTATTTACTTAAATATCTACTGCCATTCATTGCAAAACTATGCAGTCTTTCTGTTTCACCAAACTTTGGAATCTTGGCATGAAATTATCAGACACAGCACATCTTCTAGGCTTTTTCCAGCAGTCACGAGCGGTACTTTGGCTTCATCAGAGTGACTGCTGAGAATGTTGACTCGCACAATGAGATGCGCGAGACCTGCACCTGTTCTCCATCTTGAATGTGGTTGGATGCTGCTGGCTCTTTGCCGTTATGTGCCCCGTTGGAGCTGCTTGTTATTGGCTTGCTTGCTTCTGTTGTCCTGAAGTGATTATTGTATTTGGGATCAATTATTGAGATCACATTCCCAATGACGGAGTCTATTTCACATTTTTATTTTCTAATCAAAAATGCCGTTAGCTTCATCTGGATTCCCAGTTATCCACATGTGGCTAATGTATTGGACAGAACTGGCTTAGTACTATGTTCAAACTGTTGTTCGAATTTTATGGTTAATCAATTTGTTTCTCCCTTTGTCTCCTCACTTGTGAGATACTAGTCATGAGATATTTTCATACCCTGTGTGGCTATGTAGCAATGACACATGCCTCATACGGTTGGCATATGCAAATATAAGCTCTCACTGACACTGGTACCAGTAACCATTGTGGTGCAAATTAAGTGCTAATGTAATAACAGATGATGAGTTTTTGGCTTTCTTTCCAATGTGACCTCATACCCCCCCTAAAACCAACAGATTCTGCTAGTGTGTTAATGTTATTCTACTGATCTATTGTTGGCTAATTTCCTCTCTGTCCCACAGCATTCTTTGAAAAGAGCTATTTTCTGTTTATTTATAGTAATTTTCTGATTGTGCCCTTTAATGCAATACTTTGTTTTCATTATCACTTAACAGAGACATCAAGTTAACCGTTAAGTTAATTCTATTAAATAAACCAGATTTTGTTGAGGTGTTTTATAAATGCACTATGTTATTACAGCATATACTGAGGTTGGTTGATATTTGCAGTACCAGGGAAACCAGAAAAGTTTATTTCAATGTCAAAACTCCAAATTCTACATGGTTAACAGGCCCTAGTCAATTTGCTGAACCTTGATGCTGCAATCGCCCTAGTGAAATGGTAAATTGTTTTCGTGTTCAAATCTAGTCCCTCATGATTTTATAATGGTGCCTTGTTTTCAAGATCCATCTCCTGCAAAGTGCCCTATTTACTTTCCTATCAGACAGCTTGCTAGGTGAGCCTCCATGAACTTCATAGATGACTTTGTATTCTGTGTAGCAGTGTGTTGGTCTTGTTTTATAATGGCAATCCAGGCATTAAAGATGTTGAAAATTTGACTCCTTTTTCAGCTCTAAATAACACAATTTGGCTTTGATTCAACAAAACAGAGGTGACCTCTGAACTGGGACAGTTTGGAGATATGTTGGAGCCTGATCAGTATAACGACACAGCCAGGCTCTATTGCTGAATTTTCAGTGGTCAAACAATATGGCGACTGATGCCATCCTCCTAGAATCATAGAACGGTGCAGCACTGAAGGAGGCCATTCAGTCCATCGAGTCTGTGCCGGCTCTCTGCAAGAGCAATCCAGCTAGTCGCACTCCCCTGCCCTGCAAATTTTTTCCTTTCAAGTACTTATCCAATTCCCTTTTGAAAGCCACAATTGAATCTGCCGCCTCCACCACTTCCTCAGGCAGTGCATTCCAGATCACAACCACTCGCTGTATAAAAAAAAAGTTTTTCCTCATGTCGCCTTTGGTTCTTTTGCCAATCACCTTAAATCTGTGTCCTCTGGTTCTTGACTCTTCTGCCAATGGGAACAGTTTCTCTCTACCTACTCTGTCTAGACCCTTCATGATTTTGAATACTTCTATCAAATCTCCTCGCAAATTTCTCTGTTCCAAGGAGAACACCCCCAGCTTCTCCAGTCTATCCACGTAACTAAAGCCCCTCGTTCCTGGAATCATTCTAGTAAATCTATTCTGCACCCTCTCTAAGGCCTTCACATCTTTCTAAAGTGCGGTGCCCAGAACTGGACACAATACTCCAGTTGTGGCCGAGCCAGTGCTTTATAAAGGTTCATCATGACTTCCATACTTCTCTACTCTGCGCCTCTATTTATAAAGCCCAGGATCCCGTATGCTTTTTTAACTGCTTTCTCAACCTGCCCTGCCACCTTCAATGATTTGTGCACATATACCCCCAGATCTCTCTGTTCCTGTACTCCTTTTAGAGTTATGCCCTCTAGTTTATATTGCCTCTCCTCGTTCTTCCTACCGAAATGTATCACTTCGCATTTTTCTGCGTTAAATTTCATCTGCCACGTGTCCACCCATGCCGCCAGCCTGTCCATATCCTCTTGAAGTCTATCACTATCCTCCTCACTGTTTACTACCCTTCCAAGTTTTGTGTCATCTGCAAATTTAGAACTTGTGCTCTGTACACCCAAGTCCATGTCACTAATATATATCAAGAAAAGCAGTGGTCCCAGCACTGACCCCTGGGGAACACCACTGGACACCTCCCTCCAGTCCGAAAAACAATCGTTCACCACTACTCTCTGTTTCCTGGACCTTAGCCAATTCTGTATCCATGTTACTACGTGGGCCACAATCTTGATGATAAGCCTACCATGTGGCACTTTATCAAACGCCTTTTCAAAGTCCATATACACCACATCAACTGTATCTGCCTTATCTACCCTCTCTGTTACCTCATCAAAAAACTCTATTAGATGAGTTAAACACGATTTGCCTTTACCAAATCTGTGCTGGGCTTTCTCTAATCAATCCACACTTGTCCCGGATTATAGTTTCTAAAAGTTTCCCCACCACTTAAACTGACTGGCCTATAGTTGCTGGGTTTATCTTTACATCTTTTTTTGAACAAGGCTGTAACATTTGCAATTCTCCAGTCCTCTGGCACCAACCCTGTATCTATGGATGTTTGAAAGATTATGGCCATTATGATCATCCCTGCAATCATTCTAGTAAATTTCTTCTGCACCCTCTCTAAGGCCTTCACATCCTTCCTAAAGTCCGGTGCCCAGAACTGGACACAGTACTCCAGTTGTGGCTGAACCAGTGTTTTATAAAAGGTTCATCATAACCTCCTTGCTTTTGTACTCCATGCCTCTATTTATAAAGCCCAGGATCCCGTATGCTTTTTTAACTGCTTTCTCAACCTGCCACCTTCAACGATTTGTGCACATATACTCCCAGATCTCTATGTTCCTGCACCCCTTTTTGAATTGTATGCTTTAGTTTATAACAATCTTGCCCTCCCTCACTCTGGTCCATTGGACAAAAAAGTATGTATCATACGTTTACAGGCCCACAACATGTGAGTACATGGTTGGATACTTTTTTTTTATCCTTCGGGTAATTTTTAGTTTGAATTTAGCATGGTAGGAGCAGGAGCCCAGGTTAGGACCTGAGGCAGTTTTAGCGGTGACAGCCATGCTTCTTTTCCTGGCTTGTGAAACTGACCCACAGTAACAGATGGGTGGTTTCATGAAGCAAAAAGTAATTTAAATGCTGACTTTGGGTGATGATGTAAATGGGGAGTAATTTTGCTGCAGTGAGCAATCCATTAAGGTAGTGATTTTTTTGGGTCATAAATAATACTACGCATGGCTTCTTATTCAGTTGTTTGTTATCAAGGTAGCAACATTTATTTTCAAGCAGTTATGTACTACTTACTTGGCCATCTGGTTAACTTGATCATAAAAGTCTTAATTGAATCCTCAGCTGTATGTGCAGATGTAGCATTCGTACTTGACACATGCGCATTGTATGAAAGAAGTGGAAGGTTTGCAGTTTGGATTGGCTTTCTTTGCATACCATTTCAAAAGCAGTATAGAATACAAGATGGGGTGTGTAATTTGCATGGAAATAAGAGAAACTGAGGTAAGGTGTTGAGCAGATAATTGCTGGCCTGATTTTTCAATGGAAGGGTGAGTCCATATTGATTTTTTTCCCCCTCCCCTTTATTATCCTTTCCAAAAGAGGAGGCTTTTGTTTGAGTGTGGTTCCAGCCCTCCAGTACCTCACCCACATGGCATTCTTCATGGTTGAGCCTGGACAGTGACGTTATTCAACTGTAGAAGCTCGATCCTATCCTCATCTTTATGTCCAAACAAGTACACTTCCACTGGAGGGGGGAGGTCGAAGTGGAGTTGAGGTCGAAGATCAGCCATGATCTTATTGAATGGCGAAGCAGACTCGAGGGGCTGTATGGCCTACTCCTGCTCCTATTTGTTATGCTCTTACATGACCGTTAAATTTTCTATATGATTGGGTGGTGGTAAACATGTCTGATTTTTGTTAAACACATGTTTACCAGGGCCCAATTCTTCTGCTCTGCAGCTAACCACCCTGCTCTCTCCCAACACCTTCTCCTGATCCATCTTAACCCCATGTCCTTGGCTTCTCCCTCAGATGCGTGTGTTGCATCATCTTCTGGATATATAAGTACTGGTTGGGATTGTGGTTCCATATTCAATGCAATAGTGACAGGAAGACTATGCACATCAGTGTAGAAGTGTAACCCAGCTAAGGCCTCAGCTTACTGGCACCTCCCAGCCCTGTCTCACTCAACTCCCATTCCCTCCCAGGCCCTGAGCTTCCCTCTTTTGTATCCAGGGAGAGGGAAGATAATTTATCTGTCTATTAGAAGGTTAGAGCACTGAGTTTGGTTCCAGGGGGAAAAGGGAGGGCAAAATTAAGTGAGACAAAATGATGGTGAGAAAGAGAAAAATAGCTTGAGAGGCGTGCAGTGTAGGAGATGTACTGAGAGAGCAGATAAAACCATACAGAGGCATAAGAGAAGGTATGTGAGAAGCCTACTGAGAGAATTGGAGACGTACAGAAGAGAGGAAACAGGAAAGGGGAGACATACAAAAAGGAAAGACTGAGAAAAAGAGGTGGAGACAAACTGATACAGATTACCACAAAACTTTGTGAGATGTTCAGAGAGAGAGAAGATAAATAGAGACAGAGAGCGAAAACCAGAAAGAGCTAGAGACTCAAAGCTGAGAAGAGAGTCAATTCTGAGAAGAGAGTTCTTTTTTTGTGAGCAATGCATGAGAGATCAACTAGTTTTTACAAATTATTTTAACATTAGTAAACTGGAGTTACCTTAATTATTACAAGCTCAGTACATTAAACTACATTTCAATCTTGACATTTTTACAAGCCTTTGCAAAATTTAGCTTTTTGATACAAAAATATACAGATTCATTTCAGAAAATTCTATTAGTTTGATTTAGCTTTAGGTGGGAGTTTCAGGTTATCTTTCAAACAGGATATGTCAGGATGTAACAAATATGTAATTTTGAAAATTAATGCAGGAAAGACAATGAAACCTCTCTGAGGGAATATTGTTACTGATTTTACTAATGTTAACCACATAAAATCTTACTGTCAATCACAAGTTTCATATGGAAAAGCAATTTTTGTATTAGTGTAATCCTTTACAGCATTCTTAATTGTGGCACAGAATATTTTATGCCTTACTTGCATGAGTGCTGTGTGCAATATTCCACTACAGCTAAGCATATAAAAACATCAACATGAATTACACCCAAAACAACTCATTTTTCTCTCTCACACGCTGACCAACTTGCAGTAAAGTTCTACCATTTTCTGTCTTTATTTCAGATTTCCAGCATTAAAATTTGTTTTTTTTTTAAATCTACAGTTAAATAAATATTTGCAATTCAAATTTATCAAATGAAAGCTTTGGTTGAAAGTTAATAACCCGTTGTTTTTCCTCAGCAGTTTATACTCTGCATAGATTTGATTTAATTTCTTGATACTTCTGGTATGAGTTTGAATCTTGTCCAATTCTGGTTATCAAGAGAGCTCCAGATAATTTTAACCTATTTTTTTTCTAATGGACTTAATTTTTGTTAGGCTGGGACCCTGCCAGCCTGCTTGATTAAGATGAAATTGTGCAGCAAGAATTTTCTAATTTTGAAAAAAGAAAAATCCAATGTCTGTGCAGGGATGTTATGCTAAACTTTTATAAAACACTGGTTAGGCCTCAGCTGGAGTATTACATAAGAACATAAGAAATAGGAGCAGGAGTAGGCCAATCGGCCCCTCGAGCCTGCTCCGCCATTCAATAAGATCATGGCTGATCTGATCCTAACCTCAAATCTAAATTCATGTCCAATTTCCTGCCCGCTCCCCGTAACCCTTAATTCCCTTTACTTCTAGGAAACTGTCTATTTCTGTTTTAAATTTATTTAATGATGTAGCTTCCACAGCTTCCTGGGGCAGCAAATTCCGCAGACCTACTACCCTCTGAGTGAAGAAGTTTCTCCTCATCTCAGTTTTGAAAGAGCAGCCCCTTATTCTAAGATTATGCCCCCTAGTTCTAGTTTCACCCATCCTTGGGAACATCCTTACCGCATCCACCCGATCAAGCCCCTTCACAATCTTATATGTTTCAATAAGATCGCCTCTCATTCTTCTGAACTCCAATGAGTAGAGTCCCAATCTACTCAACCTCTCCTCATATGTCCACCCCCTCATCCCCGGGATTAACCGAGTGAACCTTCTTTGTACTGCCTCGAGAGCAAGTATGTCTTTTCTTAAGTATGGACACCAAAACTGTATGCAGTATTCCAGGTGCGGTCTCACCAATACCTTATATAACTGCAGCAATACCTCCCTGTTTTTATATTCTATCCCCCTAGCAATAAAAGCCAATATTCCGTTGGCCTTCTTGATCACCTGCTGCACCTGCAAACTAACTTTTTGATTTTCGTGCACTTGGACCCCCAGATCCCTTTGTACTGCAGTACCTTCCAGTTTCTCGCCTTTAAGATAATAACTTGCTCTCTGATTTTTCCTGCCAATGTGCATAACCTCACATTTTCCAATATTGTATTGCATCTGCCAAATCTCCGCCCACTCACCCAGCCTGTCTATATCCCCTTGTAGGTTTTTTATGTCCTCACTCTCCACTTTCCCTCCCATCTTTGTATCATCTGCAAACTTTGATATGTTACACTCGGTCCCCTCCTCCAAATCGTTAATATAGATTGTAAAGAGTTGGGGACCCAGCACCGACCCCTGCGGAACACCACTGGCTACTGGTTGCCAGTCCGAGAATGTACCATTTATCCCAACTCTCTGCTTCCTGTTAGATAACCAATCCTCCACCCATGCCAGAATATTACCCCCAATCCAGTGATTCTTTATCTTGAGCAATAATCTTTTATGTGGCACCTTGTCGAATGCCTTCTGGAAGTCCAAATACACTACGTCCACTGGTTCCCCTTTATCCACCCTGTACGTTATATCCTCAAAGAACTCAAGCAAATTTGTCAGACATGACTTCCCCTTCGTAAAGCCATGCTGACTTTGTCCTATTAAATTATGTTTATCCAAATGTTCCGCTACTGTCTCCTTAATAATAGACTCCAAAATTTTACCCACCACAGATTTTAGGCTAACTGGTCTATAATTTCCAGCCTTCTGCCTACTACCCTTTTTAAATAAGGGTGTTGCATTAGCAGTTTTCCAATCTGCCGGGACCTTTGACGAGTCCAGAGAATTTTGGAAAATTATTACCAAAGCATCCACAATCCCTACTGCCACTTCCCTCAAGACCCTCGGATGTAAGCCATCAGGTCCAGGTGATTTATCCGCCTTGAGTCCCATTAATTTACTGAGTACCAATTCCTTAGTGATTTTAATCGTATTTAGCTCCTCCCCCCCCCCAGAGCCCCCTGTTTGTCCAGTGTTGGGATATTCTTAGTGTCCTCTACCGTAAAGACTGAAACAAAATATTTGTTCAGCAATTTTGCCATCTCCATGTTTCCCACCATTAATTTCCCGGTCTTATCCTCTAAAGGACCTATGTTTGCCTTAGCCACCCTTTTTCTTTTAATATAACTGTAGAAACTCTTGTTATCTGTTTTTATATTTTTTGCTAATTTCTTTTCATAATCTATCTTCCCTTTCTTAATCAATCCTTTAGTTACTTTTTGCTGTCTTTTGAAGACTTCCCAATCTTCTATCCTCCCACTAAGTTTGGCTACCTTATATGTCCTTGTTTTTAGTCGGATACTATCCTTAATTTCTTTACTTAGCCACGGATGGCTGTCATTTCTTTTACACCCTTTTTTCCTCAGTGGAATATATATTTTTTGAAAGTTGTAAAGTAACTCCTTAAATGAACACCACTGTTCGTGTACCGTCTTACCCTTTAAACTATTTTCCCAGTCCACTTTAATCAATTCCGCTCTCATACCATCATAGTCTCCTTTATTCAAGCTCAGTACGCTTGTTTGAGAACCAACCTTCTCACCCTCTAATTGGATATGGAATGTAACCATGTTATGGTCACTCATTCCAAGGTGATCCTTAACTAGGACATTATTAATTAATCCTGGCTCATTACACAGGACCATTACACAGGACCAAGTCCAAGGTTGCTTGCCCCCTTGTAGGTTCAGTTACATACTGCTCAAGAAATCCATCCCTAATACATTCAATAAACTCTTCCTCAAGGCTACCCTGCCCAATTTGATTTGTCCAGTTAATATGATAGTTAAAATCCCCCATAATTATAGCTGTTCCCTTATTACATGCCCCGACTATTTCCTGATTAATACTTCTTCCAGCAGAGTTGCAACTATTAGGAGGATAATATACTACGCCCACGAGTGTTTTTTGCCCCTTATTATTCCTTATCTCTACCCAAACTGTTTCATTATCCTGATCCTTTGTCCCAATATCTTTTCTCTGTATTACAGTGATTCCTTCCCTTATTAACATAGCCACCCCACCTCCCCTTCCTTCCTGCCTGTCCTTCCTGATTGTTAAATACCCTGGTATATTTAATTCCCAATCGTTGTCACCCTGCAGCCATGTTTCTGTAATGGCCACAAGATCATACCCATACGTCGTTATTTGTGCCGTTAACTCGTCCATTTTGTTACGAATGCTACGTGCATTCAGATAAAGAACTTTTAAATATGTTTTGTGACACTTAGTTCCTGCTTTTTCCTTTTTTAACACTTTACCTTTTACTCCATACCTTCTGTCCCTTCCTGATACGCTTTCCTCTGTCTCCCTGCTCAGGTTCCCAACCCCCTGCCACAGCTTTGATGCTGGGTTAATCGCCTTACGCCTTCTAGTTTTCATTTTATCTGTCGTGCCTAAAGTACACTTTCTTTCCGCTGCTCAATTGTGTTCAATTCGGGGCACCACACTTTAGGAAGGATGTCAGGGCCTTAGAGAGGGTGCAGAAGAGATTTACTATATTGGTACCTGGGGTGAGGGACTTCAGTTGTGTGGAGAGACTGGAGAAGCTGGGGTTGTTCTCTTTAGAACAGAGAAGGTTAAGGGGAGAATTGATAGAGGTGTTCAAAATCATGAACGGTTTTGACAGAGTAAATAAAGAGATACTGTTTCCAGTGGTAGAAGGTAACCAGAGGACACAGGTTTAAGGTGATCGGCAAAAGAGCCAGAGGTGACATGAAGAAACATTTTTTTACTCAGCGAGTTGTAACAATCTGGAATGCTGTGTCAGAAAGTGTGATGGATGCAGATTCAGTAATAACTTTCAAAAGGGAATTGGAGAAATACTTGAAGGGAAAAAAATTACAGGGCTATGGGGAAAGAGCAGGGGAATGGGACTAATTTAATAGCTCTTTCAAAGAGCTGGTACAGGCACAATGGGCCAAATGGCCTCTTCTTGTGCTGTACCTACGATGATCCTATGGGATGAATAGCCTTCTTCATCGATAATTATCTTGCAATCTTGAACTCATTGAAATTACAGCATAGAAGGAGGCAATTTGACTCAACCTGCATATGCTTGCTCTTCAGCTGGAGATATCCAATCTAATTTCATTTCCCTGCTTTTTCTTTGAATTCTTTTATATTCTTCATTTTGAATTCTTATCCAATTCTCTTTTAATTTATGCTATTGTCCCTGCCAGATGTCCACTTAACTCCGTGGCAGCACTCTTGCTTCTGGGCATGTAATCTAGTTTGTACTGAAGGGCAGCACTGAAGGAGTGCTACATTGTTGGATATGCCATCTTTTTTAGATGACATGTTAAACTGTTCAGGTAGACATAAAAGATCCCTTGCCACCATTTGAAGAAGAGCAAAGGAGGTCTGCAGTTCATTTATCTCACAACTAACATACCAAAACAGATTAACTGGTCATTCATCTTGCTTTTTGTGGGACCCTGCGAATTGACTTTCGCATTACATTACAAAAGTGACTACACTTCAAGAGTAATTTATTGTCTGTGAAACATTTTGGGATGTGAGGACACTAAAGATTACAAAGAATGTACAGGCCACTTGGCCCAACAGGTGTTTATGCTCCATGTGAGCCTCCTCCCACCCTCCCACTGATGGCCAACAATTTGCAAAGGAGTGCCACTTTGTGAAACTAGAATGTGCAGGCGTGCCAGTTGCAGTATTGTCATGAATAATACTAATTTTTGAAACTTAGCAATCTTAGCTGAATAAAACAAATAATAATTCCAACGATTGTTGCAATATAGGCCTAATTATGTAATGGTCACTAGGCCTACAAATTAAACATGGCAATCTTATATACTTAATGTGTCTTCTGAACCTGCTTGCTTCTGATGATATTGTCGATATTTGGATTCAGTTTTGAATATGCCAGCTGCAGAAGATTATTGAGGTGGTCATCTGTCAGTCTGGAGCAGTAGTTGTTTTTGATGAAATTCATGATAGAAAAAGTCAGCTCACAATGTAGGTTGAGGCGAATCTACATGTAGAACGCAGAGCAAATTCATGTAAACTAGGAAAGTTATTCTAAAGGTACTAACTTCCAAAACAACTTCAAGTCTTGATGTATTGGTGAATCGCACAATTCTTTGAATTTGGCATGCAGCCTGGAATGATTTTTCATTTCTAAAATTTCCATCTGCAGATCTGGTGGATAACATTCTATCTCGATATCTGAGAGGGTGAATGGGTTGATGAAGAGTATCACTTTTTTTTATCATCAGTGAAATTTTGAAACCATAATTCAAATGAATCCGCTAGCAAAGGAACAGTGTTCTTGTATCTCAAAATTAATGTGGAAATCGTCGTCAGTTTTCTCAGAGTTTAGCTCCAGCAAACGTTTGAAATTATCAAGATTTTTTTCGACCGAAAGCACTTACAAACAGTTTCAGTTTTGCCTTGAATGCTGACACAGAATTAAATAGTGTTGGGAAAAGGCAGTCCTTGCCCTGCAAACTTATGTTGAGGTTGTTACGGTGTTCGGTAACATCAGTAAGAAAGGCAAGGTCACCGAGCCAGTCTTTATCTTCAAGTAAACTGCACTCTTCAACAAGTTTGCCCTTTTCTGTTAAAAACATTAACACTTTCTCTTTTAATTTCCAAAATCTCATAAGAGCCTGTCCCTTTGACAACCATTGCACTTGGCAATAAAGAAGTAATTCCTTGGCATCATGTGAATCATCATCAAACAAGTTGCGGAATTCGCGGCGGTTTAATGCTCGTGCACAAATTTTGTTCATACAGCGTGCCACAGGATCAAGATCGCGCAAAAAGTTCATGCCTTTGGCACAGATACTTGAATAACTTGCGTTCCAAAAAATTTTCAAGGCAAGCAACACAACCATTTCTTTTGCCAGTCATACAGGGTGCCCCATTAGTGCAAACACTGTCTAATTTTGACCAGTTCAACTCCTTCTCTTCAACAAATTTCTTCAGTTCTGTAAATATGTCCTCTCCTGTGGAAATGAGAGGGCGCAAAGATAGAAGTTCTTCGATTAAATCGAAGTTCTTATTTATACACATGACAAAAATACTAAGCTGCATCATATCAGTAGAATCACAGCGTTTATTCGTTGCCAGCGAAAAATATTTACAAGCAGGAGCATAAAATTTAATTTGTTCTGTGATGTCAGTAGACATTTCATCAATTCTTCCCATGATGGTGTTCGGGGAAAGTGCAATTTCATTTACCATTGATTTTATTTTGGGATCACCAGCATATGCAGCAAAAATTTGCAAACACTCTTTAAAGTAAGATCGCTTCTTCCTGCATAGCAGGAGAGAAATTTCATACAATACACTCACCATAGACACCAATTCCTCTCTTTTTCTAACAAAGAACCCCTGTTGCACTGCGAGACATGCCTTTCTCTTGGAAATAAAATCTGTACACACAGTTGAACCAACTGGATATTTTAAGTTGAATTCCCCATGCTTCTGTTCAAAATACCTTCCAAATTAATTTTTTTGGGACAGCCACAATAGCATCACAAATTGACTTTGACGTTTTACCTGGAGTAAATGAGAACAAAAATTGTTCTTCCCAAGCAGGATTAAATTCTCTCATAGCTATATCTTCGTCATACTTTCGTTTGGATGCGCTCGGTTTACTTAGAGACATTGTTAGGATGGAAATGAAACAAAAATTATACGCATCACGAACTAAGAAAACAGTGCAAAACTGGCACCACCACTCGCTCAGAAAAATCAACTCCCGTGGCCGTGTAGCAAGGGCTTTGTGCTACCGAGGGCTTTTTGCTACCGAGAAGAGGGAGAGAGTGAGAGAGGGTGATGTCACTTTCTCGAGAGGACGTGATGGAGCCCGAGCCTGGGCCTCGGCCCCAGGTAATACCGCCACCTCCCGCACTCGACAGACCCGACCGACGCAGAAAGGCAGAGCACGTCGCTTGCGACCCTTTCCCCGGGAGCCGGCATCTCCAGCGGCTGCTTCCGCGACGTGCCAATCTCTGGAGAGAGAGGGTAACATCACTTTCTCGAGAGGAAAGCAGCTGCTGCGTGAGGTCTGAGCCTGCACTTCTGCAGCGAATTAAACAAGGGGCATTCACCCCACGTGATGGAGCCCGAGCCTCGACGCTGGGTAATGCCGCTACCTCGACCGACCCTGAAAGGCAGAGCCTGGCTGCTCCCGAGGCATGCCACTCTCCGGAGAGAGGTGTGCCACTTGTAGCACGTGTGTCTGGGGTTAGCCATCACTGATCTAACCCTATCAACATATCATTTTATTCCTTTCTCCCTCATGTGTTTATCTAGCTTCCCCTTAAATGCATCTATGCTAGTCACCTCAACTACTCCTTGTGGTAGTGAGTTCTGCATTCTAACCACTCTCTGGGTAAAGAAGTTTCTCCTGAATTCCCTATTGGATTTGTTAGTCACTATCTTATATTTATGGCCCTTAGTTCTGGTCTCCTCAACAAGTGGAAACATCTTCTCTACGTCTACCCTATCAAACCCATTCATAATCTTAAAGACCTCTATTAGGTCACACCTCAGTCTTCTCTTTGCTAGTGATAGGAGTCCCAGTCTATTCAATCTTTCCTGATAGGTATAACCTTTCATTTCTGGTTTCATCCTAGTAAATCTTTTTTGCACCTTCTCCGGTGCCTCTATATCCTTTTTATAATATGGAGACCAGAACTGTTTGCAGTACTCCAAGTATGGTCTAACCAAGATTCTGTATAAGATGAAAGATGTTCTATGAATGAAATTGAATTCTTCTTTATGCCTTTATGGCTATCTGTGATAATGCTTTCCACATTATTCCTCTGTGTGCAAAAATGTCTTCAAATTTGTTCTTCTGCGGAGATTATGTCCCCTTGTTATTGATTGGCCAACCATTGGAAATAACCTTTCACTATTTACCTTCTCAAAACTTTCCATAATTTTGAAAACGCTTATAAAATTCTCCATTAACTTTCTGTTCCAGTAAAAAAGCCCTAATCATCTGAACTCTTCTCTATCTATAACCTCTCATTCCTGGTATAATTCCAGTAAATCTTCACTCTGCCCTTTCCATGGCTCTAACATCCTTCTTACAATGGGAACTAGGGGCCATAAATATAAGATGGTCACTAACAAATCCAATACTTGAGATATGGATTAAGCAAAGTCTTATACAAATTCTCCATCACTTCCTTGCTTCATATTCAATTCACTCATTTCATCCTGTATTGCGGACTCTAGAAGTTTACCCACAGCTGAGGTAAGACTCACTGGTCTATAATCTTCTGTTTTACCTCTTTCCCCTTTTTGAATAGATGTGTAACATTTACTACCCTCAGTCCTTTGACACAATTTCCATTTCTGACAATCTTTGGAAAATGATGGCTTGATGCCTCTGCTTTCTCCTCACCAACCTCCATCGTTATTCTGGAGCTGTGAAGGCTGTGCCTTCAGTTGTCTAGGCCCTAAGCTCTGGAATTCCCTTCCTAAACCTCTGCGTCTCTGTACCTCTCTCTCCTCCTTTTATGATGCTCCTTAAAACCTATCTCTTTGGTCACCTTTACTAACATCTCCTTAGGTGGCTCGGTGTCAAATTTTGATTGATAACACTCCTGTGAAGCATCTTGGGATGTTTTACTACGTTCAAGGCGCTATATAAATGCAAGTTGTTGTTGGGTTGCATACCATCTTGTTCCGATGACTTTTCTACTTTCAGTGCCATTAACGTTTTTAGAATTTTTATCTCCAGTAGTGGGAGTATTTGAAAATATCAGTCTATACCTAATGCTAGTCCTATAAATACCAATGTCATAGCTGACCAGATAGTTTTCCATGAAGTCCCCTGTTATCACTACTCTATGGCTTTTGCACCTTTCTGTAATTTCCCTGCAAATTTGCTCCTCTATATCCGTCTTAATATAGGATATATAACTATTATCTTGAAAATTTAGATTAGAAATAAATCAGCAATTTTCAGGTCAAAAACTATCCTAACATTGACTGGGATAGTAATAATATAAGGGGCAAAGGGGGGAGGGGGGGAGGAATTTTTGAAGTGTGTGTTCAGGAGAACTTTCTTGACCAGTACATTTCCAGCCCAATGAGGAAGAAGGCATTGCTGGATTTGGTTCTGGGGAATGAGGTGGGCCAAGTGGAGCAGTGTCAGTGGGGGAACATTTAGGGAACAGCGATCATAGTATCATAGGGTTTAGAATAGCTATGGAAAAGGTCTTGGACCGCTCTAAAGTAAAAATACTCATTTGGAGGAGGGCCAATTTCATTGGGATGAGAACGGATCTGGCCCAGGTAAATTGGAATCAAAGATTGGCAGGCAAAACTGTAATTGAACAATGGGCGGCCTTTTAAGGAGGAGATGGTTTGGGTACAGTCTAGGTACATTTCCACAAGGAAGAAAGGCAGGGTAACTAACGCCAGAGCCCCCTGGATGACAAAAGAGATAGAGATTAAGATGAAGCAGAAAAAAGGGGTGTTTGATAGATGTCCGGTTGATAACACAAGTGAGAAATCAAGCTGAATATAGAAAGTTCAGAGAGGAAGTAAAAAAGGAAATAAAAGGGGCAAAGAGAGAGTATGAGAATAGACTGGCGGCCAACATAGAAGGGAATCCAAAAGTCTTCTATAGGCATGTAAACGGGTAGTAAGAGGAGGGGTGGGGCTGATTAGGGACCAAAAAGGAGATCTACTCATGGAGGCGGAGGGCATGGCCGAGGTAGTAAAAGGGTACTTTGCATCTGTCTTTACCAAGGAAGAAGATGCTGCCAGAGTCTCAGTAAAGGAAGATGTAGTTAAGATACTGGATGAGCTAAAAATTGATAGAGGAGGTACTAGAAAGGCTAGCTGTACTTAAAGTAGATAAGTCACCCGGTCCAGATTGGATGCATCCTAGGTTGCTGAGGGTAGAAATTGCGGATGTACTGGCCATAATCATCCAAACGTCCTTAGATACGTTGGTGCCAGAGAACTGGAGAATTGCAAATCGGAACATAGGAACAGGAGTAGGCCATTCAGCCCCTCATGCCTGCTCCGCCATTTGATAAGATCACGGCTGATTTGTAATCTAACTCCATATACCTGCCTTTGGCCCTTAATACCTTTGGTTGCCAAAAAGCTATCTATCTCAAATTTAGCAATTGAGCTAGTATCAATTGCAGTTTGCGGAAGAGAGTTCCAAACTTCTACCACCCTTTGTGTGTAGAAATGTTTTCTAATCTCACTCCTGAAAGGTCTGGCTCTAATTTTTAGACTGTGCCCCCTACTCCTAGAATCCCCAACCAGCGGAAATAGTTTCCCTCTATCCACCCTATCTGTTCCCCTTAATATCATATAAACTTTGATCAGATTACCCCTTAACCTTCGAAACTCTAGAGAATACAACCCCTATTTGTGTAATCTCTCCTCATAACTTAACCCTTGAAGTCCAGGTATCATTCTAGTGAACCTACGCTGCACTCCCTCCACGGCCAATATGTCCTTCCGAAGGTGCGATGCCCAGAACTGCTCACAGTACTCCAGGTGTGGTCTAACCAGGATTTTGTATAACTGCAGCATAACTTCTGCCCCCTTGTACTCTAGTCCTCTAGATATAAAGGCCAGCATTTCATTAGCCTTATTGATTATTTTCTGCACCTGTTCATGACACTTCAATGATCTATGTACCTGAACCCATAAGTCCCTTTGGACATCCACTGTTTTTAACTTTTTACCATTTAGAAAGTATCCTGTTCTATCCTTTTTTGATTCAAAGTGGATGACCTCACATTTGTCGACATTGAATTCCATTTGCCACAGTTTTGCCCATTCACCTAATCTATCAATATCGCTTTGTAGTTTTATGTTTTCATCTACACTGCTTACAATGCCACCAAATGTTACACCCTTGTTCTAAAAAAGGTGTAAGGATGAACCCAGCAACTGTAGGCTAGTCAATTTAACCTCGGGGGTGGGGAAACTTTTAGAAACGATAATCCGGGACAGAATTAACAGTCACTTGGACACGTGTGGATTGATTAATGAAAGCTAGCACGGATTTGTTAAAGACAAATGGTGTCCAACTAACCTGATAGAGTTTTTTGATGAGATAACGGAGAGGGTAGATAAGGGCAATGCAGTTGATGTGGTGTTTATGGACTTTCAAAAGGCGTTTGTTAAAGTGCCGCATAATAGACTTGTCATCAAGATTGAAGTCCATGGAATAAAGGGGGCAGTAGCACCATGAATACAGAATTGGCTAAGTAAAAGGAAACAGAGAGTAGTGGTGAACGGTTGTTTTTCGGACTGGAGGGAGGTGTGCAGTGGTGTTCCCCAGGGGTCGGTACTAGGACTACCGCTTTTCTTGATATATATATTAATGACTTGGACTTGGGTGTACAGGGCACAATTTGTAAATTTGCGGATGACACAAAACTTAGTGTAGTGAACAGTGAGGAGGATAGTGACAGACTTCAAGAGGCTATAGACAGGCTGGTGGCATGGGCGGACACCTGGCAGATGAAATTTAATGCAGAAGAATGCGAGGTGATACATTTCGGTAGGAAGAATGAGGAGAGGCAATATAAACTAAAGGGCGCAATTCTAAAATGAGTACAGGAACAGAGAGATGTACACAAATCTTTGAAGGTGGCAGGGCAGTTTGAGAAAGCGGTTGAAAAAGCATACCGGATCCTGGGCTTTATAAATAGAGGCATAGAGTACAAAAGCAAGAAAGTCATGATGAACCTTTATACAACATTGGTTCGATCACAACTGGAGTATTGTGTCCAGTTCTGGGCACCGCACTTTGGAAAGATGCGAGACCTTAGAGAGGGTGCAGAATAGATTTACTAGAATGATCCCAGAGATGAGGGACCTTAGTTACGTGGATAGATTGGAAAAGCTGGGGTTGTTCTTGGAACAGAAAAGGCTGCGAGGAGATTTGATAGAAGTATTCAAAATCATGAAGAGTCTAGACTGAGTGGATAGCGAGAAACTGTTCCCATTGTCAGAAGGGTCAAGAACCAGAGGACATAGATTTAAGGTGATTGGCAAAAGAACCAAAGGAGACATGAGGGAAAACTTTTTTACACAACGAGTGGTTAGGATCTGGAATGCACTGCCTGAGGGGGTGGTGGAGGCAGATTCAATCATAGCCTTCAAAAGGGAACTGGATAAGTACTTGAAAGGAAAACATTTTCAGGACTACGGGGAGAGGGCTGGGGAGTGGGACTAGCTGGATTGCTCTTGCATAGAGCTGGCACAGACTCGAGGGGGCGAATGGCCTCCTTCCCTGCTGTAACCTTTCTATGATTCTGTGCAGATTCCGTGAAAGCAGTAGAGCTAGGTTATGGCTTTACAGTCAGTGTGAATTAAAGTTTTGAGTAGATTTCTCAGAACAAATGATGACAGAAATGATTATTTATGCTAAAATTTATAATATTACAAATGAATGCACGATAAAATAGTTGAAACCTTTCTGATGGAACAGTGTTCTGACTTCACTAATGTTAACCACATCAAATCTTATTTCTAATCACAGGTTTCACATGGAAAAGCAAGTTTCATACCAGCGTAGTCCTTCTTAGCAAAGTTAATCACGACAGAATGACGCAGGATATTTCTATGGCGCCATTTGCGGTATTGTATTGCACCCAAGGATGCATTTGAAAGTCCGTTTTGCTAAAGAAAGGTTTAGTTGAAAGCACTATATTGATGCCAGAAATGGTGTGATTATGAATTGACATTGCCAACTGCAGTCTGAGGAGCATTAGATTCGCTAGTCAAGCCAGTTGAACATGTGCCTGAAGGCACTGTGTGATGGGTGACACAGGTATACACAGCATGGGAGGAGAGATATGGGAAGTGCACACCATCGGGAATGTTATGTATCAACAAGCTTGATGCAGTCGCAAATGCCATGGGGAGGTGTGTAGGTTAGCCAGTTTATAGCACAATTATTCTGCTTATAAAAGGGTTTGATATAAAGATGCCAGTCACGCCATAGAGGAGACTACTTTTTGCCTGCTGTTTCTTGTAAATGTGGATAGAGATATTAGATCAACCATATCATCAATGGAACAATCTGCCTATTTTTGGTTAGTTGTGGTAGAAATTCCTAGCCCATCTGTGGCCCTCAATTAAAAAGAAAAGCTTTATTTTTTTTAGAAAAAAGCAAAATACTGCAGATGTTGGAAGTCTGAAACAAAAATAGAAAACACTAGAAATGCTCAGAAGAATGGGCAGCATCTGTGGAGGGAACAGACAAGTTAACATTTCAGTTGTCAATCCTTCATCAGAGGTATTTTTTGTTCTTCCACCAGGAAACAAACCGCGAATTGAAAAAGCACAATTCTGTACCTTCACCATGCTCGTTGTTTTGGATCTCACTGTGTTGCTGTTTTCCTGCAGCTTGACCTAGTGTCGCTGATCCAGCACATCGAACATGATAGGCCCATTACCGTTCTTGACCTCAAATGATTAGAAGTGTGGATGTGTCACCCTAAAATTTTTAAGCCATCACGCTCTATTATTAAATTTGCTGTATGTCTTTAGTGCTGCAATAGCCACAGTAGTCAATGAATAAAGAGGATAAACTGTATGGGCCAAAATCTTGCTGGGGCGGGACATCTCGCTGTTAGGTAGCCATTTTTCTGCACCCTTCAGCTCGAAAATCTTTTGCTCCGTAACTTGCTGGAAGTGCGAGCTGGTAACGGTGAGGGTAACGGGGCATCTGGGACCATAGTGAACGATGGGACCAGCAGTCTTTCTCCTTAACCATTGAGATTTAAGGATTGAGAAAGAAACAGAGGAACGACGGAAAAAGAGGTTGAATTAATGTGGGCGAATTAGAGTCACATCAGGTACAGAAAGAGAAATAAAGAGAGGCAAAGAAAGATTAGATTAAGAGAGAGAGAAAAACAAAAGAAAAAGGAAAAGTATGAAAAAAAATGATCTTTGTAAATTAAAAATATTTTAAATCTCTAAGAATTTACTACATGCAGGAATGAGTCTGAACAGTTTAAATTGTTCTCTTTCTGGGCCAGAGAGGTTGATTGGTATTGCATCAGCAATTATCACGTTGTTGAAAGGGTACTTGTGCTGTTAATTTCCAGCAGTGAGTTTAATAGGCAGTTAATGTGCAAATCCAGCAAGTTCTTAAAAATAACAGGTAGGCTAAGGGCGAGATGTAGTTTGTGCAAAGCAAACGGCAGAACGGCGTGAATCGACCGGCAAGTTTTAGAGATTCGCAACTCATGGCGTATCTCTTAATCCCATGAATTTGCTGGCCATTCTGGGCATTAATAAACACGCCGTTATTTTTCCAGCAAAATTTGGTCCTTTATTTTAATATATATGTTTAAAAAAGAAATTGACTAATTCCCTCCAGCTCGCCACCCACGGTTCCATAGGTGTTTGCCTTCTTCAACACTTTGCCCAAGTAGCCGTTCTTAATATGCAAGCCCAGACAATGAGTGTTAGCAGTTTATGTGAATGTAGAGGGCATCATGGTTGAGCCCAATTCTGTCCTTGCTAAGTATCTATACATGCGTACTTTCCACAGCTGTGTACTGTTTTATCTCTTTCCTGAGTCCCAAGGATCATCTTGGTTGAGATCAACTAATGCAACACAGACTGGGGATTAAATGTGGGACTTTCTGTTCTGCTTGGCTTAGTGCTACAACGGGCAGTGCCTTTATGTACAAGGTGATAGAGCTGCATTTTTTATTTTGTGGGTACTGAATTATTTCCCATGTGGTTTGTATATTTACAGCAATTGACCTCCACTCTTATTCCATCTATTATAGATCCAGCAAACGGTAAAGGTTTGAGGTGAACACAATATGAACACAACCATGTGTTTCAATGCTTGAAGGGTCAGTGAGTAAATGTAATTTGGTAGCGACCAGCAAGGCCCCAGACTGGATCTCTGGTTGGGGTTAGAGAGGAGAAGAGTCAAGATTCCTGTTCTTGATTGCTATCCAGTGACTCCTGGGGGGTGTGGGGGGATTTCCGTGTGTGGGTGTGGATGTCATGCGAGCGCAGAATTGGGGCCAGCTGTGATGGCTGAGTAACCTTTTGACACTCGCTGTCTAGACTCTCATATAAAGAATGGCTACTTGGGTGAAGAACTGGAGAGCTGCCAGTGTCCATGAAATCAGTACAGATGAAAGGAGAAAATGGAAGATTTTAAAAATTATTTGTACTATTCCCTCATGGAAAAATGCATTTCACTCTTGTTAAAATACAGCATCGAGGAAGACAAGCACCTTGGTTGTTACAGTGAGGTGTGCGTTGTACTCAATGGTATGTAAAGTGGAAGTAATATGTAACATGGCATAATACGTAACTCGAAAAAACCAGGAGGCTAGGTGACTATAACTGAGAACACTCGCCCTCTCTTGTTTGAGATTGGCCAGTGTGCCACATGAGAGAGCAGGCATCCTGAGGCGTATGTCAGTACTGTCCTCTAAACCGCCCATAGGAGGAATGCTCTGATTTCCTGGTTCTTGCTTTGAGCAAATGATCATTCTGTCTTCTCTTCCCCACCCCCTGTAACTCCCACACCAAGATCAGAAAATCAATTTGCAGGGAAGGGGGCTATACCTTTAACATTCTGTGGCACAGTATATCAGTACACCTTGTACAGTGAAGTGGCGACAATAATAAATTTTAACTTCAGGAGAAGCTTGTTTACTCATGACTCAGAAATGAATAATATGCAGTATGGGTCACTGAAATACAGCTTTAATAAAATAAAATTGAACCCTGTGGGCATGAGGAACATAAACTTGTTTTAAAATTACAGAGCAAGAGCTCTTAAAGAGAGCTTCCTTACTTTACACTAATATGTGCATTCCTGGAAGAGAAGTTGTACAGTAACTCCAGTAGAGTATTCTGTTGTAGAATAGCCTGCAGAATACTGTGTACAAAATCATTATAGTGTATAGGCAGCTCTGTGAGCAAAATGAGAAAAACCATGTTAAACAGCAACTCGCTACTTTGATTTGTGGATTCAGGCCTTCAAAGTAATCTGGGACCATTTTTCCCTCGTCAGTGTAATTGGTAGATTACTTTTTTTGGTATTTTCTGAAGTTTAACTTCTGCAAACTATTTTTAAATCTAAAGGAAAAGCTAGATCACAAATCTTAGTGCCTTTGCAATCTGGCAAATTGTGTTGCAACCATTTACTGGGAATAGAGTGCTCAGTGATGTTAGCAATCGTGTCTGCCACTAAATATAATTTTGTGTAAAAAAAAAACCTAGACTAATAATGTGAACAATATCTTGCAAAAATTCAACATGGCGACCTTATAGAGGAGGCTGTCCTGGGATTTGCCAGAATGTTAGCCTTTCTGAATACTCCCCTTTTAAGCACTCCTGATTTGACAGTTCAAATACGAAATTGACGGGCAGGAAAAGACCAGCTGGTCCACCAAGCCTGTCCCACCCACCATGATCAAAAGCAAAATAATGTGGATGCTGGAAATCTGAAATAAAAACAAAATTCTGGAAATATTCAGCAAGTCAGGCAGCATCTGTGGAGAAAGAAACAGAGTTAACGTTTCGTTGGGTCGACTAGGCCTATATTCACTAGAGTTTAGAAGAATGAGAGGTGATCTCATTGAAACATATAAAATTCTAACAGGACTGGACAGACTAGATGCAGGAAGGATGTTCCCGATGGCTGGGGAGTCCAGAACCAGGGGTCACCGTCTCCGGATACGGGGTATGCCATTTAGAACCGAGATGAGGAGAAATTTCTTCACTCAGAGGATGCTGAACCTGTGGAATTCTCTACCACAGAAGGCAGTGGAGGCCAAGTTATTAGATGTATTCAAGATGGAGATAGATATATTTTTTAATGCTAAAGGGATCAAGGGATATGAGGAAAAAGCGGGAACAGGGTACTGAGTTAGACGATCAGCCATGATCCTTTTTTCATGGCGGAACAGGCCCGAAGGGCCGAATGGGCTATTCTTGCTCCTATTTTTATGTTTCTATGTTTCAGGTCGATGACCTACCATGATGGCTGAAGCATCATGACTAGACACTTCCCCGCCCCCCCCCCCCCTCCCCTTCCCCCACCACCCTACCTCCCTGCAGTCATGTAATCCCCTGGGAGATGCAGAAAAACATTTTAAAAAACCCAGGGCCAATAAGGGAAAAAATACTCTTGCAAATTCCTCTCCGACCCACTCAAGCGATCGAAACCAGTCCAGGAGATCACTTGGACCAAGTGTTATCTATGAAGTGTCTTCTACATCATGATGTGAATTGTTCTTAAACTGTCGGTTTCTGTGAAGGTATTTATTATTAATATGGAACTGGTTGGAAAGTGTCTGGGTTTGAAGAAGTAAAATTTAGAAATTAAAATCTTTACGATGATATTTGAAGCTTAATGACCATTTCTTTGCTTCTGTAGCGATTTTTTTTTTTTAACCAGTGCCTAGCATTTTTCAGGCAAATATATCTGTTGAGTAACCATAAGCAAATCAGATAAGGCCTGCTGGGACTTTGTTTGCGACATTTTATTGTGGCTAGGTCTTGTAACTTACCGCTTGTCAGATTTTTAGAATGGTCGTTGGACCCTTCTGCCTGGCTGTGGTCATTCTGAAAGTGATAGAAGTCTCACAAGCACGAAAAAACAAGAAAACACTTCCCTTTCTACCTTCCCCCCTCAACTATATGATACAATCTGCCGAGAGTGCCCCCCCCCCACCCCCCCACCCCAGCGAGAAGCAGCATTCTGTATCCCCATAGAAAGACACCATCCTCTTACATCCAAACAGTAAGACATATGTGCTCCGACTTTCTTTTTAGTGGTTGGGGGAAGAAGCATCAAAATGACTATACTGAATGTGTGCAAGGTTGCTGTTAACATACCTGCTGTGATGCTGCTGACATACTTCCATCAGTATTACAATGTTTCCCCCCAGAATCAATTGGCCCAACCTGCTATCTTTTTTTAAAATTTGTTTTCGGGACACTGCCAAGACCGACCCCGCAAAAAATATACCGTGTTCACAATAGGAATATTTTTATGTTGCAACCTGATCTGGCAATTTAAAATTTCTGTGAATTGTGTACTTGTTTTTGCCCCTTGCCCCGCCCCTCCCCACACACACCACCACACTAACATAAATAGTTATAGCGCATTTCTCCCCCGGCCTTTGCAATGATATTCTGTAATGGGCTGTAAGAGAGTATCATGGTTGACTTGTCCTTGTTTTAAGTTGCTTTTATGGTGCAGCCGCGGTCTGGGGGAGGGAGATAACTGCCCCACATTCTCGATTTAACTTTGTAATGCACAGCTTATTTGTTGTAAAAGAGCAAAGAAGTAATGTTAAATCTGTACAACATCATTGGTTTGGCCACAGTCAGCATATTGTGTCCAGTTTTGGTGCCATACTTTAGAAAAGAGCATGGAGAGGGGGCAGAAGAGAAGATGCCAGGGATGAGTGGCTTTCATTATGCGGTGAGAGTAGCAAAACTGGGGCACTTTTCATTAGAGCAAAGAGGGGCACGAGGAGGTGGTCAAAATTATGACTGGTTTTGTTAAGGTAAATTGGACAAAAACGGTTTCCACTGGTCAGTGACTAAAGGACAATCATCAAAAGAACGATGGGAGAGGATGGGAGACATTTTTTTGCTTGAGTTGTTTGGATATGGAATGCTGTACGAGAAACGGTGGTGAAAGTAGAATCCGTAATTAGCTTTTAAAAGGGCAGTGGATAAATATTTGAAAAAGAAAAATGTTAAAAGGGTATGGGGAAAGGGCAGGGGAATGGGACTACGTGGATGGGTTAAATGGCCTCCTTCTGTGCTGCAAAATTCTTTGTCGGCAATTTTCAAACCATGTATTTCCACTTTTCTATCTTAGCGAAGTGCGAAGCTGAACACTGCTGTTCTTAAATACAGTGGAACTATTGCAGCAATAGTGCATTGAGGGCCTGGACAGTGAGTTACTGTAATGTAAACGCTTTTTTGTTTTAAAAAAAAGTAATTGCTCAGTTTGCTCAGCAGCTTATTTTCAGTTGCAGGTCTGAGAATTTGCTGAGTCAAAGGGATTTTTAGAAGGTGGTGTGTAGAACTGTAGCTTGCACCATGTAAATATTATGAATCTTACACTTGCTCAGTTCCTGGCAGTTTCTTCTGCTACTGTCTATTATTACCTAGTCAGCTACATGTGGTGTTCATTCTATCCAGTGGAAATTTGCATTCATATCTACTAACTTTATTATTGAAAATATTATAATGTATTTATATCAACTTTTTTCAAATTGTAATGTATCTGCCATTGTTCATTTCTAAGTACAAACCCATGCTTTGAGCTAATATATATTTTGTAACAACAACTTGCATTTATGTAGAAAGACGTCCCAAGGTGCTTCACAGAGATGTAAGCAGAAAAAGATTGGACACCGAGCCAAAGAAGGGACGACCATAAGCTTGGTCAAAGAGTGGGATTTAAGGAGGTCCTTAAAGGAGGAGTAAAGGTGGAGGGTTTAGAGAGGAAATTCCAGAGTGTGGGGCCTAGGCTGCTGAAGGCATGGTCATCAATGATGGGGCAAAAGTGGGGGTTACACATGAGGCTGGAGGTGGAGGAATGGAGAATTTGGGGGGAGGTGTTGTAGGCTGGAGGAGGTTGCAGAGGTAGGGAGGGGTGAGGCCATGGAGATTCAAACGCCCAGATGAGCATTTTAAATAGGTGTTGGGGACTGCGAGCCAATGTACATAGAATTAACAGCACAGATACAGGCCATTCGGCCCAATGGTCTATGCCGGTGTTTATGCTCCAATCGAGCCTCCTCCTATTCTACTTCATTTAACCCTATCAGTGTATCTTTCTATTCCTTTCTCCCTCATGTACTTATCTTGCATCCCCTTAATTGCTGTTCGCCACAATTAATCCGTGTAGGTCAGGAAGAGTCAGGTGATGGGTTAGCGGGACTTGGTGTGGGATAGGATACGAGCAGCAGAATATTGGATGAATAAGTTTATGGTGGGTGAAGGATAGGCGGCTGGTCAGGAGAGCTCGGAATAGTCGAGTCTGCAGGTGACAAAGAAAGTGATTAGGAAAATTAGGCTCTTGTTTTGTTTCATGCTTGTGGTTCCTTCTTTAGAGGTAATTAGTGGAGGACACCCGTTAACAGATATTTCTGATTAACATCATTTGTTTATTTCACCCCAGTGTTTTGAATTAACATCGGATCGATTACTCAGGGTCATCCATAGATGTTCTCACACTTGAAACTGCCCTGTGCGATATTAGTATCTGAATGTTAAATGCGATTGTGTGAAATTTGTTTACTCGATATTTCAACAGAGATCTTAACCTGTTTAAAATAAACTGGTCAGTCCCTCCATTACCTCCTGGTGGCTTGTGGATGGGCTGAATGGCCTATTTCTGTAGTGTTCTAAAATTGTGGACAGAGGAATATTATACAAACACTAATAATGCATTGGGTAATTTCAAGGCCACTGTTTCAGCTATGTTAGCTTGACAAGAACAGAATTAGCTAACATATTAATGCACCCAACAATTAAGATTCTTTATTTTTACCCAGCTGAATTCTCAAATTTATCATTGTGTCTCCTTTTTCGTATGGCATAGAAGTCATATTGGATTGTTTCCATTAAATGTTAAGCTTTTAACAAAACAGTTGTTCCATGGAGTGATGGCCTGGCTTTGCCTTTTCTGTTCAGCCTGTTGTTAGGACGTAAAGGGATCTTTAAACTGTGTTTAAAATCAAGCAGTATAAGGAGACCACTACGTTCCCGCTCTGGCGGTAGCTCAGTTACTCGGGACGGGAGTATAACAGGAAACGTTTGGAATGATACTGATACTTTTTTCTGATACTTTATTGGTAATACAGTTAAAATAATGTTGTACCATGGGGCAGGTTTGCAATTTATCTTGCTGTACAGGCCACAGGATACTGTTATCCAGTTGATATGTTGGATATTCCTTTTGTAAGGCTTGAAAATCGGAGCTTTTCTTACTGGAACAGTTAAGGGCGGAAATCTAACAGATTTTCAAAATTATGAACATTTTTTTGAGAGGGTAAATAGTGAAAGATTGTTTCCACTGATTGACAAATCGGTAATGAGGGAAGGACATGGATATGGGGCAATTACTGAGACCGAAGGAGCAAGTTAAAGGAAATTTCTGTGTAAATAAGAGTAACTGGGCTAGACCTTGACTTTGTGTGCGAGTGTAAAACGGGAGATAGCGAATCGACAGATCGTTTTAATCTCTCCCAATTTTTTTTTTATTTCCAGTGACTTCAATGGAGAGATGCAAAACGGGCTGCTGATCCATTATCACCCGTTTTACACTATCGCACAAAGTCCATATATACCCCACTGTATTGTATCGCGTTTAGCTAGTGGGATCTAGCTCAAGTTTCTTGTTGACCTATTGAACCAGCAACTCCAGATTGCCTATTCTAATCAGTAGAATTGCTATGGTCCAAATCAGATATAGTGGGACAAGTGACACTTTACGTTGTCTGAAAGGGAACCTTTGCAAAAAAAACCCATAAGGAGTAAAATTGAGACATGTGTTAACCCAGTGTGATTTTTAATGCAGTATTTTCAGGGAACTTCACAGAAATGAAAGATCAATTAGAAGATTTACAGGAAGACAACTAGTAACCACTGCAGTTAGTTAAAGAATGGAAAACACTGAAAATATACAACAGGTCCACCAGCAGCTGAGAAGAGAATTAATGGGTACCATTTTAACCTAACCCGCTGGGTGGGAAATAGGGGGATTTGGGTATCATAGTATCATTCAGCACAAAAGGAGGCCATTCGGCTCATCGCACCTGTGCCGTTTCTTTGGTAGAGCTATCAAATTAGTCCCACTCCCCTGCACTTTCCCCATAGCTCTGTAAATTTTTTCCCTTCAAGTGTTTATCCAATTTCCTTTTTAAAGTTATAATTGAATCTGCTTCCACCACCCTTTCAGGCAGTGCATTCCAGATCATAACAACTCAATGTAAAAAAAAGTGCTTCCTCATGTTGCCTCTGGTTCTTTTGCCAGTCACCGTAAATCTGTGTCCTCTGGTCACTGATAATCCTGCTACTGGAAACAGTTTCTCCTTATTTACTCTATCAAAACCGTTCATAATTTTGAACACCTCTATCAAAGCTCTTAACCTTCTCTGCTCCAAGGAGAACAACCCCAGCTACTCCACATAACTGAAGTCCCTCGTCCCTGTACCATTCTATTAAATCTCTTCTGCACTCTCTCTAAAGTCTTGACATCCTTCCTAAAGTGTGGTGCCCAGAATTGAACACAATACACCAGCTGAGGCCTAATCAGTGTTTTATAAAGGTTTAGCATAATGACCCTGCTTTTGTACTCTATGCCTCTATTAATAAATCCCAGGATCCCATATGCTTTTTTAACAACCTTCTCAACTTGTCCTGCCCACTTCAAAGATTTGTGAACATACACCCCCAGGTCTCTCTGTTCTTGCACCCCCTTTAAAATGGTACCATTTAGTTTATATTGCCTCTCCTCATTCTTCCTACTAAAATGTATCATATCACACTTCTCTGCCATATGTCTGTCCATTTCACCAATCTGACTATATCCTCCTGAAGTCTGTTACTATTCTGTACATTGTTTAGTACATTTCTGAGTTTTGTGTCATCTGAAAACTTTGAAATTATACCCTGTGTATTCAAGTCCAAGTCATGAATATATATCAAAAAGAGCAGTGGTCCTAATACCGACACTGGGGAACACCACTTCCAGTCTTAAAAACAACCATTGACCACCACACTCTGCTTTCTGTCTCTTAGCAAATTTTGCATCCACGCTACCACTGTCCCTTTAATCCCATGGGCTTTAATTTTGCGTACAAATCTATTATTTGGTATTTTATCAAATGCCTTTTGAAAGTCCATATACACATCAACCACACTGCCCTCATCAACCCTCTCCGTTAGTTCATCAAAGATTTATCCCCTCCCTTTTTTGAACAGGGGTGAGACGTTTGCAATCCTTCGGTCCTCTGGCACCGCCCCTATATCTAAGGAGGATTGTGGCCAGAGCCTCCGCAATTTCTACCCTTACTTCCCTCAGATGCATCCCATCTGAACCGGGTGACTTTTCTACTTTGAGCACTGCCAACCTTTTAAGTACCTCCTCTTCATCTATTTTTATCCTATCCAATATCGCTACTACCTCCTTCTTTACTGCTACAATGGCAGCATCCTCTTCTTCTCTAGTGAAGACCGATGTGAAGTATTCATTTAGTACCTCAGCCATGCCCTCTGCCACCACAAGATGATCTCTTTTTTTTGTCTCTAATCGGCCCCACCCTTCATTTGACTGCCCTTTTACTATTTATATGTTTATAAAGACGTTTGGGTTCCCTTTCATGTTAGCCACTAATCTATTCTCAAACTCACTCTTTGCCCCTTTGATCCCATTTTTAGATTTTCTCTGTATTTAGCTTGGTTTTCTACTGTATTATGAACCTTACATTAGTCATAAGCCTCCTTTTTCTGTTTCATTTTAATCTCTATATCTTTAGTCATCCAGGGAGCTCTAGTTTTGGATGCACTTCCTTTCCCCCTTTTGGGAATGTACCTACTCTGTACCCGAACCATCTGCTCTTAGAAGGCCTCCCATTGTTCAATTACTGTTCTGTGTACCAATTTTTGATTCCAGTCCACCAGGGCAAGATCCCTTTCTAACTCACTGAAATTACCCCTCCTCCAGATAAGTATTTTTATGCTTCATTGTTCTTTGTCCTTTTCCATAACTATTCTAAACCTAATGATATTATGATCACTGTTCCCCCACTTCATTCCCCAGAACTGGATCCAGCACTGCTTCCTTCCTTGTCAGGCTGGAAATGCATTGATCAAGAAAGTTCTCTTGTATACATTTCAGGGTAGGACTCCCGTTCCACACACCGCCCAATTTTACTCTCTATTGACTTTAATGGAGAGCAAAATCAGGCAGGTTGTAAAGTGGCGGCCGACCCAAACCCGCCTGTTTCCTGCCGGGCAGGTTAGGTTAAAATTGTGCTCAATGTTTCAGATGGAACCATTCATCAGAACTGGTGCAGGTAAGTTTTCCCACCAGTTCTGACGAAGGGCCTTTTCTTGAAACATTAATCTGTGTTTCTTTCTCTTTCAGATGCTGATGGACCTGCTGTATATTTCCAGCATTTTCTATTTTTATTTCGAATTTTCATTGTTCGTAGTCTTTTTAACGCTGAATTTGAAGAGTCAGTTGAATAGTAAGCGGCCAAGCCTCAAGATCTGATCATTTGTGGCTCAGGTGTCTTTGCACTGTTTTCATAATTGTAATAGTCTGCACTAAAGCCTGAGCATTCTCAATATTTCAACCTTATGTCTTTTGATTAAAGTAGTTTTCTTGTAAAACAATTTCTAACCCCCTCCCCTGAACATAGTATTCAATGAAAGCTTTCCTATTGAAGCAGTAATTTTAAAGTATTCTTTTTCACACGTGGAAAGCCTTCAAGAATTGTTGTGTCATCTGTGTGATTTTAAGAACTATTGCAAAATGTTCAGATATGAGAAATGAGAGTTATTGAAACTGGTGATTTAGAAACGAATATAAAAATGCTTTCTGAGTACTAACACAACATGCTTTTTATCTGTCAGTATTGATTGAAAAAGTGTACCCCTAAAGATTCTATTCACAAAATATCTCCGTTATTTTTCATGTCAATTTTGCACTATCCAACCCGAAAATGTCTGCGTGTAAGTGGCTGTTGTGCTGCCACATATCAAGTCATTCTTTTCCCTCTTTTCTGTCCGTCTACACATATTGATGAAAACTATATTGTTATTTCTCACAAACCAAAATCAATATTTTTTTCGAAAAGTACCTAGAACAGTTTGAGTTTGCATGTGAGCTAATGACCCTTTGTTGAAGTTGGGTTTCTTGCCAACATTCAGGTTTGATCATTCATCTCTTTTATTATATCTATACAGTTGAAGAGTATTTGATCTGAATGGTCTACTGATTTTAAAGATTTTTAATTTTTCTCTTTGCCACCCCAGCTGATCAGAATCAACAGCGAAATGTAGCAGCTGTCGTTGGAAGGCCTCGGCCTCTCAACGAAGATCGGGCAGCAGGTGCGCCCAGGGTACGACGCAATCTTAGGAGTAGGGTTCTGGCTCGGAGAATTCAGGAAGCTCAACAGGAAGCCCAAGGTAAATTATTTACACCAAATTTTTTTTTTTAGTAGAACATGCTTTGATTTCTACAAATTGACAGGTATCAGAAAGAAATTCCAGCTTGTTTTTATTGATTAACCAATGTGAACGGCTAAGGCCCATTGTGCGCAACAGTACGAGACAGGTAAGAAGATAAGATACGTGCAGATCGTAGGAGAAAGGGAAGGCTCATTTTCTTGTGAATTTCAGAATAATCTAGAAAGTCTTTGGTTTAAAATCTTCAGCCACGCTAGTTCTTTATTCTGTCCTTCGGATGAAACGCTAAACCGAGGCCTTGTCTGCCCTCCCAGTTGGACGTACAAGATCTCGAAGAAGAGCAGTGGAGTTCTCCCTGGTGTCCTGGCCAATGTTTGCCCTGGTGTACTGGCTCAACCAACATCACTGAAACAGATTATTTGATCATTATCTCATTGCTGTGTGCAAATTGGCTGTCGTGTTTCCTACATTACAACAGTGACTACTGTATTATAAACCTTACATTTGTCACGTTTATTACGTGCTGCAAAGATTAAATTTTGTACAACTGAGGGGAAAAATACATTAATATTATAAGAATATGTTAGCCTAACAGTTGTGGTAATGGACTGGTAACTCAGAGGGCCTCATTGCGGCAAATTGTAAAACTGAATTCAATAAATCTGGTCATTTGTGGGCTAGCACCAAGAAATAAAAGCTGCTGGATTGTTGTTAAAAGCTCAACTGGTTCACTAATGTTCTTCGGAGAAGGGATCTTGCCACCCCTACCTAGTCTGGGCTACATGTGACTGCAGTACTACACTGTGTGGTTAACTCTTAATGCCCTCAGGGCTAGTTGGTGTCAAAAATTTAAAAAAAAATAAGAGCAAGGTTTGTACCAAATTTAAGAGAAAAAAATAAAATACCACAAGCCTTGAGCTAGGTCAGATTAGAAAAACTTTTTTTTTTCTCCACGTGATATTGAACATGTGAAACAAACACCCAGAGAAAATGGTTGATTTGGAGTAAATTGACATCTTTTTAAAAGGGAGCTGGATTGATATCCAGAAGAGGAATTGAGGAGTGTAGAGATATTAATAACACTACTTGATTTTTTTTCAAGGCAGGTAGCATCAGGAAATTAGTGTTTTTTAAAGTAGGGGTTAAACAGGTGATGTGATAGTGAGTAAGGAAGTCCCTGATCAAATAATCATACATGGACCACTGATGGATCAGGTTTGATGGGGCGAATGGCTTTTTTCTCACTTCAGACTTTCTTGTATTCTTAATAGTTCAAAAACTGTAGTTACAAGAAAAGTATATTCATATATTAGAAAGTTTTTTGTCCAGTCACCAGTACACCTCAGTCTGATTCTCCTATGTGTGTTATGCCTCCACTGAGCTGCCATCAGCGCAGTTTTTTTATTTAAAGAGTGGTATGATTTTTTTGCACCCTCAGAGCAAGTATTTGCTTTATATTAACATCTTGATATATTTTTTTAAAAATGAACTTTTGCCGGTTTGGAGTTGCTTTATTTGATATCACCATTCATGTTACTCTACAACTTATCACTGAATCTAGTGAGCAAGGTTGTGGGAGAAGAGGAAGTAAAAATTGACTTAAACACTGTTATTCTTAAACTTAAGATCAAGGTGAACTGTTTGTAGTTTTTGTGGAAAAATGATATGGAATTGGGGAATGTAATCCCCCAAACACCAATGGAAATCATGTCATCCCGTGTAATAAAAATGGAATTTGACTCACCTTAGTCATCGTAAAACAATGGCCCCGCTTATAATCTATGCAACATTAATAGAATGCACATCTGAGACGAGTAGTATGCAGAGAAGAAACCAGTCATGGCCAACATAGCTCACAAACACTGACTTTTAGAGGCTAGTGCCACTTGGCAGTTTGTTTTCACCACTGGTTGCTGATGTCTGTCCTCTATTTATTTATTTATGTATGTATGTATGTACAGTATGTATTTATTTGAGGTTGCCAGTCAGAGTCACTTTGGGTGCAGACAGATATTTTGTGTGGAAACGTGTCTTCAACAACAACGTGAAGTATAAGTGTTATCCAGAGCTATTGTGCAGTCACTGAGGAGAAGGACCAAGACGCTTTGCCAGAGGGTGGGAAAATAGGAGGCCAGGCCAATCTGGGCTGACTTTCTATACCTCCTGATTATCAGCGGAAGATACCTGCCAGTATTTTATTTGTCTTGTCTGCCAGTGATTTCCTCTGTGAGAAACACGAGTGACAAAAAATGTGTTTTAATTCATGAACAATAAACTTGCGTTTTTAACAATGCTTTTAACATTTTTTTATTAAAGTGGATACTGAATGTAACTTTTCAGCATAAATGTGCTGTGGAGTGCAGGAATTTCAGTAACTGGAACAAAGCAAAGGAAAGATCACAAAGATTACAGAGATTTGGTAATAGTCTGTGTTAATTCTGAGCATTCTAGACTAGAGGATGTCCTGTGCTGGAAAATGGTAATTTCAACACACATTTTCCAGGTGATGGGTGTTGTTGATAGTTGAGACTGTAGGCTGGCTGAATGAGCGTGTGGAATTGCTGAGTAAAGAATCTCCGCTGATGCATTTTCATTGTATGAATAATAATGTTGTTTATAGGCGGTACTTCTGAGTAATTGATAACTGTTGTTCACAAAACAAGGTCACATAGATTGACTGTATCAACTCCCTCACTGCCTTTTTAGTCCACCAACTGGAAACAGCAGTGGGCAGCTGTTAGCTAGGAAAATGTTTACTGAACAATGATTATTCACAAAAAATAATTTGCATGAGCATTGGGCCCATGGTATATTTTTGGATGAGTCGCTAGTGAGGCAGCTTCCAGCCCTTAGTCATACAGTTCAAGGATTTTCATTTACTTATTTTAGTCAGTAACTGCAACAGCTGCCTGTATTTTGCAACCCACCCATTCTCATACTTGCAGCTGCGGGCTTACAGTGTACTGTACTGTGGGCAATGAAACTATTATTAAAGATCATAGAATCTTACAGCACGGAAGGAGGCCATTCGGCCCATCACGATTGTGCCGGCTCTTTGAAAGCTATCCAATTAGTCCCACTCTGCTGCTCTTTCCCTGTAGCCCTGCAATTTTCTCCCCTTCAAGTATTTGTCCAATTCCCTTTTGAAAGTTACTATTGAATCTGTTTTCACCACCCTTTAGGACCTAATGTAAGCTTGTTCAACTTTGTGCTTCATTTTAGTTACCACACTGGTTCTGCTATTAGTTTCTTTACTCAAGTTAATTACATGTGCCTTATGTTTTCTATTTGACATTTTAGTTCAATGGATTTGCACACAGAAGGCTACTGGGGGTTATATATTTATACAGTATTTTCTTTAATATTTAACCAGTTGTTGTGCAATTATTATCCTAAGGTCACTTTTACACTTATGTTAGTAAAATGCTAATACGAAGGTGTTAATCCAAGCAATCGTTTGCCTTGAACTATGGTAGGGGACATTTGGATTTTTGATACTGTGCGCCCTTTGCAGTTTGACATTTAGATCACATGTATTTGTTTTCTGTTTGATGTACAGTTGATGAAGTGGAAGCAGAAAACGATAGTTCAGAATTTCAAACACAGGGCAAAATTGGAGCCAAGAAGCAGCGAAAATTGGAAGAGAAAGAACAGCGAAAAGCACAAAGAGAGGTTAGAAAGAATTGCTTTTAAAAGCAAAAGGGAAAAGCGTAAATGCTTTCCTTTTTCATTTATATACTTTTATTTTAATAGCCAATTGACATTGTATTATTTACTTCAGGCTCATGGCCTAATGAGCAAGTGATTCAAATGGTACTACTGCAAAGTGTAAATGATACATTGAAACATGCACTTTTCACAGGTTCCCCTAAATGCTCAGTTGGTAAGTGTGGTGTAAAGCAGAGTTGCATAGACGAAGAAGATCTCCAAGTTCAATACCTGATCTGTGCCGAGTTTGCTGACTGGGCAACTGTGAAGATGCTAAAGCTGATCTTGGTGTCTGTGGGCCAAGGAAAAGAAAAGTCAGCCTGGTTCCTGATTCTATGCAAGCACGGAACAGATGTTGCTGGATGGCAGTTAGAACTGGGAACCCTGGCCAATATTATCTCCGCCTTCCTTTTTAGAGCTCAGGGACCCTGAGACCAATTACGATCCCCCTTCCCTCCCCCGCCCCCCCCCCCCCCCCCCCCCGCAAAAATCCCCAAACTAACTGTTGTAAAGTGCTTTTATGTTGCTGCTTCTATAGTTTGCATCGTGGGAGAGTGGCGTCTCCCTCTATTTACATTGCTAAACTGGGCTACCTTATCCCAGTAGCAGAAACATAGACTTTTTTTTGTGAGTCTACAGTTCTGTCCTTGAGATAAGAGAGCCGCAGGTTGATGTGTGAGATGGTGCATAGTGCAGCTCTGCCGCAATCCAAGTTAAACAAATACCGATGTAAAACTACCTTCTTATCTTCATTGTTCTGTGGAAAATCTTGAAGGATTTTTTGACTCACTGTATAGAGTCTTCCTCTGCCTCTTACTGGGTTTCAATCCCAGGGGAATAATTTACATGCAATGTGGAAAAAAATAGGGCAGTAACTCTATCCTACTAATTTGGTTTAAGCAAGCATTTTAGGTCAACTGTTTTACGGAATTCACCAAAAGAGAGAATCCTAGTATAAGCATGTTGGACAATGACTAACAGCCCTTAGAGGAACAAGTGGTACACTGCACCTATCCCAATTGGGTGCGAGGGAGGATATTGCGTTAGTATTCGTAAAGGTCATTCTGATAAAACAGATTAAGTGTGATGTAAAAGTAAACTTTCAAAACATAACTGCCTTTATGTGCCAAAAATAGGGCAAAGGGGGATGGGGATGGTAAGGTCACTCCCCTACGTTAACTAATAACCAATTATTTATTTACTCACAAACTAGATTCTCTGCCCAATGTACTAATCTGTGTGCAGTGATGTGGAAAAACTCAGCTGTAACTTTGCATTTTTAGTCACTTCGGTCAATTTAAATAAAAAAAATACAGTGCACAGCAGGTTCATTGACATCAGAAAAGAGTAAGGACAGATTAATGTCTTGGATCGAGAACATTTGTTAGAATACTTTTACCCTTTTTTGCCAGTCAAACTAATTTCAAATTCCTAGCTTGGGATACTTAACTAGATTTTCATCATACTGTTATATTGAAGACCCCTGAATAATACACAGGGTACGGTAGCATAGTGGTTATGTTGCTGGACTAGTAATCCAGAGGCCTGGACTAAAATCCAGAGTCATGAGTTCAAATCCCGCCACGGCAGCTGGCGAATTTAAATTCAATAAATTAATTAAATTCAATTAATTAAATAAAAACAAATCTGGAATTAAAATACTAGTATCAGTAATGATGGCCATGAAACTACCGGATTGTCGTAAAAACCCATCTGGTTCACGAATGTCCTTTAGGGAAGGAAGCCTGCCGCCCTTACCCGGTCTGGCCTATATGTGACTCCAGACCCACAGCAATGTGGTTGATTCTTAATTGCCCTCTGAAATGGCCTAGCAAGCCACTCAGTTGTAAAATCTCGCTACGAAAAATCATAATAAGAATAAAACCGGACGGACCACCTGGCATCGGACCACTAGGCACCGGACACGACAACGGCAAAACACCAAGCCCAGTCGACCCTGCAAGGTCCTCCTTACTAACATCTGGGGACTTGTGCCAAAATTGGGAGAGCTGTCCCACAGACCAGTCAAGCAACAGCCTGACATAGCCATACTCACAGAATCATATCTTTCAGCCAACGTCCCAGACTCTTCCATCACCATCCCTGGGTATGCCCTGTCCCACCGGCAGGACAGACCCACCAGAGGTGGCGGTACAGTGATATACAGTCAGGAGGGAGTGGCCCTGGGAGTCCTCAACATTGACTCTGGACCCCATGAAATCTCATGGCATCAGGTCAAACATGGGCAAGGAAACCTCCTGCTGATTACCACCTACCGTCCTCCCTCAGCTGATGAATCAGTCCTCCTCCATGTTGAGCACCACTTGGAGGAAGCACTGAGGGTAGCAAGGGCACAAAATGTACTCTGGGTGGGGGACTTCAATGTCCATCACCAAGAGTGGCTCGGTAGCACCACTACTGACCGAGCTGGCCGAGTCCTGAAGGACATAGCTGCTAGACTGGGCCTGCGGCAGGTGGTGAGCGAACCAACACGAGGGAAAAACTTACTTGACCTCGTCCTCACCAATCCACCTGTCGCAAATGCATCTGTCCATGACAGTATTGGTAGAAGTGACCACCGCACAGTCCTCGTGGAGATGAAGTCCCGTCTTCGCACTGAGGACACCATCCAACGTGTTGTGTGGCACTACCACCGTGCTAAATGGGATAGATTCAGAACAGATCTAGCAGCTCAAAACTGGGCATCCATGAGGCGCAGTGGGCCATCAGCAGCAGCAGAATTGTATTCCAGCACAATCTGTAACCTCATGGCCCGGCATATTCCTCACTCTACCATTACCAACAAGCCAGGGGATCAATCCTGGTTCAATGAGGAGTGTAGAAGAGCATGCCAGGAGCAGCACCAGGCGTACCTAAAAATGAGGTACCAACCTGGTGAAGCTACAGCTCAGGACTATATGCATGCTAAACAGCGGAAGCAACATGCTATAGACAGAGCTAAGCGATTCCACAACCAACGGATCAGATCAAAGCTCTGCAGTCCTGCCACATCCAGTCGTGAATGGTGGTGGACAGTTAAACAACTAACGGGAGGAGGAGGCTCTGCAAACATCCCCATCCTCAATGATGGCTGAAGCGTTTGCAACCATCTTCAGCCAGAAGTGCCGAGTGGATGATCCATCTCGGCCTCCTCCCGATATCCCCACCATCACAGAAGCCAGTCTTCGGCCAATTCGATTCACTCCATGTGATATCAAGAAACGGCTGAGTGCACTGGATACAGCAAAGGCTATGGGGCCCGACAACATCCCAGTTGTAGTGCTGAAGACTTGTGCTCCAGAACTAGCCGCGCCTCTAGCCAAGCTGTTCCAGTACAGCAACAACACTGGCATCTACCCAACAATGTGGAAAATTGCCCAGGTATGTCCTGTCCACAAAAAGCAGGACAAATCTAATCCGGCCAATTACCGCCCCATCAGTCTACTCTCAATCATCAGCAAAGTGATGGAAGGTGTCATCGACAGTGCTATCAAGCTTACTCACCAATAACCTGCTCACCGATGCCCAGTTTGGGTTCCGCCAGGACCACTCGGCTCCAGACCTCATTACAGCGTTGGTCCAAACATGGACAAAAGAGCTGAATTCCAGAGGTGAGGTGAGAGTGACTGCCCTTGACATCAAGGCAGCATTTGACCGAGTGTGGCACCAAGGAGCCCTAGTAAAATTGAAGTCAATGGGAATCAGGGGGAAAACTCTCCAGTGGCTGGAGTCATACCTAGCACAAAGGAAGATGGTAGTGGTTGTTGGAGGCCAATCGTCTCAGCCCCAGGGCATTGCTGCAGGAGTTCCTAAGGGTAGTGCCCTTGGCCCAACCATCTTCAGCTGCTTCATCAATGACCTTCCCTCCATCATAAGGTCAGAAATGGGGATGTTCGCTGATGACTGCACAGTGTTCAGTTCCATTCGCAACCCCTCAAATAATGAAGCAGTCCGAGCCCGCATGCAGCAAGACCTGGACAACATCCAGGCTTGGGCTGATAAGTGGCAAGTAACATTCGCGCCAGACAAGTGCCAGGCAATGACCATCTCCAACAAGAGACAGTCTAACAACCTCCCCCTGACATTCAACGGCATTACCATCACCGAATCCCCCACCATCAACATCCTGGGGGTCACCATTGACCAGAAATTTAACTGGACCAGCCATATAAATACTGTGGCTACGAGAGCAGGTCAGAGGCTGGGTATTCTGCGGCGAGTGACTCACCTCCTGACTCCCCAAAGCCTTTCCACCATCTACAAGGCACAAGTCAGGAGTGTGATGGAATACTCTCCACTTGCTTGGATGAGTGCAGCTCCAACAACACTCCAGAAGCTCGACACCATCCAAGATAAAGCAGCCCGCTTGATTGGCACCCCATCCACCACACTAAACATTCACTCCCTTCACCACCGGCGCACTGTGGCTGCAGTGTGTACCATCCACAGGATGCACTGCAGCAACTCGCCAAGGCTTCTTCGACAGCACCTCCCAAACCCGTGACCTCTACCACCTGGAAGGACAAGAGCAGCAGGCACATGGGAACAACACCACCTGCACGTTCCCCTCCAAGTCACACACCATCCCGACTTGGAAATATATCGCCGTTCCTTCATTGTCGCTGGGTCAAAATCCTGGAACTCCCTTCCTAACAGCACTGTGGGAGAACCGTCACCACACGGACTGCAGCGGTTCAAGAAGGCGGCTCACCACCACCTTCTCGAGGGCAATTAGGGATGGGCAATAAAAATGCTGGCCTCGCCAGCGACGCCCACATCCCGTGAACGAATATAAAAAAAAATAATGTTTCTTACTGGAGACCATTTTTACTGGGAAAACCACCTGCATTAAAGTCAACAGGCTAGCAAAATGGAAGGTAGTGCCCCCACCCAGCTGCCTCAATACTAGGGTTCTTGCATGCGGATTAGAATGTCAGCCAGAAGATGCAATTGATAAGCTATCAGAATGTATCCCTTAATTCATAACAAAATGGAGTTCCCCATTGAAAGTAATAAAGCAGATTCTGCTATTGTTGAACTTTTTTTCATGCAATGTCATAACGTTTGCAAGAATAAGCGAGGTGGTTTTCAAATATATATTTGGGAAACACTGCATGTGCTCAAAGTCAGTAACAACTTTGTCAAGAAAGTTTAGTATATAGTTCAGTCAGGATGAGCTCTGAAGTGATTTCTGAGTCTGAATTAATTTGGCTCTGATCTATTCCAATTTTATTGTATTTCATATAAAGGTTGATGAAGCAGATCGAGAGGAACGCCGAAAATTGCAGTTCAAGAGGGATGAAGAGAGGAAAAAAGACGAGGAACGATTACAACTTGAAGAGCAGAGAAAAGTATAACTACTGCATTGCTTTTTGATTTCTTTCATTAACTTCAGCTGATTGGCCATTTCTTCACAGAGCACAAGTCTGACAAATAATGAATGTACTTATCTTAGACAAAAAAAAAATCTGGTGGTTAGAACCTGTTTTCTGCCATGCAGAGAGACAAGAAGAGCGACGTGAAACCACGTCTACGTTAAAGTGGACTGGTTTGGATTGTCAGCATGTTGGAGCACAAATATGTAGCATCCATTTTAGCTGCATCACTGCAGGGAGGGACAATTGGCAGTTTACTGTTGCACTTCTACTGGAGAGCTGAAGAGTGGGATTGGCCTAGGCCAGGAAGCAGGTCGCATATTAGCGACCCCTCACTTGGCTGCAGGGGGTGAATAATCTAGCAAGACCTGTGCTAAAAAAGAGACACAGGAAGTTCATGTCCTGGAACAAAAAATCCCTTTATAGAAATGGGAGAGGTCTGGTAAGGCTGTGCGCCGGTGTATAGACTATCTGTACCATGAAATGCGAGGGTATGAGTGCCTGTAACTCCCCATAAAGTTGGTTCGATTATCAATCAAAAGCAGGACTGGTGTTGAATGGAGTCACGATGCTTCCCTAAAAGGGGGGGTGAATGGGAAAATTGAATGGAGGTTCAACCTTGGGATGCTTTCTCACATTTCTTAGAAGCTGCCTCAAACAGCATTGGCTCAAAATCAGTCAACTCTCATTTGGGGAAATGGTGTCGTCAAAAGGATAACTAAAGAGTGGAGAAGGTGGAAAGGAGAGAAGATGAAGGGTGGCAATGGGGAAACTATGGGGTCGATTTTCGGATGTCCGAGCAAGTGCGTTCGTGGCGGGGGGGCTGTTAAAATTCAGGATTCCCGGGGCGGGGGCGGGTCCGGAGCCCGGCTCCAACCCACCCACTTCCGGGTTCCCTAATGACGAGCTTAGATGCGCGCGCAGCCCCCGCATGCGGGACTCCCACCGGCAATTAAAGCTGGCAGGATCCCACTTAAACCAATTAATTTGATAGTTCAGGTCGTTTGCAGACCTGATTGGGTGGATATTTTAGGAGGGGTGGGATTTTCATCTCAACTGAGCGTGTTTTCCGTACTGGGGGAAACACTCCCAGTTGAAACAGATGTGTTGCAGCCACCAGCCTGAGCTGCAAAGGTCCATTTGACAAGGGCTGGGGTGGGGGGGTGGGGGGGGGGGGTCGGGGGGAGAGACCCTCACTCATTGCAGGAGGCCACTCTGTCACTTTGGACAAAGTTTGGCCTCCACCACCCTCCACCTAACACAAAAATTCACAGACTTGGAACCTCAACTCCGGTGTGCAGACACATTTACCTGTCTTGCGGACCCCCTCAAACGTACATCTTGCGGATGGGGGCCGCCATAGCTGCAGTCATGACCTCCTCGGAGCACGAACAGCATCACCAGCCTCGCCGGCCATGCATTCCACCTCTGACACATGGAGCTCCACAACACAGTGCTGTGACACATCCACCTCCACAGCAGGAGGGAGGGCAACCACAGAGAGAGATATAGAATCATAGAAGTTTACAACATGGAAACAGGCCCTTCGGCCCAACATGTCCATGTCGCCCAGTTTATACCACTAAGCTAGTCCCAATTGCCTGCACTTGGCCCATATCCCTCTATACCCATTTTACCCATGTAAATATGTCGCAGAAGGCACTACCCTCGCCACAGGGTCTACAGACCGAGGCTTAGCTTCCTGGACCTCTCTGAGGAGCAGTGCACACGGAGGCTCAGATTCCCTCGACATGTAGTTGTGGACATCTGCAGCTTCCATGATGCTGAGCTGCTCCTGGCTGGCCCGAGCACCATCTTCTTACCTGTCGCTATCAAAATCACCACTGGCCTCAACAACTTCTCCTTCGGATCCTTCCAGGGTGCTACCGGGGACATCACTGGCGTCTCTCAGTCGTCTGCACAAAAGAGCCCTGCAGATACACCTACGCCCACTCTGCAGTGACACAATGGATGGCGTCAGGTGTGGGTCTTCATGGTGATCCTCAGGAAAGGGCATTATTGCACAGACCAGACAAGATTTGCAAAGACATGGCAGTAGTAGTGATAACAAATTTTAATGTGCTTGGCAAAACAAACAAAACTAAATGAAAAACATGACATTCTGTTATACACCCTTATGCATCCCCTTTGTGCTCACAAAACCTTAGCCTAACATTTACAGGAACCCCTACGTAGTGCTACCCCTGTGGCTCCAGCAGAGGTAGTGGCAGGTTGCTCTTGTCCATGCCCTGACCGATGAGATGCTTTGCGCGGACGCCCTCTGGCTTTCGGTGCCCGTGTGGGTCCCTCCAAAGACTGCTCCACCTGCACCTGTGCAGAGGCAGTCTCGGCCACCTGGAGAGAAGGCAGCATTGCGGGTACTGGTTGAGAGAGGGGGGCGAGACGTGAGAGCTCTCAGAGTGGCGTCCCCACTTCCATGTCTCCTTTCGCCATCATCCCTCTCCTGGGCCTTCTGGCATCTCTTCTCCTATCAAGGCAAAACACAGAGAGGCATGATTGAGTGATGGTTGCATAGTGACCCGCTGCATGCATTGGTGTGGGTGGGGGTGACTATGAGAGAGATACATGGGAGGGTGGTTGTGAGAGATAGCCATGAGATTGTGTGAGGATTGGGTTGTGTGGTAGTGTACAAATGGGAACTGGGGCAGTGAGTAAGTACAGGCAAGGTGAGGATGATAGTTGAGTGGATGTGAGGAGTGATGCGAGAGCATTGTGGTGGCAGTGCAGAAGGAGTTGTGTGGTGGTGGAGGTGATGTGGAAGATGGAGTGTGGGAGAATGCTTAAGTATACTCATTTTGGCTGACCTGGTTAGGTCATTAAAACGCTTCCCGCATTGGACCCAGGTTTGGGAGATGTTACTGCTGCTGCTGACCTCCTCTCCACCTCGAGCCAGACCTTTTTGGTGGCAGAGGCAGGCCACTTCCTCCCATCCGCTGGGAAAAACATTTCCCTCCTCCTCCTGACCCCATCGAGCAGCACCTGGAGTGAGGAGTCTGAGAACCTTGGAGCAACCTTGCTTCTGGGCTGCTCTATGCTGCCAATTTGGTTCTTTGCTGCAGGAGGAGCATTGGAGGACTTCCCCTTTAAAAAGGGCTCCTCCTGCTGACAGCCTGTGATGCGGGTGCGCAGTGCGCCCGCTGCGCAGGTCTGGAACAGGAAACCCGGAAGCACGTGTAAGTACATTCAGTTAGGCTGCGATCGCGTGCGGAGCACCCCGATTTCACTGGGCGCGTTACCCACGTGCCCAGTCGACCCCCCCGCTGCCAACCTGCCTCCCTCCTAATAATGGGCCCTATCTCTTCAAGATGTAATATATGGCATAGAATGAACTTTGGAGTAGATTCTCAATTAATCCAACTCTGACCTAATGCATTTTAGTTTTTAAAGTTGTACCTATCTGGATACAGGTAATGCAGGTGGCCAGTCAAAGTAAGTGCAGCATGGAACACAGGAATTTTTAGGAAGAGGAAAAGACCATTATTCTTGACAAACCTATTCATTTTTGATTGATCTCAACTGCGCGCGTGCGCGCACACAGCTTGTTGAACCCATTTATACTATTCAGCGTTGTTCCTGAGTAACAAGTCAATTACCCTTCTGGTTTGATGTGTGTTTGTATCAAAAATATTATTTAAATCTTGAATGAAGGTGCACTGTTTGTTGAAGGAATTGTGAGGTTGTAGATTCCCCACATGTCCTCAAATGCAATTGGCTACACCAAAAATTACCAGATGGACATCAGTTCCTCTTTTATATATGTGATGACTATTCAACTATTTATTTTTAAAATCACATTGACATTTTAAGTTGCAGTGTTTTTATATGCTTTTTAAAAGAAAAATATAGAGGCTGCATAGTCATGCACTGTTCTGCTATTATTTAAAGGCTATTAAAAGTCATGTAGATTTTTATTTCTGATCAATTTGTTTTATGTCAAAATTAGAAATTATAGTAAAGTATGGCAAAAGTGCATTTTTTTTTTGTAAGGTCGTTGCATCCATTTTTGTTCGTGTGTCTGTTAGTGGAGGCGGACTAGACCCATAGTTTTGCAACTGCCACAAGTGGTATGATTCTGAGTAGGTGGTGCTGTGAGCACCTAGGTTACAATACGTAGGTCAGCAGCAATGTTTCCAAGTGCTCTAATGACCTAACATCAAACCACTCTGTGGGAGATATTTTGCAGCTAAGGTATATTGAAGGAAGGTAGTTAATTCATTTGCTTAACTTTTTATAACAGGATCTTTAAAATGTTTAGGATATTGCTTCATTACAAGAATTATTAAAGCCCTACTCCACATAATCTAGACTGACACTTCAGTGAAGTACTAAGGGAGTGCTGCATTATCTGAGGTGCCGTCTTTTGGATGAGATGTTAATGCACTATTCAAAGGTCACGGGGAGTTCTCCCAGTTTCTTGACCAATATTTATCACTCAACCTACATCACTAAACAGATTATCTGGTCATTTATCTCAATGCTGTTTGTGGGACCTTGCTGTGCAAATTGGCGTCCGCGTTTCCCTACGTAACAACAGTGACTACATTTCAAAAGTACTTAGTTGGCTGTAAAGTGCTTTGGGATGTCATGAGGTTGTAAAAGGCACTATATATATGCAAGTTTGTTTGTTCATATTCACAATGTAGAACAAAAGCATATTTGATATAAATGTGTATTTTTTAGAGTTATTAAACTTTCCTCTAATAATTGATTTTAATCACTCCACCATTGGCGGCAGTGCCTTCAGCTGCCTAGTCCTAAGCTCCAGAATTCCCTCTCTAAACCTCTCCGCCTCTCTACCTCTTTCTTCTCCTTTAGGACGCTCCTTAAAACCTACCACTTTGACCAAGCTTTTGTTCACCTGTCCTAATAGCTCTTTATGTGGCTCAGTGTTAAATTTTGTTTGATAAACGCTCCTATGAAGCGCCTTGGGATATTTTACTACGTTAACGGCGCTGTATAAACACAAGTTGTTGTTGAGTAAAGATCCTCCCACCCATTTAGACTTTAACAGAACTTTATCTTTGACATCATGACGTTCATGTTGAAATAAAAATTTTATTGATTTTTTTTTAATGTTACGGTGAAATTAATACCTTGAGGGAAAACACTCCACTCCTTTTAACTTAAAAATATAGTATTAACAAGAGCTTTAACACTCCTGTTAAAGCTTTTCCATAATGCAGTTCTGATATATATAAGAGCATTCTAATCTTAAGTAAAACACTCTTCCTGTGTTGACGAGCATAAAAACTTTATCAGTAAACCATCCTAGTCTGTCATCACAATCTTTTTTAAAAGCTCAGGGTTGCTTCCTTCCTATATTGTGACACAAGGCTGCAAGGGCATCACTTGCCGGTCAGAATGGCAGTTGCCTGTGGTAATAATAGATACCAACTCTGGTGGTCGAGAGGCTTACCATAACTTAACTGTTGAGCAGTGTAGGAGGCTACCAATATCGTCCACCCTGCTATCAAGCTGTGACAGTTTTTCTATCGCAGATACTCCTGTGAAATCTTTTCCATTTCTTTCCTGCTGTTTCCCTTGTCCTAATAGTAATTAACATCTTTTTTAAAAAAATAAAATAGCTTTTTGAATGGAGCTTCACTTTTATGTGGGGTGGTAGTAGTTTGTGACACTGGAAATTTAGAAAATACAAAAATGCAGTGCTGCCTGACAAAATTGAATATAGGCTACAAGCAGAGCTGTTTTACAAAGGGGTAGAGTTTCCACTTTTGGCGCAATCAGGAAATTGTGCCCAAAATGCACTTGAAATTGCACTGGTTAGGTTACAGTTCAAGTTTCTGCTCAAGTTCATTTTGCATAGTCCTTAATGTATTTAAGAGTGGTAACCTGGTGTAGTTTTATTAATATGGCTGAAAATGGGTTTATCACCAAAATAAGCATTTTTAATAATGGTGTCCAATCCTCCACCTGTGAGTAACCTAACTTAAAATCACTGAAAATGACTTAAAAAAATATACTGAACCATTTAATAGTTTAATTGGTGTACACTAGTCAGTTTTTTAATAAATTAAATAGTTTTTGATATGAAAAAACTTTTAAAACTAGTGCCTGTGCGCCTAAGAAAATGAGCGCAATTTGAAAAGCCTTCCCGAACCAGCGCGATGAGTGGAATCTCGTAATTTCAACCAGGGGGTATGGTCAGTTTTGTGGGTGGGGCTGATCCGGGCGAATTGAAACTTGAACCAACGTAAAAGATTGCGGAAAACACGAACATAAGTGGTTCAATTACGTTTATAATTCCCCGATCTTTTGCGCTGGTTCAGCCGATTCCGCCCGGATTATGCTGATATTACTGGCGTAAACAAGCGGAAACTCAACTTCAAAGGGCATGATTTTAACTCAAAAAAACTGGTGGGTTGGGGGCGGGGCGCATTAAAAATTGCAACAATTTTAAATCCACCTCAACCTGCCCATTTTCGGTTTTCATGGGGGCTGGACGAGGGGTGAGCAACCAACCTGCCCTCAGGAGGTCACTAAGACCTTTCAAGGAGGCTGCGGGCCTCCATTATTTTCAGGTTTTGTGATTTTAGCCGGGATTCCCAGGCCTTCTCCTTCACGCCGCGTGAGAGGAGGCGAGAAGGCCTGAAGCTGCAGTTAAACGCCTTTATTAGCACTGCTTGTGGGCCTAGAAGAGCAGGAGTGCTTCCCTCAGGCCCAGCAAGCCTACCTGCAGCCACCCCCCCCGCCACCCCCGCAACGATGGCCGTTAGCCCACCCAACGATCGTGAACCCCCTGCAATCCTCCTCCTGATGACTGATCCCCGATGACTAATTCCCCGCCGATGCCCCACCCCCCTCCCCAAGCCCCCCTGACTGCCCCCCATCTAAGACTTAACCTAAACACTTACTTCTTCCTTGCTCTTTTCCCGTCCGACTGAGACCAACCTGTCAATCAGGCCAACCTGTCGGGCGGGAAACTGTCAAAAAAAAGACTTCCTTACGTTAAAACCGTAAGGATGTCCGGGGAACCCATACTTCCAGGTTTCCTGTCCGCAATTCGACCCCGCTGCCCCCTTCCTGGCTCCATGCTAAAATTATGCCCAAAGCGTTTTAGAATGGCATAAACTGATGTTCTACATAGTTATAAGGAATAAATTCACAGTCCTATTTTGTTGGCCATCTCTGAGCTGATCATAAGCCCACATAGATCTCTAGCTTTAGTCTTAAATGTATTTTTGTCATTTTTGATGTATTATAGGGTCATAAAGGTCACAAACTTGACCCTGGTGATTGTTGTAGCATAAAAGGTTGTTGATGAAGATGAAGTGTGGAACTCCAGAATATTCCCCATTGGACCTCTGTACTGCACTAAAAACATAAACTCCTGTTTTGTGCCCTGAGGAAATTACGGATCCAGTTCAATGGCATGATTGTCTTGTGACATGTGATTCTGCCCTGAAAATAAAAGATAATGTGGTTAGGCCTAACCTCTCACAGATTTGATAATCGTTCACTAGAATCATAGAAAATTTATAGTACAGAAGGAGGCCATTTGGCCCATCGTGTCCGCGCCAGCCGTAAATGAGCCACCCAGCCTAATCCCGCTTTCCAGCACTTGGTCCCTAGCCCTGCAGGTTATGGTACTTCAAGTGCATATCCAAGAACTTTTTTAATGTGATGAGGATCTCTGCCTCTACCACCCTTTCAGGCAGTGAGTTCCAGACCCCCACCACCCTCTGGGTGAAAATTTTTTCCTCAGCTCCCCTCCAATCCTTCTACCAATCACTTTAAATCTATGCCTCCTGGTTATTTCCACCTCTGCTAAGGGAAAGAGGTCCTTCCTATCCACTCTATCTAGGCCCCTCATAATTTTATACACCTCAATTGAATCACCCCTCAGCCTCCTCTGTTTCAAAGAAAACAACCCCAGCCTATCCAATCTTTCTTCATAGCTAAAATTTTCCAGTCCTGGCAACATCCTCGTAAATCTCCTCTGTAGTCTCACTAGTGCAATCTCATTTTTACTGTAATGTGGTAACTAGAACTGTACACAGTACTCAAGCTGTGGCCTAACTAGTGTTTTACACTGTTCCAGCATAACCTCCTTGCTCTTATATTCTATGCCTCGGCTAATAAAGGAAAACCAGATGGTTCGCAACCTCGGCGGCCTACTTGACCTCGAGCTTCCGACCCCATAACCTCTCCATCAGCAAGACCGCTTACTTTCACTTCTATAACGTCTGCCACCTCCAACAATGCCTCAGCCTTTCTGCAACAGTGAGCAGACTTCGCATGGAATAAGCAGCAGGGTTTGGATAACCTGAAATTTATGGAGGATGAAGAATGGGAGGCTGTTCAAGACAGCATTGGAATAGTCGAGTCTGGTGGTGACAGAAGGATATGCATAGGGAGGAAGTAGTGTGTTGAGTTCATTTCACACTGAAACAGCATTCAGGCCCTAGAATGTTCAGGCTTCAAAAAAAATCACTTGGCATCTTGACATCTGAGCTGCACTGTTGGGGGTGAAAAGGGACTTCCCAATACTAATTAGGAAACACAGTTATGCAAATTGTAGAGGTTGCTTCCTATATAAGTGTGGCCTATCTTCATAAACACATAACTGAATACAATGCACCTGCACAGTGCACGGGTTACGTTTTGTCAGCTGCACATATGTACTACACGTTGTGCACAAATAATGGGTGACAAAGAGAATTTTTAAAATTTAGTTGAATTTCATTTTAGAATTGGAGTTTATTGAAAAACATGTAATGCCTGTTTTAAAATGGATTTCTTTTTGTTGCAATAACAAAAGGAAGAAGAATTGAAAAAAGCATGGGAAGAAAAGCAACGCCGAGACCACGAAGAATATCTGAAGTTAAAGGAATCATTTATTATTGAAGAGGAAGGAATCGAGCAAGAACCAGAGGAAAATGAGGTAATTGTTTCCTTAAAACCATTAGAAGGTTTACTAAACATTGCACAGCAACCATCAGCTCCCGGCAGTAGTTCACGCTTACTGGCTGTGTGGTAGAATTTTAAATGAGAGGCTTATATGATTTTTTTATGCTGGATGTTTTGATTTCCTGGGAAAGGAGAGCGGCCTCACTGAAATTCTAGCAACGTCAGGTAGAAAAATGTTCAGACATTAAAATAAATTCATATCTGCTTTTATAGGAATTATGAGAATTTCTTCTCATAATTTTAGTGAAAATGTTGGTGCAAATGCAAAACAGGAATTTCAATCCTTAAGTTTTGTGGCTACCCATTGTGTTTTATTTTAATTTAAGTAGATACCTTGAATAACAAATTTGAATAACAGTTATGAAAAATAAACTTTATTAATAGTGACAGTATTTGTGGTTGAATATTTCTGATGTGAATATTCCTTCCTATACTTTTCCCTCTATGTATTATGGGTATGAAATTTCTAGTTTGTTTATTATTCTAGCAACAAGAGTACTATATGCTCGGGATTAGCGGTGCTAGATGTTGCTCTTAATGCAACAATTGTGCATTGCACAATTTTTGTGGGTGTTTTATACATTATTTAAACATTGATTTATGTCTACAATACTTTTAGCCCTGTGCTGATTGTAAACTAATTTTAAAAATGAGAAACACAATATAATTGAGTTGCTGTCTATCCTGTTGGGGCTAACTAAAGTAAACTAAGTAGCAATCTTAGATAAAATATCCAAAGTACAGTCGTGCAGATCATTCTTGCATACTGGATTTGCTGGGAATGAATAGCACCTCTTTCCTTAACTGTGGGTTACAAATTTGTTCACAATTTACAGTACTTTTAACATCAAATATCAATGTTACCAGAGCAAATTTTAAAAGGAAGGTCCAAAAGATCATCATGCACTTTGTATGTATTATATTAAATACTTGATCAGTAGCATACAATTTTATATGAAAGGCGGTATGATAAAGTGTGGAATGTAAATCTAGTGGATTAATAATATATCCTGCTTTCATGGTACAGGCATTGCAACTTTCCAAGAAAATGGTCATCATTGGCACATTTATTTGTAAAGGTTATGGTTTAAAAAGCAGTTTCAATAAGACTAAAGTACCTTTCTTTTGCTCTGAATCTTTTGTGCTTTCATATATAAGCTGAAGGTAGCAACAAATTATCTAATAAGCATACGGCTGCTGAGTTCTCCGTTACAAAACTACTTTAGGTTCTTGCATAGAATTACATAGAATGTACAGCACAGAAACAGGCCATTTGGCCCATCAGGTCTGTGCCGGTGTTTTTGCTGCACACGAGCCTCCTCCCACCCTTCTTCATCTAACTCCATCATTCCTTTCTCCCTCGTGTGTTTATCTAGCTTCCCCTTAAATGCATCTATGCTACTTGCCTCAACTACTCCTTGTGGTAGCGAGTTCCATATTCTAACCATTCTCTGGGTAAAGAAATTTCTCCTGAATTACCTATTGGATTTATTTGTGACTATTAAAATACACTCGTGGAACTTGTCCATTTGTGAGTGTCTTTTTCGAGTTTTTAAGTTGCTCGTCAACTTGTCATGACTATCCAGTCTGAAACCACAGGGATAGCTACACTGGGAGCCCTGGATGTTTTGGAAATAGTACAAGTGAAGCAGAATTTACTTACCGTGGTACCAAGATACATATCAGGTGGACAGATGATACCAATATCGCACAGGGAAAAGAAAAAGAAAAAACTGTGAAACTAATAAACTAAAACATACAAATTTATACTAAATTGAACGAGGGTGACCATATGAAAAGACCACATTTTACAATACATTTCTAAATCTAGTAAAACAGATGATTTAAAAAGACATACCGCTTGTCTAGCTAAGAGGAGAGATAAAATGGACAGACTAAATCCAATTAATATCGATAAAAATGGCATTAAAAAAGGGAGTAATCAGTTAAAACATGTCCATGAACTTAAAACAAGAAGTCCGATAAAAATGTCAATATCAAGGAGGGTAAAATCATAAAAGACAAACAGACAATATGTAAGTTTGTTGAGACAGCACCAGCTTCGTTCTTGGCAGGGTCCCTTGAACTGCGAGGTTATTCGCTCCAATCTTCCCTGGTAGGAACTATCCAGCCAATGATGCTCTGTATAAAGACATTCCTCAAGGGTCTCAAAGAGGAGGTAATACTGGGACTACAGGAGTTTGCCCAGTGTACATTCCAGCTGATTATTTTTCGCTCGGGTCACTGATTCCACAAGCGGAGATCTTTTTTAACTGGTTGTTCCCATCTGGATAAGAGCGAGCGCCGTGGTTTTTTATGTCTCTTCCTGAGGGAGGTGATCTCCCGACATCACCTGTTCGTGTATTCTTTGAACAACTATGAGGTCGTACACGGTAAACCGCGGTAGAGAAATACACAAGAGTACACGGTTGAGAGTTCTCCGGGAAGCCCATTTAGCCAACTTTGGTATGTTGTTGCCCGGCGGGACCACCAGGAAGCACGACTTACTGCGACCGAGAACCCATAAGAGGCCGCAGCTACAAAACCATGGCTCTCCCGGGAGACCTAGGCCAGATACATCCCGAGGAGAGTCATTGTTACTCCAGCCAATTTATATATATTTATGGCCCCTAGTGGAAACATCATCTCTACGTGTACCCTATCAAACCCTTTCATAATTTTAAAGACCTCTATCAGGTCACCCCTCAGTCTTCTCTTTTCTAGAGAAAAGAGCCCCAGCCTGTTTAGACTTTACTGATAGGTAAGGGGCCATTTCATACTACTGCACTGAAGTTATCACCTTCCTTGAATTTCCTTGCTAAAAGTTTCCTGACAAAAGGCATTCTTCCCTAATCCCAGTGAAACTAACTTGATGAAAGAGAAAGTGAAACTTTTAACATTGTTAAAACAGAACTTGCGATTTTCAGAATTGATACAATACTGCAATGAAGAAGTTAAGAAGCGGTGGCTATCTTTGTTGTACCAAATTGTAATATATAATGAAGTTGTTCTTTTATTAATTTTTCATTCTTTGCCTATTTCATTGTTTTTGTTGTTTTCACAGTCCCAGAACCTTCTGCAGGAGTTCATCAGCTACATCAAGGTAGTGGTTATATTTTATATTTCAATGGTTTGACTGTTTAATCTTCTGAAAATTGCAAGAGGATTTTTGTGAAGCCCGAAAGGCAGACAAAAGTTCAAATTGTGTAAAATTCTTATTTACTGTGGTCATGTTTTGGCTTATTTTTGACAATTTTTCCACAGAGAGGCTTTGGGGAAAAGAGTTAGTTTAAATGTTTTAACGCATAGTGTATTCATGCAAGTTTTAAAACAAATTGGAGGGGTCTGAAACAATAGGAACATAGGAAGATAGGAATATAGGAACAGGAGTAGGCAATTCAGCCCCTCGAGCCTGCTCTGCCATTTGATAAGATCATGGCTGATCTGTGATCTAACTCCATATACCCGTCTTTGGCCCATATCCCTTAATACCTTTGGTTGCCAAAAACCTACCTATCTCAGATTTAAATTTAGCAATTGAGCTAGCATCAATTGCCGTTTGCGGAAGAGAGTTCCAAACTTCTACAACCCTTTGTGTGTAGAAATGTTTTCTAATCTCGCTCCTGAAAGGTCTGGCTCTAATTTTTAGACTGTGCCCCCTACTCCTAGAATCCCCAACCAGCGGAAATAGTTTCTCTCTATCCACCCTATCTGTTCCCCTTAATATCTTATAAACTTTGATCAATAGGTAGTTAAGATGCTAATGAGCTAGCTTTGATGTTGTTTCATCATAGACTGTAAATGTGCAACTTGTTATCCTGTCTAAGCAATTGAATAACCTCACACCCATTGTACTAGAAAGCCTTTTTGTGGCTCTAAACAACGAGAGATATAAGGCAAGAGACGGGGACGCAGGCAGGCAGTTAAGTATATACAATATATACAATTAAGGCAGGAGAAACAAAAAGCAATGAGGCACAAAAAAGTGCTGTGAGAAGGATACAGTGCAAGGGAAGTTAGGAATTAGTTTGTTTAAGTCAAGCAAGACAACTCACTGATGTAGGGAAGTGTAACATAGGCATTATTTTTGTATTATTACACAAAAACAAGTTATTCCAATTGAACTAAGTGAATCTGATCATTACTGTTGCTCTGTCTGTTCACTCGCTGTGAGATAGAGCCGCCTAACAATTCATATTAAACTTCGTCTCAACGTGTTTTTTTTTTGGTCCACCTCAGAGAGATTGAAGAAACACACATGCGAAAATCACAAATATCCAACCCAGGTCACAAAGGGGTGCTATTGTTACATCCTCAGGTTACACCGTCATATAAGTAGATAGAGGGCGGTGTGAGTCAATTCCAATTAAGATGCTCAAATTACTTAGAGATGCAAATGATGCCACTGTACCTAAAGAAAATATCTACAGCAGACCAGAATTTGTAACAACAGTTCTATTTCATGCGTCAGTCAGATAAATGTTCAACAATTTTATATCACCGAATTAGTAGGTAACTCCACTTGAAAATCTCCCTAATTATTTTTTTATTATTTGTTCATGGGATGTGGGCGTTGCTGGCAAGGCCAGCATTTATTGCCCATCCCTAATTGCCCTTGAGAAGGTGGTGGTGAGCCGCCTTGAACTGCTGCAGACCTTGTGGCGAAGGTTCTCCCACAGTGCTGTTAGGAAGGGAGTTCCAGGATTTTGACCCAGCGACGATAAAGGAACGGTGATATATTTCCAAGTCGGGATGGTGTGTGACTTGGAGGGGAACGTGCGGGTGGTGGTGCTCCCATGCGTCTGCTGCCCTTGTCCTTCTAGGTGGTAGAGGTCGCGGGTTTGGGAGGTGCTGTCAAAGAAGCCGTGGCAAGTTGCTGCAGTGCATCCTGTGGATGGTACACACTGCAGCCACAGTGCACTGGTGGTGAAGGGAGTGAATGCTTAGGGTGGTAGATGGGGTGCTGATCATGCGGGCTGCTTTGTCCTGGATGGTGTCGAGCTTCTTGATTGTTGTTGGAGCTGCACTCATCCAGGCAAATTGGAGAGTATTCCATCACACTCCTGACTTGTGCCTTGTCGATGGTGGAAAGGCTTTGGGGAGTCAGGAGGTGAGTCACTCGCTGCAGAATACCCAGCCTCTGACCTGCTCTTGTAGCCACAGTATTTATGTGGCTGGTCCAGTTAAGTTTCTGGTCAATGGTGACCCCCCCAGGATGTTGATAATCAACAGAGCGGCGGGAGTCAGTGAGGGTGGAGCGGGGATAAAAACAGCGTGGAGTGGGGATGAAAACAGTGCAGAGCGAGAGTTCACCAGAGCGGCGGGAAACAGTGAGAGCGGAGCAGGGATAAAAACAGCGCAGAGCGAGAGTTCACCAGAGTGGCGGTAAACAGTGAGAGCGGAGCAGGGATAAAAACAGTGCAGAGCGAGAGTTCACCAGAGCGGCGGGAAACAGTGAGAGCGGAGCGGGGATAAAAACAGTGCAGAGCGAGAGTTCACCAGAGCAGCGGGAAACAGTGAGAGCGGAGTGGGGATAAAAACAGTGCAGAGCGAGAGTTCACCAGAGCGGCGGGAAACAGCGAGAGCGGAGCGGGGATAAAAACAGTGCAGAGCGAGAGTTCACCAGAGCGGCGGGAAACAGTGAGAGCGGAGCAGGGATAAAAACAGTGCAGAGCGAGAGTTCACCAGAGCGGCGGGAAACAGTGAGAGCGGAGCGGGGATAAAAACAGCACAGAGCAAGAGTTCACCAGAGCGGCGGGAAACAGTGAGAGCGGAGCGGGGATAAAAACAGCGCAGAGCGAGAGTTCACCAGAGCGGCGGGAAACAGTGAGAGCGGAGCGGGGATAAAAACAGCGCAGAGCGAGAGTTCACCAGAGCGGCGGGAAACAGTGAGAGCGGAGCGGGGATAAAAACAGTGCAGAGCGAGAGTTCACCAGAGCGGCGGGAAACAGTGAGAGCGGAGCGGGGATAAAAACAGTGCAGAGCGAGAGCGGACCGACCGCGTTCAGATAAAAATCAAAGAGTGACGTCACAGGTAAAGCAGGTGGGTGATGAGTGGTGAGTATTTTTTTTTCTTGGGACTGTGGGCTAAGTTACAGTAAAACCGTATAGAACTAAATTTATAATTAACTAAACTTAAATTAAACTAGGTTAGTACTTGGATCAAAATTATAAATAATTTGATTTACAGTGATGTAATTAATTAAATAAATACTATTCATATGGCAGGGCAGGAGATGTGTTGCAGCTGCAACTTGTGGGAGCTACTGGACAGTATTGCCCGGGGCCACCACATCTGCAGTAAGTGTCTGCAGCTCGAGGAACTTCGACTCAGAGTTGAGGAGTTGGAGTCCGAGCTGCAAACTTTGCAATACATCGGGGAGGGAGAAAGTTACCTGGACATTTTATTCCAGGAGGCAGTCACACCCCTTAGACTAAATACTTCAGATTTGGCCCGTGGTCAGGGACAGGAGAGTGTGACTGCGAGTGAGGCAGGGGATCCAGGAGGTAGCATTGCAGGAGCCTCAGCCCTTGCACTTGTCTAACAGTTACGAGGTTCTTGCAAGCTGTGTGGACGAGAGCAAGGACTGCAGGGAGGATGAGCAAACTGACCACGGCACCGTGGTACAGGAGGCCATTCAAGTAGGGGGAGTAAAAAGGAAGGCGGTAGTAGTAGGCGACAGTATAGTTATTAGGGGGATAGATACTTTTCTCTGCAGCCAAGAGCGTCAGTCCCGAAGGCTGTGTTGCCTACCCGGTGCCAGGGTTAAGGACATCTCCTCAGGGCTGGAGAGAAACTTGGAGGGGGAGGATCCAGTTATCGTGGTCCATGTAGGTACCGACAACATCGGTAAGACTAAGAAAGAGGTTCTGCTGAGAGAGTATGAGTGGCTAGGGACTAAATTAAGAAGCAGAACCACAAATGTAATAATCTGAGCCACAAACAAATTGGCATAGGGTAAATAAAATCAGAGAGATGAATGTGTGGCTCAAAGATTGGTGTGGGAGAAGTGGGTTTCGATTCGTGGGGCACTGGCACCAGTACTGGGGAAAGAGAGAGCTGTTCCATTGGGACAGACTACACCTGAACCATGCTGGGACCATAAGACCACAAGAGATAGGAACAGGAGTAGGCCATTCAGCCCCTTGAGCCTGCTCCGCCATTCAATGAGATCAGGGCTGATCTGATTTTTACCTCTACTCCACTTTCCTGCCCTTTCCCCATATCCTTTGACTCCCTTGCTGATCAAAAATTTGTCTAACTCAGCCTTGAATGTATTCAATGACTCAGCCTCCACAGCTTTTTGGGGTAAAGAATTCCAAAGATTCATAACCCTCTGGGAGAAGAAATTCCTCCTCATTTCCGTCTTAAACGGGCAACCCCTTATTCTGAGACTATGCCCCCTAGTTTTAGATTCCCCCATGAGGGGTAACATCCTCTCAGCATCTACCCTATTGAGTCCCCTCAGAATCTTGTATGTTTCAATAAGATCTCCTCTCATTCTTCTAAACTCCAATGAGTATAGACCCAACCTGTTCAATCTTTCCTCATAAGACAACCCTTCCATACCCGGAATCAACTTAGTGAACCTTCTCTGAACTGCCTCCAATGAAAGTATGTCCTTCCTTAAATAAGGGCATCAGAACTGTACGCAGTACTCCAGGTGTGGTCTCACCAGCACCCTGTACAGTTGCAGCATGACTTCCCTGCTTTTATTTTCCATCCCCCTAGAAATAAAGGCCAATATTCCGTTTGCCTTCCGGATTACCTGTTGCACTTGTATGTTGACTTTTTGTGTTTCATGTATGAGGACACCCAGATCCCTCTGTACCGCAGCATTTTGTAGTATTTCTCCATTCAAATAATATTTTGCTTTTTTATTTTTCCTCCCAAAGTGGATGACTTCACATTTTCCCACCAGTGTTCTGGCGAATTGAATAACTGGGGCTGTAGATAGGGCTTTAAACTAAATGGGGCAGGGGGAAGTTTAGAATGTTGAAGAGAAAGGACAAGGAAGTAGTACAGGGAAGCGATAGGGGTAATGATAACCAGAGTATGACAGGAAGGGACAGAGCGAACAAACATAAGAGTGCACCAGCAAATCGGGTCAGAGCAGGAAAAAATGGTAAAAAGACAAAATTAAAGATTCTTTATCTGAATGCACGCAGAATTCGCAATTAGATTAATTTATGACACAAATAGAAACAAATTGCCATTACAGAGACGTGGTTGCAAGGTGACCAAGGTTCAGGGGTATCTGACATTTCGGAAGGATAGGAAGAAAGGAAAAGGTGGTGGGGTAGCTCTGTTAATAAAGGATGAAATTAGTACAATAGTGAGAAATGATCTTGGCTCAGAAGATCAAGATGTCGAATTATTTGGGTGGATCGGTGTCCAGGAGAACTTTATTAGCCAGTACGTGACAAGCCTAATAATAGGGGATGCAATTCTAGATTTAGTCCTGGGAAATGAAGATGGGCAAGTGGGTGAAGTGACAGTGGGTGACCATATTGGGGATAGTGACCACAATTCAGTTAGTTTTAGCATTATTATGGAAAAGGACAGAGTTAAATCAGGAGTAAACGTTTTAAATTGGGGGAAGGCAAATTTTACAGAACTAAGAGGTGAATTGGCAGGCGTGACCTGGACACAACTACTTGAGGAGAAATCAGTAGCAAACCAGTGGGAGGCACTAAAAAGTGAAATTGCACGGGTACAATGCAGACACGTCCCCTCAAAGAAAAAGGGTGGCACTGCCAAATCTAGAGCCCCCTGGTTGTCTAGAAGTGTACGGGGCAAGATAAAGCAGAAAAAGAAAGCTTATGACTGTCACAGAAAACTAAATACTGCAGAAAGCCTAGAGGAGTATGGAAAGTACAGGGATGATGTAAAAAAGGAAATAAGGAAAGCAAAGAGAGGGCACGAAAAAATATTAGCTAGTAAGATTAAAGAAAACCCAAAGATGTTTTATCAGTACATTAAGAACAAGAGGATAGCTAAGGAAAAGGTGGGACTATCAGGGATGATAAGAGTAACTTGTGTGTAGAAGCAGAGGATGTGGGTAGGGTTTAAAATGAATATTTTGTCTCCATATTCACAAAGGAAAGGGATGATCCAGACATAGTAGTTAAAGAGGAGAGGTGTGAAATATTGGATAAGGTAAACATTACGAGAGAGGAAGTACTAGAGGGACTGGAATCCTTGAAAGTTGATAGGTCACCAATGCTGGATGGATTGTTTCCTAGGCTATTGAAGGAAGCTAGAGAGGAAATAGCGGATGCTCTGATTTTCCAATCCTCACTAGGTACAGGGGAGGTACCGGAGGACTGGAAGACTGCAAATGTAGTACCATTGTTTAAAAAGGGTACGAGGGAAAGGCTGAACAATTATAGGCTGGTCAGTCTTACCTCGGTGGTGGGCAAACTATTAGAATCAATACTGAGAGATAGGATCAACTGTCACTTGGAAAGGCATGGTTTAATCAGGGATAGTCAGCATGGATTTGTTCAGGGAAGGTCATACCTTACAAATCTGATTAAATTCTTTGAGGAAGTGACAAGGAGGATTGATGAGGGTAGTGCAGTGGATGTTGTCTATATGGATTTTAGTAAGTCATTTGACAAGGTCCCCCACATGGCAGACTGGTCAGAAAGGTAAACGCCCATGGGATACAGGGAAATGTGGCGAATTGGATCCAAAATTGGCTCAGTAACAGGAAACAAAGAGTAAAAGTCGATGGATGTCTTTGTGAATGGAAATCCGTTTCCAGTGGTGTGCCACAGGGCTCAGTGTTGGGTCCCTTGCTGTTTGTGGTATATATTAATGATTTGGACTTGAATGTAGGGGGCATGATTGGCAAATTTGCAGACGACACAAAAATTGGCCGTGTAGTGAAGAGGAAAGCTGTAGACTCCAAGAAGATATCAATGGGTTGGTGGAGTGGGCGGAAAAGTGGCAAATGGAGTTCAACCCGGAGAAGTGTGAGGTAATGCACTTCGGGAGGGCAAACAGTAAAAGGGAATACGCAGTAAACGGGAATATAATGAGAGGGGTAGAGGAAGTGAGAGACCTTGGAGTGCAAGTGCACAGGTCCCTGAAGGTGGCAGTACAGGTAGATAAGGTTGTGAAGAAGGCATACGGAATGCTCTCCGTTATTAGCTGAGGTATAGAATATAAAGGCAGGGATGTAATGATGGAACTGTATAAAACGCTGGTAAGGCCATAGCTGGAGTATTGTGCACAGTTCTGGTCACCACATTACAGGGAGGATGTAATTGGTCTGGAGAGAGTGCAGAGAAGATTTACAAGAATGTTGCCAGGGCTTGAAAATTGCAGCTATGAGGAGAGATTGGATAGGCTGGGGTAGTTTTCCTTGGAGCAGAGGAGGCTGAGGGGAGACTTGATTGAGGTGTTCAAAATTATGAGGGGCCAAGATAGAGTAGACAGGGAGAACCTGTTTCCCCTAGCGAAGAGTTCAAGAACTAGAGGACATAGATTTAAGCTGATTGGCGGAAGGGGACATGAGGAAAAGCTTTTTTACCCAGAAGGTGGTGGATGTATGGAATTTGCTGTCGAATTGGTGGTAGAGGCAGGGACCTTCAACTCTTTTAAAAAGTACCTGGACCTGCACCTAAAGTGCTGTAAGCTGCAGGGTTATGGACCGGATGCTGGTAGGTGGGATTAGAATGGGCACCTGGTTGTTCTTCGAGCCAGCGCAGACACGATGGGCCGAATGGCCCCCTTCTGTGTTGTATCTTTTCTATGGTTGTATGGTTCTATGGGTAAGAAATCACTGTTGCGAGTAGTCTCTAGGCCCCCTAACAGTAGTAAACAATTTTACAACACCAAGTTATAGTCCAACGATTTTATTTGAAATTTACAAGCTTTCGGAGGCTTCCTCCTTCCTCAGGTAAATGTCAGGAACTCCTTGAAGCCTACGCATTTATAAATCACAGAACAATACATGGTGATTACAGATAGTCTTTGCAACTGCCCGTTGCCAAGGCAATCTCACTGTTCAGACAGAGAGGTGTTACCTACAGAGCCCCCAAATATACAGTCAAACAAACAGAAAAAAAAACAGAGAGAGAGAGGCAGAAACATCCGGAAGGCAGAGAAAGCCAGCAAATGACCCGTTATATTAAAAACAGATAGCTTTTGTTCGCTGGTGGGGTTACGTGTAGCGTGACATGAACCCAAGATCCCGGTTGAGGCCGTCCTCGTGGGTGCGGAACTTGGCTATCAATTTCTGCTCGACGATTTTGCGTTGTCGTGTGTCTCGAAGGCCGCCTTGGAGTACGCTTACCCGAAGGTCGGTGGCTGAATGTCCCTGACTGCTGAAGTGTTCCCCGACTGGGAGGGAACCCTCCTGTCTGGCGATTGTTGCGCGGTGTCCGTTCATCCATAGTTACATTGTAGGGCAAAATATAAATCAAGAATTAATGGGGGCTTGTGAAAAAGGTAATGCAATAATCATGGGCGATTTTTAACTTTCATATAGCTTGGACAAATCAAATTGGCAAAAGTAGCCCTGAGGATGAGTTCATAGAGTGTATTCGGGACTGTTTCTTAGAACAGTACGTTGCGGAACCAACCAGGGAACAGGCCATTTTAGATCTGGTAATGGGTAATGAGGCAGGATTAATTAATGATCTCAAAGTAAAGGATGTCTTAGGAAACAATGATCATAATGTGATAGAATTTCACATCCAGTTTGAGAATGAGGAACTTGGATCTGAAACTACTGTATTAAAGTTAAATAAGGGCAATTACAATGGCATGAGGACAGAATTGGCTAAAGTGGACTGGGAAAGCAGATTAGAAGGTATGATGGTGGATAAGCAGTGTTGACGTTTAAATGGGTATTTTATGACTCTCAACAAAAATATATCCCAGTGAGGAGGAAAGACTCCACGAGAAGGGTGTATCAACCATGGTTAACTAAAGAAGTTAAGGATGGTAGCAAGTTAAAAGAAAAGGCATACAACGTTGCAAAGATTAGTGGTAAGCCCGAAGATTGGGAAAACTTTAGAAACCAGCAAAGGAGGACTAAAAAAATAATAAAGAGAGAGAAAATAAATTATGAGAGTAAACTAGCAAGAAATATGAAAACTGACAGTAAGAGCTTTTACAATTATATAAAAAGGAAGAGAGTAGCTAAAGTAAATATAGGTCCCTTGGAGGATGAGACTGGGGAAATAATAATGGAAAACAAGGAAATGGCAGAGGCATTGAACAGATATTTTGAATCTGTCTTCACAGTAGAAGACACTAAAAGCATACCAATAATAGCAGATAATCAAGGGGCAAAGGGAAGGGAGGAACTAAAAACAATCACAATCACTAGAGAAAAAGTACTAGGCAAACTAATGGGTCTAAAGGCTGACAAGTCCCCTGGACCCAATGGCTTGCATCCGAGGGTCTTAAAAGAAGTGGCTACAGAGATAGTGGCTGCATTGGTTGTAATCTTCCACAATTCACTAGATTCTGAAACGGTCCCAGCGAATTGGAAAACCGCAAATGTAACGCCCCTATTCAAGAAAGGAGTGAGACAGAAAGCCGGTAACTATAGGCCAGTTAGCCTAACATCAGTCATTGGGAAAATGCTAGAATCAATTATTAAGGAAGTAGTAACAGGACATTTAGAGACTCAAAATAAAATCAAGGAGCGTCAACATGGTTTTATGAAAGGGAAATTGTGTTTGACAAATTTATTAGAGTTCTTTGAGGAAGTAACGGGCAGGGTGGATAAAGGAAAACCAGTAGATGTAGTGTATTTGGATTTCCAAAAGGCATTTGATAAGGTGCCACATAAAAGGTTACTACATAAGGTAAGAGCTCATGGTGTTGGGTGTAATATATTAGCATATGTAAACAATTTTACAACACCAAGTTATAGTCCAGCAATTTTATTTTAAATTCACAAGCTTTCGGAGATTTTCTCCTTCCTCAGGCAAATGTGTTTGACAAATTGTGTTTGACAAATTTATTAGAGTTCTTTGAGGAAGTAACGGGCAGGGTGGATAAAGGAAAACCAGTAGATGTAGTGTATTTGGATTTCCAAAAGGCATTTGCCTGAGGAAGGAGAAAATCTCCGAAAGCTTGTGAATTTAAAATAAAATTGCTGGACTATAACTTGGTGTTGTAAAATTGTTTACAATTGTCAACCCCAGTCCATCACCGGCATCTCCACATCTATATTAGCATAGATAGAGGATTGACTAACTAACAGAAAACAGAGAGTCGGGATAAAAGGAGTCATTTTCAGGATGGCAATCTGTAACTAGTGGGGTGCCGCAGGGATCAGTGCTGGGGTCTCAACTATTTACAATCTATATCAGTGACTTGGATGAAGGAAGCGAGTGTACTGTGGCCACATTTGCTGATGATACTAAGATAGGTGGAGAAGTAAGTTGTGAGGAGGACACAAAGGGCTCGATTTTCGCACCCCCGAGCGGGTGCATTCGTGGCGGGTGGGCTCCGAAAATCGGGGATTCCGGGGTTGGGTCCAGAGCCCGGCTCCAACCCGCCCACTTTCGGGTTCCCCAGTGACGCGCTTACATGCACGCGCAGCCCCCGCATGTGGGACTCCCGCCGGCAATTAAAGCTGGCGGGATGCCACTTAAAGTAATTAACTAGGTACTTCAGGTCATTTACAGACCTGATTGACCTGATATTTTAGGAGGAGTGGGATTTTCAAGTCAACTGGGACTGTTTCCCGTACTGGGGGAAAGACTCCCAGTTGAAATGGACTTGTTGCAGCCATTAGCCTGTGGCAGCTGCAAAGGTCCATTTGACAGTTTGCGGGGGGAGACCCTCACTCATTGTAGGAGGCCACTCTGTCACTTTGGACAAATGATGTGGAGATGCCGGTGATGGACTGGGGTTGACAATTGTAAACAATTTTACAACACCAAGTTATAGTCCAGCAATTTTATTTTAAATTCACAAGCTTTCGGAGATTTTCTCCTTCCTCAGGCAAATGTTTCAAGATCTCCTTGAAGCCTACGCATTTATACATGCTTATACAAACTTTGGACAAAGTTTGGCCTGCACCACCCACCTCCTAACAATAAAATTCACAAACTTACCCCGGTGTCCAGACATATTTACCTACCTTGCGGACCCCCTCAAACATACATCTTCCGGATGGGGGCCGCGGTAGCTGCAGTCATGACCTCCTCGGAGGACGAACAGCCTCGCCGGCCACGCCGTCCACCTCTGACACGTGGAGCTCCACAACACAGTGCTGTGACACATCCACCTGCACAGCAGGAGGGAGGGCAACCACAGAGAGAGATGTGTCGCAGAAGGCACTACCCTCGCCACAGGGTCTACAGACCGAGGCTCAGCTTCCTGGACCTCCTCTGAGCAGCAGTGCAAATGGCGGCTCAGAGTCACTCGACATGTAGTTGTGGACATCTGCAGCCTCATTCGTGCTGAGCTGCTCCCGGTTGGCCCAAGCACCATTTACTTACCTGTCGCTGTCAAAGTCACCACTGCCCTCAACAACTTCTCCTCCGCATCCTTCCAGGGTGCCACCGGGGACATCGCTGCCGTCTCTCAATCGTCTGCACAAAAGAGCCCTGCAAATGCACCTACACCCACTCTGCAGTGACACAATGGGTGGCATTAGTTGTGGGTCTTCATAGTGATCCTCAGGAAAGGGCATTATTGCACAAACCAGACAAGATTCGCAAAGACGTAGCAGTAGTGGTGACAATGTAATATGTAATGTGAGTTGATGAGAAATCAAATATAAATAACAACCATGACAAACCCTCAAACACCCTTGTGCATCCCCTTCATGCTCACAACACGTTTGCCTTACGCTTCCTACTGCGCATATGTGATGCATGCCCTGTGGCTGCAGGTTGAGTGAAGCTGACCGTGAAAGAGATGCATGAGAGGGTGAGTATGAGATAGAACCATGAGATTGTATGAGGATTGGGTTGAGTGGTAGTGGTGGGATGAGTACTGGCGAGGTGAGTAAGTGCAGGTAAGATGAGGTTGAGCTTTGAGTGGGTAGAGTAGTGTTGGCAGTGCAGAAGGAGATGTGGGGTGGGGGCGGTGATGTGGCAGACGGAGTGTAGGGGAATGAGTAAGTGTACTCACTTCGGCTGACCTACTGAGGTCATTGAAGCGCCGCCTGCACTGTATGCAGGTGCGCGATATGTTGGTGGTGCAGGTGACCTCCTCTGCCACCTCGAGCCAGGCCTTCTCGGTGGCAGAGGCAGGCCACTTCCTCCCGCCCGCAGGGGAGAACATCTCTGTCCTCCCTCTCCTCCTCACCCCATCCAATAAGACCTGGAGTGAAGCATCATTAAACCTGGGAGCAGCCTTCCCCCTGGGCTGCTCCATGCTGTAATTTTTCCTATTTTCTGCAGCATTAGTCAGTGGAGGACTGCCCCTTTAAATAGGGCTCCACCAGCTGACAGCCCATGCTGCGCATGCGCAGTCCGCCCGCTGCGCAGCTTTCCAGCGCGAAACCCGGAAACAAACGTAACTGGCTTCAATTAGGCTGCGATTGCGTGCGGAGCACCCCGACTCCCCTGCTGCCAACCTGCCACCCTCCTAATATTGGGCCCAAAGTGTCTGCAAAGGAATATTGACAGGCTAAGCGAGTGGGCAAAAATTTGGCAGATGGAGTATAATGTGGGAAAATGTGAAGTCATCCACTTTGGTAGGAAGAATAAAAAAGCTCAGAACCTTATACGTTTCAATAAGATCTCCTCTCATTCTTCTAAACTCCAGTGAGCATAGACCCAACCTGCTCAATCTTTCCTCATAAGAATATCCTTTCATACCTGGAATCAACCAAGTGAACCTTCTCTGAACCGCCTCCAATGCAAATATTATAAATGGAGAAAGACTACAGAAAGCTGCGGTACAGAGGGATTTGGGTGTACTTGTACATGAAACACAAAAAGTTAGCATACAGGTGCAGCAGGTAATTGGGAAGGCAAATGCAATATTGGCCTTTATTTCAAGGGGGATGGAGTATAAAAGTAGGGAAGTCTTGCTACAACTCTACATGGTATTGGTGAGACCACACTTAGAGTACTGTGTACAGTTTTGGTGCCCTTATTTAAGGAAGGATATACTTGCATTGGAGGCGGTTCAGAGAAGGTTCACTTGGTTGATTACGGGTATGGAAGGATATTCTTATGAGGAAAGATTGAGCAGGTTAGGTCTATGCTCACTGGAGTTTAGAAGAATGAGAGGAGATCTTATTGAAATGTATAAGGTTCTGAGGGGGCTTGACAGGGCAAATGCTGAGGGGATGTTTCCCCTTATAGGGGAATCTAGAACTAGGGGGCATAGTTTCAGAATAAGGGGTCGCCCATTTAAGACGGAGATGAGGAGAAATTTCTTTTGAGGGCTGTGAAACTTTGGAATTCTTTGCCCCAAAGATCGATGAAGGCTGAGCCATTGAATATATTCAAGGCTGAGTTAGACAAATTTTTAATCAGCAAGGGAGTCAAAGGATATGGGGAAAGTGGAGTGAGGCCAAAATCAGATCAGCCATGATCTCATTGAATGGCGGAGCAGGCTCAAAGGGCCAAATGGCCTACTCCTGCTCCTATCTCTTATGTTCTTATGAGATACATTCAGGCAAGTCAATTTCTCTGGTAGCGAGTCTATAACACGTCACTTCATAAAAAAGGACAACACGCCAATCAGCATCTGAAAGAGAAAGAACGGCTAATGTTTCAGATCATACCCAAAATATTGGCCTATCTTTCTCTTTCAGATGTTGACCTGCTGTGCATTTCCGGCATTTTCATTTCAGATTTCTATAATCTGTGGGGGTAGTTTTACCCTAACCCTCATGGCAGAAAAATGATGGGATCAGATCAGCTGCCTGTTTTACATTGTGCCTGATATTTTTCTTTACAGTGACTTCAATAAAAAGTAGAAAGGTGCTGCTAAACCCGTCAGTTTCCTGCCGGGAGGGCTGGGTTAAAATTACTTCTTGTGTTTTTTTCTTCGTTTTATCTCTACCTAATGGAAAAGCTTTTGGTTTGTTTCTGACCGTAGATTCATACCAGAAGAGAATTGCACATTTTTTTGCTTTCTCTAAAGGTTGCAACAACAATAACCACAACCACTTGCACTTATATAGCCCCACTAATGTACAAAACATTCCTAGATGCTTCACAGAGAGGATAAATGGATAATGGGCAGGAGTTAGAGAAAAATGGGGAGATGACCCAAAGATTTGGTAGAAGAAATGGATATTGAGATTTTTGAAGGTAGGGAGAGATGTAGTGAGATGGATTAAACCTTAAATCCTCTTTTGCATGAGCTGTATTTACTTCTAATTTGAAAAGGTTTGCATCTTAGTTTAGTTTTTTTAAGTTAGCTGTTTTCAATTCATTGTTGAGGAGGGGAGAGTAGAAACTCGTACTTGCAACATATTTCAGACGTAAAAGGTATGATCAGTAAGTTCGCTGATGATACAAAAATTGGTAGGGTGTTAAATAGCGAGGAGGATAGCCTCAGTCTGCAGGACGATATAGATGGGTTGGTCAGATGGGCGGAACAGTGGCAAATGGAATTTAACCCGGAAAAGTGCGAGGTGATGCACTTTGGAGGGACTAACAAGGCAAGGGAATACACAATGAATGGGAGGACCCTAGGCAAGACAGAGGGTCAGAGGGATCTTGGTGTGCAAGTTCACAGATCCCTGAAGGCGGCGGAACAGGTAGATAAGGTGGTAAAGAAGGCATATGGGATACTTGCCTTTATTAGCCGAGGCATAGAATATAAGAGCAAGGAGGTTATGATGGAGCTGTATAAAACACTGGTTAGGCCACAGCTGGAGTACTGTGTGCAGTTCTGGTCGCCACACTACAGGAAGGATGTGATCGCTTTGGAGAGGGTGCAGAGGAGATTCACCAGGATGTTACCAGGGCTGGAGCGCTTCAGCTATGAAGAGAGACTGGGAAGATTGGGTTTGTTTTCCTTGGAGCAGAGGAGGCTGAGGGGGGACATGATTGAGGTGTACAAAATTATGAGGGGCACAGATAGGATGGATACTAAGGAGCTTTTTCCCTTTGTTGAGGGTTCTATAACAAGGGGACATAGATTCAAGGTAAAAGGCGGGAGGTTTAGAGGGGATTTGAGAAAGAACTTTTTCACCCAGAGGGTGGTTGGAGTCTGGAACTCACTGCCTGAAAGGGTTGTGGAGGCAGGAACCCTCACAACATTCAAGAAGCATTTGGATGAGCACTTGAAATGCCATAGCATACAAGGCTACGGACCAAATGCTGGAATATGGGATTAGAGTAGACAGGGCTGATGGCCGGCGCGGACACGATGGGCCGAAGGGCCTCTATCCGTGCTGTATAACTCTATGACTCTATGTATTATAGTTAAGGAGGAGCAGTGTGAAATATTGGATGGGATAAACATAGTGAGAGAGGAAATATTGAGGAGTTTAGCAACTGTGAAAGTGGATAAATCGCCAGGCCCAGATGAAATATATCCCAGGCTGTTAAGAGAAGCAAGGAGAAAATAGCAGAGGCTCTGACCATCATTTTCCCATCCTCTCTAGCTATAGGCGTGGTACTGAAGGACTGCTAACATTGTACCGTTGTTTAAAAAGCGAGAAAGGGGTAGACCTAGTAATTACAGGCCAGTCAGCCTAACCTTGGTGGTGGGCAAATTATTGGAAAAAATTCTGAGTGACAGTATTAATTGACATTTAGAAAGGCACGGATGAATCAAGGACAGTTAGCAAGGATTTGTTAAGGGAAGGCCGTGTCTGACTAACTGAATTTTTTGAGGAGGTAACAAGGAGGGTCGATGAGGGTAGCGTGTTTGATGTAGTCTACATGGATTTTAGCAAGGCTTTTGACAAGGTCCCACATGGCAGACTGGTCAGAAAAGTAAAAGCCTATGGGATCCAAGGGAAAGTGGCAAGTTGGAACCAAAATTGGCTCAGCGGCAGGAAGCAAAGGATAATGGCTGACTGTGTTTTTGTGATTGGAAGGCTGTTTCCAGAGGGGTTCCGCAGGGCTCAGTACTAGGTCCTTTGCTTTTTGTGGTATGTATCAATGATTTAGATTTCAATGTAGGGGGCATGATTAAGAAGTTTGCACATGGTACAAAAATTGGCCGTGTGGTTGAGAGTGAGGAAGAAAGCTGTAGACTGCAGGAAGATATCGATGGACTGGTCAGGTGGGCAGAAAAGTGGCAAATGGAATTTAATCTGGAGAAGTGTGAGGCAATGCATTGGGGAAGGCAAACTAGGCAAGGGAATACACAATAAATGGGAGGACACTGAGAGGTGTAGAGGGACCTTGGAGTGCATGTCCATAGATCCCTGAAGGTAGCAGGACCGGTAGATAAGGTGGCTAAGAAGGCATACGGGATACTTTCCTTTATTAGCCGAGGCATAGAGTATAAGAACAGGGAGGTTATGCTAGAACTGTATAAAACATTAGTTGAATCACAGCTAGAATACTGCATACAGTTCTAGTCTCCACATTCCAGAACATATGTGATTGCACTAGAGAGGGTACAGATGAGATTTATGAGGATGTTACCAAGACTGGAGAAATTTAGCTATGAGGAAAAATTGGATAGGCTGGGGTTGTTTTCTTTGGAACAGAGGAGACTGAGGGGAGATTTAATTGAGGTATATAAAATTATGAGGGGCCTAGATAGAGTGGATAGGAAGGACCTATTTCCCTTAGCAGAGAGGTCAATAACCAGGGGGCATGGATTTAAAGTAGTTGGTAGAAGGATTAGAGGGGAGTTGAGGAGAAATTTTTTCACCCAGAGTGTGGTGGGGGTCTTTATACTGCCTGAAAGGGCGGTAGAGGCAGAAATCCTCATCGCATTTAAAAAGTATTTGAATATGCACTTGAAGTGCCGTAACCTACAAGGCTACGGACCAAGAGCTGGAACGTGGGATTAGGCTGGATAGCTTTTTATTGGCCAGTGTGGACGTGATGGGCCTAATGGCCTCCTTCTCTGCCGTAAATTTCTATGATTCTATATCTTCCGCGTTCCCCGTATTTCCAGGCTTCCTGGCCACCATAAGTCTTCCCTACACTCTCTCCCCGCCTCCCGTGAATATCAGGGCCACTGTTACTCTACTTTTAAGAATATGTCTTTACATCATTTCTTTTTCCGGAAAAAAATACTATTTTCCAGAATGCAATTTTGTAGCCTGATTGAAGTTTAGTGTTAAATTATCCACAAACACATTTTTTACAGATACGTGTGTGTAAATGTGAAAGTATGTGTGCGCGTCTGCATGCACCATTGCTTAAATAGATGTATTTTAAAAATTGAGGCTTAGGAAGGCATGCTGTTAAGCAACCTACTTATGAATTTCCGCTATGACTACAAATTGTTTGTTTGAAATGAGTGGTGAAATAGATTAATACGGCTTAATTGTGCCTTGTCTGTAAGTTGTCTCTGTAACCCCCTAGCCTTTGGACCAGGAGACATGCAGCATTCAATGGGAAACCTCAGTCAACTACCCATCGAAATCTCCTCCAGTCCAGGTTACTCCTCATTTCAGAGAATTTTCTGTTGAGAGGATTTTTACTGCTTATCCCTTTTAGATCAAATAACAGTATTGATAAATGTTCCTAATAAGAATAAGTTTTAAAAAAAATCTGTATAATTTCTTTCCCTGTCCGAAAGCCATGATCAACAAAGGAGTTGGGTGACTTGCTCCTAGGTCTTCAGCATTTGAGATTGCATGGCTGGTATAGATTAACTGTCTCTCACCTTCTCCCCAAAGCTAAATTCCTCACCTTTCTTAATGGCATCCCTGCTTAACAATGCTATTGGACTGCCCGTGGCAAATTTACTTTTGAAAAATCATATTTGTTTCTGAAAGGAACTTGGTTGCAATTATAATGTATTTTATGTCAGTTGTTAAAAACAAATGTACTATTCCTGAAGCCGGACGTTTATCAGCACCCCCCCAACGCTGGGCCCTCCAGCAATACAATATGATTTAAATGTTCTGATTATTCAAATACACCCTATCTTTCAGGGAAGTAGTTGAACACCTCCACTTTCTTAGTGATTTATGCAGCTAGTGAGTAGGCAAGAGGGAAACCGCAAAACAAGAGTGAAAAATTATGATGTGGCTAATTGTGCATAAATGTTGTTTTAGCTATCCTGCTCGGATGTATGGAAGTGGTTTATGAATCAATCTGCAGGCAGTGGTGGATGCTACTACATTTGGCATTATGGTACTTTGACATTCCAAAATACTCAGAAATACCCTGTGTTCACCTCCATATGTTTATTTAGTACCTGTTTAAGATAATTGGCAAAAGAACCAGAGGCGACATGAGGGGAAAAACATTTTACAGTGAGTTGTTATGACCTGGACTACACTGCCTGAAAGGGTGGTGGAAGCAGATTCAATAATAACTTTCAAAAGAGAATTGGAAAAATTTTCTGGGCTATGGGGAAAGAGCAGGGGAGTTAAAATAATTGATGTCTCTTTCAAAGAGTCACCAGAGACACGATGGGCCGATTGGCCTCCTGTGCTGTATCGTTCTATGATTCTATAGGTGGATCAATTTAGCAGCCCAGCAGTGCCTTTGAAACTTGTCTCCAATGACTAGTGAGCTGCACTGAATGGGTAACTCTAGGACATGAGCCTCTATGTACTTGGGAAGCAGAAAAGGCAGACACCCATCTGATTTTGAACTCGACATTCTGGTTTTGGTGGTGGCCACCCAGTCATTTTGGTTATTGAAAATTGGATAATAAAAGACTGCATTAAAATAAAACGCAGCACGCATGAGCGAGCAGATCCATTTCAGATTAGCAGATGTGTGAGAGTACCAGTTTCAAGCGTTCACACAATTTTTTTTGACATTGTTCCCATCTAGATTTGGACTAGGTTAATGGTGGCAGCCCTATAAATGGTACTATTGTCTTCATTGTCAAACAAATTATTATTCTTCACCCTGATGTTTCCTTACAATGATCACTAACTAATAAGATGTAGTAATTACTTTTGTAACGATGAGTAGCAAGACGTAAATTTGTGTATGAAAAATGCCAGCACGCTTAAAATGTCTAAAATGATTAAAAAGAGACAGATGTATGAATAATGCTAGTGCATAGATCACTGTGAAGTAGGTAGGAGTGTATCTTCAAAGAGACAATTGTATGTAGGTAGGAAGACATTCTATATCTACATTACTTGGTAAGAAATGATGGAATTACAGTTTCTTATGAAAGTGAGGAAAGACCATTGTGGTCTATGATGTAATGTTGGAGCTATTAGTCATTTTCTCCAGAACATTACAGTGTGGTGCACTGGTGATAACCTCATTACTTGTATTGTTGCTGACAGATCCTCCCTACCAGTTCAAAACCCTTATGGTGCTTGTTACAGTGTATGGAGTTCTTGTCTACTCAACGCAGTAATGATTATTGTCAATTATTCATGAGAGAATATTTAAAACCACATTGTGTGTTGACCTTTCTGAAAACTTCACTAGAGCTAAGGGCTACAGGTAGTGTGCAAAATTAATTGATGCAGCAAACCAAACACTGCTCTAGGCAAAATGAAGTGCAGTATCATTTGTTCTGTACAAGAATATATAGTTAGTTACTTGTTGAACACACCAGATAAAAAGCAAATGTAATCTTTGACCAAACCGCTGGACTACTGCACAGAGATATATTAATTAAAATCCTTGACCTCAAACAGTGAGTTAGACACTGGTCTTCCCCTCTGGGACCTGGGTTCAAATCCAACCCAGGAATGAAATTCTCCTGGGTTGTCTATTTTGTACAATCTCTTGTAGTACAAAACTGGCCCTAATTTGGCACCAACTGGCAATGCCACTCAGACGAGCATGGTTGGTGTGGGAAATGGGGGAAAGGTACAGTAAGGGGATGCTCTTCTGAGGTTGGGGCTGAGGCAAGTTGTTTGAGCAGATCAGAGAGAGCTTTGTTCTCTATATAGCTGTGCTCTACTTGACCTGGGACTACTTGATGCTGACCCTGGGTGCCAGAAATGAAAAGTTCTCCGTTTCTCAGCACCAACATCCCTCACTTTAATGAGCGTATATTTTTAAAAAATACTTGTCCTGTTTGCTGATACTCCTGCAGTGATTTTTCCAAATCTGTGTTAATAGGCTGTTGAATATAATTTACACACTATTTAGATGCAATCTGCAGTTTGAAGCATTAATAAGCTTCACCAAACAAAGAGTAATTATCAAATAACAATCAAGATTGTAGTGTTGATATTGGATTCCAAATGTTGATGAATGATGGACTGTGACAAATATTGTAATATAGCGAACATATGTGGTGTGTTTTTGTTTAAACTAAATACTGAGCAATTTGGGGTCGTGAAGCTATCAATTTTTAAAGAATTTGTAGTAAAGACTTTTCATTTACTTCCTGGTTATGGATAAAAGCTTTTTATAAAATTAAGTTAAGGGTATATCCCAAATGCTTTATGGATAGTTATTGCCTGACGTAAATCCACATAAACCTTCTTGGACATATTTAGCCATTTCCGAGCGAGTGTAAATATAACTGTGAGGTAGGTGTGAAGAATTTTTTTAATTTTATGCAGAATTAATGTTTTACAATGTCGAAAAGGCAGCCTCTCTCTAATCAGGTTTTCTGAAGGTGGATTCACCATGCATTTTGACTCATTCTCACTCTTTCCCCCACATCTCTGGAGAGGAACAGAAGATAGATTTTGGCAGCTCCCGGCTATGAGAACTGAATTCCATGGGCTGGTTGCACAGTTTTTTTTCCTCAGTCCATAGTAGTCAGTTCTCCAGCTTGGCTGCTCCATCCTTCAGCATTTCTTCGGTCTTATTTGGGTTGAGTGAATCTCCACATCTGAGCATATCTTGCATCGAATTACATGGAAAATACAGTACAAAAACAGGCCTTTCGGCCCAACTGGTCTGTGCCGGTGTTTATACTCTACATGAGCCTCCTCCCTCCCTACTTCATCTAACGCTATCAGTATACCCTTCTGTTTCTTACTCCGTCATGTGCCTATCTAGCTTCCCCTTAAATGCATTTATGCTATTTGCCTCAACCACTCCTTGTGGTAGCACATTCCACATTCTTACCACTCTTGGGTAAAGAGGTTTCTCCTGAATTCCCTATTGGATCTATTAGCGACTATTTTATATTTATGATCTCTCAGCCATCTCTTTTCTAGAGAAAAGAGCTCAGCCTATTCAGCCTTTCCTGTTAAGTATATCCTCTCAGTTATGGTATCATCCTTGTCAATCTTTTTTGCACCTTCTCCAATGCCTCTATATCCTTTCTATAATATGGAGACCAGAACTGTGCACAGTACTGCACAAGTGTGGTCTAACCAAGGTTCTACACAAGTTTAACATAACTTCTCTGCTTTTCAATCCTATCCCTCTAGAAATGAACCCCAGTGCTTAATGTGCCTTTTTTTAATGGGCTTATTAACCTGCGTTGCTACTTAGTGATTTGTGTATCTGTACCCCGAGATCCCTTTGTCCTTCTACCCTTTCTTCACGATTTTCAATTTCTCTTGGTAATCTTTCCTGTTAAAGGTGATTAGTGTTTACCTCTGTGGAATGTGGGTATAGTCAGCATTGCAGATCAGTCTTATAAATCTGACAGCTGAACCAAAATAAAGCAATGATATCAGGTGCTGCTTGTTCAAACAGTTGGATAACACTTTTGACATATAACTTCTATGGACTAATTTGTGAGAACAAAATAAATTCTATGAGCAAAATATGGTTAATAACACCTTTTCTAACTTGCCTTCAGTTGCCTAGGCCCTAAGCTCTAGAATTCCCTCTCTACCTCTCTCTCCTCCTTAAAACCTACCTCTTTGACCAAGCTTTTGGTCACCTGTCCTAATATCTCTATGTGGCTCGCTGTCAAATTTTGTCTGATAACGCTCCTGTAAAGCTCCTTGGAACGTCTTACTACGTTAAAGGCGCTATATAAATACAAATTATTGTTGTAGAAAGTTAACAATAATTCTAACTTATGTTCCAAATTTTACTTTGACAACCAATGGTTTTTCAATTTTAGCCAGCATGGGACTTTATCATCAAGTATTTGTTGATACATTGACAGCAGATGGGAGTTTTGTTCAGCATCAGCAACTTGGGGCTAACATTTGTAAAGTTACAATTTTGATTAAACACTGTAGCATTTTTTTCATGGTCATTTCAGTACATGTGCTTTTTAATCTTTGGGATTCTGATTATTGTAATGCTGTCAAGGGCCCTGGGCAACTACTATTTTATCTTTATTTTTCTAGAGTACAAAGGTTGTTCTTTTGGAAGATCTTGCCTCCCATTTTGGCTTGAGAACACAGGTAGGCTGGATCAAAAAAGAGCCCTTTGTGTGGTGAGAAAAAGGAAAAAAACTTGCATTTATATAGAGCCTTATTATGCCCTCAGAATACCCCAAAATTCTTTACAACCACAGAGGTTGAACTGCAAACATTGTTGTTAATGTAGTCAGATGTTGTATGATGCAGTCATAAGTTTGCCCAAAGCAAACTCCCATGAATTACAAATGAATGAATGGTAACTTTAAGAAAGAGGGGGAAAAATATTTCCCCATCCATTTGCATCTGCATTTAATCTAATCCTCTTGTTAGAATTTGGTATAAGAGCATAAGAAATAGGAGCAGGAGTAGGCCATATGGCCCTCGAGCCTGCTGATCTTCTACCTCAACTCCACTTTCCTGCCCTATCCCCATATCCTTTGATTCCCATAGTGTCCAAATAGTCATCAATCTCAGCCTCTGGGGTAGAGAATTCCAAAGATTCACAACCCTCTGAGTGAAGAAATTCCTCCTCATTTCGGTCCTAAATGGCCGACCCCTTATCTTGAGACTAAGACCCCTAATTCTAGATTACTGGCACTATGTGTAAAGAGCAATGTTCTGAAGGCTTACTTCAATAAATGGTTCTATTCTTGTTCTTGAATTTGCACATTCAGTAACTACAGATGTAATTTTATTCTGTAGTCCCCGGGGTATTACTGTAAGGGGCGGATAGTGTTCTTCAGTATTTCAGTTCTGATTTCCCATAATTATCTAGTAGACTTGCCATTTCAGTGTTACAAAAACCTACTGAGATCCCCTGAAGATTAGTGAAAATCTGTGCTGCTTGATTAGGTAGTTATTAATCGAGATCAGGAAAATACCATATTTAATCCCTGATCTGCTCTGAGTTAACTAATTGGAGCTGGCAGTAATAGGTGAGGGAGAAGCGGGGGGGGTGTCCTTGGGCTAGGATGGGGGGATAAATCAGCTAGGTTTCCTGTTCCCAATCACTATCTAGTGATCCCTGCTGAAACGTACTTCTCCATAGATGATGGGTAAGGGCAGGATTGGGCTCAGCTGTGATTCCTTGAATTGTTTGCCGACACTCAAAAGTCTGGGCTTCTGCACAAAACCGTCTTCATTTTAGCAAGTGCTGAATTGTCAGGTTATTTTAGAATGTGGTTCAGTACTTTGATTCCTTATTTTCAGATTAATGATTTTTAATTTCTTTTAAGGATGCTATTAACAGACTCCAAGAATTGATTGCTGAAGGAACTCTGACAGGTATGCAACTGGTCGTATTAAAAAAAAATTATCAATGAGTTCTTTAAGTTGCACCTCCTGAATTATGCATTTTTGTAAATGGCTAAACCAGGACCATTTTAGTCGTGACAATGCAATTATCAACAGGAAAGCTTTTCTTTTTATATAAGAAAAAGAATTCTCTCTGCTGTTTTTTTTTTCTCCAAGTAAATTACTGGCAGTATAGAGTATTGAAAAACCTGTTTATTTTATTATGAAGTAACCCATGAATAATGTTCATAATTTCTGAAAGTTAATTTTCTTCCAGGTGTACTAGATGATCGTGGAAAATTCATCTACATTACTGAAGAAGAACTTGCAGCTGTGGCTCAGTTTATCAGGCAGCAAGGGCGAGTTTCGATAGTGGAACTGGCACAAGCCAGCAACTCTCTAATCAACCTTAAGCCGGACTCTAGGGCTATTCCTGAAACTGTGGCCTAATAGTCATTCACTTATTTAAACAAAAATAAAGTTGCAAACTACATATTTTTGATTTTGATTGTCAGTTAAACATATTTTGTGTTGCAAATGTTTCATTTTTGCTGTTGCAATCTATCTACGATGAAGTGCTTTTTTTTGCCGTATTTATTAGTAAGGCAGTGAGTGATTACTTCTTCCTCTCCAGGTTCTGAGAATAGGTCTTCATCTATTATCTATTCTCTTCTAGTGTAGTGAGCTGAAGGATTCTCCAAATCCTCTGTTGCTTTTGCTGACTTGTGGCCTAGCACAGTATCTGTCTGTCCTTCAGATTAGGTTTCTCTGGGCGAAACACTGCACCAAATAACCCTGCTGAGAACTGCCAGTTCGTTACATGTATTGGTAAACGAGCTTGAGCAACAATTTCTGCTGGGAATTGAATCCTAGATATATTGTTATAAATAGTGCACTTCATCTATACAGTAACTGCTTACAGGCCAGTGTGGATAGTTTAAAATTAGTGTTGCAGGATTAATAGAACATAACTCAGAAAACCATAATTGTGGGAAGAAAACAGTTTGTCACAAACACCATGATGAAATCTTGAATTCTATATTAGGTTTGACTGAATCATCTAGGAATAAAAGCTGCTTGTGAAATTCCTGATTAACTATGTGCTGCCACAATTCTGTGAATTTGTGTCCATTCCCTTTTGTAATATTGTCATGTACTTTTATACAAGTTACATGGAAGTTATTGGCTTGTATAATTCAAAACGTGGGTATAACAGAGAGGCTTTGTGCAGGAACTGTGTGGCATGTAGGTTAAACATCTGAAATCGCTATATATAAAATTCTAACCTTTCAGCTGTGGGGTGTATATTTTTGAGTAGCTATGTTAACCAGTTTTTATAAAAAGAGTGCTATTAGTAAATTGTAATCTGCATTCTTTTCAGCATTGTCGCATTACTGAGGGAGACCTGTTTATACTTATTTATTTTGTTTTGCACCAAATATCAGATAAAATGCATTTTCTGCAGAGTTCCAAGGGAAGTCAGTACTGTTTGTGACTTTTGATTTTGAATGGTTTCCAAAATATTGGCTGTAGATATTTAAGAAATAAAACTCATTGTTTAATTGCCATTTTTGTTCTTGGCTTTTAAATTTGATATTTTAAAATGCTTCAATCTATAGAACATTTTGTTGGAATTACTGCCTTTTTAGGAATGAATCTTAAAATGGTGATTAATTGTACTTTTTCCCAGAAATGACTGAATCTAGCTAAATTTATTGGTCTTGCAGTTACTTACATGGAGGAAACAGTACAGTATTTGCCTGTGATGGATATATTATATTACTATATTATATTTCAGAAAATTTGAGAGCAAATATACTTGTATTTGTAAGCTGGAAAACTTCCTATTTGATATGAAAACAGAAAATACAAATATACAGCAGGCCAGTCAGCATCTGAAAGAGAAAGCTAGGTCAACCTTTTGGATGGGACTCGTCATCAGTCCAAGGTGCAACCTTGGACTGATGAAATTAGCATGAAATTAGCATGAAATTATTTCCAAAAGTGTTATTGAATTGTAAGAGTTATATTCACTTTTTTCACGAGGTAATTTTTAATGCCTTTAAAAGCCGAACGACGTATAAATCACAGGCCTAGAAATTTGTTGATGCCACGCACGTTTTACAGCTGGAAGTGCATCCCCCCGCCATTTTGGTAAAGGCTGAAGTATATACCGTGCCTGAAACAGGTGTTATGCCCTTTGCATATCCCTTCCTAAAATTGGGCTGCCCTAAACGCATCTGGCGCCGGGCCTGCTGCGTTTCGAATAACCAAATCTATATGCGGCCTTAAAGCTACCTTTTGGAGGCCGCTACCTAAAAGTTACGTTTTTAAAAAAAGATACTTATCTGAATGTGTTGTCAGGGGGAGCAGGAGTGCTTCTCCCAGCTCCACAGCAGTCCTGAAGAGGGTTGTCGGTCCCCTCCCAGGATATACCTGAGGGCCGCTGCCACTGATGCAGGGGCCCGAAATTTAAATCCGTTTTGCCGGCGAGCTACCTGGGGACGAGCAGCTCGCTGGCCTAATTTAAATGAGGCCCGAGGCCCAGTATCGAGTGTGCCTCGGGCCTACTTGTTTCGGCGCAGGGATTGTCCCTTGCACCCAGTTTGTGCCAGCAAGCCAGTACTAATTCATATTTTTCTTGATTAAATGGTATCTGTCACTGATTTGCCCACTTTGCTAATATGTTTATGTCCTCTTGCATTCAGCCTCACAATTTTACGCCCTTAATTTGATATCAGCAAACTTATTTATGATACTTCTTTTTGTGCCTATGCTGAAATAATTTACATAACTGGAAATACAAGAGTTCTCAGCACCAATATGTGTGCACCACATGGCATCAGTTTATTGCCATCAACAAAAGAGAACGACATTTTAATGACTTGCATTTCCCTCTGAAAACATATTGGGCCAGATTTTGCTGAAAAAATAATGGCGTCTGAACGATGCATACTTATTCATGCGCAAAACGGCCAGCAACTGGTAGCGAGGAACATGGGAAGATAGGAACAGGAGTAGGCCATTTAGCCCCTCGAGCCTGTTCCACCATTCAATGAGATCATAGAATCATAGCATGGAAGGAGGCCATTCGGGCTATCGCGTCCCCGCCGGTTCTATGCAAGAGCAATCCAGCTAGTCCCACTACCCCGCTCTTTCCCCATAGCCCTGCAATTCTTTTCCTTTCAAGTACTTATCCAGTTGCCTTTTGAAGGCCATGATTGAATCTACCTCCACCACTCCCTCGGGCAGTGCATTCCAAATCCTAACCCCTCGCTGTGTAAAAAAAGGTTTTCCTCATGTCACCTTTGGTTCTTTTGCCAAATCACCTTAAATCTATGTCCTCTGGTTCTTGACCCTTCTGCCAAAGGGAAAAGTTTCTCTCTATCCACTCTGTCTAGACCCTTCATAATTTTGAATACCTCTATCAAATCTGCACGCAACCCTCTCTGTTCCAAGGAGAACAACCCCAGCTTCTCCAGTCTATCCATGTAACTAAAGCCCCTCATCCCTGGAATCATTCCAGTAAATCTCTTCTGCACCCTCTCTCTAACGCCTTCACATCTTTCCTAATCATGGCTGATCTGTGACCTAACTCCATTTAGCCGCTTTAGCCCCATATCCTTTAATACCTTCGGTTAACAAAAATCTTATCAATCTCAGACTTAAAATTAACAATTGAGCTTGCATCAACTGTGTTTTGCGGAAGAGAGTTCCAAACTTCTACCACCCTTTGTGTGTAGAAGTGTTTCCTGACTTCACTCCTGAAAGTCCTGGCTCTAATTTTTGTCCCCTAGTCCTAGACTCCCCAACCAGCGGAAATAGATTTTCTCCATCTACCCTATCAGTTCCTCTTAATATCTTCGATCAAATCACCCCTTAATCGTCTAAATTCCAGGGAATACAACCCTAGTTTGTGTAATCTCTCCTCGTAATTTTAATGCTTGGAGTCCAGTTATCATTCTAGTAAATCTGTGCTGCACTCCCTCCTAGGCCAATAAATCCTTCCTAAGGTGCGGTGCCCGGAACTGAACACAATACTCCAGGTGTGGTCTAACCAGGGCTTTGGATAGCTGTAGCATAACTTCTACCCTCTTGTATTCTAGTTCTCTAGATATAAAGGCCAGCATTCCATCAGCCTTTTTGATATTTTCTGTACCTGTCCATGACATTTTAATGATCTATGTACATGGACCCTGTTAAGCCTCTTTGGACCTCCACTGTTTTGAGCTTTTCACCATTTAGAAAGTTCTCTGATCTATTGTTTTTAGGTCCAAAGAAAATGACCTCACACTTGCCTACATTGAAATCCATTTGCCACAGTTTTGCCCATTTACTTAATCTATTAATATCTCTCTGTAATTTTATGCTTCCATCTACACTGCTTACAATGCTGCCTATCTTTGTGTCATCAGCAAATTTGAATATGTGGCTTTCTATCCCGTCATCTAAGTCGTTAATAAATACAGTGACTTTACAGGGACATCACTAGTCACATCCTGCCAATTTGAGTACCTGCCCATTTTCCCTACTCTCTGTCTCTTGCCACTCAGCCAATTTCCTAACCAGGTCAATAATTTGCCCTCAATTCCTTGAGCTTCAACTTTAGCTAACAGTCTCTTATGAGGGACTTTATCGAATGCCTTCTGGAAGCCCATATAAACAACATCCATAGACATTCCCCTATTCACTGAATTTTTTGAAGAGGTGAATAAAGTAATCAGATTCATTAAGCATGACCTCCCCTTTACACGGAAGAGATACCCTGTGAATTTTGAATCGCCACAAGTTGCTGGCCTGCTCTGCTGTTAGCTTTGTGAAAACGGCCTCTTGCGCTTAACCTCCCCGTGATTTCAATGAAGTTGTTGCATTTGCACATTAATTGCCCATTAAACTTGCCACAGAAAGTTAAGTCTAGTAATTATCAGTGTAAGTACCCTTTTAACGACGTGATAATTATTAATGGCTACTAATCATTCTCTCTTGCCCAGAAGGTAAACAATTATAAGTATGGAGTCTCGTTCCTTCAGGTTGTGAATTGTTTTAGGAGATTTAAAAAATGTCACATTTTAAATTTTAAAAAAACTCTTACTCTTTTCTATCTCTTTTTTTCTCTCTCTTTTAATCCAATCTGCGTTTCCCTCTCTTTTTATTTCTCTTTCTGAAACTGATTTGACATTGAATTCACCCACTCTAATTCACCCTCCTTCTCAGTCCTTCCTCTGTTTATGTCTCACTCCTTTAATCTCATTAGTTAAGGAGATAGACTGTTTGTCCCGTTGTTCACCAAGGTCCCAGATGCCCGGTTGTCCTCGCCGCTCCGTTATCAGCTCACTCTTCCAGCAGCTGCGTGGGCAAAACATTTTAAAACCTAAACGTGCAAAACCAAGTCTAACTAACAGGGCGCTGTGAGATGCCCCACTCCAGCACAATCTGGGCCATAGAACCCAACAGTACAGCATGCAGCAGCAGTAAGGAAAGCTAACTGGATGTGGAAAGGATGCAGCACAAATTCCAGGTAATGAGTCTGTACAAGACATGGGTATGGTTGGAGTACAGTTCTGGTCACTGCCATATAGAAAAGATATCCAGACATTGGAGGTAGTGCCCAAAAGAGCTTTTTGGGGGAGAGAGTTCCAGATTTCCACTACCCTTTGTGTCAAGAAGTGCTTTCTGACCACCCCTTAGCTCTAATTTTAAGTTTATGCCCCCCTTGTTCTGGACTCTCCCACCAGAGGAAATAGTTTCTCTATCTACCCTATCAAATCCTTGAATCATCTTAAATACCTCAATTAGATCATCCTTTAATGGTCCATGCTCAATGGAATACAAACCTCGTCCACCTAACCTGGCCTCAGTTTAACCCTTTTAGCTCCGGTATCGTACAACAGACTGCAAAGGGAGGCAGATAGTACGGGTAAATTTAAAGGAAAATTGGACAATAATTAAGGGAGTGGATTGTTCATAGTTATTAGTTTTTGGAACTGGCCAGAAGCACAGCAGCGTCTTTTCCGGTCCTGTGAGATAGGCAAACGTGGCAGCCATTTTGCACACATTGAGGTCTCACAAACTGCAATGAGATGAATGACCAGTTAACCTATTTTTGGTGGTATTCATTGAAGGATTCATATTGGCCAGGATATCAGGAGAACTCCATGCCCTTCTGTTTTCATAGAATCATAGAATAGTTACAGTAAAGAAGGAGGCCATTCAGCCCATCGAGCCCTTGCCGGTTCTTTGTAAGAGCAATCCGGTTAGTCCCATTCCCCCACTCTTTTCCTGTAGCCCTGCAAATTTTTTCTCCAAGTATTTATCCAATTCCTTTTTGAAATCCACGATTGAATCTGCTTCCACTACCCTTTCAGGCAGCACATTCCAGATCATAACTACTCGCTGCATAAAGTTTTTCCTGATGTTGCCTTTGATTCTTTTGCCAATCATCTTAAATCTGTGTCCTCTGATTCTCGACCCTTCCGCCGATGGGAAAGTTTATCTTTATTTACTTCATCTAAACCCTTCATGATTTTGAACACTTCTATCAAATCTCCTCTTAACCTTCTCTGCTTTAAGGAGAACAACCCCTGCCTCTTCAGTCTATCCAAGTAAATGAAGTCCCTCAACCCTGGAACCATTCTAGTAAATCTTTTCTGCACCCTCTCTAAGGCCTTCACATCCTTCCTAAAGTGCGTTGCCCAGAATTGGACACAATACTCCAGTTGTGGCCGAACCAATGTTTTATAAAGGTTCAACATAACTTTCCCATTATAAAGGTTCAACATAACTATCCTATTTTTTATAAATTTATTTTTCACATCATTTCCATTTTGTCCTCTGGTCCCACTTTCTTGACATACTTTGAAGTAATAATTTGAGTCTTCCTTATCTAATATTAGATACACCTCAGTGAGGTCTCCCATTATTTTTTTATGCTGCAGATCTTAAGCTTCTCCAATTATGTTCAATCAGTCTTCTTGTTCTCAAATGGTTTCCTAACTGGAATAACATGCAGAAGTGATTTTTTTCACTACAAGTACGTTTTAAATAAGCAGAATTAGAAACTGAGTGGTGTGGGTTAACACACTGACCTTTCACTTTTGGGACCTAGGTTCAATTGCAGGTTATAACGATCAAATGCAAGTTGTCTTTCTGTCAATTTACGACTACTATGTGATTAATTTGGGCAGTCTCAACCCAATGAGCATGAGCACACAAATAATTTCCCCCATATTTGCACCAATTGTGTAAGAGCACTGGGATCAATATCCTGACAGTAATATTCATCTAGGGCTCAGACAAATCTTTAACCCTTTACCCTATAACTCTTTGTCGAGGAAATGTCTAGTTTTCTACCCATTTTATGCCTAGGGGTTAATGATGCCTAATTTTGACTCGCTGAACTGTCTTGCATCAACCAGTTCAGATTAAATTATCACTTACGCTACCAACCTCCTGTCGGCACGAGCTACCGAATGAATTAACCCCTTTCATGCCAATTATCGAAGAAGAAATCAGACTACAGTCATAAGAACATAAGAAATAGGAGCAGGAATAGGCCATACAACCCCTCGAGCCTGCTCCGCCATTCAACAAGATATGGATCAAGCCATGAATTAACAATTGTTTATTAATCTTAGAATCATAGTTGGCAGCACTTTATCACTGAGTATGAAAATAGGGTTAACTGACAAATAACAGACTTTACAAAGGCTGTTCAGCTATGTCACAGTAATTCAGCATTAATTGCTTGCTGATTATAAATTTGTGGAATTTGCTACCACATGGAGTAGTTGAGGTGAATAGCATAAATGCATTTAAGGGGTTGACAAATGTAAAGAATCTTACAACACCAGGTTATAGTCCAACAGTTTTAATTGAAAATCACAAGCTTTCGGAGATTATCTCCTTCGTCAGGTGAGTGAGTGGGATTCCTTGAACGTTTCGCATTTATAGTCAGAGAACAATACCTGGTGATTACAGATAATCTTTCCAACTGCCTGTTGTCAAGGCAATCAAAGTGTTCAGACAGAGAGATGTTACCTGCAGGACCACTGAATATACAAACGGCCAGAACAAAAGACAGAGAGAGAGAGGGAGAAACATCCGAAAGGAAGAGAAAGACAGAGAATGACCCGTTGTATTAAAAACAGATAACTTTTATTCGCTGGTGGGGTTACGTGTAGCGTGACATGAACCCAAGATCCCGGTTGAGGCCGTCCTCATGCGTGTGGAACTTGGCTCTCAACCGGGATCTTGGGTTCATGTCACGCTACATGTTCAAAAGAATATTATGCTGATAGGGTTAGATGAAGTAGAGTGGGAGGAGGCTCGTGTGGAGCATAAACACCGGCATATGCCCTTTGTGCCTAATGGCCTGTTTGTGCTGTAAATTCAATGCAATTCTATGTAAATTTACAGTTGAGACCAATATCTGAGATTGATATATATTGGTGAGATGAATTTAGGATTAGACTCCTTATATAGCTGACAAGTTAATAGTATGAGATAGCCACTCTATTGATTAAAGTCTACATGTAGTTAGCAATGTTTCCAGAACTTATACGACCTCATCCTCATGAACTGGATGCCTCACCTTCCTCTGGGAGAATGGTGTTAGCCTTTTGAGATGTCAGTGATAAACCTCCATCGGTAGAGGTGCTATCCGTTCTTCCTGGATCCTCTGCTCCTAGGTAAATTCCTCTTCCATACTAGTAGTTATATCTGGACTAGCTCGCCTAAATATCACCCCCCTTGATCTCAGGGAAACTTGTAAATCTAACTTATAACTGCCTGTATCTGGCTGATATAATTTTAACTTCTGTAAACTTTTTCACTTTCTGTCGAAGATATAAATTCTGATTTTAAAAGGATACCCATCTACATATACTGGACAAAGTACTACTACACCCTCTACTTCAAAGACTACTAAAACAACTAGAACTAAACTAAAGACTGATGACTTTAGTGTTATCCTATATATCCTTAATTTCCAAAGAAACCTCCTCAAATCTATTGACCAATCTAAGTGATGTGTTAGAAGAGTTCAGCTCTTCTGGTGTCAATCACCTCACACAGTTCTGTTGGTACCCTTGATAATCTCCAAATCAGTGAAGCACTGGAGCTAGACATACCAGGCAGCATTTACTCCCAAGCTTCTCAGAGCTTTGCTAACAAAGGGATCTTACACAGGTCCAGATAAGGCAGAACAAATTGATATCCCCCCCCCCCCCCACGTTGTCCATCTCCAGACCTGTGGTCTTGACGGCTTGCCTTCTATCCCTGGTAAGGAATGTTTTGTTTGGATATGCCGTCATGGTTTAATTAGCATTAGCCCTTTCCTTTCTTAGCATTCGGTCTGACTACTGACTCCGTTTTGAGGACACATTTATGGCAATTTTTAGGGCGTTTCTCCTACAATTGGCAGCCTCACTCAAAGAGACCATAAGGTAGCCAATGAAAGAAATAGAAAATATCATTGGTGGGGTAAGGTTTTTGAAGTGTCAGCCTAGGTTCAGTGGTAGCACTCTCACCTCTGAGCCAGAAGATCATGGGTTCAAGCCTAACATCAGGACTTGAGCGCATGATGTAGGCATACTGCGGGAGTGCTGTGTTGTCATAGATATTTCCTTTCAGGTGACATGTTAAATCAAGGCCCCTTCTGCCCTCTCTGGTGAACATAAGAGGTCTCATGGCACTATTCAGAGAAGAGCAGGGGAGTTCTCCAGGTGTCTTGACGAACACCAGTAGAGACAGATTAATTGGTCATTCTTCTTATTGCTGTGTGAAAATTGGCTGTTCTATTTGCCAAGATTGCCTATTTCCACCTCTGTAATATCGCCCATCTCTGCCCCTGCTTCAGCTCATCTGCTGCTGAAACCCTCATCCATGCCTTTGTTACCTCTAAACTTGGCTATTCCAATGCTCTCCTCGATGGCCTCCCATCTTCCACCCTCTGTAAATTTGAGCTCATCCAAAACTAAGCTGCCTGTATCCTAACTTGCACCAAGTCCCGTTCTCCCATCACCCTTGTGCTCGCTGACCTACATTGGCTCCCCATCCGAGAACGCCTAGGTTTTAAAATTCTCATCCTTGTTTTCAAATCCCTCAATGGCCTCGCCCCCTCCCTATCTCTGTGACCTCCTCCGGCCCTACAACCCTCCGAGATCTCTGCGCTCCTCCAATTCTGGCCTTTTGCGCATCCCCGATTTTAATCAGCCGTGCTTTCAGCTGCCTAGTTCCTAAACTCTGGAATTCCTTCCCTAAACCTCTCTACCTCTCCTCCTTTAAAATGCTCCTTAAAACCTACCTCTTCGGCCAAGCTTTCGGTCACCTTTCCTAATATCTCCTTATGTAGCTTGGTGTCAAATTTTTTTTGATAATGTTCCTGTGAAATGCCTTGGGATGTTTTACCACATTAAAGGCATTATATAAATGTAAGTAGTTGTTGTACATAACAACAGTGACGGCATTTGAAAAGTAATTCATTGGCTGTAAAGCGACTTGCGATGATCTGAGGATGTGAAAGTTGCTATATAAAAGCAAGATCTTTCGTTTCAAGCATGGGGGTTGAAGCACATTTTTGAATCAGAGCAGAGAAAGATTTATAACATGATATCATCATGCAGATGCTTCACAATGAAAAACAGGAGGTAGTATGAGAAAAAAATCACATTAATGCCCCTAGAACCATTCTGCACATCAATATAATTCATATTTAATGCTTACATATATGTTTCATATTTTGGATTTTAGTTGCCCAACATATTTTATACACCACATATATAATCGGGAACAGTGGGTTAAGATCTATATTCCACTCGTAGCAACAGTCATAACGTAATTACAAAGTTTTTTTTTTGCTTATTACTGTTAAGTTATCAGATTAGCCCACTCATAAGATATAAATGCTATCCCACAGCTCCACATCATTTATTCATGCTGCAGCTTCCTTTATGCTGGCACTGAATGCCAAAATTGGAAGTGCTGACATCCTTTGTTAAATGCAAATAAAAAATAAAATTTATGAAGCCGTTGACTATTTCTTAATTTACAATACACTTTGATTTTTTTTTCCAAATTGAATAATTGATGCAGAAATATACTGTAGTCTACATGGAGTTAGTAAGAAAATCCATGGTTATCAACAGCTGGGAAATGCTAGGAGTGAAATTTATGACCAGAAGGTGTGATAACAGTTTAAAATGTAAACACATGAATGGTGCTGAAATAGCTACGGCTTTGTGTTCATTCACATTTTGGCTGCTGTTCCACACCTGAGCCCATAACTTCTTTCTCTTTTTTTTTCCTCTGTTGGCGCCTCTTGAGCCCTACACTCCTGCCTCCTCCCCTTCCTGTTCCTACCCCAACCCATAACTACCCCTACTCACCTGCCACCGTTCCAGGCTTGAATCCTTCTATGTCTCTCTTGGTAGTCTCCAAAGGGACCATAGAGGCACCCATTGATGCCTTCTTACAAGCAGCAACCCCAACTGCCCACCTCGTGGAGGATGATTGCACTGACAGCCTGGATTTGACTGAAGCTTGGCTCGCTGGTGGCAACACCTTGCCCCTTACCAAAGCACTCCGTCTGGCTAATGTTTCCACCATCTGCCCTGCCCAAACCACCAGAGTAGTGATATGGCTCTTATCATTAAGTCACACCTTGGTCTCTTCCCCTACTCCTCTGGCAACTTCTCCTCCTTCAAGCACCTCACTTTATTCTTTCCCTCTTATCTCTTCTTTAAAATCCTCATTGTCTACCACCTCCTAAAGCCCCATCCCAAGTTTCTCTCCCTCAGCCTTTTCACTGAGCCTCATCTTTGGTGATTTCAATTTCCATTTCAGCTGCCTCGTCCTCTCCTCTGAATTCATTGCCCTCATGTCCTCCCTAAACCACTACCTCCATATAAACTCTCCTACCCATAGTCACAGCCACCCCGTCAACCTTGCCATCTCCCATGGCTTCGATACTCTCATGGTCTTGATCACTGACAAGGCCATATCGCACAATTTCCTTGTATCCCTCACCACCAACATCCCCCTATCACCATCCATTTCTTTCTGCACCTGTCACTGGAATGAATTCTTACTCGGACTCACTTACAACCCCTTTGTCAAACTACCAACTGCCTAGCCTTTGGTCCTTCATTCACCACAATATTTCTGTAGCTATCAATTTCTCAACTACACTCTCACTCCCACCTCTAATGCTCTTGTCCCCAATAAAAACTTCACTCTCTCCCATCCTGGTTGTTCCTCCTGGTATATACCCCATCTTCACTCTCTCAAGTCCAAATGGCACAGACTTGTGCATATCTGACGTACAAATAGTTTAGCCATCTATCACCAGATCTGACTGGATCACATCAAATGCTATCTGGCCTTACTTTCCTGTGCCACTACCACCCATTACTCCAGAATCATCCTGGAGAGAAAAGATAAGCTCCAGGTTCTTTTCTCCACTACCAACTGTCTCCTTAAACCCCTCTCCCCTGCCTTCTCTATCTTCACCTCCATTAACAAAGCAAGGAGTTCTTGGATTTCTTTTACTGAGATTGTGACTATTCATTTAGTTGCCTCTGCTGCTTCCCCTTGTCCTCTACATCAAATCTTCCCCCAGGCTGCCCCTTGCCCTAGCCCTGAACCCTAAATGTAATAAACATATTAAGAGAAAGAGAATGGAGACTGTGGGCCCATTATAGATGGAAGGAGACAAGACTATAATGGGTATCACAATTTCACAAGGTAATTATGAACAAGGAAGACCATTCGGCCTATCTTAATTCATTCATCAGGAGAGTGCCCATTTCAACATCCAAATGTTTCTTAAAACATTCCAGGGTTGTTGTCTCCATTATTCTTCCTGTAAATCTACTTTGTATGTTAACCACTCTTCTATGTGTTCTGACCACTTGTACATCTTATTCTACTCATTCTATAATTTGTGACCTGCCTCTTTTGATACCAGTACCCTTCCCAGTTTCACATCTTCAGTCAATTTGACCACTTTGCATTGAATTTCTGAATCCAAGTCATTAAATAGATTAGAAATGGTTGCAATATCAACAACCCTTGGGGCACTGCACTCAGTACTTCCCTTCACACCATTATAACGTCCATTGCCTTCTAAACACAGTCTTCCGTGCTGTATGCTGGTTCCACAGGCACTGTAGCCTCTTCGGTACCATGTCCAAATAGCCGTTCGTCATGTGTGATCCCAGACAGTAATTGTTGGCAGGCTCCTCAAAAGGGGGAGTAGCATCAAAGGTGAGGCCAATCCTGTCCTTGCCCGATACCCTTAAAGTGCGCTTTCCAGCATTAATTTTTCCTTCCCTTAGTCCAAGGGTGTTGACATCAAGTGTAGGAGTGTACTTCAACACATCTAAAATCTATGCCAGATGTAAAGTTTATTTTGCCCCTTTACTTCTGTTCTGAGTTGGAGACCTTAGTTATTGAGGAATTTTAATGAATTTTCACCAGAAACAAAGCAAGCATCAGAACTGGAGCGGTGAACCTGTGCTGTGCCCAGCTTCTTGTTGATCTTTAGACTGTTGTAAACAATTTTACAACACCAAGTTATAGTCCAACAATTTTATTTTAAAATTCACAAGCTTTCGGAGGCTTCCTCCTTCCTCAGGTGAATGTCAAGAAATCCTCGAACCTCTCGCATTTATAAATCACAGAACAATACCTGGCGATTACAGATTTCCACACCGCCTGAGGAAGGGGAAAGCCCCCGAAAGCTTGTGGGATTAAAAATAAAATTGCTGGACTGTAACTTGGTGTTGTAAAATTGTTTACAATTGTCAACCCCAGTCCATCACCGGCATCTCCACATCCATTACAGATAGGAACATTTACCTGAGGAAGGAGGAAGCCTCCGAAAGCTTGTGAATTTAAAATAAAATTGCTGGACTATCACTTGGTGTTGTAAAATTGTTTACAATTACAGATAAGGGGCAGGGGTTTGGTGACACTGCTGCAACAACTTTTCTGTGTTTTTCTTTGCCCATTGGTTTCTGGTAATGAGACCATGGGAATAGACTGTTGTGGTGTGGAACTAGCAACTTTAAATATCAGTCTCACACAGCCAGATGCAGCGGTGCCCGCCGAGCCTGCTGGGCATGGCCCAAGAGCCCCAAGGTCTGCTCCACAGACACCAAAGAGTTAACAGCCCTTTGTGTGTCATCACGCCGACGCGAGTTGGTGCGTCAGGCGGGGAGTTGGAGAGTTAGGGAGAGCGGTGTGTGTGTCTCGGCCCGGCCTCCTCCTCCTCCCTCCTCCTCCTCCTCTCAGGCGCCGTCGAGTGCACCGTGCCGGGGTCGGGGAAATGGAAGGCAGACTGTGGGTTCCGCAGAATCGCAACCTGCCGGCCGCTGTCACTCAGTGCTTCTCGGTGGTCGCCCTGTGCACGGCGGTGGCCGATCCCAACTGGTTCCAGGTCGCGCCCAACGGCACCTCCCCGCAGGTCTATGGAGTGGCGTATGTGGTGCGTCTCCAGGGAAACATCACGGCAGGTAACTGGGCAAAGGGAAGTGGGAAAAAAAAAACACACCACCAAAAGGGGGTGGAGAGAAGGCAAAGTGAACGGAACACCCTCGCCGGAGCGTTACTTAGTACGCACTTTCTAGGTAACTTGGCACAAGGCCCTCTAAAGGAAACTTGTACATTGGGTCAAATGCTCTTGTAACGCTTGTAAACCAATTCATCACTCTTTCCCCCCCCCCCCCTGTCTTTAAAGTTATTTTAGAAACTTTCTTCCCCCGCTCCTGAAAGAGAAAGTAAAATATATTGCACCAGTTCTATTGTAACACTGAATGTTAGGGCATCAATCTTGGAAGGCTGAGTTCCATAAAACAAAATTAATAAAGAAAGAAAGAGTTTGTACTTATATAGCACATTTCATGACCTGGGGATGTCCTAAAGTGCTTTAAAGCCAATGAAGTATAGTCACTGTTGTAATGTAGGGAAACAGGGCAACCACATTTTCACAGAGCAAGATCCTACAAACAGCAGTGAGATTAGTGACCAGATAATATGCTTTTTTAGTGATGTTGGTGAGGGATCAATGTTGGCCAAGACACTGGGAGAACTCCCCTGCTCTTTTTTTGATTAGCACCATGGAATCTTTAATGCCCACAGATATTGGTTCAGCGCCTCCTGAAAGGCAACGCCTCCGACAGTGCGGCACTCCACTGAAGTGTCAGCCTAGATTACGTGCTCAAATCCTGGAATGGGACTTGAACCCACAGCCTTCTGACTCTGAGGCTAAGGTGCTACTACTGAGCCAATAATAACTTCCTTTTATTCTCGTCCTACCCTTTACTTGGGTCTTGGTTTGATCCCGAGCTGATCTTACTACGCCACATCGGTCAGTAGCTTAGACTTTATCTTTTTCACCTCCAGAACATATCCTGCATATGGTCCTACATCTCTTTCTCTGCTGCCCTAACCTTAATCCAGCCCCTCCTCCGCAGCCTCCCATTTACCTTCGCTAACTCCAGTTAATCCAAAACTCTGCAGCCTGAGTTCTCCCTTGCCTGCACACCCCATATGCTTTTCATCACGCCTGTCCTTGATTTCAGCATCCTTGCTCTTGTTTTTAAATTGCTCCATGGTCTCACAACAGCTAGTTTGAATGATTTTCTCCAGCTGTAGGTTCTAGACCACCTCCTTCACTCCTCCAACTTTGATTTACTACTTGTTATCGCTGGGTTTTTGAATTCTAAATAAATATCAAACCCTAATGAAAATTCTCCTCTGCTTGATTGATTATATTTTTTGTCTCAGTGCCTCCTACAGTGAGGTCTATGCGATTGGGAACTGGATGTGTGGATGGCTGTGGGTTTGAATCTCCACCCTGTCACTCTGTGATACTATGCCCTGGGTCTGCACTGTAGAGGGTTTGAATGAACATACAGACTGTTAAATTGCGACCAGATAAGATTTGATGGGGAAGGCAGATGTCCTAACATCTGAACTGGCAACCTGCTTCAGCTGTTGACCAACATGTATCTGCCCTTCCAAGGCCCAGATTACCTGTTCCAGTGCTTCAGATGAATGTTAAAAATTCCATGGTACTTTTCAAGAAAAGAGCAGTGAGTCCTCTGGGTGACTTGGCCAACATTCTTCCCTCAACCCACACCATCAAAACATTAACTGGTCGTTCATCTGGAGGATGTTGCTAGTGCAGCATCGCTGCCATATTTGCTTACAGTACAGTCACGGCACTTCAAAAAAATTTGTTATGTGATATTTTGGAGACATTTCAATGCAATAAGGTGCTATAGAAATAAAAGTATTCTTTTATAAACTGCTTTGCCTTGCAATCTCTCCACTTCCTTTCAAAAGCCTCCTAAAAGTTGATTTACCATACGTTCCATCTATACACCCATTTAACCTTTCCTACCTCGTGCTTGGGTCCTCCTATGCCCTCTCCCACTGTAAAGCATTCTGAGACACTTCTCTATAAAGGACGCTATAAAAATACATGTTGTAAGGGAGGTTATGTATCTTGCTTCGGCTAATGCCATTTTTGATCCATTCACTAAGAAGTGCTCGAGAGTGGCCTAGCATGAGTTGTTTGCCAAAAAAAAATCACCTATGTAGTTTACAGCACTGTTGCAAATTAAACTTTGCTAGCAGCTGTCACAATGGAGGTTTCAGTTCTTGAGATTGAGCATGCCTCAAAACGATACTTGTTCTTGTAGCGCTGAAAAGGGCTTTCTGCTGGGTTGACCAAAGAACATTACAGGCACTGATGTTTCTGCTCTCGGCTCTCTCTTCCACTGGTGGCTAATCTTTTTTTGGGGGAGAAGGGATACCATTTTAGAAAAAAGTAATAAATAACATTTGTATAACCTCAGGATGTAAGGAGATCATTAAGTCTTTGGAATAAACCAGTTACGTTTAGCTCCCCGTGATAGCTAATGGATAAATGCATACCCCAGCATCCTACTGATTCATACAGCCCGGAAGGTGCCAGTCTCAATCCCTGAAAACATAAATTAAAAGGGCAGGGGAATAGGACTAAATGCATTTTCAGAGAGCTGGCGCAGGTTTAGTGGGCCGAATCTCCTCCTTTTGTGTTGTAAAATTCTGTGATTTAGCTGATGCCATTTGGGATGCTACAACTGGTTCATTGCCCCTGGGCTAGGAAGTTGAAAAATCAGCTGGTCTTCATTCCTGCTGCTCACAATCATGACTGAAAGGATGCTGTTTTTACAGAATGACCTAACTTCTATCATAACCAATCACATATTGTAACACTCATTATTATTATCATTCTGCTCGTGTGGAGCATTAACGCTGGCACAGACCAGTTGGACCGAATGGCTCGTTTCTGTGCTGTAGACTTAGTAGTTCTATGCAACACCTGAAACAGCTGGTAACGAGAACACTTATTACTTTTAGAAAAAGGAATGCTTGCATTGATATAGTGCTTTATCATATCTCTGAGATGTCTCAAAGCTCTTTGCACAATAAATCACTTTGAAGTTCAGCTGCTCGTGGCAAGGCCCCAAAACAACCATGAGCTGAATAACCAGTTAATCACTTTTTGGTGATAAGGGAGGAATGTTGGCCAGAACACAGGGAGAACTAACTAGTGCCTTGAGATCTTTAAAATTCCCCCTGAGCCAGTGGAATAGGTGTATAGGCTCTTGGTTTAACACCTCAACTAAAGGATGACACCTCTGACAATGCAGCAGTCCCTCAGGCCTGCAGAGGAATGTCAGCATAGACAATGTGCTGAAGCCTTGGGAGTAAGGCTTGAACCCACAACTTGCTGAATCAAGAAATAAGAATTGGTAGCACTGTCAAATCTGAATCTGTATTGCAAAATTGAGTGTTTCTTTGTAGGTGCAATTTTACCATGCAAACAAATACACACTCAGAACATTCTTACTGTCCTTATCATTTATCTTTGTTATCTGGAAGATTTTGTACTCCTTGGGTATGCTACACTAACTCATAAGTTAGTACAAATGACATAGAGTGGGAAACTTCAGCAATGATTTGACTAGTGTGTTTTAGTTAACATGTTTATTTCATTAAATATATTTGCCTCATTATTGGATCCTTAAATACACACAAGGTTGTTTTTACAACCTGTTATTCTTGTCAACAGTATATTGGTACCTTGCTGAATTAGTTTTGCAAGAAAATTATTGTTCTAGTAAGTCAATTCCTGAGTAAAAAGTCTCAATTAACCAAATTAAACTAGCCCCCGATACAACAGCCCTATTGTGGGTTATTTCCTGGGGTGTGACCTGGAAAGTGTGCATGTATGGGTGTTGGGTGTTAGGTGTGGGCAGGATTGGGTTTGACTGTGATGCTCCTTCATTCCTTTGCACCAGTTAAATAGACTGCTGGCACGCTCCATCTAGACTCGCGCGTGAAGAATGGCTGCTTGCTGGACTTTCACTGATGCCCCAATATTATGCCCCAGCAAATGTCAGCACCTTCAGGATAGACAGGGGAAAAAAAGGAAGAAAAATAGAAAAAAAATACAGTTAGCCTTTGGTTTAAAAAAAAGTTTGGTCGTTGGCATTTTGGTTCAGTGCACTGCATACGGTTACTATAAGGAATTCAGACCACATGATGCATCCTCAAGACTTTCCTTTATTGCATGTGACTGTTAAAGATACAGAAACCCTGCTGTTAAGCAAAACCAGGAGCATTTAGAAGCCCACTGTAGATGGAATGTAATCTGATTTGTGAATATTCAACTTGCGCATGAGGCAATGCATTCTAGGGTTGTCATCAAAATCTAATTTAACAATTACAAAATATTATTAACGTTACTGAGAAAAGCAGCTGGGCAATGCAGAATCAAAACAGCTGTGCACCGTATGTACTCGGGTATCAGTAATCATCTTTGACGTGGACACTTCTGCAAATTTTATTAAGAACCAGTACATTGTGAATTAATTTGTTGGATGGGCCAGTGGTACAGCATCTACTTGTCAATTTAAGTGGAATGCCTTACAGTGGAGAACAGCTTCTGCATTTCTTTATTATAAGTGCACCACTTATAAGTTAAATGATAGTGGTACAGTACCGTGGGTCTTTGAAGATATGTCCACTAAATAGGCTATCAGATCCTCCTAGATGAAGGTTGCTTGGAGTTAACTGGTGATATGTGGCACAGTATAACGTAGTGTGTATGGATCACTGTGCAAGTTAATAAAGATGCAAATGAATGAGATCAGCATGATGAAGCATGTTCATAGTTGTTGAAATAGATTTCCTACGTGGGGCTGCCTCCCATCTGGTTTTGAACAGAAGTCTTTTCTTTTTGCTGGATTGACTAAATTACTAAACTGGAAAATTTGATACCAAAAGTCAGTTTTCTAAAATAGAAAGTTATTTTCACTTATTTACGATAGGGAGGCACTCGTTATTGAGGTTATTGTTTCCATTAAATTTTCATCAGCAGCAAATAAAACATCAAAACACAAGCTGTGATCCCACCACCTGTTTCTCTACCCGCTGTTTGGTTTTGGACTTTGCAAAAGTTAGCAACCCTTCTTCTCACTCTGTGGCTTCTCACTCTGGGTACAACAGTTATTTTGAGTTAGATCCTTTTTTTATTCACCAACGAAAACTGTATTCTGATTTTTTTTTTTTTGCTGTTGGGAGACCATTTGGATGGTTGCTGCGAAGACCATGTCTAGTGACATCACATGGAGTGCCCATTGGGAAGTTGTTTTGCAAATTTGGAAAGCGGAGCATTGACTTGTTGCAGGGAAGGGTACCTGCCATCCTTACCAACCTGACCTACACCCGACTTCAGTCCTACCCAGTGTAGTTGACTCTTAATGCTCTCTAGGGCAATAGGGATGGGCAATAAATACAGTCTTACCAGTGTCTCCCAAATCGTGAGGACTATGTAAAAAGTGAGAGCGTTTTGCACCACGTTTATTGAAAAACTTCATCAGTCATAAAATGCGCGTGGTTTATGGGGGTTTCTTTGCCAAAAAATCAGAAGCTGCAGTTCTAGAGCATCTAAAGACAAGATAAGAATTTTTAGGAATGGGCTAGGGAAAGTTAAAATACTGGACACTGCATGATTGTGGACTTTGGGTAAGGACAGGATTGATCTGAACTGTGAAGTCTACTGTGGTTGAATAGCCTTTTAACCATTGTTGCCCTAGTTAACGTGTAAAAAATGTCACTTGACCCACGTACCAGAGGGTTGCCAGTGACCAGGAACCTCTAATCCATCAAGAGTCAGTGCCTTCAGGAAAGAAAGGGACAAAGTTTGGGGATTGGGTAATTAATGTTTGCATATTATAGCAGTTTATACCATTGAAACATCTCGAAAGTGCTTCACACAATGAATTACTTTTGGAATGCAGTGACTGTTATGTAGGCGAGCGTGGCAGTCATTCTGTGTCAGCAACATTCCATGACCATAATGAGATGGATAAGCAATTACTCCGGTTTTTTTGATGATATTGGTTGAGGGAGGAATATTTGGCAGAAACCTGGGAGAACTCCCAGCTCTTCTTCAAATACTGGAATCTTTAAAGTCCAATTGAACAGGCAGGTGGGGGCTTCAGTTTAATATCTCCAGTTGAGCAGAAGACAAGATTTGCTTCGACTTGGCCCATTTCTTTCTCTTCCTGGCAACACCACCTTTGCTTGATTGTTTGCTTGACTCTAATGGTCAGTTGTAATTTATTTACATGGAAACGAAAACACACACAAAAAGTTTTAACTCAGAGCACTGATACTCAGGTCAAGTGGTACAATAACTATCTGATAAGCATGAAAAATACTAGCTGTTCTACTGTTTTTCTTGGAAATACTGTAACATGAAAGCTGAGTTTCCTAAATGATCCCATGAAACACTCCACAGTCGTTGATTTCCATTTTCCAAGAAAGCACCTGATTCAAACTGTGGGGTTCTGATTGGGGCAGTAAATCAGGACAGATACACATTGCTGATAGCCAATCATGCATAACAGGAGTGGTTATAGGTGCATGTTCATTCACGTTCCACCTTTCCTGGAAAATTTTCCGTAAATGCAATTTATGCTGTGGAGGAAAGTTTCCCGAGTGCCATTATATTGGTATTCAGGAGTTTTTTTGCTAGCATCTCCCTGTTATGTTGAAATGAAGTACTCCCAATCAGGAGCTAAAAGTTTTTTTTTCCCTTTTGTCCCTGTGGTTGCCAGTAAACAGGACCACCTGCCTCATATTGTTCTGAAAAAGTATGGGTCGGCCTTCGGTAGAAGAGGAGGACCAGCCCCCCCCCCCCCCAGAAGTTGCTGAGGGAGGCAAGAAGCTGCATCTTAAAATTGGAACTTGAGTGATTTTACACCGAGTCACAGACAATAACAATCGATGTTTATGTAGCACCTTCCAAGTAACAAAATACCCCGAGGTGCTTTACAGGGGAAGCAGTGGACACTAAGCTGAAAGTGGGTGAGAAGTTAACAAGGGTGACTGAAAGCAGGGTTAAAGAAGTAAGTTTTGAGGAGGCTTTTGAAGGTTGAGAGAGAAGCGGTGAGGCAAAGTATTCAGAGATCTGCTTCCCCCAGACTACCTGGTCCAAGAGCTGCATGTGTAACTAGTTGCACTCCAGTCATCTAGAAAGCTATTCGACATGCTATTGTTGCTGTTGCTATTGTCATTGTATTGACACAGGAGTATAGATCATTTGTCAAGAGTATCTGTCATTTAAGAAGTACAATTCGGACATGGAAGTTGACGCTGATGTACTGAAGACTTCTGCTAGCATCTGAAATGGATATGTGCCAAAAACAGGGAAGTTGTTAGCGAAAGCCCTATGAATAACAATTTATTATTTAGTGTTGAGAACATTTTTCGTAGCAAACAGCAATTTCTGGAAAGGTTACTGAAAACCATAAAAATTGACTCCATGATTGTGTCTGTTGGTCAAAGAAAGAAGAAAGAACTTGATTTATATAGCGCCTTTTACGACCCTAGGATGTCCAAAGCCCTTTACAGCCAACTAAGTACTTTTGAAGTGTAGTCACTGTTGTAAAGTAGGAAACGCAGCAGACAATTTGCGTACAGCAATGTCCCACAAACAGCAATGTGATAATGACCAGATAATCTGTTTTTGATGGTGTTGATTGAGGGATAAATATTGGCCAGGACACCAGGGAGAACTTCCCTGCTCTTCTTCGAATAGTGCCATGGAATCTTTTACGTCCACCTGAGAGGGCAGTCTATATAACATCTCATCTGAAAGATGGCACCTCCAACAGTGCAGCACTCCCTCAGTACTGCACTGCGAGTGTTAACCTAGATTATGTGCTCACGTCTCTGGAGTGGGACTTGACTCAGAGGTGAGAGTGCTACCCATTGAGCAACAGTCTTGTGTAATCTTCCATGTAATGTGGCACGGAGTGATATTTACATGGGCACGCAGACCATGAGCTCTGGTAATGATGTACCCCAGACTCCCCCTTCAGGACCAAAAAATTATCTACCACTATGCGTTTATTCAGGTTGTATTCCCTGAAGCTGGTTTGTCTCAGAAAGTTGCTGATGAATGAAGCTCCATCTCCTTCAACAAATTGTTCATTCTTTGTCACGGGTGCAAATCTGCTCGACTCACGTGAACGTTTGTATCCAAACTCGACTATTCCAATGCTCTACTGTCTTCCACCCTCCCAACCCCATCCTCCACCTTCCGTAAACTTTAGGTCATTCCGTATCCTACTCCACACCAAGTCCCACTCCTCTAACACCCCTGTCTTCGCTGATCTGTATTTGCTTCCAGACCCCAATCTGTCAAATTTAAAATTCTCATCTTTGTGTTTAAATCCCTCCATGGCCTTGCCCCTCTCTAGCTCCGTAATCTTCTTCAGCCCTACAACCCTCAAAAACACTTTGTTCGTTCCTCTGATTTCGTGCCTCTTGCATTCTCCCCACTCTTTGCCCCACCATTGCAGGCTGCACCTTCAGCAGCCTCGGTTGCATGCTTTGGAATTCATTCCTTAAATCTCTCAGGCTCGCCACCTTCCTCTCCTATAAGACCCTCCTTAAAACTCACCGATTTGACAAAGTCTTTGGGTGCCCCTCCAACCAACCAAAGGTATTAAGGGATATGGGCCAAAGGCAGATATATGGAGTTAGATCACAGATCAGCCACGATCTTATCAAATGACGGAGCAGGCACAAGGGACTGAATGGCCTACTCCTGTTCCTATGTTCCTAATATCTCCTTTGGTTCACCATTCATTTTTTTTCCTTATGTCTCTGTGAGTTTGTTGCAACATTTTCAGTGTGCTATATAAATGCAAGTTATTCTTTGAATATCTCTGTACTACTTCAGTACAGTTATTGCCAATTCACTGATTACAGATTAGATATTGTAAAATACGAGGTGAACATTACAGAATGTATGATTTCTTAATATTTTCTTTCCATTTTTTTCCCTATTTTATAAACTCGTTTGGTTCACTTTTTAATGAATCGAGGAACTTCTGCTCAGCGTTGTTGAGCTGGAGTCTGAGCTGCAGACATTGTGATGCATCAGGGAGGGGGAGAGTTACCTGGACACTTTGATCCAGGAGGCAGTCACACCCCTTAGATTAGGTAGTAGTTTAGATTCGTTCAGTGTTCAGGGAGAGGAGGGTGTGACTGCGAGTCAGCAGGTATGGGGACCCAGGATCTAGTGATGGAGGAGCCTCAGTCCATGACCTTGTCCAACAGGTATGGGGTACTTGCTACCTGTATGGATGAGAGCAAGGACTGCAGGGAGGATGGGCAAACTGATAACCGCACCATGGTACAGGAGGCCATTCAAGTGGGGGAGTAAAAAGGAATGTGGTAGTGTTAGGGGATAGTATAGTCAGGGGGATAGATATTGTTCTCTGCAGCTGCGACCGAGAATCCCGAAGGCTGTGTTGCCTGCCCGGTGCCAGGATTAAGGACATCTCCTCACGGCTGGAAAAGAACTTGGAGCATGAGGGGGAGGATCCAGTTGTCATGGTCCATGTAGGAACCAATGACATAGGTAGAACTAAGAATGGTATGAATCATTATGGGACAGTTTGAGGAGCTAGGGTCTAAATTAATAAGCAGAACCTCAAAGGTGGTAATCTCTGGATTACTACTTGAGCCACCTGAAATTGGCATAGGGACAAACAGATTAGAGAGTTAAATGTGTGGCTCAAAGAGTGTTGTGGGAGACAGTGGTTTCGATTCATGGGGCACTGGCACCAGTACTGGGGAAAGGGGGAGCTGCTCTGTTGGGACAGTCTCCACTTAAACTGGGCTGGGACCAGCGACCTGGTGAATCGAATAACTAGGGCTGCAGATAGGTCTTTAAACTAAAATGGGGGGTGGGGGGGGGGGGGGGGGCTCAGGTAAGGGAAAATTTAGAAATCTAATGAGAAAAATCAAGGCAACAGAGCAGTGTAGTGATTTGGGTAAAGATAAGCAGAGTGTGGTAGGAAGGACAGAGTGTTTATCAATAATAGAGCATCAACAAGTAAGGTCAAAGCAAGAAAAAATGGTAAAACGTCAAAATTAAAGGCTCTTTATCTGAATGCAGGGAGTATTCGTAACAAGTTGGATGAATTAATTGCACAAATAGCGACAAACAAGTTTGATCTAATAGCCATTACAGAGACATGGTTGCAAAGTGACCACGATTGGCAACTAAATATTCCAGGGTACATGATATACAGAAAAGACAGGCAGAATGGAAAAGGAAGGGGTGTAGCCCGAATAATAAAGGATGACACAAGGACAGTGGTGAGAAAAGATCTTGGCTTGGAAGATCAGGAAGTAGAATCAGTATGGGTAGAAATAAGAAATAACAAGAAGCAGAAACCACTGGTGGGAGTAGTTTATAAGCCCCCTAATAGTAGTTACACCGTTCGACAGAGTATTAATCATGAAATAATAGGAGCTTGTAACAAAGGTAATGCAGTAATCATGGGGGACTTTAATCTTTATATAGACTGGGCAAATCAAATTGGCAGAGGTAGTTTGGAGGACGAGTTCATGGACTCAGTGACTTATTGGAAGAAAGAACCTTCACCACACGGACAGCAGCGGTTCAGGAAGGCAGCTCACCACCACCTTCTCAAGTAATTAGGGATGGGCAATAAATGCTGGCCTTGCCAGCGACACCCACATCCCATGAACAAATAAAAAAAAAGTTGCATTCACGACGGTTTCCTTGAGCAATATGTCATGGAACCAACCAGGGAACAGGCTATTTTAGATCTTGTATTGCGTAATGAGACTGGGTTAATTAGTAATCTCACAGTAAAGGATCCTCTGGGGAAGAGCTATCATAATATGATAGAATTTCACATTGAGTTTGAGAGTGACGTACTTAAGTCCGAAATTAGAGTCTTAAACTTAAATAAAGCCAATTAAATAGGCATGAGAGGCAAGTTGGCTAAGGTAGATTGGGAAATTAAATTAAAGGGTATAACGGTTGAAAAGCAATGGCAAACATTTCAACAAATATACATTCCATTGAGAAATAAAAACTCCATCGGAAAAGTGATCCACCCATGGCAAACTAAAGAAGTTAAGGATAGTATTAGATTAAAAGAAGAGGCCAAGAAGAGTAGTAAGCCTGAGGATTGGGAGAGTTTTAGAAACCAGCAAAGGATGACCAAAAAACTGATAAAAGGGGAGAAAATAGAATATGAAAGTAAACTAGCAAGAAATATAAAAACGGATTGTAAGAGCTTCTACAAGTATGTAAAAGGAAGAGAGTAGCAAAAGTAAATATTGGTTCCCCCTAGAGGCTGAGACAGGAGAAATTATAATGGGGAATCAGGAAATGGCAGATGCGTTAAACAAATATTTTATATCTGTCTTCACAGTAGAAGACACAAAAAAGCATACCAGAAATAGTGGGGAACCAAGGGTCTAATGAGAGTGAGGAACTTAAAACTTATTATCAGTAGAGAAAAAGTACTTGAGAAACTAATGGGACTAAAAGCCGATAAATCCCCTGGATCTGATAGCCTACATCCGAGAGTTCTAAAAGAGGTGGCTGCAGAGATAGTGGATGCATTGGATCTTCCAAAATTCACTAGATTCCACAACGGTCCCAACGGATTGGAAGGTAGCAAATGTAACCCAGCTATTCAAGAAAGGAGGGAGAGAGAAAACAAGGAACTATCGGCCAGTTAGCCTGACATCAGTCGTCGGGAAAATGATGGAATCCATTATTAAGGAAGTGGTAACAGGGCACTTAGAAAAATCATAATATGATTAGGCAAAGTCAACATGGTTTTATGAAAGGGAAATTGTGTATCACAAATTTCTTAATGTTTTTTGAGTAGGGTAGATAAAGGGGAACCAGTGGATGTAGTATATGCAGAAGTTATGCTGCAGCTATACAAGACCCTGGTTAGACCGCACCTGGAATACTGTGAGCAGTTCTGGGCATCGCACCTTCGGAAGGACATATTGGCCTGGGAGGGAGTGCAGCGTAGGTTTACTAGAATGATACCCGGACTTCAAGGGTTAAGTTACGAGGAGAGATTACACAAATTGGGGTTGTATTCTCTGGAGTTTCGAAGGTTAAGGGGTGATCTGATCGAAGTTTATAAGATATTAAGGGGAACAGATAGGGTGGATGGAGAGAAACTATTTCCGCTGGTTGGGGATTCTAGGAGTGGGGGCACAGTCTAAAAATTAGAGCCAGACCTTTCAGGAGTGAGATTAGAAAACATTTCTACATACAAAGGGTGGGAGAAGTTTGGAACTCTCTTCCGCAAACTGCAATTGATACTAGCTCAATTGCTAAATTTAAATAGAGTCATAGAGTTATCCAGCACGGATAGAGGCCCTTCGGCCCATCGTGTCCGCGCCGGCCATCAAGCCCTGTCTAATCTAATCCCATATTCCAGCATTTGGTCCGTAGCCTTGTATGCTATGGCATTTCAAGTGCTCATCCAAATGCTTCTTGAATGTTGAGGGTTCCTGCCTCCACAACCCTTTCAGGCAGATGTAAATGTGAGATAGATAGCTTTTTGGCAACCAAAGGTATTAAGGGATATGGGCCAAAGGCAGGTATATGGAGTTAGATCACAGATCAGCCATGATCTTATCAAATGGCGGAGCAGGCACGAGGGGCTGAATGGCCTACTCCTGTTCCTATGTTCATATTTGGATTTTCAAAAGCATTCGATAAGGTGCCACATAAAAGGTTGTTACACAAGATAAGTGCTCATGGGATTGGGGGTAACATATTAGCATGACTAGAGGATTGATTAACAGACGGAAAACAGAGAATAAGGATAAACGGGTCATTTGCAGGTTTGCAGTCTCTAACTAGTGGGGTACTGCAAGGATTGGTGCTTGGGCCTCAGCTATTTACAATCTATATTAATGACTTGGATGAAGAGACTGAGTGTAATGTATCCAAGTTTGCTGATGCTACAAAGCTAGATGGGAAAGTAAGCTGTGAGGAGGACACAAAGAGTCTGCAAAAGGATATAAATAGGTTAAGTGAGTGGGCAAGAAGGTGGCAGATGGAGTATAATGTGGGGAAATGTGAAGTTATTCACTTTGGTAGGAAAAATAGAAAAACAGAATATTTTTTAAATGGTGAGAAACTTAAATGTTGGTGTTCAGAGAGATTTGGGTATCCTTGTACAAGAAACACAAAAAGATAGCATGAGGTACAGCAAGCAATTAGGAAGGCAAATGTCATGTTGGCCTTTATTGCAAGGTGGTTGGAGTACAAGAGTAAGCAAGTCTTACTACAATTGTACAGGGCTTTGGTGAGACCTCACCTGGAGTACTGCATACAGTTTTGGTCTCCTTATCTAAGGAAGGATATGCTTGCCTTAGAGGCAGTGCAATGAAGGTTCACTAGATTAATCCCTGGGATGAGAGGGTTGTCCTCTGAGGTGAGGTTGAGTAGAATGGGCCTATACTCTCTGCAGTTTAGAGAATGAGAGCTGATCTGATTGAAACATATAAGATTCTGAGGAGGCTTGACAGAGTAGAGGCTGGGAGGTTGTTTCCACTGGTTGGAGAGTGTAGAACTAGGGGGCATAGTCGCAGGATAAGGGGTCGGCCATTTAAAACTGAGATGAGGAGGCATTTGGAATTCTGTATCCCAGATGCTGAGTCGTTGAGTATATTCAAGGCTGAGCTAGGTAATTTTTTGGACTCTGGGGGAATCAAGGGATATGGTGATCGAGTGGGAAAGTGGAGTTGAGGTTGAAGATCAGCCATGATCTTATTGAATTGTGGAGCAGGTTTGATGGGCCATATGACTTACTCCTGCTCCTATTTCTTATGTTATCATTCTTGCCTTTAAGGTTTGACTTCATTCCTCCCTTCTTCCCCTCTCCCACCCCTCCCCCAATGACTTGAACATCCTTTAAAATGCTGCAGGGACAGTAACTGGAAATCATACTTACTACAGACTGTAGACAGGTTTATAAATCACATTTAAAAACAATTATAAGCCGGTTGGGCTACTTATATATTGAAATTTATGTTAGCCAAAAACAAAGAATTTGTAGCCAGAGTCATATGACATTTGAGTGAATGAAGCTCTTGTACTTCTAAAGCCAATAATGACCTCCACATAAAAAAATAGGATCTATTTTATGAGTTTGATCACATGAGCAGAGCACCATTCACTGCCACAGTGGAGATGTCGGTTTTGATCATTTAGTGACTACTCCTGTTTTGGTCAGTATGAACAGAATTATACTTGCTTAGAGACACGCGTCAATAGTACAAACTGTTGCCACAGTATGCTGGTAGGTGGAGGAAGTGGATGTTTAGGCTAGTGCATGAAGTGCAGTGCCAGTCAAACAGACTGCTTTGTCCTGGATGCTGTCAAGATTCTTGAATGTTGTTGCAGCTGCTCCCATCCAGGCAAGTGGAGAGTATTCTATCACACTCCTGACGTGACTTGTAGGTGGTGGCGAGGCTTTGGAGAGTCAAGAGGTGAGCACTCCATGCGGAATACCCAGACTCTGACCATCTCCAGTAGTCATGGCATTTTTGTGGCTGGTCCATTTAAGATTCTGGTCAATCGTTTGCATGCTAGATTCTATCAAAATTATGAGTCTAATTTAATGTGAGTATACTTTTGCAGTCCAGAATTTGACCTGGTGGAAGTGGTGTAATAAGAGCAGGAGTGCACATTATTGTACATGCCTTAATTTGTAAACTCTTCCTGTGAGTTAAGTTGGGGAGGATGTTTTTTTTTATTCGTTCATGGGATGTGGGCGTCGCTGACGAGTCCAGCATTTATTGCCCATCCCTAATTGCCCTCGAGAAGGTGGTGGTGAGCCGCCTTCTTGAACCGCTGCAGTCCGTGTGGTGACGGTTCTCCCACAGTGCTGTTAGGAAGGGAGTTCCAGGATTTTGACCCAGCGACGATGAAGGAACGGCGATATATTTCCAAGTCGGGATGGTGTGTGACTTGGAGGGGAACGTGCAGGTGGTGTTGTTCCCATGCGCCTGCTGCTCTTGTCCTTCTAGGTGGTAGAGGTCGCGGGTTTGGGAGGTGCTGTCGAAGAAGCCTTGGCGAGTTGCTGCAGTGCATCCTGTGGATGGTGCACACTGCAGCCACAGTGCGCCGGTGGTGAAGGGAGTGAAGGTTTAGGGTGGTGGATGGGGTGCCAATCAAGCGGGCTGCTTTATCTTGGATGGTGTCGAGCTTCTTGAGTGTTGTTGGAGCTGCACTCATCCAGGCAAGTGGAGAGTATTCCATCACACTCCTGACTTGTGCCTTGTAGATGGTGGAAAGGCTTTGGGGAGTCAGGAGGTGAGTCACTCGCCGCAGAATACCCAGCCTCTGACCTGCTCTCGTAGCCACAGTATTTATATGGCTGGTCCAGTTAAGTTTCTGGTCAATGGTGACCCCCAGGATGTTGATGGTGGGGGATTCGGCGATGGTAATGCCGTTGAATGTCAAGGGGAGGTGGTTAGACTCTCTCTTGTTGGAGATGGTCATTGCCTGGCACTTATCTGGCGCGAATGTTACTTGCCACTTATCAGCCCAAGCCTGGATGTTGTCCAGGTCTTGCTGCATGCGGGCTCGGACTGCTTCATTATCTGAGGGGTTGCGAATGGAACTGAACACTGTGCAGTCATCAGTGAACATCCCCATTTCTGACCTTATGATGGAGGGAAGGTCATTGATGAAGCAGCTGAAGATGGTTGGGCCTAGGACACTGCCCTGAGGAACTCCTGCAGCAATGCCCTGGGGCTGAGATGATTGGCCTCCAACAACCACTTCCATCTTCCTTTGTGCTAGGTATGACTCCAGCCACTGGAGAGTTTTCCCCCTGATTCCCATGGACTTCAATTTTACTAGGGCTCCTTGGTGCCACACTCGGTCAAATGCTGCCTTGATGTCAAGGGCAGTCACTCTCACCTCACCTCTGGAATTCAACTCTTTTGTCCATGTTTGGACCAAGGCTGTAATGAGGTCTGGAGCCGAGTGGTCCTGGCGGAACCCAAACTGAGCATCGGTGAGCAGGTTATTGGTGAGTAAGTGCCGCTTGATAGCACTGTCGACAACACCTTCCATCACTTTGCTGATGATTGGGAGTAGACTGATGGGGCGGTAATTGGCCGGATTGGATTTGTCCTGCTTTTTGTGGACAGGACATACCTGGGCAATTTTCCACATTGTCGGGTAGATGCCAGTGTTGTAGCTGTACTGAAACAGCCTGGCTAGAGGCGCAGCTAGTTCTGGAGCACAAGTCTTCAGCACTACAGCTGGGATGTTGTCGGGGCCCATAGCCTTTGCTGTATCCAGTGCACTCAGCCGTTTCTTGATATCACGTGGAGTGAATCGAATTGGCCGAAGACTGGCTTCCATGATGTTGGGGATATCGGGAGGAGGCTGAGATGGATCATCCACTCGGCACTTCTGGCTGAAGATGGTTGCAAACGCTTCAGCCTTGTCTTTTGCACTCACGTGCTGGACTCCGCCATCATTGAGAATGGGGATGTTTGCAGAGCCTCCTCCTCCCGTTAGTTGTTTAATTGTCCACCACCATTCACGACTGGATGTGGCAGGACTGCAGAGCTTTGATCTGATCCGTTGGTTGTGGAGTCGCTTAGCTCTGTCTATAGCATGTTGCTTCCGCTGTTTAGCATGCATGTAGTCCTGAGTTGTAGCTTCACCAGGTTGGTACCTCATTTTTAGATACGCCTGGTGCTGCTCCTGGCATGCTCTTCTACACTCCTCGTTGAACCAGGGTTGATCCCCTGGCTTGTTGGTAATGGTAGAGTGAGGAATATGCCGGGCCATGAGGTTACAGATTGTGGTGGAATACAATTCTGCTGCTGCTGATGGCCCACAGCGCCTCATGGATGCCCAGTTTTGTGCTGCTAGATCTGTTCTGAATCTATCCCATTTAGCACGGTGGTAGTGACACACAACACGTTGGATGGTGTCCTCAGTGTGAAGACGGGACTTCATCTCCACAAGGACTGTGCGGTGGTCACTCCTACCAATACTGTCATGGACAGATGCATCTGCGACAGGTAGATTGGTGAGGACGAGGTCAAGTAAGTTTTCCCCTCGTGTTGGTTCGCTCACCACCTGCCGCAGGCCCAGTCTAGCAGCTATGTCCTTCAGGACTCGGCCAGCTCGGTCAGTAGTGGTGCTACCGAGCCACTCTTGGTGATGAACATTGAAGTCCCCCACCCAGAGTACATTTTGTGCCCTTGCTACCCTCAGTGTTTCCTCCAAGTGGTGCTCAACATGGAGGAGGACTGATTCATCAGCTGAGGGAGGACGGTCGGTGGTAATCAGCAGGAGGTTTCCTTGCCCATGTTTGACCTGATGCCATGAGATTTCATGGGGTCCAGAGTCAATGTTGAGGACTCCCAGGGCCACTCCCTCCTGACTGTATATCACTGTACCGCCACCTCTGGTGGGTCTGTCCTGCCGGTGGGACAGGACATACCCAGGGATGGTGATGGAAGAGTCTGGGACGTTGGCTGAAAGGTATGATTCTGTGAGTATGGCTATGTCAGGCTGTTGCTTGACTAGTCTGTGGGACAGCTCTCCCAATTTTGGCACAAGTCCCCAGATGTTAGTAAGGAGGACCTTGCAGGGTCGACTGGGCTTGGTGTCCGGTGGTCCGATGCCGGGTGGTCCGTCCGGTTTTATTCTTATGACTTTTCGTAGCGAGATTTTACAACTGAGTGGCTTGCTAGGCCATTTCAGAGGGCAATTAAGAATCAACCACATTGCTGTGGGTCTGGAGTCACATATAGGCCAGACCGGGTAAGGACGGCAGGTTTCCTTCCCTGAAGGACATTAGTGAACCAGATGGGTTTTTACGACAATCCGGTAGTTTCATGGCCACCATTACTGATACTAGTATTTTAATTCCTGATTTTTATTTTAATTAATTGAATTTAATTAATTAATTGAATTTAAATTCGCCAGCTGCCGTGGCAGGATTTGAACTCAGGACTCTGGATTTTAGTCCAGGCCTCTGGATTACTAGTCCAGTAACATAACCACTATGCTACCGTACCCGTGGGGAGGGACTTTCCAGACCGGTTCTGAAAATGGAAGAACTCTTGAGTACCAATACATCAAAGGAAGCCAAGAACAGTGCTGTGAAAGGTAGAGTGAAAGTAAAGTGAGTTTAGTTGAGGCGAATGTGATATGATGTAGTTTGATGGTTATAGTCACCCCACCTTAAATCTGGTTTCATCCTATGTCAGATGAGCTGTGTGTAAAATTGGTTCCAAATTTGCCACCACACCACCTATTCGTGGGCATGTGGTTTGTATGGGGGAAGATACAGTATTGCTTGTCTCAGTCATACTTTCCTATCCACATTAACTATGTCTTTTACACTGGAAGTGGTAAGTATTGGATGTGTTCTGAAGGGCCTTCTGGTGTAATTTGTAATCTGATGAGTGGGATAACCTGCAACTTGTGTAGAGTCATTAGTGAATTGTGGTCAGTGTTACAAGTGTAATGTGAATCATATATTGACATCTTTATAATATATTATACATAATATATAATGAAGATTAATTAGGTATGGTTTTTGGCTCCTTCAGTTTTCTTCTCTCTTGAAGCACCAGATATACATTGGGATGTGGTTCCACAGGCACCAGCAGCTCTTGAGTACCTCACACAAGCACCAACCTTCAGATGTGCGCTTTGACAGGCTCTTTTATCATGGAGGCATTACAGAAAGGATGTAATTGCACTAGAGAGGGTACAGAGGAGATATACGAGGATGTTGCCAGGACTGGAGAATTTTAGCTGTGAGGAAAGATTGGCTAGGCTGCGGTTGTTCTCTTTGGAACAGAGGAGGCTGAGGGGAGATTTAATTGAGGTGTACAAAATTATGAGGGGCCTAGTTAGAGAGGATAGGAAGGACCTATTTCTCTTAGCAGCGAGATCAATAACCAGCGGGCATAGATTTGAAGTGATTGGTAGAAGGATTAGAGGGGAGCCAAGGAAAAATGTTTTCACCCATAGGGTGGTGGGGGTCTGGAACTCACTGCTTGAAATTGTGGTAGATGCAGAAGCCCTCAACTCATTAAAAAGTACTTGGATGTGCACCTGAAGTGCCGTGACCTACAAGACTTTGGACCAAGAGCTTGGAAAGTGGGATTAGGTTGCGGTGACTCATTTTTGGCCGGCACGGACGCGATGGGCCGAGTAGCCTCCTTCTGTGCCATAAATTTTCTATGATTCTGTGAGGCATCACAGCCATGTGCAGTCCCACCCAACATTCACCCATGCAATTTTCAGCAGCAGTCACAGAATATTGAACTGGAGCAGGAACCCTTCTTGACTTTTTCCCATCGTAGCTCCAGAGGTACTGAGGCCAATTGTAGCATTGACCTAGTCGAGAGGAGAATTATGTAAAGATATAAGAAGATGGTAGGTTTCTCCTTAGGTGGTAGGTTTAGCATCACTGGCCACTCCCATAAGTGGACCTAGTGTCCCCTACGAACCAGAGTGTGCCTTTACCTGACCAAAATCTTGGTAAATGTAGTGTGACTCGGGGATCAAACAGAAAACGCTTGCCACTCTGCTTTGGCTTACTGGAATATATCACAGATTGCCACATGATCTCCTTGTATTTGGTAGGTGGATGAATATACACTTCCATCAGACCAAGGCTCAAGTTAGAAACCAGTAGACAAATTTATTTAATATGAATAAACAGTATATTTACAGTAGTTGCAAAAGACTGTTCTCCAAATGTCAAAAGCCCCATTTAACTCACTCAAATGAAATGGGCACCAATTTTCTTTTTAAGTTACCATGTACCATAGCTAGTATTAAATGGATAAAACACATTACATTTCAGATGCTAAGTGGCTCAGCTGCTCATCCTGCACACTGTAGTTATGTTTACCACGTTGGTTAGCTAAGATATTGGGCCGGGAGGGGGGCACACGCCAGCTGGAGGAACTAAGAGGAGAAATTTGTGCCTAAGTTAATACTCGCACACCTTCTGGAGACTGGTGGCAGAGCTTTTCAGCTCTTGAGAATGGTGCCTGATGCAATATGACCAAAGGGAAGGAAAAATAATTTACGTGGTTCCTCAGCAAAGAACCTATCTTAGCTCCCATTGTCCCAATACCAACCAGCACCCTTGTCCAGTCCCATGCAAAAGCCAACTCCTTCTCAATAGATCCTAAGCAACACTCATTTTTTTTCCAGTTTGACACAGCAGCCAGACTTTGCAATTTTTGGTCAAAGGGATGCCACACTATGGGAAACATTAAACTGATAAACTTTGCTACTATGTATAATAAAAAGGAAATTCAAGTAGCTAAAGTATCTAAAGTTAGACAGAATCTTATCAAGTAAGTAACTGTGCTGAAACATGCACTTCTGACGAATAAAACCCAGGCAAAAGGACAAGCTAAAGCCATACTGCAACTGCTATTACATAAAATCCTTCCACTTTGACTGAAATGGATGGTATCACATTGCGCAGAGTGGACCAAAATTAATTGTTAGATTACATGACTGGAGGTCTGGAAGAAGTTGCCCAACTTAGAGATCAAAAATAAGGCATAAATACGTCTGTAAAGTAGCAGCACAGGACATATATGGATATAAAGGAAAGATCAATGCAAAAATGCTGCGCTGACACTGAGAAATGTTAACAGGATGTAGCAAGTACGGTAGTAGAAATGAAAATAACAAGGTTATGCAAATTAGGTTATGCCATAATGAGAGAGAGCATGTACTGCAGAAAGGAATTTCTATTCAGGACCAATTTACCCTGATTCAATTATACTGCTCTTACGTTTAAATGCAAAACTCGCACCTAGCAGGAGAGGACAGAATGGAATAGGTGGCGGACCCTATCAGGAAGCAATTGTTGATCTATTCTTGTGGGAAAGTATGGAGGGCATTGAGGCTGGAGGTTTTGGGATGGTCATGTTGCATATTAATCATATACTCTATAATTTTCACTTTTATTTTAATGTGTCCATCCAATAACAACTTGCATTTATATAGTGCCTTTTATATAAAAATGTGCTTCACAGTTAGGTTTAAGGAAAAGGGACAGTGAGCTAGAAAGAGAGAGGTTAGGAGGGGTGACTGAAAGCTTGGAGCTAGTTCTTGAGAAAGTTTTTAAAGGATGAGACAGAGGTGACCATAATAAGACCATATGAGATAGGAGCAGGAGTAGGCCATTCGGCCCCTTGAGCCTGCTCCGCCATTCATTGAGATCATGGTTGATCTGATTTTTACCTCAACTCCATTTTCCCGGTGGAGAGGAGGATAGGTTCAGGGAGGGAATTCCAAAGAGTAGGACTCAGGTAACTGAAGGCTATGCCACCAATGATGGGGGAGGGTGAGTGGAGAGGATATGCGGTCTGAAGTTCAGCTCAGGATTGAACAGGGCATCAAGATTGTCAATTTTTGCCTGAGACTGTGAGAAAGGGGATAGAATCAGTGGTAAGGGTGCAGTGTTTATGGTTGGAGCTAAAGATGATGGCTGTGGTCTTCCCAATGTTTACTGAATAAAGTTATGACTCATCCTGATTAGATGTCAGACAAACACTGAGGTAATTGGTGGGCCGACATAGGTGGTGTCATGGAAGTACGTGTGCAAGGTAACCCCATATCTGTGGATAATGTCGTCAAGGGGCAGCACGTAAGTAAGGAAGAGGACATGTGACTTCAGCACAGACCTAGAATTCCAACAGCTTCAATTGGAAAATAGGGCCACTAAAGTCTTTATCCCCATACATTTGAAAAGTAAATAAAGAGGAGCGCACCAAGGTTCCAAGGGGACTCTGGGGGTGACAGTGAGGAGGAGGGAAGAAAAGTCATTGGTGGAAATGTGAATGGAAAATGGCATCAACCACCATGTGAAACACTGCAGAGAGGCTGAGAAGGATGAAGGCAGAAAATGCACCACAATCATGCACACTGATTTTGCACAAACATATTATAGTGCATGTAATAATAAAGCACTCAAATGCATTAGTGTTCTTATGTGCTTACAATATCCTATTTGATCTCTTTAAAGAGTAAAGAGAGCCCTGTGGTCGCCTAGACATACCTGAAAAACACCAATCACCTGAGCATCATTTGTTGTCACCCTCATTTGAAGTAGGCATCACTGCAGATATGCACACAATGAAGAAGAGCATAGTGATGCTGAGAAATACATACAGTGAAGCATTGAACAGCAGAGATAAAGGGGCAGTGCTGGTGGGGATTAATGAGGGTTCAGCTGGTACTAAGAGGTCTAGCACTATGAGTGACTCTTCAAATGTATGGGGATAAAGACTATAGTGGCCCTGTTATCCAATTGAAGCTGTTAGAATCCTAGGTCTACGCTCAAGTCACATGTCCTCACATAAACATAGGAACAGGAGTAGGCCATTTAGCCCCTTGATCCTGTTCCGCTGTTCAGTGAGATCATGGCTGATCTGTGATGTAACTCCATATACCCGCCTTAGCCCCATATCCCTTAATACCTTTGGTTAACAAAAACCTATTAATCTCAGATTTAAAATTAGTAATTGAGCTAGCATCAACTGCTGTTTGTGGAAGAGTGTTCCAAACTTCTCCCACCCTTTGCATGTAGAAGTGTTTCCTCACTTCACTCCTGGAAGTCCTGGCTCTAATTTTTAGGCTGTGTCCCCTAGTCCTAGACTCCCCAACCAGTGGAAATAGTTTCTCTATCTACCCTATCAGTTCCCCTTAGTATCTTGAAAATTTCGATCAAATCATCTCTTAATCATCTAAATTCCAGGGAATACAACCCTAGCTTGTGCAATCTAAACTAGTAATTTAACCCTTGGAGTCCTGGTATCATTCTAGTAAATCTATGCTGCACTCCCTCCTACGCCAATATATCCTTCCTAAGGTGCGGTGTCCAGAACTGAACACAATACTCCAGGTGTGGTCTAACCAGGGCTTTGTATAGCTGTAGCATAACTTCTACCCCCTTGTATTCTAATCTTCTAGATATAAAGGCCAGCACACCATTTGCCTTTTTGATATTTTCTATACTTGTCCATGACATTTTAATGATCTAGTTACATGGACCCCTAAGTCTCTTTGGACCGCCACTGTTTTGAGCTTTCTACCATTTAGAAAGTACTCTGATCTATCGTTTTTAGGTCCAAAGTGGATGACCTCACACTTGCCTACATTGAAATCCATTTGCCACAGTTTTGCCCATTCACTTAATCTATTAATATCTCTCTATAATTTTATACTTCCATCTACTGCTTAAAATGCTGCCTATCTTTGTGTCATCGGCAAACTTGGATGTGTGGCTCTCTATCCTGTCATCTAAGTCGTTAATAAATACATTGAATTATTGAGGCCCAAACACAGATCCCTGCAGGACACCACTAGTCACATCCTGCCAATTTGAGTACCTGCCCATTATCCCTACTCTCTGTCTCCTGTCGCTCAACTAATTTCCAAGCCAGGTCAATAATTTGCCCTCCATTCCATGAGTTTTAACTTTAGCTAAAAGTCTCTTATGGGGGACTTTATCAAATGCCTTCTGGAAATCCATGTAAACAACATCGTTAGACATTCCCCTGTCCACTACTTTAGTCACCTCTTAAAAAACAAAATCAGGTTCGTCAGGCATGAACTACTTAATTACAAGTTTCTTTGGCTTTGAAACAACGAGAAACCCTCAGGGAGTCATTGACATGTACCCAAGGTTAATCAACAGAGACTGTTTTCATTCATTCTGGGTTAATTAAACCATGTTTTTGCCCACAATTCTAAGGGCAAGCCCTGTCTGGAGCCCTCAGTTAATGTCCGCTTGGCAGGCTGAACTCCTGACCTGATGTAAGAGACTTATGGGACTCCCGCTTTCTTGCCGCCTCTCTCGTGTGCGCACTCTCTTTGAGACAGTGAGTGAGAAAGCCTCCAGCAAGCAGTAACAGAAAGCCTGCACCATCTAACTTTGGAACAGCTTGGCTTGAAAGTGGGGCTACACCTAGAGAGGCAGTAAGGTTGCATCTTCATTATTTGTCATAAACTAAGAAGCATAGGAAATTTGCATTTCTTGATGTGAAACCTGTATTCTGTTCATTTATGTAAAATAAACCAATTTGTTGGCTTGAATGTGAGCCTCATTCCCATGAGCAGTCTGCTTTAGTAAAGAGAAAACCCACGTGGCGGCACCTGTCATACTTTAATAGCTCGTAAATGGAGCAATGGTTGTCTGTTACAATCCCCAGGCCATGCTATTGCTGAGCTAGATATTTGGTAGTACGAGGTGCACTCCGGATCATAGAGAACGCGAGGTCTGCTATGGGAGTGACTGGTGACGCTGAACCCAAGAGCATGTCTAGTGCAAAATGCAAACATTGTTAGAGACCTTGGAGGATTCCTTAAAAACTGTTTGATTCAAGCACTTTGTATATTAATGAATAAATAATTGGGAAAGGTGATGCATTTCTGTGAATTCTTATATAGCAAGATTTTTCTTTGACTAATGCATCATGCTAACCAGTCGTTCTTAAATTGTTTTCTGCAGATCCAAATATGGTCATGAACTATGAAGGGATTTCTCTTCTAATAGTAATGGCCACGTGCTGCTATATTGGAATATTTTCCGGCTTTGGAGCTTTCATTCTAAGCTTTTTGGGATCAAGACATCCAATTTTGCTTAATCTACCAATTATGTTGCATTTTATAACAGGTAAACTTTTTCTTCCATTTTTCATTTTTTCAATTGCTTTTATTTTTCTTCCCATTCTCTCCCTTATCTCCCTTCTCTGGAAGGCGATGATAGCTTATACTTCACTGATTTCTTGGTACCTTCTGATGATTCTTTATATATAAGCCTGGACAGTGAGTGTTGCACGGACTTAGCAGAGCTCAACGTTGTCTTAAGGGCAATTTGACTACAGGTTAAAACAAGTTATTCTGACCTTGTATAGCTTACTGGGGAGGTAACATTTGGAATATCGCATGTCAGGACTGCCATCAAAAGGAGAGGCTTCTAAGAAGAGGAACCAGCCTAATTGTTGATTCAGGGTCAATTGACACCCTATTCAGGGTCAGTTGAACCTTTAAAGAGGAGGTGGATCAATATCAGTTGAGACAGGGATTGAAGGTTATAGAGACTTTAAAAATACTCAGTAAGTTTTTCTCAGGGCGGGTAACTCCACTCCTCACTACACACCATCACCACCTGTTGATCCCTAACTGTAAGGAATACAAATAATAGCAATGGGTGAAGTGGGGCACTGCAAGCGGCTTCAGCATCACTTAGGACTAAGGAGGAAACAAAAAAGAGCAAGAGTTTGTACTCCCCTTCTCTGTACAGTGACCCCTGCTGAAAGTGTGTACGTACAGACACCATAGGAAAGCACAGGATGAGCAAAGTCCATTTAGCCCATTAAGCCTGTTGCTTCCAAATACCATATGCAATTTGCTTTACCACATACCCTCTAATCTCCTAAAGAAAGGCTTGCAAAGCTCTTCCTTGGCTCCAAAAAGTTTAAGGAGTGTCTAGTATGAATGAAGTGTCAATTTTCAACAATTTTGTTATGATCAGCAAAATAAATACATAAATAGATTATAATTTGTTACATTTATAGTTTGAAAATCTGTGATTCAAGCATTGTTACAATCCACATCCATCTTGTTAAGAGTACATAAGAACAGATTCCTGGTTTGCTATTACATGATCCGGCTTTATAACTTGGACACTTAATCCACAATCTTAGCAGCAACCATAGGTAGATGCAGCAAACTCTTCTCTACCTATGAAGCTACAGTTAGTACAAGTTTAACTGCATCATCTGATGATCAACTAAACTGACTGAGGCTGTGACTACTCAGTCTTGACCCAAATTAATGCCTGTAAAATTGTTTGTGTTCTAAAATGGGTGAATGGGTCAATTAGTCGTAAGTGGCAGAGGTCTTTCGGCATTTTTGTTTGCTTGTAGTGAATCGAGAACTGCATTTTCACATCTAGAGTAACGTCAGTTGTTTGTTGAACTGCTTCGTTTGTCACTTCAGTTTGTTCTTCTGTTTTTTGACAGACTTGGGTGAGTTTAACCTTTGGTGCTCTGCTTCTCTGCTATGTTTAGAAGCATCTTTCCTGAGTGCATGGAGCAGTGGTAGCATGGCAATTTCCTGTTCACCTAGCTGTGTGCATACTTCACGAACTGGGATACAGCATAGTCTTTGAAGCCACACCTCATGCAGAGCTAAAGTTGCCAGTCATTTGTAAATATACAAAGGATGAAATTGGCTTGAATGATCACTTTCATTTGCACACAGACCTTTGCATGTAGTGTCACCCTTGTTTCTCTTTCCTCTTGCATGCTAGAATCCAAAGCATTGGTGTGTACAGCTGTTATTTTATAAAATGGAGCACAGGGATGAATTTTCTGAGCTTACTGTTTCTATGAAATTTAGAAATGAATCCTTTGGGAATAACAGCCATTACTAATGTTGTAAAATAGAGGTTGTTGACTAATGAAATGATGCACTTTACAAAGCAGATTACAGAGCCCACTTTTGTCCAGCAGGCCTAGGTGGCTGATGAACTGATGGGTTGTGAGGAAAGGCAGCAGCAAGAGAGACCGAGAAATTGAGGGGGGAGAGGAAGAGGGAGAAGATACCGAGCTAGAGACTGAAGGTAAAGGAAAACAGCAAGCAGAAGAAATAGAGAAGCAGGAATAAGGAGGAAAAAATTGAGATAGAAGACGAATCTACTCATGATGAAGGTCCAATGTGGTTAGCTCAGTGTGAATGTAAGTTAGAACTTAGTATTTATATTTTATCCTGAAATTATTCCTGCTTGGTATTGTTTCATTTGCCACTCATTATAATATCACTCTGCCAAATATTTTCAAACAGTAAATGAGCAATGGCAGGCCTTCAAGGCAGAGATATTTTGGGTACAAACCAAACATAGTCCCATAAGGAGGAATGATGGGGTATCCAAAGCTAGAGCTCTCTGGATGACAAAGGAAATAGAGGTTAAAATAAAACAGAAAAAGGAGGTTTATGACAAATGTCAGGTACAGAATACAGTCGAAAACCAGGCAGAATACAGAGTGCAGGGGGAAATTGAAAAAGGATATAAGAAGGGCAAAGAGAATGTGAAAAAAAGGTTAGCAGGTAATATTAAAGGGAACCCAAAAATCTTTTATAAACATATAAAAAGTAAAAGGATAGTTAAAGGAATGGTGGGGCCGATTAGGGGCTAAGAAGAAAATCTTGTGGGGGCAGAGGGGATGACTGAAGTACTGAAAGAGTACTTTGCATCTCTTCACAAAAGAAGAGGATGAAGTTAACATCGCAGTAGGGTAAAGGGAGCAGAGATATTGGATAGGATAAAAATAGATAGAAAGGAGGTGCTGAATAGGTTGGCATCACTCAAAGTTAACAAGTCACCCGGTCCAGGTGGGATGTTTCCTAGGTTGCTGAGGGAAGTTAAGGTGGAGATAGCAGAAGCTCTGACCACAATCTTTCAATCATCCTTGGATATGGGAGTGGTGTCAGAGGACTGGAGGATTGCAAATGTTACACCCCTGTTCAAAAAAGGGGAGAGGGTTAAACTTGGTAACTATAGGCCAATCAGTCTAACGTCAGTGGTGGGAAAACTACTAGAGACCGTTGTCAAGGACTAAATTAATTCTCACTTGGAGAAGCATGGGTTAACAAGGGACAGCCAGCATGGATTTATTAAAGGCAAATCATGTGTGACTAATCTGAGTTATTTGATGAATAACAGAGAGGTTGATGAAGGTAGTGCAGTAGCTGTTATATATATGGACTTTCAAAAGCCATTTGATAAAGTATCACATAACAAACTTATTTGGAAAATAGAAACACATGGTATTAACAGAATGGTGGTAACTTGGGTACATAGTTGGCTAAGGGATGGGAGGTAGAGGGTAGTACAATTTCGAAGTTTACGAATGATACAAAACTTGGCAACATAGTAAATAGGAGGATAGTAGCTGACTTCAAGAGGACTCCGATAGGATGGTGAAATGGGCAGACACATGGCAGATGCAATTTAATGCAGATAAGTGTAAAGTGATGCATTTTGGGAGAAACAACATGGAGATGCTGGGATTGTTCTCCGAGCAGAGAAGGTTAAGGGGAGACCTAATAGAAGTATTCAAAATTACGAGGGGTTTTGATAGAGCAAGTGAGCGAAAACTATTTCCTCTGACAAATGGTTGGTAACCAGAAGTCATAGATTTAAAATAATTGGCAAAAGAACTAGAGGGGAAATGAGGAGTACTTTTTTCACACAGAGGGTTGTTAAGACCTGGAACACTTTACCCGAAAGGGTGGTGGAAGCAGATTCCATAGGAACTTTCAAAAGGCAATTGGACATGTACTTGAAGAGGACTAATTTGCAGGGTTATGGGGAAAAAGCTGGAATGTGGGACTAAATTGGACAGCTCTGTCAAGAAGCCGGCACAGGCACGATGGGCCGAATGGCCCCCTTCTGTGCTGTAAGATTCTATGATTCTGTGATCGAGATTAAATAAAAGTAAAGCAATCCAGGTATCAGTCAGCTCCTCGGTCATTTTATAAAGATTTAGATTGCTTCAGATAGAGGCCTTCAATAAGTTGGGCAAGTTGTGTGCCCTCACTTAGAAGAGAATGGATACTACAGCATTTTAATTCCCCACACAGGCCCTCAGCCTTGAGACTGATATTTCTACAGCTCTCAGGCAAAAGAAAGGTAGGTCTCAGACTGTGACCTGGAAAAGTTTTCTTTGCAAAAGATACAAAGAATAAAAGGTAATGAGGATTTGGTTTCATACAAAATACAGTTGAGGATAACCATAAGGTATTAGAAAATAGTGGGTAGAATGCAATAAAAAGATGGGTTGTAGATAGCAGTAAGAGGAGTCTTACGAAATATTTAAGCAATGATAGCTGTAGAATATGTGTTAACAACCAGATATTTCTTTTAGGGTATAAGTTAGGGAGAGATATGGAGGACCAAGAGATGGCAGGTGTGTTGTATTGATTCTTCAGACCAAATCCAGTTATTTTCATTCAAGACCAGTAACACTAGTAGACGTCAGTGAAATGTGCGCTATATAGAAACTCAAAGAATTAAAGGGTTTAATTTCCTTTGGTACTGCACCAGTTAACATGTTCATGTAGAGTTCTTTTGTGTGCTATTTTAATGCAGTTGCTTATTTTGAACAGGTGAATGACCTAATTAAAGTGACACATATATGAATTTTATGCAAATAAATTTAACGGTGCATTAACAGATAAAATTAAATCCCCAAGTGTCTGCAGGGTACCTAAGCCAGATTGGACATTCTCCTAATGTTCTCAAGGAAATGAGCAAGGAAATACCTGTTGCTCTAATTAATGTTTTTAGGAACTCCACAAACACAGGAATTGTACCCAAGGACTTGCAAATTTGTATGCCACTCCCTCTAGCCCTATATCCAAATCATTGATATACACAACAAATAGAAGCATCCTGAGAAAGGAACCATGTGGGACACCACTACCCCTTCCAACCACTCTGAGAAACTGTGCTTAACCTGTAGTCTGCTTTCTCCCTTCTAACCAGTTTTTAATCCAATTTCCTACCCTAATTCAACACCTCATAATCTTCTCCAATAGTCTCCTTTGCGGTACCTTTTCAAAGGCTTTCTGAAAGTCCATGTACATGACCTGCACTGCATTTGTGCCATTCACCATATCGATCATCTCAGAGTGCTGAAAGTAGCCATTCAAAGAGTGAGGGGCCCTTAAGGAGTAATCAGTCTGGATTTAGAAGCAACAGGCCATGAAGTCCTCTTCTGCTATTCGACTCAGATTGACTCAGGCTTAAAATTAATAAACTTCAGGCAGAACTAGAAATGAAAGGTTTTCAGGATTACGAAAAGTTTTAAGAAGGTAAATAGTGAAAGATTGATCACAGTGGTTGGTGAATCAATGGCAAGGGGTGGGGGCATTCGTTGGGTGTGAATTGCTTTGTGATGTCCTGTCGACGCGATGAGGCTCTGTGACACTGCAGCTTCTGGAGCTTCTCCTGAGTTGAATCTCTGATTGTTGCTCACTGCCAACATTATTTTCTGTGTGCATTAATCGATAACTGGGGGAGATTTCCTTGTTTTTTTTCAAAAGCCCCTTGAACATCCTCTTTTTGACAACGCATCTAGCCCAGCTCCTGCTAACCTGTCTTATTTTATTTCCCCCCTCCTACTTGTCCACTCTCCCCGCTCTACAAACTGCTTATGGGTGAATTTCTCTACATACAGGTGCTGTAGAAATGTAAGTTGTTAATGCAGTCATTAACCCATTTAAAGAGCAAGAGGATAACGAAGGAAAGAGTAGGGCCTATTAGAGACCAAAAAGGTAACCTGTGTGTGGAGGCGGAAGATGTGGGTATGGTTCTTAATGAATACTTTGCCTCTGACTTCACAAAAGAGGGGGACGTTGCAGAGATTGTAGTTGAGGAGGAGGAGTGTGAAATATTGGATGGGATAAACATAGTGAGAGAGGAAGTATTAAAGGGTTTAGCATCTTTGAAAGTGGATAAATCGCCAGGCCTGGATGAAATGTATCTCAGGCTGTTAAGAGAAGCAAGGGAGGAAATAGCGAAGGCCCTGACCATCATTTTCCAATCCTCCCTGGCTACAGGCGTGGTGCCGGAGGATTGGAGAACTGCTACCTTTGTACCATTGTTTAAAAATGGAGAAAGAGGTAGACTGAGTAATTATAGGCCAGTCAGTCTAACCTTGGTGGTGGGAAAATTATTAGAATCGATTCTGAGGGACAACATAAATCGCCATTTAGAAAGGCACGGGTTAATCAAGGACAGTCAGCACGGATTTGTTAAGGGAAGGTCGTGTCTGACTAAGTTGATTGAATTTTTTGAGCAGGTAATAAGGAGGGTCAATGAGGGTAACACATTTGATGGAGTCTACATGGATTTTAGCAAGACTTTTGACATGGCAGATTGGTCAAAAAAGTAAAAGCCCATGGGATCCAAAGGAAAGTGGCTAGTTGGATCCAAAATTGGCTCAGTGGCTGGAAGCAAAGGGTAATGGTTGACGGTGTTTTTGTGACCGGAAGGCTGTTTCTAGTGGGTTTCCGTGAGGCTCAGTACTAGGTCCATTGCTCTTTGTGATATATATTAATGATTTGGACTTGATTGTGGGGGACTTGATCAAGAGGTTTGCAGATGATACAAAAATTGGCCGCGTGGTTGATAGTGAGGAGGAAAGCTGTAGACTGCTGGAAGATATCAATGGATTGGTCAGGTGGGCAGAAAAGTGGCAAATAGAATTCAATCCAGAGAAGTGTGAGGTAATGCATTTGGGGAAGGCAAACAAGGCAAGGGAGCACACAATAAATGGAAGGATACTGAGAGGTGTGGAGGAACAAAGGGACCTTGGAGTGCATGTCCAAAGATCCCTGAAGGTAGCAGGACAGGTGGATAAGGTGGTTAAAAAGGCATACTGGATACTTTCCTTTATTAGCCGAGGCATAGATTATCAGAACAGGGAGATTATGCTTGAAATGTATAAAACACTAGTTAGACCACAGCTTGAGTACTATGTAAAGTTCTGGTCACCACACTACAGGAAAGATGTGATTGCACTAGAGAAGACGTTGCCAGGGCTGGAGAATTTTAGTTATGAGGAAAGATTGGATAGGCTGGGATTGTTTTCTTTGTAACAAAGGAGGCTGAGGGGAGATTTAATTGAGGTATATAAAATTATGACATGACTAAATAGAGTGGATAGGGAGGGCCTATTTCCCTTGGCTGAGGGGTCAGTGACCGGGGGGCATAGATTTAAAGTAAATGGTAGAAGGATTAGAGGGGAGCTGAGGAGAATCTTTTTCACCCAGAGGGTGGGGGGTGTCTGGAACTCACTGCCTGAAAGGGTGGTAGAGGCAGAAGCCCTCAACTCATTTAAAAAGTACTTGGATTTGCACTTGAAGTGCCATAACCTACAGGGCTACAGACCAAGTGCTGGAAATGGGATTAAGCTGGATAGCTCTTTTTCGGCCGGCACGGACACGATGGGCCAAATGGCCTCCTGTGCCATAACATTCTATGATTCTATGTTACGATAATCCATTAACTAGTGTACTAGTAGAGAAAAGCTCCCCCCCCCCCCCCGGTAAATCTGTTGATGAGTGCAGTTGCTGTACTGGATGGTGATGTAGAGTGAAACTATTGTGCTCTCTTGATTTGCAGCCATTTTGGATGTTGGCTCGGTGGCGCTGTGTTCGTACCTGTTCTTCCAGGTGAAGACTAAGCTGAGGAAAAAGGAATTCGAGAAGACGGTGATGCGGACATCCCTGGGCGAAAGTTTTGTAATTGCTGCCTTCGCTCTGATGTTTTCAGTAACAGCCGCAGCCCTGAGTCTACACAAGTCCCTATTGAAGGATGTGAGACTGCTGGACAGCAGGACAGAAGAGGAGTCCACTCTGGTAGCGCACCAAGGGTGCGAAGACTAAGACTAGTCCAGTTAAACTACTTGCACCACATCACCATTTACTCCTTTGGAACTGTCCAGTTGACCCATGGGCTCTGTTTGCAATGTTGCTTTGGAGAAGTACAACACTCAGGGACATTATGCAGCCCGTTCTGCAGAAGTGACTGCACAACATAGAATGAAAAGAGCCAGTGGCTTTAATTGCTCTGAGAATATTCATGTTTAAGAAAAAATAAGGAGCTTTAATGTTCTTTTAATACATTTTCTTTTGTATATTTTCAATCTTTGTACAGTTGACACCATTTGAAGTAGCTATAGATTTTCTAAAGTGGCTGCACAGTCATTGTTGATTAAAATCAATAAAAGTCACTGAGCCATACAGACCACGTTTGATCCCTGTTTTGTGCTGAATTCGTCAATCTAAGCTGTGGCAGCCATAGGAGTGTTACAATTAACCTTTCTGCCCTGCGCTAGGGCGATGGAGGGGGGGGGAGGAGGAATCAGATGGTGTTTTGGTTTCTGAATGCTATCCAGTGAGTTTTACTGGAAAGTGCTGAACTTCATGGCAACTCTTCCTTTTTCCTTTTAAAAAGAATTTCTAACAATTTTTATCTCCACATGCTGACTTTTGCTGGATCAGTGTCAAATTACTAATGAAGAGCCAGGTATTTTTTTTATTCGTTCACGGGATGTGGATGCCGCTGGCAAGGTCAGCATTTATTGCCCATCCCTAATTGCCTTGAGAAAGTGGTGGTGAGCTGCCTTCTTGAACCGCTGCAGTCCGTGTGATGAAGGTTCTCCCACAGTACTGTTAGATAGGGAGTTCCAGAATTTTGACCCAGCGACGATGAAGGAACGGCGATATATTTCCAAGTTGGCATGGTGTGTGACTTGGAGGGGAACATGCAGGTGATTGCCATGTGCTTGCTGCCTTGTCCTTCTAGGTGGTAGAGATCGTGGGTTTGTGAGGTGCTGCCAAAGAGGCCTTGGTGAGTTGCTGCAGTGCATCCTGTGGCTGGTACACACTGCAGCCACGGTGCGCCGGTGGTGAAGGGAGTGAATGCTTACGGTGGTGGATGGGGTACTAATCAAGCGGGCTGCTATGTCCTGGATGGTGTCGAGCTTCTCAAGTGTTGTTGGAGCTGAACTCTTCCAGGTAAGTGGAGAGTATTCTGTCACACTCCTGACTTGTGCCTTGTAGATAGTGGAAAGGCTTTGGGGAGTCAGGAGGTGAGTCACTCGCCACAGAATACCCAACCTCTGACCTGCTCTTGTAGCCACAATATTTATGTGGCTGGCCCAGTTAAGTTTCTGTTCAATGTTGACCTCCAGGATGTTGATGGTGGGGGATTCGGCAATGGTAACGCCATTGAATGTCAAGGGGAGGTGGTTAGACTCACTCGTGTTGGAGATGGTCATTGCCTGGCACTTGTCTGGCGCGAATGTTACTTGCCACTTATCAGCCTAAGCCTGGATGTTGTCCCCGTCTTGCTGCTTGCGGGCACGGACTGCTTCATTGTTTGAGGGGTTGTGAATGGAACTGAACACTGTGCAATCATCAGCGAACATCCCCATGTCTGACCTTATGATGGAGGGAAGATCATTGATGAAGCAGCTGAAGATGGTTGGGCCTAGGACATTGCCCCGAGGAACTCCTGCAGCAGTGCCCTGGGGCTGAGATGATTGGCCTCCAACAACCACTACCATCTTCCTTTGTGCTAGGTATGACTCCAGCCACTGGAGAGTTTTCTCCCTGATTCCCATTAACTTCAATTTTACTAGGGCTCCTTGGTGCCACACTCGGTCAAATGCTGCCTTGATGTCAAGGGCAGTCACTCTCACCTCACCTCTGGAATTCAGCTCTTTTGTCCATGTTTGGACCAAGGTTGTAATGAGGTCTGGAGCCGAGTGGTCCTGGCAGAATCCAAACTGAGCATCAGTGAGCAGGTTATTGGTGAGTAAGTGCCGCTTGATTGCACTGTCGATGACACCTTCCATCACTTTGCTGCTGATTGAGAGTAGACTGATGGGGTGGTAATTGGCCGGATTGGATTTGTCCTGCTTTTTGTGGACAGGACATACCTGGGCAATTTTCCACATTGTCAGGTAGATGCCAGTGTTGTAGCTGTACTGAAACAGCTTGGCTAGAGGCGCGGCTAGTTCTGGAGCACAAGTCTTCAGCACTGTAGCCGGGATGTTGTCGGGCCCATAGCCTTTGCTGTATTCAGTGCACTCAGCCGTTTCTTGATATCACTTGGAGTGAATCAAATTGGTTGAAGACTGGCTTCTGTGATGTCGGGACATTGGGAGGAGGCGGAGATGGATCATCGGCATTTCTGACTGAAGATCGTTGCAAACACTTCAGCCTTGTCTTTTGCACTCATATGCTGGACTCTGCCCTCATTGAGGATGGGGATGTTCACGGAGCCTTCTCCTCCCATTAGTTGTTTAATTGTCCACCACCATTCATGACTGGATAAGGCAGGACTGCAGAGCTTTGATCTGGTCTGTTGGTTGTGGAATCGCTTAGCTCTGTCAATGGCATGTTGCTTCCACTGTTTAGCATGCATGTAGTCCTTTGTTGTAGCTTCACTAGATTGGCACCTCATTTTTGGGTACGCCTGGTGCTGCTCCTGGCATGCTCTTCTACACTCCTCATTGAACCAGGGTTGATCCCCTGCCTTGTTAATAATGCTAGAGTGAGGAGTATGCCGGGCCATGAGGTTACAGATTGTGCTGGAATACAATTCTGCTGCTGCTGATGGCCCACATGGATGTCTAGTTTTGAGCTGCTAGATCTGTTCTGAATCTATCCCATTTAGCATGGTGGTAGTGCCACACAACACGTTGGATGGTGTCCTCAGTGTGAAGACAGGACTTTGTCTCCACAAGGACTGTGTGGTGGTCACTCCTATCAATACTGTCATGGGCAGATGCATCTGCAAGAGGTAGATTGGTGAGGATGAGGTCAAGTCGTTTTTTCCCTCTTGTTGCTTCGCTCACCACCTGCCGCAGGCCCAGTCTGGCAGCTATGTCCTTCAGTACTTGGCCAGCTCGATCAGTTGTGGTGCTACCGAGCCACTCTTGGTGATGGATGTTGAAGTCCCCCACCCAGAGTACATTCTGTGCCCTTGCTACCCTCAGTGCTTCCTCCAAGTTCATCAGCTGAGGGAGGACGGTAGTTGGTAATCAGCAGGAGGTTTCCTTGCCCATGTTTGACCTGATGCCAGGAGATTTCATGGAGTCCGGAGTCAGTGTTGAGGACTCCCATGGCCGCTCCCTCCTGACTGTATACCTCCATACCGCCACCTCTGGTGGGTCTGTCCTGCTGGTGGGACACGACATACCCAAGGATGGTGATGGAAGAGTCTGGGATGTTGGCTGAAAGGTATGATTCTGTGAGTATGGCTATGTCATGCTGTTGCTTGACTAGTCTGTGGGACAGCTCTCCCAATTTTGGCTCAAGTCCCCAGATGTTAGTGAGGAGGACTTTGCAGGGTCGACTGGGCTTGGTTTGCTTTTGTCGTGTCCGGTGCCTAGTGGTCCGATGCCGGGTGGTCTGACCGGTTTTATTTTTACTGTGACTTTCTGTAGCGAGATTGTACAACTGAGTGGCTTGCTAGGCCATTTCAGAGGGCGATTAAGAATCAACCACATTTTGGTAAATGTAAGTGATATTCTGAGTATCACAGACCAGGGAGCAAAGCAGAGCTCTCATCCATTTCAAAGCCCCATCTCTAGTTACTATGCTGCCACTCATCAATATCTGGCAACAATCATGTGAAATGTTCACAACCGGCTTCTGAGAGCTCAGAGATGCCATCAGAGCAAAGATGAACGTATCTGTAGATTGAATATTGACCATGTTTATGCTATTAACTTTAATCATTTTATAATGACTTACGATGTGCAGAGTCAATGAATTTCGTTGGTTGGTTCCAAGAGACCACTGTAAGAGCTTTGCTGTGATATGCATGTAAATCTCAGCAATAGTAAGGCTGAGATGGGACTGTTTGTTGTGTGCGGTGGTGAAGTGCACTCTGTTCTAGTATGCTGTCACACACAACGGTAAGTCACAGGTTGGCGCCCATGATTCCCCACATGGTGAATCTGCAATCTCGCCAGTGCTTTCAAGGGGATGGGGAGAATGTGTGGTAGAAATCTACTCAAGAGGCAGGGAATATGGTAGATTGAATCACCCCAGGAATCTTACATGCATGCCCTCTTGGTTGGCCATAGACTGCCAGCCGTAGACACTTGGGAACAGGTTGCACTATTGTATGGGAGATCAGTGCATGACTTGGGGAGCCTAGGAAGGCTCATGTGATGTGTGAGATTGTGTACAAATTTATTTTCCTGGGGCAGGGAAATCAGAGGATTCTCCGGTCTCATTCTGGTGCCGTTTTGTATTTTCACGCTGATCCAGAGGAGAAGAAGCACCATGTACAACAACAACTTGCATTGATATAGCGCCTTTAACATTGTAAAATGTCCCAAGGTGCTTCACAGGAGCGATTATCAAACAAAATTTGACACCAAGCCACGTAAGGAGATATTAAAACAGGTGACCAAAAGCTTGGACCAAGAGGTAGGTTTTAAGGAGCATCTTAAAGGAGGAGAGAGAGGGGGAGAGGTTTAGGGAGGGAATTCCAGTGCTTCGAGCCTAGGCAGCTGAAGGCACGGCCCCAATGGTGGAGCAAAGAAAATCGAGGATGTGCAAGAGGCCAGAGTGGAAGAACGCAGAGACCTCGGAGGGTTGTAGGGCTGGAGGAGTTTACAGATGTAGGGAGGGACGAGGCCATAGAGGGATCTGAAACCAAGGATGAGAATTTTAAAATCAAGGCATTTCCAGACCGGCAGCCAATGTAGATCAGCGAGCACAGGGATGATGGGTGAGCGGGACTTGGTGCGAGTTAGGATACAGGCAGTCGTGTTGTCTACAAGTTGGGCTTTGCCTGCAATTCTCAGTGAAGCTATGGTGGTAGTTGGGTAAAGGTGGGGGGGTAGGGGCTGTTGTGTGTACAAACTTCAAATTGGTAGCTACCCCTGCCTGGGGGGGGACTCATGGATGGGTTAGGTGCAAGAAATGCCTTTAATTACTGTACCAAGCTGGGATGGAGTAAAGATACTGTCTCTCTGAAAAGATTACATTGACTGATATCACAATCACTTTGCCTCATCAATTTACAATTTCCCATTTGATTACCACCTGTTTGGTGAAAAAACTGACAACAAGACACGCACACATGGTTGAATATCCACCACTGCTACACTGTGGTTACAGTGTATACGATCTATAGGATGCAGTGTAACAACTCACCAAAGTACCTTGATAATATTTCTCTGCCCTACAGTCTCTGCTAGAGAGAAGGATAAGAGCAGCGATCCTGGGTCAGTATCCTGGAATTTCCTACCTATCACCATCACCACAAGAGTTTCAGGGATTCAATAAGGCCTGTCACCACCTTCCAGCATTGCCTACATCCTGAGAACAAATAAAAAACATGCACACTGAAGGGCCTGCCAGAAATGGTGGAGCAAGGGAGTGGGAATGCATGGAAGGCGAGTGTGGGAGGACTAAAGGCATATAGATTAATAAGGGGGGGGGCCAAGGACGGATCCGTGGGGAACTTCAGAGGTGACTGTGCAGGGGGTAGGTTGAGAAGCCATCGCTGGAGATGTGCTGTCTGTGTTGGGGCAGAAATGAGTGTGAAGGGCGTAGTACAGAGCTGGACAGAGTGGCGAGGTCGACTCTGTGGACCAGTGTCGAGAGAGCGGGGAAGATGGATTAACGCCCTTCAGTTGCCGTCACAGAGGATGTCATTTGTGACTTTGGCCAACATTCCTCCTTCCTTGGACCAGCACCACCAAAAATAGATGAAATTCCTCATTTGCCTCATTGCCATTTGCTTTGTACAAACTGGCTGCCATGTTTACAACAGTCACTGGATTTCAACGTAATTGATAGTGTGAAGCATTTTGTAACATTTCTAAAAGACATGAATTAAATTATTTATTTTAAAAGTCACTGTGTAGTATTCTGAAGAGCTCTGTGATATTAGTACATTACCAAAGTCACAGAGGCTCAGAGCAGTGTCGTCTGAGGCAGATTATGCTTTTCACTTTTTTTAACCGCTGCGATCATTAGAGAGCCTGGAGTATTGCAGGCTGACAGAAATGACAAAACGTATTGGTTGTCCTTACTGTGTTTTGGCCGGTTTGTCTAATAGTTACATCAACATTTACCGTTTGGAGGGATGCTTCAGTGCAGGCTCAGTCCTACGGTCAGTTAAATTTATTGGTGAGAAGTGGAATTCAAAGCAGCTTCCTTCAGGGAAATAATAACAGAAAATACTGGAAAACACTCAGCGGGTCAGGCGGCATCAGAGGAGAGAGAAACAGAGTTAACGTTTCAGGTCAATGACCTTTCATCAGTCAGGAAACTGACGAGATTGGGTATAACGCTGTTTTTGCACCTTGTCTGATTTTACTCTCTGTTGAAGCCGATGGAGAATAATATTGGGCGGAGTGTAAAACTACCGTTCAACCCGACCCTGTGGGTTTCCCGCCCAGCGAGTTAGGTTAAATTTGCCCCCGTTAACTCTTGTTTCTCTCTCTCCACAGTTGCTGCCTGATCTGCTGAGTGTTTTCCAGCATTTTCTGTTTTTATTTCAGATTTCCAGCATCTGCAGTATTTTGCTTTTGTTTTCTTCAGGGAAATGCTCTTCACTGGGAAAGATTATCATGAGCCGATTATTCTGTGGCCTGAGGTTTTCCATGCTTCCATGACCTGTGGAGTTAGTAGTCTCATTTGTAATTTTTCTCTTTGCAGATCACCTCCAGCACAATACTTCCTGATATACAATGATATAATGTGCCTTGCTTCTGGGTCCCTCTTTAACAAACAGCCTGCTTTAAGCCTACTCCCCGTCGCTTTCCCTTCACCCCTGAACAATTCCACCCTCCCCTCCCCCCCCCCCCCCCCCCCCCATTCCTACACAGTCGAGATTGGCGGGGTTGGATTAAATAGGTGCCAGTAGTGGCTCAGTGGCAGCCCTCTCGCCTCTGAGTCAGGAGGTCATGGGTTCAAGCCCCACTCCAGAATCTTGGGTACATAATGCAAACTGACCAGCTGCACGTTCGGAGGTGCTGTCAAATGCAGTTGTTTTTGATATCTCTAATTGCGTTCTGCCACTTGATGCATTTGTTTCGTGCAGTAAGTGCGGATCAGTCCCATAGACGACTGGTGCCAATGTTCAGTCTTAAAGCTGACTGCATCAAAGCCGAGTGTCAGTTTACTGGTAATCAAGATGATCAGCGCATAAATGAACTGCCAACTGTCGTATCTTTTGCAACAAATGTGGTGTCTAAGATTTATTTGTTCTTTGGATGTGAGTGACACTGATGAGGCTGGATTTATTGCCCATGAGAGCATTAAGAATCGACCACATAGTGTGGGACTGGAGTCACAGGTAGGCCAGACTGGATAGGGGTTGCCAGTTCCCTTTGCTGAAGGGACGTCAGTGAACCACTTTGATTTTTGTAACAGTCTGGCTACTTTTATGGTCATCGTTCTGATGCCAGCCCACAAATTACCAGATTTATTGAAATCATTTTCATAACTTGCCGTGGTGCGATTTGAACTCATTACCTCTGGGTTTCTAGGACCAGTAGGCTACCATGCCCTAAAATGTCTCATGTTTTGAGTATTTTGATATAAAGACGGTTATGATCTAGATTCTGTCAATACCCAAGACTGTAGATTCTATTTACAGTAGAAAAAGAGGATAGCATGCCCGAAATCCCAAGAAAACTAATATTGAATCGGGGACAGGGACTCGATAAAATTAACATAAGTAAAGCAACAGTAATGAAGAAAATAATAGCACTAAAGAGTGACAAATCCCCAGGACCAGATGGTTTCCATCCCAGGGATTTAAAGGAAGTAGTTGAGCAGATTGCAGATGCCCTAACTATAATCTTTCAAAGTTCTCTAGATTCAGGAACTGTCCCTCTAGATTGGAAAATTGCACATGTCACTCTGCTTTTTAAGAAAGGAGAGAGAGGGAAACCGGGGAATTATAAACCAGTTAGCCTAACATCTGTTGTGGGGAAATTGCTGGAGTCTATAATTAAGGATAGTGTGACTGAACACCTCGAGAATTTTCAGTTAATCAGGGAGAGCCAGCATGGATTTGTGAAAGGTAGGTCGTGCCTGACAAACCTGATTGAATTTTTTGAAGAGGTGACTAAAGTAGTGGACAGGGGAATGTCAATGGATGTTATTTATATGGACTTCCAGAAGGCATTTGACAAAGTCCCACATAAGAGACTGTTAGCAAAGATAGAAGCCCATGGAATCGAGGGAAAAGTACGGACTTGGTTCGGAAGTTGGCTGAGCGAAAGGCGACAGAGAGTAGGGATAAGGGGAAGGTACTCACATTGGCAGGATGTGACTAGTGGAGTCCCGCAGGGATCTGTCTTGGGGCCTCAATTATTCACAATATTTATTAACGACTTAGATGAGGCATAGAAAGTCTCATGTAAGTTGCCGATGACACAAAGATTGGTGGCATTGTAAGCAGTGTAGATGAAAACATAAAATTACAAAGCGATATTGATAGATTTGGTGAATGGGCAAAACTGTGGCAAATGGAATTCAATGTAGACAAATGTGAGGTCATCCACTTTGGATCAAAAAAGGATAGAACAGGGTACTTTCTAAATGGTAAAAAGTTAAAAACAGTGGATGTCCAGAGGGACTTAGGGGTTCAGGTACATAGATCATTGAAGTGTCATGAACAGGTGCAGAAAATAATCAATAAGGCTAATGGAATGCTGGCCTTTATATTTAGAGGACTGGAGTACAAGGGGGCAAAAGTTATGCTGCAGCTATACAAAACCCTGGTTAGACCGCACCTTGTGTACTGTGAGCAGTTCTGGGCACTGCACCTTCGGAAGGACATATTGGCCTTGGAGGGAGTGCAGTGTAGGTTTACTAGAATGATACCCGGACTTCAAGGATTAAGTTACGAGGAGAGATTACACAAATTGGGGTTGTATTCTCTGGAGTTTAGAAGGTTAAGGGGTGATCTGATTGAAGTTTATAAGATATTAAGAGGAACGGATAGGGTGGATAGAGAGAAACTATTTCCGCTGGCTGGGGATTCTAGGAGTAGGGGGCACAGTCTAAAAATTAGTGCCAGACCTTTCAGGAGCAAGATTAGAAAACATTTCTACACACAAAGGGTGGTAGAAGTTTGGAACTCTCTTCCACAAACTGCAATTGATACTGGCTCAATTGCTAAATTTAAATGTGAGATAGATAGCTTTTTGGCAACCAAAGGTATTAAGGGATATGGGCCAAAGGCAGGTATATGGAGCTAGATCACAGATCAGCCATGATCTTATCAAATGGCGGACCAGGCACGAGGGGCTGAATGGGGCAGATCCCTGTGGGAGATGATGGATGGGAGAGAGCAATGTTAAGGTCTTCTGGTGATACGTTCCAGCAAGGAGTCTGTTGCTAAGATCCTTTGTGGCCCTAAGGGACGTGGTGTCGAGTTACATCGAGTCTACAGCACAGAAACAGGCCATTCGGCCCAACTGGTCTATGGCGTTTATGCTCCACACAAGCCCCCTACCGCCCCTCTTCATCTAACCCTATCAGCATATCCTTCTATTCCTTTCTCCCTCATGTACCTGTCTAGCTTCCCTTTAAATGCATTTATGCTATTTGCCTCAACTACTCCTTGTGGTAGCAAGTTCTACATTCTTACCACTCTTTGGGTAAAGAAGTTTCTCCTGAATTCCGTATTGGATTTATTAATGACTATCTTATATTTATGACCTCTAGTTTTGGACACCCCGACAAGTTTTCTCTGCGTCCATCCTATCAAACCCTTTCATTATCTTAAAGACCTCTATCAGGTCACCCCTCAGCCTTCTCTTTTCTAGAGAAAAGAGCACCAGCTGGTTCAGGCTTTCCTGATGAGTATATCCTCTCAGTTCTGGTATCATCCTTGTGAATCTTTTTTGCACCTTCTCCAATGCCTCTAAATCCTTTCTATAATATAGACCAGAACTGTGCACAATACTCCTAAGTGTGGTCTAACCAAGTTTTTCTACAAGTTTAACATCTGCTGGCATCACTTTAATGAAAGTGGGTCATTCATTGGATAAATTAGAAGACATCATGCTGGCTTGGAACCTAAATATTCAAATTGCTTTGGGATATAATTGTATTCTCTGTAGAAAAGAATATGATGTGGATTAGTAGCCATCTGTTTTCCCGTTTTATCGCAAATGACCTTTTCATTCTTAAGTTTTATTCATTTTGGATTTTTTGCATGTAATTGTTTTTCAGAGTGCATGTTTGATAAATGAAACACAAGGATGAGAATTTTAAATTTGTGCTTTAGGGGAGCTTGTAATGAACTTTGAAGAAGCTTAAATTTATCAAGTTAAAAGAAAGTGTGTTCACCTGAACTGCCCCATGAAATATTATAAATGAATTTTCTATCACCCTTCAATTTTGTTTCCTTCTCTTGTAAAGGCACTGACTTATTCTGGGGCACGGCCCTCCGTGCCCCCCCCCCCACCTTCCAGGTACCAAACACCCTCCACTACCTCACCTTCTTCAAATGTGAGCCTAGGCAATGAGTGATCAGCTATTCGATAATTCAGAGAGCAGAGCCAAGCCTGAGTTGGTTCTCACCGAATGTCCATGCACACACACCTTCCAGCAGGGATCAGTGAATAGTTTTTTAAAATTCGTTTATGGGATGTGGGCGTCGCTGGCGAGGCCAGCATTTATTGCCCATCCCTAATTGCCCTTGAGAAGGTGGTGAGGACCATGACTGATTCTTGGCCCCTTTCTAGCCCAGAGAAGCCTACCACTGTCTCAGCCAAAGTCGGTTTACTAAGCACAGAACAGGGACATTCAGTCGCCTCTTGTTTCTATGTTGTGGGCTTCAATCCTGCTAGTTAGAGTTGAGGTGGGAGCAGACATTTTCCTCGAACTTCACCTAATCAGACCATAAGACCATAAGAGATAGGAGCAGGAGTAGGCCATTCGGCCCCTCGAGCCTGCTCCGCCATTTAATGAGATCATGGCTGATCTGATTTTTATCTCAACTCCACTTTCCCGTCTTTTCCCCATATCCTTTTACTCCCTTGCTGATCAAAAATTTGTCTAACTCAGCCTTGAATGTATTCAATGACTCAGCCTCCACAGCTTTTTGGGGTAAAGAATTCCAAAGATTTATGACCCTCTGGGAGAAGAAATTCCTCCTCATTTCCGTCTTAAACGGGCAACCCCTTATTCTGAGACTATGCCCCCCTCGTTTTAGATTCCCCCATGAGGGGTAACATCCTCTCAGCATCTACCCTATCGAGTCCCCTCAGAATCTTGTATGTTTCAATAAGATCTCCTCTCATTCTTCTAAACTCCAATGAGTATAGACCCAACCTGTTCAATCTTTCCTCATAAAACAACCCTTCCATACCCGGAATCAACCTAGTGAACCTTCTCTGAACTGCCTCCAATGCAAGTATGTCCTTCCTTAAATAAGGGCATCAGAACTGTACGCAGTACTCCAGGTGTGGTCTCACCAGCACCCTGTACAGTTGTAGCATGACTTCCCTGCTTTTATATTCCATCCCCCTAGAAATAAAGGCCAATATTTCGTTTGCCTTCCGGATTACCTGCTGCACCTGTATGTTGACTTCTTGTGTTTCATGTACAAGGACACCCAGATCCCTCTGTACCGCAGCATTTTGTAGTATTTCTTCATTCAAATAATATTTTGCTTTTTTATTTTTCCTCCCAAAGTGGATGACTTCACATTTTCCCACATTATATTCCATCTGCCAAATTTTTGCCCATTCGCTTAACCTGTCAATATCCCTTTGCAGACACTTTGTGTCCTCATCGCAACTTGCTTTCCCACCTATCTTTGTATCATCAGCAAATTTGGCCACAAGACACTCTGTTCCTTCATCCAAGTCATTGATATATATTGTAAATAGTTGAGGCCCCAGCTCTGATCCCTGCGGCACCCCACTAGTTACAGATTGCCATTTTGAAAATGACCCTTTTATCCTGACTCTTTGTTTTCTGTTCGTTAGCCAATCCTCTGTCCATGCCAGTATATTACCCCCAACACCATGAGCTCTTATCTTGTGCAGTAATCTTTTATGTGGCACCTTGTCGAATGCCTTTTGGAAATCCAAATATACTGCATCCATTGGTTCCCCTTTATTCACTCTGCCGTTACTTCCTACAAGAACTCTATTAAATTTGTCAGACATGATTTCCCATTCATAAAACTATTTTGACTCTCCTTGATTGTATTATGAGTCTTCAAACGTCCTGCTACTACTTCCTTAATAATGGATTCTAGCATTTTCCCAATGACAGATGTTAGGTTAACTGGTCTATAGTTACCTGCTTTCTGTCTCACTCCCTTCTTGAATAGGGGTGTTACGTTTGCGGTTTTCCAATCCGCTGGGACCTTTCCAGAAGCGAGTGAATTCTGGAAGATTACAACCAATGCATCCACTATCTCTGTAGCCGCTTCCTTTAAGACCCTCAGATGCAAGCCATCAGGACCAGGGGACTTGTCAGCCTTTAGACCCATTAGTTTATCGAGTACTTTTTCTCAAGTGATAGTGATTGTTTTTAGATCCTCCCTCCCCTTTGCCCTTTGATTTTCTACTATTATTGGTATATTATTAGTGTCTTCTACTGTGAAGACAGATACAAAATATCTATTCAATTCCTCTGCCATTTCCTTGTTTTCCATTATTATTTCCCCAGTCTCATCCTCTAAGGGACCAATGTTTACTTTAGCTACCTTCTTCCTTTTTATATACTTGTAGAAGCTTTTACTGTCAGTTTTTATATTTTTTGCTCGTTTATTCTCATAATTTATTTTCTCCCTCTTTATTATTCTTTTAGTCATCCTTTGCTGGTTTTTAAAGTTTTTCCAATCTTCGGGCTTACCAGTAATCTTTGCCATGTTGTATGCTTTTTCTTTTAACCTGATACCATCCTTTACTTCCTTAGTTAGCCATGGTTGGTTCACCCTTTTTGTGGAGTCTTTCCTCCTCACAGGGATATATTTTTGTTGTGAGTCATAAAATATCTTTTTAAATGTTTGCCACTGCTTATCCACCATCATACCATCTAATCTGTTTACCCAGTCCACTTTAGCCAATTCCGCCCTCATTCCTTTACAGTTGCCCCTATTTAAGTTTAATACAGTAGTTTCAGACCCAAGATCCTCGCTCTCAAACTGGATGTGAAATTCTATCATGTTATAATCACTGCTTCCCAAGGGACCCTTTACTTTGAGATCATTAATTAACCCTGTTTCGTTACCCATTACCAGATCCAAAATGGCCTGTTCCCTGGTTGGTTCCCTGACGTATTGGTCTAAGAAACAGTCCCTAATACACTCTATGAACTCCTCCTCAGGGCTATTTTTGCCAAATTGATTTGTCCAATCTATGTGAAAGTTAAAATCTCCCATGATATTGCATTACCTTTTTTACAAGGCCCCCTTATTTCCTGATTAATATTTTGCCCTACAGTGTAGCTACTGTTAGGGAGCCTATATACTACTCCCACCAGTGATTTCTTTCCCTTGCTATTTCTTACCTCCACCCAAATTGATTCGACATCTTGATCTTCTGAGCCAAGATCATTTCTCACTATTATACTAATTTCATCCTTTATTAACAGAGCTACCCCACCACCTTTACCTTTTTTCCTATCCTTCTGAAATGTTAAATAACCCTGAATATTTAGCTCCCAACCTTGGTCACCCTGCAACCACGTCTCTGTAATGGCCACGAGATCACACTCATTTGTTTCTATTTGTGCCGTCAATTCATCTATCTTATTATAAATGCTGCACGCATTCAGATAAAGAACCTTTAATTTTGTCTTTTTACCATTCATTCCTACCCTGGCCCCATTTGCTAGTGCACTCTTATGTTTGTATGCTCTGCCCCTTCCTAACACACTCTGTTTATCATTACCCCCATCACTTTCCTGTACTACTTCCTTGTCTTTTCTCTTTATCAATCTAAACTTCGCCCCATCTGAACCCTCCCCCCCTCTATTTAGTTTAAAGCCTTCTCTACCGCCCTAGTTATTCGGTTTGCCAGAACACTGGTCCCAGCATGGTTCAGGTGAAGCCCGTCCCAACGGAACAGCTCCCTCTTTCCCCAGTACTGCTGCCAGTGCCCCATGAATCGAAACCCACTTCTCCCACACCAATCTTTGAGCCACACATTCATCTCTCTGATCTGATTTACCCTGTGCCAATTTGCTCATGGCTCAGGTAATAATCCGGAGATTATCACCTTTGTGGTTCTGCTTTTTAATTTAGTCCCTAGCTGCTCAAACTCCCTCAGCAGAACCTCTTTCTTAGTCCTACCTATGTCGTTGGTACCTACGTGGACCACGACAACTGGATCCTCCCCCTCCCACTCCAAGTTTCTCTCCAGCCCGGAGGAGATGTCCTTAACCCTAGCACCGGGTAGGCAACACAGCCTTCGAGACTCTCGCTCTTGGCTGCAGAGAACAGTGTCTATCCCTCTAACTATACTGTCGCCTACTACAAACACATTCCTTTTTACTCCTCCCACTTGAATGACCTCCTGAACCACTGTGCCGTGGCCAGTTTGCTCATCCTCCCTGCAGTCCCTGCACTCGTCCACAAGGGCTGCAAGAACCTCCTATCTATTGGACAAGTGCAGAGGCGGAGGCTCCTGCAATACTCCCTCCTGGATCCCCGAACCTGCCTCACTCGCAGTCACACACTCCTGTCCCTGACCATGTGCCAATTCTACAGTATTTAATCTAAGGGGCGTGACTGCCTCCTGGATCAAAGTGTCCAGGTAACTTTCTCCCTCCCTGATGCATCGCAATGTCTGCAGCTTGGACTCCAGCCCCTCAACTCGGAGCCGAAGTTCCTCGAGCTGCAGACACTTACCGCAGATGTAGTCGCCCTGGACAAAACTGTCCAGTAGCTCCCACATATTGCAGCTGCAACACATCTCCTGCTCTGTCATAACTATTTATTTATTTAATTGATTACTACAATGCCGATCAAATTATTTTTAGGTTGAACCAAGTACTGGCCTTGTTTAATTTATTAAATTAAGTTTAGTTTTAAAAAAAAAATTTAGTTTTATTCGATAAGTTACTTAGCCCACGGTCCTAAGAAAGAAGAAAACAGAAAACAGAACCTGTTGCGACAAGATGATTGGGGGGAAGGGGGGAATAGTGGGCTACATGGAACATGTGACATTGGACCATTCCAGTCTTTGCAACCATGTTGTGGTCAGATCTTATTTGTCAATTGATCATTCAATACAAGCAGAGTGGTATAAAATCAATTTTATATTGATTTTAAGTTGTAATAATTTACAAATTATTGCTAGCGAAAGGTAGCAACTGAATTATCCCCTAATAAGCCCTCAATATTATAAAAAGATCTTTCAGCACCATATAGTGTGACTCCACTCAGGCCCTTTTATTGTGGTTTATGGTTTTAAGACATAAGCCATACCTGCATATAACTCCTCTCGCCGTGACATCTGAACCCCCGAAGTCCATTGTTTCCATTTTCATTGTTGCTTGAATTAAATTTAATTTTAAATCAGGGGAATATCTGGTGTGGGAAATGGAAATGTCACACTGGCACAGTAGGGGACACTGTTCTGCAGTAAAGGCTCATTTAATCATCGGAGGACATAACGTCAAGTTCCACATGTACGCTGCTGACCCCAAGTTCTAACTCACCACCCCCTCTTTCGATCCCTCCACTGCCTCTGTGTTGTCAGCCTGCTTGTCCGATATCCAGGCCTGGATGAGCCACAATTTCCTCCATTGGGAAGACCAAAGCCATTGTCTTCGATCCCCGCCACAAACTAGAATGCCGAGTCTGCGTCAGTGGCCAGGGAGGGGGATGGAATCGATAGCTAAGGAACAGTAGAACTGGGTGTCATCAGTGTACACGTGGAATTTAACGTGTTTTCGGATGATGTCGCCGAGGGGCAGCACGTAGATGAGAAATAGGAGGGGGCCAAGGATAGATCCTTGGGGGACTCCTGAAGTAACGGTGCGGGATGGGAGGAGAAGGTATTGCAGGTGATTCTCTGGATATGACTGGATAGATAAGAATGGAACCAGGTGAGGGCAGTCCCACCCAGCTGAACAACGGAGGAGAGGCGTTGGAGGAGGATGATGTGATCAACTGTGTCAAAGGCTGCAGACAGGTCGAGAAGGATGAGGAGGGATAGTTTACCACAGTCACAGTCACAAAGGATGTCATTTGTGACTTTGATAAGGGCCGTTTCAGTACTGTGGCAGGGGCGGAAACCTGATTGGAGGGATTCAAACATGGAGTTGCGGGAAAGATGGGCATGGATTTCGGAGGCGACAACACGTTCAAGGACTTTGGAGAGGAAAGCAAATTTAGAGATGGGGTGGTAGTTTGCAAGGATAGAGGGGTCAAGGACAAGTGCCAGGCAATGACCATCTCTAACAAGAGAGTCCAACCACCTCCCCTTGACATTCAACGGCATTACCATCACTGAATCCCCCACCATCAACATCCTGGGGGTCACCACTGACCAGAAACTTAACTGGACCAGCTATATAAATACTGTGGCTACAAGAGCAGGTCAGAGGCTGCAGCGAGTGACTCACCACCTGACTCCCCAAAGCCTTTCCACCATCCACAAGGCATAAGTCAGGAGTGTGATGGAATACTCTTCTCTTGCCTGGATGAGTGCAGCTCCAATAACACAAGAAGCTCAACACCATCCAGGACAAAGCAGCCCGCTTGATTGGCACCCCATCCACCACCCTAAACATTCACTCCCTTCACCACCGGTGCACTGTGGCTGCAGTGTGTACTATCCACAAGATGCACTGCAGCAACTCGCCAAGGCTTCTTTGACAGCACCTCCCAAACCCACGACCTCTACCACCCAGAAGGACAAGGGCAGCAGGCACATGGGAACAACACCACCTGCACGTTCCCCTCCAAGTCACACACCATCCTGACTTGGAAATATATTGCCGTTCCTTCATCGTCGCTGGGTCAAAATCCTGGAACTCCCTTCCTAACAGCACTGTGGGAGAACCTTCACCACACGGACTGCAGCGGTTCAAGAAGGCGGCTCACCACCACCTTCTCATGGGCAATTAGGGATGGGCAATAAATGCTGGCCTTACCAGTGATGCCCACATCCCATGAATAAAAAAAGGATGTGTTTTTTGAGGAAGGGTGTGATGACGGCAGATTTGAAGGGGAGGAGGACATTAGTTGAGGAGAGGAAATCGTTTACAACATCAGCCAGCATGGGGGCCAAGAAGGGAAGTAGGGTGGTCAGCAATTTAGTGGGAATAGGGTCGAGAGAGCAGCAGGTTGGGTCATTTCCAAAATCAACAACAACAACAACTTGCATTTATATAGCACAGCGTAATCAGACAAAACAATTGACACTGAGCTAAAGAAGGAGACATTAGGACAGGTGACTGAAAGTTTGATCGAAGAGATAGGTCTTAAGGAGCATCTTAAAGGAGGAGAGTGGGGTAGAGAGGCGGAGCAGTTTAGGGAGGGAATTCCAGAGCTTAGGGCCTAGGCAGCTGAAGGCATGGCCGTCAATGGTGGGGCAAAGGAAGTGGGGGTTGCGCAAGAGACCAGACTTGGAGGAAAGCTGAGTTCTTGGAGGGTTGTACGGCTGGAGGAGGTTACAGAGATAGAGGATGGCGAGGCCATAGAGGGATTTGAACCCATGGAGGAGAATTTTAAATTTGAGGCGTTGGTGGACCGGGAGCCAATATAGGTCAGCGAGCACAGGGGTGATGGGTGAATGGGATGTGGTGCTAGTTAAGGTACGGGCAGCAGAGTTTTGGAGGAGTTCAAATTTACGGAGGGTGAAAGATGGGAGTCCGGCCAGGAGTACATTGGAATAGTCAGTCACCTCCAAGTCACACACCATCCTGACTTGGACATGTATTGCCGTTCCTTCATTGTTACTGAGTCATCATCTTGTAATTTCCTATTTGTGGGAGCATCGTCACCACAAGGAGAAGGCCCACTACCACCTTCTCAGGGCAACTCGATATTGGCAATGCTGCAGCTTTGTCGGTGTTGCTCACATCCCAAGAACAATTGAGAAAAGAGACATATTTACGTTTGGTGGAATCCATCGGTCCTTTTTAGGCTGGTTATACTACACAGATTGCATCGCTGCAAATTGACTCAAAACATATGGTGCAACTCATGCGTGGCCACCCAATCTGAACTTAGTCAAGAGATGCTACAGCATCTGCAGGAGGTAGTTTGGCATCACTTAAGCTTCACACCAACTGCGGTATAACTTGGGAGCAAAGTGAGCTGACATCAAAGCCAAAGCCAAAATAAAAACAAAATGTATTTCTGGTAAAAAAAAAATGTATTGAAGTATTTAATGTGATTTTTATTACATTTGTTAGGCAAAATGGTGCAACTTGCTCTCGGCATGAATGCTTATAGTGAAATAAACATTGTATCAAAAACTTCCACTTGTACTTTCTTTGTTTTGCTGGTAGTCCAAGGAGGCACTTTATACCTGGTCATCCCAGAGGATTGTAAACAATTTTACAACACCAAGTTATAGTCCAGCAATTTTATTTTAAATTCACAAGCTTTCGGAGGCTTCCTCCTTCGTCAGGTGAACGATGTGAAAATGAAATCCTCGAGAAAAAAAAAGAGCAGGCTGTACTCTACTGTCATCCCAGAGGATGGCAGCAGAGTACAGCCTGCTCTTGATTTGGTTTCTACGGCGACTCCAGCTGAGGTAATGCACAGGTTTAGAGGACATGTTCAAGGTGAGAGAGAGAGTGACAGAAGCACCATACAGCACAGAAGCCTCCTTCTGTGCACCACACACCTGAAGGATTATTCCACAAGCAGTTTGACAGATTCCCACTCCCCATCAATTCATTTACTCACCCTGGGATGTTCCTTGCTGCCTAGCCCTTCCACTTTGCACAGCAGTTGTAATGACTGATGATGCCATTTGAGGGGGCAATTTTCTCTGTATGCTATATGTAACAAAATCATAAACCTGTTTATAAAGAACATATTTAGGATTTTGCTACATAGGAAGCCTTCCCCATTGTCTCCGTGGATTCGGGATCTGTATGGGAATAACGCCAAATATCCATAGTAGTGAATAATCCTCGCCTTGGAAGTTTGTGGTGCCTTTTTGTCAAAACATATCTTGTGACCAAATGATGTTCGTTCGCTCCTAATGTGATGTCACCCTACGTTCAGTCCTTTTTGATCCTTAATCTTCTTTGCATTGATGTTAAAATAATAAGATAAGTTTAATCAAAATACCTGCCTCAGCATTTAACAAGCATGTATTTCATAAACAACAAAAACACAACACAAGACCATGGGCAGGTTCCCACTGTGACACATGCAGTCATGGGATAGATGAAGTGACCTAGAGTTTGTTTCAGGTTTAATAGATTTTCTGTTTCATAGTGTCAAACCTTGATAGAAATATCTAGCTGGGAAATAATTAGATTCGATTGCCTTCAAAAGCAGATTAAAATACAGTAGGTTTACTAAGAGCAAATTGTTGGCCTAATAAAAACAAACATGCCCTTCAGGTGAAGACACTGCTGCAAACCCCAGAGATTTATCTTGAGTATGGACAAAAGGGATGGCCTTCTTGTCTCGGATTATTTGCAACTGCTTGCAAAGCAAATAATCGGAGTTGAATAGGTTGCACCGGGCTTTACTGTAAAGGGTCAGTGTCACAGTGCTAGGGTGTTTTAGACAGATTCAGCTTGTTTCACAGCCTGATGTGAAACTGTGCTATGGCGTAGTTGCAGTAAGGTTGTGCTGTTGCAGCTTCTACGCAGGTGCTTCTGCCGTGTGACTTTGCTAATTTTGTCTTAGAGTTTTGACACAAACTGAGATAAAATAGAAACTCAGGGAGCAGCAGCAGGGTTGTTACAAATGACTATAGTGACTCTTGGCTAAGGAGGGGAATAAATAAGTCAGTGTTTCCATCCTGATCCCTGTCCATTCCCACACGAAGTATGTGTGTATTTCTTTTATTCATTCTTAGGATATGGGCATTGCTAGCCCATTCCTAGTTGCCTTTGAGAAGGTGAGCCTCCTTCTTGAACCTCTGCAGTCCGTTTGGTGAAGGTTCTCCCACAGTGCTGTTAGGTAGGGAGTTCCAGAATTTTGACCCAGCAACGATGAAGGAACGGCGATATATTTCCAAGTTGAGATGGTGTGTGACTTGGAGAGGAACTTGGAGATGATGGTGTTCCCATGCGCCTGCTGCCCTTGTCCCACTAGGTGGTAGAAGTCACAGGTTTGTGAGGTGCTATCAAAGAAGCCTTGGCGAGTCGCTGCAGTGAATCCTGTAGATGGTACACATTGCAGGCACAGTGCGCCGGTGGTGGAGGGAGTGGACATTTAAGCTAGCGGAAGGAGTCCCGATCAAGCGCATTGTTTTGTCCTGGATGGTCGAGCTTCTTGAGTGTCGTTGCAACTGCATCCATCCAGGCAAATTGAAGAGTATTCTTTCACACTTCTGACTTGTGGAGAGGCTTTGGGGAGTCATGAGATGAGCCATTCATTGCAGAATATCCAGCCTCTGACCTGCTCTAGCAGACACGGCATTTATGTGGCTGGTTCAGTTGAGTTTCTGGTCATAGGTGACCCCAAGGATGTTGATGGTGGGGGATTCAGCGATGGTAATGCCATTGAATGTCATGGGGAGGTGGTTAGGTGTGTGTAGACGTCAGGTGATGGCGGAATTTCTGGACCAATATTGGTGTAAAAATGCTGTAATCTGGGCAGGTAGGGCAGTAATTGGTGCTGTATCCAGTTATGCCAGGTTACTGTTACATGTTTGTGGGATCTTGCTGTGCGCAAACTGGTTGCTGCATTTCCTACATGTCAGCAGTGACTACACTAAAAAAGTATTTGATTAGCTGTTGGGATGTCCTGGGGGCATGAAAAGTGCTACATTGAAAATTACCGCATATATAGTCATAGAACACTTTCAACTCAAGTGAGTTGTCACTTGCATATGATACAAGATATTTTTCTTCTCACAGAGTTGATTTCTGTGTCACTATCGTCAAAGCAGTCTTGATTTTCTACTCAGTTGCCTGGAAACATAAGGAATAAGGTGACTAGGGAAAATGCTTGAGGGAATCATTTGGGATCAATATATGACAAAGAAGGACATATTAAGGACACCTAATGTGGCTTCAAGAAAAAAGGCCTGTCTTATTAATTTGCTTATATTTTTTGAAGGTCACCAAGATGATGGATGAGGAAAACCCAGTAGACATTGTTTACTTAGACTTCCAAAATGATTTTGACAAGGCAACGCACAAGAAGCTTCTCTACAAGATCAAAGCCTCCTGTATTAGTGGTAATATATTGAGCTGGATTGAGAACTGGCTGAAAGGCCATAGGCAGAAAGTAGTTGCAGATGGGTTTGGATCTGTTTGGAGACTGGTCACCAGTGGTGTCCCGCAGGGATCAGTGTTAGGACTGTTACTCTTTACTATTTTTATTAATGATCTAGATGTAGGTGTTGGGGGAACAATCTGCAAGTTTGCAGATAATACTAAGATTGTTGCGAGTGTCAGGACCGTAGAAGATGCTCGACTGCTATAGGTGGATCTTGATGCATTAAGGGATTGGGCTCGTGACTGGCAAATGATGTTTAACTTAGAAAAGTGCAGTGTTATGCATGTGGGCAGAAAGAATACACCCTTCAGGGAAAAGTACTAAAGCTGGTGGAGAAAGAAAGAGATCTGTGTGTTCTAGTGTTTAGATCTGTAAAGGTTCATGAACAATGCCGTGAAGTGATAGTGAATAGTGTGTTGGGGTGCATTTATCGAACAATTGACTATACGACAAAACATCCTATTTTGTCCTTATACAAGACCTTGGTCAGTCCTCAGTTAGAATGCGTTTTCCAGTTTTGGCCTCCTCACATGGTGGCTAATATTGAGGCCTTGGAAAGTGTGCAGAGGAGGGCCACAAGATTAATTCCCATCTTAGTTATCGATAGGCTAATAGAGCTGGGATTCTACACTTTAGGGAAGCAGAGGCTTAGGGGTGATTTGATCAAGGTTTATAAGATGATGAAGGAAATAGATTGTGTTGAGTAGACAGCTTATTTACACTAATTAGTTTAGCGAGGACCAGGGCTCACGATTTTAAGTTGTATAAGGCCAATCTAGGTTAGATGTCAGGAGGTGGTTCTTCTCCCAGAGAAAAGTGGACATGTGGAACAGGCTGCCATCTCATGCGGTTGACGCCGATTTGCTGAATTGCTTCAAGCGAGAGCTGGACCTGTTTCTGGCTGGAGTGGAGATCACCTCGTACAAAAACTAGGTACCGCATGACATTAATCAGGGCCAGAGTGGTCTCCTGGACCAGTTCCTCTCGGGGGTCAAGAGAGGAATTTGCAGATTTATTTTTTCCAAATTGGCCTGGGTTTTTAATCTGGTTTTTCACCTCTCCCAGGAGGTCACATGGCTTTTGGATGGGGTAGGAAGTGTATACATTGTGATGCACAAGGCACACAGTTGTGTGGGACAGGCTGAATGGACCAGAGGGTTTTTCCTGTCCATCATTGTTTATATGACTATGAAGCACTTCCACTTCAATATCAAATTACTTCAGGGATTTAAAAAATGTATTCTCGGGATTTGGGCGTCGCAGGCAAGGCCGGCATTTATTGTCCTGAGAAGGTAGTGGTGGGCCTTTCTCTTGAACCACTGGTAACAGCTTAATATAACTGAGTGCCTTGCTAGGCCACTTCAGAGGGCAATTATGAGTCAACCACATTGGTGTGGGACTTGAATCACATATAGGCCAGACCAGGTAAGGACAGCAGGTTCCCATCCCTAAAGGAAATTAGTGAACCAGCTGGGTTTTTACGACAATTCAACAGCTTCATGGTCACTTTTACTGATACCAGCTTTTTATTTCCTGATTATTTTTTTTAAAAACTGAATTCAAATTCTCAAACTGCCATGGTTGGATTTGAACTCATGTTCCCTGGATTATTATTAGTCCAGGCCTCTGGATTACTGGTCGAGTAACATAACCAGTACTCTACCATACCCCACTAAAACTTCAAATATCTTGAAGTAAAAAGTAAAATACTAAAAATGCTGCCATCTGAAACAAAAATGGTAAATCCATGTTTCAGGTACAGAAAAGATTCTTTAAAACAGTTTTGAAGAAGGGTCCATGTGTGAAACATGAACTTTTCTGTTACAAATCAGCCATGATTTAATTGAATGGCAGAACAAGCTTGAGGGGATGAATGGCCTACTTCTGTTCCTATGTTCTGTTCTCTCCCCAGATGCTGATTGACCTGCTATGAGTTTCCAGAATTTTTTCTATTTTTGCTTCAGATTTCCGGGATTTGTGGTCCTTTACTTTTTACTTCAAGGTATCCACAGTTTCAGAGGAACAAACACATTTCTTGAAGGCACACCAAAATTGGCCGACATTATCTAGTGTGACTTCTGCAGACTCAAGGACTGCTTGCCAATTTTTTCTGGAAATGTTCACAGGTTTTCAGTATGTTTAAGACATGAGACTTGCAACTTTTTGGGCAACATTGGTTTGATGCAACATTGCTTGACCTTGTGATGAGAGCCATTTTAGTCCAGCATTCTTTCTTATTCATAGATCATTTTGGATTGCAGGACCAGAATGTAATCAGTCAGGGGACAGTTTTTGGAACATGAGTGATTCCATTTAGTTTTGAATTTGGTTGGAGGGTGACTGTTAGTAGACATGGCCAGTGAAACTTTGCTTGTGTGTATTCTCTTACAGTCATTGAATGAACTCACCTAAAGCTAGCTAGCTACCAGTGACTAAACATGTTTTGACAACCAGTCCACACTCCATGCTGAATGCTAACAGTAGTTCACTATTCATAGTATCATAGTATGTAACAGCACAGAGGGAGGCCATTCAGCCCATCGTGCCTATGCCGGCTCTTTGAAAAAGCTATCCAATTAGTCCCACTCCACCGCTCTTTCCCCATAGCCTTGTAATATTTTTCCCCTTCAAGTATTTATCCAATTCCCTTTTGAAAGTTACTATTGAATGTGCTTCCACCACCCTTTCAGGCAGTGCATTCCAGATCATAACAACTCTGCTTAAAAAATGTTTCTTCATATTGCCTCTGGCTCTTTTGCTCTGTACCATTTAGTTTATATTGCCTCTCCTCATTCTTCCTACCAAAATGTATCACTTCAGACTTCTCTGTGTTAAATTTCATCGGCCATGTGTCTGCCCATTTCACCAACCTTTGTCTTCCTAAAGTCTGTTACCATCCTCCACATTGCTCACTACATTTCCGAGTTTCGGGTCATCTGCAAACATTGTAATTATACCCTGTATACACAAGTCCGGGTCATTAATATATATCAAAAAAAGCGGTGATCCTAATACTGACCCCTGGGGAACACCACTGTGTACTTCCCTCCAGTCCGAAAAACAACTGTTCACGATTACTCCCTGCTTTCTGTCCCTTAGCCAATTTTGTATCCACGCTGCCACTGTCTCTTTAATTCCATGGGCTTTAATTTTGCTAACAAATCTCTTATGTGGTACTTTATCAAACGCTTTTTGTAAGTCCATATACACAACAACAACCACACTACCCTCATCGACCCTCTCCGTTACTTCATCAAAGAACTCAAATCAAGTTAGTCAAACATGATTTTCCATTAACAAATCCATGCTGACTTCCATTTACTAGCCCATACTTTTCCAAGTGCCAATTAATTTTGTCCCGGATTATTGTCTCTAAAAGTTTCCCTATCACCGACATTAGGCCTGTAATTGCCGGGTTTATCCCTCTCCCCTTTTTTGAACAGGGATGTAACATTTGCAATCCTCCAGCACCGCCCCCATATCTGAGCAGGATTGCAAGATTGTGGCCAGAGTCTCTGCAATTTCTACCCTTACTTCCCTCAGGACCGGATGCATCCCATCCGGACCGGATGACTTTTCTACTTTGAGTACTGCCAATCTTTTAAGTACTTCGTCTTTATCTATTTTTATTCTATCCAATATTGCTCCTACCTCCTGCTTTACTGCTACACTGGCAGCATTCTCTTCCCTAGTGAAGACGGATGTGAAGTATTCATTTAGTACCACAGCCATACCCTCTGCCTCCACAAGAAGATCTCCTTTTTTGTCCCTAATCGGCCCATCCTTCCTTTGACTACCCTTTTACTATTTATAGGTTTATGAAAGACTTTTAGATTCCCTTTTATTTTAGTTGCTAATCTATTCTCATACTCTCTCTTTGCCCTCTTATTCCCGTTTTTAGACCTCCTCTGTATCGTTGAGATTTTCTGCAGACTCCACCACTGACCTCTTCACCCATAACCCTGGAATCGGGTTCCATAATATGGCTCATGGCTCTGGGTCCCTTCCAGGACATAGTTATTGTTCCCACCATATTCACCCCTACAAATCGAGAGGTCTGACAGGTTTTACCTCGATGCACATAGTTACAGCAGAACCTCCCATCTACTCTGGGCCAGGCTGATAACTGTGTATCATTTCAAGCTTAAAGCCACTAACTGAAAGTTACGGTGACTTCCATAGGATCACAGGAACAGGAGAAGGCCACTGTCAGCAAACTCTTGCTAGGTGTATCGGCATCTGATCTTGGTGGTAGCACCTGCTGAGAGGAAAAGGGCCTCCCTCCCCTCAGCACCACACCTGCAAGTTCTGACAGAGCCTTGTCCATTTAGGAAGGTTTTTTCTGCCTGGCTGAGATCTAGCAGTGCCAGAATTAACATTTAACATCTCCAGATGTTACATAAACTAGTAAAGTAGCTATTAAGCCATTTCAGAAGTATGAGGCCAGCATTATCAAAGATGTTAGGGTTGACCAGATTTCTGGCACTAATGCCAATGCTGAAATCCCGCCTGGTAGGAAACACTAAGGATTTCACATGGAAGAATGATAGCATCAATAACCTCTGAAAATATGAGTAATAACACTCCAAGAGCCAAAGCAGAAAAATTCCTAGATTAAGTCTAGTTGGTAGAGATAAAGATAATAATACATCCTAGTCACGTGGTTTGTCCGTTAGTCCTCGTTGTTGACAAAATCACAAACTAGCATCTATCTTTGAGATGTTACATCTGTTGTGTACATGAACGTTCATGTCTAATGTCTGTCACAGTCAGGATCTGACCTTTAGTTCATTGATCGGCTTTCAGAATTATGCAACGCCATTGAAACAGAGGCACCCATTACTCATCAACAAACTTTATTTCAAAGGTGAAGCAGCTTCAGCTCTCACTCTTTAAAAAAAACACAGAGCCACGAAAGAAGGTTCTCAGCGCCTCTGTTTTCATGTTTCCTCTCTTCAGTAAATGGAGTGAGACCTTAGGAAGAAAATTCACACCTATAATTTGTACAGTCAAAATGCTGAGCATTTATTACATACTTCCAGGCAAACCTTAGTGGAGCTGATTGTTCAGGGTTGCTGAGGGTGGGATTTGTTTCACTAATTCTGTGCAGCTATTGTGTAACATGCTATATGTACTTCTGTTTAAAGGAAGTCAAGTTTTGAGAATACAGGCAATTTTCTGTTTCAGCAGCATTTCTGACAGTTAAGAACTACGGTGCACGTGCTCAGAAATTAAACCTGCCGTGTGCATTCAGCTACTCCAGTTTGTTCCCATTGTAGATGTCTATGTTGCTGCTTTGTTCTCCATAATGCCAGAGAAAAGACAGGGCAGGAGGTGGGATCCTCTTTATATTCTGCATCTATTATTATTTTTATGCCACTCCACACTTACATAGAGTGTTTAATGTAGTACGGACATACATACAAACACACAAATTAAGAGCAGGAGTAGGCCATTCAGCCCATCGAGCCTGCTCTGCCATTTGATAAGATCATGGCTGATCTGATTGTGACCTCAACCGTACTTTCCCGTCTACCTACTATAACCTTTGACTCTCTTGTTAATCAGGAATCTATCTAACTCAGCCTTAAAAATATTCAATGACCCTGCCTCCACTGTTCTCTGGGGAAGGGAGTTCCACAGACTCACGACCCTCTGAGAGAAAAAAATTCTCCTCATCGCCATCTTAAATGGGAGACCCCTTATTTTTAAACTGTGGCCCTTAGTTCCAGTCTCTCCCACAAGGGGTAACATCCCCTCAGCATCTACCCCTTCTAGTCCCCTCCTAAGGTGCTTCACCAAAGGAAAGGGTGAACTTGGACTCCAAGCAGGAGTTAGGAGAACAATTAGGGTGGGGATGGTCAAAGAAATTGGTTGCAAGGGGGCTTTTGACAGTTGAGAGAGATGTTGCAAGGCATAGGGGTTTAGGAAGGGAGTGCCAGAGTGTAGGGCTGTGATGGCCAAAGACTGCCACCAGTAATATTTTCATTTTAAAAAACCAATATTAGCCCTTAGTTCCCTCCTTTTCTGAAGGCCTACGGACACTTCCTCAACTGCTCTCTGGTACCTTCTCCAAAAGGAATTCTTCATGTGTGAAACTAAAGAGTGAATTGTTTGATAAATATAATAGACTTGTTAGGTAAGAACACGGAGGGACATGGAGCAAAGGTGGGTAAATGGAGTTGAGGTGCAGATCATCCATGATCTAACTGAATGGCAGAACAGGCTCGTGGGGCTGAATGGCCTACTTCTGTCTTCACTAAAGAAGAGGATTCTGCCAATATCACAGTAAAGGAGGAGGTAGTAGAGAAATTGGATAGGACAAAATAGATAAAGAGGAGGTACTTAAAAGGTTAGCAGTGCTGAAAGTAGAAAGTTACCCGGTCCAGATGGGATGCATCCTAGGTCGCTGAGGGAAGTAAGGGCAAAGATTGCAGAGGGTTTAGCCATAATTTTCCAATCCTCCTTAGATATGGGAGTGGTGCCAGAGGACTAGAGGCTTGCAAGTGTTATACCCCTGTTCAAAAAAGGGGAGAGGGATAAACCCGATTACTACAGGCCAGTCAGCCTAACGTCGGAGTGGGGGATACTTTTAGAGACAATAATCTGGGACAAAATTAATTGTCACTTGGAAAAATATGGGTTAATAAATGACAGCCAGCATGGATTTGTTAAAGGGTTGATGAGGATAGCATGGTTAATGTTGTGTAAATGGACTTTCAAAAGATGTTTGATAAAGTGCCACATAATAGACGTTAGCAAAATGGAAGCCCATGGGATTAAAGGTGCAGTGGCAGCATGGATATGAAATTGGTTAAAAGACAGAAAGCAGAGAGTAGTGGTGAATGTTTTTTTGGAGTGGAGGGAAGTATACAATGGTGTTCCACAGGGGTCAGTATTAGGAACATATGAGCATAGGAAGATGGGAACAGGAGCAGACTATTTAGCCCCTCGAGCCTGTTCCACAATTCAGTGAGATCATGGCTGATCTGTGACCTAACTCCATATATCCGCCTTAGCCTCATATCCCTTAATACCTTTGGTTAACAAAAATCTATCAATCTCAGATGTAAAATTAACAATTGAGCTAGCATCAACTGCGTTTTACGGAAGAGAGTTCCAAACTTCTACCAAACCTTTGCGTGTAGACGTGTTTCCTAACTTCAGTCCTGAAAGCCCTGGCTCTAATTTTTAGGCTATGTCCCCTTGTCTTAGACTCCCCAACCAGTGGAAAGAGTTTCTCTCTATCTACCCTATCAGTTCCCCTTAATAATATGTTGAAAACTGCGATCAAGTCATCTCTTAATCTTCTAAATTCTAGGGAATGCAACCCTAGTTTGTGTAATCTCTCCACGTAATTTAACCCTTGGAGTCCAGGTATCATTCTAGTAAATTTACGCTGAACTCCCTCCATGGCCAATATATCTTTCCTAAGGTGCAGTGCCCAGAACTGAACTCAGTACTCCAGATGTAGTCTAACCAGGGCTTTGTATAGCTATAGCATAACTTCCAACCCCTTGTATTCTAGTCCTCTAGATATAAAGGCCAGCATTCCATTAACCATTTTGTTTATTTTCTGTACCTGTCCATGACATTTTAATGATCTAGTTACATGAACCCCATAGTCTCTTTGGACCTCCACTGTTTTGAGCTTTTCACCATTTAGAAAGTACTCTGATCTTTGGGGTCGATTTTAGCACCCGTGATCGGGTGCTTTCCTGGCGGGGGGGCCACGAAAATCGGCGATTCCCGGGGAGGGGAGGGAGCCCGGCTCCAACCCGCCCACTTTTGGGTTTCCCACAGACACTCCGACATGCGTGCGCAGCCCCCGCATGTGGGACTCCCGTCTGCAATTAAAGCCGGCGGGGTGCCACTTAAGGTATTTATTTAGGTATTTCAGGTCGTTTACAGACCTGATTAATGAGATATTTTGGCAGGGATGGGATTTTACAAACAACTGGGACTGTTTCCCATTCTGGGGGAAACACTCCCAGTTCAAATGGACGTGTTGCAGCCATCAGCCTGTGGCAGCTGCAAAGGTCCATTTGACAGGTGGGGGGGGGGGAGACCCTCACTCCTTGCAGGAGGCCACTCTGTCACTTTGGACAAAGTTTGGCCTCCACCACCCTCCTCCTAACAATAAAATTCACCAACTTGCACACTTACCGCAGTGTCCAGACACATTTACTTACCTTGCGGACCCCCTCAGATGTACATCTTCCGGATGGGGGCCGCCGTAGCTGCAGTCATGACCTCCTCGGAGGGCGAACAGCATCACCAGCCTCGCCGGCCACGCCGTCCACCTCTGACACGTGGAGCTCCACAACACAGTGCTGTGACACATCCACCTGCACAGCAGGAGGGAGGGCAACTGCAGAGAGAGATGCGTCGCAGGGGGCACTACCCTCGCCACAGGGTCCACAGACCGAGGCTCAGCTTCCTGGACCTCTCTGAGCAGCAGTGCACACGGAGGCTCAGAGTCACTCGACATGTAGTCGTGGACATCTGCCGCCTCCTTCATGCCGAGCTGCTCCCAGCTGGCCCGAGCACCATCTTCTTACCTGTCGCTGTCAAAGTCACCACTGCCCTCAACAACTTCTCCTCCGCATTCTTCCAGGGTGCCACCGGGGACATCGCCGACGTCTCTCAGTCGTCTGCACAAAAGAGCCCTGCAAATACACCTACACCCACTCTGCAGTGACACAATGGGTGGCATCAGTTGTGGGTCTTCATTGTGATCCTCAGGAAAGGGCATTATTGCACAAACCAGACAAGATTCGCAAAGACGTGGCAGTAGTGGTGCCAATATAATATGTAATGTGAATTGGTCAGAAATTAAATATAAGTAAAAACCATGACAAACCCTCAAACACCCTTGTGCATCCCCTTCATGCTCACAACACGTTTTCCTTACGCTGCCTACTGCACATATGTGATGCATGCCCTGTGGCTGCAGCACAGGTAGTGGCAGGTTGAGTGAGGCTGACTGTGAAAGAGATGCACGAGAGGGTGAATATGAGATAGAGCCATGAGATTGTATGAGGATTGGGTTGAGTGGTAGTGGCGGGATGAGTACTGGCGAGGTGAGTAAGTGCAGGTAAGATGAGGATGAGGTTTGAGTGGGTGTGAGGAGTGATGTGATAGAGTAGTGTTGGCAGTGCAGAAGGAAATGTGGGGTGGGGGCGGTGATGTGGCAGACAGAGTGTAGGGGAATGAGTAAGTGTACTCACTTTGGCTGACCTACTTAGGTCATTGCAGCGCCTCGTGCACTGTATGCAGGTGGGCGATATGTTGGTGGTGCAGGTGACCTCCTCTGCCACCTTGAGCCAGGCCTTCTTGTTGGCAGAGACAGGCCACTTCCTCCTGCCCGCCGGGGGGAAGATCTCTGTCCTCTCCCTCCTCCTCACCCCATCCAATGATACCTGGAGTGAGGCATCATTAAACCTGGGAGCAGCCTTACCCCTGGGCTGCTCCATGCTGTAATTTTTTCTATTTGTTGCAGCATCAGTCAGTGGAGGACTGCCCCTTTAAATAGAGCGCCTCCAGCTGACAGATCTTACAGTGCATGCGCAGTCCGCCCGCCGCGCAGCTCAGCAGTGGGGAATCCGGAAGACCAGGTAAGCGGATACAATCAGCCTGTGATTGTGCGCGGGGCAGACTGATTTCACCGGACACGTTACCCATGCGCCCAATCGCCCCTCCGCCGCGAACCCACCGCCATGATAATATCGGGCCCATCGTTTTTACGTCCAAAGTGGATGACCTCACATTTGCCTACATTGAAATCCATTTGCCACAGCTTTGCCCATTCACTTAATCTGTTAATATCTCTCTGTAATTTTATGCTTCCATCTATACTGTTACAATGTTGCCTATCTCTGTGGCGTCTGCAAAATTGAATATGTGGTTTTCTGTCCCGTCATCTAAGTCATTAATAAATAGTGACTAGTTGAGGCCCCAACACAGATCCCTGTGGGACACCACTAGTCACATCCTGCCAATTTGAATCCCTACTCTCTGTCTCCTGCTGCTCAGCCAATTTCCTAACCAGGTCAATAATTTGTCCTCAATTCCATGAGCTTTAGCTTTAGCTAATAATCTCCTATGAGGGACTTTATTGAATACCTCCTGTAAGTCCATAGAAATAACATCCATAGACATTCCCCTGTTCACTACCTTAGTGACCTCTTCAAAAAATTCAAGCCTTTCCACCATCTACAAGGCACAAGTCAGGAGTGTGATGGAATACTCTCCACTTGCCTGGATGAGTGCAGCTCCAACAACACTCAAGAAGCTCGACACCATCCAGGACAAAACAGTCCACTTGATTGGCACTCCATCCACCACCTTAAACATTCACTCCCTTCACCACCGGTGCACTGTGGCTGCAGTGTGTACCATCTACAAGATGCACTGCAGCAACTCGCCAAGGCTTCTTCAACTGCACCTCCCAAACCCACGATCTCTACCACCTAGAAGGTCAAAGGCAGCAGGCGCATGGGAACAACACCACCTGCACGTTCCCCTCCAAGTCACACACCATACTAACTTGAAAATATATCGCCGTTCCTTCATCATCGCTGAGTCAAAATCCAGGAATTCCCTAAACTCCCTAACAGCACTGTGGGAGAACCTTCACCACACGGACTGCAGCGGTTCAAGAAAGCGGCTCACCACCACCTTCTCAAGGGCAATTAGGGATGGGCAATAAATGCTGGCCTTGCCAGCGTTGCCCACATCCCATGAATGAATAAAAAAAAATCTGGTTCGTCAGGCATGACCTATCCGTCACAAATCCATGCTGGCTCTCTCTGATCAAGAGTTCAGTCATTCTATCCTTAATTATAGACGCTAGTAATTTCCTGACAACAGATGTTAGGCTAACTGGTCTATAATTCCCTGGTTTCCCTCTCTCACCTTTCTTAAATAGTGGAGTGACATGTGCAATTTTCCAATCTAAAGGAACTCTTCCTGAATCGAGACCATTGGAAGATTATAGTTAGGGCATCTGTAATGTTCTCACCTACTTCCTTCAAAACCCTGGGATGGAAACCATCTGGTCCTGGGGATTTGTCACTCTTTAGTGCCATTATTTTCTTTGTTACTGTTAATTTGTTTATGTTAATTATGTTAAGTCCCCGTCCCTGATTCAAAATTAGTTTCCCTGGGGTGTCCGGCATGCTATCCTCTTCCTTTACAGTAACTACTTATGCAAAGTAATTATTTAACATGTCCACCATTTCCTTATTTTCATTTACAATATCATCGTTATCAGTTTTTAAGGGACCCACATTGCTCTTGACCACTCTCTTTTTCCTAATATAATTGTAAAACTTTTTTGTGTTGATTCTGATATCCCTTGCAAGTTTCTTTTCATACTCCCTTTTTGCAGCTGTTACTATCTGTTTTGTCACCCTTTGCTGTTCTTTGTATCTCTCCCAGTCACTTGGATCTGTGCTTTTTTTTGCATTTTTGTATGCTTTTTTTTAGTTTTATATTGTCTCTTACCTCTATTGTTGTACATGGCTGCTTTTTTTGGCAAGTTGAGCTCTTGCCCCTTAGGAGTATAAACTGGTTCTGTATCACGTTAAATTCTTTTTTGAACACCTCCCACTGATCTTCTGTCATTTGACCCATTAACAGATTTTGCCCAGTTTACTGTGGACCACTGCTCTTTTTCATAAAAATATATATATTTATAAATAAATGAGCTGGACTTGGGTATAGAGGGTATAATTTCAAAGTTTGCAGATGACACAAAACTTGGAAATGTAGTAAACAGTGAGGAGGATAGTAATAGACTTCAGGAGGACATAGACAGACTAGTGAAATGGACAAACACATGGCAAATGGAATTTAATGCAGCGATATTAAGTGATGCATTTTGGGACGAAGAATGAGGAGAGGCAATATAATCTAAATGTTCCCTGGGGGTGTACATACACACATTTCTGAAGGTGCAGGACAAGTTGAAAAAACTGTTAAAAAAGCATACAGGATCCTTGGCTTTATAAATAGAGGTAGAGAGTACAAAAAAAAGGAAGTTATACAAAATCCTTATAAATCACTGGTTAGGCCTCAGCTGGAGTGGGGACACACAGTAGCTCAGAAGAGCAGGATGCTGGGATGTGGAGCTGGAGAAGGTTTGGGGGTTACGTGGAGCGAAGCTATGGAGAGATTTCATAGAATCATAGAATGATACTGCACAGAAGACCATTCTGCTAATTGTGCCTGTGCCGGCTCTTTGAAAGAGCTATTCAATTAGTCCCCTTATCCTGCTCTTTCCCCAGAGCCCTGCAAATTTTTCCTCTTCAAGTATTTATTCAATTCCTTTTTGAAAGTTGCTATTGAATCTGCTTCCACCACCTTTTCAGGCAATGCAGATCACTACAACTCACTGCATAAAATGTTTTTCCTCATGTCGCCTCTGCTTCTTTTGCCAATTACCTTTAATCTGTGTCCTCTGGTTACTGACCCTTCTGCCACTGGAAACAGTTTCTCCTTATTTACTCTAGGGAAACCCTTCATGATTTTGAGCACCTCTATCAAATCTCTTAACCTTCTCTGCTCTAAGGAGAACAATCCCAGCTTCTCCAGTCTCTCCACATAACGGAAGTCCCTCATCCCTGGCACTATTCTAGTAAATCTCTTCTGTACCCTCTTTAAGGCATTGGCATCCTTCCTAAAATGTGGTGCCCAGAATTGGACACAATACTCGAGCTGTGGCCTAACCAGTATCTTATAAAGGTTTAGCATAACTTTCTTGCTTTTGTACGCTATGCCTCTATTTATAAAGCCCATGTGCTTTTTTAATAGCCGTCTCAATTTGCCCTGCCACCTTCGAAGATTTGTGTACATACACCCCAGGTCTCTCTGCTCCATTTGGAGCCAAGAAGAGTATATGTATATGTAATGCAAATATGGAAAGCCAACTCTTACCTCTGAATACACATCACACCTGATGTATAAATGCTGTGTACTGTCACAGAATATAAAATAGGAAAACATCTTGGGCCAGATTTTGTCAAAATAACAGAGAGGCTAATGACGCTCGCTGTTATTTATGCGCAAATGCTACAGCAACTTCAGGCGACGAGCAGATACGTGGTTAAACTCAAATATCCAAAAGTTACTATCCGAGATCCGCTGCTCCGCCAGTGGCTTCACGAAAACGGCATCTCACTGTCTGCCTCACCATTGAAAAGAATTGAATGGCGTGAAGTTGCTGTATTTGCACAGTAGATACGAACTGGCTGAGATACTAAATGAGTACTTTGCATCTGTCTTTACAAAGGAAGAAGATGCTGCCAGAGTCTCAGTAAAGGAAGATATAGTTGAGATACTGGATGGGCTAAAAATTGATAAAGAGGAGGTAATAGAAAGGCGAGCTGCACTTGAAGTAAATAAGTCACCCGGTCCGGATGGGATTCATCCTAGGTTGCTGAGGGAAGTAAGGGTGGAAATTGCGGAGATGCTGGCCATAATCTTCCAAACATCCGTAGATACAGGGGTGGTGCCATAGGACTGGAGAATTGCAAATGTTACACCGTTGTTCAAAAAAGAGTGTAAGGATAAACCCAGCAACTACAGGCCAGTCAGTTTAATCTCGGTGGCGGGGAAACTTTTAGAAACGATAATGTGGGTCAAAGTTAATAGTCACTTGGTCAAGTGCGGATTAATTAAGGAAAGCTAGCAGGGATTTGTTAAAGGCAAATTGTGTTTAACTAATTTGATTGAGTTTTTTGATGAGGTAACAGAGAGGATTGATGAGGGCAATGCGGTTGATGTGATGTATATGGACTTTCAAAAGGCGTTTGATAAAGTGCCACTTGTCATGGAATAAAAGGGGCAGTGACAGCATGGATACGAAATTGGCTAAGTGACAAGAAACAGAGAGTAGTGGTGAATGGTTGTTTTTCCGACTAGAGGAAGGTATGCAGTGGTGTTCCCCAGGGGTCGGTGCTGGGACCACTGCTTTTCTTGATATATATTAATGACTTGGACTTGGGAGTACAGGGCACAATTTCAAAATTTGCAGATGTCACAAAACTTGGAAGTGTAGTAAACAGTGAGGAGGATAGTGATGGACTTCAAGAGGACATATACAGGCTGGTGAAATGGGTAGACACATGGCAGATGAAATTTAATGCAGGGATCTGAAGTGATGCATTTTGTGAGGAAGAATGAGGAGAAGCAATATAAACGAAAGGGTACAATTCTAAAAGGGGTCCAGGAACAGAGAGAGCTGGGGGAATATGTGCACAAATCTTTGAAGGTGGCAGGGCAGGTTGAGAAAGCGGTTAAGAAAGCATACGGGGTCCTGGGCTTTATAAATAGAGGCATAGCATACAAAAGCAAGGAAGTTATGATGAACCTTTATAAAACACTGGTTCGGCCATAAGGAGTATTCCAGTCCAGTCCAGTTCTGGGCACTGCACTTTTGGAAGGATGTGAAGGCCTTAGAGAGGGTGCAGAAAAGGTTTACTAGAATGGTTCCAGGGATGAGGGACTTCAGTTACGTGGATAGACTGGAGGAGCTGAGGTTGTTCTCCTTGGAACAGAGAAGGTTGAGAGGATTTTTGATAAAGGTATTCAAAATCATGAGTGATCTAGACAGAGTAGATAGAGAGAAACTGTTCCCATTGGCGGAAGGGTCAAGAACCAGAGGACATAGATTTAAGGTGATTGGCAAAAGAATCAAAGGTGACATGAGGAAAATCTTTTTTACACAGCGAGTGGTTAAGATCTGGAATGCACCGCCCGAGGTGGTGGTGGAGGCAGATTCAGTCATGGCTTTCATAAGGGTATTGGATAAGTATTTGAAGGGAAAAAATTTGAAGTGCTACGGGGAAGGGCGGGGGAGTGGGACTAGCTGGATTGCCCTTGCAGAGAGCCAGCACGGACTCGACGGGCCAATGGCCTCCTTCCGTGCTGTAACCTTTCTACGATTCTATGATTCTAAACTCGCCACAGAAAGTTAACGTATGAACATACATACGAATTAAGAGCAGCAGTAGGCCATTCGGCCCCTCGAGCCTGCTCTGCCATTTGATAAGATCATTGCTGATCTGATTGTGACCTCAACCCTACTTTCCCATCTACCTACTATAACCTTCGACTCCCTTGTTATTCAGGAATCTTTTTAATCAGCCTTAAAAATATTCAATGACCCTACCTCCACCGCTCTCTGGGGAAGGCTCACGACCCTCTGAGAGAAAAAATTTCTCCTCATCTCCGTCTTAACTGGGAGACCCCTTATTTTTAAACTGTGTCCCCTGGTTCTAGTCTCTCCCACAAGGGGAAACATCCTCTCAGCATCTACCACTTCTAGTCCCCTCAGGATCTTATGGGCCTGATTTTAGCAGGCCTGCGGGTTTCCGGCGGGTTGGGTTTCGGGTGCGTGGCCTCCGCGCCCGGTGAAATTAGTGGGTTGCCCGCGCGATCGTAGCAGGCAATCCACTAATTGGAATCACTTACCTGCTCCTCCGGGGTCCGCGCTGCTTGTCTGCGCGTCGGGCGGGCTGCGCATGCGCAGTACGATCTGTCATCTGGAGGCTCTCTAGTTAAAGGGGCAGTCCTCCACTGACAGATGCTGCAACCAATGGAACAAATTACAGCATGGAGCAGCCCAGGGGGAAGGCTGCTCCCAGTTTAATGATGCCTCACCCCAGGTATCATCAGATGTGGTGAGGAGGAGGGGGAGGGCAGAGATCTTCCACCTGGCGGGCGGGAGGAAGCGGCCTGTCTCTGCCACCGAGAAGGCCTGGCTCGAGGTGGCAGAGGAGGTCACCAGCGCCACCAACATATCGCCCACCTGCATACAGTGCAGGAGGCGCTCCAATGACCGCAGTAGGTCAGCCACAGTGAGAACACGTAGTCTTTCCCCTGCACTCCGTCTGCCACAACACTGCCCCCACCCCACATCTCCTTCGGCACCGCCAACACTACTCTGTCACATCACCCCTCATACCCACTCAAACCCCATCCTCATCTTATCTGCACCTACTCACCTCGCCAGTACTCACCCCGCCACTAACACGCAACCCAATCCTCATACAATCTCATGGCTGTATCCCATACTTACCCTCTCGTGCATCTCCCTCACGGCCAGCCTCACTCAACCTGCCACCACCTGTGCTGCAGCCACAGGGCATGCATCGCATATGTGCAGTAGGCAGCGTACGGCAAACGTGTCGTGAGCATGAAGGGGATGCACAAGGGTGTCTGAGGGTTTGTCATGGGTGTTACCTATATTGAATTTCAGAGCAACAAACATCACACATTATATTGGCACCACCACTGCCATGTCTCCGCGAATCCTGTCTGTTGTGTCCAATAATGCCCGCTCCTGGGTATCACTATGAGGACCCACCACTGATGCCACCCATTGTGTTACTGCAGAGTAGGTGCAGGTGTATTTGCAGGGCTCTTCCGCGCAGACGACTGAGAGACATCGGCGGTGTACCCGGCTGCACCCTGGAAGGATGCGGAGGAGAAGTTGTGGAGGGCAGTGGTGACTTTGGCAGCAACAGGTAAGCAGATGGTGCTGGGGCCAGCCAGGAGCAGCTCGGCATGAAAGAGCCTGCAGATCTCCACGACTACATGTCGAGTGAATCTGCGCCTCCGTGTGCACTGCTGCTCGGAGAGGTCCGGGGAGCTGCGCCTCGGTCTGTGGACCCTGTGGCGAGGGTAGTGCCCTCTGCGACGCATCTCTCTCTGTGGTAGCCCTCCCTTCTGCTGTACAGGTGGATGTGTCACAGCACTGTGTTGTGGAGCTCCATGTGTCAGAGGTGGACGGCGTGGATGGCGAGGCTGGTGATGCTGTTCGCCCTCCGAGGGGGTCATGACTGCAGCTACGGCGGCCCCCATCCGCAATATGTACATGTGAGGGGGTCCGCAAGGTAGGCACATGTCTCCGGACCCCGGGGTGAGTGTGCAGGTTGGTGACTTTGACCGTCCGGAGTGGGTGGTGGAGGCCAAACTTTGTCCCAAGTGACAGAGCGGCCTCCTGCAATGGGTGAGGGTCTCCGCCCCCCCCCAACCTGTCAAATGGACCTTTGCAGCTGCCACAGGCTGACGGCTGCAACACGTCCAGTTCAACTAGGACTGTTTCCCCCAGTGTGTGAAACAGTCCCATGTTTCCCCAAAATCACACACAGTCCCTTAATCAGGTCAGTTAATGACCTGAACAAGCAAAATAAATACACTCAAGTGGCATCCCGCTGGCTTTAATTGCCTGCGGGATTCCCACCAGCGGGGGCTGCGCTCGCACCCCCGCACGTCATCGGGGAACCTGGAAGTGGGCGGGATCGTGGCGCGATCCGGTCACGTGACTGGATATCGGGATTTTCGGGGCCCCCCCGCTGGAAACCCACAGGAAACCCGACGGTAAAATCGAGCCCTATATGTTTCAATAAGATCACCTCTCATTCTTCTAAACTCCAGTGTATACAGGCCCAACTTATCCAACCTTTCCTCATAAGATAACCCCCTCATCCCATGAATCAGTCGAGTGAACCTTCTCTGAACCGCCTCTAAAGCAATTATATCCTTTCTTAAATAAGGAGACCAAAACTGCACACAGTATTCTAGATGTGGTCTCACCAATGCCCTGTACAACTGTAGCAAAACATCTCTACTTTTATATTCCATTCCCCCTTGCAATAAATGACAACATTCCAATCTTGTCCATTCCAGTCTAAGTATCCTTTTAACAACGTGATAAGTGTTAATTACTGCCAGTCAACCTCCCTGGCACTGAAAATTAACTTTTACAAGTTTGGCGTCTCATTCCTTCAGGTTTTACTTGTTGGAGATTTAAAAAATTTAAAATTTTTAATTTTTATATTTTTTTTACTTTTCCTATGTCTATTTTTTCCCTCTATTAATCCAATCTTTCTTTCCCTCTCTTTATTTCTCTTTCTGTATCTGATTTGACATTGAATTCACCCACTCTAATTTACAATTCCTTCTCAGTCCTTGCGCTGTAAATTTCACAATCCTTTAATTTGATTGGTTAAGGAAATACCCAGTTGCTTGCCCTGTTCCACTGACTCCATCCCTCTCCCTGGCCACTGTCTGAGGCTGAACCGGACCGTTCGTAACCTTGGCGTCCTATTTGACCCTGAGATGAGCTTCCGACCACATATCTGCTCCATCACCAAAACCGCCTACTTCCACCTCCATAACGTCACCTGTCACCGCCCCTGCCTCGGCTCATCTGCTGCTGGAACCCTCATTCATGCCTTTGTTACCTCCTGACTGGACTATTCCAATGCTCTCCTGGCTGACCTCCCATCTTCCACCCTCCATAAACTTGGCCTCATCCAAAACTTTGCTGCCTATATCGCACCCAGTCCCGTTCACCATCACCCCTGTGCTCGCTGACCTACATCGGCTCCCGGTCCGGGAAATTCTCATCCTTGTTTTCAAATCCCTCCATGGTCTCACCCCTCCCTATCTCTGTAAAGTCCTCCAGCCCTACAACCCCCCGAGATCTCTGCGCTCCTCCAATTCTTGCCTCTTGCGCATCCCCGATTTTAATCGCTCCTCCATTGGCAGCCGTGCCTTCAGCTACCTAGGCCCTAAGCTCTGGAATTCCCTCCCTTAATCTCTCTGCCTCTCTACCCCCTCCTTTAAGACCCTCCTTAAAACCTACCTCTTTGACCAAGATTTTGGTCACCTGTCCTAATATCTCCTTATGTGGCTCGGTGTCAAATTTTGTTTGAAAATCGCTCCTGTGAAGTGACTTGGGACATTTTACTACATTAAAGGCACTGTATAAATTCAAGTTGTTGTTGTTGTTGTTCACTCAGATCCCAGATGCCCGGTTTCCCTCGCTGTGACGTTATCAGCTCGCACTTTCAACAACTTGCCACGCAAAAAATGTAAAAACCTAAACGTGCAAGGGCAAGTCTAACTAATGGCAGACGCGTTAGATACGCTGCTACAGCAGATTATGGCCCCTTATTTTCTGTTCCAAATAGCAGCAACAAAATGTCTGCGGTGTTAATTTTGACACCTCGTGTAACAGTTAATAAAAAAAAATGTCCATATAACTTTGAGACCTCTTTAAAATTGATTATGTTACCTCATCCGCTCAACTAAAAAACACCATTTTTATATATAATAATTGATTGGCCCACTACTGTTGCTATGGCAACCTTCTCAAGAATCCGCCCCCCCCCCCGTCCCATCCCCCCTCCCCCCCTCACCCCCCCCCCCCCACCCTCCCGGGCCAGCAAGTGTCAAGAACTGAATGATGAATGGAGTTTGTGGAAGCTGCAGGATAGTGAAAACTGCACGTGGGAGAAAATTGAATAGATTAGTGGGGAATTTACAGATTTAGAACATACGTTTATTGTTGCTGCAATCATATTCAAAAACAATTTCTGTGCAGCCTGGTGAGTACTCTATTCTTACTAGCTCCACTTTACTTCTATGGGCTTCTCCCATTGGGATAATGCAGTGTAATTGTACTTGGGAACAGAACGACCGTGGCTAGCTGCTGAATCGCGGAGACAGTATCCCTGCTTGTTGTGTATTAGTAATTGCAGTGCCACTCACCTTCGACTGACATTCAGCCATTACAGAGCCTTTGCTGAGGCTGTTCTATTTTCTTGTTTTGACCATCAGACACTCATTACATAGCCAACAGCTTCTTCTGTTTTTAAGAGTGAGTGCTCTGTCATCAGAGGGAAGTCTCCGAGCAATATTTTTACTGAGATGATAACCTTACAGAGCAAATAGATTAGCTTTAATGTTACTATTAATGTTCATGTGCGTTTGAGAAATATATAAGCAGTGTGAAGGGCAATGTCAGTGGAACCACACATAGAAAAGAAGAATTTTATAAATTAAGCAGAGGTTAAGTGGAATGGCTGAAGAATTGGCAGGTGTTTGCCCATGAATTAACAACACAGAGATCCCACTGTGGGGAATTGGATTAACAATTGGATAAATACCCGAAAGGGAAAATTTTGCAGGGTTATGGGGAAAGGGCAGGGGAATGGGACTAATTGGATAGCTCTTTCAAAGAGCCGGTACAGGCACAATGGGCCGAATGGCCACCTTCTGTGCTGCATCATTCTATGATTTGGTAGGAAGAATAGGCCAGTGAGCCTAACATCAGTGGTAGGAAAATTATTGGAAAAAATTCTGAAGGACAAAATTAGTCTCCACTTGGAGAAGCAAGGATTAATCAGGGATAGTCAACGTGGCTTTGTCAAGGGAAGATCATGTCTGACTAATTTGATTGAATTTTTTGAGGGGGTGACTAGGCGTGTGGATGAGGGTAACGCAGTGGATGTGGTATACATGGATTTCAGTAAGGCCTTCGATAAAGTCCCCCACAGGAGACTGGTCAAGAAGGTACGAGCCCATGGAATCCAGGGTGCCTTGGCACTTTGGATACAAAACTGGCTTAGTGGCAGAAGGCAGAGGGTGATGGTCGAAGGTTGTTTTTGTGACTGGAAGCCTGTGGCCAGTGGGGTACCACAGGGATCGGTGCTGGGTCCCTTGCTGTTTGTGGTCTACATTAATGACTTGGATATGAATGTAAAAGGTATGATCAGTAAGTTCGCTGATGATACAAAAATTGGTAGGGTGGTAAATAGCGAGGAGGATAGCCTCAGTCTGCAGGACGATATAGATGGGTTGGTCAGATGGGCGGAACAGTGGCAAATGGAATTTAACCCGGAAAAGTGCGAGGTGATGCACTTTGGAGGGACTAACAAGGCAAGGGAATACACAATGAATGGGAGGACCCTAGGCAAGACAGAGGGTCAGAGGGATCTTGGTGTGCAAGTTCACAGATCCCTGAAGGCGGCGGAACAGGTAGATAAGGTGGTAAAGAAGGCATATGAGATACTTGCCTTTATTAGCCGAGGCATAGAATATAAGAGCAAGGAGGTTATGATGGAGCTGTATAAAACACTGGTTAGGCCACAGCTGGAGTACTGTGTGCAGTTCTGGTCGCCACACTACAGGAAGGATGTGATCGCTTTGGAGAGGGTGCAGAGGAGATTCACCAGGATGTTACCAGGGCTGGAGCGCTTCAGCTATGAAGAGAGACTGGGAAGATTGGGTTTGTTTTCCTTGGAGCAGAGGAGGCTGAGGGGGGACATGATTGAGGTGTACAAAATTATGAGGGGCACAGATAGGATGGATACTAAGGAGCTTTTTCCCTTCGTTGAGGGTTCTATAACAAGGGGACATAGATTCAAGGTAAAAGGCGGGAGGTTTAGAGGGGATTTGAGAAAGAACTTTTTCACCCAGAGGGTGGTTGGAGTCTGGAACTCACTGCCTGAAATGGTTGTGGAGGGAGGAACCCTCACAACATTCAAGAAGCATTTGGATGAGCACTTGAAATGCCATAGCATACAAGGCTACGGACCAAATGCTGGAATATGGGATTAGAGTAGACAGGGCTGATGGCCGGCGCGGACACGATGGGCCGATGGGCCGAAGGGCCTCTATCCGTGCTGTATGACTCTATGACTCTATGACTAATAGAAAAACTGAATATTTTTAAATGGTGAGAAACTATTAAATGTTGGTGTTCAGAGAGATCGGGTGTCCTTGTACACGAAACACAAAGTTAATATGCAGGCACAGCAAGCAATTAGGAAGGCAAATGGTATGTTGGCCTTAATTGCAAGGGGGTTGTAGTACAAGAATAAGGAAGTCTTGCTGCAATTGTACAGGGCTTTGGTGAGATCACACCTGGAGCACTGCGAACAGTTTTGGTTTCCTTACCTAAGGAAGGATATACTTGCCTTAGAGACGGTGCAACTACCTTAGGGACGGTTTACTAGATTGATTCCTGGGATGAGGGGGTTGTCCTACGAGGAGAGTTTGAGTAGAATGGGCCTATGCTCTTTGGAGTTTAGACGAATGAGAGATGATCTCATTGAAACATATATGACTCTGAGAGGGCTTGACAGGATAGATGCTGAGAGGCTGTTTCCCCTGGCTGGAAAGTCTAGAACTATGGGGGCATAGTCTCAGGATAAGGGGTCAGCCATTTAGGACTGAGATAGGAACATAGGAACATAGGAACAGGAGTAGGCCATTCAGCCCCTCGTGCCTGCTCTGCCATTTGATAAGATCATGGCTGATCTGTGATCTAACTCCAGATACCTGCCTTTGGCCCATATCCCTTAATACCTTTGGTTATAGAGTCATAGAGTTATACAGCACGGATAGAGGCCCTTCGGCCCATCGTGTCCGCGCCGGCCATCAAGCCCTGTCTACTCTAATCCCATATTCCAGCATTTGGTCCGTAGCCTTGTATGCTATGGCATTTCAAGTGCTCATCCAAATGGTTCTTGAATGTTGTGAGGGTTCCTGCCTCCACAACCCTTTCAGGCAGTGAGTTCCAGACTCCAACCACCCTCTGGGTGAAAAAGTTCTTTCTCAAATCCCCTCTAAACCTCCCGCCTTTTACCTTGAATCTATGTCCCCTTGTTATAGAACCCTCAACGACGGGAAAAAGCTCCTTATTATCCATCCTATCTATGCCCCTCATAATTTTGTACACCTCAATCATGTCCCCCCTCAGCCTCCTCTGCTCCAAGGAAAACAAACCCAATCTTCCCAGTCTCTCTTCATAGCTGAAGCGCTCCAGCCCTGGTAACATCCTGGTGAATCTCCTCTGCACCCTCTCCAAAGCGATCACATCCTTCCTGTAGTGTGGCGACCAGAACTGCACACAGTACTCCAGCTGTGGCCTAACCAGTGTTTTATACAGCTCCATCATAACCTCCTTGCTCTTATATTCTATGCCTCGGCTAATAAAGGCAAGTATCCCATATGCCTTCTTTACCACCTTATCTACCTGTTCCGCCGCCTTCAGGGATCTGTGAACTTGCACACCAAGATCCCTCTGACCCTCTGTCTTGCCTAGGGTCCTCCCATTCATTGTGTATTCCCTTGCCTTGTTAGTCCCTCCAAAGTGCATCACCTCGCACTTTTCCGGGTTAAATTCCATTTGCCACTGTTCCGCCCATCTGACCAACCCATCTATATTGTCCTGCAGACTGAGGCTATCCTCCTCGCTATTTACCACCCTACCAATTTTTGTATCATCAGTGAACTTACTGATCATACCTTTTACATTCATATCCAAGTCATTAATGTAGACCACAAACAGCAAGGGACCCAGCACCGATCCCTGTGGTACCCCACTGGCCACAGGCTTCCAGTCACAAAAACAACCTTCGACCATCACCCTCTGCCTTCTGCCACTAAGCCAGTTTTGTATCCAAAGTGCCAAGGCACCCTGGATTCCATGGGCTCGTACCTTCTTGACCAGTCTCCTGTGGGGGACTTTATCGAAGGCCTTACTGAAATCCATGTATACCACATCCACTGCGTTACCCTCATCCACACGCCTAGTCACCCCCTCAAAAAATTCAATCAAATTAGTCAGACATGATCTTCCCTTGACAAAGCCACGTTGACTATCCCTGATTAATCCTTGCTTCTCCAAGTGGAGACTAATTTTGTCCTTCAGAATTTTTTCCAATAATTTTCCTACCACTGATGTTAGGCTCACTGGCCTGTAGTTCCCCGGTTTTTCCCTACTCCCCTTCTTAAATAATGGTACTACATTAGCGGTTCTCCAGTCCTCTGGCACATCCCCTGTGGCCAGAGAGGTTCTGAATATATGTGTTAGAGCCCCCGCAATCTCCTCCTTTGCCTCACACAGTAGCCTGGGATACATTTCGTCCGGGCCTGGGGATTTATCCATTTTTAGGCCTGCTAAAACCGCCAACACCTCCTCCCGCTCGATGTTAATATGTTCGAGTATATCACAGTCCCCCTGCCATATTTCTATGTCTACATCGTCCTTCTCCATAGTGAAAACAGATGCAAAAAATTCATTTAGAACCCCTCCTTCATCTGCCGGCTCCACACACAGATTGCCATTTTTGTCCCTAATGGGCCCTATTTTTTCCCTAGTCATCCTCTTACCCTTAATATACTTATAAAACATCTTAGGATTTTCCTTTATTTTGCTCGCCAGTGTTATTTCATGGCCCCTCCTTGATCTCCTAATTTCTTTTTCAAGTATCCCCCTGCACTTTTTGTACTCCTCTAGGGCTTCCTCCGTCTTTAGCCTTTTGTATCTGCCAAAAGCCCTCCTTTTTTTCCTAATCCATTCTCGTATATCCCCTGACATCCAAGGTTCCCTGGAGTTCTTGGAACCACCCTTGACCTTTACGGGAATATGTTGCCATTGTATGGTCTCAATCTCCCTTCTGAAAGACTCCCATTGCTCCGATGCGGATTTTCCTACAAGCAGCTGATCCCAGTCCATTTTGGCCAGATCCTGCCTTATCCTATTAAAATCGGCCTTCCCCCAATTTAGAACCTTTATTTCCGGCCCCTCCCTATCCTTTTCCATGACCACCTTAAATCTCACCGAATTATGGTCACTGTCACCAAAGTGCTCACCTACTAGCACTTCTTCCACTTGGCCGGCCACATTCCCTGGAATTAGGTCCAGTACCGACCCCCTCTCTTGTAGGACTTTCTACATGCTGGCTCAAAAAGCTCTCCTGGATGCACGTTAAGAATTTTGTACCCTCTAAGCCTTTTACACTCTGAGTATCCCAGTTAATATTGGGGAAGTTGAAATCCCCCACTATTATTACCCTATTATTTGCACAATTTTCTGAGATTTGCCTACATATCTGTTCCTCTATCTCCCCCTGACTGTTTGGGGGCCTATAGCACACTCCCATCAAAGTGCTTGCCCCCTTTTTGTTTTTAAGCAAAAAGCTATCTATCTCAGGTTTAAATTTAGCAATTGAGCTAGTATCAATTGCCGTTTGTGGAAGAGAGTTCCAAACTTCTACAACCCTTTGTGTGTAGAAATGTTTTCTAATCTCACTCCTGAAAGGTCTGGCTCTAATTTTTAGACTGTGCCCCCTACTCCTAGAATCCCCAACCAGAGGAAATAGTTTCTCTCTATCCACCCTATCTGTTCCCCTTAATATCTTATAAACTTCGATCAGATCACCCCTTAACCTTCTAAACTCCAGAGAATACAACCCCAATTTGTGTAATCTCTTCTCGTAACTTAACCCTTGAAGTCCGGGTATCATTCTAGTAAACCTACGCTGCATTCCCTCCAAGGCCAATATGTCCTTCCGAAGGTGCGGTGCCCAGAACTGCTCACAGTATTCCAGGTGCGGTCTAACCAGGGTTTTGTATAGCTGCAGCATAACTTCTGCCCCCTTGTACTCCAGTCCTCTAGATATAAAGGCCAGCATTCCATTAGCCTTCTTGATTATTTTCTGCACCTGTTCATGACACTTCAATGATCTATGTACCTGAACCCCTAAGTCCCTCTGGACATCCACTGTTTTTAACTTTTTACCATTTAGAAAGTACCCTGTTCTATCCTTTTTTGATCCAAAGTGGATGACCTCACATTTGCCTACATTGAATTCCATTTGCCACAGTTTTGCCCATTCACCTAATCTATCAATATCCCTTTGTAATTTTATGTTTTCATCTACACTGCTTACAATGCCACCAATCTTTGTGTCATCGGCAAACTTAGATATGAGACTTTCTATGCCTCATCTAAGTCGTTAATAAATATTGTGAATAATTGAGGCCCCAAGACAGATCCCTGCAGGACTCCACTAGTCACATCCTGCCAATGTGAGTACCTACCCATTATCCCTACTCTCTGTTGCCTTTCGCTCAGCCATCTTCCTAACCAAGTCCGTACTTTTCCCTCGATTCCATGGGCTTCTATCTTTGCTAACAGTCTCTTATGTGGGACCTTATCAAATGCCTTCTGGAAGTCCATATAAATAACATCCATTGACATTCCCCTGTCCACTACTTTAGTCATCTCTTCAAAATGAGGAGGAATTTCTTCACTCAGAGGGCTGTGGATGCTCAGTCATTGAGTATATTCAAAGCTGAGATTGATAGATTTTTGGACTCTAAGGGAATCAAGGTATACGGGGATCGGGCGGAAAAGTAGAGTTGAGGTACATGATCAGCCATGATCTTATTGAATGGCGAAGTAGGCTCAAGGGGCTGTATTGCCTATTACTGCTCCTATTCCTTACGTTCTTATGATTCCATGAACAACCTGGAGAAAACATAAGAAATACATCCTCTACAACAAAGAAATAGGGAAGCTTTTGGCTTACGTTTCCCTGGGATTTTCCACCAATGTTAGGTTGGGCATTCGGACAAACATCTGTGGAAATTCAACTCCATTTAGTCGTTGTTAAAGAGAGGAGCACCAGCTGTTTATCATCAAATTGAGATGCAAACACCAGGCATTAAAAGTCAGTTTGCAAAATGATCATATGAACATTTGCTTTTGGTGCTAGAAATAACTTGCACTTTGTTCCAATCTTAGACTGTGTCTTTTTGAAATGAGCATGTTTGTTGAGGCATCACAGCAGGTAGATCTCCGGGTGCTTTGTAATGGAGTGATATGACCTATGAAAGTAATACCCCATTTGGTGAGTTCTCCAGCTCCACGGAGAAGCTCAGAGGGAAAGGCAGATGGCTCCACCGAGGGGGAGGGAAGTCAGCATGGTGCCCAGGCTGCGTTCATATCATAGAATCATAGAATGGTTACAGCAGAGAAGGAGGCCATTCGGCCCATCAAGCCCGTGCCGGCTCTTTGTACGAGCAATCCATTTAGTCCCATTCCCCCACTCTTTCCAATTAGCCCTGCAAATTTTTTCCCTTCAAGTATTTATCTAATTCCTTTTTGAAAGCCACGATTGAATCTGCTTCCACCACCCTTTCAGGCGGCGCATTCCAGATCATAACTACTTGCTGCGTAAAAAAGATTTTCCTCATGTCGCCTTTGGTTCTTTTGCCAATCACCTTAAATCTGTATCCTGTAGTTCTCGAACCTTCCACCAATGGGAACAGTTCCTCTTTATTTACTTTATCTAAACCCTTCATGATTTTGCAAACTTCTATCAAATCTCCTCTTAACCTTCTCTGCTCCAAGGAGAACAACCCCAGCTTCTCCAGTCTATCCACGTAACTGAAGTCCTTCATCCCTGGAACCATTCTAGTAAATCTTTTCTGCACCCTCTCTCAGGCCTTCACATCCTTCCTAAAGTGTGGTGCGCAGAACTGGACACAGTACTCCAGTTGTGGCCGAACCAGTGTTTTATAAAGGTTCAAAATAACTTCCTTGCTTTTGTACTCTATGTCTCTATTCATAAAACCCAGGATCCCGTATGCTTTTTTAACTGCTTTCTCAACCTGTCTTGCCGCCTTCAACGATTTGTGCACATATACCCGAAGATGTCTCTGTTCCTGCACCACCTTTGGAATTGTGCCATTTAGTTTATATTGCCGCTCCTCATTCTTCCTGTCAAAATGTATCACTTTGCACTTTTCTGCGTTAAATTTCACCTGCCATGTGTCTGCCCATTCCACCATCCTATCTATGTCCTCTTGAAGTTAATTACTATCCTCCTCACCGTTTACTATACTTCCAAGTTTTGTGTCATCTGCACATTTTGAAATTGTGCCCTGTACACCCAAGTCCAAGTCATTAATATAAGCAGTGGTCCTAGTACCAACCCTTGGGGAACACCACTGTACACCATCCTCCAGTCAGAAAAGCAACCGCTCACCACAGTTCTCTGTTTCCTGTCACTTAGCCAATTACGTATCCAAGCTGCCACTGCCCCTTTTATTCCACGGACTTCAATTTTGCTGACAAGCCTATTATGTGGCACTTTATCAAATGCCTTTTGAAAGTCCATATTCACCACATCAACTGCCTTGCCCTCATCAACTGGACCAGCCATATAAATACTGTGGCTACAAGAGCAGGTCAGAGGCTGGGTATTCTGCAGCGAGTGACTCACCTCCTGACTCCCCAAAGCCTTTCCACCATCTACAAGGCACAAGTCAGGAGTGTGATGGAATACTCTCCACTTGCCTGGATGAGTGCAGCTCCAACAACACTCAAGAAGCTCAACACCATTCAAGACAAAGCAGCCCGCTTGATTGGCACCCCATCCACCACCCTAAACATTCGCTCCCTTCACCACCGGCGCACAATGGCTGCAGTATGTACCATCCACAGGATGCACTGCAGCAACTCGCCAAGGCTTCTTCGACAGCACCTCCCAAAACCGCGACCTCTACCACTTAGAAGGACAAGAGCAGCAGGCACATGGGAACAACACCACCTGCACGTTCCCCTCCAAGTCGCACACCATCCCGACTTGGAAATATATCGTCGTTCCTTCATCGTCGCTGGGTCAAAATCCTGGAACTCCCTTCCTAACAGCACTGTGGGAGAACCTTCACCACACGGACTGCAGCAGTTCAAGAAGGTGGCTCACCACCACCTTCTCTAGGGCAATAAATGCTGGCCTTGCCAGCGACGCCCACATCCCATGAATGAATAAAAAAAACCCTATATTTCCTAAAACCCAACTTCAGAATAAGACAACAGCCCCCTGTGTGACATGGGGGTTGAATTTTCACTGGGGTTCTCCTAATTATCCATCGTAATTTTGGCAGAAGATTTGCTGTTTACGCCGTTTCTCCAGGGTTTCCACGGATCTTCCGTTGAAGTTACAGCAGATGACCGGGAGAACTCCCGTGGAAATTCAACACCATGGAATTCCACATAAGTTACTTAACGAATGGGGACCTTGAGTTACTGACAGCATTCCCCTTTCATGATGTCACTGACAATGGAAGGAGGTGGGTTCTACATAAGATTTCGACTCCCACAGTGCCACTGACTAGGAGTTTTAAAGCATAAAAACATTTTTTATCATGGACAGTGTCCCTTTAATGCTCAAACAATGGAGAATGGTATATTAATGAGATTCCTTGACCGTGTAAGTGCAGTTAGATAAAACCATGAAAAATGCCAGTGGAATTTTGGGTTTTATAAACAAGGTCATCAAGCACAAGAGCAAAAAGTTAATGATAAATTTAGTCAAAAAATTGGTTAGATCACAGTTAGAAGACTTGTGCCGTTTTCAAGTGCCCCATTATAGAAAATACATTAAAGCCTTAGAGAGTGTAGAGTGTAGATTTACCAGGTTGATGCCAGGGATGAGAAACTATAGTTATGAGGAGAGACTTGAGATACTGGAGTAGGGAAAGATTATTTCTTCTGGCTGGCGAGTCAGTGACAAAGGGTCAATTTAAATTGTCACTAGATAGTGAGCAGAGGGGTTAGGAGAAATTTCTGTACGCAGAGGATTGTTGGAGCATGGAATGCTTTGCGACAGGGAGTAGCTGAGGCAGAGACCCATCTTTTAAGGGAAGAGTAGATAAGCGTTTCAAGCTGAGGAAGATACAGGGCAATGGGTAGGTTGTGGACTAGTGGGATTAATTTTGGATTCCTCCAGCAAAGAGCTGGCACAGACATGCTGGGCCAAATGACTCCTTCTCTGTTTGAAACTTCTGTAGTTCTTGAATAGTGCACTTTTCTTGACACAAAACTAAAATTAAGGGGTAAAAATTCTGCGCGTGCATGAGTGCATATCAAGAAATGGGGCACATCAGCCCATGATTTTATGCCCATTAACTGTAATAGATGGGAAATCATGGGCAACTCCTTGATATACACTCATACTTAAAAAAAAGACAGAATGCATTTGTATAGCGCCTTTCACAACCTCAGGATGTCCCAAAGTGCTTTACAGACAATTAAGTACTTTTGAAGTGCAGCCAATTTGTGCACAGCAAGGTCCCATATACAGTGATGTGATAATGACCAGATAATCTTTTTTTTAGTGATGTTGGTTGAGGGATAAATATTGGCCTGGACACCTGGGAGAACATCCTTGCTCTTCTTCGAATAGTGCCATGGGATCTTTTATGTCCACCTGAGAGTTCATACAGCAGAATATTTACTACTAAGTCAATTGCATGATTTTAAGAGAGCAACAAACTAAACCTAGTTTTTCTTAGTTATGTCTTCAAACATTTCAAAAAGGTAGCTAGCACAGCTATTAAAGGCTTTGAAGCATAAAAACAAAGGACAGCTGCGAGGTGCTAACATTTTAGGCTTATCTGGTCAGTCAAATGAATTTAGTTTCTCTTTAATCTTTCAGATTTTCTCTTAACCAAGATATTTTACACTGGATTGAATGGCTTGCATATGAAGTAATATTTGTTTGATACCTGATTTGTGCTGAGACAACGGTAAGGACCTTACAATTGACATCAACGTCTTGGGTTAAGGGAGGGAGAAACAGTCATGAATCCAGCACGTGATCGCTATGAAATAACTCCCACTGGATGTACACATGTATGGACGTCAGATGAGGACAGGATCAGTCTTGGCTGTAATGTTTCTCATGACCAAATAGTCAGGTGATCTTCACGATCCATGCTCATTATTGAATAATGGCCAATTGGGCAAGGAATAAAACGCAACCAATGCACATGGATTCTGTATGTCAGAAAGCAGTCAACATCTTCAGGAGAGGAGGGCAGGGCAGGGCAGGGCAGGGCAGGGCAGAGCATTTGCAGAAAAAAAGCCTGGGTTTTAATCAGAAAAAAGATTTTCCACAGCTCATCTTAAGAACCTACTTACATGAATATTGCCTATTTAATCTAATTGAAAGTCTTGGGCCTGTTATTAAAACCATTGTTCCTTTAGGTGCTATTTTGCAGTCTATTATTTGGAACCTTAACTCATTCTTGCTGCTGACAGCCTTTTGCGAGTCAAGTGAGTTTGAATTTAATAAGGGAAGCTTGCTTTAGAAATGCATTCTGTGTCTCTGCTGAAGGCCGTCTGAAGATTCATACCAGGTATATCCTTTCATATAAAATTTATGAAGCTGTTCTTTGTAAAGTTTTGAAGATGAATGTTATAAATGAAGTTGGAGATGTAGAGATATTGAAGATTTTTTTTCAAAATCAAATATTTGTTGAGCTATGCGAAGTTTATATGCTTTCTTGAGCCCTTCTTGTATCACAGATTACATGGTGATTGAAAATGCATGCAGTGATGATTTTACGTAGTTCTGTCCATTGAGGTATCACTATTAATTGATTGAATCAAAGTCTCATCTTAGCAGTCAACTTAGGTCTGATCAATGGGTGTGACGCAAGTGGAATTTATTTAATTCTTGTAAACTTGTGAAGCATACTGGGGTGGATGCTATATTAGATTTCGTATTAAGCAGCCCACCAGAAATGATTAGTAATCTGGAAGTGGGCGTTTAGTTAACTTTAATATTGTAGAATCATAAAATTGTTACAGTCGAAGGAGCCCAAGCTGGCTCTTTCTAATCCAGTTAGTCCCATTCCCCCACTCTTTCCCCGTAGCCCTGCAAATTTTTCCCTTCAAGTATTTATCCAATTCCTTTTTGAAAGCCACAATTGATTCTGCTTCCACCACCCTTTCAGGCAGTGCATTCCAGATCATAACCACTCGCTGCATAAAAAAGTTTTTCCTCATGTCACCTTTGGTTCTTTTGCCAATCACCTTAAATCTGAGTCCTGTGGTTCTCGACCCTTCTGCCAACGGGAGCAGTTTCTCTAAACCCTTCATGATTTTGAACTCTTCTTTCAAATCTACTCTCAACCTTCTCTGCTCTAAGGAGAACATTCCCAGTTTCTCCAGTTTATCCACGTAACTAAAGTCCCTCATCCATGGAACCAGTCTAGTAAACCTTTTCTGCACTTTCTCTAAGGCCTTCACATCCTTTCTAAAGTGCGGCGCCCAGCACTGGACACAATACTCCAGTTGTGGTTGAACCAGTGTTTTATAAAAGTTCATCATAACCTCCTTGCTTTTATACCCTGTGCTTCTATTTATAAAGCCCAGGATCCCTTATGTATTTTTAAACTGCTTTCTCAACCTGTCCTGTCACCTTCAAAGATTTGTGCACATATACCTTCAGGTCGCTATGTCCCCTTTAGAATTGTACCATTTAGGCTGTGTAATTAAAGCTATAGATAACAATCAGGGTGCAATAGTGTAGTAGTTATGTTACTGGATTTGTAATCTGGAGGCCTGGACTAATAATCCAGTAAAACGAGAGTTCAAATCTCACCATGGAAGTTTGAGAATTTCAATTCAGTTTTAAAAAGTTGGTATCAGTAAAAGTGACCACGAAGCTGTTGGATTGTTGTAAAAACACAAGTGGTTCCTTTAAGGAATGAAAAAACCTACTGTACTTACCCGGTCTATCCTATATATGACTCCAATCCCACACCAATATGGTTTAACTCTTAAGTGCCCTGTGAAGAGGCCTAGCAAGCCATTCAATTGTACAAGGGCAACTAGAGATGGGCAATAAATGCTGGCCTTGCCAGCAATACCTGCATCTGGAGAATAGATATATAAAAAAAATCCAGCTGTGAAAGACTTTCGAAGACCAAACTTTGTGATTACAAGGAGTGTTCAAGGGTTAATTGTACGAGGTGACATTTGATTATAATGGAAGAAAAACTGAGATTTTTAAGAGTACATTAAAGGGGAATGAATGTCTAGGAGTAGTATTTTCCAAACATTTATCACCCTTTGAGTATTAAATTCATGCCCTCTCGTTCGACTTATAACATATATTAAAGTAATGTGTCGAAATTCCTGCAGTCCCATTGTACTGTTGGGGGTGCAGCGGGGTACAACTTCCATCCACTGCCATGCTTCTGTTGTGATCCCATCCCAAATCCCAGCAATGGGGTCACTTCCATATTTGGGGTGGGTGCCCATATAGGGGCACAACAGGGGTGCCTACCCAGTGTCAGCAACATAATCTTGGGAGTAGCACTCCGTTTCTTCAAGAGGGTGAGCCAAAAGCCAGGATTCAACTGTCAACCTAAGTGACCCATTTCTTCAAATCTATCCTTGGACACATGACCCAGAATTGAGTGGTTAGCACTCTGTCTGGGATTGATTGCTCAGTGGTGGCCCAAAAGGGAACCTATGTCTGCTCTCCGCAGATATAAGTGCTAGTGAGCCTATCCAGGGTGTATCTGGCAGGATTGCAGAAGTAGCCTGGAAACAACCCCCAGACATGCTCATAAACTGCTGTCAGTACGTAAAGGGGGACGGGGGGGGGGGTGGGGGGGGTGAAGAAACATCCAACCCTCCTCCTCCCCAATTGGAATTTGCTACAGCTCTGCTAATGGGTTTGGGTTCCATCAGATTAGAGTGCCATCCCAAGTTCCAGTGCCTCTGCTTGTTCTATCTCAGAATTCTGTCCCATGAGGGAATGGAATTTCTATCCTACATTCTGTATTCACCTTATCTATACCTCGATGACATCTCCGCTCTTTATTGTTTGGAGCTTAAGCTTCTCCATGAGCTTAGGATCATTCTTGTTCCTCCTCTCTGCCAGTACATTAAAAATCCTCAGCCTGACCTCTAGTTACCTACACTGCACCATTCTGGCTATTTACCCTAACATTCCTGTCATGTTTCGAAGGCAAAACCCAAATTTGTAATATTTCTTTATACTTTTTTAATTACTGCAACACATTATCTTCACATTGTGGGGTAGATTTTCCAATTGTTTTTGCCCGATTAATGGGCTTAAAGTTGGTACAGTGGATCGGAATTGTCTGGAGATATGTTTCACCAGGTTTCCACCCATTTAACGCCCCAGCTAATTTTGCATTCAGGTTTTATACTGGTACCCCAAACAGACACAAATTTATAGTTAATTATTTGGAGGATTTTACAAATCAGCAAAGGATGACTAATAAATTGATAAAGAGGGAGAAAATTGAATATGAAAGTAAACTAGCAAGAAATATAAAAACACATTGTAAAAGCTTTTAGAAGTACGTAAAAAGGAAGAGATTGGCGAAAGTAAATGTGGGTCCCTTAGAGGCTGAGACAGGAGAAATTATAATGGGGAATAAGGAAATGGCAGAGACCTTAAAGAAATATTTTGTATCTGTCTTCACAGTAGAAGATATAAAAAACATACCGGAAATAATGGGGAACCAAGGGTCTAATGAGAGTGAGGAACTTAAAGTAATTAATATCAGTAGAGGAAAAAGTACTGGAGAAATTAATGGGACTAAAAGCCGACAAATCCCCTGGACCTGATGGCCTACATCCTAGGGTTTTAAAAGAGATGGCTGCAGAGATAATGGATGCATTCGTTTTGATCTTCCAGAATTCCCTAGATTCTAGAATGGTCCCTGTGGATTGGAAGGTAGCAAATGTAACCCTGCTATTCAAGAGAGGAGGGAGAGAGAAAAGAGGGAACTATAGGCTAGTTAGCCTGTCATCAGTAGTAGCGAAAATGCTAGAATCTATTACTAAGGATGTAGTAACAGGGCACTTGGAAAATCATAATATGATTAGGCAGAGTCAACACGGTTTTATGAAAGGGAAATCGTGTTTGACAAATTTATTAGAGATTTTTTGAGGATGTAACTAACAGGGTAGAAAATGGGGAACCAGTGGATGTAGTATATTTGGATTTTCAAAAGGCATTCGATAAGGTGCCACACAAGAGGTTGTTACACAAAATAAGGGCTCATGGGATTGAGGGCAATATTAGTTTGGATAGAGGATTGGGTAACGAACAGAAAACAAAGAGTAGGGATAAACGGGTCATTCTGATATCCCCACCATCACAGAAGCCAGTCTTCAGCCAATTCGATTCACTCCACGTGATATCAAGAAATGGCTGAGTGCACTGGATACAGCAAAGGCTATGGGCCCCGACAACATCCCGGCTGTAGTGCTGAAGACTTGTGCTCCAGAACTAGCTGTGCCTCTAGCCAAGCTGTTCCAGTACAGCTACAACACTGGCATCTACCTGACAATGTGGAAAATTGCCCAGGTATGTCCTGTCCGCAAAAAGCAGGACAAATCCAATCCGGCCAATTACCGCCCCTTCAGTCCACTCTCAATCATCAGTAAAGTGATGGAAGGCGTCGTCGACAGTGCTATCAAGCGGCACTTACTCACCAATGACCTGCTCACTGATGCTCAGTTTGGGTTCCGCCAGGACCACTCGGCTCCAGACCTCATTACAACCTTGGTCCAAACATGGACAAAAGAGCTGAATTCCAGAGGTGAGGTGAGAGTGACTGCCCTTGACATCAAGGCAGCATTTGACCGAATGTGGCACCAAGGAGCCCTAGTGAAATTGAAGTCAATGGGAATCAGGGGGGAAACTCTCCAGTGGCTGGAGTCATACCTACCACAAAGGGAGATGGTAGTGGTTGTTGGAGGCCAATCATCTCAGCCCCAGGACATTGCTGCAGGAGTTCCTCAGGGCAGTGTCCTAGGCCCAACCATCTTCAGCTGCTTCATCAATGACCTTCCCTCCATCATAAGGTCAGAAATGGGGATGGCGAGTGACTCACCTCCTGACTCCCCAAAGCCTTTCCACCATCTACAAGGCACAAGTCAGGAGTGTGATGGAATACTCTCCACTTGCCTGGATGAGTGCAGCTCTAACGACACACAAGAAGCTCGACACCATCCAGGACAAAGCAGCCCGCTTGATTGGCACCCCATCCACCACCCTAAACATTCACTCCCTTCACCACCGGTGCACAGTGGCTGCAGTGTGTACCATCCACAGGATGCACTGCAGCAACTCGCCAAGGCTTCTTCGACAGCACCTCCCAAACCCGCGACCTCTACCACCTAGAAGGACAAGGGCAGCAGTTACATGGGAACAACACCACCTGAACGTTCCCCTCCAAGTCACACACCATCCCGACTTGGAAATATATCGCCGTTCCTTCATCGTCGCTGGGTCAAAATCCTGGAACTCCCTTCCTAACAACACTGTGGGAGAATCTTCACCACACGGACTGCAGCGGTTCAAGAAGGCGGCTCACCATCACTTTCTCAAGGGCAATTAGGGATGGGCAATAAATGCCGGCCTTGCCAGTGACACCCACATCCCATGAACGAATAAAAAAAAATTCTCAGGGTGGCAGGATATAACTGGTGGGGTGCCGCAAGGATTGGTGCTTGGGTCTCAGCTGTTTACAATCTATATTAATGACTTAGATGAAGGGACCGAGTGTAATGTATCCAAGTTTGCTGACAATACAAAGCTAGGTAGGAAAGTAAGCTGTGAGGAGGACGCAAAGAGTCTGCAAAGGGATATAGACAGGTTAAGTGAATGGGTGAGAAAGTGGCAGATGGAGTATAATGTGGGGAAATGTGAAATTATCCACTTTGGTAGGAAGAATAGAAAAGCAGAATATTTTTTAAAAGTTGAGAGACTAAGAAATGTTGGTAGTCAGAGGGATTTGGGTACACGAATCACAGAAAGTTAACGTGCAGCAAGCAATTAGGAAGGGAAATTGCATGTTAGCTTTTATTGCAAAGGGGATTGGAGTATGAGTAAGGAAGTCTTGCTGCAATTGTACAGGGCATTGGTGAGACCACACCTAGAGTACTGTGCACAGTTTTGGTCTCCTTACCTAAGGAAGGATGTACTTGCCTTAGAGGGGGTACAATCAAGGTTCACTATATTGATTCCTGGGATGAGAGGGTTGTCCTATGAGGAGAGATTGAGTAGAATGGGCCTATACTCTCTGGAGTTTAGTAGAATGAGAGGTGATCTCACTGAAACATATAAAATTCTTAGAGGGCTTGACAGTGTTGATGCTGAGAGGCTGTTTCCCCTGGCTGGAGAGTCGAGAACTAGGGGTCATAGTCTCAAGATAAGGGGTCGGACATTTAGGACCGAGATGAGGAAAAATTTCATTCAGAGGGTCGTGAATCTTTGGAATTCTCTACCCCAAAGGGCTGTGGATGCTCAGTTGTTGAGTATATTCAAGACTGATATCGATGGATATTTGGACACTAAGGGAATCAAGGGATATGGGGATAGGGCGGGAAAGTGGAGTTGAGGTAGAAGATCAGCCATGATCTTGCTGGATGGCGGAGTAGGCTCGAGGGGCAGTATGGCCTACTCCTGCTCCTATTTCTTATGTTCTTATATCAAAATATAATTTGGACATCAAAACAATTCCTCAGTGTTTACACTGGTATAACGCCCAGTCATTTTCTACATAAAGTGAGTATCCAGGGCTGCGAGGAGGAGGATGCTAGGGTATGATGTTTACAGAGGAATAAAAGGAGGATCAATAGCCAGGCTTTACCAGAAGCGGACTACGCTTACATGTATCCCCCCACCCAAACTTACTTGACCTCGTCCTCACTAATCTACCTGTCGCAAATGCATCTGTCCATGACAGTATTGGTAGGAGTGACCACCGCACAGTCCTCGTGGAGATGAATTCCCGTTTTCGCACTGAGGACACCATCCAACGTGTTGTGTGGCACTATCACCGTGCTAAATGGGATAGATTCAGAACAGATCTAGCAGCTCAAAACTGGGCATCCATGAGGCGCTGTGGGCCATCAGCAACAGAATTGTATTCCACCACAATCTGTAAACTCATGGCCTGGCATATTCCTCACTCTACCATTACCAACAAGCCAGGGGATCAACCCTGGTTCAATGAGGAGTGTAGAAGAGCATGCCAGGAGCAGCACCAGGCGTACCTAAAAATGAGGTGCCAACCTGGTGAAGCTACAACTCAGGACTACATGCATGCTAAACAGCAGAAGCAACATGCTATAGACAGAGCTAAGCGATTCCACAACCAACAGATCAGATCAAAGCTCTGCAGTCCTGCCACATCCAGTCGTGAATGGTGGTGGACAATTAAACAACTAACGGGAGGAGGAAGCTCTGTAAACATCCCCATCCTCAACGATTGCGGAGTCCAGCACGTGAGTGCAAAAGGCAAGGCTGAAGCGTTTGCAACCATCTTCAGCCAGAAATGCCAAGTGGATGATCCATCTCGGCCGCCTCTTCAGCCAATTTGATTCACTCCACGTGATATCAAGAAACGGCTGAGTGCACTGGATACAGCAAAGGCTATGGGCCCCGACAACATCCCGGCTGTAGTGCTGAAGACTTGTGCTCCAGAACTAGCTGCGCCTCTAGCCAAGCTGTTCCAGTACAGCTACAACACTGGCATCTACCCGACAATGCGGAAAATTGCCCAGGTATGTCCTGTCCACAAAAAGCAGGACTAATCCAATCCGGCCAATTACCGCCCCATCAGTCTACTCTCAATCGTCAGCAAAATGATGGAAGGTGTCGTCGACAGTGCTATCAAGCGGCACTTACTCACCAATAACCTGCTCACGGATGCTCAGTTTGGGTTCCGCCAGGACCACTCGGCTCCAGACCTCATTACAGCCTTGGTCCAAAGATGGACAAAAGAGCTGAATTCCAGAGGTGAGGTGAGAGTGACTGCCCTTGATATCAAGGCAGTATTTGACCGAGTGTGGCACCAAGGAGCCCTAGTAAAATTGAAGTCAATGGGAATCAGGGGGAAACTCTCCAGTGGCTGGAGTCATACCTAGCACAAACGAATAAAAAAAAATATTATAAGCAGAGGTGCACCTACCTAGTGTAACTGACTGTACGGGCATCAGGAAAGCAATTGGCTAGATGCAGAACTGTGCTATTTGCTGCAGGGCCCCCTCACTTCCTCTTCCTCTGCCTCCTTGCCAGCACATTGCAATATATGCCTATGGTCAGGGTGCCCTGGGGAGTGGTAAGAAGGACAACCACTCTCTTTGTTACCACCTTATTCTGAACCGTTGCAGCTTCATCAATCAAACAGAAGGTTGGAGAGTTTCATCGCTGTATCACCCACCCAAAACTTAGTTGCCTGCCTCCATTTTTAACATGCCAGCTCTTGGGTTTAACAGGCATCACCCAAACAGTCTTTACAAAGGCTGAAATCTTGATTAAAAATATAGCAGCTTTTTTAAAAGCAGCCAACATCTTTATTCCCACATCTGGCCACTTGCTTTAAATGATCATATCCCTTTAAATTTGCCTATCATCCTTTGTAACCAACTGGGAGTTCACCCACACTACGTACATGAAGATGGCCTTGCAAAATCAGAAAGGGTCAGCACACAAATGGTTGGGTGGGTGCTAATAACAACTAATGCTTGATCAACAGACCCAGATTAAGAATTCTTGGGGCCCTGGGCACCAAAAATATTTGGGGTCATTCTGCAACCCCCACACAACCACCCACTCCCCAAAATATGTGTAACCAAAGATGAAAAAAATAGGGCCATGGAGTAATTACCATATGTATTTAGAGTTGGTGGTTTGCTACTCTACATTATCTTATGCTATAGAGGCACAATGGGCTGAAAGGCCTCCTTCTGTGCTGTATCATTCTATGATTCTATGAAATATTTACATTTTCAGTTTAGCCTTTTACCAGCTAGCACAGTTATGTTGACATTAACAGATAACAGAAGATAGTATCTTACCGAAACACCATTTTCTGTCCACTTTTACTTCACAATAGAAGTTACTTACCTGCAGAGCAATGGGCAAAGCAGAAGGACGAGGATGACTGTAGCACCACAGCAGTTTTCGTGAGACTGGGAACGGGAAGGATGTGGCCCGAGAAGCAGTCGCGCCTCCCGTGAGGAATTCCGAGATCTGAGGAGGCACATGCTAACCACATACACGAGCTCTACTTCTCTCGGATTGCTGGCACCCAGTAGTGCCCTGGAGATCACAGGGCCCCGTATTTGGCTGGGGCCCCTGGGCGTGAGCCTTGTAGACCTGTGCATTTATCCACCCGTGCCCATCGGAAACCCAATTGTATATCCAAACTCCATGTTGGAAAGGTGATTATTATGTGGAGGTGTAGCAGGAGAATTGTACGATCACCGTAAAGATAAGCCTGGTTGCGCTGTAATCTAACTTGTAAAGTTAGTTCCTAATGCCAATCAGGCCATAGGTTGAGAACACACCTCCCCATGGGGAGGCAAAATGAAACAATTAGCTCTTTTTATAGAATTATTTTTATTGAGGATTCGAGATGAATTAGTGTTCTCTGTGTGTTCTAGTGTTCTCTATATATTCATATGCCAAAAATAAATCAGCTAAACATTAGGATAGATTGGGTACTTTACAACCTTCCAGTCTCAACACTGATTTCAATAACTTCAGATCATAACCACTGTTTCCATTTTTTCAGACAGCAGGTACTGGTAATGGTTCTGATGTTGCCATTTACAGCTCCTCTAGACCCATCTTTTGTTTCTTTACTTGTCCCATTACCACCCTCCTTGCCTTGCACCACCATCCCCTTTGTCATTTAATCACTCGGGCCCTCCACCCTATCACAGACCTTCCCCTTTGTTCTTTCCTCCCCTCCACCACCCCCCCCACCTTTCCCAGCCTCTGTACTTGCTTAAAAACTGTTTAATCTTCAACTTCTTCCAGTTCTGACGAAAGGTCATCGACCTGAAACATTAACTCTGTTTCTTTCTCCACAGACGGTGCCTGACTTGCTGAGTATTTCCAACATTTTCTGTTTTAATTATAAACAATAGGAGTAGTTGATGGTTTCTTTGTTGACATTTCGAACACTGATGCCAGTTGCTACAAATTAATGAGGGGATATGGGCGGTTTCTGTGGCGCAATCGGTTAGCGCGTTCGGCTGTTAACCGAAAGGTTGGTGGTTCGAGCCCACCCAGGGACGAAAATTGCGCTTTAAAAATGTTGGGCCGAAGGGCCTGTTTCCATGTTGTAACTTCTATGATTCTATTAAGGTCGATAGTCAAAATCTTTTCCCAAAGGTAGGGGAGTCTATAACGAGGGGGCACAGATTTAAGGTGAGAGGGGAGAGATACAAAAGGATCCAGAGGGGCAATTTTTTCACTCAAAGGGTGGTGAGTGTCTGGAACGAGCTGCCAGAGGCAGTAGTAGAGGCGGGTACAATTTTGTCTTTTAAAAAGCATTTGGACAGTTACATGGGGAAGATGGGTATCGAGGGATATGGGCCAAGTGCAGGCAATTGGGACTAGCTTAGTGGTATAAACTGGGCGACATGGACATGTTGGGCCGAAGGGCCTGTTTCCATGTTGTAACTTCTATACTGTCTAGTTCAACTACTATCAACTGTTCTCACGTATTGTGCATTATGCCTTCAGTCCAAAAGAATACACTATTAATCAGAATATGCCAATTTGCTATGTGCAACCAGTCTGAAACCTCTATTCTAACCCTAAAAATCAGGGAAATAATCATGCCTCTGAATCAAGACATGCTGCTCTAAGTGTATCCAATTTCCAGTCGAGAAAGGCAATGACGCTGGATCAAGTTTGTCCTCCAGTTCATGTGCTCGCTGAAGATATTGATCCGATTTCTTTTCAGGACCAAAGTATTTAAGTCTAGAGATTACTGTTTATGATGTTAACATATGAACACTTAATGTGTTAATATGACATTCATTTGTCTGCCTCTGAGCAGTATTTTGAAACAGCAGGTCATGGCTTCATGCTCCATTCCAGGGTTTAAGCACGTAATCTGGGCTTCAATGCAGTACCACAGGGAGTGCTAATTGTCAAAGGTTGGATGAGATGTTAAATCGAGGCACTGTCTGCCTGCTCAGTTAGACCTGAAAGATCCCAGGGCACTAGTTGAAGAAGAGCAGCAGAGTTCTGTCAGCATCCTGGCCAACATTTATCTCTTAACCAACACCACCAAAACAGTTTAATTAGCCATTTATCTTATTGCTGTTTGTGGGACCTTGCTGTGAGCAAATTGCTGCTGTGTTTTTGCCTATATAACATCAGTGCATTGCAAAAGTACATCATTGACTGTAAAGTGCTTTGGGATGTCTTGAAGTCATGAAAGGCACTATATAAATGCAAGTTCTTTCTTTCTTTCAATGTTGCAATTAAAACAGTGGATGAAAGATTTTTATACACACGAGTTAAGTATTCACATGCTAATATTGCAAACAGTAATTCCTAGGCTTAAATCAGCCTGTCTGAGAGAAAAACAAATGTACCATCCCTTCTGGAGCTCCAAGAGACCTTGGTGACCTGCTCTTCTTTTGAGTATCCCACTCATATTTCACTTACTCGCCTATTAAATCAATCTGACTCTTACAGGCCTTCGACTCCTGCATGATTACTCATCACATTAATGAATGCAAAGAATCTAACTTGAAAGCTTGTCAAAAGTATCATGGGCTGTAGTTATCGGAATAAATTGGACAAACATGCAGTTTTTTCCTGTTTGTGATTACTTTAGCTCACTGCCTCCAGGTGGTCATCATTCTGCCCCAGCCAGCTTTCCATTTAATATGTTTCAGATTCAAATACACAGTGCAGAACAAAGTGACATTTATTGTTTCCTGGTCGAATGGTGTGAAGATCACACTTCCCAGGATGGATTATTCTTCAGGTTTGATGCCTTAAATATGTTTTCAAACTCATTCTCAAATGCTACTGTTGAGTAACTGTTTGATGATAAAAATAGAGTGTCTGAGATTAGACGGATGATAATGAGTCAGTGCCAGCCAGCTCTGACAGGTGAAGATAGTAATCTTTCTTTAATGAAAAGACAGACAGACACACAGACACCAAGGTTAGATTTAGAGAACTGCGAGTCTGGATTATTAAGATAGTTAACAAAATAATATTTAAAAATAACTGTAAAATTGTGGGTGACTGTATAGGATCTGTCATGTGGTACTTCAAGGTAAACATCAAAATCAGCTGGAATACTCTTTATTCAATACTGTACTATTTGTCTGACACCCATATTTAGCATTCTTCGTGCATAAATGTAAGGAAACAAACTTTTGCTTTATCACATGTGAAATGACAGATGTATGAGTAGGAGATAAACAAAAATCATCTCCTATCTGTCATCCTATGGATTCTCTAAGTGAGTTTGTCATACAATGCCAACATGTACTGTCTGTGGGAACCACGTTGTGACTAGTCAAACCTATTTGACAGAGGAAGTCAAAGCAAAATGCTGCCGATGCAGGAAATCTGAAATAAAATAAGAAAGTGTACAGACGTGGGTCAGCATCTATATATACGCTGACGACACCCAGCTCTACTTCTCCACTATCTCTCTCAGGCACTTTACTGCCTCCGTGTTGTCACCAATATCCAATCTTGGATGAGCCGCAGTTTCCTCCAGTTAAACATTGGGAAGACTGAAGCCTATGCCTTCGGCCCCCACCACAAACTCTGTTCCCTTGCTACTGATTCCAACTCCTTCCTGGCCACTGCTTCAGGCTGAACCAGACTGTTTGCAACCTTGGCATCCTATTCGACCCTGAGCTGAGCTTCCAAACCCACATCCTCATATCACAAAGATCACCCACTTCCACCTCAGCAATATCACCCGCCTCCTCCAATACCTCAGCCCATCTGCTGCTGAAACCTTCATCCCATGCTTTTGTTACCTCCAATTGCACTCCTGGCCAGCCTCCCATCCTCCACCCTCTGAACTTCAGCTTATGCAAAACTCTCTTGCCTATATTCGATCCCGCACCGAATCCTGCTCACCCATTATCCCTGAGTTCGCTGACCTACATTGGCTTCTGAATCCCTAATGCCTCAAATATAAAATTCTTATCCTTACGTTTAATTGCATCACCCTATCTCTGTAACCTCTTCCATTCTTACGACAACCTCTCTGCTTCTGACTCTGGCCCTGTACAATCCCCCCCCCCACCACCAGCCGACAAGGCCCCACATTCTGGAATCTGCTCATACACCCTCTGCCTCACCACCTCCCTCTCCTCCTCCCTTTAAGACCCTCCTTAAAACCAACCTCTTTGACTAAGCTTTTAAGGATGACACAAAGTGCCGAGGCTAGAGTGATAGTCCCACTGTCCTCTCTTCCTCAACCCTTTGACTAAACCTTTAGTTACCTCCCCTAACTCACTTCTTAACTCCTGCTCTATGCCTAAAATCCCCTCTTTGTGATGCCTCTTGGATTGTTTTGCTACATTAAAAGATGCTATAAGTATAATTTATTGTTGATGTGTTATTACTTCAGGCTATTTTTCCACTCTCTTGGGCCTTCATGAGTTGTACCAAAATGCAGAAATACTAGTTTTGGTTTCATATGCTTCCAATTGTACAACCACAACTGGCTCTGGACGGATTTGCTGATCCATTTTCTTCTGTGCCTCTATTTATGACCTGTCCAGTTGTGGGGTGTGGACTAGATGTGGGGTGTGCACTAGATCTAGGGAGGATATATTGGCTTTGGAGGGAGTGCAGCGTAGATTTTATAGCAGATAGTGTTTTTTTTTAGTGAACCTAGGTCCCTAGTATAGTTAACATTTTCTAATTTCAACGTAATTTAAAAGGGGTAACTCAGCTAAGGCAAGTCACGGCAGCAGACCTCGCACCCGTGATATGCTCCTCCTGCAAGATGTGGGAAGTCATGGACACTACCAGTGTCCCTGCCGACCATGTGTGCGGGAAGTGTGTCCACCTGCAGCTACTGACCGATCGTATCTCGGAGCTGGAGCTGCGGGTGGACTCACTGTGGAGCATCCGCGATGCAGAGAAACTCGTGGATAGCACGTTTAGCGAGTTGGTCACACCGCAGGTAAAGGGTATACAGGCAGGAAGTGAATGGGTGACCACCAGGAAGAGTAAGAGATGCAGGCAGGTAGTGCAGGGGTCCCCTGTGTCCATCCCCCTCTCAAACAGATATGCCACTTTGGATGCTGTTGGGGGGGATGACTTATCAGGGGAAGGCAGCAGCAGCCAACTTCCTGGCACCACGGGTAGCTCTGCTGCACAGGCTGGGAGGAAAAAGAGTGGCAGAGCTATAGTGATAGGGGACTCAATTGTAAGGGGAATAGACAGGCGTTTCTGCGGCCGCAACCGAGACTCCAGGATGGTGTGTTGCCTCCCTGGTGCAAGGATCAAGGATGTCTCGGAGCGGCTACAGAACATTTTGGAGGGGGAGGGCGAACAGCCAGCTGTCGTGGTGCACATAGGCACCAACGATATAGGTAAAAAAGGGGATGAGGTCCTAAAAGCAGAATATAGGGAGTTAGGAGGTAAATTAAAAAATAGGACCTCAAAGGTAGTAATCTCAGGATTGCTGCCAGTGCCACGTGCTAGTCAGAGTAGAAATAGGAGGATATTTCAAATGAATACGTGGCTAGAGGAATGGTGCAAGGGGGAGGGATTCAAATTCCTGGGACACTGGAAACGGTTCTGGGGGAGGTGGGACCAGTACAAACCGGACGGTCTGCACCTGGGCAGGGCCGGGACCGCTGTCCTAGGAGGAGTGTTTGCTAGTGCTGTTGGGGAGGGTTTAAACTAAAGTGGCAGGGGGTTGGGAACCTGAGCAGGGAGAGAGAGGAAAGCGTAACAGGAAGGGACAGAAGGTATGGAGTAATAGGTGAAGTGTTAAAAAGGAAAAAGCAGGAACTAAGCGTCACAAAACAGATTTGAAAGTTCTTTCTCTGAATGCACGTAGCATTCGTAATAAAATGGACGAGTTAACGGCACAAATAACTACGTATGGGTATGATCTTGTGGCCATTACAGAAACATGGCTGCAGGGTGACAACGACTGGGAATTAAATATGCCAGGGTATTTAACAATCAGGAAGGACAGGCAGGAAGGAAGGGGAGGTGGGGTGGCTATGTTAATAAAGGAAGGAATCACTGTAATACAGAGAAATGATATTGGGACAAAGCATCAAGATAATGAAACAGTTTGGGTGGAGATAAGGAATAATAAGGGAAAAAAAACATTAGTGGGCGTAGTATATAGGCCTCCTAATAGTTGCAACTCTGCTGGAAGAAGTATTAATCAGGAGATAGTCGGGGCATGTAATAAGGGAACAGCCATAATTATGGGGGATTTTAATTATCATATTAACTGGACAAATCAAATTGGGCAGAGCAGCCTTGAGGACGAGTTCATTGAGTGCATCAGGGATGGATTTCTTGAGCAGTATGTAACTGATCCTACAAGGGGGCAGGCAACCTTGGACCTGGTCCTGTGTAATGAGTCAGGATTAATTAATAATGTCCTAGTTAAGGATCCCCTTGGAACGAGCGACCACAACATGGTTGAATTCCATATCCAATTAGAGGGTGAGAAGGTTGATTCTCAAACAAGCGTACTGAGCTTGAATAAAGGAGACTATGATGGTATGAGAGCGGAATTGATTAAAGTGGACTGGGAAAATAGATTAAAGGGTAAGACGGTACATGAGCAGTGGTGTTCATTTAGGGAGTTATTTTACAACTTTCAAAATAAATATATTCCACTGAGGAAAAAAGGGTGTAAAAGAAATGACAGCCATCCGTGGCTAAGTAAAGAAATCAAGGATAGTATCCGACTAAAAACAAGGACATATAAGGTAGCCAAACTTAGTGGGAGGATAGAAGATTGGGAATTCTTCAAAAGACAGCAAAAAGTAACTAAAGGATTGATTAAGAAAGGGAAGTTAGATTATGAAAAGAAATTAGCAAAAAATATAAAAACAGATAGCAAGAGTTTCTATAGTTATATAAAAAGAAAAAGGGTGGCTAAGGCAAACATAGGTCCCTTAGAGGATGAGACCGGGAAATTAATGGTGGGAAACATGGAGATGGCAAAAATGCTGAACAAATATTTTGTTTCAGTCTTTACAGTAGAGGACACTAAGAATATCCCAACACTGGACAAACAGGGGACTCTCGGGGGGGAGGAGCTAAATACGATTAAAATCACTCAGGAGATGGTACTCAGTAAAATAATGGGACTCAAGGCGGATAAATCCCCTGGACCTGATGGCTTCCATCCTAGGGTCTTGAGGGAAGTGGCAGTAGGGATTGTGGATGCTTTGGTGATAGTTTTCCAAAATTCCCTGGACTCAGGAGAGGTCCCGGCAGATTGGAAAACTGCTAATGTAACACCGTTATTTAAAAAGGGTAGTAGGCAGAAGGCTGGAAATTATAGGCCAGTTAGCTTAACATCTGTGGTGGGTAAAATTTTGGAGTCTATTATTAAGGAGACAGTAACGGAACATTTAGATAAGCATAATTTAATAGGACAAAGTCAGCATGGCTTTATGAAGGGGAAGTCATGTCTGACAAATTTGCTTGAGTTCTTCGAGGATATAACGTATAGGGTGGATAAAGGGGAACCAGTGGACGTAGTGTATTTAGACTTCCAGAAGGCATTCGACAAGGTGCCACATAAAAGATTATTACTTAAGATAAAAAATCACGGGATTGGGGGTAATATTCTGGCATGGGTGGAGGATTGGTTATCGAACAGGAAGCAGAGAGTTGGGATAAATGGTTCATTTTCGGACTGGCAACCAGTAACCAGTGGTGTTCCACAGGGGTCGGTGCTGGGTCCCCAACTCTTTACAATCTATATTAACGATTTGGAGGAGGGGACCGAGTGCAACATATCAAAATTTGCAGATGATACAAAGATGGGAGGGAAAGTAGAGAGTGAGGAGGACATAAAAAACCTGCAAGGGGATATAGACAGGCTGGGTGAGTGGGCGGAGATTTGGCAAATGCAATATAATATTGGAAAATGTGAGGTTATGCACTTTGGCAGGAAAAATCAGAGAGCAAGTTATTTTCTTAATGGCGAGAGACTGGAAAGTACTGCAGTACAAAGGGATCTGGGGGTCCTAGTGCAAGAAAATCAAAAAGTTGGTATGCAGGTGCAGCAGGTGATCAAGAAAGCCAACGGAATGTTGGCTTTTATTGCTAGGGGGATAGAATATAAAAACAAGGAGGTATTGCTGCAGTTATATAAGGTATTGGTGAGACCGCACCTGGAATACTGCATACAGTTTTGGTCTCCATACTTAAGAAAAGACATACTTGCTCTCGAGGCAGTACAAAGAAGGTTCGCTCGGTTAATCCCGGGGATGAGGGGGCGGACATATGAGGAGAGGTTGAGTAGATTGGGACTCTACTCATTGGAGTTCAGAAGAATGAGAGGCGATCTTATTGAAACATATAAGATTGTGAAGGGTCTTGATCGGGTGGATGCAGTAAGGATGTTCCCAAAGATGGGTGAAACTAGAACTAGGGGGCATAATCTTAGAATAAGGGGCTGCTCTTTCAAAACTGAGATGAGGAGAAACTTCTTCACTCAGAGGGTGGTCGGTCTGTGGAATTTGCTGCCCCAGGAAGCTGTGGAAGCTACATCATTAGATAAATTTAAAACAGAAATAGACAGTTTCCTAGAAGTAAAGGGAATTAGGGGTTATGGGGAGCGGGCAGGAAATTGGACATGAAGCTGAGTTCGGATCGGTCAATGCCCTGTGGGTGGCGGAGAGGGCCCAGGGGCTATGTGGCCGGGTCCTGCTCCGATTTCTTGTGTTCTTTAGATTTGTGGTTGGGATCAGATCAGCCATGATCTTATTGAATGGCGGAGCAGGCTCGAGGGGCCGATTGGCCTACTCCTGCTCCAATTTCTTATGTTCTTATGTTCTTATTTACTAAAATGATACCTGGACTCCAAGGATTACATTACGAGGAGTGATTACACAAACTAGGGTTGTATTCCCTGGAATTCAGAAGATTAAGGAGTGATATGATTGAAGTTTTCAAGATATTAAAGGGAACTGATTGTTTCTCTCTATCTACCTTATTTCCGCTGGTTGGGGAGTCTAGGACTAGGGGACATAGCCTAAAAATTAGAGCCAGGACTTTCATGAGTAATGTTAGGAAACACTTCTACATGCAGAGGTGGTAGAAGTTTGGAACTCTCTTTCGTAAATGGCAGTTGATGCTAGCTCAATTGTTAATTTTAAATCTGAGATTGATAGATTTTTGTTAACCAAAGGTATTAAGGGATACGGGGCTAAGGTGGGTATATGGAGTTAGGTCACAGATCAACCATGATCTCATTGAATGGTGGAACAGGCTGGAGGGGCCGAATGGCCTACTCCTGCTCCTGTGTTCCTATGATTCAGTGTTGTTTCACGTCTCCATTTCTTGCTCTCCAGCCAAAGGAGGCTGGAGAAAGCCATTCGGACACAGGAATATCAGCTTCCCATCCAGTAAATGAGAGGACAGTAGTGAAATAGGACTATTTAATAGAATGAGTGACTCAATTACCCTTTTATTCTCTTTCTGTGGCGAAGGTCTGACCTCTGCTTGATAACAGTGCATGATTGAACTCAGGAGCTCAATGTATGGAGGACTGCATGTGCAGCCTGTGTGTCATCACTCTACGGTGATATATTCCTCATTGTGGCCTTTGACAGAAACCTAGTGGGTAACATTGCTCTATAGAGAGCTCAAGAGAGTGACAGAGAGGATATTGTGGCAGTGCACTTACTGAGTTCCTTTCATGAACGTGAAAGACCCATAATTCACAAGTTCTATGTGGTTTCTTTGACATTGCTCAGTTGTTCAGACTAGCTGGCAGTGCGGTAGGGACTTACTGTATAAGATATTGTCATGTGTTTAACCTTATTTTAGTGGTGTGTAATAACCATGGCAAGCATTGTGGAAATACAAGTAAAATCCATAAAACACCAGCATGTTTTCATTTATATTTCCAGTCAGGCAACTCAAAAGCTCATTTTGTTGAACAACTTGAACAGAACCAGTACTCTGTTGGGTAATTAATGTATTGCTTACAATCCCCACTGGTGCCCAAAGAAGATGATCTCACTGGATAAAGTGAAGGCAGCTCATTTGTACAACTTTTTGGCAATTGACACATCATTCATGACCTTCCAAGAGCATCAGGACAGGAACATCCGGTGCCAGTGGCCAGTGACCAGTGAAAGGCTGCTGCCTGTCTATTGTGCACGGGCAATTTTCAGGCATGTCGTTTAGGGAAACTGGGCACAGGGCTAAAGGGGACAAAGGGCTTGGGGTACCAGGCAAGGAGTAGGGGCACTTGGGCACCTGCAATGGGAAAATTGTGTCATTTCGGCCATATCACTCTCATTGACACTGATTTTTTGAGATAGCCGCCTGCTGCCCATCCCCCCTTATTCTAGTGCCTCCCAATTTTGGGAATAGGAACACTGGAATAAATTAAGAAAGAAAGAGCTTGCATTCATATAGCGCCTTTCATGACCTCAGGACGTCCCATAGTGCTTTACAGCCAATGAAGTACTTTTGAAGTGTAGTCACTGTTGTAACGTAAGAAACGCGGCAGCCAATTTGCACACAGCAAGGTCCCACAAATGTGATAATGATCCGATAACTTGTTTTTAAGTGATGTTGGTTGAGGGATAAATATTGTCCAGGACACCAGGGAGAACTCCCCTGCTCTTCTTCAAATAGTGCAATGAGATCTTTTATGTCCACCTGATGACAGACTTGGTTTAACGTCTCATCTGAAAGACGGCACCTCCGACAGTGCAACACTCCCTCAGTACTGCACTGGAGGGTCAGACTAGATTACGCACTCAAGTCTCTGGAGTGGGACTTGAACCCACAACCTTCTGACTCAGAAATATCCGCACATTGCCAACTATTTTCCTACAGCCTGTTGATCCCACTGGAGTCTTGTTTGAAATATTGGCTTGTTAGCGGGAATGAGAGCACCCAAGTAAATTTTGTAGATCGGATCCTCTTGCAGTAAGGGCGAGAAGGGTAGGACTGGGTGGCACACAGAGGGAGATATTGGACCAGAACACAGGTTGGGCACAATAACAGAGGGGAGACATCGGGCCAAGGAGGCAGAGCCTTTGATGGCAGAGCGGAACAACTAGATGGCCAAGATATTAAAGAAAGAACTATAGTATCCTTGTACAAACCTTTGGTTAGGCTTCATCTGAAGTACTGTGTCCAGTTCTGGTCCCCTCACATGGTGGATGATATAAAAGCCCTGGAAAGGATTCAGCGGAGGGCCAGTAGAATGATCCCTTGTTTAAAATCCCTTAGTTACCATGATAGGCTTAGAGAGCTGGTTCTTTTCACTCCAGAAAAGCATAGACTTTGGGGAGATTTAATTGAAGTGTTTAGAACAATGAAAGGAGCTGGCTGTTTCTATGTGGATAGACTATTTGTTAGAAGAAACGAGGCCATGTATATAAGATAGGTCAGTCTAGGTCTGAGGTCAGGAGGTTTTACTTTACGCAGAGGGTTATCAACACTCGGAACAAGTTGCCGGCTTATGTGGTGAGTGAGTATTCGCTGCAACACTTCAAAAAGGAGCTGGACGAGTAGCTAGTTGTGGCTAATATCATTGTGTATAAGAGGTAGGTGGGACATTGGACATGTACCTCAACAGTCACGGTGGTCCCCTGGAACTCATTTTGATCGCATTTGGGGGTCAGAGGGGAATTTCCCAGATTTCCCCCCCCCCCTCTCTGAATTGGCTTATATTTTTCCACCACTTTTTTTTGCCTCTCCCAGGAGATTACTTTCTCCCAAGAGAAAGTCATGATGCTTAGTTGCATCAGATGCTTACCTAGGGTGGCGGGGGCAAAAAATATAAAAATTGAATTTAGTAAATATATTTTTTCAAAAAAATCTTAGAGTAAAGGAGGTTCAAAACATTATGTGTTTAAATGAATATTTTAAAAGGAGAATTTAAAGCAGCACGTCATATACCTGCACAGTAGCACCTATTGTGCGAGACACCATGGGTAAATTGTGACAGGCATGGTGTGATACCCTTAATATTGAAAACTCTTACTACAGTGCTACATACAGGCATAACAGGTAATGGATTTACCATAGGAGCAAGGTTGACATGAGAGTTTTCAATGAAACACAAGTCCAATGTACCCAATTTAATATATAACATAAAAATTGTTGAAATTTACATTTGTCACATCTGTTGTCACCATTTAGTAACACCTTTGTGACACTGGTAATGTATAGAGGTAATGCCTAAAGTGTAACAGTAATGCCTGCTCCTAATATTTTTAATTAACACTGAAACACCTGCTTTACAGCCTTCCCACCACCGTTGCTACTGTGGCACGAATCAGCCCATGTCCACCTACCATTCCGTCCTTTATATTACAGCAAAAAGACAAATCATTTCTTCTCACCGTGGGCGAGGCCATGGGAAATTCACGAGTATGTTATATATATTTTCATTCCTTTATACAATTTATTATAAATAAAAAGATGCGTCCAGCAGGCCAGTCAGCGCGCTGAAAGAGAAAGATTGACACTCTGAGTGAGACTTTTCATGGGAACTGATGAAGGGTCCCACCCAAAATATCAACCTATCACTTTCCTTCAGACATTGATTGAACTGCTGTACATTTCCAGCATTTTCTCTTTTGGCTTCACGTTTCCAGCATTCTTGTTTTTTTTTTATCTTTTCATCTCATCTTTATAAATACATGTTTGACAGAGCAACTGTTTTCCGTTAACTATTGTAGCTTCAAGCCTTGGGGATGGAAGGGGAGTTGATTCTGTAGAGCAGCATCGCCTTTAGAACTGCCACTGAATGCATTCCACCTTTGTGTCACCTGTCTACACTATAGCAAAGAACCTTTCTTGGTCGAATTACTTGTAGTTATTCTTAACTGTATCAGAGCAGAGACATGAGAGCTGATTAAACTACAAGATACATTTTCAAAAGTACCCTTTGCCACAGTTCACTAACAGCACTGCAAGATCGTTTCTTTAAATTAATTATTATAACCCATACACAATTTTTAAAAATTTTGCTAGGGGCATCATCATAAATCATAAGATTACAAGTGGAGTTTGTTGCCTGCTTGGTTTGGCACATGTTAGTTGACATAATCAGTTCAATCCAGATCTCCACACTGGCTTGTTACTCACATCAGCAGATCAAATCAATATACGCGTTGTCAACATCACGAATTATGCCCACAGCTTTCTCAAAAGCATCAAAGTTCATTTCCTAACGCGGTGCGAAATATAACCATCCACATAGAAGGGGTGGCTTAGTAAAGCTGATACCGACAGAAAAGGAGCAGAATCTGATTAAAGAACACCCTGAGGCAGCAGCTATTAAGAGGGTATTAAAAGCCATCTATGCGTGAGTTGACATTCCTGAACACTTTGCTTCGTGCTAGTGAATTTATGCACCGTCAGCTATGTGAGCTGTAAAGTGGGTTCCTCATATGCAGCATTGTGTAACCTCAATAACCTCATTAAATCTTAAAAGCATGAACTTCACTTCATTTTGAAGATAATGGCTCTGATTTTATTTTTCTCCTCAGCAACTTGCCCTCCCCACCAACCTACTCTTTGACACTAATACGGTGTAAAAGTCCACAATTTAATGTTGGTATTAGCACTAAAGGCAGATTTAACAGAACTTCACTAGTTTTTTTGGCAGTAAATACACTTGGCGTAATTACCACAATCTTGGAGTCTTTGCTCAGCATTAATGGGCCACAGTAATAGTTGCCACTGGAAGTCATTAGGAAACAATTAAGTTAACAATTAAGGGGAGGAATGATGGGAAAACTACCCAATTGCAATTATCAATCAGGAATTCTTGCATTTAACATTGATGGTATTTAACTGAAGGTGGCCTTGACAGAGGACACTAAAAATGTAAGTCCCACTGGGATCTCTCATGTAGCTGATGGAGATGGAGAAAGCACCAGAATTCATGTCTCTAGGAATCAATTGGCTCTCACTCCAGGCAATAAATTAAGTTCTTTATTTAGCTTTTTCTTTTTTTTTAAGCACGTCACATATATGCAAAGTGTTTGTGGAGCCAATTGTACTACAGGTGCTGATTAATTCATGTCCTTTATTTTACTTTACGTCAGGGTCACCGGCACCAGTTTGTCCCCTTCACCTCAGAGATGAGCAGTGCTACAGCTCTCCATCAGGCTGGTCCAAGGTATCTGGGTTTTCCTGTAGGACACAGTTTGTACCCTTTCTAGAGTCCATTTTCACAAGGTCTCAATCCGAGGTCACCTCGCATTCTGCGCCCTGCAAAATCCCCACCCAGATGGAGAGGTTTATTACCTTCCTCTCTTAGCTAAATTAATGTAGGGTTGCCTGGGTTAGACTGGTGACTGTCAAACTGGAATAGAGCAGGTAAACCCGCTCATCAATCTTAAATTGCTTTGCTTCTTTTTCGATCAAAGAAGCATATGGTGTCCTTTGATCCAAAGTTTAAAGTCTTTCACCTCAATGATTGATGGAAATCATTAAGAGTATTGGATCTACATTGAAACAGTTGTTATTTTCTTTCTGATTTTACCATGTGAATCTGGTGGAGCTCCCCTTGGATACATAGGCTGAGGTCGGACCACGTCCGTTTTTTGTGCACCAAATGGGTGGCTAAACCTCCAATATGGCAGGCAGGAAGTGTGTGCTCATTTCGAAGTAAGATAAGAGAGCACAAGGCTTCGTCCACATGGCAGGGTAAACCCACATTGCCTTGTCTGCCCCCCATTACCAGCCCATCCCCAGCCTGGCATCTTTATCACTAGAAAGGGATTCCACTCCCTCAACATAGAGCTGGTTTGCGACCACAGGCAGTGCACCATGCAGGTCTGTGCCCGCTATCCCGGCAGTCGTGACTCATTCACCTTGTGCCAGTCCTCAGTGTCGCCTTTAACTTGACAACTTGCTTGGTATACAGGCTGACTACTGGGCGACAAGGAACTCCCCCTCTGGACGTGGCTTATGACTCTGGTCAGGAACCCAGTCACCGCTGGAGAGCTGACCTACAACGAGAGCCATTGCTGCCACAAGAAATGACAGCAAACCATCGACGGGCTCAAGCATCGCTTCCACCGCCTGGACCGTTCCGGAGGAGCCTTTGCAGTACACCCCTGAGCGGGTGTGCAGATTTGTGGGCGTCTGCTGCATGCTCCATAACTTTGCCACCATGAGGCACCAGCCTTTACCACCACCTGGGCAGCAAGAGGTGCAGCAGGAGGTGGAGGAGGAGCATGAAGAGGAGGAAGAGCAGGAGAGGCAGTGACCATCAGTGCCCCGTAGCTGCTGGAACTCTCAGTGTGCAGCTCATCCAACAGCGATTCATCTAAACCATCCCTCCCATCCCCAATACACCAACGGTCCTACAATCCTTACCACCATCTGATTGCCCGCCTTCAGTCCAGCCTTATTGCTCTTGCCCTCACTTCACTACACCAAATCCAGAAAAAAAACAAATATATCAAAAAACTTAATTCTATCTCTATCTAACAGTGAAATAATTACGAATCACCCTTGTGCAACCTCTTAGTGCCTGTCTTGTGTGCTTATTTTCCTATCCTAGTGCTGCTATGAAATGTTTCCGCAGTGGCTACAGCTTGGGAGGTCGAAGGTTGCTGAGCTGCCATTGAGGACACTTCAGATGACCATGGTGAGCGACCTTGAGCAGCTCTGGGCCTTGAGGGCCCGGCTGCAGACTGCAGCATCTTGGCGGGGGCTGGAGCAGTATGGCACAGCTGGCTGTGTGGCACTAACAAGGGCACTGGTGGAGTGTGTGGTGGGGGAGCAGGCATGCTGTCCATCCTGAGAGAGAACAGCAGGTGCCTCTCCAATAGAACCTAGGCCACTGTCCTGGGGCTGCACCTCATCACTCCTGTGGCTTTGTGCGAGTGCAGGAGTGACGTGACGCGATGCGCTGGAAGCCCCTGTCAACAGTGGTCCCCAAAGCCAAGATGGCAGCCATCTGAGCTTCCATAGTAGCTGGGAGAGCTGTCAGGAGAGGCTCCATGATGGTGGGCACCACTGTCATGTTGATGGAGCTAACCGCTCGGTCTATGTTGACAGAATGGTCTCCATGCTCTGCACGAAGCCTTGACACAAGTTGGAGTGGGACTCTTCCATGCTCTGCGACATTGTGTGCTAGCTCGCTGGCAGGCTGCCCCATGAGGGGAACAGGATCACCCTCCTCCTGTCCACCACCTGGAACAAGGCCTCTAATGCAGCATCAGAAAACCTGGGTGCCCTGTCTAGACCTCTTCCAGATATTTTTTCAATTTCAGAAGTCTCCCTGTTGTCTGCAGCCAGAGTGCACCTCCCCTTTAAGAGATGCTGGCTGCCTTTAAGTAGCGTCAGAGATCCCCAATTTCCCTCCCCCCACCCCACCCAAACAAGCTTGTAGCCAATGAATAGAGTGGATAGAGTTGCATTTCCTGATATATGCCCATTCTTTCTTCGGTAGGCTGGGCCCTCGAAGGCAGCATCTGAGTCCTCAGCTAGTATGTGATCTCGCCCTCCAAGAATTGGCACCGATGGCATCCTATCCCTCTGCCCTGGCTCTTGCGCACTTGTGGCCGGTGATTCAGCGCGTGAAGACAGCTCCTCTAGCCTAGCCTCTAAAGGACGTGTGCTGCCAGACTCTGAGCTTGTGCTTGCTAGGGTCAGATCGAGTGATGGTGCATCTTCAGGAAGGTTGGCCTCCTCTTCCTTCACTGGCAGAGATATCTCCACATCTTCAGCACCTGAAACAAAAGCAGGGGACAAGGCTTAGCTTTTAGTGTAAAGGCAGTGTGGAGAGAAAGAAGTGGCTGGTGAAAGCATCTGCAGTTTGTTATGCAGAGTCTGTAGGTGAGGTAGAAGTAATAAGGGAAAAACAGGATAAGGTATAAAGAAACCTGTGTGACATCTCCTCCAGCGTTGCTGCCAGAGTCATCCCAGGGATTGGTGCTGAGAGTTCATTATAATGATTCAGGCCTACAGCCAATTCTATCCACTCTATTCATTGGCTACAAGCTTGTTTGGGTGGGGTGGGGGGAGGGAAATTGGGGGTCTCTGACGCTACTTAAAGGCAGCCAGCATCTCTTAAAGGGGAGGTGCACTCTGGCTGCAGACAACAGGGAGACTTCCGAAATTGAAAAAAATAGCTGGAAGAGGTCTAGACAGGGCGCCCAGGTTTTCTGATGCTGCATTAGAGGCCTTGTTCCAGGTGGTGGACAGGAGGAGGGTGATCCTGTTCCCCTCATGGGGCACAAAGCCCTCCAGACAACACCTCTGGCGCCAGTGGGAAGAGGTTTGCAGAGGAGGTCAATGCCAGAAGCTTAGCTACCAGGATATGGTTGCAATGCTGAGAGAAGTTCAATAACCTCACCAGAGTAGTCAAGTTAAGAATCCTGCTCTCTCACTCTCTGCTCACATCTCCACCACCTCCAGCCTCACTACTCACACTCCCCTCCCTGCTTCCCTTCATACTCCTACAATCACTGCACCACACACTTCACTTCTCCTCATATTGACACACTCACCACTATTACAAACTTCACTTGCCACACCTCAGATCTTATACACTGCATACCAACTATTCGACCATGACAGGCACATTCTGTAAACACTTTATTCCATGAATGTGCAGGGTGGTCTGCGACCTCAAGACTAGAATTAGGCACCTCAATGCCCATTTTCTGACAGTTCAACATTCTTTTATCAATTATGCCAGTTAGTTATTTGAAGGGCCGTGGCTTATGATACCACTGAGAAGAAGTATAATGTGGCCCATACTTCCATAGTGGAATGCACCTTTGGCATCCTCACGCAGCGATTCAGTTGCTTGGGCAGATCAGGGGAGAGCTGGAGTACAACCCAGCCAAGGTCTCCAGGAGTATTGTTGCCTGCTGTACCCTGCACAATTGTGGCCTGCAAAGGGGCCTTACCATGGAGCAGGCAGGAGAAGAAAGGCAAGGCCAACCATGAAACAAAGGAATTGGCAGCACAATGAGCAGCTCAGACTGCCAGAGTCATCAAGCACAGCCTAATTAACAAAGCCTTTAATTAAGTGCCTTATGCCTCTAATGCACAACAGTCATCTCACTCATGTTCTTAAAACCCATGCCAAACAAAACATTGCTCCATTAAGCCCAGCTGTAGATCCAAGACTCACGGCAGTCCATGTCATTTCTCCACCTCACACCTAAAGAACTGTGAGGCCATATTCCAGCACCAATCAAGTCAAATTTTATTAAGCCCTTACAGCGTGTTTGGTGCAAGGCGTGCTCAGTGTATTTTTCCCCAGTGCTTCCCCTTGGTGACAGTTTATGGCGTGTGCCTTCTATTTCCTAACCGTGTGCTCCTTCTAAGTGAGAGGAGGAAGTGAGTTGGATGTTGCAGAGTGTCAGTGTGTGCCTGTAAGGACGGGGTTGACTCAATTCTTACTGGTACAGGTGATTGTCCTGCAACTGCAGGCAGCCTGGCAAATGATGCAGATGTTGATCCCCTTGTGTCTGCATGCAGTGCCTTCTGTTATGTACAGCTTCTCCTGCAAGCAGATATAATGGAGATATATGTTGGAATAGGGATTATGAGAGAAGCTGTGTGTTGCCCAGGACACCAGACACGTTGGGGGATATTTTAACCTAACTCGCCACTCGGGAATCGGACGGGATCGGGTGCACCCCGATCCCGCCCTGTCCGATTTTACCTTCCATTGAAGTCAGCGGAGGGTAATATTGGGCGGGCTGTAAATCCGGTGTTCCACCCGATCCTGTCGGTCTTCCACCAGGTGACTTAGGTTAAAATTCCCGACAGAATTGAGGGATTTTGTGATTGTAAAATCGTTGGTGCGTGTCACTTGCCACGTTTAATGTGCGGCACGGTCAGCACTTCGATATACCATGGGAGAACTCGAACGTGCCTGTACATCTAGAAAGATAAACATTTAGCAAAGTTCACTGCATTCTCCCTCTGTGTTAAGAACATAAGAACATAAGAAATAGGAGCAGGAGTAGGCCAATCGGCCCTTTGAGCCTGCTCCGCCATTTAATAAGATCATGGCTGATCTGATCCTAACCTCAAATCTAAATTCATGTCCAATTTCCTGCCCGCTCCCCGTGTTGGTGGGTTGTTTACAGTGAAGAGTAATAAAGATGTCACATGTTTACACGCTCACCGTGGCAACCTTGCATAGGCTATAACATTTCTTCCTCACCCACTTCTAGTTTCAGACCACAGGTGAGACTGCAGTGATCCCCTCCATCCATCCTGTTCTGGTGGTACCCTTTATTGCAGGATGCCTCTCTCCTACCAAAAGTGCCCGCCTTCAATGGAGGAGCTCTTGCAGTTGGATTTCCAATGCCCGATTGCTGACTGAGGTTGTTCTCCACCTGCTATTTTTCATCCAAAGCAGAAGCATACCTTTAAGAGCTGTTGGCTCAGGAAATCCCACCTTGACCTCAGTGTACTCCAAGTGCACCATGTGTTAAGTGCTGGAAACATCGTCACAGTATTTAAATGAGTGGATCTTACGTTGGCTCCCGGTCCAGGAACGCCTCGATTTTAAGATTCTCATCCTTGTTTTCAAATCCCTCCATGGCCTCACCCCTCCCTATCTCTGTAACCTCCTCCAGCCCTACAACCCCCCCGAGATCTCTGCACTCCTCCAATTCTGGACTCTTGCGCATCCCCGATTTTAATCGCTCCACCATTGGCGGCCGTGCCTTCAGCTGCCTAGACCGTAAGCTTTGGAATTCCTTCCCTAAACCTCTCCGCCTCTCTCTCCTCCTGTAAGACTCTCCTTAAAACCTATCTCTTTGACCAAGCTTTTGGTCACCTGTCCTAATATCTCCTTATGTGGCTCGGTGTCAGATTTTGTTTGAAAATTGCTCCTGTCTTGGGATGTTTTACTACGTTAAAGGCGCTATATAAATGCAAGTTGTTGTTGGACAAAGTCAGCCTCTTTCTCTCAGTGAATATCCAGTGCTCAGAGGTGCTGGGACTACATTATTGGTCCCAATGTGTTTTACATGGTATAATGATCTGATCCTTAATAGCATAGAAGCATAGAATGACTATAGCACCATGCTACTTGATCACAGGGCTCATCAAAGCCAAGCATGATTCTGTCCCCACTTGGCATCCACACGCATACGGCCAACAGGAGTCACTAGTCAATGATGGGGGGAGGGGGTCAAGAATCCTGGCTGATATCCTCCCCAACCCAAACTCAGTGGAGCTAATCGTAGGATCCCTACCTGACTTGGGTGGTTCATTTATTCACTGCCTTAACCAGCTGACGGTGTTATTGAAAAGTGGGTTGTTGCCCATTTATATTTCTGTTTCAAGCCAGCATAATAATTGAGACACAGCAATAATAGGTAGCAAAGGACTAAGCCTGTCATGTATTATATCTGCTCCTTTCAGAGGAGCCTTATTACTGCACTGGACTGTTCAGTTTGCTTTTGATTATTTCAGACAGCAACATCCTTATAATTTGAAAATAAATGGTTTGGACCTGTTCGTCTGCAGTCAGATGGAAAGTGATTTCAGCTGGCAAATTAAAGGCCCTTTAACATTCCAACCCATATATCCTCTTGTTAACAGTGAGGCAGAAGATAGTTTTCATGTGGACTAGATGAGTTTTTAAACTGGCTGTTAGCTTTTCTACAAGCAGGATTGGGTAATGTCAATTGCTTGTCATCCCAACTGACTGTCAATCAATAAGGTTGTCTGTTTAACCTGGATATGCTGCTTTATTTGATCTACAGTTGAGAAAGGAAGAAAGAAATGAAGAAAGACAGACTTTTCACATGTCTCGGAATGTCCCAAAGGGCCAATGAATTACTTTGAAGTGCAGTGACCTTTGCTATCTAAAATAAGTGAGTTACGAATAACTAGAAGGAACTTGCATTTCCATAGCGCCTTTCATGACCCCATGACATCCCAAAACTCTTATCAGCCTATGAAGTACTTCTCATAGAATCATAGAAAGTTACTGCACAGAAAGAGGTCATTCGGCCCATCATGTCCGTGCCAGCCGAAAAAGAGCTATCCATCTTAATCCCAATTACCAGCACTTGGTCCGTAGGCCTGAAGATTAAGGCACTCAAGTGCACATCCAAGTACTTTTTAAATGAGTTGAGGGTTTCTGCCTCTACCACCCTTTCAGGCAGTGAGTTCCAGACACCAATCACCCTCTGGGTGAAAATATTTCTCCGCAGCTCTAATCCTTCTACCAATTACTTTAAATCTATGCCCCCTGGTCACTGACCCCACTGCTAAGGGAAATAGGTCCTCCCTATCCACTCTATCTAGGCCCCTCATAATTTTATACACCTCAATTAAATCACCCCTCGGCCTCCTCTGTTCCAATGAAAAAAACCCCAGCCTATCCAATCTTTCCTCATAGCTAAAATTCCCCAGTCCTGGCACATCCTCAAGAATCTCCTCTGTATCCTCTCTAGTGCAATCACACCTTTTATATTAATGATTTGGATGACACCAAGATTGGTGGCATTGTGGACAGTGAAGAAGGTTATCTAGGATTGCAACGGGATCTTGATAAATTGGGCCAGTGGGCCGATGAATGGCAGATGGAGTTTAATTTAGATAAATGTGAGGTGATGCATTTTGGTAGATCGAATCGGGCCAGGACCTACTCCGTTAATGGTAGGGCGTTGGGGAGAGTTATAGAACAAAGAGATCTAGGAGTACAGGTTCATAGCTCCTTGAAAGTGGAGTCACAGGTGGATAGGGTGGTGAAGAAGGCATTCAGCATGCTTGGTTTCATTGGTCAGAACATTGAATACAGGAGTTGGGATGTCTTGTTGAAGTTGTAAAAGACATTAGTAAGGCCACACTTGGAATACTGTGTACAGTTCTGGTCACCCTATTATAGAAAGGATATTATTAAACTAGAAAGAGTGCAGAAAAGATTTACTAGGATGCTACCGGGACTTGATGGTTTGACTTATAGGGAGAGGTTGGATGGACTGAGACTTTTTTCCCTGGAGAGTAGGAGGTTTAGGGGTGATCTTATAGAAGTCTATAAAATAATGAGGGGCATAGATAAGGTAGATAGTCAAAATCTTTTCCCAAAGGTAGGGGAGTCTATAACGAGGGGGCATAGATTTAAGGTGAGAGGGGAGAGATACAAAAGGGTCCAGAGGGGCAATTTTTTCACTCAAAGGGTGGTGAGTGTCTGGAACGAGCTGCCAGAGGCAGTCGTAGAGGCGGGTACAATTTTGTCTTTTAAAAAGCATTTGGACAGTTACATGGGTAAGATGGGTATAGAGGGATATGGGCCAAGTGCAGGCAATTGGGACTAGCTTAGTGGTATAAACTGGGCGACATGGACATGTTGGGCCGAAGGGCCTGTTTCCATGTTGTAAACTTCTATGATTCTACCTTTCCTGTAATGTGGTGACCAGAACTACACAGTACTCAAGCTGTGGCCTAACTAGTGTTTTATACAGTTCTAGCATAACCTCCCTGCTCTTACATTCTGTGCCTCAGCTAATAAAGGAAAGTATCCCGTATGCCTTTTTAACCACCTTAGCCATCTGTCCTGCTACCTTTAGGGATCTGTGGACATGCACTCCAAGGTCCCTCACTTCCTCTACACCTCTCATTTGTTGTGTACTCCCTTGCCTTGTTTGCCCTCCCCAAATGCATTACCTCACTCTTCTCCAGATTGAACTCCAATTGCCACTTTTCTGCCCACCTGACCAGTCCATTGATATCTTCCTGCAGTCTACAGCTTTCCTCCTCACTTTCAACCACCTGGCCAATTTTTGTATCATCTGCAAACTTCTTAATCATGCCTCATACATTTAGGTCTAAATCATTAATATATACCACAAAAAGCAAGAGACCTAGTACTGAACCCCGTGGAACCCCACTGGAAACAGCCTTCCAGTCACAAAAACATCCATTGACCATTATCCTTTGCTTCCTGCCACTGAGCCAAATTTGGATCCAACTTGCCACTTTCCCTTGGATCCCATGGACTTTTACTTTTTTTGACCAGTCTGCCATGTGGGACCTTGTCAAAAGCTATGCTAAAATCCATGTAGACTACATCAAACGTGTTACCCTCATCGACCCTCCTTGTTACCTCCTCAAAAAATTCAATCAAGTTAGTCAGAATGACCTTCTTTAACAAATCCATGTTGACTGTCCTTGATTAATCCGTTCCTTTCTAAATGACAATTAATAATGTCCCTCAGAATTGATTCCAATAATTTGCCCACCACCGAGGTTAGGCTGACTGGCCTGTAATTACTCGGTCTATCCCTCTCTTCCTTTTTAAACAACGGTACAACATTAGCAGTCCTCCAATCCCCTGGCACTACGCCTGTAGCCAGAAAAGATTTGAAAATGATGGTCAGAGCCTTCACTATTTTCTCCCTTGCTTCTTTTAACAGCCTGGGATACATTTCATCCGGACCTGGTGATTTATCCACTTTCAAAGATGGTAATCCCCTTAATACTTCCTCTCTCACTATGTTTATCCCATACAATATTTCACACTCCTCCTTAACTACAATGTCTGCATCGTCCCTCTCTTTTGTGAAGACAGTCGCAAAGTATTCATTAAGAACTATACTCACGTCTTCCGCCTTCACACATAGGTTACCTTTTTGGTCTCTGCTCGGCCCTACTTTTTTCCTTAGTTATCCTCTTGCTCTTTATGTATTTATAAAACAACTTTGGGTTTTCCTTTATTTTACTTGTCAATATTTTTTCATGCCCTCTCTTTGCTTTCCTAATCTTTTTAATTTCACCCCTGCACTTTCTATACTCCTCTAAGCTTTTTGCAGTATTGAGCTCTCGGTGCCTGACATAAGCTTCCCTTTTCCGCCTTAACTTACCCTGTATGCTCCTTGACATCCAGGGGGCTCTAGAATTGGCAGCCCCACCCTTTTTCTTTGTGGGAACTTTTGAAGTGTACTCACTGTTGTCATATAGGAACTAGGTAGATTAACTTAAAGTTATTAATAGCTCAAATGTAAACTTTGAGTTATGTCCTATGTGTGGGATCAGCAAATCACAATAGGAAAAGAAAAAAAAGATACTGGACTTTTTAAATGTGCATCATTAGAGAACAGATATTCTATCAGCTCTCTGAACAACAAAGTCCAATCAGCATATGGAGGTTATCTTGCTGGGTCGATTTTAACCCACCCCACTCAGTGGGAATGGGGGCAAGGGCCATTAAAATGGATCAATTTGACTTGAAGCAATGCAGCAACTGGCAGCCCAACTTGTCTGCTGGCTCCACATCCACAACGTTAAGGGCAGTGGCAAAGCATGGTCTGCAGGCGGCAGGTCCTGTTGCAGGAGGCTGCACAGATCAGTAACAGCCTGGTGAAGCACAGCCACCTGATGCAGTACTCCTCAAGTGGTATCAGGGAAAGAGACTCGGCCTTTAGACTTTGGGGGCTGGGTATGGGCTTCTATGAGCAGCACCCTCACCTGCTGTCTTCAAACAGGCCCAATGCCTCCCATGATAACCCAGAAACAAGCAATCTCCAAGATCACAAATCCACTAAGAACAATAGCATACATCCCTGTGATCTGAGTCCCTGCAGCCAAGTGGGCCTTTAAATAGTGCTTCCAATCAGTCAGTCTGAAGCCAATCTTGCAAGGTTCCACTCAGTAGATTGATCACTGATTGGGATTTCAGTCCCACCCAGTTAAAATTGCATTGGGGTCCAAATTCCATCATAAGACTCCGATTTGCATGTATTCACGAGGCACCTGCCTGCTTTCAGCGAGCGCCGCGGCTACCTAAATGAAGTCAGGAGTTAAAATGGCGGCCAGCAGGATTATAGCGGGACGGTAAGTCAAATCTGAATCAATTTTAACGGGCCACAGCCCATTCCCTCTGGGTGGAGTGGGTTAAAATCAAGCCCATTTTTTTTGGATTAAAAATGATCTCAAATAATCAAGTTCCTGTTGGTTTGAGTATTTCGTAGCAATATAATGAATAACACCTACTTATTGGCCTGTTTTAGAGTCTGAAGGTAAATGCAGATGAAGAGTTTATAATGAGGCAATTTAAATGCAACTATAATAAAATATTACATTCTGTGAATGCAAATAACATTTCTTGAAGGTTTTCTGTAGAATTTGATTGCCAAGACAATTTGATGTATGGAGAATAATGAAATGATTGAAAGGCAACCTGAAGTCATAATCTGCTCTGCTGACGTTCTCTATCACAAACTCCAGCTCCAACAATGCTGAATCTGTAAAGGGTAATTATAACTCGAGGACCATGTGGAAATTCTTTTATTTCAAACAAAAAAAATGAGTCCAAAAATTTTAGAATTATATTTATATTCTATGTCTGCTTGAGACCAGCAATATGCTTCTTGCCTTTTGGATTTAATCTTATTGTTATCTATCACTTTAGCTAACTACCGATGGAGATGGAGCTTTCCTTTATAACATGAGGCCCTCTTAATATTACATACAGGGCAATAGGAAGCTTGGATACATAATAACGTATTGAACGCTTCAGACAGTGTCATTAGGCGCAAGTGCAAAGTCTGAGTGGTTTTATCAATGTCATCCATACTTACCCTGCAACATCACTGCTGTCAAACATATCTTGTTATAATATTTCATATTTAATCATCTCTTGCTGTTTTAATCCTATAGACAAGCAAGATAAGTTTATAAGAAAAATGACCCAGTTCTAAGCAGAAAAATTTACCTGAATTGAAAGGAACTGCTATTCTCCCTGGTCATTTGAAATGATGCAAGGATTTATTTCACTATATATTACAAGGAAACACTTAATCTTTTAAAGTTGTACAGCGCTGTACATGTTCAATGTGTTTCTGGCCTATGCTTGTCTTGAACTTCTATGTGATGGTTACCCAACCAACCAAGTGCTCCTCTAGTTGAAGGGCTAGTACTGATGCATAGCCAACTGGGTAGCTGCACGGTGGTAGAAGGCCCACTCCTAAGTATTGACGAACCCAGAAGGATTTGCATCAATGACAGGTGTCTAACGTAGAAACCTAGGAACAGCTGTAGGTCATTTAGCTCCTCTCGCCTGTTCCGCCATTCAATTAGATTATGGCTGATCTGTACTGCAACTCCATTTACTCGCCTTTGTTCCGCAGCCTTTGATACCCTTACCTAACAAAAATTTATCGATCTCAATCTTGAAGGTTTCAATTGTCCCAGTATCTGACGGTGCAGTCACTGTGGGTTTAGTGGTTTCGAAGGAAGCGCCTACGGTCACTTGTGCAGAACTAGATTTCGGCACATAACAGCTGCGGGCATAAGTGCCAAGCTATTGCACGTGTGCTACATCACGCATCACTATGTCACTGGTATAGAGCAGTGGGCACCTGTGAGGTTTCAGAATCCCTCTGCCATAGTTGCATGTAAGCATTCTCCAAGTGAGTTGAAGGTGGCTGTAACTGGTTGTTGGAGCTTTGACCCCACAATATCCAGCAATGGAAGTATTCATGAGGGTGAGGTAGCTTAGTGATTATGATATGAGACTTGTAGCACAAAAACTGAGAGTTCAAATCCTACCATGATAAATTGCAAAATTGAATTCAATACATCTGGTAATTTGTGGGCTAGCATCAAAAAATAAACATGAAAGCTGCCAGATTTTTGTTTAAAAACCCAACTGATTCACTAACGTTCCTCAGGGAAGGGATCTTGCCAGCCTTGCCTGATCCGGCCGAGATGTAACTCCAGTCCCATACTATGCGGTTGACTCCTAGTGGTCTCAGGACAACTGGGAATGGCCTACAAATACTGTTTTGCTAAAAGAGCCCACACCCCAAGAACACATTTAAGATAAAATGCTTCTTTTTTAGCTATTGCTTACTTAACTAAGGTCTCCACCATGGATGCTATTGACATATCTACATCACCTTCCAATGGTGTATGCAAGGAAGTGACACCTCACCAAGGCCCTGCTGTTGGAATGGCTTCCATTTTAAATCAGGCCCACTGAGGGTTACACGCCCTTACAACGCTGGACCTCCATCCTGCACCAGCTGACCTTTCAGCAAACATTAATAATGCTTCCTGACCTGTGGTCGGTGCCTTACACTTTGCTTCCTTGAGTGTATCAGTGTCGACATCCCCTGCAGTTAGCCCTTGTTAGTGCTTGCTTTAAGTAGGAGCTGGTGCTCAGGTGTTTAATGCTTTTTGGGTACAGCCGGTGGTGGACTTGTTTGCTCCTTAATCTGTGAGGAGAGCAGATGGTGCGTTATGAGTAAATAAGCACACTTATCCATTTGAGTACTACGTTTTCATTACATACGCTATTTTGTGCTTGTGCGTAATCAGTATGTTACGTTCAACTAACATACTGTGGAAAAAGGTCGAATATCCCATTAATATGGTACCTAGTTTGGTATGTTGTTCCAATTTTCACAAATTAAGAATCATAGAAATAATAGCACAGAAGAAGGCCATTCGGCCTATTGTGTCTGTGCTAGCTCATCAACTGGAGCTATGCACTCTAATCCTATGTCTCTGACTTTAATGTATTTTCTATGGTTAGCCTAATACTACACAAGTACTCTAACTGTGGCCTAAACATTGCCTTGTCTTCCAGACTCCATTCTTTCCTCATACAATACGAGTAGTTTCAGGTCCAGGACTTCACCACTGTTGCACGTTGACCCTCCTATTGTGTGAGAGTTTTGTAGCAGTGGGGTTTGACACCCAGTGGTTTGGCCCACGGCATCTCCCTGCTATTTCCCCCTTTAAATGTTTTACTTGCGACATTCTCATTAACCTTTCTCTGCGTTAGTAAAGTGTTTTTTGGTGCGGCCAGGATCGTACCCATCGATCACCTCCAGCACCGACCCCACTGGAGTGTGCCGAGGTAGAGGGAGGGCACCTCATTCGCAAGAGCCTAGCAGGTGCCCCGTGACACTACGGGCACATCCTGGGTGACTGTTAGCCCCACATTGCTGGAGATTCTGGTGCCTGCTTCCATTGGGATGGGGGTGCCCTGTGTCTCCCCTTCACCTCCCCCACCCTGCCTTTCCCCAGGAGAAACAACTTACTGACCTCCATTATTCCCCTTTGTAAGGAGGGGGGGGGGCGATACTAATTTTTTTTAAAAAAACAAAGATTTTTTGGGGATGCAAGTCGCTACCCTCAACTACTTGTGAACTTTTGGTGGCCAACATGCCTCATCTCATTGGGTGTACCAGCCTCCAACCTATGGCAGGTCTCACTGCAGTTGGGTATGGTAGCATCGTGGTTATGTTACTGGACTTAACAATTGTTGTTAAAACCCAGTGATGTTTAGGTGAAGTTAACCTGCTGTCTGTACCTGGTCTGGCCTATATGTGGCTCCAGTCCCACACCCAACATGTGTTGGCTCTTAACTGCCCTCTGATGTGGCCCAGCAACAGTCAGGTGTACCCAGGGATGGACAATAAATGTCAGCTTTGTCAGCAACATCCACATCCCGAGAATTAATTTAAAATGTTTTTTTAATAAGTTGGGGAAGCAGGGACTCTCAGTGTGGGGAGTCCCTGCTCCCATCCTTCATCCTTGGCTCATTCTTTTTGCACCACTGGTATTGTAAGGGGTAATTGGAGGAAACCATTCCTTATAAGATGAATATGAAGTCCTGGTGCAGGTAGGGACCCGATGAATCCTGGGACCAGCCTATTTCCGTACCTTCTCGGCCTTTTGGCTAAGGTCAAGTGGGTTAGTATTTGGGCTTATTTGGATCTGAGTGGATCGGAATGCTGGCTGCGACCTCATGCGCTCGCAAAGTGCGGACTTTGCTGTGATTGGTCGATTCGTGCGCTGGCTCCGCCCCTAAATTTGCAAAGGGACTACATCAATACTGCAATGGCAGTGAAGGGCACCCGAGCAATGGCCATGGTGTGCCAAACACCGTCAGGGTGACGGTAAAGACAGTTGAAAGTGTTACGCCGATGGATCGTGCGTTTTTCGTGAAACGAGTTCTGTTCGAGTGCTGTGGATTCGAAGCAACGGACATCTTCTGCCTACAGGATTTCCCTCAAAGCGAATATTTCGATGTCACCTTCAGGAACGTTGCTGGATGTCACAAGTTTCTTCAGGTCTTCGAGGAGAAGGGGAGCGAAGGACCGCTGGCGATTCTCACTGCGGAGTCACTGTTCACCCTCCCAATGCAGAGGAATCAGAAGCTGATTGTACACATGTACAACCCACACGTCCCGGTCCTCGGTGTGTTGACGTTCCTCACCAGATACGAGAACGGGGCTGAGAACAGCATTGACGTCACCAATCGTTTCGGGATCTGGACCAGCAAGAGGGAGGTCACGGCAACGTTGAGAGTGGACGCCCACGGCAACATCCTCCACCCCCCCTCCAGCTTCGCCATTGGAGGAAGTCGAGGGTACATCATGTACATGGGGCAACCCAGAGTCTGTCGCACCTGCGGCAAATCCGGCCACGTGGCGGCCTCCTGCACTGCAACCGTCTGCAAGAACTGCAAGCAGGACGGGCACCAGACTAAGGACTGCAAGGAGAGCAAGCGCTGCAACCTGTGCGGGGAGGATGGCCATCTCTACAGGGCCTGCCCCAAACGCAGCTTCAGTTACGCCCAGGCGGCCAAGAGCAACACAGCGGAGGAGGAGGGGGCAACAAGCAGGGCTGCCCCAAAGAAGGCCAAGAACCCTCGCCCCGCCGTGACCCACTCCGAGAAGACCCTGACCTAGGAAGACAAGGAGCGAGGAAAGGGTCAAGCCGAAAACTGCCAGACTCCGACACCCAGCTCCGAGCCTCCCCACCAGACGACAGAGTCCATGGACGAGGAGGCAGCTTGTGAGCAGGATGAACAGAAAGAGGAAGCCAGAGGAAAGGAAACGAGCTCCTGCCGACACTGCAACTAGGGGTAAAAGAGTGCTCGAGTCGCAGTCTGACTGCAGCGACTACCCCGCGTCTGACGAGGAGGGACGACAGGAGCAAAGTTGTCAGGCCACCGAAAGCATCAAAACGTCCAAGGCGACAGCGATGCGATCGACACTCTCCATCTCCAGAACACTGGGAGCGACAACGCCTCCAGCACCCTCCAGTTCCGGGATGCCGGGATCAGCGAAGTGCCCAGCGCACACCAGCTCCGGGACACCAGGAGCAGCACCGCAGAGAACGAAGACCAGCTCCGGGACACCGGGAGCAGCACCGCAGAGAGCGAAGACCAGCTCCGGGACACCGGGAGCAGCACCGCAGAGAGCGAAGACCAGCTCCGGGACACCGGGAGCAGCACCGCAGAGAGCGAAGACCAGCTCCGGGAAAACGGGAGCAGCACCGCAGAGAGCGAAGACCAGCTCCGGGACACCGGGAGCAGCACCGCAGAGAGCGAAGACCAGCTCCGGGACACCGGGAGCAGCACCGCAGAGAGCGAAGACCAGCCCCGGGACACCGGGAGCAGCACCGCAGAGAGCGAAGACCAGCCCCGGGACACCGGGAGCAGCACCGCAGAGAGCGAAGACCAGCTCCGGGACACCGGGAGCAGCACCGCATAGAGCGAAGACCAGCCCCGGGACACCGGGAGCAGCACCGCAGAGAGTGAAGACCAGCTCCGGGACACCGGGAGCAGCACCGCAGAGAGCGAAGACCAGCTCCGGGACACCGGGAGCAGCACCGCAGAGAGCGAAGACCAGCTCCGGGACACCGGGAGCAGCACCGCAGAGAGCGAAGACCAGCCCCGGGACAGCGGGAGCAGCACCGCAGAGAGTGAAGACCAGCTCCGGGACACCGGGAGCAGCACCGCAGAGAGTGAAGACCAGCTCCGGGACACCGGGAGCAGCACCGCAGAGAGTGAAGACCAGCTCCGGGACACCGGGAGCAGCACCGCAGAGAGCGAAGACCAGCTCCGGGACACCGGGAGCAGCAACAATGAGGAGCCCCAACCGATCAAGGATCGCACGGGCCCTCCCCCCGACACCAAGCCGCCGATGTCACCCCGGCGGAACGACGACCCCCTCTCTGAGCCAGAACAGGACTCGTACCTCAGCTCAGGGAACATGGAACACTTTGCACAGATCACCGGGATGCAGGGACACGGCCAAGAGCTGGAAACAGCAAACGGACTGTCGGGTGAGACTTTAAACTGTTGTTAAAATGGGTCTGAAACTCGCATCCATTAACGTGCGTAGCGTTAAATGCACTACGCGATGTGTGTCGACCTTGGACTACCTGGCCAAGGTCAAGAGCGACCTGCTGTTCTTGCAGGAGCCCCTCAGTAATTACCGTCAATGAACATAAGAACATAAGAAATAAGAGCAGGAGTAGGCCAATCGGCCCCTCGAGCCTGCTCCGCCATTCAATAAGATCATGGCTGATCTGATCCGAACCTCAAATCTAAATTCATGTCCAATTTCCTGCCCGCTCCCCGTAACCCCTAATTCTCTTTACTTCTAGAAAACTGTCTATTTCTGTTTTAAATTTATTTAATGATGTAGCTTCCACAGCTTCCTGGGGCAGCAAATTCCACAGACCTACTACCCTCTGAGTGAAGAAGTTTCTCCTCATCTCAGTTTTGAAAGAGCAGCCCCTTATTCTAAGATTATGCCCCCTAGTTCTAGTTTCACCCATCCTTGGGAACATCCTTACCGCATCCACCCGATCAAGCCCCTTCACAATCTTATATGTTTCAATAAGATCGCCTCTCATTCTTCTGAACTCCAATGAGTAGAGTCCCAATCTACTCAACCTCTCCTCATATGTCCACCCCCTCATCCCCGGGATTAACCGAGTGAACCTTCTTTGTACTGCCTCGAGAGCAAGTATGTCTTTTCTTAAGTATGGAGACCAAAACTGTATGCAGTATTCCAGGTGCGGTCTCACCAATACCTTATATAACTGCAGCAATACCTCCCTGTTTTTATATTCTATCCCCCGAGCAATAAAAGCCAACATTCCGTTGGCCTTCTTGATCACCTGCTGCACCTGCATACTAACTTTTTGATTTTCGTGCACTAGGACCCCCAGATCCCTTTGTACTGCAGTACTTTCCAGTTTCTCGCCATTAAGATAATAACTTGCTCTCTGATTTTTCCTGCCAAAGTGCATAACCTCACATTTTCCAATATTGTATTGCATCTGCCAAATCTCCGCCCACTCACCCAGCCTGTCTATATCCCCTTGTAGGTTTTTTATGTCCTCCTCACTCTCCACTTTCCCTCCCATCTTTGTATCATCTGAAAACTTTGATATGTTACACTCGGTCCCCTCCTCCAAATCGTTAATATAGATTGTAAAGAGTTGGGGACCCAGCACCGACCCCTGCGGAACACCACTGGCTACTGGTTGCCAGTCCGAGAATGAACCATTTATCCCAACTCTCTGCTTCCTGTTAGATAACCAATCCTCCACCCATGCCAGAATATTACCCCCAATCCAGTGATTCTTTATCTTGAGCAATAATCTTTTATGTGGCACCTTGTCGAATGCCTTCTGGAAGTCTAAATACACTACGTCCACTGGTTCCCCTATATCCACCCTGTACGTTATGTCCTCAAAGAACTCAAGCAAATTTGTCAGACATAACTTCCCCTTCGTAAAGCCATGCTGACTTTGTCCTATTAAATTATGTTTATCCAAATGTTCCGCTACTGTCTCCTTAATAATAGACTCCAAAATTTTACCCACCACAGATGTTAGGCTAACTGGTCTATAATTTCCAGCCTTCTGCCTACTACCCTTTTTAAATAAGGGTGTTACATTAGCAGTTTTCCAATCTGCCGGGACCTTTGCCGAGTCCAGAGAATTTTGGAAAATTATTACCAAAGCATCCACAATCCCTACTGCCACTTCCCTCAAGACCCTCGGATGTAAGCCATCAGGTCCAGGGGATTTATCCGCCTTGAGTCTCATTAATTTACTGAGTACCAATTCCTCAGTGATTTTTATCGTATTTAGCTCCTTCCCCCTTAGAGCCCCCTGTTTGTCCAGTGTTGGGATATTCTTAGTGTCCTCTACCGTAAAGACTGAAACAAAATATTTGTTCAGCATTTTTGCCATCTCCATGTTTCCCACCATTAATTTCCCGGTCTCATCCTCTAAGGGACCTACGTTTGCCTGAGCCGCCCTTTTTCTTTTTGTATAACTGTAGAAACTCTTGCTATCTGTTTTTATATTTTTTGCTAATTTATTTTCATAATCTATCTTCCCTTTCTTAATCAATCCTTTAATCCTGGTCGCAGCGGTGGGCCCACGGGCCTTCAATCTGGTCGGGAGGCAACGATTGCCGTGCCTCCGGCCTGGGGATTCTGCTGCGGGGGGGCAACTTCACCATCACCGAAGTAAAGGAGGTGGTGGGGGTTCGCCTTCTCATAGCAGACGTAATGTACAAAAACGCTCCGCTCCGGCTGATCAACGTGTACGCCCCGACTCTGAAGAACGAGCGGCTGGCCGTCTTCCAGCAGCTCCCACTGCTGCTGGTGACGTCCAGGCCGGTCATTCTCGGCGGTGACTTCAACTGCATCATCGATGCGGCTGGACGATCCGGCAGAGCTGACAGCAAACTGGACGCCACGTTCAAACTCCTGATGGAAGCGGTGAAAGACGCCAAGCTGTGCGATGTCTTCAGCAACCCTGCAGACGGAGCGTCGCGTCAATACACCTGGTCCAGACCAGACGGGTCCATCCGTTCCAGGATAGACTTCCTGTTTGCGTCCCCGACGCTCAAGGTCAGATCCACCAAGGTCACACCGGTGTTCATCTCTGACCACTGCCTCCTCCTGGCCGACTGTCACCTACAGGATGATCAGAGAGTGGGCAGGGGGATATGGAAGCTGAGTGTGAAACTGTTGACCCCGGGAAACATTGAGGAACTGACGAGGGATTACAAAGGTTGGAGAACCGTAAAGCCCCTCTTTGATTCCCCAGTGCACTGGTGGGAAGCCATCAAGGCGAACATCAAGAGGTTCTTCATCCTCAAAGGTGTTCAGAAGGCGAGAGAGAGGCAGAGGGAAACGTCCCGACTCCAGAAAAGCATGCAGAATCTTCTCCTGCTGCAGTCGATGGGGACCGATGTTGGGGAGGAACTCGGAGGTGAAGGACCAGCAAGCCTCGCTCTTTGCCTCCGAGGCCTCCAAGATCATCTTCTGTTCCAGAGTCCGCTCTGTGGAGCAGGACGAGACTTGCTCGCGCTTCTTCTTCCAAAAGGTGCACAGAGAAAGCACAGCCTGAAGGAAGAGGACGGCTCGGTCATGTCCTCGCAGCCCGACATACTGAGGATCTGCAAATCCTTTTATGCCGGACTGTACGACGCGAAGCCCACAGACAGCGCGGCCTCCCAGTCCTTCTTGTCGTCTATCACGGAGGTTCTAGATGACAGCAAACGGGAGAGTCTGGATCACCCGCTAACTCTGGACGAACTGACAAAGGCCGTCCGTTCCTTCGAAAAGAGTAGGACTCCCGGAAGCGACGGCTTACCGGTGGAGTTGTACTCGGCTCTGTGGGACTGGATAGGCCCAGACCTGCTGGAAGTGTATGGGGGTATGCTTCTGGCAGACAGCATGTCAGACTCCACGAGGAAAGGAATCATCACCCTCATCTACAAGCACAAGGGGGAGAGGGAAGAAATCAAAAATTGGTGACCCATCTCACTACTTAACGTGGACTACAAAATTCTGTCTAAGGTCATCGCCAATCGGGTCAAGTCAGCCCTGGAGGTGGTGATCCACCCCGATCAGACCTGCACCGTACCCGGCAGGAAGATCTCTGATAGCCTGGCGCTACTCAGGGATAAGATTGCCTATGTACAGGACAGGGGGGGTGAACATCTGCCTGATCAGCCTGGACCAGGAGAAGGCCTTTGACAGAATATCCCACACGTACATGATGGACGTGCTCTCCAAAATGGGGTTTGGGGAAGGAATCCGCAATTGGATCCAACTGCTCTACACAAACATCAGTAGCGCAGTTTCAATCAACGGGTGGGAATCAGAAAGCTTCCCGATCAAATCTGGAGTCAGGCAGGGCTGTCCTCTCTCCTCCGTCTTGTTCGTGTGTCGCATCGAGCCCTATGCCGAGTCCATCAGGAGGGATGCGGGCATAAGAGTGGTGACGATCCCAGGCAGCGGAGGCACTCAGGTCAAGGCCTCCCTGTACGTGGACGACGTCGCCGTCTTTTGCTCGGATCAGCTGTCGGTCCGCAGATTGATGAGCATCTGCGACCAGTTCGGACTGGCCTCGGGGGCCAGGGTAAATCGTACCAAGAGCGAGGCCATGTTCTTTGGGAACTGGACCGACCGATCCTTTGTCCCCTTCACTGTCAGGTTGGATTACCTGAAGGTGCTGGGGATCTGGTTCGGGGGGGCCAGGGCATGCACCAAAAACTGGGAGGAGCGTATTGCCAAGGTGAAGCAGAAACTGGGACTGTGGGATCGACGATCGCTCTCGATCGTGGGCAAGAACCTGGTCATCAGGTGCGAGGTGCTCTCGGTGTTGCTGTACGTGGCGCAGGTCTGGTCCATACCTCGCTCCTGCGCCGCGACAGTCACCCGAGCAATCTTCCACTTTATCTGGAGATCAAAAATGGACCGTGTCCGCAGGGTCACGATGTACAAATCTCCAGAGAAAGGGGGGAAAGGCGTGCCCAATGTGGCCCTCATCCTGATGGCCACCTTTGTATGCAGCTGCATCAAGCTGTGAATAGACCCTCGGTACGCAAACACAAAGTGTCACTACGTGCTGAGGTTCTACCTGTCCCCAGTGTCGAGAAGGATGGGCCTGGCTATGCTGCCACGGAACGCTCCGTCCAGTTGGACCGTTCCACCCCACCTGTCCTTCGTCGAAAAGTTTGTGCAGAAAAATACCTTTGACTACAAGGCGATCAGCAAGTGGTCCGCACGTAATGTCCTCGAGACCCTGCGGGAAAAGGAGATGGTGGATCCTGCCAGTTGGTTCCCCAAGCAGACTGTCAAAGTCATTTGGCAGAACGCCTCATCACCAGAACTTTCAAACAAGCATCGAGACCTAGCTTGGCTGGTGGTGAGAAGGGCCCTTCCCGTCAGATCCTTCATGCACTCCTGGACTCTCAGCGCCATCACGCGCTGCCCCCGAGGAGGCTGCGGTGGAGACGCGACTGTCACCCATCTCCTTCTGGAATGTGCCTTTGCAAAGAAGGTCTGGACAGAGATGCAGTGGTATCTGTCCAGGTTCGTCCCGAAAAGTTCCGTAACACAGGACTCTGTGCTCTACGGGCTGTTCCCGGGGACGCACACCGAGACGGACATCACTGCTGCTGGAAGACCATCAACTCGGTGAAAGACGCCCTTTGGTCTGCCCAAAACTTGCTGGTCTTCCAGCACAAGGAGCTGTCCTCGACCGAGTGTTGCAGACTGGCACATTCCAAGGTCTAGGATTACGTGTTCAAGGATGCACTGAGCAAAGGCTCTGTGGGGAAAGGCAACTGTTTAGAGCCTACCCACCATTGTATACCGAGGGGCTGCAATCAGGGAAAAACCCCCTCAGGCAGAATGTAAAATTCAAATTGATGTAATGTACCTGTAATGAATCTGTAATCAATGATCTGTATTGATTGTAATGCAATGAGGCACTCTAGAGTGTCATGAACTGTAATTATGTACAATGTGTTCATTGAATTGTACTTGATATAACCTGCAAATTGTATAATCTGTACTGTGTACGTGTGGAATGTGATATGACAACTGTATTGTATGTATTGTTGCAAATTTTATGAATAAAGTATATTTTTTGAAAAAAAAAATTCCGTACCCTTCTGCCAGAGCTGTGCAAATTCAGGTTTCAGAACTTTTGCTCATACATATATATCCTGTACTTTTACCTTACAATAATATTCAATCTTATGTTTTTACTGCTCTTCAAATAGTGCGCCATTTTCCCAGACCTGTCGCCAGGTCTTCTGAGTGGTGGAGACAGTATTGACACCACAAGTAGGAGAAGAGGGTCTTCCTTCCAATACCCATAACTGCAACCACGAAGGGGGATAAGGGAGAAACATCTCCCTCGATTTTTCTGGCATTGGTTATGCTCTCTTGTTCCCCCTTGCTTGAAATCCTAGAATTTCCTTTGACGCCCGCCCCAATTCTTTGTACTCGGTTGTACCTCTTTGCATGTTAACCTGTAGGGGGCTCACTGAAACTTGCTTTGTGCTGCTCTCCTTGAGTGACTTTCCACTGCAATTCTGCAGCTGGATTTTCAGACTTTTCTAAATTTATAGGGGTTAAGTGGCTCATTAAAAATGAGGAAAGATCATTGTTGCAGGTGTGTCAAATTCTCACCTCTCACAGTCAGCGCTTAGTAATGTGGCTATTTTGGTAGCAGATCTGTTGCAAGTACAGCAATGAGGTTTGGACTTGTTTTTTTTTATGAACTGACGAATCTCACCCCCGGTCCCTTCATTTATTATTCACATAGAATGCGTTACTAAGAATGCAAGTTTGCTTTTTGTGTCTGTTTAGCTTCTGAGGCCCTAACGTTCAGGTTTTGGCAAAGACAACACCACACACTAATCTTGATAACACAGTCTGGTCCACATACTCTCCACCAGACTGTCAGGCACCAGACACACAACTTGGCAGTGACTAACCAGGAGTCAGAGGCAAACTGTATAATTAAATTGCTAGAGGATAGAAACATTGTGGTGAATTTTGTAAGGCCCCGTGATAGTCCATCAATAGATCAAAGAACGAAGGCACCCCCTCCCATTGTAAAGGAAGAATTGTCTCCTCCGTTAGACTAGCTAGCCAAATTTTTCACCTCATCTCCTGAAGGCACTAGCTCCTTGTTGGGCCATGGTTCCACAGGTACCAGTCACCCTCCAGTCCCTCACCCAATGCCATTATACATGTGTAAGTCTTGACAGGGAGTGTGGACAGGCTGTTGGACAGAAGGGGGCCTCACAGCTGAGCCAAATCTGTTCCTAGTTTGGTGCTTTCCTTGCTTGTTGTCCACACGCGCACACTGCCAGCAGGATTCACTTAGATAGCAATCAGCAACTGAAATCATAGCTCGTTTCCTTGCATAACCCAGAGGCACTGATGCCAAATGTAGCTTCCATTCAGGCAACTAACTTGGCACTGAGCATGGATTGGAGGTTAGACAACAATTCTGCTTAACTTATCTTTGGGGAGGAGGTGGAGTAAGTTTGTAGAACCTTTAATCCAGGAGATTGAATGGATTATATAGAATTCAAGAAAAGGATGAATTGTTTAAAGAATGAGTTTGATGGGCCAAGAGGTGTTTTCTAATTCCCTGTTTTCTTGTGGTCTCATTCTTCATGTTTTACAACAGCACTTTCGAGGTACTGTAGGAGCAGGTGGAATTCCTGAGGGCAACTTGAGTAGACTTTACAAGGAACTGGAAACAAACTGTTCAATAAGATTGATATCCAAGTACATTGGACCTCTGTTTAATGCAATGGGTCAGCACAGACTTAAACAAAGGATATAAGCAGACGTGTAAATGAGAAGAAGACCACACATTACTGTAAAGGAATGGGGAAAACTTTCAAAAACAGGATACAACATGCAAGTGGACTCCATTAAACTTTTCAAGCTTTCCAATTTAGGCTTGTGAATCATAAAAATGTGAAATGTCAGTAGAGTTTTATTTATGTTTGGCAATTAGTAAAACTGGCACCAATTGTTTGGAGTATGTATAAACAATCTTATAGTTACAGTACAAGATCCATCACTAATGTGATAGCTCTAAAAGTAGGATTCATATAAAGTAATATCCTAATGTTGAATATTACAGTTCATTTGCACAGAGGTTAGTTCATGCAGGCCTGTGTGATCTGGTGAATGTGTTCACAAGTGACGCATAAAGATCTCAAGTTGAATAATCGCAAATGTATTTTACCTGTCCATGAAGAGGAAAAGCACATTGAGACTGGAAATAAAGATCCAATCACACAGACCACCAGGAGTGCAGTGTTTGTAATGCTTGAACAATACATTTCATATTAGTTATTAGCAGTTAGTATTAGGATTACTTCTGGCTTGCTGGGTAGATGCACTGTGCGGTGTGGTACTGAGGTATACAAATCAAGAAGGCTCCAGTTTCAATCTCTGGTCTGTGCTGAGTTAGGTGGCCTCCGCCAGAGCTACATTAGAGGCACATGCACAGCAAGCAAGGAGAGGTTCATGAAGCACTGGCGGCAAAGGCACCAAGAAGACACTGAATTTGGTCAGGTTGCCGGAACCATGCCTGATGGTGCCCTCCAGCACTGACCCAGCCGGAGTTTGAGGGCTCAATGGGAGGGCACCTTATTTGCCTGGAGCAGGTGGGTACAAGCCTCACTTCAGGTGCCCACCTGCCCCAAGCTGCTTGAAACCCGGCGTCTGCCCCTTGTGGAGGCTTGCCCAGTCTACTCCCGATCCTGGCACTGGTAAAATCAGCCTCTTGAGCAAGGGAAGGGAATGCCATCTGTTTTGCTTTTGAAAAATGTTATTTTATTCCTTGGGGTTCAAGTTCATTTGCTTGGACTGAACCCCTCAAGTAGGACCCACATGTTGGGACTAGATTGTGTTTATGTGGACCAATTATTTTAACTGGATAGGTTAGGGAGGACCAGAGGTCATGCTTACAAGTTTTATAAGCGCAGTACTAGGTTGGATGTTAGGCGGTTCTTCTTTTCCTAGAGAATAGTGGATCTGTGGAACAGGTTGCTGGCTCGTGAGGTGAACATTGAGATCATCAGTGCAGTTGCTTCTGGCGCCACTTCTGATTCCTCTCCCCAACTGCTCCTAATCATCTCCCAGTCGCCCACCCACATTACCTCCAATCTCCCATCATTTTTCTCTGCCTCCTTGCCCTCTCCAAGCTCATCTCTTCCCTGATGACTCACCTCCTGCTTTCTCCTGAACACTCAATTATCCCTCCTGGCTCCCATGTTTGGCAACATTGTAAATGCTTCTCTTTGTTCGCGCACTGTCCATCTCCCTTTTAAAACTGCAGTCATCAACCCTCTTCTCAAAAAAGCTTTACCATGACCTGTCTGTCCCCTCCAATTAATCTCTAAATTTCTTTTCCTCTTCAAGGACCTTGAATTGTTGTCACTCCCCAGCTCTGTGCCCATCTCCCCATTCAAATCCCTTTCGTTTTGCTTTTGCTTTGCTCACACTACCGAGACATCTTCAGTGACTGCATCAGTGACAGTCCTCCTCCATCTCTCCGCAGGGTTTGATATGGCCAACCACACTGTCCTCCTCCATTGCCTCTCCCCTGTTGTCCAGCTCCACTGAGTTCCCCTTGAACAGGTGGTTCCACTCCTACCGGTCCCATTGCAGCCAAACATCTCCAGCAATGGCTTCTCTTTAAACTCTCACACAGATATGTCCAATGTTCCCTCCTCTCCCTCATTTACATGGTGTCCTTTGCTGGCGTCATCCGCAGACACAGGTTCAGGTTCCAAATGTGCTCTAATAACACCCAGCTCTACCCCTCCACACAAAGCAAAATACCGCAGGCACTGGAAATCTGAAACAAAAACAGAAAAACGCTGGAAACACTCAGCAGGTCAGGCAGCATCTGTGGAGAGAAAAAAAGTCAACATTTTGGGATTAGACCCATCCTCAGAACTGGAAGATATTACAGTACTTAAAAAGGAATAAAAAAGGGGAAAGAAGGAGGAGGAGAAAAACACACAGGAAAAGAAATGGAATGGCCTGTAAACAGCTTAGATGGCAAAGAGGAGATGGTTAGACAGCAGAAGTGATATTTGCATGATAGGGGTACGGCAACAAAGCGGTTATGTTACTGGACTAATAATCCAGAGAAAGTGAGTTCAGTTTGAGAATTTGAATTCAGTTTAGAAAATCTGGAAATAAAAAGCTGGTATCAGTAAAAGTGACCATGAAGATGTTGGATTGTGGTTAAAAATCCAAATAGATCATTAATGTCCTTTAGGGAAGGACACCTACCATCCTTACCTGGTCTGGCCTATATGTGACTCCAGTCCTACACCAATGTGGTGCCCTCTGAAGTGGACTGGCAAACCACTCAGTTGTATCAAACTGTTGCAGCCTCCAAGAACAAGGCCCACCACCACTTTCTTGGGGCAACTAAGGATGGGCCGTAAATGTAGGACTTGCCAGCGATGTCCGCGTCCCAAGAATGAATGAAAAAATAAACAATAACAGGCATAATTAAAGAAATAAAAGACATATGAGACACTGAGGGTCTGTGAACAGTTAAGTGGGGATAGCTAAGTAATGGATAGGTAGGTAGAAAGGGAAGTATGAGAAATTGGCAGGTCAGAGCAGGCTTGAGTGGTCCAGGAGCATGGTGGATGAAAAAAGCAGGTCAACCCCAAGGGTGCAGAGCACACTGAAAAGCAATGTTGCGACGGGGGTACTCCCCAAGCATCGACCCCCTCCTTCTTCCCAATCCCAGAATGCTGGCACTCTACATTGTCAGCACCTCCCGCAGAGAGAAAATGGGAGCTATGATTAAGGTCCGAAATGGTTAAAGTCAATATTAAAGCTAAAGGGCTGCAAAGTGCCTACATAGAATTACATAGACAGCACAGCACAGAAACAGGCCATTCGGCTCAACTGGCCCATGCCGGTGTTTACGCTCCACACGAGCCTCCTACCAATCCATCTTCATCTAACCCTATTGGTATAACCTTCTAATCCTTTCTCCCTCATGTACTTATCTAGCTTCCTCTTAAATGCCTCGATGCTATTTGCCTCAACTACCCCTTGTCGTAGCATCTCTCATATTCTAACCACTCTCTGGGTAAAAAAGTTTTTCCTGAATTCCCTATTGGATTTATTAGTGACTATCTTATATTTATGGCCCCTTGTTTTGATCTCACCCGCAAGTAGAAACACCTTCTCTATGTCTACCCAATCAAACCCTTTCATAATCTTAAAAACTTCTATCAGTTCACCTCTCAGTCTTGTCTTTTCTAGAGAAACTGGCCCCAGCCTGTTCAATCTTTCCTGATAGGTATAACCTCTCAGTTCTGGTATCATCCTAGTGGAAAGATGAGGTGCTGTTCCTCGAGTTTGCGTTGAGCTTCATTGGAACAGTGTAGAAGGGCAAAGTCAGAGAGGACAGAATGGGGTTGGGATGAATAATTGAAGTGAAAAGCGACAGAATGCTTCAGGTTGGACTTTTGGAAAGGACAGAGGTATTCAGCAAAATGATCACCCTAATGGCACTTGGTCTGCTCAATGTTTGAACTCAGATTATGAGCTCAATCCCTCAGCCTGGCAAGATTTGTGCGGTATTTCCAACTCGCTTGGAGGAGGACATTTCTGACCTGCTTCTCCCAAACTGCAAACGGCCCGTTACCAGTGGCCCCTCCCCGGCCCTGCGGTGACAGCTGTGACATGCTTCCCTCCCTGTTTTCTGTGCTTCTGCCCTCACCCATTCTCCCACTCTCAGAACTATGATAAGGTCACCATTGTCCTTACCTTCCACCCCACCAGCTTCTGCACGCGACATATGATCATCTGCAATTTCCACCACCTCCTCCAAAATACAGGAAGACATTAATAAACTTGCAGAATGGGCGTGTAATTGGCAAATGAATTTCAATGTAGATAAGCGTAGGGTGGTACATTTTGGTAGGAAAAATAAGGAGGCCACATACTCCTTGGAAAATAAGAGTCTAAACGGGGTAGAGGAGCAGAGGGATTTAGGGGTACACTAAAAGTAGCGATGCAGGTCAATAAGACCATAAAAAAAGCAAACCAAGCCCTGGGGTTCATTTCTGGAGGGATAGAATTGAAAAGCAGAGGTGTTTTGTTAAACTTGTGCTGAACCTTGGTTAGACCACACTTGGAGTAATGTGAACAGTTCTGGTCTCCACACTATGAAAACGATATAGAGGCACTGGAGAAGGTGCAAAATAGATTTACTAGGATGATACCAGAAATGAGAGATTATACCTATCAGAAGAGAATGAACAGGCTGGAGCTCTTTGCTCTAGAAAAGTGAAGACTGAGGGGTGACCTGATAGAGGTCTTTAAGATTATGAAAGGATTTGATTGGATAGACGTAAAGAAGATGTTTCCACTTGCAAGGGGAGACCAGAAATGGGGACCATAAATATAAGATAGTCACTAATAAATCCAATAGGGAATTCAGGAGAAACTTCTTCAACCAGAGAGTGGTTAGAATGTGGGACTCGCTACCACAGGGAGTAGTTGAGGTGACTACCATAGATACATTTAAGGGGAAGCTAGATAAACACATGAGGGAGAATGGAATTAAAAGATATGCTGATAGGGTTAGATGAAGAAGGGAGGGAGGAGGCTCACGTGGAGCATAAACAGCAGCATGGACCTGTTAGACCGAATGGCCTGTTTCTGTGCTGTACATTCTTTGTAATTCTTTGTGATGATCCGACCACCAAACACATTTTCCCCTCCCATCGCCTCTTAGCATTCCAAAGAGACTGTTCCCTCCTTGACATCCTGGTTCACTTTTCCATCATCCATCTTCTTGCCCTGCCACATCCCCATGCAAGCGCAGGAGATGCAACACCTGCCCATTCACCTCTTCCCATACCACCGTCCGGGGCCCCAGATACTCCCTTTCAGTGAGCCGGCAATTTACATGTACTTCCTCCAGCCTAGTATACTGTATTCATTTTCCGTAGCGCAATCCTCTGGCATGGGTTTCAAACCGACAACCTTCTGATCCAGAAGTGAGAGAGGAAGCAACCGATAAATATGAAGATCCTAAAACTTACTTCTACAACCACATCTTTGGCCATCTGCCACCCCTGCTCGAAACCATCCCCACCACCAAATCAGTGGGCAAAGGCTTAACACATGGAATCATAGAATCATAGAATGATTCAGCATGGAAGGAGACCATTCAGCCCATCAATCCTGTGCCGGCTCTCTGAAAGAGCTACCAATTAGTCCCACTCCCCCGTTCTTTCCCCGTCCCCTGTAAGTTTTTCCTTTTCAGTATATATCCAATTCCCTTTTGAAAGTTATTACTGAATCTGCTTCCACCACCCTTTCAGGCAGTGCATTCCAGATCATAACAACTCACTGAGTAAAAAAAAATCCTTATCTCCTCCCCAGGCTTTTTGGCCAATTATCTTAAATCTGTGTGATATTCCTCCACCAACAATATTAATGAAGATGTGAGCTGGTTTATTTCAAATTTTAAGCTCACAAATGGTAGCACATGAAAGTGTGAAACATTTATCCACTAATATTGACAACAGTCATTTCCAGGCTGTAATATTATCCCGTGGTTCTAAAACCCAGTGTCTCTCCGACTCTGCCCTAATTGCTTTCCTGTTTCCCTGTTTCAACACATTATGATAATTTCTAATTAGTTGCTTCAATCAATGATTATTTTCCTGCGATTATTCTAATTATATAATTCTTCATGCTGTAACACAGCAGACGGCTTGCTTAATGTGGGCCAAAAGCTTCGGAACAAAATCATTGTACAAACAATACATAATTTATTTAATGAAAAATTCAATACTGTAACGAATGTGATTACCCCACAGATAATGTTAACTAACAACTTCAGCTAACAACCACTCTTCTCTAAAGATGGTCTTGACAAGGACTATGCAGAGTAACAACTCTGGGAGAACTTTATATGTTGAGCGATGTGATGCATTTAAGGGGAAGCTAGATAAGTACAGCAGGCAGATCTTAAGGAGCAAGGAAAGAAATTAATAAGCAGGTCCTCAAAGGTAGTAATCTCCAGATTACTCCCAGTGCCATGCGCTAGTGAGTATAGAAATAGGAAGATAGAGCAGATGAATGCGTGGCTGGACAGATGGTGCAGGAGGGAGGGCTTTAGATTCCTAGGCATTGGGACTGGTTCTGGGGGAGGTGGTACCTGTACAAGCAGGACGGGCTGCACCTCAACGGGGCCGGGACCAATATCCTTGCTGGGAGGTTTGCTAGTGCTGTTGGGGAGTGTTTATACTAGCTTGACAGGGGATGGGAACCTGAGCGTAGATTCGGAAGGGAGAGAAGCAGAGCTGGAAATGGAAGACAAAAAATTAGTAAACGAGTTTGGTAGGTAGAGGAAACAAAGGTTAGAAAATAGACAACAAAAGAGTTCGGCAGTGCTTAATGGTATATATCTCAATACAAGGAGTCTAGTGAATAAGGCAGATGAGCTAAGGGCACAGATAGACACGTGGCAATATGATATCTTAGCTATTACTGAAATATGGCTTAAGGAGGGGCAGGAATGACAGCACAATGTTCCTGGTTATACGGGTTTACAGACGAGATAGTGAGGGGGATAAAAAAGGAGGAGGGTGGCAATGTTGGTTAAAGAAACAATTACAGTTGTGAGGAGGGATGATATGTTAGAAGGATCATTAAATGAGGCCATATGTGTTGAGCTAAGGAACAAAAAAAGGGGCAATCACAACGCTGGGAGTGTACTATAGACCCCCAAATAGTCAGAGGGAGATAGAAGAGCAAATATGTAGGCACATTTCTGAGAATTGCAAAAACAATAGGACAGTAATAGTAGGGGATTTCAATTACCCTAATATTAACTGGGATACAAACAGTGTAAAAGGTATAGAGGGTGCAGAATTCTTAAATTGCATTCAGGAGAACTTTTTAGCCAGTACATAGCTAGGCCAACAAGAGTGGGAGCAGTTCTGGATTTAGTTTTAGGGAATGAAGCTGGGGCAGGTGGAAGGAGTATCAGTGGGAGAGCATTTTGCTGGTAGTGATTATAATTGAGTTAGGTTTACCATAGTTATGGAAAAGGACAAAGATAGAACAAGAGTAAAAGTTCTCCATTTTACTGGGATAGGGTGGGGGAGTGGGACTGACTGGCCTATAATTACGCGGTCTGTCCCTTTCGCCCTTTTTAAACAACGGTACAACATTAGCAGTCCTCCAATCCTCCGGCACCACGCCTGTAGCCAGTGAGGATTGGAAAATGATGGTCAGAGCCTCCGTTATTTCCTCCCTTGCTTCTCTTAACAGCCTGGGATACATTTCATCCGGGCCTGGTGATTTATCTACTTTCAAAGATGCTAGACCCCTTAATAATTCCTCTCTCACTATATTTATCCCATCCAATATTTCATGCTCCTCCTCCTTAACTACAATGTCTGCACCGTCCTTCTCTTTTGTGAAGACAGATGCAAAGTATTCATTAAGAACCATACCCACATCTTCCGCCTCCACATAGGTTACCTTTTTGGTCTCTAATAGGCCCTACTCTTTCCTTAGTTATCCTCTTGTTCTTGATGTATTTATAAAACATTTTTGCGTTTTCCTTAATTTTACTTGCCAGTATTTTTTCATGCCCTCTCTTTGCTTTCCTAATTTCCTTTTTAATTCCACCCCTGCACTTTCTATTCTCCTGTAGGCATTCTGCAGTATTGAGCTCTCGGCGTCTGACATAAGTAAGATCAAGAAGTTTGCAGATGATACAAAAATTGGCTGTTTGGTTGATAGTGAGGAGGAAAGCTGTAGACTGCAGGAAGATATCAATGGACTGGTCAGATGGGCAGAAAAGTGGCAAATGGAATTCAATCCGGACAAGTGTGAGGTAATGCATTTGGGGAGGGCAAACAAGGCAAGGGCATACACAATAAATGGGAGGATACTGAGAGGTGCAGAGGAACAGAGGGACCTTGGAGTGCATGTCCACAGATTCCTGAAGGTAGCAGGACAGGTAGATAAGGTGGTTAAGAAGGCAAACGGGATACTTCCCTTTATCAGCCGAGGCATAGAGTATAAGAGCAGAGAGTTTATGCTAGAACTGTATAAAACGCTAGTTAGGCCACAGCTTGAGTACTGCGTACAGTTCTGGTCACCACATTACAGAAAAGATGTGATTGCACTAGAGAGGATACAGAGGAGGTTTACGAGGATGTTGTCAGGACTGGAGAAATTTAGCTGTGAGAAAAGATTGGATAGGCTGGGGTTGTTTTCTTTGGAACAAAGTAGGCTGAGGGGTGATTTAATTGAGGTGTATAAAATTATGAGGGGCCTGGATAGAGTGGATAGGAGGGACCTATTTCCCTTAGCAGAGGGACCAGTGACCGGGGAGCATAGATTTAAAGTAATTGGTAGAAGGATTAGAGGGGAGCTGAGGAGAATTTTTTTTCACCCAGAGGGTGGTGGGGGTCTGGAACTCACTGCCTGAAAGGCAGAAACCCTCATTACATTTAAAAAGTGCTTGGATGTGCACATGAAGTGCCGTAGCCTACAGAGGTACGGACCAAGTGCTGGAAAGTGGGCTTAAGCTGGATAATTCTTTTTCGGCCAGCACGGACTCCTAGTTCCCTAGAAGTAAAGGGAATTAGGGGTTACGGGGAGCGGGCAGGAAATTGGACATTAATTTAGATTTGAGGTTAGGATCAGATCAGCCATGATCTTATTGAATGGCGGAGCAGGCTCAAGGGACCGATTGGCCTACTCCTGCTCCTATTTCTTATGTTCTTATGTTCTTATGATGTGCCGAATGGCCTCCTTCTATGCCATAACTTTCTATGATTCTATGAGAAAGGAATGGAAGGTTATGCTGATAGAGTTAGATGAAGAGGTGTGGAGTATAAACGCCGGCAGAGACCTGTTGGGCCGAATGGCCTGTTTCTGTGCTGTACATTGTATGTTCCTTGGTGCATGGATTAAATCCGAACGTGCCCACAACACAAAAAACAGTCAATTTTGAAATGGCTAACTGGCTATCTTGGTGTTGGATTCCACACCACAGGGCCTGGCTCCAACCCAAGCCTCGGTGTTTCAATAGTTCTGATCTGTTCTGCATGGTGAGTCAGCAGACTGGATCCTACCTTGCAGGGTTGGAGGAAGCGTCTCAGTTAATCAAAGAGTGGTATTGATGAGGGCCATTCACAGGCCACCAGATCTATTGATGGAGGACAGGTGGCTTTGGGAGACAAAGCCGAAACGGTAAAATCTACAGACTGATAGCAAAGCAGAGTACCTGCCCGTAATGTGGGTGGAGTGCCCGAGCATGGCTGTTGGCTCCCGATAATGCGTGACGTGAAGTGTCCGGAGCGCTAGTAAACCATGCAAATAAGCTAACATCAAGCATTATTATTTGGGCAAATGCTGCAGCTAATTTTGTGCACAGCAAGATCCCACAAACAGCAAACGAGGAGAATGGGCAGTTAGCTTTTCATTTAGTGTTATAAAAACAGAAAATGCTGGAAATACTCATCAGGTCAGGCAGCATCAGTGGAGAAAGAAAGAGTTCTGTTCTGACGAAGGTCATCGACCTGAAACGTTAACTCTGTTTCTTTCTCCATCGATGCTGCCTCACTTGCTGATTTTTCTGTTTTTATTTCAGATTTCCAGCATCCGCAGCATTTTGCTTTTTATTTAGTGTTGGTTGACAGAAGAATGTTGGCCAGGACACTAGGAAAACTCCCTGCTCTTCTTCAAGTAATGCCATGGGAATTTTAACATCTTGGTTTAATATATGATGTTCTACTGGATGATGTAGATATGCAAAGCAATTAATTTTGGTTGTGCTACGTTAAAGTGATGCTCAGGAGAGTCTGATGTTCAAAAGTACAAATCTGGCTGAATAAGATTCAAAAGACAAGCCAATGGATTGGGCTGGGTTTCAAGCTGTGAAAATTCATTCCATGCAAGGCTACAATTCTAATCTTCTTTTGGTGAAAATCCCCTAAATCTCGTTGCAGTCTTGTATTAATGTAGTTTCCCAGCACGTGATACATATACTCTTAACATCAATTCATCATTGATGTACGCCATCAGATAAAGTCTTACTGGGGTTTGACCTGCCCAACATGTTCTTTTTATTTCTCGACCAACACCACAAAAAGAGATTAACTGATCATTTGTTTCATTTGCTGTTTGTGGAAGCTTGCTGTGTGCAAATTGGCTGCCGTGTTTGCCTACCTAACAGTGACTAAATGGAAATCTCACTGTGATGCAGAATATCCTCTTCGGAGGTTGAAGCTGAGACCCACTTGCTGGGGCAGCGTGAAGGGATTTTGACTCTAAATCTAATTGTGCGATACCTGGCTTGGGGATGATTGCTACTGACACTGGGTGGCATTCCCCAGCACTAACAGAGCTCACTTCGTGATGAGGACTGAAATTCACAGACAAAACTAAAAGAAATATCAAAAAAAACATTTCCTGGAGGTGACTCCCTCGTGGTAGAATTAGTATTTTATCTAAAGGTGAGGACTGTAGAGTACTGGACACAAATTTGGTGCCTACAGCACAGATATCCCGGCTATAATGTTGTGAGTCATCAACCTCACATCAGCAGTAATAGAATTGACTGGCCTGACTCACACTGTATATCCCCAGAGCTGTCACCTTTGCAGGTCTCTACAATGTCCTTTGAAAAGTAGAACAATTCAACATTGCCAGATAAAAAGCAAAATTTAACAAAGAATATGAAAATACTTAACTGGAGGAGGGATAATTTCAATGAGTTATAAAGGGATCTGTCCCAGGTGGATTGGAATTAAAAATCGGCAGGCAAAACAGTAATTGAACAATGGGAGGCCTTCAAGGAGGAGATGGTTCGGGTACAGAGTAGACACATCCCTACAAGGGGAAAAGGAAGGTTATCCAAAGCTAGAGCTCCCTGGATGCCGAAGGATATAGAGATTAATACGAAACAGAAAAAGGAGGCTTATGACGAACGTTAGGTTCATAATACAGTAGAGAACCAGGCTGAATACAGAAAGTACAGAGGAGATCCAAGAAGGGAATAAGAGGGGCAACGAGAGAGTACGAGACTAGATTAGCGGCTAAAATAAAAGGGAACCCAAAAGTCTTTTATATAAACATAAAAATAGTAAAAGGGTAATCAAAGGAAGGGTCGGACCGATTAGTGACAAAAAAGGCGATCTTCTTGTGGAGGCAGAGGGCATGGCTAAGGTACTAAATGAATACCTCACATCTGTCTTCACTAGAGAAGAGGATACTGCCACTGTAGCAGTAAAGGAGGAAGTAGCAATATTGGATAGGATAAAAATAGATAAAGAGGAGGTACTTAAAAGGTTAGTAGTACTCAAAGTAGAAAAGTCACCAGGTCCAGGTGAAATGCATCCGAGGTTACTGAGGGAAGTAAGGGTGGAAATTGCAGAGGCTCTGGCCACAATCTTCTAATCCTCCTTAGATATGGGGATGGTGCCGGAGGACTGGAGGATTGCAAATGTTACATCCCTGTTCAAAAAAGGGGAGAGGGATAAATCCGACAATTACAGACCAGTCAGCCTAATGGTGATGGGGAAACTTTTAGAGACAATAATCTGGAACAAAATTAGTTGGGTACTTAGAAAAGTATGGGCTAAAAATTGGAAGCCAGCATGGGTTTGTTAAAGGAAAAGCATGTTTGACTAACTTGATTGAGTTCTTTAATGAAGTAATGGAGAGGGTTGATGAGAGCAATGCGGTTGATGTTGTGTATATGGACTATCAAAATGCATTTGATAAAGTACCACATAATAGACTTACTAGCAAAATTAAAGCCCATGGGATTAAAGGGACAGTGGCAGCGTGGATATACAATTGGCTAAGGGACAGAAAGCAGAGAGTAGTGGTGAACGGTTGTTTTTCAGGTTGGAGGGAAGTATACAGTGGTGTTCCCCAGGGGCCAGTATTAGGACCACTGCTTTTTTTGATATATATTAATGACCCAGACTTGGATATAGAGGATATAATTTCAAAGTTTGCAGGTGACATGAATCTCAGAAATGTAGTAAACAATGTGGAGGATAGTAACAGACTTCAGGAGGACGTAAACTGGTGAAATGGGCAGACACATGGCAGATGAAATTTAAAGCAGAGAAGATTGAAGTGATACATTTTGGTAGGAAGAATGAGGGGCGGCAATATAAACTAAATGGTATAATTTTAAAGGGAGTACAGAACAGAGAGACCTGGAGGTATATGTACACAATTCTTTGAAGGGGGCAGGACAAGTTGAGAAGGCTATTTAAAAAAGCATATGGAACCCTGGGCTTTTACTAATAGAGGCATAGAGTACAAAAGGCCAGAATTTATGCTAAATCTTTATAAAACACTGGTTAGGCCTAAGCTGGAATATTGTGTTCAATTCTGGGCACCGCACTTTAGGAAGGATGTCAAGGCCTTAGAGACGGCGGAGAAGAGATTTATTAGAATGATTAGGATGAGGGACTTCAGTTATATGGAGAGATTGGAGAAGCTGGGGTTGATCTCCTTAGAACGGAGAAAGTTAAGGGAAGTTTTGACAGAGTAAATAAGGAGAAACTGTTTCCAGTGGCAGAAGGGTTGGTAACCAGAGGATACAGATTTAAGGTGATCGGCAAAAGTGCCAGAGGCGACATGAGGAAACATTTTTTATGCAGCGAATTGTTATGATCTGGAATGCACTGCCTGAAAGGGTGGTGGAAGCAGATTCAATTATAACTTTCAAAAGGAAATTAGATAAATACTTGAAGGGAAAAAAATTGCAGGGCTGTGGGGAAAGAGCAGGGGAATGGAATTAATTGGATGGCTCTTTCAAAGAGCCGGCACACGCACGATGGACCGAATGGCCTCCTCCTGTGCTGTATCATTCTATGATACTATGATACAATTACTGCTTTTCTCCTCTCATTCTCCTATTTCTGTCTATTTGAATACGCTGATGTAATTCTCTCAGACATGTGTTGCCTAATGCTAGGGGTATTTTCATGATCTGTAATACTTCACTGCTGAGATCTTGTGATATAGACACATAGGAGTTTAATTTTACCCACTAAGCTATTTTTGGCGTGTTTGTTAATGTATTGGCATTAATTCCTTCTCTGATCTACTTTAAGGCAGTTGTTGACCCATTTATTACCCTCGCTAACCTCCCCTCCCTGTCTAAGGTCCTTGTTTATGATGTTGCTTCTCAGCTCCTTGATCAGTTCTTCTATTGCTCCCTATTTGAATCCCTTCAATCCAGTTTCGGACCTGCTTACAGCACTGAAACTGGCCAAAGCCACCAATAGCATGATCTGTGACTGTGACCACAGGATGTTATCCTACCTTGCCCTCCATAGATGATCGTGCCATTCACCTTCGCTGCCTTTCCTCTTGGCCCACCTCCATTCAACCTGTCCCAATGTAGACAACACATTACCAACAATGGTTTCTCTTTCCATCCCCACAAAGGCACCTCTGGAATTCTCCAAGGATTTATGCTTGTTGCAGCTTTTCCAATACGCACATGCTGGGGGCTTAGGAAGCTTGAATTGTTCCATTGCATTCATTTGGGGAGTTTTGAGGGCTTCACCTTTGCTACCCCAAGAATTCTGATGAGCTGTGTCCTTTGCACCAGCCCAGCCATGCACACCTTTAAAATGAGCAATGCATACAGTAATCAGAGGCAGCTTTAAAACGGCACCAACTGACCTTTTTATGAGATTATATTTTGGCATTTAGTGTTTCTTTGAATTGCACCATTTCTTGTTTCTTTGGAGTTGTCAGCCATGGCTCAGTGGGAGCACTGTGGCCTCTGGGTCAGAAGGGTGTGAGTTCAAGTCCCAATCTAGAGACTTGAGCACATAATCTAGTCTGATGCTCCCAGTGTAGTAACAAGGGAATGCTGCATTGTCGGAGGTGCTGTCTTTCGGGTAAGATGTTAAACCGCAATTACAAAGTGCGGGTTTGGCAGGAATACCCTGACTGGGTTAGTTCTTGAACTCTTTCAATCTTTGCTTGCCTTAGGGTAATCAAACAGTTGCAATAAATAAGGAACTGTAGTGAAATCTGCATTCCAAATCCTCAAACTCCCTACCTAATAGCATCGCGTGGGAGCCCCTTCACCATAGGGACTGCAGCAGTTCAAGAAGGCGGCCCATCATCACCTTCTCATGGGCAACTAGGGATGGGCAATAAATGCCGGCGTTGCCAGCGGTACCCATATCCCCAGAATGAATTTTTTAAAAATGATGAGAAGGTAGGTAGATATAAAAAACGGGAGTGGCTTACCATCCTCCTGGGCAACGAGGGGTGGGCAGGTCCAAACTGCATGGGAGGGTCGCTCTGGCTGCCTGCCTCTCTTCCCTGGTCTTGTCCATGTCTTAGTGGCCCTGGAGAGGGACCTTACGGTGTAGTTCGAGGCCTTCCACAACTGGTCACCAACATTTACTGTGTTCAACAACAATATTCTGACTTAATTTTATCTTAAGCTTAATTTTCAGTTTGATTGGACTCCACATTAGACTATTGTATTAGTGTTTCCATCCTAGAGGGGGGTACTGTGGTGGTGTTTTCTGTCTGGTGAAACTGGGAAACCCAATTGGTCCAATTAAAATAGGTATACCAACACCTAGATTTTTTTTTGTTAATATAGGTGGAAATAGGTTGAATGGAAAGGGACATAAGAAAGTTGGAATCATGCTTGGAATCTTACTCGCTCATTTTTATTGTAAAAAAAATGATGCTGTGATGGTGGTGATCTGCTAATTACATAGAAACAGGCACAGAAACAGGCCATTTGGCCCAACTGGTCTATGTCAGTTTTTAAGAGCATAAGAACATAAGAAATAGGAGCAGGAGTAGGCCATATGGCCCCTCGAGCCTGCTCCGCCTTTCAATAAGATCATGGCTGATCTTCGACCTTAACCTGCACCATCCCCATATCCCTTGATTATCCTCGAGTCCAATAATCTGTCTATCTCAGCCTTGAATGTACTCAATGACTCAGCGTCCACAGCCCTCTGGGGTAGAGAATTCCAAAGATTCACAACCCTGTGAGTGAAGAAATTCCTCCTCATCTCAGTCTTAAATGGCTGCAGAAGCCTCCTCCCATCCTATTTCATCTAACCCTATCAGCATAACCTTCTATTCCTTCCTCCCTCATGTGTTTATCTGGCTTCCCCTTTAAATGCATCTATGCTAGTCACCTCAACTACTCCTTATGGTAGCGAGTTCCACATTCTAACCACTCTCTGGGTAAAGACATTTCTCCTGAATTCTCTATTGCATTTATTAGTGACTATCTTATATTTATGGCCCCTGGTTTTGGTCTTCCCTGCAAGGGGAAACATCTTTTCTATGTCTACCATATCAAACCCTTTCATAATCTTAAAAACCTCTATCAGCCTTCTCTATTCTAGAGAAAGGAGTCCCAGCCTATTCAATCTTTCCTGATAGGTATAACCTCTCAGTTCTGGCATCATCCTTGTGAATCTTTTTTGCACCTTCTCCAGTGCCTCTATATCCTTTTTATAATATGGAGGCCAGAACTGTGCACAGTACTCCAAGTGTGGTCTGACCAAGGTTTGATACAAGTTTAACATAACTTCTCTGCTTTTCAATTGTATCCCTCTAGAAATGAACCCCAGTCCTTTATTTACTTTTTATGGTCTTATTAACCTGCATCACTACTTTTAGTGATTTGTCTACCTGTACCCCGAGATCCCTTCGCTCCTCTATCCCTTTTAAATTCTTATTACACAAGCAGTAATTATTCTTATAATTCTTATTCTCCTCCTTATTCGTCTCCTTAGTCTTCTTACCAAAACAACCTCACACTTCTATATTGAAATTCATTTGCCAATTCAATAACAACTTGCATTTATATAACACCTTTTAAGGTAGTAAAACATCCCACAACGCTTCTCAGGAGCGATTTTCAAACAAAATTTGACACCAAGCCACATAAGGAGATATTAGGGCAGGTGAACAAAAGCTTGGTCAAAGAGGTAGGTTTTAAGGAGCGACTTAAAGGAGGAGAGAGAAGTAGAGAGGCAGAGAGTTTTAGGGAGGGAATTCCAGAGCTTAGGACCTAGGTTGCTGAAGGCATGGCCAATTAAAATCGGGGATGTGCAGAAGGCTGGAATTGGAGGAGCGCAGAGATCTCGGGGGGCTGTAGGGCTGAAGGAGGTTAAAGATAGGGAGGGGCGAGGCCATGGAGGGGTTTGAAAACAAGGATGAGAATTTTAAAATCGAGGCGTTCCCGGACCGGGAGCCAATGTAGGTCAGTGAGCACAGGGGTGATGGGTGAACAGGGCTTGGTGCGAGTTAGGATACGGGCAGCAGAGTTTTGGAAGAGCTCGAGTTTATGGAGGGTGGAAGATGGGAGGCCAGCCAGGAGAGCATTGGAATAGTCCAGTCTGGACGTAACAAAATCTTGAATGAGGGTTTCAGCAGCAGATGAGCTGAGGCAGGGATGGAGATGGGAGATGTTACAGAGGTGGAATTAGGCGGTCTTGGTGATGGAGCGGATATGTGGTCGGAAGCTCATCTCAGGGTCAAACAGGACACCAAGGTTACGAATGGTCTGGTTCAGCCTCAGACAGTGGCCAGGGAGAGGGATGGAGTTGATGGCTAAGGAACAGAGTTTGTGTCGGGGACCAAAGACAATGGCTTCGGTCTTCCCAATATTTAGTTGGAGGAAACTTTTTTGCTCGTGCAGTACTGGATGTTGGACAAGCAGTGTGACAGCTCAGAGACAGTGGAGGGGTCGAGGATGGTGGTGGTGAGATAGAATTGGGTGTCGTCAGCTTGCATGTGGAATCTGATGTTCTGTTTTCAGATGATGTCACCGAGGGGCAGCATGTAGATGAGAAATAGGAGGGGGCCAATGATACATTCTTGGGGGACTCCAGAGGTAACGGTGCAGGAGCGGGGAGAGAAGCCATTGCAGGTGATTCTCTGGCTTCGATTGGATAGACAAGAATGGAACCAGGCGAGCGCAGTCCCATCCAGCTGGACGATGGAGGAGAGGAGTTGGAAGAGGATGGTTTGGTCTACCACGTCAAAGGCTGTGGACAGGTTGAGAAGGATGAGGAGGGATAGTTTACCACAGTCACAGTCACCTAGGATGTCATTTGTGACTTTGATAACGGCCGTTTCAGCACTGTGGCAGGGGCGGAAACCTGATTGGAGGGATTCAAACATGGAATTGTGGGAAAGATGGGCACAGATTTGGATTCATTCATTTGCATTATTTTACTTGTAATAACAGCATTAAAGGGAAGCGTTCCTCTCTTTGTCTACATAACAACAGTCAATGTACTTGTTGCAAATAGTTTCAATCTGTTTTTTTTGTTCCTCAGCCACATTTCTCCCCTTCCCTCCTCTCATGAGGATTTTGACTGGTTTCTGGAGTACTGAAGCTAGGAAGTGATCATCAGCAGTCTCTTCAATCACTTTCTGAACCCAGTTCTGTTGGCACATGATGTGCCAGCTGTTCCCTTCCAGCGGAGGTTGCTAGGCAATGATTAAAAGCAGAACCCTGGCCAATTTTTCTCCGTCCCTAACCCAGGCCACTGTGACTAACTAGGGCTACTGGGCCCGTCTGCTGCTATGGTGATCAGCTAACTCAGCACAGGATTGAATCTAGGACCTTCCTGGTCTATATGGTTCAGGTACTCCCTGACTAAACATACTGAGCCATCAACAGATCTCCAATCTCCATTTTTGGGGAAGGCAGTGGAGTGTTTATGTTACTGGACTCGTAATCCAGAGCGGTTGACTAATAATCCAGAGGATATGAGTTCAAATCCCACCATGGCAATTTGAGAAATTTGAATTCAGTTCAAAATTGCTGGTGTCAGTAAAATGACCATCAAGCTATCAAATTGTAAAAACCCAACTGGTTCACCAATGTCCTTTAGGGAAGGAAACCTGCTGTTCTTACCCGGTTTGGCCTATATGTGACTCCAGTCCCACACCAATTTGGTTGACTCTCTCTGCCCTCTGAAGTGGCCTAGCAAGCCATTTAGTTGTACTAAGCTGCTGGAAGGCCCACCACCACCTTCTCAGGGCAACTAGGGATAGGCAATAAATGCGACCAAGAATGAATAAAAAAAGTTCCAATGATGTTTTTGGTTTGCGATTATCCAGCTGAGATTTAATTATGTCCCAGTAGAGCTTACCCAATGACCAGTTCTGTATTTTCTTGGGCAGTGTATTTATTGTCCCCACCGCCCCCCCTGCCACCCTGACTTTTTCCCTTCCCTCTCCTGACTCATGCTGGGGTTTTCTGCCATGAGCTCATCCTTAATGTGTGACCTTACACATTAGATGCCAGACTATAGCGGGCATTCCAGCCAAGTCCCAGTATGGAACTCAGGCACCCAGTTTAGGTTAGGTGCAGAATAAAGCTCTGCCCAACCTCAGATGAGCACCCGCTACTGTGAATTACTGAGCACCAAATTAGAGGGGCTAACTTTAACTTTGGGTGATGGTGCAAGACGGGCGATATTGAATTAGCCTCACATTAAACATCACGCCTGAACAAGGGGGTATAACCTTAAAATTAGAGCAAGGCCGTTCAGGGGTGATGTCAGAAAGCACTTCTTCACACAAAGGGTCGTGGAAATCTGGAACCCTCTCCCCCAAAATGCTGTTGAAACTAGGTCAATTGAAAATTTCAAAACTGAGATTGATAGTTTTTTGATAAACAAGGGTATTAAGGGTTACAGAATCAAGGTGGGTAGATGGAGTTAAGATCAACCATGATCTACTAGAATGGCAGAACAGGCTCGAGGGGCTGAATGGTCTACTCCTGTTCCTATGTTCCTACGTATTGTCTGGAATTGGCACCTATTTTAGAGCTAAGTGTTGTTGCTGTCACTTCCTGGTTACTATTACATTTCTGGTTGGCAAATCCAAAGTGACAATAAAAGCCTTCCAGTGTGCTTCATTCTCTGCAAACCTACACAGTACAGTGCTTGCCGCAGGTTTGACAATCACACTGAACTCTAAACACTCATCCCTCATGTACGTCAGGTAACAGACAAATGGCAGTGAATCACAAAACAGTCTGATAATTTCAGAGATCTAAAAAGCAAAGTTTCAAATGTTTATAAATGCCACTAGAACCCAAGATTATCCCTCAAACTCACTGCCAGTACTTGGTTGTTCTTTATAATTTATAGTGTACTTAAAAAAAAGGATTGGTTTGAAATTGTGGTGCAGTGTTATTAACAAAAACATTTGCATGCTCGTATGTGTTGGTTTGGCTCAGTTGGTAGCACTGTTACCTCTGAGTTAGAAGGTTTTGGGTTCAAGTCCCCTTTAAGGGCTTCAGCATATAATCTAGACTGGGGTCTGGAATTTGGGGTGGAGGGTGGGTCTGCTGGGATTCCACCTTGGTAACGAGTGGGTAAATTCTGGTTGTTGGGAGTGGCTGAGTTTTCCAACATGTGTTGACCCTCCCTCTGTCATGGGGAACTGTTGGGGGAAGTTCCTGGAATATTGAGGCTGTTGAGGGCTTGTACAGGTGCCACAACTTTCTCAGACCAAGGTAATTGATCCCATTAGGGATTGAGTACCTTTCTAAGAATGGCTGTTGGCACACATAGCAGTATTGGCACCATTTCTATCTTTGACCCTTCCTGGGCCTCCTTTCCACCATTGGAGCACATGGTGCCACTCCGATTTTCCTGGTGACTGTTGGGCGGCCACCTTTGATGTGCCCTTACAGGCGCGAGCCGCCCACTCCGATTATGGTAATAGCCCCATACCAGCAATTTGGGAGGGGGGTCCAAGGACATGGCCAGCCAACAGTTCCACTCCATCGCAATTATGCCGACAGAGGGGAACCCCTGGAATTTTGGGGCTTGACACTTAAGAAGTGCAGTTCTGTCGGAGATGCCGGGGGTGATTTTAAACCCCAAGAACTGGTGGGTTGGGGGCAGGTGGGAGTTGAAAATAGTTGTGTTTTTTGGTCACGACTGCAACTCGGCTTTATTTCCAGGTTTAATGTCGGCATGTGAAAGTACAGGCTTCCCACTGGGAATGCAAAGTCTGAAAATTGTGCAGTCGCGACCCAAAAAAACAACTATTTTCAACTCCCACCCACCTCCAACCCACCCGTTCTTGGGTTAAAATCACCCCCACTGTCTTTCAGATGAGATATTAAGCCAAAGCCCTATACATGAAATTACATTGAATTTATATCACAGAAACAGGCCATTCGGCTCAACTGGTCCATGCCGGTATTTATGCTCCACCCGAGCCTCCTCCCACCCTACTTCATCCAACCCTATTAGCATAGAGGTGGGCATAAGGATCCCATGAACATTTTGAAGAAGAATGGAGAGTTGTAAAAAACCAACTGCTTCACTAATGTCCTTTAGGGAAGGAAACTGAGATGGGCTGCAGTGGCTTTGGTGCAGCTGAGTGGCTTGCTAGGAAATCCACCACCACCTTCTCAAGGGCAACTAAGGATGGGCAATAAATGCCAGCCCTTGCCAAGGATGCCCACATCCTGAGAATGAGTAATTTAAAAAAATGATCCAATGTTGATAGTTGATTGCATTTTACATGGAAACACTACAATGAGCTCACCTATATTATATTCTGGTGATTTCCCTTGACCTTAGATTGTCTTCTTGAATATTTTCTTTTGCCTTGTGCAGCCTCTGCCACAATTCGTGGTCTCACCCTGAGAGCTGACATTCTCTGCCCGTTTACTTCCATGTTCCAACATTCCTTTTTCTGCCACTGTGGCATTTAGAAAGTATTGAGGTTCTTTCTAGCTCAGTTCCTAAAGTCTATTTCCCTTCAACTTGACTGTTTGGATGATCCCATGGCACTGTTCTAAGAAGAGCAGGAATTCTCTAGGTGTCCTGGCCAAGATTCCTCCCTCACCTAACACAACCAAGAAACAGATGAACTGATCATTATTCTCATTGCTGTATGTGTGATCTTGCTATATGCAAAATGGTTGCTGCATTTGCTTGCATTGCAGCAGTCACTGCACTTCAAAGTAATTCATTGTAACGAAGCACTTTGAAGCATTCTGAGTGATGAAATAAATTGCTGTATAAATGGAAATCTTTCTTTTTCCACCACTCTGAATCTCATTCAGCCTGAAGTTCTCATTTCAGCAGTTCATGACATTAACAGTGATGACTGTAATTAAGAAGTAACACATAGGGGAAAATTACAGACTCTGTTAATTATTGCTGGCTACTTGAAATCAAGAGGCAGATCGCTGGAGAAAAGTAGAAATTCTTCTTCCCACTTGCTGTTTACAAGTAGCAGGCAAAGGAATGTCTTAGAAAACTCCCAGTTGTAGTTTGTGAAGCAGGTTTCATCTTGTGTTGGATACTTCTCCCAGGTACACTTTTGCCCTTTATGGGATATCATCACTGGCTTTCGCCCTGCATGAACCATGAGCATAAAATCAGCTGAAGTTCTTCTAGCTGAATGGGTAGCCAGCTCAACGGCTGGATCAAATTAAAAACATGAACATTACAGTAAATTGTTGCTTAGTTATCTAAATGAAATAACAAGTATATAAATGCTCAGCAAGTTCTTGATGATGATTGTAGCAACTCTCCATCAAGCCTACACAGGCTGCTCCCACACAGCTTTCCACATCACTCAAACTTTCAATTCTTATTTCATAACAAACTCTCTCTTGAAACCATTAAAAAATGGTCAATTTGTGCAAGAGAAAGTAAAGGATATCAGTGCTGGGGAACTGGAACACTGGTATTCATTCTTCACCACGTTCGAAGAAAGTACGCCTACTGCAGCTTTAAGATGGATCAGATACAACGTGAAGCTGTGACTACCAACCTTACAAATCTTTGAAGGTGGCAGGACAAGTTGAGAAGGCTGTTAATAAAACAGTTGGGATCTTTGGCTTTATTAATAGAAGCATAGACTACAAAAGCCAGGAAGTTATGCTAAACCTTTATAAAACACTGGGTTAGGCCTCAACTGGAGTATTGTGTCCAATTCTGGGCACCGGACTTTAGGAAGGATGTCAAGGCCTTAGAGAGTGTGCAGAATTGATTTATTAGAATGATACCAGGGATGAGGGACTTCAGTTATGTGGAGACTGGAGAAGCTGGGATTGTTCTCCTTGGAGCAGAGAAGGTTAAGGAGAGATTTGATAGAGGTGTTCAAAATCATGAATGGTTTTGATAGAGTAAATAAGGAGAAACTGTTTCCAGTGGCAGAAGGGTCGGTAACCAGAGGACACAGATTTAAGGTCATTGACAATAGAACCAGAGGCAATATGAAGAAATGTTTTTTTACTAAGCGAGTTATGATGATCTGGAATGCATGGCCTAAAAGGATGGTGGAAGTACATGCAATAGTAACTTTCAAAGAGGATTTAGATAAATACTTGAAGGGAAAAATTTACAGGGCTATGGGAAAGAGCAGGGGAGTTGGACTAATTGGATAGCTCCTTCAAAGAGCTGGCACAGGCACAATGGGCCGAATGGCCTCCTCCTGCGCTGTACCTACAATGATACCATGTTGGTACAAGGAAATTCCCTACAGAAGCAGTTTCTATTTCCCAAACAAGTTCTCCTTGTGCCCCCTTTTCAGTAATACTACCAATATATTACCTCCTCATGCCAAATTGTGAGTAGTTTAATGCTGTGCACTCACATTATTGGCAGCTGGTTGAGACTGTTGTAAAAACATAAAAAGGATGGAATGAGAAAAGTCCATTGAGCTCATCAAACCCATTCCTTTTGTTATTTGTTCGTGAAACATGGGCGTCGCTGGCAAGGCCTGCATTTATTGCTCAACCCTAGTTGCCCTTGAGAAGGTGGTTGTGGGCCTTCTTCTTGATACAACTGAGTGGCTTGTTAGGCCACTTTCACAGGGCAGTTAAGAGTCAAATTTGGGACTGGAGTCACATAAAAGCCAGACTAGGTAAGGACGGCAGGTTTCCTTCGCTAAAAGACATTAGTGAACCAGTTGGTTTTTTCCAACAATCCAACTGCTTCAGTTGGTAACCAGTGGATACAGATGTAAGGTGATTGGCAAAAGAACCAGAGGGCCTGAAAAGGAGGTGGAAACAGATTCAACAGTAACTTTCAAAAGGGATTTTTACTGATTTCCAGATTTTTTTAAAACTGAATTTAAATTCTCAAACTGCCATGATAGTTTCTGACTCACGTTCTGTGGATTACTAGTCCATGCCTGTGGATTACTAGTCCAATAACATTACCACTACATTTCCTTATCCCTATACCTTATTATAGGTATAAAACATATTAGTTTTATGCTCTTCCAGGATTGCCCGCCTTGAAAAAGTTCTGCTAAACGTTAACTCTGTTTCTTTCTCCACAGATGCTGCCTGACTTGCTGAGTATTTCCAGCATTTTCTGTTTTTATTTCAAATTTCCAGCATCTGCAGTATTTTGCTTTTGATTTAGCGTTATACATAGTTTGCTGAATGAACTCCACTTGTCACAAAAAGCTTATAACATGCTCTGAATGTTGTTAAATCAAATAAATTCAACTAAGGGAAATCTATCCTCTTTTTTCTCTGTTTAATTAAATTGTGATGTGGAGATGCCGGTGATGGACTGGGCTGGACAAATGTAAGGAGTCTTACAACACCAGGTTATAGTCCAACAGCTTTATTTAAAATCACAAGCTTTCGGAGCTTTGCTCCTTCGTCAGGTGACAATTTATAATTAAATTGTATTAGTGTCAGTTGAAATATGCCTTCTTTTGGGACCATTACGGTAAATAAAATCTGAATGTAGATCTCTTAGTTCCTGAACACTACAAAGAATTACATAGGAATTACAACACGGAAACAGGCTGTTTGACTCAACGAGTCCAGGTGTTTATCCTTCACATGAGCAGTAATTCTAATCCCATGTGGCGTTATTTCTTTTTTTCTTCAATCATCTATCAAAGAAAGAAAGAAAAAAAGAACTTGCATTTATATAGCGCCTTTCACAACCTCAGCATGTCCCAAAGCGCTTTACAGCCAATGGGGTACTTATTTTTAAAAGTGTAGTCACTGTTGTAAGAAACGCGGCAGCCAATTTGCGGACAGCAAGGTCCCACAAACAGCAATGTGATAACGACCAGATAATCTGTTTTAGTGATGTTGGTTGAGGGATAAATATTGGCCAGGACTCTTCTTCGAATAGTGCCATGGAATCTTTTACATCTACCTGAGAGGTCAGATGGGGTCTCTGTTTAATGTCTCATCCGAAAGACGGCACCTCTGAAAGTGCAGCATTCCCTCAGTACTGCACTGGAGCGTCAGCCTGGGTTATGTGCTCAGGTCTTTGAAATGGGGCTTGAACCCACAAGCTCCTGACTCCGAGGCGAGTCCACTACCAACCGAGCAGGGTAAATGTTGAATTAGGGCGTCATTTTAGCACCCGCTATCGGGTGCGTTCCTGGCGGGGGGGGGGCTCCGAAAATCGGAGAATCCCGGCGCGGTACCGGAGCCCGCCCCGAACCCGCGCACTTCAGGGTTCCCCGTTGACGCGCCGGCGTGCGCGCGCAGCCCCCGCTGGTGGGAATCCCGCAGGCAATTAAAGCCAGCGGGGTTCCACTTGAAGGTATTTATTTAGGTATTTCAGGTCATTAACTGACCTGATTAAGGGATTATGTGAGGAGGGGTGGGATTTTAGAGCAAACTGGGACTGTTTCCCATACTGGGAACGCCGGGAGGAAGATCTCTGTCCTCCCCCTCCTCCTCACCCCATGTATTGATACCTGGAGTGAGGCATCATTAAACTGGGAGCAGCCTTCCCCCTGGGCTGCTCCATGCTGTAATTTTTGCTATTTGTTGCAGTATCTGTCAGTGGAGGACTGCCCCTTTAAATAGAGCGCCTCCAGCTGACAGATCTTACTGCGCATGCGCAGCCCGCCCGACGCACAGATCAGCAGTGGGGAACCCGGAGGAGAAGGTAAGTGGATCCAATTAGTGGATTGGATGCTACAATCGCGCGGGAAGCTGACTAATTTCACCGGGCGCGTTACCCACGCGCCCGATAGCCCCCCTGCCGAGAACCCGCAGCCCTGCTAACATCGGGCCCTTAGCCTCTGCTTTAATCACTCACTCCAGTAGTGCATTCCGCAGTCACACAACCCTTTGTGTAAAAATGTTTCTCCTGCTCTCTGTCCTAAATCTCTTACGTTTAATCTTATATCTATGTCCCCTCATTCTAGAGTCCTCCATCACTGGAAAAGTTCTGTTTCTACCTAATCTCCAGTGTGTTACTGAGGGAATGCTGCAATGTTGGAGGTGGCATCTTTCAGATGAGATGTTAAACTAGGTCCAGTGCTAAAGATCCCATGGCACTATTCTATTCAAGAAGAGTAGGGGGTTCTTTTGGTGACTTGTCCAACATTACTCACTCAACCAGAAATGGATTAACTAGTTACTCATCTCATTGCTGTTTGTGAGATCTTGCTTTGTACAAATTGGCTCCCATGTTTGCTACAGCAATTTGTTTGGATGTGAAGTCCATCCTAAGATGCATGATGAGGTGCTACATAAATATAAATGGGTTTCCACAGGGGATCTCTTAATCTCGCACTGCTGCTTTGGCAGAAAATTGGCAGAAAAGGCAAAAGCCATCACTTCTGGTAAGCTGGCTGAGATCAGTTATCTTTTTTAGGAGCAGGAGTAGGCTATTCAACCCCTCGAGCCTGCTCCGCCATTCAATTAGATCATGGCTGATCTGAATCTCAACTCCGTTTAGCATTTTTACATCAAATTACATAGCTGACCGTGGATCAAACCTGGACACTTTCTGGTTTCAACTGAACCATTGGTTTAAAAAAATCATTCTATTTTCACAGCTGTAGCTTTATTTAATGTGTGCAGCATTGAACACTGTTGGTCTTTATAATTATTACATCTGAAGCTGAATTCCCAACCTGACTGTTACAAATCATCGAAAGGATTTGATTTGCATGTAAACAATGTTTACTTAGTAACAGTACACTTTCCCAGCAAGTATTCAGCATTTGTTTACAGAAAACGCACACTTAAGTGCACCGAAATGCCTCTGAAATGAATGATTGAAATTGAGATTAGTACAGACTCGTATATAGACGGACATGATTGTGTTGAGGTTATTAAGGGTCCTAACAAGAATAAATTAGAAGCCACTTACTACAAACCTGGAAAGGTTCCCGCTTTCAGAAGTGTTAAAAAAAAAGTCAAGTATGTAGAGCTTAGACTAAAGCTAAAAATTACATTTTCTTTTTACGCAAAGGTGTGAGAAGGATTTTTCTGGAACAAATAGGAACTTTAAAAAAAACAACTAGCCAGGTTTTTATGGTCTGTTCTTTCACCATTACATGTCTTGAGTTATTAAGTAATATCTCAGTGATTTCAATTACTTCCAGCTAACCATAGTTTGATGAGTACCGAATGGATGATAAAAATATGAACGGCCAGCGGAGTGGTGAAACACGGGTTCGTAACTGCGAATTCCAACTCTGCGAATTCCTGATCTCCGTCCTGCTTCTGTGTGATGCTCGTGGCTTCGCTACAGGAAAGGAAATCCAGAGTTGTCTTTTTTTCTTGAAATTGAGTAACTTAAGTGAAAGGCCAAGATCCACCAGTAAAGTTGAAGAGAGTAAGGGAGAGAAGATAGATCAGATAGGTTCAAGACCAGGCAGATCAAGACATCACCGGGGCCGCACCAGTGATTTTAACTTCGGTCAGAGCAGGGAAGCAGTGGCGACTTTCTGGCCAGGTGAAGGCTGGTGAAAGGAGGATGGGGAAGCTGGAGGGGTTCCTCTTTACTTTCCTGGAGCGCAACTCCAGGTCCCATAAGGAAAGTTTAGGCCTTCCCCTTCCCCCGGAACTCCCCTCCCCTTCCCAAGCGCGAGATCGCTAAATCTACTTCCCCACACTTACCGAGCGCCGGCTAAGGGCCCTCCAATTTTCCGGAGGTCAGCAACCACTTCCCGCCCAGTTCCTGCCCATTCCGGGTGGGAAGTGGGCCTAGCAAGCATCTTAACCAGGCCCAGCGGCTAACAATGGACGTGGCCTCACATTGCTGCGGTCGGGCGGGAAACCAAATAAAACCAGCGGTTTCCCGCCACTAACCAGCAGTCATGTCGCCACATCTTGTTGCCTGTTGAAGACATTTATAATCCTTCACTGTCTTCCCCGGTAATTTACTCCAAAAAACTATTATTATTATTGTGCCTGCCCTCCAATCTGATTCATAACAAAAAAAAAGTTTCTTTCATTTTAATTGCAAAATGGCTGCTTTGTAATCTGATAATAGTCAAAAAGTCAGACGGATGCCGTAAGGAATTAATGTAGAGTTAAGAAAAAAAATGAGAGTGCTGGAAATCTGAAATAGAAACAGAGAATGGTGGAATGCACAGCAGGTCGATTAGTATCTGAAAGAGAAATCAGGGCCTAGAAACTGGTCATGGCCCTTTCTCGGGCGTATAACCAGTGGCGCCCCAACAGCGTGTGCCCCTACTGGGAGGCCCGAGGCTGGCCCAAAATTGGGCTGCAGGCCTCATTTACATTACTGGGACGAGCTGCCAGTGCACTGTCAGCAACTATTGTATATTAGAAACATCGGCTGCTGAAACCCTCATCCAGAGGGTTACTTCCAAACTCGACTATTCCAATGCTCTCCTAACCGGCCTCCCATCTTCCACCCTCCATAAACTTCAGCTCATCCAAAACTCTACTTCCTGTATCCTAACTCGTACCAAGTCCCGTTCACCCATCACCCCTGTGCTCACTGACCTACATTGGCTCCCGGTCCGGGAACACCTCGATTTTAAAATTCTCATCCTTGTTTTCAAATCCCTTCATGGCCTCACCCCTCCCTATCTCTGTCACCTCCTCCAGCCCTACAACCCCCACGATCTCTGCGCTCCCCCAATTCTGGCCTCTTGCGCACCCCGATTTCCATCACCCTACCATTGGCAGCCGTGCTTTCAGCTGCCTAGGCCCTAACTTCTGGAATTCCCTCCCTAAACCACACTGCTTCTCCACCTCTCTCTCTTCTGTTAAGACCCTCCTTAAAACCTACCTCTTTGACCAAGCTTTTGGTCACCCGTCCTAACATCTCTTTATGTGGCTTGGTGTCAAATTTTTGTTTGATAACGCTCCTGTGAAGCATCTTGGGAAATTTTCCTGTGTTAAAGGTTCTATATGAATGCAAGTTGTTGTTGTATTGCTAAGTAGCCAACCACGACAGAAAGGAGTCAAGAGACCTGCCTTTGTTGCCTACAATTCTACAAGGAGGCAGCTAGGTCGCCCACTGAAGCCGGACCCTCAGCACAGGGACAACATGCTTGCCGTAGCCAAAGCCACAGAACCCCTTGCCAACAATGATCTGTGGAAAATGCGAGTATCGCAAAAGAAGGTCAGACATTAGAAATATTTACACCATATAAGCAAGGAAGTTACGCTAAACCTTTATAAATCACTGCTTAGGCCCCAGCTGGAGTAGAAACATAGAAAGATTCACGGCACAGAAGGAGGCCATTTGGCCCATCTTGTCTGTGCCGGTCGAAAAAGAGCTACCAAGCCTAATCCCACTTTCCAGCACTTGGTCCGTAGCCCTGTAGGTTACGGCACTTCAAGTGCAAATCCAAATACTTTTTAAATGAGTTGAGGGTTTCTGCCTCTACCACCATTTCAGGCACTGAGTTCCTGACCCCCATCGCCCTCTGGGTGAAAACATTTTTCCACAGCTCCCCTCTAATCCTTCTACCAATTACTTTAAATCTATGCCCCCTGGTTATTGACCTCTCTGCTAAGGGAAATAGGTCCTTCCTATCCACTCTATCTAGGCCCCTCATAATTTTATACACTTCAATTAAATCTCTCCTCAGCCTCCTCTGTTCCAAAGAGAACAACCACAGCCTATCCAATCTTTCCTCATAGCTAAAATTCTCCAGTCCTGGCAAATTCCTCGTAAATCTCCTCTGTACCCGCTCTAGTGCAATCATATCTTTCCTGTAATGTGGTGACCAGAACTGTAGGCAATACTCATGCTGTGGCCTAACTAATGTTTTATACAGATCTAGCATAACCTCTCTGCTCTTATATTCTATGCCTCGGCTAATCCCGTACGCCTCCTTAACCACCTTATCTACCTGTCCTGCTACCTTCAGGGATCTGTGGACATGCTCTCCAAGGTCCCTCACTTCCTCTACACCTCTCAGTATCCTCCCATTTATTGTGTACTCCCTTGCCTTGTTTGCCCTCCCCAAATGCATTACCTCACACTTCTCTGGATTGAATTCCATTTGCCACTTTTCTGCCCACCTGACCAGTCCATTGATATCTTCCTGCAGTCTACAGCTTTCTTCCTCACTATCAACCACACGGCCAATTTTTGTATCATCTCCAAACTTCTTAATCATGCCCCCTACATTTAAGTTTAAATCATTAATATATACCACAAAAAACAAGGGACCTAGTACTGAGCCCTGCGGAACCCCACTAGAAACAGCCTTCCACTCACAAAAACACCCATCGACCATTACCCTTTGCTTCCTGCCACTGAGCCAATTTTGGATCCAATTTGCCACTTTCCCTTGGATCCCATGGGCTTTTACCTTTTTGACCAGTCTGCCATGTGGGTCCTTGTCAAAAGTCTTGCTAAAATCTATGTAGACTACATCAAATGCACTACCCTCATCGACCCTCCTTGTTACCTCCTCAAAAAATTCGGTCATGTTAGTCAGACACGACCTTCCCTTAACAAATCTATGTTGACTGTCCTTGATTAATCCGTGTCTTTCTAAATGACAGTTCATATTGTCCCTCAGAATTGATTCCAAATTACCGAGTTAGACTGACTGACCTGTAATTACTCGGTCTATCCTTTTCTCCCTTTTTAAACAACGGTACAATGTTAGCAGTCCTTCAATTCTCTGGCACCATGCCTGTAGCCCAGGAGGATTGGAAAATGGCGGTCAGAGCCTCTGCTATTTCCTCCCTTGCTTCTCTTAACAGCCTGGGATACATTTCATCAGGGCCTGGCAATTTATCCACTTTCAAAGATGCTGAACCCCTTAATATTTCCTATCTCATTATGCTTATCCCATCCAATATATCTTAACTATAATCTCTGCATCATCCTCCGCCTTTGTGAAGACAGAAGCAAAGTATTAAGAACCATACCCATCTTCCGCTTCCACACATAGGCTACCTTTTTGGCCTCTAATAGGCCGAACTCTTTCCTTAGTTATCCTCTTGCTCTTTATGTATTTATAAAACATTTTTGGGTTTTCCTTAATTTTACTTGCCAGTATTGTGTTCAGTTCTGGGCACCACACTTGAGGAAAAATGTCAAAGTCTTAGACAGGGTGCAGAGGAGATTTACTAGACTGGTACCAGAGATGTGGGACTTGAATTACGTGGAGAGACAGGAGAAGCTGGGATTGTTCTCTTTAGAGCAGAGAAGGTTAAGGGGAAAATTAATGGAGGTGTTCAAAATCATGAAGGGTTTTGATAGAGTAAATAAGGAGAAACTTTCCAGTGGTAGAAGGGTTTGTAAACAGATTTAAGGTGATTGGCAAAAGAACCAGAGGCGAGATAAAGGGAATTCTTTTATGCAGTGAGTTGTTATGATCTGGAATGCACTGCCTGAATGGATGGTGGAAGCAGATTCAATAATAACTTTCAAAAGGGAATTGAATAACTACTTATATAGAAACATAGAAATGTAGAAAATAGGAGCAGGAGTAGGCCATTCTGCCCTTCGAGCCTGTTCCGCCATTCAATATGATCATGGCTGATCCTCTATCTCAATACCATATTCCCGCTCTCTCTCCATACCCCTTGATGCCTTTTGCGTCTAGAAATCTATCTAGCTCCTTCTTAAATATATTCAGTGACATGGCCTCCTCTGCCTTCTGTGGTAGAGAATTCCACAGGTTCACCACCCTCTGAGTGAAGAAATTTCTCCTCATCTCAGTCCTAAATGTCCTACCCTGTATCCTGAGACTGTGACCCCTCGAAGGGGAAACATTTTCAGGGCTATGGGGAAAGGGCAGGGGAATGGGACTAATTGGGTAGCTCTTTCAAAGAGCCGGCACAGGCACAATGGGCTGAATGGCCTCTTTCTGCGCTGTAGCATTCTATAGAAACATAGAAATTTACGGCATACAAGAAGGCCGTTCTGCCCATCGTGTCTGTACCAGCCAAAAAAGAGCCATCCAGCCTAATCCCACTTTCCAGCTCTTGGTCCATAGCCTTGTAGATTACGGCACTTCAGCTGCACATCCCAGTACTTTTTAAATGAGTTGAGGGTTTCTGCCTCTACCACTCTTTCAGGCAGTGAGTTCCAGACCCCCACCACCCTCTGGGTGAAAACATTTCTCCTCCGCTCCCCTCTAATCCTTCTACCAATTATTTTAAATCTCTGCCCTCTGGCTTTTGGCCTCTCTGGTCTATAATTCTATTTTAAGTGGTGAACAGATGATAACATTAACACAAAGAGCAAAAATTCTCTCTACGATGTTACGTATTTACGCTTCATAGAATCATAGAAAGTTACGACACAGAAGGAGGCCATTCGGCCCATCGTGTCCGTGCCGGCCGAAAAAGAGCTATCCAGCTTAATCCCACTTTCCAGCACTTGGTCCACTTGAACAAAATCCTTATCTAAAATGTGACAAAGGATAAAATATAGAGCTGTTACGGACTTACGTGGCCAGCTAACTGTGACATGAGTACATCTTGAAAAATAGCACAACCAGGGCACAATTTTCCCAATCAATATTCTTTATTATTCTTTTACACAGTTATTCAACATACTTGACATTTTATTAGCTTCACTGTCTGCTTGAGACACCTCATTTGGCAGCCCACGTTAACACTCCTGCTGATTTATTTTAAGGTCATTAATGAGCTGCATTCAGCAAACGTTCAGCTTTGAATTATTTATTCTGCCGCACCATTAATGAATTTGAACATTTTATTAAAAATGCAATTATGCTGGCCTTTGTTCAGTGCAGTTAGAGAACACATTAACTTGAGATCTGTGCTGCAACTAAAAAAAAAAGCTCAGAATGGAGATTCAGGAATGCGGTTAGAGAGGTGTGAGCCCTGGGAATATTTGTGATGACTAATTCAGGTCCAAGTTCCACTTTTATCAATGCAATACACACTAAAGCACAGGAATGTATAGAACCAGAAAATCCACTTATACTATAGGGGAGATTTTCCTTTTCGTTATGCCTGGGAAACATGCATTTCCCAGATTCAAAGAAGGGAAAATAAAGGCAGGGACCCAGTCGGTCAGGTCTCCAATCCCCTACTATGCTGCCCTGTGGTTTCCTGGCTTGCCGTATGCTATGCTATGCAACTGGGCCCACACATAGAGAAGGTGCATTAGAATGGTATCTGTTAGTTGGGTGCCCAATGATGGATCATGAGCAATGGGTACTTTTTGATTTTGGGAGGATGTAGCCTCCTCCCTGGTCAATCTTTGGGCCTCGGGGCCTCTACAAGGCCCCAATGACAACCCCAGCTAGGAGTGCAGGGGGCGAGCCTGTGCTGGGATTGCATCCAGGACATGCAAGTGGCCCGGTACGTGAAATTCAAGGGCATGTCTCCTCTTACAGGCATGGTGTACCTCAGGCATGCTGTGCCCAGCAGCTGCCCGAAGAGATAAATCTACCCTTATACCTCTTATACCCTTTTATTGCCTCTTTTGCAGGGAAATTATCCAGTTCCCTCTTGAATTTGCTACCATTAGCCACCTCTACTGCTTCCTCAGACAGTCTGTTCCATAACTTTACCATTTGAAATGAATAGACAAATGCAGCGATACATAGAAACATAGAAAACAGAAAAATTTACAGCACAGAAGGAGGTCATTCGGCCCATCGTATCTGTGCCATAAAATTCCTATTGGAATATCTTGATTATGTTTTCAATTAAAGGGATGGCGTAGATTGTACATAATCTGTGGAAAGGTCAGATTTGATGGGCGGGGTAGCCTTCTCCGAATGGCGCAATGGAGAAATGTATTGTTGCTACAACATATTATACTATGGAATGAAAGTATAAGATTCTCCATGTCATTGCAGTCCCACATTCAGCCACACCATCTCCATGCTTCAAACAGCCTAGTACACCATTCACATCTCAGTGGGTTACACCTACAGTGCATTTTTTTCAGTATGAAAATAATTTCTCTAAGTATGTATTTAGTCATTGCAGTTCTTTCATTTATTCATCTTGCTGGGTATTTTTATCTGCCTCAGTATATTATACAAGTCAGGATGTGTTTCATTCACAGCGTGGGAAGTCTAATCTAATGTTCTTGTATGAGAACAGTTCCTGAAGCTTTGATTGATTCCCAGTGTATTTAGATCAGTACTGGTGATGGGTATTGCTTTTTAATTTAGATCAGATGTGCTAAATGTGACCATTTTTGTTTTCATTAGCAAAGCCCAATAAGCAAGTTTCGCTTGTATAACATTCCTGTAGAATGTTACACATTAGATTTTCTCCCTCCAATGTCCTCTCTTCCTCTATCAGAGGCATTTAATTGTGTGGGGATATGCTTCCACTGCTGCCAGCTGCCCCCTGGACCTTTCCATTGATAGGTGAGCCTAGATGTTGAGTGACAGCAATTTGATCTGGCTGCTACCACGGCTGAGGAAATTGCAGGAAGCCTGGCACAAATCTCCCAGAAATCTCTGAACACTGGAAAGGTGCCTGGAGACTGGAGAAAGGCAGATGTAACTTTTATTTTTTTATAAAAGGTAACAAAAGTGACCCCAGAAACTATGGACCAGTGCTTTTGATGTCTATCGTGGGTTAAAGTTATGGAAACCCTTATTAAAGATAAGATCATGGACCATCTGGATAGAAATAAAATCATAAAAGATGGCCAATACGGGTCCAAGAAGGGGAGGTCTTGCCAATCTAACTCAATGGTTTTCTTTGAGGGTGTGACAAAGGAGGTTGATGGGGGTAAGGCAGTGGATGTGGTGTACTTGGATTTCAGAAAGGCTCTTGATGCCATTCCTCTGGAAAGGCTGGTACAGAAAATACTGAAAGTGGGAATCAGTGGAAAGATTTTACATAATTGGATGACCGATAGAACCCAAAGGGTGGTGGTAAAGGGATTATTATCACTCTGGGGGGAATGTTACCAGTGGGGTTCAACAGGGGTCTGTTTAGGAACCTATTTTGTTTAATATCTTCATTAATGATCTGGAGCTATGAGCCACAAGCACAGTGCCTAAATGTTGCCGGCTCCCCAAGGTAAGTGCAAAAGATTTGCTCTTTTAGCGCTCCTAATGGGCCAGTACGAGCAGGAGTGCTTCCCCCAGGCCTCACAAGGAAGCCTCCGGTCTCCCTCCAGGCCCCGATCTCCAGCCTCCCTCCCAGGCCCCGATCTCCAGCCTCCCCCTTGCCGCAATCTCCCCACCCCCACTCTGGCCCCAATCTCCAGCCATCCCCCCCCCCTCCCTCCCGATCGCTGCCTGGAGCTTATGCTCCCTTCCGAGTGCCGGGGAACGATCCCACGGGTCCCCAGCTGCTGGGAGGAAGGAGGCCCAACAATGTTCTAATGAGGCCTCAATGTTAAGGTCGGCAGGGCCTTCATGTCCCCGGTCTTGCCAGGTTCTTCGGTCGATTACGGCCTCTCCCGCACCCTCCCCGGCTCCCAGTTGATATCGGGGCCATTCTTTCAGTGAGCGCGTGGTAAATCTATGGAACATGTGCCCTAGGGAGATGGTGAAAACAGATAGTGCTGATTCAGTCTAATGCAAATTAGATAGATTTCTTTCAGAAAATAAAATTTTGGGCTACAGTATATGAGTAATTTGAGACATGACATGTGGTGAGTGTAGCACACTTGGGAGGAACAGGTGACTTTGAACTTATGGTTCCCAATGGTTGCACCACTAATTGATAGAGATTGATTGCTATGATTAATCAACAACTCCATTATTGTTCTATCGTGCGACGACTGGGATGGTAGAAGGTGAACTAAATGAACCTTTTTTTGGTCTTACAATTCCTAGGGGGCTGACCCTCTCCACAACTGGTCACACACACACTTTCCAGCGGGTGGCACTGGACAGCAATCGTGAGCGGGAACCGTAGCTGATTTTTAACCACCCCGGCTAAAGTCAATTGTAAATCCCCATTGGGAGCTCCCAGCTGGGCTCAGTTTGCTCAGCACAAACTGGGGATCAAACCTGGGATCTTCCTGTTGTCAAGAAAACAAAAGAAAATGACTAGTGCTGGAAACCTGAAATAGAAACAGAAAATGCTGGAAATACAAAGCAGGTCACTTAGCAATGGGTAAAGGGAAAAGGTTAATTTTTTTTGGTGCAAACCTTTTATAAGTGACAAAAGATAGCAACTATTTTGTTAAGGTTGGAAAGAATATAGACAAAATTCAATAGAGTGTTCAATCACAGAGAGCCCTTAAGCTCTGGAATTCTTTCCCGAAACCTCTCCGCCTCTCTCCCACTCTCTCCTCCTTTAGGTTGCTCCTTAAAACATACCTCTTTTCTGTCTTAATATCTCCTTTTGTGGCTCGGTGTCAAGTTTTGCCTGATAACGCTCCTGTTTGTTTTTTATTCGTTTATAGGATGTGGGCGTCGCTGGCGAGGCCGGCATTTATTGCTCATCCCTAATTGCCCTTGAGAAGGTGGTGGTGAGCTGCCTTCTTGAACCGCTGCAGTCCGTGTGGTGAAGGTTCTCCCACAGTGCTGTTAGGAAGGGAGTTCCAGGATTTTGACCCAGCGATGATGAAGGAACGGCGATATATTTCCAAGTCGGGATGGTGTGTGACTTGGAGGGGAACGTGCAGGTGGTGTTGTTCCCATGTGCCTGCTGCCCTTGTCCTTCTAGGTGGTAGAGGTCGCGGGTTTGGGAGGTGCTGTCGAAGAAGCCTTGGCGAGTTGCTGCAGTGCATCCTGTGGATGGTACACACTGCAGCCACAGTGCGCCGGTGGTGAAGGGAGTGAATGTTTAGGGTGGTGGATGGGGTGCCAATCAAGCGGGCTGCTTTGTCCTGGATTGTGTCGATCTTCTTGAGTGTTGTTGGAGCTGCACTCATCCAGGCAAGTGGAGAGTATTCCATCACACGCGTGACTTGTGCCTTGTAGATGGTGGAAAGGCTTTGGGGAGTCAGGAGGTGAGTCATTCGCCGCAGAATACCCAGCCTCTGACGTGCTCATGTAGCCACAGTATTTATATGGCTGGTCCAGTTCAGTTTCTGGTCAATGGTGACCCCCAGGATGTTGATGGTGGGGGATTCGGCGATGGTAATGCCGTTGAATGTCAAGGGGAGGTGGTTAGTCTCTCTCTTGTTGGAGATGGTCATTGCCTGGCACTTGTCTGGCACGAATATTACTTGCCACTTATCAGCCCAAGCCTGGATGTTGTCCAGGTCTTGCTGCATGCGGGCACGGACTGCTTCATTATCTGAGGGATTGCGGATGGAACTGAACACTGTGCAGTCATCAGCAAACGTCCCCATTTCTAACCTATGATGGAGGAAGGTCATTGATGAAGCAGCTGAAGATGGTTGGGCCTAGGACACTGCCCTGAGGAACTCCTGCAGCAATGCCCTGGGGCTGAGATGATTGGCCTCCAACAACCACTAACATCTTCCTTTGCGCTAGGTATGACTCCAGCCACTGGAGAGTTTTCCCCCTAATTCCCATTGACTTCAATTTTACTAGGGCTCCTTGGTGCCACACTCGGTCAAATGTTGCCTTGATGTCAAAGGCAGTCAATCTCACCTCACCTCTGGAATTCAGCTCTTTTGACAATGTTTGGACCAAGGCTGTAATGAGGTCTGGAGCCGAGTGGTCCTGGCGGAACCCAAACTGAGCATCGGTGAGCAGGTTATTGGTGAGTAAGTGCCGCTTGATAGCACTGTTGACGACACCTTCCATCGCTTTGCTGATGATTGAGAGTAGACTGATGGGGCAGTAATTGGCCGGATTGGATTTGTCTTGCATTTTGTGGACAGGACATACCTGGGCAATTTTCTACATTGTCAGGTAGATGCCAGTGTTGTAGCTGTACTGGAACAGTTTGGCTAGAGGCACGGCTAGTTCTGGAGCACAAGTTTTCAGCACTACAGCTGGGATGTTGTCGGGGCCCATAGCCTTTGTTGTATCCAGAGCACTTAGCTGTTTCTTGATATCACGTGGAGTGAATTGAATTGGCTGAAGACTGGCTTCTGTGATGGTGGGGATATCGGGAGGAGGCTGAGATGGATCATCCACTCGGCACTTCTGGCTGAAGATGGTTGCAAACGCTTCAGTCTTGTCTTTTGCACTCACGTGCCGGACTACGCCATCATTGAGAATGGGGATGTTTGCAGAGCCTCCTCCTCCCGTTAGCTGTTTAATTGTCCACCACCATTCACGACTGGATGTGGCAGGACTGCAGAGCTTTGATCTGATCCGTTGGTTGTGGAATTGCTTAGCTCAGTCTATAGCATGTTGCTTCTGCTGTTTAGCATGCATGTAGTCCTGAGTTGTTACTTCACCAGCTTGGCACCTCATTTTCAAGCGCCTTGGGACGTTTTACTATGTTAAAGGCACTATATAAGTGCAAGTTGTTGTTGCTAATGAATAACCTGCAAATTGCTTAATGGATATAGGCAATATATATAAAAGATCATCAGTGAGGTAATGGATGGTCATAAGACATACACCTTCTTGGTGTGTCGGGTTCACTTCCACATCAAACAATGCATTTACCAACTGAGGAGGAGCTTCACACCTTCAAACATTACCCCATAAATTGAACATCCTGTAGGAAAGCAAACCAGAGGCTCATGTTGCAGTTGCTTGTATTTGATATGTTTGTGTTTCAGGGACTTTGGGGCCGATTTTCGGAAGCCAAGTGGGTGCGTTGGGGGCGGAGGGGCTCTGAAAATTGCAGAATTCCGGAGCGGGTTGGGAGCCCGGCTCCAACCCGCTCACTTCCGGGTTTCCCAATGACGCGTTCGGGTGCGCGCGCAGCTCCCGCATGTGGGACACCCACCGGCAATTAAAGCCGGCGGGATGATAATTTAGATACTTATTTAGGCAGTTGAGGTGCTTGCCAGACCTCATTGACTGGAGATTTTGGCAGGGGTGGAATTTTAAAGGATACTCAGCATGTTTCCCGTGCTGTGGGAAACACTCCCTGTTGGAGCAGACGTGTTTCAGCCAGCAGCCAGTGGGAGATGCAAAGGATTTTTTGACAGTTGGGGGGAAAACCTCATTTATTGCAGCAGGGCAATCTGTCACTTCAGACAAAGTTTTGGCTGCAACACCTTTGTCTTTCCACTCAAAATTATTAATTTATACCCTAAACTCTGCTGTGCAAACACATTTATCTACTTTGCGGACCCCCTCAAATTCACACCGTCAGGATGGGGAGTGCCTTGGCTGCATTCATCACTTCATCCGAGGACGAGCAACATCACCAGCCTTGCCAGGCACGCCGTCCACCTCCGCCACGTGGAGCTCCACAACACAGTGCTGCGCCACAGGCACCTGCACAAAATAGTCGTGCAACTACACATACACCCACTGTAGGGTGACCCAATGGGTGGCATCAAGTGTGGGTGTTCATGGTGAACCTCATGAAAGGGACTTATTACACAAGCCAGTCAAGAATAGCCAAGATGTGGCAGTAGTAGTGATGATAATAATATTTAATGTGAGTTGAACAAAAATCAAATATAAATAAAAAACATGACAAACTGTCAAACACCCGTGTGCATCCCCTTGTGCCTTACGCTTACGAGTACTTCTACGTGGTGCTTCCCCTGTGGCTGCAGCAGAGGTACTGGCAGGTTGCTCTGGGTCATGCCCTGACCGATTAGATGCTTTGGGCCTATGCCCTCTGGGTTTCGATGCCCGTGAGGGCCCCTCCAAAGACTGCTCCACCTTGCAGGGGCAGACTCGACCACCTGGAGAGGAGGCAGCGTTGCGGTTACTGGTTGAGAGGGGGACAATGTGTGAGACATGGGAGCGCTTTGAGTGGCGTCCCCACTTCCATGTCCCCTTTCGCCGTCATCCCTCTCCTGAGCCAGGCCCACATCACTCCTAACACCCTGCTGGATGACAGTTTGGAGGACATGTGTGAAGCCTTGTAAGGCCAGTGCTAGTGTATCTGCCTGCCTGTTTAAGGCGGCAGAAAGTTGCTCACCCTGAGTCCGAAGGGCCGTTGTCAGGGCCTCAACGGACTCATTGGTGAGCCGTGCTTGAAGGTCGATGGAGGATAGCCTTCCCTCCATCGCAGACATTCCCGCACTTACCCACGACACTATCTTAGAGATGCCCTCACGTCCCTGTGACAGTATCTCAGAGATCCCCTCCTGCACCTGTGCCACCATTCCACTTGTGCAGGAGTTGGATTCCTCCATCCTCTGCGCTATTGTGGAGCGTGCGCCTGGCATCTGTTCCAGCACCTCGCAAATGTGCTGCTGCCCCTCGATCATTCTCCTTTTAAAGGATGGTTGCCAGCATCTGTGTCCAGCTGAGCAGAGCCTGGAGAAGAGTGCTCCCACTGACGAGGACTCTCCACATCTGCCTCTGCCACCAGTGTCTGCTCGCGTTCACATGTGTTTGGTGACTCACCATGTGCAACCCCAACTAACTGAGGACGGAGACCCACCGAGGTGTGTGTATCTGCACTGCTGGATGGTTCGCTCAGATGTGACGGTGCCCCCTCAGAGGCCGGCAGGTCCTGTGAGGAATCGCCCTCCACCGTCACGGCAGTCGCTGAAGGCCCTGTAAGAGAACAGAAGGCAATATTAAGCATGATGACAGATGTTGAGGTGCTGAAGATGGCAAGGCATGTTAACATCATTTGCTATTGTGAATGCTGACTGTTACAGTTCTGTCACCAGCCGTTTGTCGGGTGGCAGTCTCGGCGTCCCTGAAGGACAGGCACTTGAGGGTGCAGCTCACTTTAAGAGCCTCCTGCTCCGCTTCCGTGAGGACGACCTGATGTTGCTGCCCCCCTCCGGTCCTCGCCCTCTCCCATGCATTCTGGGCTCTCTTCTCATATAAGGGGTGAGTGAGTGATGGTGACGTGGCCAACCGCTGAATGCATTGGTTTGGGTGAGGCTGACTGTGAAAGAGATGCACCAGAGGGTGAGTATGAGACAGAGCCATGACATTGTATGAGGATTGGGTTGAGTGGTAGTAGTGGAATGAGTACTGGGGAGGTAAGTGCAGGTAAATTGAGGATGAGGTTTGAGTGGGTGTGAGGAGTGATGTGATAGAGTAGTGTTGGCATGTACAGAATGAGTTGGGGGGTGGGGGCGGTGATGTGGAAGACGGAGTGTAGCAGAATGAGTAAGTGTACTCACTTTGGCTGACCTAATTAGGTCATTGAAGGGCTTCCTGCACTGGCTCCATGTGCGGGAGACGTTGCTGCTGTTGGTGACCTCCTCTGCCACCTCGAGCCAGGCCATCTTGGTGGCAGAGGCAGGCCACTTCCTCCCGTCCGCTGGGTAGAAAATCTCCCTCCTCCTCCTCCTCCTCACCCATCCAGTAGGACTTGGAGTGAGGCATCGTTAAATCTGGGAGCAGCCTTTGTACTTCTGGTTGTTTGCTGCAGGAGCAGCATTGGAGCGCTGCCCCTTTAAATAGGGTTCCTCCAGCTGACAGCCTGTGATGCGGGTGCGCAGTCCGCCCGCCGCGCAGGTTGACGAGGGGAAACCCGGAAGCCACGGTAAGTGGCTTCAATTTACCCGCGATCACGTGGGGAACGGATGGATTTTACTGGGCGGGTTACCCACGCGCCCAGTCGCCCCTCCCGCTGCCATCCCCCCTCCTTGGTAATATCGGGGCCTTTATGTGCAGTGTGCAGGTTGGTTGGCTTGTGACAGCTCTAAGAATGTTTCCAAACATGCTAAACTAGCCTTCTGATTCAAGTAGGAAAATAATCCCGGGACACTGTAGTTAAATAATGCAACTATAGGGAAGGTGTCCTTATGGTGTCGAAGGAAAATTACAATGGAAATGCAGGTTTATTATTTAACAATTACATTTCCATCTTTAGTCACATGGAATGGTTGAAGCTAGATAGCATTGATGCTTTTAAGGGGAGGCTTGATGCATACATGTGGTAGAAGGGACTAACGGGATATGGGGGCAGGGTGGGAAGAGATAATTAGAGTGGGAGAAGGCTCGTGTGGAGTATAAACCCTGGCAAAGACAAGTTGGGCTGAATGGCCCATTTCTGTGCTGGAGACTCTATGGGCGAGAAATTGGGCCGTGAAGCACCCGTTGTTTCGGTGCTACGCGACCTCCCGAAGTGCCATGATGGCGTCTTGGCCGCGTACACACATTTCCAACGTGATGTGCGCCGGATGCCATTTTGGTATAGGTATCAGTGCATGCGCAATTACTGAACGCCGGCAGCGTGTAAAGTAAGGGGAAAATGCGTACAATCAGTGTGCAACGCTGATTTAAAGTGATAGACACCATTTTGGACCTTAACGCTCAACTCAATGCACAGTCTTAACCACGCACACCTGAACATGACTTAGACGGCCTGGAGGACCCACCACCAGCGCTGTTTAAAGGGACCATGCAGGTGTTGCAGGTTAGTTGCTGGATTATTGCTTCTGGCTGCTTTTTGACGCTCTCTATACTTACTGAGAGTTCCTACAGTATATTTGAGAGTGGTTTGGCAGCTAGTACCTTATGGTTTGGAAAGTTACGACCGTGGTTGAACAATATTCCCAGCAACCATAGGTGGTCTGCTAGGGCTCCCAATGGGCATTGAGCACGACTGGGAGCACGTAGAGAGGCCACGCACAGCAGGTCAAGCTGTGAGGAGATGGAGTACGAGGAGGCACAGGGCACTGAGCAGGAGGGCCTACCCAATGAGGGCCTTCTGGGACCAATTCTCTTACCTCAACATGAGCAAGGAGCATTGCATCCGACGACTGAGGTTCACCAAGGAGACCGTGACCAAGACCGTGACCGAGATCTGGTGCGGCCACAACTGCAGCCTCAAAGCAGGGCGAGGACAGCAATGCCTGAGGCTGTGAAGGTCATCGTGGCACTGATTTCTACGGCTCAGGGTCATTTCAGGCCTCTGCTGGTGACATGTGCAACATCTCACGGTATGCTATGCACTGCTGCATAAGGGAGGTCACAGACACACTGTACGAAATGAGGAACAGGTTCATCACCTTCCCTCTTGACAGAGACAAGCAGAACGAGTGAGCACGGGGGTTCGCTCGCATTGCTGACTTCCCCGTGGTGCAGGGTGCCATTGACTGCACGCACGTAGCCCTGCTTGCCCCGCATATCAACTCAGCCGTCTTCGTCAACCGAAAGGGCTTCCACTCCCTGAACGAATAGCTGGTGTGCAACCACACGCATCGAATCATGGAGGTCGATGCCCGCCACCCTGGGAGCAGTCATGACGCCTTCATCATGCGGTAGTCCAATGAGCCATCTATCTTTCACTCGGCTCAGCAAGTCAAAGGCTGGCTACTGGGTGACAAGGGCTATCCCCTCACGCCATGGCTCATGACTCCGGTCAGGAACCCAAGCACACGTGCACAGCAGGCCTATAATGAGAGCCATGCTGCCACATGGGACGTCGTGGAGTGCACCATAGGCCTCCTGAAAGAACGCTTCCGCTGCCTGGACCATTCTGGAGGAGCCCTGCAGTACTCTGCTGAGCACGTGGGAAGATTCATGATGGTCTGCTGCATGCTGTACAACCTCGCCATCATGAGGGACCAGCCCTTGCCACCGATGATCAGAGAAGGCCCTGAGCCAGAGGTGGAGGAGGAGGAGGAAGTGGCTGAGTAGAAAGAGGCTGAGGAGGAGGAGGAGCCGGAGGAGGAGGTGGAGGAAGATGCAAGGGTGCAACAGGGACCACACGTCTTGTCTGCAAGGGCTCTGCGTGCTCACCTGATCTGTGCCCGCTATCAATAACTCACTCACCTGACGAAGGAGATAATCTCCGAAAGCTTGTGATTTTCAAATAAAATTGTTGGACTATAACCTGGTGTTGTAAGATTCTTTACATTTTGTCAACCCCAGTCCATCACCGGCATCTCCACATCATCGCTATCAATAATGTCAACTAAATCCCCCAACTCATCAACAGTCCTACACTCCCCACCTGTCCACTCCCACATGACCATCAAATCGCCCTCCATCTGATTACACATTGGTTTCCCTCAGCTCATCGCACAAGTAAAAACCACCACCAAATGCAAATTCAAAGTCACATTTATCAATGAATAAATGAAATTATGGAAACAGAACAGAACTATTCACCCTTGTGCATTCCCTTGGTGCCTGTTGTTCGTGTGCCTTTACCTATCCTAGTGCTCCTACGAGGTGCTTCCCCAGTGGCTGGAGCATGGGTGGTGGGAAGCTCCTGGCTTGCAATGGAGGAGCGTGCAGATGGCCTTGGAGGACGACCTCAAGCAGCTCTGGGCCGGGAGGGCCCAGCTTCAGACTGCACCATCTCAGCATGGGCTGCAGCAATCTGGCCTGGCTTGCTGATAGGCAACAACAAGGGCACAGGTGAAGTGGCAGGGGTGGGAGCAGGAATGCTGTCGTCCTGAGAGAGGACAGCAGGTCCGACTGTCATGGCACCACTGCCACTTTCCTGGGGCTGCGCTTCAGCAATCCTGGTGATCAGCTGGAGAACGGATTGCTGGAGTGCTGTGACGCCCTGGAAGCCCCGTTCCACAGTGATCCCCACAGTCACGATAGCAGCAGTCTGAGCTTCCATTGCAGCAGTCTGAGCTTCCATTGCAGCAGTCTGAGCTTCCATTGCAGCAGTCTGAGCTTCCATTGCAGCAGTCTGAGCTTCCATTGCAGCAGTCTGAGCAGCAACCGTAGCTTGCAGACTCTTGATGACATCAGTTTGTGCTGCAATGCAAGCTATGACATCGGCCATCAGGCGCTGCATCATGGTGGGTTCCACAGGTGTGCTGATGGAGGTGACCACCCGTTCTATGTTGGAAAGGATGGGCTCCAAGCTCTGCACAAAGCCTTGTGTCAAGTTGGAGCTGAACTCTTCCATGCCCCTTCTCATTGTGCGCAGGATTTCTGGCAGGCTTTCCAGTGCCCCAAGCATTTGTTGGTGTACCCTCATCAGCCGTCTTCTGTAGTCTGGCCCATCGAAGTCACCCTCTGACTCCTCTGCAGCAGAACTAGTGAGTGACCTCACCTTCCGGCGAGCTGGCACCTGTGCTATCCGTTCCCTCCGCCCCGGCTCCTGCACACTTGTGCTCTGTGTCTCACCACGTGCAGATCCCTCCTCTAACCTAACCTCTAAAGGACGCGCAGTGTCAGTCTCTGAGCTGGTGGAAGCAAGTGTCAGATCGAGTGACAGTGTGGCTTCAATGTCCCCCTCCTCCCCCTCCTCCTCCTCCTCGGCGGATGCCGTCACGTGTTCTTGTGTACCTGCAATGATAAAGGGAAACAGGTTGAGTTGTGGAGTGGGGAGAGGAGCAAGTAAGACGTGCGTGCTAACAGCATCTGCAGCACGTGAGTCAGAAAAGATTATGGAAGGAGGAAGATGTGGGAAACAAGAAGGAGCATTAGATATGCAGAGACCCCCTTCATCGGGACCTCCAGCGTGGCATGTGGTCACGGCTGCAGCGATGGCCGGCCCAATGATCCGAAGCACTGACTCCTCCAAGGGGGTGAGGACATGTAAGCCTGCCTGTCCACCCTCAGGTCTCTCCTGTTGTTAGCTGTTATGCGCCACCTTCTCCTACAAGACAGAGGGCAGTGTGCCAGTGAGTATCCTGCCAGGTGTCTGGGTGATGTGCCTGTCATGAACGAATAGTTGCCAGTGTGTGTGACCTGTGAGTGGTGGTTGTGTGGCCTGCCAGTGTGGTACTATGTGTGGGTGAGATGCAGCATGCTGAGTGCAGCATTGCGTATGGATGGGCAGTGATTGTTGGTGGGTGGGTGACGGGGAGTGTGATGCATGGAGCAGTGGAGCAGTTGGTAGGATGTGACACTTGACACTTGGATTCACTCACCTTGTCCACTCGTATCAAATCATTGAAATTTCTTTTGGCACGTGCGTGGTGCAATGCTCCTGGCGTTCACTTCCTGGGCCACAGCCTCCCAATGCCTGCGGAGCTGGAGTCTGGAGGGTACCCGGGTACATGTTGGCCCTCCTTTTGTCCACCCCTTCCACCAGGGCCTCCAGTGCATTATCGGAGAAGCGTGGGGCCCACTCTTGCGCCGATCATGTCATCCTTCCGGCCATCTTTCCCTCCTCTGAGTGGATAGTCCCATTTAAAATGCGCATCTGCACCTTTAAGAGGTGCAGGCTGCTGATGACGTGCGCTGAGCACGCCCCATTTCAGGCTTCCTCATTCTCTGTGCAGCCTCTCAGCAGCGCGGTTAGTGCTGGCTGCATGGAACTATCACGGCAATTAGCATGCAGCTCGAAATTCGCCTGCTGCCTGCGTAGGGGCTATCGGGCGCTTCTCGCACCCGATAATAGGCCTTAGCCAATTTTATTTTTCTTCCCCCTATGTAGTTCTATGTAATAGTAAACATGTGGGAAGACGCTAGAGAGTAGAATGAACTAAAAACCACAGAGGTTGCTATTGATATGTTCAAATCATTTTTCACGAAGGAGACTGAGTTCGAACTTTCCTTTCACTTCAGGTTGAGTTGTAGATTTGAATCTAACACAAACTGGGATGGAGTCACCTCTCTTTGCTGGCTGTAAGAGCTATATGGGGAATGAATCTCAGCTCTGCCAACCTGGTTCGAACGGGGCTGGAATCCACAGCACAAAGCTGCCCCTAATACCCTTGATATTGATGCAACTCGGCAGTTCCTTTTTTTCTCTCTTCCTCCTTTCTTGAATAGGGGGGTTACATTTGCTAACTTCCAATCCATGGGGACCGTTCTAGAATTCTGGAAGATCAAAACCAATGCATCCACTATCTCTGCAGACACTTCTTCTAAAACCCTAGGATGTCGGCCATCAGGTCCAGGGGATGTGTCGGCTTTTAGTCTCATTAATTTCTCCAGTAGTTTTTCTTTACTAATCTTAATTACTTTAACTTCCTCATTCTCATTAGACCCTTGATTCCCCACTATTTCCGGTATGTTTTTTGTGTCCTCCACTGTGAAGGCAGAAACAAAATATTTGTTTAACGACTCTGCCATTTCCTTATTCCCCATTATAATTTCTCCTGTCTCTGCCTCTAAGGGACCCATGTTTACTTTTGCTACGGTCTTCCTTTTTACATACTTGTAAAAGCTCTTACAATCTGTTTTTATATTTCCTGCTAATTTACTCTCATATTCAGCATTCTCCCTCTTTATCAATTTTTTGGTCATCCTTTGCTGATTTCTAAAACCCTCCCAATCCTCAGGCTTACTACTCTTTCTGACAACATTATAAGCCTCTTCTTTTAATCTAATACTATCCTTAACTTCTCTAGTTAGCCACGGTTGGATCACTGTTCTCGTGGAGTTTTTATTCCTCAAGGGAATGTATATTTGTTGAGAATTATGAATTACTTCTTTAAATGTTCACCACTTCTTATCTACCGTCACATCTTTTAATCTAATTTCCCAATCTACCTCAGCCAACTTGCCCCTCATACCTATGTAATTGGCTTTGTTTAAATTTAAGACCCTAGTTTCGGACTTAACTACATCACTCTCAAACTCAATATGAAATTCCATCATATTATGATCACTCTACCCCAGAGGATCCTTAACTATAAGATTACTAATTAACTGTATCTTATTACACTATACTAGATCTAAAATAACCTGTTCCCAAGTTGGTTCTTCGACATATTGTTCTAGAAAACTCTCTTGAATGCATTCCATGAACTCGTCTTCCAAACTACTTTTGCCAATTTGGTTTGTCCAGTCTATATGAAGATTAAAGACTCCCACGATTATTGCATTACCCTTGTTACAAGCTCCTCTAATTTCCTGATTTATACTCTGTCCAACACTATAACTACTGTTGGGGGGCCTGTAAACTACACCCACCAGTGTTTTCTGCCCCTTGTTATTTCTTAGCTCCATCCATACTGATTCTATATCCTGATTTTCTGAACTAAGATCCTTTCTCACTACTGCCTTTATCTCATCCTTTATTATCAGGGCTACCCCTCACCCCCCCCCCCCCCCCACCCATTTTCCATTTTGTCTGTCTTTTCTAAAAGTCAAGTACCCTGGAATATTTAGTTCCCAACCTTGGTCACCCTGCAACCATATCTCAGTAATGGCTACTAGATCAAACCCATTTATCTCTATTTGTGCCATTAATTCATCTATCTTATTATGAATGCTTCATGCATTCAGATATAACACCTTTAATTTTAACTTTTTACTATTTTCCCTGATGTGACCTTAGTCACTAATGCCCTATTATCTTTGTTAAACTCTCTGTCCCTTCCTGACACTCTCTGCTTGTTTTCACCCAAATTGCTACTCTGCTCTACAGCCTTGACTTTTCTCTTTAGACTTATAAATTTACCCTTACCTGAACCCTCCCCCCACTTTAATTAATTTAAAGCCCTATCTACCGCCCTTGTTATTCGATTCACCAGGACATTGGCCCCAGCCTGGTTTAACTGGAGCCCGTCCCAACGGAACAGCTCCCTCTTTCCCCAGTACTGGTGCCAATACCCCATGAATTGAAACTCTTGCTTCCCACAACACTCTTTGAGCCGTGCATTTAACTCTCTGATCTGTTTGTTCCTATGACAATTTGCATGTGGCTCAGGTAGTAATTCAGAGATTATTACCTTGAGGTTCTGCTTATTAATTTGGACCTATCTCCTCAAATCCCTCAGCAGAACCCCATTCCTAGTTCTACCTATGTCATTGGTTCTTACGTGGACCACAACAACTGGATCCTCCCCCTCCTGCTCCAAGTTCTTCTCCAGCTGCGAAGAGATGTCCTTAACCCTGGCACCAGACAGGCAACACAGTCTTCGGGGCTCCCGGTCGCAGCTGGAAAGAAAAGTATCTATCCCCCTGACTATACTATCCCCTAACTCTACCACATTCCTTTTCACTCCCTCCACTTGAATGGCCTCTGAGATTCCTTTAAGTTGCACAGAGCATCACTCTTGAAATGTAAAGTAGGCTGGTTATCAACATGGTTTTATTGAATGCATATTTTCAGTGAATACATATCAGATTGCCAGCAATTATGAAAGGTGTGGTGAGAGAATCTGAGATAACATTTAAAAGAGTGAGAAAAGCATGCAGAAATATCAGGAATGTTACATTCTCATCTAAACGCACTGATTATATGCCAGAAATAGTCCAATAATTAAATACATCAATGAGGAGCTGGTGTCCTTGAATAGAAAATATATTTCCCCAAAGTATGTTGACTTTAATTAAGTTGTCACGATATTTGCCATTGTAGGATTAAGGTCTGATTGATTGATCAATTAATGTTGTACTTGGAGATTGGACTTGCTGGTATTAATATCAAAGTAAATTCCTTTTATTATTCTCTGTTAAATTATACTTCATGTAGCATGTAATGAAAAGTCTGTGACAAAGCTGTTACATTAAGAATATTGGGCCAGAAATTGCTGCAATGGCGGGTTTGGTGATGAACGATGTTAATTGGACTTTTATGTCCACCATTGACCTCACAATGTATTTGCGTTGCAAATTGCTGGAACATTGATCTGATAACAGTACGGTGAGGTCAATGTCGCATCTGGGACCTCTTGAACATCGGGCCCAAAGACTTATCTCCCTGACCAATGAAAGAAAAGAATAGGGAAACGGAATGAAAGGCGGAGAAGGAAATAGGGTAAATTAGAGTCAAACGCAGAGGCAGAAAGTGGATTGAGAAAGGGAATGGATTGAGAAAAAGGAGACAGAAAGGAAAAGTAAGAAAAAAATGAAGAAGAACAAGCACATCGCTCCCTCTAGCCCTATATCCGTTGATGTAAGCTGTGAACAGAAGCGGTCCCAGAGTCGAACCCTGTAGGCCATCGCTACCCACTTCCAACCACTCTGAGAAACTTCTCTTAAACGGGCCAAAAAGTCATGCTGCAGGCTTCTCCCACTTCCAGGTGCTAAACAAACCCATGGAGCAGATTTGACCCATTAAATGAAGCCGTACTGAGGCCTGGACTTGTGCACTGCACTTCAGGCACGCTGTCCATTCCAGCACCCAGCTAGAAGGGAGAGGGCGGGAAAATTAACTCCTATATCTTTAGAGCGAGGGCCTAAACTGACTCTGGAGTGTAATAACTGTATGAGACTTCCTTGGTCTCACACTGCTTGGGCTTGACACAGCTTGGGCATTTTGTAAAATGCCGCAGAGACTATTGAAATGTTTTGCGGGTACTCAATACACTTAATACTGGTTGATCCGAGGTCAGTAGATGCAGTATAACTACTGCTTAAAATTTTATCTTTACAGTAGAAAGATACTTATAAATATTTGTGCAGCCATCAGAAAAAAAATACTACCTCGAGCACTTAAAACCAGTGGGTACCTCCCCATCCCCGTGAAGCAAGATCGGAGGGGGATAAAGGAGGGCCCGAGAGCGGGAGAGCTGAGCTAAGGGAGATCGGAGGGGGATAAAGGAGGGCCCGAGAGCGGGAGAGCTGAGCTAAGTGAGATCGGAGGTGGATAAAGGAGGGCCCGAGAGCTGAGCTGAGCTAAGGGAGATCGGAGGGGGATAAAGGAGGGCCCGAGAGCTGAGCTGAGCTAAGGGAGATCGGAGGGGGATAAAGGAGGGCCCGAGAGCGGGAGAGCTGAGCTGAGCGAGATCGGAGGGGGATAAAGGAGGGCCCGAGAGCGGGAGAGCTGAGCTAAGGGAGATCGGAGGGGGATAAAGGAGGGCCCGAGAGCTGAGCTGAGCTAAGGGAGATCGGAGGGGGATAACGGAGGGCCCGAGAGCGGGAGAGCTGAGCTAAGGGAGATCGGAGGGGGATAAAGGAGTGCCCGAGAGCGGGAGAGCTGAGCTAAGGGAGATCGGAGGGGGATAAAGGAGGGCCCGAGAGTGGGAGAGCTGAGCTAAGGGAGATCGGAGGGGGATAAAGGAGGGCCCGAGAGCGGGAGAGCTGAGCTAAGGGAGATCGGAGGGGGATAAAGGAGGGCCCGAGAGCGGGAGAGCTGAGCTAAGGGAGATCGGAGGGGGATAAAGGAGGGCCCGAGAGCGGGAGAGCTGAGCTAAGGGAGATCGGAGGGGGATAAAGGAGGGCCCGAGAGCGGGAGAGCTGAGCTAAGGGAGATCGGAGGGGGATAAAGGAGGGCCCGAGAGTGGGAGAGCTGAGCTAAGGGAGATCGGAGGGGGGATAAAGGAGGGCCCGAGAGCGGGAGAGCTGAGCTAAGGGAGATCGGAGGGGGATAAAGGAGGGCCCGAGAGCGGGAGAGCTGAGCTAGGGGAGATCGGAGGGGGATAAAGGAGGGCCCGAGAGCGGGAGAGCTGAGCTAAGGGAGATCGGAGGTGGATAAAGGAGGGCCCGAGAGCGGGAGAGCTGAGCTAAGGGAGATCGGAGGGGGATAAAGGAGGGCCCGAGAGCTGAGCTGAGCTAAGGGAGATCGGAGGGGGATAAAGGAGGGCCCGAGAGCGGGAGAGCTGAGCTAAGGGAGATCGGAGGGAGGGGGATAAAGGAGGGCCCGAGAGCGGGAGAGCTGAGCTAAGGGAGATCGGAGGGGGATAAAGGAGGGCCCGAGAGCGGGAGAGCTGAGCTAAGGGAGATCGGAGGTGGATAAAGGAGGGCCCGAGAGCTGAGCTGAGCTAAGGGAGATCGGAGGGGGATAAAGGAGGGCCCGAGAGCGGGAGAGCTGAGCTAAGGGAGATCGGAGGTGGATAAAGGAGGGCCCGAGAGCTGAGCTGAGCTAAGGGAGATCGGAGGGGGATAAAGGAGGGCCCGAGAGCTGAGCTGAGCTAAGGGAGATCGGAGGGGGATAAAGGAGGGCCCGAGAGCTGAGCTGAGCTAAGGGAGATCGGAGGGGGATAAAGGAGGGCCCGAGAGCTGAGCTGAGCTAAGGGAGATCGGAGGGGGATAAACTGGGACCAGCGGCGGATTTCCAGAGGTGACGTCACCAGTGAAAAAGGGACGCGACGCAGGGGAGGCAGCTGATTGGTGAGTAGGTTCAGGTGAGTATTTCTACTATTCTGCAGTGCAGCAACTAAAGTAAAAAGAAAGGGAAGGTCTGCAGGTCTTATAGCAAGTAGCATTTTTTAGTGAATCAAGGTCCCTGGTGTAGTTAACATTCTCTAAATTAAGAGTAATTTAAAGGAGTAAACTCCTTAAAGGGAGTAACTAATGAGCTTAATCTAAGGCAAATCATGGCAGCAGAGCTCGGACCCATGATATGCTCCTCCTGCACTATGTGGGAAGCCATGGACACTACCAGTGTCCCTGGTGACCAGGTGTGCAGGAAGTGTGTCCAGCTGCAGCTACTGGCTAACCGCATTTCGGAGCTGGAACTGCGGGTGGATTCACTGTGGAGCATTCGCGATGCTGAGATTATCATGGATAGCACGTTCAGTGAGGTGGTCACACCGCAGGTAAAAATTACGCAGGCAGAGAAGAAATGAGTGACCGCCAGGAAGAGTAGAAGGACTAGGCAGGTAGAGCTGGAGTCCCCTGGGGTCATCTCCCTCTCAAACAGATATACCACTTTGGATACCGTTGGGGGAGATGGCTTATCAGAGGAAAGCAGCAAGAGCCAAGTTCGTGGCACCACGGGTGGCTCTGCTGCACAGGAGGGGAGGAAGAAGAGTGGCAGGGCTATAGTGATAGGGGATTCAATTGTAAGGGGAACAGATAGGCGTTCCTGCGGCCGCAAACGTGACTCCAGGATGGTATGTTGCCTCCCTGGTGCTAGAGTCAAGGATGTCATGGAGCGGCTGCAGGGCATTCTGGAGGGGGAGGGTGAACAGCCAGTAGTCATGGTCCACATCGGTACCAACGACATAGGTAAAAAGGGGGATGAGGTCCTGCAAGGTGAATTTAAGAAGTTAGGAGATAAATTAGAAAGCAGGACCTCAAAGGTAGTGATCTCAGGATTACTACCAGTGCCACGTGCTAGTGAGTATAGGAACAGGAGAATAGACCAGATGAATGTGTGGCTGCAGGGATGGTGTAGGAGGGTGGGATTTAGATTCCTGGGACATTGGGACCGGTTCTGGGGAAGGTGGGACCTGTACAAACGGGAAGGCTTACACCCGAGCAGGACCGGGACCGATGTCCTCGCGGGGGTGTTTGCTAGTGCTGTTGGGGAAGGTTTAAACTAGAATGGCAGGGGAATGGGAACCTGAGCAGGGAGACAGAGGAGGGGGAAACAAGGATAGAAACAAAAGACAGAAAGGGAAGAAGCAATAGTGGAAGGCAGAGAAAACAAGGGCAAACAACAAATAGGGCCATAGTGCAAAATAAAACTAAGATGACTAGCAATCTTAAAAAGACAAGTCTAAAGGCATTGTGTCTTAATGCGCGGAGCATTCACAATAAGGTAGATGAATTAACAGCGCAGATAGATATTAACGGTTATGATATAGTTGCGATTACGAAGACATGGCTGCAGGGTGACCAAGGATGGGAATTGAACATCCAGGGGAATTCAATATTTAGGAAGGACAGGCAAAGAGGTAAAGGAGGTGGGGTAGCGTTGTTAGTAAAGGAGGAATTCAATGCAATAGTGAGGAAGGATATTGGCTCGGAAAATCACGATGTGGAACCTGTATGGGTGGAGCTAAGAAACACCATGGGGCAGAAAACGTTGGTGGGGGTTGTCTATATGCAAGAAGGGTACAATTATAATCATGGGTGACTTTAATCTGCATATAGATTGGTCAAACCAAATTAGCAATAATACTGTGGGGGAGGAATTCCTGGAGTGTGTACGTGATGGTTTTCTAGACCAATACGTTGAGGAACCAACTAGAGAACAGGCGATCCTAGACTGGGTATTGTGCAATTAGAAAGGATTAATTAACAATCCTGTTGTGCGGGGTCCCTTAGGGAAGAGCGACCATAACATGATAGAATTCCTCATTAAGATGGAGAGTGAAGCAGTTGAATCCGAAACCAGGGTCCTGAATCTAAATAAAGGAAATTACGAAAGTATGAGGTGCGAGTTGGCTGTGATAGATTGGGGAACTTTATTAAAAGGGATGACGGTGGATAGGCAATGGCTAATATTTAAAGAACGTGTGCAGGAATTACAACAATTATTCATTCCTGTCTGGCATAAAAATAAAACAGGAAAGGTGGCTCAACCGTGGCTTACAAAAGAAATTAGGGATAGTATTAGATCCAAAGAGGAGACATATAAAATTGCCAGAAAAAGCGGCAAACCTGAGGATTGGGAGCATTTTAGAATTCAGCAAAGGAGGACAAAGAGATTGATTAAGAGGGGAAAAGTAGAGTATGAGAGTAAACTAGCAGGGAACATAAAAATTGACTGTAAAAGCTTCTATAAATAAGTCAAGAGAAAAAGATTAGTGAAGACAAATGTAGGTCCTCATACAGTCAGAAATGGGGGAAATTATAATGGGGAACAAAGAAATGGCAGAACAATTAAACACATACTTTGGTTCTGTCTTCACAAAGGAGGACACAAATAACCTCCCAGAAAAGTTAGGGAACCAAGGGTCTAATGAGAGGGAAGAACTGGAGGAAACCAGTATTAGTAAAAAAAATAGTGCTAGAGAAATTAATGGGGCTAAAGGCTGACAAATTCCCAGGGCCTGATAATCTACATCCCAGAGTACAAAAGGAAGTGGCCCTGGAAATAGTGGATGCATTGGTGATCATCTTCCAAAATTCTATAGGCTCTGGAACAGTTCCTACAGATTGGAGGGTGGCAAATGTAACCCCACTATTTAAAAAAGGAGGGATAGAAAAAACAGGCCAGTTAGCCTAACATCAGTAGTGGGGAAAATGCTAGAGTCTATTATAAAAGATGTGATAACAGAACACTTGGAAGGCATTAACAAGATTGGACAAAGTCAGCATGGGTTTATGAAAGGGAAATAATGCTTAACAAATCTGCTGGAGTTTTTTGAGGATGTAACTAGTAGAATAGATAGAGGAGAACCAGTGGATGTGGTGTATTTGGATTTTCAGAAGGCTTTTGATAAGGTCCCACACAAGAGGTTAGTGTGCAAAATTAAAGCACATGGGATTGGGGGGAATATACTGGCATGGATTGAGAATTGGCTGATGGACAGGAAACAGAGAGTAGGAATAAACAGGTCTTTTTCCAGGTGGCAGGCAGTGACTAGTGGGGTACCGCAGGGATCAGTGCTTGGGCCCCAGCAATTCACAATATATATCAATGATTTGGATGAGGAAACTGAATGTAACATTTCCAAGTTTGCAGACGACACAAAGCTAGGGTGGAATGTGAGCTGTGAGGAGGATGCAAAGAGGCTCCAATGTGATTTAGACAAGTTGGGTGAGTGGGCAAGAACATGGCAGATGCAGTATAACATGGATAAATATGAGGTTATCCACTTTGGTTGTAAAAACAGAAAGGCAGATTATTTTCTGAATGGTGATAGATTGGGAAAACGGGAGGTGCAACGAGACCTGGGTGTCCTTGTACACCAGTCGCTGAAAGCAAGCATTCAGGTGCAGCAAGCAGTTAGGAAGGTGAATGGTATGTTGGCCTTCATTGTAAGAGGATTTGAGTACAGGAGCAGGGATATCTTACTGCAGTTATACAGGGCCTTGGTGAGACCACATCTGGAGTATTATGTGCAGTTTTGGTCTCCTTATCTGAGGAAGGATGTCCTTGCCATGGAGGGAGTGCAACAAAGGTTTACCAGACTTATTCCTGGGATGGCAGGACTGACGTATGAGGAGAGATTGGGTCGACTAGGCCTATATTCACTCGAGTTTAGAATAATGAGAGGTGATCTCATCGAAACATATAAAATTCTAACAGGACTAGACAGACTAGATGCAGGGAGGATATTCCCGATGGCTGGGGAGTCCAGAACCAGGGGTATGCCATTTAGAACCAAGATGAGGAGAAATGTCTTCACTCAGAGGGTGGTGAACCTGTGGAATTCTCTACCACAGAAGGCAGTGGAGGCCAAGTCATTAAATATATACAAGAAGGAGATAGATATATTTCTTAATGCTAAATGGATCAAGGGATTATGGGGAAAAAGCGGGAACAGGGTACTGAGTTAGGTGATCAGCCATAATCATTTTGAATGGCGGAGCAGGCCCGAAGGGCCGAATGGCCTACTCTTGCTCCTATTTTCTATGTTTCTATGTTTTGTTTTTGGGCCTCAGTATTTGGGCCTCAGTTGGTTGAGACACCTCCCATGAAATCATTCACAAAATATAGTCATTTTCTGGAAAATGGTGTAATTTTAAACCAATTTCACTTAATATCAGACAGCACTTCCTTTTTTGCTCTTCACTCAGCTGACAAATGAATCAGACACTCAGCCTTGAAGAATAGTGGTTTCAGAATTCTCACATCATCTGCTAAACTCCTGCACTGCCTCATCAAATATTTTGTAATGTAAGAGATTGTGCTCTACTTTATCCCTAATCTGTTCTGACATTGGATATCTGTAGATCTACCCTGTAGATGTAAATGGGAATATTAATCTTGTATAGACAACCCACAATCTAGGTTAACAAATAGGGCTGGGAAAGCTCCAACTTGAAAACAGTTTGAATGTAATTGGTGGGGAGCCTGTTGTAGCTTGGATCAGCTTCAAGTCTTGTCTGCCTCCTCTTAACCATCTGAAAATTTACCTTGAAGGAGGACCTGGATGCTGCAATCTGCGTCTACAACCTGTCTTCAGCAAACTTTACTCCTTTATAAGAAGTCATAGAACATTAAATATGAGGGTGGATTTTCCCCACCCTCCCTACTCTCGGCACTGTGCAGGAGAAATGCGTCCAAAGAGCACTGCTTCTTTTGAGGCCTTAGAGTATCCTCAGCGCTGGCCCATCCAGGAATAGCCTCAGCGCAGGCCCATCCAGGAATAGCCTCAGCGCTGGCCCATCCAGGAATAGCCTCAGCGCAGGCCCATCCAAGAGTACCCTTCGCACAGGCCCGTCCAGGGGTATGCTCGGTGCAGGCCCGTCCGGGAGTACTCTCGGCGCAGGCCCGTCCGGGAGTACTCTCGGCGCAGGCCCGTCCGGGAGTACGCTCGGCGCAGGCCCGTCCGGGAGTACGCTCGGCGCAGGCCCGTCCGGGAGTACTCTCGGCGCAGGCCCGTCCGGGAGTACTCTCGGCGCAGGCCCGTCCGGGAGTACTCTCGGCGCAGGCCCGTCCGGGAGTACGCTCGGCGCAGGCCCGTCCGGGAGTACGCTCGGCGCAGGCCCGTCCGGGAGTACTCTCGGCGCAGGCCCGTCCGGGAGTACGCTCGGCGCAGGCCCGTCCGGGAGTACGCTCGGCGCAGGCCCGTCCAGGAGTAGCCTCAGTGCAGGCCCGTCCAGGAGTAGCCTCAGTGCAGGCCCACCCCAAGGCAGGGCCTAGTGCGGGTGGGAAGGGCAGGAAGTGAGGCTCAGCTGCAGGCCTGCAGTGTATGTAGGGCTTCTGCGATCAGGCACTTCTGCCTTTCTGCTGATGAAGGTTGGCAGTCAAATTTCCCAATTAGATTTTGACGTGCTGACGGGGACGGGGGAAGGGGTTGGGGTGGAGGGGGGTAGGTTCTAAAAAGCACTAACCTTTCAGCCTTTAGCTTGCCCCTGAACCCCTGGGACCCCTGCAAATCTCTGGTCAGCAGGGGTTCGGGGACAGGTTGTTTTTGGGGCACCTCTGCGTTGGGGTGCCTAGCAAACGATTGAATAAGAAATGAGGCGGATGACCAGCCACATTTCCCCCCCAACCCACCCCCCCCCCCCCGCCTCATTTGCCTCGCTCTGATGGGCCTGCGTCTACTGCAGAACAGTCCTGGAAATACTTGAGCAAATTGAAAGGGGCAGAGACCTGACGATACAGGTCAGTAGATAACTTCTGCCTAAAATTTTACCTTTACAGTAGAAAGATACTTTTTTATGATATTAATATTTATGCAGCCATCAGAAAAAAAATACCACCTCGAGCATTTAAAACCAGTGGGTACCTCCCCTCCCCCATGTCTTGTTTTAGGGTCTGTGCACCTATGGAAATAGGCATTGCCTGCAAGCAATGGTTAGGAAAAGTGGGCCAATTGTATTTGGAACATAAGAAAATTTATTAAGAATTTAGCCCATGAATACCAAATAAAAGCCATTATAAGTCCCACTCCAGAGTCTTGAGCACAAAATCTAGGCTGACACTCCAATGCAGTACTGAAGGAGTGCTGTACTGTTAGAGGTGCTGTCTTTCAGATGAGACGTTAAACCGAGGCCTCGTCTACCCTGTAAAAGACCCCATGGCACTATTTTATGCACTGCCCAAGGGGGTAGTGGAGGCAGATTCAATCATGGCCTTGAAAGGGGAACTGGATATGCACTTGAAAGGAAAACATTTGCAGGGCAGCGAGGATAGGGTGGGGGAGTGGGACTAGCTGGATTGCTCTTGCATAGAGCTGGTGCGGACTCGATGGGCTGAATGGCCTCCTTCTGTGCTGTAACCTTTCTATAATTCTAAGTAGTAAAGCAATCAGGGCATTTGCACTACATGTCTTTACTCTAGTTTTTAGTATGTCTATGAATAATTGTGATTTAACTGAGGCTTCTCTAGCTACAGAGGTCATTACTAACGGAACATCCTGTAGCTTTGAATATTTTCTATATCCTTTGCTGGGTGAAAGCCATTCAACCATACGCAGAAGATCACTCAGGCTGAAAAGACCATAAGATAAATTTTACAAGTTAGCGCTGTTGTCGCCGATCCTCGCTCAATGGGAAAGGAGATTGGATAATGAGCACAACGTATCAACAAACCTGATTTGTGGCCCTCCTGATTTTCCAGTCATTAGAATTAACAATGGGAAAAGTGGGAGGGCTGTGAAATGGCTGAGCTTGACCTTTGAACTTCGTTGTTCAATCGACCCTCCCAATGAGCGAGGTTTTCATGCCTCCTCTCGTAAGACGTCCAGCAGGATGAAGCTCTGTGAACTTTCTTCCTGACGTCCCTGACGTCCCTCCCCTCTCAAAAGTAACCCAGCAAAACTTCAGCCTGCCAACGCAACCGTACGGTCTCATCTTAAGTCACTCCGCAACACATCTTTTCAATGTATCCAAAATTGCACACAATGGCCTAGAAAGTCCCGTTGGCGCAAAGCTTTACCCCTGCTGCCACTGTGTGAGGGAGAGGGCAGCGATGCTGGGTGTGCAGTACTGTGCTCAACTTACCACAAATACCCTGGCAAATGGAATTTGTCAGGGAATTCCAAACACTATCTTCGTGAGATTCAGAAAACAAAACCAGGAAATGCTGCAAACACTCAGCAAGTCAGGCAGCATCTGTGGAGGGTGCAGGAGTGCTGACAATTTGGGACTGACGAAAGATCCACTCCCTGAAATGTCAACTCTTCTGTTCTCTCCACAGATGCTCCCTGACCCACTGAATGTTTACAGCATTTTCTGGTTTTTTTTTGTTTCAGATTTCCAGCATCTGCAGTTTTTTTTTTGCTTTATGTGTGAGATTCTGTCTTCTTATGCTAGCATCCAAAATGCTTGATTGGATTTCTGGCCTGCAATGTACTGAAATCCAGCCCGCCAGCATCCCCAGTATTATCACTTCAGTCACAGTCCCTGTCAATACGACGAGCTGCACTTGGTATTCACTGCACAACTCGCAGAGTATTTCTCTGTGCATTAATATCACAGGAATGAAGAAACAGAACAAAAGCTGAGATCTGTGGATGGTTATAACAGAAATGTAAGGATGAATGAATGGTACAGAGTTTCCTTGACTACCTATGGTGATAATAAAGTATTTTTGTATAATTCTGTTTAAACTGGCCATTTACTTCAGTAAGGACACACCAGTATAAGGCCATTAAAGAACTTTATGCAAGATCTGTTTCAATAACACTTTAAACTTTCATGATAGTTTTCTACATACCTGAGCTGTGATGGGTGTATAATAAATCAATATTATACTAGTGGTAATGTGTTACTGGTGTCAGCTGTGGCTCAGTGGTAGCATTCTTGTCTCTGAGTCCGAAGGTTACGAGTTCAAGCCCCACTCCAAAGGCTTCAGTACATAACCTAAGCTGGTACTTCAGTGCATTACTGAGGGAATACTTCACTTCCAGAGATTCTGCCTTTTGGATGAGATGTTAAACGAACACCCTGTCCGCTCCCTCGGTGGATATAAAAGATCCCCAGCCACTATTTGAAGAGGAGCAGGGGAATTCTCCCAGTGTCTTGGATGATATTTACCCCTCATCCCATCTCACTAAAACAGATTATCTGGTCGTTTATCTCATTGCTGTTTGTGGGACTATGCCGTGTGCAAATTGGCTGCCCGCATCTCCCTACATCACAACGGCGGCCACACTTCAAGAAGTAATTCATTCGCCGTGTAATGCTTTGGGACATGCTGAGGTCGTGAAAGCTGCTAACGTAAAGGCAAGTTCCTTCTTCTTAATGATTGTGGTCTGGTCCTTCACTTTGTGAAATAAGTCCAGTAACCTATGAAATGCCCTTTGTAATCAAGAGAGGAGTTTGCTTCACCGACAGCATCTTCAGTCTGCATTACAGTAGCAGTTAGTCATTTACCATGGCAGTAAGATTCAAGGCTTAGTATGGTTGCTATAGCAAAGGATGCAGCCTTGCTTCAAAAGCATCAGGGAGCCAATATATAGAAGCTGCAGGCTTAGCACTTGTTTTCAATCACCCATGACAGTTCTTGCACACCGTTCGCATCATTGTGTAATAAACTTTCAAGGCTGATTGGCAGAATAGCATGGGTCTGATAAAAAGCTAGAAATGCTGATACAAATTCACAAATTGTTCGGGGAATTTGGAGAGATTCCTTGTTATCACTGCAATAAACAAGTACCTTCTGCCAGTTCGGGTAATCTTAGGCTGACATTCTCCTCACTGCATCCCTCACGCACAAATTTCATTTAAAGGCATGGAGAGAACAATGTCTGAAATTGAGATCTAAACTAGGAGTTAAAATTAGGAACATAGGAACAGGAGTCGGCCATTCAGCCCCTTGAACCTGTTCCACCATTCAATCAGATCATGGCTGATCTGCACCTCAACTCAATTTACCCGCCTTTGCTCCATATCTCTTGATACCTTTACCTAACAAAAATCTATCAGTTTCAGTCTTGAAAACTCCAATTGACCCTCAGCCTTTTGGGGGAAGAGAGTTACAAATTTCCAGTACCCTTTATGTGCAAAAGTGCTTGTTGATTTCGCTCCTGAACGGTCAAGCTCTAATTTTAAGATTGTGTCCCCTTGTTCTTGATTCTTCCACCAGAGGAAATAGTTATGGTCCATTAACTGAGAGTATTGGACAATCAGGTAGGTCGGAGCAGGTGCCTGTAGAGGATTTTCCTCCGTAAATTTAAATGGAAAGTAGGCCCATCAATGCTCATTGTGTCCACCGAATATGCAATCCTGTGCACTGTCTTCCTCAGAGAGAAAAAAAAGCCTGGAGAAAATTTCAGTTCTGGCAAATTTCTTCTCAAGTAAAAGTTTTAGAAAATTTCGCCAAGGAAAAGTTTTGGGAAATTTCTCCCCAACTCCATAAGGCAACCAGGAGACTATGGTTACCCATGGTTCATCACTAGGTCAACTTAAGTAACCCGCTTAGTGATAACTATTGAAAATCATAATTTTTAAACAAGAACGGAAAGAAAGGCCAAATTTCAGCCTCTAGCTCCATTACAACAATGAAGGGAGATTGAACAGAATCAGCTATCAGTGCATTAACCCTTCCAGCAGTCAGACCTTACAAACTGAAGCTGCGCCCCCCCCCCTGTAATCTATGCATTGTGCTTAATTTACAGACACTCTGGGGGTAATTCAACCCCAAAGAACAGGTGGGTTGGTGGCGGGTGGGAGCGCCCGGCTCCAACGCGCCCACTTTCGGGTTTAACCCAGGCGTGTTTGGATGCACGCACATCCGAAACCCGGAAGTCCCATCCCTACTTAATGCCGGTGGGCGGATTGTTAAAGGGGCAGTGTACCTCATTGCGATAGTTGAGACATGTAATTTTTTGTGTATTAAAAAAGTAAAACCTATTTAACCATACCTGCAGTCAATCTGGCTGGCTGTCGCATGGGAAACCTGGAAGTACCAATATTTACCTTTAATTGAGTTGCAATCGCAGATTGCGACACACTCACTCGACTTCTGGGTTCCCCACGTGAACATTTACCCACGCGCTGGGTTCCTGGCCCCCGAGTGCCCTCTGAATCTGGACAGCTCATTTCTGGTAGTTGCTTTGAGATGGAATGTTTTAAAAGGCTTACCTCTATTACTGACAGAAATATAAATAAGGTGGAAAGTATGCCCCACTGTATACCTGACACATAACAGACAGCTCCACTCAATCCAATATCACACACTGACCGGATTAGAGATTCCATACAAACAAAGTGCTGTTCCATAAAACGTTAACCCAATAGTTTAATATAACACACGATGCATAATAGGTAATGGAATGTTTGTTAAAATGTTACTTAAAGAAAGAGAAGGGGATTGTTTTATTAGGTGCTGATTCAAGGAGAAAATCATTATTTTACAGAAAGAAAGACTTGCCTTTCACAGCCTCAGGACGTCCCAAAGTGCTTTATGGCCAATTAAGTACATTTGAAGTGTAGTCACTGTTGTAATGTCGGAAACGCAGCAAGGTCCGACAAAAAGCATTGAAATGGATAACCAGATAATCTGATTTATTGTGGGATAAATATTGGCCAAGACACCGGAGAAGTCCCCTACTCTTCTTTGAGTAGTATCATGGGATCTTTTACGTCCACCTGAGAGGGTAGATGGGGTCTCAGTTTAACGTCTCATCCGAAAGACGGCACCTCCAACTGTGCAGCACTCTCTCAGTACTACACTAAAGTGCAAGCCTGGATGATGTGCTCAAACCACTGGAGTGGGACTTGATCCCACATCCTCCTGACGCAGAAGCAAGTGTGCTACTAACTGAGACAAGGCTGACACCTGGGTATGTGAAATGATTCATATGAATAGGAGCTGCTGGTTACTGGCAATACAGGGTTCAGTGTGAGGTATAACTATTGGGCAGAATTTTTTTTTTTTTTTTATTCGTTCACGGGATGTGGGCGTCGCTGGCGAGGCCAGCATTTATTGCCCATCCCTAATTGCCCTCGAGAGGGTGGTGGTGAGCTGCCTTCTTGAACCGCTGCAGTCCGTGTGGTGACGGTTCTCCCACAGTGCTGTTAGGAAGGGAGTTCCAGGATTTTGACCCAGCGACGATGAAGGAACGGCGATATATTTCCAAGTCGGGATGGTGTGTGACTTGGAGGGGAACGTGCAGGTGGTGTTGTTCCCATGTGCCTGCTGCTCTTGTCCTTCTAGGTGGTAGAGGTCGCGTGTTTGGGAGGTGCTGTCGAAGAAGCCTTGGCGAGTTGCTGCAGTGCATCCTGTGGATGGTACACACTGCAGCCACAGTGCGCCGGTGGTGAAGGGAGTGAATGTTTAGGGTGATGGATGGGGTGCCAATCAAGCGGGCTGTTTTATCTTGGATGGTGTCGAGCTTCTTGAGTGTTGTTGGAGCTGCACTCATCCAGGCAAGTGGAGAGTATTCCATCACACTCCTGACTTGTGCCTTGTAGATGATGGAAAGGCTTTGGGGAGTCAGGAGGTGAGTCACTCGCCGCAGAACACCCAGCCTCTGACCTGCTCTCATAGCCACAGTATTTATATGGCTGGTCCAGTTCAGTTTCTGGTCAATGGTGACCCCCAGGATGTTGATGGTGGGGGATTCGGCGATGGTAATGCCATTGAATGTCAAGGGGAGGTGGTTAGACTTTCTCTTGTTGGAGATGGTCATTGCCTGGCACTTATCTGGCGCGAATGTTACTTGCCACTTATGAGCCCAAGCCTGGATGTTGTCCAGGTCTTGCTGCATGCGGGCTCGGACTGCTTCATTATCTGAGGGGTTGCGAATGGAACTGAACACTGTGCAGTCATCAGCGAACATCCCCATTTCTGACCTTATGATGGAGGGAGGGTCATTGATGAAGCAGCTGAAGATGGTTGGGCCTAGGACACTGCCCTGAGGAACTCCTGCAGCAATGCCCTGGGGCTGAGATGATTGGCCTCCAACAACCACTACCATCTTCCTTTGTGCTAGGTATGACTCCAGCCAGTGGAGACTTTTCCCCCTGATTCCCATTGACTTCAATTTTACTAGGGCTCCTTGGTGCCACACTCGGTCAAATGCTGCCTTGATGTCAAGGGCAGTCACTCTCACCTCACCTCTGGAATTCAGCTCTTTTGTCCATGTTTGGACCAAGGCTGTAATGAGGTCTGGAGCCGAGTGGTCCTGGCGGAACCCAAACTGAGCATCGGTGAGCAGGTTATTGGTGAGTAAGTGCCGCTTGATAGCACTGTCGACGACACCTTCCATCACTTTGCTGATGATTGAGAGTAGACTGATGGGGCGGTAATTGGCCGGATGGGATTTGTCCTGCTTTTTGTGGACAGAACATACCTGGGCAATTTTCCACATTGTCGGGTAGATGCCAGTGTTGTAGCTGTACTGGAACAGCTTGGCTGGAGGCGCGGCTAGTTCTGGAGCACAAGTCTTCAGCACTACAGCTGGGATGTTGTCGGGGCCCATAGCCTTTGCTGTATCCAGTGCACTCAGCCGTTTCTTGATATCACGTGGAGTGAATCGAATTGGCCGAAGACTGGCTTCCGTGATGTTGGGGATATCGGGAGGAGGCTGAGATGGATCATCCACTCGGCACTTCTGGCTGAAGATGGTTGCAAACGCTTCAGCCTTGTCTTTTGCACTCACGTGCTGGACTCCGCCATCATTGAGAATGGGGATGTTTGCAGAGCCTCCTCCTCCCGTTAGTTGTTTAATTGTCCACCACCATTCACGACTGGATGTGGCAGGACTGCAGAGCTTTGATCTGATCCGTTGGTTGTGGAATCGCTTAGCTCTGTCTATAGCATGTTGCTTCCGCTGTTTAGCATGCATGTAGTCCTGAGTTGTAGCTTCACCAGGTTGGCACCTCATTTTTAGGTACGCCTGGTGCTGCTCCTGGCATGCTCTTCTACACTCCTCATTGAACCAGGGTTGATCCCCTGGCTTGTTGGTAATGGTAGAGTGAGGAATATGCCGGGCCATGAGGTTACAGATTGTGGTGGAATACAATTCTGCTGCTGCTGATGGCCCACAGCGCCTCATGGATGCCCAATTTTGAGCTGCTCGATCCGTTCTGAATCTATCCCATTTAGCACGGTGGTAGTGCCACACAACACGTTGGATGGTGTCCTCAGTGCGAAGACGGGATTTCATCTCCACGAGGACTGTGCGGTGGTCACTCCTACCAATACTGTCATGAACAGATGCATTTGCGACAGGGAGATTGGTGAGGACAAGGTCAAGTAAGTTTTTCCCTCGTGTTGGTTCGCTCACCACCTGCCGCAGGCCCAGTCGAGCAGCTATGTCCTTCAGGACTCGGCCAGCTCGGTCAGTTGTGGTGCTACCGAGCCACTCTTGGTGATGGACATTGAAGTCCCCCACTCAGAGTACATTTTGTGCCCTTGCTACCCTCAGTGCTTCCTCCAAGTGGTGTTCAACATGGAGGAGGACTGATTCATCAGCTGAGGGAGGACGGTAGGTGGTAATCAGCAGGAGGTTTCCTTGCCCATGTTTGACCTGATGCCATGAGATTTCATGGGGTCCAGAGTCAATGTTGAGGACTCCCACGGCCACTCCCTCCCGACTGTATATCACTGTACCGCCACCTCTGGTGGGTCTGTCCTGCCAGTGGGACAGGACATACCCAGGGATGGTGATGGAAGAGTCTGGGACGTTGGCTGAAAGATATGATTCTGTGAGTATGGCTTTGTCAGGCTGTTGCTTGACTCGTCTGTGGGACAGCTCTCCCAATTTTGGCACAAGTCCCCAGATGTTAGTAAGGAGGACCTTGCAGGGTCGACTGGGCTTGGTGTTTTGCCGTTGTCGTGTCCGGTGCCTAGTGGTCCGATGCCAGGTGGTCCGTCCGGTTTTATTCTTATTATGACTTTTCGTAGCGAGATTTTACAACTGAGTGGCTTGCTGGGCCATTTCAGAGGGCAATTAAGAATCAACCACATTGCTGTGGGTCTGGAGTCACATATAGGCCAGACCGGGTAAGGACGGCAGGTTTCCTTCCCTAAAGGACATTAGTGAACCAGATGGGTTTTTCCGACAATCCGGTAGTTTCATGGCCATCATCACTGATACTAGTATTTTAATTCCAGATTTTTATTTAATTAATTGAATTTAAATTCGCCAGCTGCCGTGGCGGGATTTGAACTCATGACTCTGGATTTTAGTCCAGGCCTCTGGATTACTAGCCCAGTAACATAACCACTATGCTACCGTACCTCTCAATTGTATCGGATCTATTCATGGATTAGCAGATGTAATTGCTTGAAACAAAAGCAATTGTCAGCTGCATGTATTCATCACTTAGTGTGATCCTATCTGATTAGATTTTTCATAAAGAGGTTAAAAGCATAGTCAGCATGATAGTTGAGTTTAGAAGACTTCACACAATCTCCAGTTGTTTCCATTCTATAGGCCCAATTTGGGTAGTGTCAATCCAGTTGCTAAATGGGCAGTGTCCGAGGCCCAACCATCTTCAGCTGCTTCATCAATGACCTTCCCTCCATCATAAGGTCAGAAATGGGGATGTTCGCTGATGACTGCACAGTGTTCAGTTCCATTCGCAACCCCTCAGATAATGAAGCAGTCCGAGCCTGCATGCAGCAAGACCTGGACAACATCCAGGCTTGGGCTGATAAGTGGCAAGTAACATTCGCGCCAGATAAGTGCCAGGCAATGACCATCTCCAACAAGAGAGAGTCTAACCACCTCCCCTTGACATTCAATGGCATTACCATCGCCGAATCCCCCACCATCAACATCCTGGGGGTCACCATTGACCAGAAACTTAACTGGACCAGCCATATAAATACTGTGGCTACGAGAGCAGGTCAGAGGCTGGGTATTCTGCGGCGAGTGACTCACCTCCTGACTCCCCAAAGCCTTTCCACCATCTACAAGGCACAAGTCAGGAGTGTGATGGAATACTCTCCACTTGCCTGGATGAGTGCAGCTCCAACAACACTCAAGAAGCTCGACACCATCCAAGATAAAGCAGCCCGCTTGATTGGCACCCCATCCACCACCCTAAACATTCACTCCCTTCACCACCGGCGCACTGTGGCTGCAATGTGTACCATCTACAAGATGCACTGCAGCAACTCGCCAAGGCTTCTTCGACAGCACCTCCCAAACCCGCAACCTCTACCACCTAGAAGGACAAGGGCAGCAGGCGCATGGGAACAACACCACCTGCACGTTCCCCTCCAAGTCACACACCATCCCGACTTGGAAATATATCGCCGTTCCTTCATCGTCGCTGGGTCAAAATCCTGGAACTCCCTTCCTAACAGCACTGTGGGAGAACCGTCACCACACGGACTGCAGCGGTTCAAGAAGGCGGCTCACCACCACCTTCTCGAGGGCAATTAGGGATGGGCAATAAATGCCGGCCTTGCCAGCGACGCCCACATCCCGTGAACGAATAAAAAAAAAAAAAAAATGGGCATGGGCCCAATGCATAAACTGCCCTTAATTTCACATCATTTGTTACAAAAATTGGGAATCCTGAGTGGCTGGAGGATAGCTGATCTGAGAAATAGAAAGAATGCCAAACTGGTACTGCAGGATTGGGACTGAGGCACATTTTTGGCTTAGAATAGGGGAGACTTTACTCTGTGTCTGACCAGGCAATACCTAACACGAGAGGGCTTAATACTGACACTGGGTGCTCAAAATGGAAAATGTGCCATTCCACGGCATTAAAATCCTTCACCTTGATGAGTACAGACTTTACATACACAAAGTTTTTAAAAAAACACGTACAATTGACAAGAAAGGAAATATACAGTGCCACCTAGGTTCATATTAATTGAAAACAGATTGCAGCAGTAAACCAACAGGTTAATGAGCAGAAACATATGGGGAGTAAAATCCAACTTTGGTGGGGGTGCAGATTGGCTGCCTTCGAAGGAAACGCAAAGGAAAATCGGGCAAAGGTGGTCGATCCATAACCATCCATTTTGGGCCCCCACCAAAGTTGAATTTTACAGCCGTGAACTTGGAATAACTTGCAGATGATACAAAGATGGGAGGGAAAGTAGAGAGTGAGGAGGACAAAAAAAACTTACAAGGGGATATAGACAGGCTGGGTGAGTGGGCGGAGATTTGGCAGATGCAATACAATATTGGAAAATGTGAGGTTATGCACTATGGCAGGAAAAATCGGAGAGCAAGTTATTATCTTAATGGCGAGCAACTGGAAAGTACTGCAGTACAAAGGGATCTGGGGGTCCTAGTGCAAGAAAATCAAAAGTTAGTATGCAGGTGCAGCAGGTGATCAAGAAGGCCAAAGGAATGTTGGCTTTTATTGCTAGGGGGATAGAATATAAAAACAGGGAGGTATTGCTGCAGTTATATAAGGTATTGGTGAGACCGCACCTGGAATACTGCATACAGTTTTGGTGTCCATACTTAAGAAAAGACATACTTGCTCTCGAGGCAGTACAAAGAAGGTTCACTCGGTTAATCCCGGGGATGAGGGGGTGGACATATGAGGAGAGGTTGAGTAGATTGGGACTCTACTCATTGGAGTTCAGAAGAATGAGAGGCGATCTTATTGAATCATATAAGATTGTGAAGGGGCTTGATCAGGTGGAAGCGGTAAGGATATTCCCAAGGATGGGTGAAACTAGAACTAGGGGGCATAATCTTAGAATAAGGGGCTGCTCTTTCAAAACTGAGATGAGGAGAAACTTCTTCACTCAGAGGGTAGTAGGTCTGTGGAATTTGCTGCCCCAGGAAGCTGTGGAAGCTACATCATTAAATAAATTTAAAACAGAAATAGAGAGTTTCCTAGAAGTAAAGGGAATTAGGGGTTACGGGGAGCGGGCAGGAAATTGGACATGAATTTAGATTTGAGGTTAGGATCAGATCAGCCATGATCTTATTGAATGGCGGAGCAGGCTCGAGGGGCCGATTGGCCTACTCCTCCTCCTATTTCTTATGTTCTTATGTTCTTATAACTTGTATCTCTAAACCACAGTTTCACATATCTCAGAACTGTTTCAAAAAGCACTTAGAATGTAGATGCTGAGAGGCTGTTTTCCCTGGTTGGAGAGTTTAGAACTAGAGGGCATAAGAAGCATTCAAAGAAGAACTCGTCGACAAAATCAACCCCTTACAATCTCCTAGAAGAAGGGTCGGCCATTTAAGACTGAGATGAGGAAAAATTTCTTCATTCAGAGAGTTGTGAATCTTTGGAATTCTCTACCCCAGAGGGCTGTGGATTGCAATCGTTGAGTATATTCAAGTCTGAGATCGATGGATAATTGAACACTACGGGAATCAAAGGATATGGGGATAGGGTGGGAAAGTGGAGATGAGGTAAAAAATCAGCCATGATCTTATTGAATGGCGGAGCAGGCTCAAGGAGCCATATGGCCTACTCCAGCTCCTATTTCTTATGTGCTTTTATGTTCTTATTGTTCTTATGTTCTTAACATACAATGATTCATTATGAGGTCCAGTGACTGAAAATGCAGCAGCAATTTTATACTCAGCGAGATCGTGCAAAATGAATGAGATGAATGACCAATTAATGTGTTTTTGATGGTGTTGGCTGAGGGAGGAGTGTGGTTAGGACATCAGCAGAATTCTCCTGCTCTTTTTCAAATAGTATGGGATCTTTAATTCCATTGGATGTTAAGGAGATATCATTAGGGTTTTTAACTCTTCAGGGTACGAAAGGTAAGAATCAACTGAGACTGAAACACTTTAGAATGGTTTAAAACACTCTAAATAATTTTATTGATATTAAGACATGACAGTTTTCTGGATAAAGATGCCACACAACCTTATCTGGGGAGCACAACTCAGAAGCAAAGTTGATCAGATCCTTCTTCTAGGAGATTGTAAGGGGTTGATTTTGTCGACGAGTTCTTCTTTGAATGCTTCTTATGGTCTCCTAAAAATTATTGTAAGCCTGGGTTTTTATATCTGTTTTTGTTACTGGGAGATCAGCTTGCTGGTGTATTTGCTCTCTCTTTTTCTTTTTCTCTTTCTCTCTTTCTCTTCTCTCTCATAGCTCTGCACACAGATGTCTTATCTCTAACCTTGTTTTTATCTTTTGTAAACAATTTTACAACACCAAGTTATAGTCCAGCAATTTTATTTTAAATTCACAAGCTTTCGGAGACTTCCTCCTTCCTCAGGTAAATGTTCAGGATCTCCTTGAAGCCTACGCATTTATACATATAGAACAATACATGGTGTTTACAGACTGCCCCTGCAACTGCCCGTTGCCAAGGCAATCACCGTGTTCAGACAGAGAGGTGTCACCTGCAGAACCCCCGAATACACATTCAACAAAAAAACAAACAGGGAAAAAAAAACAGAGAAGAAAAACAGAGAGAGGCAGAAACATCCGGAAGGCAGAGAGAGCCAGCAAATGACCCATTATATTAAAAACAGATAACATTTGTTCGCTGGTGGGGTAACGTGTAGCGTGACATGAACCCAAGATCCCGGTTGAGGCCGTCCTCATGGGTGCGGAACTTGGCTATCAATTTCTGCTCGACGATTTTGCGTTGTCGTGTGTCTCGAAGGCCGCCTTGGAGTACGCTTACCCGAAGGTCGGTGGATGAATGTCCATGACTGCTGAAGTGTTCCCCGACTGGGAGGGAACCCTCCTGTTTGGCGATTGTTGCGCGGTGTCCGTTCATCCGTTGTCGCAGCGTCTGCATGGTCTCGCCAATGTACCATGCTCTGGGGCATCCTTTCCTGCAACGTATGAGGTAGACAACGTTGGCCGAGTCACAGGAGTATGAACCATGCACCTGGTGGGTGGTGTCCTCTCGTGTGATGGTGGTATCTGTGTCGATGATCTGGCATGTCTTGCAGAGGTTACCGTGGCAGGGTTGTGTGGCGTCGTGGACGCTGTTCTCTTGAAAGCTAGGTAATTTGCTGCGAACGATGGTCTGTTTGAGTTTGGGTGGCTGTTTAAAGGCGAGTAGTGGAGGTGTGGGGATGGCCATAGCGAGGTGTTTGTCCTCATTGATGACATGTTGAAGGCTGCGGAGAACATGGCGTAGTTTCTCCGCTCCGGGGAAGTACTGGACGACAAAGGGTACTCTGTTGGTTGCGTCCCGTGTTAGTCTCCTGAGGAGGTCTATGCGATTTTTTGCTGTGGCCCGTCGGAACTGTCGATCGATGAGTCGAGCGTCATATCCCGTTCTTACTAGGGCGTCTTTCAGCGTCTGTAGGTGTCCATCGCGTTCCTCCTCGTCTGAGCAGACCCTGTGTATTCGCAGGGCCTGTCCATAGGGGATGGCCTCTTTGACGTGGTTAGGGTGGAAGCTGGAAAAGTGGAGCATCGTGAGGTTGTCCGTGGGCTTGCGGTAGAGTGAGGTGCTGAGGTGCCCGTCTTTGATGGAGATTCGTGTGTCCAAGAAAGAAACTGATTCTGCGGAGTAGTCCATGGTGAGCTTGATGGTGGGATGGAACTTGTTGATGTTATCGTGTAGTCTCTTTAGTGATTCCTTGCCGTGGGTCCATAGAAAGAAAATGTCGTTGATGTATCTGGTGTATAGTGTTGGTTGGAGGTCTTGTGCAGTGAAGAAGTCCTGCTCGAACTTGTGCATGAAAATGTTGGCGTATTGGGGTGCGAATTTGGTCCCCATGGCTGTTCCGTGTGTTTGGGTAAAGAACTGGTTATCGAAGGTGAAGACATTGTGATCCAGGATGAAGCGGATGAGTTGTAGGATGGCTTCCGGAGATTGGCTGTTGTTGGTGTTGAGTATTGATGCTGTCGCAGCGATGCCGTCATCGTGGGGGATACTGGTGTATAGTGCCGAGACGTCCATCGTGGTGAGAAGTGTTCCTGGTTCAACTGGTCCGTGGGTACTGAGTTTTTGTAGGAAGTCTGTAGTGTCGCGACAGAAGCTGGGGGTTCCCTGTACGATGGGTTTCAGGATGCCCTCGATGTATCCAGAGAGGTTCTCACACAGGGTTCCGTTGCCTGATACGATGGGACGTCCGGGTGTGTTGGCTTTGTGTATCTTTGGGAGGCAGTAGAAGTCTCCCACGCGGGGATTACGTGGGATGAGAGTGCGTAGGATGCTTTGAAGGTCTGGATCGAAGGTCTTGATCAGTTTGTTGAGCTGGTGGGTGTGTTCTTTGGTCGGATCTGCGGGTAACCGTCTGTAGTGTTCCTGGTTGTCCAGTTGTCGGTATGCTTCTTTGCAATAGTCTGTTCTGTTCTGTATGACTATGGCTCCTCCTTTGTCCGCTGGTTTGATGACGATGTTGCGGTTGGTCTTGAGAGCGTTGATGGCGTTGCGTTGTGCTCGGGTGACATTCTGGACTGTCTTCTGAGTGCGGCTGATGAATCTGGCATTGACGCATTTCCTGACAGCTTGAGCATACATGTCCAGCTGAGGGCAGCGACCCTCCGGAGGAGTCCAGTTTGACTCTTTCCTCTTCGGTTGCTGTACCGCGGATCCCTCTGTCTGCTGTTCCGGATCGTCGATTGTCTCATTGGGTTCGCTGCTGAAATCTTGGGGTTTGTGGTAGAATTCCCGGAGCCTCATTCTCCTGATGAATTCCTCTGTGTCCGCCGCGAGACTAGTGGGGTCCATTTTGGCAGTGGGGCAGAAATTGAGCCCTCGGCTGAGAACTTCGATTTCGTCTGGTTGAAGGGTGTGGTCGGATAAATTGACAATAGACTTCCCTGTGGTTGCAACCGTGGTACCAGGGGAAGCTTGGTCGTTGCTGGTGGTGATGCCGAGTTTCTCAAGCTTCCTGCTCTTGGTTTTCATGTAGGCAGCGTTGTTCCGTTGCCTCGTCTGTTTGGCGGTATAACGTAGCTGGTCTGCTGTGTCCTGAGTACAGGTTGAGAGTATGGACTCTATCTTGGTTTTATCTCTTATTGTTAGCAGCCAGGGTCCTGCGAAAGTAAACAGACTTTCTCAGGCAGTTTGAAGCAATCACAAAATCCATGATACTTTTCAAACTTGGTCAAGTTTAACAATAGACCAGCATGCTTTATGATTTTGGCCAAGTTTAATATAGCCCTTTGCCCCATTGGCGTTTCGATACAAACAAGACGTTTCTTACTAATCCCAAATTAGTCTACCTGAAATTTCATCTCTATTTGCTCATTTTGGATCATCGGAGGGAGCTAGTTGATGCTTGTGATGAGTGCAATGGGCTTGGATGTGTGAGTGCTGATGTTCGGCGGGTGTGGGAGCACAAAGGAAGTGAATAGTGGGAGCACTGTGGGGCAGATGGGGTCTGGGAACTCTGGAGGCTGAGGCTATTGAGGAGGAGCAGAGGCTGGGAACAAGTGCAACCACTGGAAGGGGTCGAAGAGTTGGATATTCTTCCCTCTCTCTGTTGCTCTGAGGCTAGTAGCACTGAAGAGAGAAAATGGAAAGTGGTAGCTCTGAGGGAGCTTGTTCTTATGATGTCAGCTTTTGTCAAAAGCATGTGCTGCATGGTTTAGATATGGAGAGACAGCAGGGAGATCTCTTTTTGTCATGAAATAGACAATCTCCTCTTGGCCTTCCCAAACCCATGACCTCTACGACCTAGAAGGACAAGGGCAGCGGGCACATGGCAACACCACCACCTGCACGTTCCCCTACAAGTCACACACCATCCCGACTTGGAAATATATCGCCGTTCCTTCATCGTCGCTGGGTCAAAATCCTGAAACTCCCTTCCTAACAGCACTGTGGGAGAACCTTCACCACATGGACTGCAGCGGTTCAAGAAGGCAGCTCACCATCACCTTCTAAGGGCAATTAGGGATGGGCAATAAATGCTGGCCTTGTCAGCGACGCCCACATCCCATGAATGAATAAACAAAAAGGCCTGACACATCAAAAAGATTGTTGTAAAGAAGGACAGTCTTGGGATCTACGCTTCCTGCTCCTCCTTCTCCACATTGTTCTTCTCCTCCTCAGCTTCCCACTCCTCAGATGAAGGTAGACCAGTGCCCGAGGATATATCGGCCAACAATTGTATGCCTTTAAGGACTCTTAGGATATTAGATATACTGTCTATGGACACTAATGCTTTTCCATCTGTTGACGGATACAGGAGAAAGATGGTTAATTTTATTAACTTACAGCTCAGTTCATGTTCGATGTTGAACTTCAATTCTCAATCTGAATCCCAACGTTGCAACTGTTGTAATTTGTTTAATATGTACCTCAATGCTAATTACAACCTACTTTGGATTGATTCAATGAATTGTTTTCCTTTCACACGGCTTAATAGAGTTTCTATTTTTGGCTGTTCCACTATTTACTTTAGAAAGCAATCATTGATTTATTTATGTGTGATATGTAGGACGGCCACTTGCATGAACCTGCGTGTTCTGTGATTAGATAAGGTTTGTTTTGCTAGCAGTTGAATGTTCCCACTGTGAAATGAAACATAATCAATGACTGACCTTGCTGACCTCTCCCTCACTAGTTACCATCATATTCGACTGCTCCAGCTCTGGAGTATCTGAATGTGACGAGCGCTGGGGTCAGCAAGGGGTCATCCATCGATCACGTCAAGTAACATAGAGGTGATCCTATCCTTGGAAGCAGAGAGATAGAATGACCAACGGCAAGCTAGTATGACCTCAATTTACCATGTGGCTATGCACCAGGCAATTGGTCTCTATGTAACTGATGCACTACTGATAGTCAACTCCAATCATTTTAACTGAAGAGCTGCCAGTAATTTTGGAGAAATTTCTTAGGCTCGAGGTTTAATTCTGTTATTGTGGTGAGTTCTAAAATCGTTCACCTTGTCATTTGTGAAATCACCCTTTGAACACATAGTCTAGGCTGACACTCCAGTGCAGTACTGATGGAGCGCTGCACTGATGGAGATGCTGTCCTTCAGATGAGATGTTAAACCGAGGGTCCTATAACATCAATAGGACCCCAACGCACGCTCCAGCCATTTGTACTTGTCATAGAGAGGACTAACCAGAAGTCCTTGAAGGGACTGCTACAAGCCGCTCAGAAAAAGGTAGGAAAAAGATTTTTAAATGAATTTTGTGAGGCCATGAGGAGCACTAATGTTGCTCTCCGATTGGCGAACTACGTGAGCAGCTCACTAACGGAATTCATATGAGACCCAACCACGAAACTAGTTGGGGACTTTGCCCGCTTCTTTCGGGCGGGTGTTGGACTTACTGGGTCTGCCTACACACCCGAAGGAAGCGGAAATTGCAAGTACCGACCCCAGAATATCTAGTGGGGATCATTGACAAGCAAATCTACGTCTGATTATTTTCCCTCTTCCATAGCCCAAAGATTCTGAGGCCACTTATACCATCCCAAGGGCTGCCCGGTCCAAACATTATAATAATATTTGTTTCTGAATGGTAATGTGTGGGCTAAAAATTTCTCTCAGCCTCACTGACTATCTAATCATTCTGTTTGTCCCCGAACTGTTTAGTTTACTAGGTGGCTGTGTGTTGTGGCTGTAATGATGGTAGGGAAGAGCTTCAGTTATTTTGTGCATTGTTTACCGGTGAAGGATTTAGGCAGCAGATCTTTTTAGTTCGTAATGAGACAAATTAAAAGACAAACCTAACAATTCGACTTATAATTAACCCTGTTACAAATCTTTCACAACATGTACATTTTAGCACAATGCTCTTTTCTATCTTAGCAGCACACTGCACATCGAAACATGAAGAATGGGGTTTGTACATTATAACTATCATTTGGATAACTGCAGCTGTTCAAGTTGATGGACCATTTCTTATGTTGGGTTATACCCTGTGGATTTGAAAAGTACAGCAATGATTTAATGTTCCTGTGCCAAAAGTTACTTAACACTGAGATGTGCTGTGGCAGGGCAATTCCAAACAAAGTTACCCTCTGTTTTGTCCCTTCTCTCCTCGAAGCTGCAAGCCTGGATTTTCGTGTCCATCCATGGACGAGGTGCGAGATGTGCTCGGTGGGATTAGCCTGAGTGGTGGGGTAGTGGCCCATCCGGGTCTTCTGGGGCCAACCTTATTTTAATAAAGCTCGTCAGGGAGCTATTGACAAATGCTGATGGGAAACGTTAAAGGGATGTAGCCACTTAAAGATAAGTGGGCAATGACTGTGCTAGCCTTTAGAAAGGCTGTAAATATGTTATTGCCTATTTGAGCCATTCCAAAGGTTGTTTGGGACAAAAATTTGTCTGGAAACACCAGGTGGCTGACACAGTAAATATAGAGACGGGAGACAATGTGTGTAGGCTAATGTTAGAGCAGCTGATGCACCAGAATGGGTCCTAGACTGCTCTCCGTTTTGCAGAAAACAATGTAAATGGGGTTCCCTGGAGCCTTACAACATTTTGCAATCTTGTTTAAAACCACAAGCTGCCCCTACACGTTCCTCCTGAGAGTGACTACTTGCTTCTTCCTTTCTGATTGCTCCGCTACCCTCTAGGGAGCTTGATATACATTTCATGACAACACAAAGAACCACTTTAAGATGTAGTTAGTGATCTTGGGGAGGTGGCACTGGATAAGGCATTAATTGCAGGTGAAGGGGAACCAAGTGGCAGTGTTAGAGAGCAGGAGAGATTTATTTCTGTTGATTGCTCTACCAGAGTTAGTGATTGAAGCAGAGACTATGTCAATATTTAAGAATGTGTTAGATAGGTAGTTGAAGGGGAATAAAGGGATATGGAAACGAGACGGGCACATGGGATTAGGTCACCGCTTGTCTGGAAGATAAACACTGAGACGAGCTTGTTGCGCCAAACAACCTGTATCCATGTTGTAAAAACAGAAAATGCTGGAAATACTCAGCAAGTCAGGAAGTAAAGATTTAACAGTTTTTAAGCCAGTACAGAGCCAGGCAAGGGGGTAGGGGGAGGAAAGAGGAGGCCAAGGACAAGAAGTCAGAGTGGGAGTGGGACGGAGAATTAAAATGGCAAGCGACCGGAAGCTCAGGGTCAGGCTCCTATACTGTTCCAAAGAAGCTCAACGGAAGCTCGAGGAACAGTACCTCATCTTTCATTTAGGCACTTTACAACCTTCCGGACTCAACACGGATTTCAATAACTTCAGATTATAACCACTCCTCCCATTTTTTTTGGACAGCAGGTTTTTTTTATTCGTTCATGGGATGTGGGCGTAGCTGGCAAGGCTGGCATTTATTGCCCATCCCTAATTGCCCTTGAGAAGGTGGTGGTGAGCCGCCTTCTTGAACCGCTGCAGTCCGTGTGCTGAAGGTTCTCCCAGAGTGCTGTTAGGTAGGGAGTTCCAGGATTTTGACCCAGCGACAATGAAGGAACGGCGATATATATATCCTGGTAATGGTTCTGCTGCTGCCATTTACAGCTCCTCTAGACCCATCTTTTGTTTCTTAACCTGTCCCATTACATCCCTCCTTACCTTGCACCATCATCCCTTTTGTCATTTAATCACTCTTGCCCTCTATCCTATCACAGACCTTCCCTTTTATTCTTTCCTTCCCCCCCTCCCCCAAGTTTGCCTGGTTCAGTACTGGCTTAAAAACTGTTAAATCTTTACTTAGAATAATAGAATGGTTACAGCACAGAAGGAGGCCATTTGGCCCATCGAGCTTGTGCCAGTTCTTTGTAAGAGCAATCCAGTTAGTACCATTCCCCTACTTTTTACCTGTAGCCCTGCAAATGTCTTCCCTTCTTCCAGTTCTAACGACGGGTCTTTGACCTGAAACATTAACTCTGTTTCTTTCTCCACAGATGCTGCCTCACTTGCTGAGTATTTCCAGCATTTTCTGTTTTTATTTCAGATTTCCAGCATCCGCAGTATTTTGCTTTTGTATCCATGTTGTAATTTCTATGTCATTCTATGTGTCAGAGGAGGTGTCCCGGTTGTCAACAAGGAAACACTGGCCCAAATATTCCTCCCCATCCCCCCACTAGGTGCTAGTCAGTCATAAGGTAAGGGTATCAGGGAAGAAGATACTGCCAAAGTTACAGTAAAAGAGGAGATAGTTCAGATAAAAACAGAAAATGCTGGAGAAGCTCAGCAAGGGAGGCAACATCTGTGGAGAAAGAAACAGAGTTAACGTTTCAGGTCGAAGACCTTTCATCAGAACGGGAAGATGTTAAAAGAGTTAAAGTTTTTGAGCAAGTACAGAGCCAGGAAAAGAGGAGGGGGTGGGGGAGAGGAGGAAAGAACAAAAGGGGAGGTCTGAGATAGGGTAGAGGGCACGAGTGATTAAATGACAAAAGGGATGATGGTGCAAGGCAAGGAGGATGGTAATGGGACAAGTAAAGAAACAAAAGATTGGTCAAGAGTAGCTGTAAATAGCTCTGTACTTGCTTAAAAACTTTAACTCTTTTAACTTCTTCCAGTTCTGACGAAAGGTCTTCGACCTGAAACATTAACTCTGTTTCTTTCTCCACCGATGCTGCCCGACTTGCTGAGCTTCTCCAGCATTTTCTGTTTTTATTTCAGATTTCCAGTATCTGCAGTATTTTGCTTTTGAGATGGTTGAGATACTGGATGGGCTAAAAATTGATAAAGAAGAGGTACTAGAAAGGCTAGCTGTACTTGAAGTAAATAAGTCACCCGGTCTGGATGGGATGCATCCTAGGTTGCTGAGGGAAGTAAGGGTGGAAATTGCAGAGGTACTGGCCATAATCTTCCAATCCTCCTTAGATATGGGGGTGGTGCCAGAGGACTGGAGAATTGCAAATGTTACACCCTTGTTCAAAAAAGGATGGAAGGATAAACCCAGCAACTACAGGCCAATCAGTTTAACCTTTGTGGTGGGGAAGCTTTTAGAAATGATAATCCGGGACAAAATTAACAGTCACTTGGACAAGTGTGGATTAATAAAGGAAAGCCAGCATGGATTTTTAAAGGCAAATCATGTTTAACTAACTTGATTAAGTTTTTGATAAGGTAACAGAGAGGGTTGATGAGGGCAATGCAGTTAATGTTGTGTATATGGACTTTCAAAAGGCGTTTGATGAAGTGCCAAATAATAGGCTTGTCAGCAAAATTGAAGCCCATGGAATAAAAGGGGCAGTGGCAGCATGGATACAAAATTGGCTAAGGGACAGGAAACAGAGCAGTGGTGAACAGTTGTTTTTCGGACTGGAGGAAGGCAGACAGCGGTATTCCCCAGGTGTCAGTACTAGGACCACTGCTTTTTTGATATATATTAATGACTTGGACTTGGGTATACAGGGCACAGTTTCAAAATTTGCAGATGACACAAAACTTGGAAGTGTAGTGAACAGTGAGGAGGATAGTGATAGACTTCAAGAGGACATAGATAGGCTGGTGGAATGGGCAGACACATGGCAGATGAAATTTAATGTAGAGATGTGCGAAGTGATACATTTTGGCAGGAAAAATGAGGAAAGGCAATATAAACTAAATGGTACAATTCTAAAGGGGGTGCAGGAACAGAGAGACCTGGGGATTTATGTGCACAACTCTTTGAAGGTGGCAGGACAGGTTGAGAAAGCTTTCAAAAATGCATACGGGATCCTGGGCTTTATAAATAGAGGCATAAAGCACAAAAGCAAGGAAGTTATGTTGAACTTTTATAAAACACTGGTTCGGCCACAACTTTTTTTTTATTCGTTCATGGGATGTGGACATCGCTGGCGAGGACAGCATTTATTGCCCATCCCTAATTGCCCTTGAGAAGGTGGTGGTGAGCCGATTGTGTCCAATTCTGGGCAACGCACTTTAGGAAGGATGTGAAGGCCTTAGAGAGGGTTCAGAAAAGATTTACTAGAATGGTTCCAGGGATGAGGGACTTCAGTTACGTAGATAGACTGAAGAAGCTGGGGTTGTTCTCCTTAGAGCAGAGAAGGTTAAGTGTTCAAAATCATGAAGGGTTTAGATAAAGTAAATAAGGAGAAACTGTTCCCATTGGCGGAAGGGTTGAGAACCAGAGGACACAGATTTAAGTGATTGGCAAAAGAACCAAAGGCGACATGAGGAAAATCTTTTTTACACAGCGAGTAATTATGATCTGGAATGTGCTGCCTGAAAGGGTGGTGGAAGCAGATTCAATCGTGGCTTTCAAAAAGGAATTAGATAAATACTTGAAGGGAAAAAATTTGCAGGGCTACAGGGCAAGTGTGGGGGAATGGAACTAACTGGATTGCCCTTATAAAGAGCCGGCATGGGCTCAATGGGCCAAATGGCCTCCTTCTGTGCTGTAACCATTCTAAGATTCTGTGTATCAAAGCATGTAAATGGTTAAATAGAGTTGAGGTACAGATCAGCCATAATCTAACTAAATGGCGGAACAGGCTTGAGGGGCTGAATGGCCTACTCCTGTTCCTGCGTTCCTAGTACACTGTGGCTGACCTGATCTGAAACTGTCAGCATTTCTGGGTTCATTGACCTAATGTGTCCATAGCACCTGCCTGCCCCTACCATTGGCCTGCACCCAGAATCAAGAGCAGATATCCAGCCTCTGTTGCAGGCCTGAAACACCTGCAACAGTGGAAATGGTTGCGGGCTGCAGGAGCCTTCTGGCTGTGGTCCAAAAGCAGCATGTCAGAAGGCCTCCACTTTAAGATCTTCTTCTTGGTGCTGTAACAGAAGGTGGCTCCTGGCAGGCTCCAACAAGTGGTGCCAGGCCCCGCCCAGGTCCTTCGTTCTGAACGCAGCTGGGCACCTGCTTCTTCTTGGGCGGCTTTCACTGGGCACCTGACTGGCATTTCTGAGAAGGTAGGCCTTGTTAAGCCCCTCGCACTGCAGTTCCATGGCTGCCTACTTGAGGTGCAAGCACTTTGCCCCCACGGGGGATGCCCAGGTCAAGGTAAAGGAGGTGGAGAGCTGACGCTTTGGGAACTGAGCATTCCCAGGAGCAAGGGAGAGGGATAGCGGGGTCATTGTTTTTTTTGTAAATCGGCATGTCATGCTCCTGCTGCTAGTCAGTAGAATAAGAGATGAAGTAGGTGGTTATGCATCAGTCAATTGTTTCATACATCTGTGGATAACATATTGGTTGTAAGTGCAGATAATGCCTCTGGAATTCCCTCCCTAAACCTTTCCATCTCTCTACCTCTCTCTCCTCTAAGACCCTCCTTAAAACCTATCTCTTTAACCAAGCTTTTGGTCACTTGTGCCAATATTTCCTTATATGGCTGGGGGTCAAATTTTGCCTGATTACGCTCCTATGAAGCGCCTTGGGACATTTTACTATGTTAAAGCCACTATATAAATGCAAGTTGTTGTTGTTGTTGTTGTTGTTGCAAGACCAAAACAGTGAGTGACCAGGTAACTTTCCTGTCAATCCTAAGTCACACGTTGGCTGCTGTGGTCCTTGCTGCACGTGTTTCAGTTCTGTTACAGTCTCTCTGTGTAATCTGTAAGCTACTCAAAAACCGTTCCTTGGACAAATCCAGGTAGCTCCACGCTTGCCTGTAGTAAGAAGGAAAGAACTTGTATTTAAATAGTACCTCAGCATGTCCTCAGGATGTCCCAAAGGATTGTGCAACCAATTGATTACTTTTATGAAGCGCAGTCACTGTTGTGAGGGCCAATTTAAACATAGCAAGGTTCCATAAACAGAAAATGGGATTAAAAAAAACAGCTCATCTTATTTTGGTGGCAGTGGGAGAGTAACGTTGACCAGGAGAACAAAGAATTATACAGAGATCTTTTACCTCAACCTGAGAAGGCCGATTAGGTTTAACATTTGATCCTTTGACAATGCAGCATTCCCTCAGTACAGTACACTACTGCACTGAAGTCCCAGCTTAGATTACGGGCCCGAAAATCGGTGGTTAGAACTGAGATTGTGCATGCCAGTGCCCTCCAGCCCTGGACCCCGCTGGAGTTTATGACAGCCAGAGGACACCTAACTTGCCTTCGGCTGGCAGGAGCACATGCCATTACTGGAGCATCTCGGCACTCACCTGCCCTGTCCAGCCCTATGGGGTTGGTTGCCCAGGCTCCTCCCAGGTCCCATGACGCCCCCTCAGCCTCGTGTGTAAAGAAATTACGCTCTCGCCAGCACTGGTTGAAACAGCAACTAGACATGATTGTGAGTCACAGTAACGGAGGAGATCAAGCCCAACTCATTTCCTGCAAGTCTCCCACTCACCTACGCCCCAACATGGGCATAACCTCTGTAAAAGTCCATCCTGCTAGCACTTGCTGGGATATAACTCTGTGGATGCTTGCAGCCAAGTGGCCATTCTTCATGTATGAGCCTAGACTGTATAGATTTTGCCCGAGAGATCACAGCTAGACCCAATCCTGCGTTCAGCTGACAACCACATTGAAACCATTTCCAGCAGGGTTCACTGAATAGAGAACATGAGTAAGAGGTCAGACTGATTTGATCCCCTCCCCGTGTCTGGGTGTGTTGAGGTTAACTGTTGGCATCTCAACTACTGCGCTGTGTGAGGTCAACTAGTTCAACATTTAGTGATACATGAGACCTTTTACCCACTGTGCCATCAGATGTAATTCAAAGGAACATCAGATATTTCTATTTCCTTCCTGGCATAATGTTTCCCTCCTCCGTGTCATGCCTTCCATGAATTCAGAAAAAATTCATCTTAAATGTAACAAACACCCACATGCATAATAGAAGGTATTCAACATAGAGGGAAACAACAAATTAAAATAAACAGCCATCATATCTTCCATAGTTTACAAATGCCAGTGGGAATGATACTTGTCCTCTCCTCAGTAACATTTTAACTGCGTGCTTTGTGTAGTCTGTCACTTAAGATTTGCCTAGTCTGAGTGCTGGCAAAGCACACACATTTCCCATGGCTTATTAATCAAAGTGGCATTTGTCTAGCTTCCAAATATTCTTATCTTGTCATAATAAATTGTGAACAAAGTCTATTTTGTGCACAGCGCAGTCGCTCAGAAAAAGAAATTATTGTTAGGGGTTAAAATTGCAATGTTAGTGATGAACAAGTTGCTTTTTGAAGTGCTTCAAACCTCACATTCACCAAAATCGTTCATCCACACCTCTCGTCTATCTCCTGCCTTAAGGCCCTACCTCAACCCTTCTGCCAGTGTAACCCTTATTGATGCCTTTATTAGCGCAATCCATGGGGGGCTGTCTGACCTGGGATGGCGGAAAATGCATCCTTGGTGCCCAGGCTGGGGCAGGATATCAGGGGTCGTTCCCCTTCCCCCCCCGCCCCCCCAACTGGAAGCATAGGCACATAGGAACAGGAGTAGGCCGTTCAGCCCCTCGTGCCTGCTCCGCCATTTGATAAGATCATGGCTGATCTGTGATCTAACTCCATATACCTGCCTTTGACCCATATCCCTTAATACCTTTGGTTGCCAAAAAGCTATCTAATCTCAGATTTAAATTTAGCAATTGAGCTAGTATCAATTGCCGTTTGCGGAAGAGAGTTCCAAACTTCTACCACCCTTTGTGTGTAGAAATGTTTTCTAATCTCACTCCTGAAAGGTCTGGCTCTAATTTTTAGACTGTGCCCCCTACTCCTAAAATCCCCAACCAGCGGAAATAGTTTCTCTCTATCCACCCTATCCGTTCCCCTTAATATCTTATAAACTTCGATCAGATCACCCCTTAACCTTCTAAACTCGAGAGAATACAACCCCAATTTGTGTAATCTCTCCTCGTAACTTAACCCTTGAAGTCCAGGTATCATTCTAGTAAACCTACGCTGCACTCCCTCCAAGGCCAATATGTCCTTCTGAAGGTGCGGTGCCCAGAACTGCTCACAGTACTCCAGGTGCGATCTAACCAGGGTTTTGTATAGCTGCAGCATAACTTCTGCGCCCTTGTACTCTAGTCCTCTAGATATAAAGGCCAGCATTCCATTAGCCTTATTGATTATTTTCTGCACCTGTTCATGACATGTCAATGATCTATGTACCTGAACCCCTAAGTCCCTTTGGACATCCACTGTTTTTAACTTTTTAACATTGAGAAAGTACCCTGTTCTATCCTTTCTTGATCCAAAGTGGATGACCTCACATTTGTCGACATTGAATTCCATTTGCCACAGTTTTGCCCATTCACCTAATCTATCAATATTGTTTTGTAATTTTGTTTTCATCTACACTGCTTACAATGCCACCAATCTTTGTGTCATCGGCAAACTTAGATATGAGACTTTCTATGCCTTCACCTAAGTCGTTAATAAATATTGTGAATAATTGAAGCCCCAAGACAGATCCCTGCGGGACTCCACTAGTCACATCCTGCCAATATGAGTACTTACCCATTATCCCTACTCTCTGTCGCCTTTCGCTCAGCCAATTTCCAAACAAGTCCGTACTTTTCCCTCAATTCCATGGGCTTCTATCTTAGCTAACAGTCTCTTATGTGGAACCTTTTCAAATGCCTTCTGGAAGTCCATATAAATAACATCCATTGACATTCCCCTCACCACTACTTTAGTCACCTCTTCAAAAAATTCAATCAGGTTTGTCAGGCACGACCTACCTTTCACAAATCCATGCTGGCTCTCTCTGATTAACTCAAAATTCTCGAGGTGTTCAGTCACCCTATCTTTAATTATAGACTCCAGCATTTTCCCCACAACAGATGTTAGGCTAACTGGTTTATAATTCCCCGGTTTCCCTCTCTCTCCTTTCTTAAAAAGTGGAGTGACATGTGCAATTTTCCAATCTAGAGGGACAGTTCCTGAATCTAGAGAACTTTGAAAGATTATAGTTAGGGCATCTGCAATGTGCTCACCTACTTCCTTTAAAATCCTGGGATGGAAACCATCTGGTCCTGGGGATTTGTCACTCTTTAGTGCTATTATTTTCTTCATTACTGTTGTTTTACTTATGTTAATTTTATTGAGTCCCTGTCCTTGATTCAATATTAGTTTTCTTGGGATTTCCGGCATGCTATCCTCTTTTTCTACTGTAAATACTGACGCAAAGTAATTGTTCAACATATCCGCCATTTCCCCATTGTCAATGACAATATCCCCACTTTCAGTTTTTAAGGGGCCAACACTGCTCCTGACCACCTTCTTTTTCCTAATATAACTTTAAAAGTTCTTCATATTGGTTTTGATATTGCAAGTAACTTTTCATACTCTCTTTTTGTAGCTCTCACTATCGGTTTTGTGACCCTTTGTTGATCTTTGTTGATCTTTGTTGGGGCCAAAGCAGTCAGCCTTGGCCCCCTGTGGCCCTCTTCATAAGGAGGCCACATTAAATCTTTGTGGATCCAGGCTGTTACCCGGGCGCGGAGCCCCAATTTGGGCTCCAGAGCCCCATGGTTCTTTCTTCTCAGCCCTCGGAAGGTACGCCAGGCCTCTAAACAATCCCACCCCTTGCCCCGGTCTACACCCTTCATGTCACAGGCTTTAGTCGAGATAGGAGAAAGCTTTGTCCCTCACAAGGCAAATTGCAAACTGGAAAGTATAGTCGGGACCCGGAAATATCCAGGACTCGGCCTCATTTATCGCCCTTCCCCCACACTCTTGCCCGAGTTACAGCCGGAATGTGCTGGAAGGACCAAGGATGTTTGGCCCCATGATGTTATTACATTTATATTGTGAGGATGGACTCTGACGGAATGGGTCTTCCTCATCCACTGGATTAATAGCTTTGGACTGTACCGTGTCCAAGAGATAGATTTCCTCTGAAAATGTTTAAACAGAGGAGTAATATTCCATGACCTGGCCGATATAGGTTTTGTAAAATAAAGTGTGATAAGTAGGAACTGAGATTTCTTGCGAACTATTGCTCGTGCAATTGTTTGTCTACTCATTCTTTGCCTTGTAGAAATTTCCCCAGTGTAGCTGAGCTGTGATTACCAAGCTGAGGAGATGGATGTTTCTAACTATTATAGAGGAGAGATGGGTGGGCAACATTATAGACAGTTATTCACACCAGATATTGACTTCATCTCTACAGCATTGAAGATAAGCCTCTTTGTCAGCCCACTGTCCAATACTCTCTATATCTACTTACACTGATTTAGTTGCTCCCATTCTTGCAGAAGATGAGTACTCTATCCTGGGCTGTAGTTAATACAGTATTTGACCTATTGTCTGAGACATAGAGTATTGCAGAGCATGGAGAATGGTGGTGTACTGGGATATTTTGCTTCAGGGGCGATTTTAACCCTATCTGCCCCACGGAACCCGAGCGGGTGGGCAGTTAAAATTGGCTGGGTGACTTACCTGATGTCCCACCTGGATCACGCTGGGGTAGAGGAGGCCTAAGCTTTCTATGTGTGGCTCGAAAGAACCCTCCTACAACTCCTGGCTCCACAAGGAAAGCGAAAAAAAAATTACCTTAAATCCCCTCTTCTATTCCCCCAGGTGCTCTTTCTACTAACTCATTCTGGCGGGAAAGTGACAACGGCTCCCCCACTGAGGCCAGAGTTAAAATTGCAGCCTGGGCCCGATTATATCATTAAATCCTGATATGCATATTCAAAGAAGCACACCGCTGGCTTCAGGCCTGAGCCCTTGCCACAGGCTCAGAAGAGCAGGTTAAAACCGCAGACGGCAGGATCCAGGAGGAACGCCGGCGGGTAAGTCACCTGACTGATTTTAAATGCCTACCCATCCAGTTTACACTGGGTTAAAATAGCTGCTTTAGTGTCTAATCTGCTTCAGCCTCAAGAGCACAAAGATTCACCAACATTTATTTAAAGACGCACTTAACCACGCTACACTTTGAAACCATTACTTGTTCAGTTAGCTCAAGTGAATGGCATGGGTGACAGGGAGCGCTTTTAAATTGTGAAGTTGTGCACACAACGAAGTAGGTGGTTCATGTGATTTGATTGACTTGAAAACAGACGAACTGTGATATTTTGTACAGCTTACTTTCAAAACACCCATCAACTGTATGCAGTCATTACCAGGCTCTCAAACATCTGCCATATCTAACAGTTTTGCAATGGACTTTGAATCACTAGATGCTGACTTGACGTGATAATTGGTCCCGTACCTTTTACATTTCAGTCGCAGTCTGGTTTCATGAAAATGCTCAGCCTTGCACATAACCACATTCAGCCTGCTCCTCAGCATTTGCACAATGACAGTTCAAAAAACATCAGTCTCTTTTATTAGACCAACCATGAATAGTAACATGGGTTGGACCACCTGCCACATAGTCCAACAGCTGATCCAACCAGCACTGGAATGTGGGAGCTTTTCCAGTGCTGACAACTCAACTTGATGTGTATTTTTTTTAATGGGCAGGTGCGTTACTAAAACCACCAAGGAGGAAGAAACTCTTCAATTTCAAAAACGCTTTAATTACAACTTGTCTTGTAATGATCCTTTTATAACAAAAAAAAGACATGAAACCCTGGAGCAGATATTTTGAACACGATAGGAGAACAATCGCATTGCTTCCTGCCTGCAGGAATTTTTAGACACAAGAGGGAAGAGACAGTCATCTAATGATCTTTCATACCTGCTGTTCAAAATAGAGGAACATTAGGAACAGGAGTAGGCTACTCAGCCCTTCGAGCCAACTCCACCATTCAATCAGATCATGGCTGATCTGTACCTCCATTTTCATTTGCTCCATATCCCTTGTTACCCTTAGCATCTCATGACATAGATGTCTTGTACGAGCACAGATACACTATTGCAGACTAAGAATATAACAAAAAAACTACAGTTCGCTGTCATTAGCAAAACGTAATTTATAGAATTTGTGCGGTGTATATTGCAGTGGGTTATTTGTAACTTGGAAGTTATGGGGATGATATCACATGACCTTATGGCATGTGGGGAGGTCACCATCACAAACGTTTATAAAATTAGTATTGATTGGGGACTGGCTTTGGACAGCGATACATTCTCTACTGTCAGCTTTAGGACTTAGATTTGAACCTATTCAGGCTGGAGGAATGAAAGTCTCCTCATTCAGTAAAGGTCAGCAATGGCACTCTCTCTGACACATGGTCATAATAAAGTGCATCGTAATTTGATTCTTCTCCCACCCATTCCTAAGATCCATTTTTATTCTCCACCATAATCCAGGCAGAGGTAGAGAGAGGGTTTTTTATAACCAGTTGGTTGTTGATGATTGCAAAAAAATGAAAGCTTCGCTTGACAAATCGTTCTTGAAATATTTATTTTATATAAGTTTTATAAATCACTACTATTGCAAGGAGTACTATCCTGAAAACCACTCAGAATATTCTTTGGGGCCAGTAATGTTTTATTATAAATCACATTTCTGCCAAGCTCCTCATGATTTTGAAATAAATTATGCATTTTAGAATCTTAATTCAAGACACCTATCACAGTACAGTGTAAAATAACAATTACAGCTGTTCCCAATAGCGAGGGATTGTAAGGTCCCTTCCCCTTCGCTCCGGTCAGATGATCAAAAATATTCCCAGAAAGGATTGTTTACCTTCCCCCAATGAAATTGCCACTCCTCTGCTGTCTGGGCAGGTGCTTCCGATGCGATCTTACAGGTGTGGGCTGCCTGCCCTCAGTATGTAAAGAACCCCGTCCTGGAAATTCGGGATGGGATTTGTGCCCAAGTCCATGGGTGGGATTGGAGTTCAGATCCGTCACACTTGCACTGGCGGAGCAGAATTTCTGGCCCTCTGTTTCTGCGCTCCCAGTGCGAAAACAGAAATGGCGTGAGTGCTGTCTTCGATTTTCCGTCTTCAATGGCGAAGCTCCACGTTGGCAAGTGCAGAGGTGGAAATATTTACCATTTTGTCTTCTTGTGTCTGGGTCCCGGGTTTGAATCCAGACAACACACATGGGATGAAAGTTTTACCTTTCTGTTGACTGTAAGGGTCCTAAATGGGTTTGCGCAGTCTCACCACTGTAAAAATTTCCTCCAAGAGGCTCAGTTTCCTCTTTCCTCAGCAGCTCTTGACTCCATATGTAATGGCCAAATTTGACCAAGACTCAAATACTATTCCAAAATATGGGGATATTATTTTAACACCTCCCTCATGCTCCTTGACAAGATCCAAGAAAAATAGATTACAAAATAATCATCTGATAGAACATAGGAACATAGAAATATAGGATCAGGAGTAGGCCATTCAGCCCCTCGAGCCTGCTCCGCCATTTGATAAGATCATGGCTGATCTGTGATCTAGCTCCATATACCTGCCTTTGGCCCATATCCCTTAATACCTTTAGTTGCCAAAAAGCTATCTATCTCACATTTAAATTTAGCAATTGAGCTAGCATCAATTGCCATTTGCGGAAGAGAGTTCCAAACTTCTACCACCCTTTGTGTGTAGAAATATTTTCTTATCTCACTCCTGAAAGGTCTGGCTCTAATTTTTAGACTGTGCCCCCTAGTCCTAGAATCCCCAACCAGCAGAAATAGTTTCTCTCTATCCACCCTATCTGTTCCCCTTAATATCTTATAAACTTCGATCAGATCACCCCTTAACCTTCTAAACTCGAGAGAATACAACCCCAATTTGTGTAATCTCTCCTCATAACTTAACCCTTGAAGTCCGGGTATCATTCGAGTAAACCTACGCAGCACTCCCTCCAAGGCCAGTATGTCCTTCCGAAGGTGAGGTGCCCAGAACTGCTCACAGTACTCCAGGTGTGGTCTAACCAGAACCAAATGATTGAAGGCCATAGTTGAACCTTCTCTCAACTCTAGCCTTCAGCCTGTCTTTGCAGTAGCCTTTCTTGCATTTGTCTATTTTACCCTTAGTCCTGTGGTCATTGCTGCCCAAAATTCCCTCTCATGTTTCTCCTAATTCCCCAAATATGCCATCCTACATATTCTTACCTCAGCCCTGCACGGACAGAATTTCATCTCCTCCTCCTCATTAGAAAAAAGCATATTTAGAAAAATAAATCTTTCTCCTTGGGAGAATATTAGAGACAAATTTCACACTATTACATTACATTTCAGTCAAGTACTCATAAGCTAGCCATCATATTCTGCTGTGTCTCTCCCATTTTCGTTGGAAATAACAAAGATTTGAAAGGAATGTTTTTCTTACTGTCACAATATTAGCGTTCGCACCTGTCAATACTTCAGTCATTGGGTTAAATAGTCTTGACACATGAGGGCTGGTTGTCCATGAAGCTGAATTATTTCCTGTGCCTTCCAGAGTTGAGCAGGTGCTTGTTGGGTGAGAGGTAAACCCTCTAGATTGTTTTTGTAAGATTAAATTTTATACGGTCATACTTTAAATGTATCCCTATTGTATGCAGTAAGCTTAGTTCTTAGCGAGCTTTCTTTGCGTGACCTGTACAATCCATTATACTGCTTTTAAGCACAGACATTGAAACTATCCCATTGTTTGGTATTCCCAACAATTGACCTGCCAAAATGCCGAAGGGTTTTGTTAAGATGGTTCTTCTAAATTTTCATGTAGCCCGAATGGTCCGAGGACATTATGGGGTAAATTTTAACCCCCCAAAACAGGAGGGATGTTAAATTAACAGGTTTTTGGAGTGGGACCACATCCCGGTTCCAACTCGCCCACTTCTGGGTTTAACCCAGGCAGGTTTGTTTGCGTGTGGTCAGCAGACACCAGGAAGTACCGCCCACACTTAAAGTCAGTGGGCCGATACTTAAAAGGGCAATGCACCTCATTGAGATACTTGCGGTACTTAATAATTGTGTTTGGAAAATTAAAATGAATTTTTAAAATGAATTTATCCTTACCTGTTCAGGTTTCCCATCGCTTCTAAATCATGTCAGGTGAAAGCAGGCGGGAAGGGCCGGATCCATGAGGTGAGTGCCTTTATTGCACTGCTTGTGGGCCCGGAGGAGCAGGAGTGCTGCATCCAGGCCCAACTAGCTCACCTGGCCAACAGGATCCCCGTGATCGGCCTACCCCCCCAGCCCCCGATGGTGGACTCCCACCTACCTCTGACTCTTTACCCAACCTCCAGCGACCTCTGATCTCCTCCCCGGCCCATTATCCCTCCCTCCCTCAGATCCCCGGCTACAGCCTGCTGCCAAAGGGCTTCCTGCCCGACAGCCAGCCAGCGTGACTGCCGGATGTGAAACCCGTAAGTAAAATTTATTGGCCTCATTAAGGTCACGATCTACCCACCAACTTACCTTCTGGGTTTTGTACCCAAAAATCTTCCCCAACGCTCCCTTCCCGGCTGGAAGTGAAAATTCTGCCGTCCATTGCTCTGCCAGTGAATAACCTGCTCTCTCCCTGCTTTGAAGGGATTTAGCTGGTGGACTGGAAGTTGTATCAGAATCTGCCCCTACAAGATTTCATTAACCTCTTAGGACCAAGTTGTTCTGTGTATGTTCATTTTAACAAGAAACACGAGTAAATAAAGAAGCAAAAGCAGTAGAAAGTAGCTGACTTTTTGTCCATTTCTACCACCATTCTAAGTCTTGTTAGCATCCTAAAAGTTAAAAAAAAACTTGCATTTATGTAGCATCTTTCACGACCTCAGGAAGCCCTAGTAAAATTGAAGTCAATGGGAATCAGGGGGAATACTTTCCAGTGGCTGGAGTCATACTTAGCACAAAGGAAGATGGTAGTGGTTGTTGGAGGCTAATCATCTCAGCCCCAGGACATCGCTGCAGGAGTTCCTGAGGGCAGTGTCCTAGGTCCAACCATCTTCAGCTGTTTCATCAATGACCATCCCTCCATCATAAAGTCAGAAGTGGGGATGTTCGCTGATGATTGCACAGTGTTCCATTCGCAACCCCTCAGATAATGAAGCAGTCCATGCCCGCATGCAGCAAGACCTGGACAACATCCAGGCTCAGGTTGATAAGTGGCAAGTAACATTCGCACCAGACAAGTGCCAGGCAATGACCATCTCCAACAAGAGAGAGTCTAACCACCTCCCCTTGACATTCAATGGCATTACCATCGCCGAATCCCCCACCATCAACATCCTGGGGGTCACCATTGACCAGAAACTTAACTGGATCAGCCATATAAATACTGTGGCTACAAGAGCAGGTCAGAGGCTGGGTATTCTGCAGCGAGTGACTCACCTCCTGACTCCCCAAAGCCTATCCACCATCTACAAGGCACAAGTCAGGAGTGTGATGGAATACTCTCCACTTGCCTGAATGACTGCAGTTCCAACAACACTCAAGAAGCTCGACAACATCCAGGACAAAGCAGCCCGCTTGATTGGCACCTCATCCACCACCCTAAACATTCACTTCCTTCGCCACTGGCGCACCGTGGCTACACTATGTACCATCCACAGCAATTTGCCAAGGTTTCTTCGACAGCACCTCCCAAACCTGCGACCTCTACCACCTAGAAGGACAAGGGCAGCAGGCGCATGGGGATACCACCACCTGCACGTTCCCCTCCTAATCACACACCATCCTGACTTGGAAATATATCGCTGTTCCTTCATCGTCGCTGGGTCAAAATTCTGGAACTCCCTATCTAACAGCACTGTGGGTGAACCTTCACTAAACTGACTGCAGCAGTTCAAGAAGGCGGCTTCTCAAGGGCAATTAGGGATGGGCAATAAATGCTGGTCTTACCAGCGATGCCACAGCCCATGAATGAATTTTTTAAAAAGTCCCACAGCGCTTTACAGGTGCAGGGCACTGACCAGGAGGCCATATCCAATGAGGGCCTTTTGGGACCAATTCTTTTACCTCAACATGAGCGAGGAGCGTTGCATCCAATGGCTGAGGTTCACTAAGGAAGCCGTGACAGAGATCTGTCAACTGGTGCGGCTACAACTGGAGCCTCAGAGCAGGGCTGTGAAGGTCACCGTTGTGCTGAACTTCTATGGCTCAGGATCATTTCAGGCAACATGTGCAACATTTCGCAGTATGCAGTGAACTGCTGCATAAGGGAAGTCACAGACGTGCTGTATGAAATGAGGAACAGGTTCATCACCTTCCCTCTTGACAGAGACAAGCAGAACGAGCGAGCACGGGGGTTCGCTCGCATTGCTGACTTCTCCATGGTGCAGGGTGCCATTGACTGCATGCATATTGCCCTGCATGCCCCACATATCAACTCGGCCATCTTCGTCAACCGAAAGGGCTTCCACTCCCTCAACGTGTAGCTGGTGTGCGACCACACGCATCGAATCGTGGAGGTCGATGCCCGCTACCCTGGGAGCAGGCACGATGCCTTCGTTATGTGGCAGTCCAATGTGCCAGCCAACTTTCACCCAGCTCGGCAAGTCAAAGGCTGGCTACTGGGTGACAAGGGCTAACCCCTCACGCTGTGGCTCATGACTCTGGTCAGGAACCCAAGCACACGTGCACAGCAGGCCCACAATCAGAGCCATGCTGCCACACGTAGCATCATGGAGTTCACCATAGGCCTCCTGAAAGAACGCTTCTGCTGCCTGGACCAGTCTGGGGGAGCCCTGCAGTACTCTGCTGAGCACGTGGGAAGATATGTGGTGGTCTGCTGCATGCTGTACAACCTCGCCATCATGAGGGACCAGCCCTTGCCACCGATGATCGGAGAAGACCCTGAGCCAGAGTTGGAGTAGGAGGAGGAAGGGGCTGAGTAGGAAGAGGCTGAGGAGGAGGAGAAAGAGGCTGAAGAGGAGGAGGGAGAGGAGCCAGAGGTGGAATCGTTGCAACCGTAGCTTGCAGACCTTTGATAACATCGGTCTGTGCTGCAATGGAAGCCGCGACATTGGCCATCGGGCGCGAGTTAATGGTGGATCACGCTACCCGTGCCCGAATTTTGGCCTTATTGAATTTTCCCCCTCAAATTTTTAATTTGTTAAGGGCTATTACAGCCAATCAAGGACAAGCTCACCCAAAATGACATGGGGGGAGGGAGGTGGGGGCGGTGTGAGTCCAGCCCAGAGTCCAGCTTCATGAACGGAAAGAATAAGAAATATTAGCACAACTTTCAGAGAACTCCAGAGTCTTAGATAGTTAAATCAATCAGGTTGTGCAGCGTAACTATTTTACAAAAAAGTTGCTACTTAAATCATATTTTTCTTTTCCTCGGGATCAATTCTGCAAAATAAATTCAGAAAAGGCAAAGCAAGTTCTGAGCCTTTCAATAACCTTCACCAATACTCGCATTCCAAAGTATCCAGCTGCTCCAATCCAATCCCATCTGGGCTCTTTAACCCTTCAGCTCAATCTAATGGGGATCACTTGGCAGGGTTCTGAAAAAACCTACCATATTCTTGCCTTTTACTGAGACATTCGCAGTAAAGCAAAAGAAAATAGATTAAGTAAACCAACAAAATAAAAATCTGACGACCTGTTTGAACATTTCCTCAGCATATTTTCTATATGAAATGCATGGAGAATGATAACAAAGACAGTGTCGGATTTTTTGACCGTGTGCAGCTGCAATGGGCGAATGGTTAAGGCATTGGATTCCGGCACAGGCACGATGGGCCGAATGGCCTGTTTCTGTGCTGTATCATTCTATATGATTCTAATATAACGCAAGCCTCCATCACTAGATTAAGTATTGTTGAAAATATTATGAAGGGATGCGGTTTCTAATATTTAAAGTGAATGCACTGAAGTCTACACCGTTGGTATATAAATTGCAACCTTACCGCCGGGGTTCGAAAGGACCAATAGTTCTAACTATTGCAATGTACTTTGAGGCACTCCATAACTAGAGTGGGGATCTTCATAGGTAATTTGTACTTGAGACTAGAATTTCTTTCCTCTAGTCGATTCATAACAGCTAGGGCTGCTTTTGTTGCAATGCTAGATGAAGATCCATTATAACTCAGTGCAATATTTTTATTTCTTCTGTTGCTAAATGGTCTTTACCAGACCAAAGATTCCTAGAATGAATCTGTATAATTCATAAACATCTTAAGGGTAATAAAGTCTATTTAGAATCATAGGATCATAGAAAGGAGGCCATTCGTCCGATTGAGTCCGTGCCCGCTCAATGCAACAGCAATCCAGCTAGTCCCACTCCCCAGCCCTTTCCCCATAGCAAATTTTTCTACTTTCAAGTACTTATCCAGTTCCCTTTCGAAAGCCATGATTGAATCTGCCTCCACCACCCCCTCGGGCAGTGTATTTTTAAACTAAAGTGGCAGGGGGTTGGGAACCTGAGCAGGGAGAGAGAGGAAAGCGTAACAGGAAGGGACAGAAGGTATGGAGTAATAGGTAAAGTGTTAAAAAAGGAAAAAGCAGGAACTAAGCGTAACAAAACAGATTTGAAAGTTCTTTATCTGAATGCACGTAGCATTCGTAATAAAATGGACGAGTTAACGGCACAAATAACTACGTATGGGTATGATCTTGTGGCCATTACAGAAACATGGCTGCAGGGTGACAACGACTGGGAATTAAATATGCCAGGGTATTTAACAATCAGGAAGGACAGGCAGGAAGGAAGGGGAGGTGGGGTGGCTATGTTAATAAAGGAAGGAATCACTGTAATACAGAGAAATGATATTGGGACAAAGCATCAAGATAATGAAACAGTTTGGGTGGAGATAAGGAATAATAAGGGAAAAAAAACATTAGTGGGCGTAGTATATAGGCCTCCTAATAGTTGCAACTCTGCTGGAAGAAGTATTAATCAGGAGATAGTCGGGGCATGTAATAAGGGAACAGCCATAATTATGGGGGATTTTAATTATCATATTAACTGGACAAATCAAATTGGGCAGAGCAGCCTTGAGGACGAGTTCATTGAGTGCATCAGGGATGGATTTCTTGAGCAGTATGTAACTGATCCTACAAGGGGGCAGGCAACCTTGGACCTGGTCCTGTGTAATGAGTCAGGATTAATTAATAATGTCCTAGTTAAGGATCCCCTTGGAACGAGCGACCACAACATGGTTGAATTCCATATCCAATTAGAGGGTGAGAAGGTTGATTCTCAAACAAGCGTACTGAGCTTGAATAAAGGAGACTATGATGGTATGAGAGCGGAATTGATTAAAGTGGACTGGGAAAATAGATTAAAGGGTAAGACGGTACATGAGCAGTGGTGTTCATTTAGGGAGTTATTTTACAACTTTCAAAATAAATATATTCCACTGAGGAAAAAAGGGTGTAAAAGAAATGACAGCCATCCGTGGCTAAGTAAAGAAATCAAGGATAGTATCCGACTAAAAACAAGGACATATAAGGTAGCCAAACTTAGTGGGAGGATAGAAGATTGGGAATTCTTCAAAAGACAGCAAAAAGTAACTAAAGGATTGATTAAGAAAGGGAAGTTAGATTATGAAAAGAAATTAGCAAAAAATATAAAAACAGATAGCAAGAGTTTCTATAGTTATATAAAAAGAAAAAGGGTGGCTAAGGCAAACATAGGTCCCTTAGAGGATGAGACCGGGAAATTAATGGTGGGAAACATGGAGATGGCAAAAATGCTGAACAAATATTTTGTTTCTGTCTTTACAGTAGAGGACACTAAGAATATCCCAACACTGGACAAACAGGGGACTCTCGGGGGGGAGGAGCTAAATACGATTAAAATCACTCAGGAGATGGTACTCAGTAAAATAATGGGACTCAAGGCGGATAAATCCCCTGGACCTGATGGCTTCCATCCTAGGGTCTTGAGGGAAGTGGCAGTAGGGATTGTGGATGCTTTGGTGATAGTTTTCCAAAATTCCCTGGACTCAGGAGAGGTCCCGGCAGATTGGAAAACTGCTAATGTAACACCCTTATTTAAAAAGGGTAGTAGGCAGAAGGCTGGAAATTATAGGCCAGTTACCTTAACATCTGTGGTGGGTAAAATTTTGGAGTCTATTATTAAGGAGACAGTAACGGAACATTTAGATAAGCATAATTTAATAGGACAAAGTCAGCATGGCTTTATGAAGGGGAAGTCATGTCTGACAAATTTGCTTGAGTTCTTCGAGGATATAACGTATAGGGTGGATAAAGGGGAACCAGTGGACATAGTGTATTTAGACTTCCAGAAGGCATTCGACAAGGTGCCACATAAAAGATTATTACTTAAGATAAAAAATCACGGGATTGGGGGTAATATTCTGGCATGGGTGGAGGATTGGTTATCGAACAGGAAGCAGAGAGTTGGGATAAATGGTTCATTTTCGGACTGGCAACCAGTAACCAGTGGTGTTCCACAGGGGTCGGTGCTGGGTCCCCAACTCTTTACAATCTATATTAACGATTTGGAGGAGGGGACCGAGTGCAACATATCAAAATTTGCAGATGATACAAAGATGGGAGGGAAAGTAGAGAGTGAGGAGGACATAAAAAACCTGCAAGGGGATATAGACAGGCTGGGTGAGTGGGCGGAGATTTGGCAGATGCAATATAATATTGGAAAATGTGAGGTTATGCACTTTGGCAGGAAAAATCAGAGAGCAAGTTATTTTCTTAATGGCGAGAGACTGGAAAGTACTGCAGTACAAAGGGATCTGGGGGTCCTAGTGCAAGAAAATCAAAAAGTTGGTATGCAGGTGCAGCAGGTGGTCAAGAAAGCCAACGGAATGTTGGCTTTTATTGCTAGGGGGATAGAATATAAAAACAAGGAGGTATTGCTGCAGTTATATAAGGTATTGGTGAGACCGCACCTGGAATACTGCATACAGTTTTGGTCTCCATACTTAAGAAAAGACATACTTGCTCTCGAGGCAGTACAAAGAAGGTTCACTCGGTTAATCCCGGGGATGAGGGGGCGGACATATGAGGAGAGGTTGAGTAGATTGGGACTCTACTCATTGGAGTTCAGAAGAATGAGAGGCGATCTTATTGAAACATATAAGATTGTGAAGGGTCTTGATCGGGTGGATGCAGTAAGGATGTTCCCAAAGATGGGTGAAACTAGAACTAGGGGGCATAATCTTAGAATAAGGGGCTGCTCTTTCAAAACTGAGATGAGGAGAAACTTCTTCACTCAGAGGGTGGTCGGTCTGTGGAATTTGCTGCCCCAGGAAGCTGTGGAAGCTACATCATTAGATAAATTTAAAACAGAAATAGACAGTTTCCTAGAAGTAAAGGGAATTAGGGGTTATGGGGAGCGGGCAGGAAATTGGACATGAAGCTGAGTTCGGATCGGTCAATGCCCTGTGGGTGGCGGAGAGGGCCCAGGGGCTATGTGGCCGGGTCCTGCTCCGACTTCTTGTGTTCTTTAGATTTGTGGTTGGGATCAGATCAGCCATGATCTTATTGAATGGCGGAGCAGGCTCGAGGGGCCGATTGGCCTACTCCTGCTCCAATTTCTTATGTTCTTATGTTCTTATTCCAGATCCTAACCACTCGCCGTGTAAAAAAATCTTTTCTTCATGTCACCTTTGGTTTTTTTGCCAATCACCTTAAATCTATGTCCTCAGTATTTAACTGTTCATTAATATTTCACTGCAATACATCAATTCACTATATATAATACATGTTTGTAGACCTTTATGGTTCAAAAAAGGCATTTTAAGATGGGTACCAATTGAGTATAATTGTAAGTGATAGAAGCAATGGTTAAGAAACCCAAACACAGAAGTACTAAAACTGACAGACTGGAGAGATCTATGGGGGCTAAATTGGGCCGTGTGCCACCAGTTGTGTAGGCGCTAAGTCCCGAAAAGGGTGTCCGAGATGCGCGCGCACACTTCTGGTGTGGACGCCATCTTGGTAAGGGCTGATGTGCACACGCACCTAACGAACACCGGCAGCGGGAAATTATGACGTAGATCAGTGTGCAACACTGATTTAAAGGGACCACTGCTATATTGGAACTCCAAGCTCCAGCCAACGCAGCCTTAACTTCGCACAGCTGAACAGGTTTTAAATGACATGGAGGACCCCACACCAGCGCTATTTAAGGGGATCATGCAGGAGTTACAGGTTAGTTGCTGGATTATTGCTTCTGGCTGCTGATGCATTTGTACCTGTTTTTGGAGGTCTCCTACACCTTAATACTAGAACGAGGGGATATAGCCTGAAAATTAGAGTCAGGACTTTCAGGAGTGAAGTTAGGAAACACTTCTACATGCAATGGGTGGTAGAAGTTTGGAACTCTCTTCTGCAAACGGCAGTCGATGCAAGCTCAATTGTTAATTTTAAATCTGAGATTGATAGATTTTTGTTAACCAAAGATATGAAGGGATATGGGGCTAAGGCGGATATATGGAGTTAGGTCACAGATCAGCCATGTTCTCATTGAATGGTGGTAGAGGCTCGAGGGGCTAAATGGCCTACTCCTGTTCCTATGTTCCTATAATAAAGTTTCAATACTCTACAGGGAGTGGGCTGGCTGGCTGACAGGCAACAGTAAGGGCACTGGTGGAGTGGCAGGGGTGGGACAGGAATGCTGTCATCTTGAGAGAGGACAACAGGTTCATGTTCCATGGAGCCACTGCCATTTGCTGCCTCCTGTTATGTGCTACCTTCTCCTGCAAGAAAGCAGGAAGTGTGTCGGTGAGTGTCCTGCAAGATGTTTGGGTGATGTGGCTGTTATGCTTGAATAGCTGCCAGCATGTGTGACCTCTGAGTTGTGGGTGTGCGGCTTACAACAGTGGTAATGTGTAAGGATGAGATGAAGCATCTGATTGGGAGAGTTGAGTACTGATTGAAAGAGTTTGTTGGTAGATGGGTGATGAGGGGGGCGTCGTGCGTGGAGCAGTGGATGAGGCTAATGGCGCAGTTGGTAGGAGACGCCACTTGACATTTGAACTCATGCATGTCAAATCATTGAACCTCTTCCTGCACTGCACCCATGTTCGTGGTGCTATGCTTCTGGCATTGACCTCGTCCTCTACTGCCTCCCACTGCCTTGGGAGCAAATGCCTGGAGGGCCTCTTGCCCCCCTGTGGATATAGGAAGCCTCTCCTTCTGTCCACCTCTTTCACCAAGGCCTCTAGTGCATCATCAGAGAACTTTTGTGCATGCTCTCTCGCAGGCCCGGTACAAACTCAGATCAGCACATTGGTGAGGTCCGGCATGCAGATTGGAGGATGTGGGGTGTGGTTGTGAGCAACCTTTATTCAATATTTTAGAATAAATCAATAGTTTTTAATCATGAGGACGGGACCTGCATCTGTGTTTTACGTGTGCGATTTCTGATCTCCGTTCAGACCTGTATCTTATATTTCGAAAATACAAGAATCCCACAAACTTTAAGCAGCCAAGTTGTTGCTCATTAAAAATTCCAGAGTTCCCATCATCACCGTGCTTCACTATATCGCAGCACAGATTCACTTCACCATTGACTTCCACCACTTCCTGCAGCCAGAGTGCACCTTCCCCTTTAAAGGTGCAGGCTGCTTTTAAGTGGTGCTATCTACTCCTGATATTGGGGCCTCCTGCTGGTATGTGCAGCCACTCAACAGCGCAGGTAACGCTGGCTGCACGCAGCAATCATTGAAATCACCAGGCAGCATGAATGTTACATGCTGCCTGCATCTCAACCACCGGGCGCAGGCTAATCGCGCAACGTGATCCCAGCGCTTGTTTTCGGGGGTTAACCAATTTAACCTCCATCATGTTTGTAGAGAGCATTTGTTGGTGAGCATGCTAATGATTTCATTTACACAGAGTACATCAGTAAAGTATAATATGCAGATTACTGTTCATTAACAGCTCCGCTAAAAAATACTTTTCTCCCTTTCCCCTCTCTCCTAAAGACATTCTCTTCTTGTCGTGGTATAATTCCTTGGGCTCTCTGGTAATTCACCAAGTGTGCACTATTATATGTGAGCCTTGATAGTGAATATCGGCGGGATGTTCAACAATGGGAAGGCATCTCAGCTGACTCCAGTCTGGTCCTACTCAACGTCCAAGGGTCCTTGGATAGCAATCAGGAACAGGACCATAGCAGATTTTCCCCTCCTTAACCATGGTGCACCTACAGCAAACCTACTGTTCCTTGAATAATGCCAAAGGATCTTTAATATTCACCTGAACAGGCAGATGAAAATTGATTTTTGTTAGGCAAGGGAATTAAGGAACCAAGGCAGGTAGATGTCCCCTGTTAGGTGAAGTGTCGTATAATCATTTCAACCCGTCATTATCCCTTTCAATCCCATTAGGGGCATGATTTTGACCCCAAGCCAGGAAGGGGCGGGGGGCTCAAATTGCAGACGGGAAGACTGGAAGTATAGGTTTCCTGGACGTCATTACGATTTTGATGCAAGGACGTCTTTTATTTTTTCTTCAGTTTGCCGTCCGACAGGCCTGCCTTATTGACAGGCTGGTCTCAACTGGACGGGAGAGCAGCCAGGGAGAGGACATGTCCAGGTAAGTCTTCAGGTAAGTCTTTGATTATACGGATTGGGGGGGTTGGGGGGTTGGGGGGATGGGTGGGCATGTGGCGCTGATAGGCATGGGTGGGCTGGGGGCACTGGTGGGCATGGGGGTCGGGGGGAGTCAGTCATGGGGGGTTGTTGGGAACCGGCGGTTCTGCAATCGTTGGAGGGGATCGGGGGTCATCGCATGGGTCCGTGGTCGTTGGGGGGGGGGTTGGGGGTCATTGTGGGGGTCCACAATAGATTGGGGGGGAGGTCAGAGATCGGGGGGGGGGGAGGTCCGCAATCGTTTGGGGTGGGTCGGAGATCGTTGGGGTGGGTCCACGATCATTGAGGGGCCGTTGCAGGTAGGCCTGTTGGGCCTGGGGGAACCTCTCCTGCTCCTCTGGGCCCACAAGCTGCACTATAAAAGCACTTACCTGCAGTGTTGGGCCTTCTCGCCTCCTCTCACACGGAGGGAAAGAGCAGGCCTGGGAATCCCGGCCCCCAGAGGTGAAATTGCAAAATCTGCAAAAATGGAGGCTCGCAGCCTCCTTGAAAGGTTTTAGTGACCAACCCGCCTCCTGGGAACGGGTTGGTCGCTCGCCCCTCGTCCCACCCCGGTGAAAACCGGAAATGGGTGGAATGAAGGCGGGTCTGAAATGGTTGCGATCTTGAATGCCCCCCACCCCCGACCCCCAACCCACCCGTTTTTCAATGTTAAAATCATGCCTCAGATATCTATCCAATCTCTTTTGAATGAGTTAATCAACATTTTGCCTGGGATCTGTTTCACATTTCATAACATTTTAGGATACAGTATAAGAGTAATTTGAGATGTGACATGTGGTAAGGGTAGCATGCTTTGGAGGGACAGTTGACTTTGACCGATGGTTCCCAACACTCTCAACCATTGGGATTTTCCTCACGTTATGTCTGGGTCTGTTGTAGATTAATTGATAGAGGTTGATTGCTATGATTAGTTAACAACTCCATTATCGTTATATCATGCGACTAATAGGGTGGTAGAAGGTGAACAAGGTGGACCTTGGTCTTTTTTCATCTAGCAATTCCTATGTTCTTATGTATGCAGTGATCCAGTAGTATATCAGCCCCTCAGAATAGGCATAAAACAAATTCACATTAATTTTTTCTATTTTCCTCTCATTAGCTGCCAAGTACCTTATTTAATTAAATTATAAATGTGAAAACCACAGACATAGTATTGTGACCTCTGAGCCTCTCCTTCTAAGTGCCTTTTCATAACATAAATGATCTGGAATCAGAGAAACAGATCATTAAACCATGCAGTAGACTACATACTATGCTGGAACCAAACTTAATAAATATAGTTAAGCCTGTTTGAGCAAGCTCCACTTTGTGTATAGCAGAGCAAGGCAACTAATGATTGTATTAGATATTACAGCAGCTACGCATCACTGAACGTGGCATCAATAACATACTCCCAGATTGAAATTACATCTCCAGCCTCAAAGCAATCGCATCCACTGGTGTAAGAGAGAGAGAAAGAGAAAGACTGTTTCAAACTCCAGTATAATTATACTTATTAGACTAAGTTGTCAATCAAACTCTGCCAGCATAAAACTTGCAAAGATTAGTCTCCTCATTCATAGCTTTTCCACTAAAGTCCAATGCCGTAACAATTGGAGCCAGGAGGGGGGAGGGTGCTACGAGAGATTGTGAAAGCACAAATAGATCTCTGATGGGCTACTTATATTTCCTCCCCCAAAGGCAACAGGGACCATTGCTGAATGAATTTTTTAACAGCTCATTTCCCTGCCATTTTCACATCTATAAATGAAACATTAGTTCACTTCTCTACCATTTGAAATATTCTATTTCTTGCAGTCAACATTTTCCTTGTCTCTGATATCCCGTTTACCTTACTGTGCTGACACAAAAGGCAGCCCTCCATGTCAGTGGAGGGGCAGTGAGATAAGTAAGGCAGTACTGCTGCCTCCAGAGGAGTTGTGCACTACCAAAGGAGGCGATTTCCATGAGTGTCTCCAGAGGCAGTGACAGTCTCGAAGAGCAATGCTGAGGCAGCCAACTTTTCTACCTCTGGATGTAGGCTTGCTGCTCTATATGGACCTTTCCCTGGCCATGGTTGAAGAAGCTGCCAATGCTCACTTCATGGGACTCGTGAAGAATTGCCTCTAGGACAAAATACCAGATAGCTGCTGAAGTGTACATCCTAGGGTAAGTCAGGAGATGAAGAAAGAATGAGAGAGAAAATGGGATAAGAGCAAAATAGGAACATTCTAATAAAATTCCTAAGAAGTCTACAGCGACCAGTGACTCAGCCTCAAATGGAAACCAGACATGCTAAGGATATCTTTCAACCAATATCTATTATAAGCCCACCAACTCCCACAGCTACCTTGATTACACTTCCTCCCACCCCACTTCCTGTAAGGACTCTATTCCCTTCTCCCAGTTTCTCTGCCTCCATTGCATCTGTTCTGACGATACCACCTTCCACACCAGTGCTTCAGATATGTCTTCCTTTAACCTCAACCGAGGATTCCCCTCCACTGTAGTTGACAGGGCCGTCGACCGTGTCCGTCCTATTTCGCGCACTTCTGCCTTCACCCCTTCCTCTCCCTCCTAGAACCACGATAGGGTCCCCCTTGTCCTCACCTTCCACCCCACCAGCCTCCACATTCAACGTATCATCCTCCGCCATTTCTGTCACCTCCAGTATGATCCCACCTCCAAACATATCTTCCCCTCCCCTCCCCTTTCAGCATTCCGAAGGGACCGCTCCCTCCGTGATACCCTGGTCCACTCTTCCATCACCCCAACACCCGCTCTTCTTCCCACAGCACCTTCCCTTGCGAGTGCGGGAGATGCAACACCTGCCCCGTCACCTCCTCCTTTCCCACCGTCCAGGGCTCCAAACACTCCTTCCAGGTGAAACAGCGGATTACTTGTACTTCTTTCAATGTAGTATACTGTATCCGCTGCACACAATGCGGTCTCCTCTACATTGGGCAGAACAAACGCAGACTGGGTGATCGCTTTGCTGAACACCTCCACTCTGTCCGCAAGCGTGACCCTGACCTTCTGGTCACTTGCCATTTTAATTCCCTGCCCCACTCCCAGTGACCTCTCTGTCCTCAGCCTCTTACACTGTTCCAATGAAACTCAACGGAAGCTCAAGGAACAGGACCTCATCTTTCGTTTCGGTACTTTACAACCATCCAGACTCAACATTGATTTCAGTAACTTCAGATCATAATCACTGCCCCCATTTTTTCGGACAGCAGGTGCTGGTAATGGTTCTGTTGTTGCCATTTACAGCTCCTCTAGACCCATCTTTTTTTCTTTACTTGTCCCATTACCATCCTCCTTCCCTTGCACCATCATCCCTTTTGACATTTAATCACTCCTCCCCTCCACCCTATCACAGACCTTCCCTTTTGTTCTTTCCTCTCTCCTTTCCCTTGCTCTGTACTTGCTTAAAAACTGTTTAATCTTTAATTTCTTCCAGTTCTGATGAACAGCCAAGGGCCTGAAACGTTAACTCTGTTTCTTTCTCCACAGATGCTGCCTGACTTGCTGAGTATTTCCAGCATTTTCTGTTTTTATTTCAGATTTCCAGTATCCGCAGTATTTTGCTATTGATGCTAAGGATAGTAGAGAGCTTTGCAGAACCTCTTTGTCACCCTAACGTCAGGGCGGCCGGGGGCCGAGCCAGACGGCATATCATCCGGCCCTTCACAACATGAGGCCTGGGAGATTTTAACTCCAGGTCTCATCCTTTTAGGCTCCGTCAGTTTCCTGCCCAAACTAGGCAGGAAGCAGGAGCTAGGCTGCGGGTGCAAGAGGGATTTTGGGCGGCAGGAGGCCGCTTAAGGAACAATCCCCGGCACTCAGGTAAGTGGTTGGGAGTGGAGTTGGGACGGCCTCATGGTTAGCTGATGGGAAGGGAAGCTCGAGGTAAGGGGAGACCGAAGGTTTCTTTGTGGGGCCCATGCAGGCCTCTGGTTAAAATGGCAGGTGGGTCCCGATAATGTCATTGTAATCCAGTCGGACTACTTAAAGAAGATGTCCCTCTCACGTGCTCAGAAGAGCAAGTTAAGATCACAACCTGCGGGAAGGCAGTAGGATTGATATGGGTAAGTCCCATAGGGTATTTTAACTACCTGCCCGGTTTCGGCCCTTATGTGTCAACCTTGGCTCAGTGGTAGCACTGTCATCTCTAACTCAGAAAGTTCAAGCCCCACTTGATGCATAATTGTAGAATCATAGAATGGTTACAGCACGGAAAGAGGCCATTCAGCCTGTCGAGTCCGTGCCGGCTCTCTACAAGAGCAATCCAGCTAGTCCCACTCCCCCACCCTTTCCACATAGCCCTGCATTTTTTTCCCTTCAAGTACCAATTCCCTTTTGAAAGCCATGATTGAATCTGACTCCACCACCCCCTCGGGCAGTGCATTCCAGATCCTAACCACTCGCTGTGTAAAAAGGTATTTCCTCATGTTGCCTTTGGTTCTTTTGCCAATCACCTTAAATCTATGTCCTCTGGTTCTTGACCCTTCCGCCAATGGGAACAGTTTCTCTTTATCTATTCTGTCTAGACCCTTCATGATTTTGAACACCTCTATCAAATCTCCTCTCAACCTTCTCTGCTCTAAGGAGAACAACCCCAGCTTCTCCAGTCTATCCACGTAACTAAAGTCCCTCATCCCTGGAATCATTCTAGTAAATCTCTTCTGCACCCTCTCTAAGGCCTTCACATCCTTCCTAAAGTGTGGTGCCCAGAACTGCACACAATACTCTAGTTGTGGCCGAACCAGTGCTTTACGAAGGTTCATCATAACCTCCTTGCTTTTGTACTCTGTGCCTGTATTTATAAAGCCCAGGAGCCCTTATGCTTTCTTAACTGCTTTCTCATCTGCTCTGCCACCTTCAACGATTTGTGCACATATACCCCCAGATCTCTTTGTTCCTGCGTCCCATTTAGAATTGTACCCTCTAGTTTATATTGCCTCTCCTCGTTCTGAAATATATCACTTCACACTTTTCTGCGTTGAATTTCATCTGCCATGTGTCCGCCCATTCCACCAGCCTGTCTACTAGTGTTTACTACACTTCCAAGTTTTGAAATTGTGCCCTGTACACCCAAGTCCAAGTCATTAATATATATCAAAAGAAGTAATGGTCCTAGTACCGACCCCTGGGGAACACCACTCTATACTTCCCTCCATTCCAAAAATCAACCGTTCACCACTACTCTCTGTTTCCTGTTATTTAGCCAATTTCGTATCCATACTGCCACTGCCCCCTTTAATCATTCCATGGGCTTCAACTTTGATGACAAGCCTATTATGTGGCACATTATCAAACGCCTTTTGGAAGTCTATATACATCACATCAACCGCATTGCCCTCATCAACCCTCTCTGTTACCTCATCAAAAAACTCAATGAAATCGGTTAAACATAATTTGCCTTTAACAAATCCGTGCTGGCTTTCCTTAATTAATCCACGCTTGTCCAAGTTAATTTTGTCCTGGATTATCGTTTCTAAAAGTTTCCCCACTACCGAGGTTAAACTGACTGGCTGGATTTATCCTTACGCCCTTTTTTGAACAAGGGTGTAACATTTGCAATTCTCCAGTCCTCTGGCACCACCCCCGTAGCTAAGGATGATTGGAAGATTATGGCCAGTACCTCCGCAATTTCCACCCTTACTTCGCTCAGCAACTTAGGATGCATCCCATTCGGACGGGTGACTTATCTACTTTAAGTGCAGCTAGCCTTTCTAATACCGAGTGTTTGAAAGGGAGAAAAAAGTGAATCAGCTGCTAAGATTCTAGACTTGGGCAAGGCCGACTTCAATGGGATGAGACAGAGACTGTCCACAGTAAACTGGGCAAATTTGTTAATGGGTAAAACGACTGATGATCAGTGGGAAATGTTTAAAGAAACATTTAACATGATACAGAATCGGTTTGTACCCCTGAGGGGCAAGAACTCTACTTGCCAAAAAAAAAGCCATGGACAACTAAAGAGGTAAGGGACAGTATAAGACATAAGGAAAGGGCATACAAAAAGGCAAAAAATGGCACAGATCCTGGCGAATGGGAAAGATACAAGGCATTTGATAAGGTCCCGCATAGGAGACTGTTAGCTAAGATAGAAGCCCATGAAATCAAGGGAAAAGTACGGACTTGGTTAGGAAGTTGGCTGAGCGAAAGGTAACAGAGAGTAGGGATAATGGGAAGGTACTCACATTGGCAGGATGTGACTAGTGGAGTCCCACAGGGATCTGTCTTGGGGCTTCAATTATTCACAATATTTATTAACGACTTAGATGAAGGCATAGAAAGTCTCATATCTAAGTTTGCCGATGACACAAAGATTGGTGGCATTTAAGCAGTGTAGATGAAAACATAAAATTACAAAGGGATATTGATAGATTAGGTGAATGGGCAAAACTGTGGCAAATGGAATTCAATGTAGGCAAATGTGAGGTCATCCACTTTGGATCAAAAAAGGATAGAACAGGGTACTTTCTAAATGGTAAAAAGTTAAAAACAGTGGATGTCCAAAGGGACTTAGGGGTTCAGGTACATAGATCATTGAAGTGTCATGAACAGGCGCAGAAAATAATCAAGAAGGCTAATGGAATGCTGGCCTTTATATCTAGAGGACTAGAGTACAAGGGGGCAGAAGTTATGCTGCAGCTATACAAAACCCTGGTTAGACCGCACCTGGAATACTGTGAGCAGTTCTGGGCACCGCACCTTCGGAAGGACATATTGGCCTTGGAGGGAGTGCAGCGTAGGTTTACTAGAATGATACCCGGACTTCAAGGTTTAAGTTACGAGGAGAGATTACACAAATTGGGGTTGTATTCTGTATAGTTTAGAAGGTTCAGGGGAGATCTGATCGAAGTTTATAAGATATTAAGGGGAACAGATAGGGTGGATAGAGAGAAACTATTTCCGCTGGTTGGGGATTTTAGGAGTAGGGGGCACAGTCTAAATTTAGAGCCATACCTTTCAGGAGCGAGATTAGAAAACATTTCTACACACAAAGGGTTGTAGAAGTTTGGAACTCTCTTCCGCAAACGGCAATTGATACTAGCTCAATTGCTAAATTTAAATGTGAGATAGATAGCTTTTTGGCAACCAAAGGTATTAAGGGATATGGGCCAAAGGCAGGTAAATGGAGTTAGATCACAGATCAGCCATGATCTTATTAAATGGTGGAGCAGGCACGAGGGGCTGAATGGCCTACTCCTGTTCCCATGTTCCTATGTTCCGACCTTCTCTTTACCAATTTTTAGCCCATTCAGTATCTCAACTACCTCTTCATTTATTGTGACTTTTGCAGTATCTTCTTCCTTGGCAAAGACAGATGCATAGTACTCATTTAGTACCTCAGCCGTGCCCTCTGCCTCCATGCGTAGATCTCCTTTTTGGCCCCTAATCGATCCCACCCCTCCTCTTACTACCCGTTTATAGTTTACATGCCTGAAGAAGCCTTTTGGATTCCCTTTCTGATAGCCTTTAGTCTACTCTCATACTCTCTCTTTGCCCCTCTTATTTCCTTTTTTGCCTCCCCTCTGAACTTTCTATATTCAGCCTGGTTCTCACTTGCATTATCAACCTGACGTTGCTCATATGCCCCTTTTTTCTGCTTCATCTTAGTCTATTTCTTTTGTCATCCAGGGATCTGTGGTTTTAGTTGCCCTACCTTTCTGCCTCATGGGAATGTATCTAGACTGTACCCGAACCATCTCCTCTTTAAAGGCCACCCACTGTTCTACTACAGTTCTGCCTACCAATCTTTGATTCCAATTTACCCGGGCCAGATCTGTTCTCATCTCATTGAAATCGGCCCTCCTCCAATTGAGTATTTTTACTTTAGAGTGGTCCTTGTCCTTTTCCATATCTAATCTAAACCTTATGATACTATGATCGCTGCTCCCTAAATGTTCCCCCACTGACACTTGCTCCACTTGGCTTGCATCATTTCCCAGAACCAGATCCAGTAATGCCTCCTTCTTTGTTGGGCTGGAAACTGACTGGTCAAGAAAGTTCTCCTGAACACACTTCAAAAATTCCTCCTCCTCTTTGCCCCTTATACTATTTCTATCCCAGTCTATATTAGGATAGTTGAAGTCCCCCATTATCACTACTGTATGGTTCTTGCACCTCTCTGTAATTTCCCTGCAAATTTGCTCCTCTATATCCTTCCCACTAGTTGGTGGCCTATAGAATACACTCAGTATTGTAATGGCACCTCTATTGTTTCTTAACTCTAACCAAATAGATTCTGTCCTTGACCCCTCCAGGACATCCTCTCTCTCAAGCACTGCAATATTCTCCTTAATCAATACTGCCACCCCCCAACTCCTTTCTTTCCTTCCCTATCTTTCCTGAACACCTTGAATCCAGGAATATTTAGTACCCAATCCTGCCCTTTTTTGAGCCAGGTCTCCGTTATCACCACAGCATCATGTTCCCATGTGGCGAATTGCGCCTGCAGCTCACCAACCTTGTTTACCACACTATGTGCATTTACACACATGCACTGTAAACCTATCTTAGACCTTCTTGTAATCTCTCTTGGTCTGATCCCATCTAATACCATACCACTTCTTGCTCTAGTGCTATCCGTCTCTCCCAATCCTTTGTGCCCCTTGTTTCTCCTTTCCAATGCTACAGCCTAGTGCCCATCCCCCTGCTAAATTAGTTTAAACCCTCCCCCACAGAACTAGCGAACCTCCCCGCAAGGACATTGGTCCCAACTCCGTTGAAGTGCAGCCTGTTTGGCCTGTATGGGTCCCACCTCCCCCAGAACTGGTCCCAATGCCCCCAGGAATCTAAAGCCCTCCCTCCTGCATCATCTCTCCAGCCACGCATTCATCTGCTCTTTCCTCCTATTTCTATACTCACTAGTGCGTGGCACTGGGAGTAATCCAGAGATTACTACCTTTGAGGTCCTGCTTATCAATCTCTTTCCTAATTCCCCAATCTCATCCTTCAGGACCTCATCCCTCTTTCTACCTATGTCGTTGGTACCGATATAGACCACGACCTCTGGCTGTTCACCCGCCCCCTTCAAAATATTCGGCAGCCGCTCAGTGACATCCTTGAACCTGGCACCAGGAAGGCAACATACCATCCTGGAATCACATCTGCGGCCGCAGAAATGCCTGTCAGAAATGCCTGTCAGAAATGCCTGTCAGAAATGCAAGGCCAGCATTTATTGCCCATTCATAATTATCCTTGAGAAGGTGGTGGTGAACTGCCTTCTTGAACCGCTTTAGTCCGTGTGATGAAGGTTCTCCCACAGTGCTGTTAGGAAGGGAGTTCCAGGATTTTGACCTAGCGACGATGAATGAACAGCGATATATTTCCAAGTCTCCTATCACTATTGCTCTCCTGACCTTTCTCCCCACCCCCGTACAGCTGAGCCACCCATGGTGCTGTGGACTTGGCTCTGGCTGCACTCCGCAGAGGAACCCTCTCCCCCACCAGGATTCAGAACTAAATACTGATTAGAGACTGAGGTGCCCTCAGGGGACTCCTGCACTACCTGCTTGGTCCTCCTTGTCTGCCTAGTGGTCACCCAGTCCCTCTCTGCCTGCACCCTCTTAAGCTGTGGGGTGACCACCTCCTGAAAGGTGCTATCCATGAAGCTCTCAGCCTTGAGGATGCGCTGTAGTGACGCCAGCTGTTGCTCAAGCTCCGAAACACGGAGCTCGAACTCCTCCAGCTGAGGATGCTTCTTGCACCTGTGGTAGTCCAGGACACAGGAAGCGTCCTGGAGTTCCCACATGGCACAAGGTGTGCATTCGATGGGCCTGAGGTGCCCTGCCATGCTTCTATTTATTATATTATTAACGAAACTGAACAAAAATAAACTTAAAGAATTAAAAAAACACTCACCAGAAAAAAAAACTCACCAGCTACCGACCAGTCAGCTCCTTCCCTTGTGCTGATGTGACTTTAGGTTTTCTTACCTCGCTCCCTGAAGCCCCTCGCTCTTTATCGTTCCCGACGCTCCACCCCTGAACTCCTTCAGCTCCGCTCTCCTTACCTTCAGGCTCTCCGATTTAGTTAAGTTATTTATTTAATAAAATAATAGCAGGTTATAGTTGCCCAGCTCTTAGTTTGACCCCACCCGAAGACAGAGAGCAAAAAATACTCACCAAGCAATCGCCTACCTGCTGTCCTGTGACATCACTCTTGATTATTTTTGTTCTTGATTTCACCGAATATTCTGCCTCTTATTCCCCGTTCAGGTCTCCGACTCCGCCTCTTATACCCCGTTCAGGTCTCCGACTCTGCCTCTTATACCCCGTTCAGGTCTCCGACTCCGCCTCTTATACCCCGTTCAGGTCTCCGACTCCGCCTCTTATACCCCGTTCAGGTCTCCGACTCCGCCTCTTATACCCCGTTAATGTCCTCCGACTCCGCCTCTTATTCCCCGTTCAGGTCTCCGACTCCGCCTCTTATACCCCGTTAATGTCCTCCGACTCCGCCTCTTATTCCCCGTTCAGGTCTCCGACTCCGCCTCTTATTCCCCGTTCAGGTCTCCGACTCCGCCTCTTATACCCCGTTCAGGTCTCCGACTCCGCCTCTTATACCCCGTTCAGGTCTCCGACTCCGCCTCTTATACCCCGTTAATGTCCTCCGACTCCGCCTCTTATTCCCCGTTCAGGTCTCCGACTCCGCCTCTTATTCCCCGTTCAGGTCTCCGACTCCGCCTCTTATACCCCGTTAATGTCCTCCGACTCCGCCTCTTATTCCCCGTTCAGGTCTCCGACTCCGCCTCTTATTCCCCGTTCAGGTCTCCGACTCCGCCTTTTATTCCCCGTTCAGGTCTCCGACTCCGCCTCTTATACCCCGTTCAGGTCTCCGACTCCGCCTCTTATACCACATTCAGGTCTCCGACTCCGCCTCTTATACCCCGTTCAGGTCTCCGACTCCGCCTCTTATACCCCGTTCAGGTCTCCGACTCCGCCTCTTATACCCCGTTCAGGTCTCCGACTCCGCCTCTTATACCCCGTTCAGGTCTCCGACTCCGCCTCTTATACCCCGTTAATGTCCTCCGACTCCGCCTCTTATTCCCCGTTCAGGTCTCCGACTCCGCCTCTTATTCCCCGTTGAGGTCTCCGACTCCGCCTCTTATACCCCGTTAATGTCCTCCGACTCCGCCTCTTATTCCCCGTTCAGGTCTCCGACTCCGCCTCTTATTCCCCGTTCAGGTCTCCGACTCCGCCTCTTATTCCCCGTTCAGGTCTCCGACTCCGCCTCTTATACCCCGTTCAGGTCTCCGACTCCGCCTCTTATTCCCCGTTCAGGTCTCCGACTCCGCCTCTTATACCCCGTTCAGGTCTCCGACTCCGCCTCTTGTTCCCCGTTCAGGTCTCCGACTCCGCCTCTTATACCCCGTTCAGGTCTCCGACTCCGCCTCTTATACCCCGTTCAGGTCTCCGACTCCGCCTCTTATACCCCGTTCAGGTCTCCGACTCCGCCTCTTATACCCCGTTCAGGTCTCCGACTCCGCCTCTTATACCCCGTTCAGGTCTCCGACTCCGCCTCTTATACCCCGTTCAGGTCTCCGACTCCGCCTCTTATTCCCCGTTCAGGTCTCCGACTCCGCCTCTTATACCCCGTTCAGGTCTCCGACTCCGCCTCTTATACCCCGTTAATGTCCTCCAACTCCGCCTCTTATTCCCCGTTCAGGTCTCCGACTCCGCCTCTTATTCCCCGTTCAGGTCTCCGACTCCGCCTCTTATACCCCGTTCAAGTCTCCGACTCCGCCTCTTATTCCCCGTTCAGGTCTCCGACTCCGCCTCTTATACCCCGTTCAGGTCTCCGACTCCGCCTCTTATTCCCCGTTCAGGTCTCCGACTCCGCCTCTTATACCCCGTTCAGGTCTCCGACTCCGCCTCTTGTTCCCCGTTCAGGTCTCCGACTCCGCCTCTTATACCCCGTTCAGGTCTCCGACTCCGCCTCTTATACCCCGTTCAGGTCTCCGACTCCGCCTCTTATACCCCGTTCAGGTCTCTGACTCCGCCTCTTATTCCCCGTTCAGGTCTCCGACTCCGCCTCTTATACCCCGTTCTGGTCTCCGACTCCGCCTCTTATACCCCGTTCAGGTCTCCGACTCCGCCTCTTATACCCCGTTCAGGTCTCTGACTCCGCCTCTTATTCCCCGTTCAGGTCTCCGACTCCGCCTCTTATACCCCGTTCAGGTCTCCGACTCCGCCTCTTATACCCCGTTCAGGTCTCCGACTCCGCCTCTTATACCCCGTTCAGGTCTCCGACTCCGCCTCTTATTCCCCGTTCAGGTCTCCGACTCCGCCTCTTATACCCCGTTCAGGTCTCCGACTCCTCCTCTTACACCCCGTTCAGGTCTCCGACTCCGCCTCTTATGCCCTGTTCAAGCCTCTGACTCCACCTCCTACACGCTGTTCAGGTCTCCGACTCCGCCTCTTATACCCCGTTCAGGTCTCCGACTCCGCCTCTTATACCCCGTTCAGGTCTCCGACTCCGCCTCTTATACCCCGTTCAGGTCTCCGACTCCGCCTCTTATACCCCGTTCAGGTCTCCGACTCCGCCTCTTATACCCCGTTCAGGTCTCCGACTCCGCCTCTTATACCCCGTTCAGGTCTCCATCTCCGCCTCTTATACCCCGTTCAGGTCTCCGACTCCGCCTCTTATTCCCCGTTCAGGTCTCCGACTCCGCCTCTTATTCCCCGTTCAGGTCTCCGACTCCGCCTCTTATTCCCCGTTCAGGTCTCCATCTCCGCCTCTTATACCCCGTTCAGGTCTCCGACTCCGCCTCTTATTCCCCGTTCAGGTCTCCGACTCCACCTCTTATACCCCGTTCAGGTCTCCGACTCCGCCTCTTATTCCCCGTTCAGGTCTCTGACTCCGCCTCTTATACCCCGTTCAGGTCTCCGACTCCGCCTCTTATACCCCGTTCCGGTCCTCCGACTCCGCCTCTTATTCCCCGTTCAGGTCTCCGACTCCGCCTCTTATACCCCGTTCAGGTCTCCGACTCCGCCTCTTATTCCCCGTTCAGGTCTCCGACTCCGCCTCTTATACCCCGTTCAGGTCTCCGACTCCGCCTCTTATGCCCTGTTCAAGCCTCTGACTCCGTCTCTTATACCCCGTTCAGGTCTCCAACTCCGCCTCTTATACCCCGTTCAGGTCTCTGACTCCGCCTCTTATTCCCCGTTCAGGTCTCCGACTCCGCCTCTTATACCCCGTTCAGGTCTCCGACTCCGCCTCTTATACCCCGTTCAGGTCTCCGACTCCGCCTCTTATACCCCGTTCAGGTCTCCGACTCCGCCTCTTATACCCCGTTCAGGTCTCCGACTCCGCCTCTCTTATACCCCGTTCAGGTCAGCACTGCCTCCGACTCCGCCTCTCTTATACTCTGTTCAGGTCCGCACTGCCACCGACTCCGCCTCTCTTATACCCCGTTCAGGTCAGCACTGCCTCCGACTCCGCCTCTCTTATACCCTGTTCAGGTCAGCACTGCCTCCGACTCCGCCTCTCTTATACCCTGTTCAGGTCAGCACTGCCTCCGACTCCGCCTCTCTTATACCCTGTTCAGGTCCGCGCTGCCTCCGACTCCGCCTCTCTTATACCCCGTTCAGGTCTCCGACTCCGCCTCTCTTATACCCCGTTCAGGTCCGCACTGCCTCCGACTCCGCCTCTCTTTTACCCTGTTCAGGTCCGCACTGCCTCCGACTCCGCCTCTCTTATACCCCGTTCAGGTCCGCACTGCCTCCGACTCCGCCTCTCTTTTACCCTGTTCAGGTCCGCACTGCCTCCGACTCCGCCTCTCTTATACCCCGTTCAGGTCAGCACTGCCTCCGACTCCGCCTCTCTTATACCCTGTTCAGGTCAGCACTGCCTCCGACTCCGCCTCTCTTATACCCCGTTCAGGTCTCCGACTCCGCCTCTCTTATACCCTGTTCAGGTCCGCACTGCCTCCGACTCCGCCTCTCTTTTACCCCGTTCAGGTCCGCACTGCCTCCGACTCCGCCTCTCTTTTACCCTGTTCAGGTCAGCACTGCCTCCGACTCCGCCTCTCTTATACCCTGTTCAGGTCCACGCTGCCTCCGACTCCGCCTCTCTTATACCCCGTTCAGGTCCGCACTGCCACCGACTCCGCCTCTCTTATACCCCGTTCAGGTCAGCACTGCCTCCGACTCCGCCTCTCTTATACCCCGTTCAGGTCCACACTGCCTCTGACTCCGCATCTCTTATACCCTGTTCAGGTCAGCACTGCCTCCGACTCCGCCTCTCTTTTACCCTGTTCAGGTCCACACTGCCTCCGACTCCGCCTCTCTTTTACCCCGTTCAGGTCCGCACTGCCACCGCTCCTGCTGATAATCTCGGCTGACACTTCACTGCAGTGCTGAGGGAAAACTTCACTATAGGTGGGTGCCATCTTTTGGATGAGATGTTAAACTGACATCGTATTTGCCCTACTCACCATTTATCCCTCAACCACGACCACTTGTGAGGGGATTTGTGAAAGGTGCTAGATAAATGCAAGTTCTTTCTTTCACTGCGGGGAGCGGGCAGGAAATTGGACATGAATTTAGATTTGAGGTTAGGATCAGATCAGCCATGATCTTATTGAATGGCGGAGCAGGCTCGAGGGGCCGATTGGCCTACTCCTGCTCCTGTTTCTTATGTTCTTATGTAGTTCTTAAGATTCAGGATATTTTATTCCCAATGATCAATGTGTATTAGTGAACCTTTACGAGCTTTACTGAAGGATATTTTCATGCTTATTCATGGTGCAACAGTGATTTCTGCCAAATGTAAGAGTTGGGTTCATTTACTCTATTTTAATTCTGGAGCTCTGAAATTTCGAGGTGAGAGGAGGATGGAAGGAGGCAGATCAAGCACCTGGAGGCCGGAAATTAGGATGGACCTTGGACCCCAGAGAAAGAGAAGGAAAGAAAGAACTTGCATTTATATAGCGCCTTTCACAACCTCAGGACATCCCAAAGCGCTTTACAGCCAATGAAGTACTTTTGAAGTGTAGTCACTGTTGTAATGTTGGAATGCGGCAGCCAATTTGCGCACAGCAAGATCCCACAAACAGCAATGTGATAATGACCAGATAATCTGTTTTATTGATATTGAGTGAAGGATAAATAATGGCCAGGACACCAGGGAGAATTCCCCTTTTCTTCAAAATAGTGCTATGGGATCTTTTACATCCACCAGAGAGGGCAGATGGGACCTTGGTTTAACGTCTCATCTGAGAAGACACCACTTCTGACAATGCAGCACGCCACTGGAGTGTCAGCCTAGATTTTGTGCTCAAGCCTCTGGAGTGAGATTTGAACCCATAACCTTCTGATTCAGATGCGAGCATGCCACCCAGTGAGGCACAGCAGACCCCAGAGGGAAGTGGAGCTTAGACGGAGAGTTGACGGTGACTCTGACACCGGATTTTGCTCTGCTTTCCACTGCTATCCCACCCAAGTGACCCTCTCAAGGCATCTTCAGTGCTGCGTTATACTTCCCAACACTGGCACTGCTTTGTGCCTTTTTGGTTATTGAGATACCCAGGTCAAGGGTCAAGAAAGTCTGGAGTGCAGACATCACTAAAGTTGAACGAAATAGGAGAGAAGATGAGATCAAATAAGAAGTGGTGGTTAGATGATGGCTAGGTTGTACGAGAAAGGGACCAAGGAGTTAAGCAGTTTCACAATTTGCAAATGATGAGAAAGAGTTGATTAGAGTAGGATGCTGTGCAGTAAGGCTTGATTTGAACACAGTGATGACGCAGGAAGGAGCATATTACTACCTAGCTATGCACGTAAAATGACTGTTGAGACAGCAGCACAATTCTAATTTGTTGCTGGCCAGACATTTTTAGACACACTCTTTTTCTTGTCAGTTTGGAGAGAAATCTTCATTGTTTGTATATGTGCTGGGTAGCAGTAAACTGAGAACTGGAATACAGTACTGGATATTAAAGTACTTAGATTGTGACCTTTACACTGGGTAGACTGCAGTATAATTTACAAATAAAGATCCTCTCGGACCAAATCCTCATTGATAAGCTATTGTTAAGGTTGGAGTGGAACTACTGATTTGTTTAAGTACGTGTTATGCCAAGCACTGCAAAACTAGACGCTTAAAATCACCCCGTATCAGTGTATATTTAACTGACAGGCTTTCACAGTAATGAATGGAGGCAGGTTCTAGCTTTTAAAAACCGTTCCACATCAGTAAATGCTATGCAGTTAATAGGAGCTCAGCTAATAGGAGCAGGTCGTATTGGGATCCCATAGGACAGGCTGTAAATTCTTCAGGATTACTACCATTTGTGGGGTATGAAGGCATGTAATGAGATCCTGTCAGGCAGATCATGGTCCCACGTTGCATCAGCCTATTCCTCTTTACTAAGCAGTTTTTGTCTACTTTGCAAGCACGAAAAGAGTACACAAACATACGAACAATGACGGACAGGAAAAGATCTTTGGTCCACTCAGCCTGTCGCACACAATGCCTTGTGCATCACGATATATAGACTCCGCGTCCCACCCGAAAACCATGTGATCTCCTTGGAGAGGCAAAAAAAAACAGATTAAAAACTCAGGCCAATTAGGAAAAAATATATAACCTGCAGCATTCAGCAGTTCTCGGGTACGCAAGGCCTGGGCAAGATATGAACCGTGTCTCCTCAAGTGGTGTCATGCCTACGATACTTTATTGTGTCTTTGAATCTGGGTTGCTTTCTGCTCCGAGGCCTCTGATAAGTACAACAATCTGCTGGGCAAAAAAACAGAAAATGCTTGAAACACTCGGCAGCTCAGGAAGCATCTGTGAAAAGAGAACAGATGAGTTAAAATTTCAGGTTTGGACTCATAACTCTTGAGCAATTCAACATTTCATTTTTTTTTAACTGTTTAGCTCCGGAAACGCATTTTCTGAGTTTATAAGAGCTCTGGAAAATAAAAGGACTCTAAGAATTTTAAAATACTTTGTCATTTCATTCTCAAAAAACTGTTTAAAGTAACAGACCCAGTTAAATTGCTGCTCTATCTGCTGATTTATCTTGCTTGTGCCTATATTTCTTATAAAAAACAATTTGTAATTTAGCCTGAAATGTGTGGTATATCAGTGTGGTGCTTTTCTCCTGCTTGAGAAGCTAAGAGTATACATCGGGCATCCTGTAATATTTCCCTGGGGAACATTTCTAACCCCAAGGCACACCATCTCAGTTACATCATACGTGAAGTTAAGCTTTGGTTCACATGCAGTATGGGCCTAACTATAGAATGACAACAACTTGCGTTTATCATAGTATCATAGTGTGTTACAGCACAGAAGGAGGCCCATCGTGCCTGTGGCAGCTCTTTAAAAGTGCGATCCAATTAGTCCCACTCCCCTCTTTCCCATAGTCCTGCAAACTTTTTCAAGTATTTATCTAATTCCCCTTTGAAAGCTACTATTGAATGTGTTTCCACCACCCTTTCAGGCAGTGCATTCCAGATCGTTACAACTCTCTGCGTAAAAAAATGTTTCCTCATGACGTCTCTGGTTCTTTTGCCAATGACCTTAAATTTGTGTCCTCTGTTTACCAACCCTTCTACCGCTGGAAACAGTTTCTCTTCATTTACTCTATCAAAACCGTTCATGATTTTGAACACCTTTATCAAATCTCCTGTTAACCTTCTCTGCTCTAAGGAGAACAACCCCATCTTCTCCAGATAACTGAAGTTCCTCATCCCTGGTACCATTCTAGTAAATCTTTTCTGCACCCTCTCTAAGTCCTTGACATCCTTCTTAAAGTGTGGTGCCAAGAATTGAACACAATACTCCAGCTGAGGCCTAAACAGCGTTAGAATCATAGAATCATAGAAGTTTACAACATGGAAACAGGCCCTTCGGCCCAACATGTCCATGTCGCCCAGTTTATACCACTAAGCTAGTCCCAATTTCCTGCACTTGGCCCATATCCCTCTATACCCATCTTACCCATGTAACTGTCCAAATGCTTTTTAAAAGACAAAATTGTACCCGCCTCTACTACTGCCTCTGGCAGCTCGTTCCAGACACTCACCACCCTTTGAGTGAAAAAATTGCCCCTCTGGACCCTTTTGTATCTCTCCCCTCTCACCTTAAATCTATGTCCCCTCGTTATAGACTCCCCTACCTTTGGGAAAAGATTTTGACTATCTACCTTATCTATGCCCCTCATTATTTTATAGACTTCTATAAGATCACCCCTAAACCTCCTACTCTCCAGGGAAAAAAGTCCCAGTCTATCTAACCTCTCCCTATAAGTCAAACCATCAAGTCCTGGTAGCATCCTAGTAAATCTTTTCTGCACTCTTTCTAGTTTAATAATATCCTTTCTATAGTAGGCCGTTTTGTAAAGGTTTAGCATAACTTCCTTGCATTTATATTCTATGCCTCTATTAATAAAGCCCAGGATCCCATATGCTTTTTTAACAGCCTTCTCAACTTGTCCTGCCACCTTCAAAGATTTGTGTACATACACCCCAGATCTCTCTGTTTCTGCACCCTCTTTAAAATTGTACCATTTAGTTTATATTGCCTCTCCTGATTCTTCCTCCCAAATTGTATCACTTCACACTTCTCTGCATTAAATTTCATCTGTCATGTGTCTGACCATTTCACCAGTCTGTCTATGTCCTCCAGGAATCTGTTACTATCCTCTACATTGTTTATTAGATTCCAAGTTTTGTGTCATCTGCAAACTTTGAAATTATACCCTCTATTCCCAAGTCCAGATCATTAATATATATCAAAAAGAGCAGTGGTCCTAATACTGACCCTTGGGGAACACCACTGTATACTTCCCTCCAGTCTGAAAAACAACCGTTCACCACTACTCTCTGCTTTCTGTCCCCAAGCCAATTTTGTATCCACCCTGCCACTGTCCCTTTAATCCATGGGCTTTAACTTTGTTTACAAGTCTATTATGTGGTACTTCATCAAATATTTTTTGAAAGTCCATATACACAACATCAACCACACTACCCTCATCAACCCTGTCCGTTACTTCACCAAAGAACTCAATCAATTTAGGCAAACACGATCTTCCTTTAACAAATCCATGCTGACTTTTATTTATTAGCCCATACTTTTCCAAGTGTCAATTAATTTTGTCCCGGATTATTGTCTCTAAAAGTTTCCCCACCACCGACATTAGGCTGACTGGTTTGTGCTTGCTGGGTTTATCTCTTTCCCCTTTTTTGAACAGGGGTACAACATTTCCAATCCTCCTGTCCTCTGGCACCATCCCCATATCTAAGGAGGATTGGAGGATTGTGGCCAGATCCTCCACAATTTCTACCCGTACATCCCTCAATATCCGAGGATGCATCCCACCTGGACCAGGTGACTTTTCTACTTTGAGCACTGCCAATCTTTTAAGTACCTCCTCTTTATCTATTTTTATCCTATCCAATATTGCTACTAACTCCCCATTTACTGCTACATCGGCAGCATCCCTTCCTCTAGTGAAGACCGATGCAAAGTTTTCATTCAGTACCTCAGCCATGCCTTCTGCCTCCACAAGAAGATCTTTTTTGTCCCTAATCGGCCTCATCCCTTCCTTTGACTATCCTTTTACTATTTATATGTTTAGAAAGGACTTTTGGATTCCCTTTAATGTTAGCCGCTAATCTATTCTCATACTCACTCTTTGCCCCTCTTTTTCCCTTTTTTAGATCCCCTCTGTACTTTCTGTATTCAGTCTGGTTCTCTACTATTATGAACCCTACATTCATCATAAGCCTCCTTTTTCTGTTTTATTTTAATATATCTTTAGTCATCCAGGTTGTCCTTCCTTTCCCCCTCTTTATATAGCACCTTTAATGTTTAAAAACATCCCAAGGACCTGACAGAGGAAATAATCAGACATAAATGGTTGCTGAGCTAAAGATGATATTAGAAGGGGTGACCAAAAGCAAAGAGAAGGGTTTTAGGAAGGATCTTCAAGGAGCAAGGGGAGATGGAGGCAGAAGGGTTTAGGGAGGAAATTTCTGAGGGGCACAGCTACCAATGATGGGGCAAAGGGGGGATACACAAGAGACCAGAGTCAGAGGAAGGAAGATTTCTGGGGGTGTTGTAAGGCTGGAGGAGGTTACAGAGATAGGGAGGGGGAAGACCATGAAGAGATTTAAACAAAAGGATGAGAATTTTAAATTTTGAGGCATTGGGAGACTGGGAGCCAGTGTAAGTCAGCAAGGACAAGATTGAGGGATAAGTGGGACTTGGTGTTGGATAGAATATAGGTAACAGAGTTTTGGATGAGCTGAAGTTTACAGAGCATGGAGGATGGGAGACCAGCCACATCAGCATTGGAATAGTCGAGGCTGGAAGTAACAAAGGCATGGATAAGGGTTCCAGCAGGAGATGGGCTGAGGCAAGGGCGGAGGTGGGTGATGTTATGGAGGAGCAGACTGGCGGTCTTTGTGATGGAGACAATATGGCGTAGGAATCTCAGTTTTGAAAGGGAAGGCGAACAGTACCTGAGGCAAGGAAACCATTTACAATGTTAGCTATCAAGAGGGCCTGGAAGCAAAGTTGGGTAGTCAGCAGTTTATTGGGAATAGGGTCAAGGGAGTAGGAGGTGAGTCTCAGAGAGCATGAGGGGAGATAGAAAAGAAACTAGAGAAAGACGTGGGATCAGGGTTTGGACGGGTGAGAGGGTTTGGTTTGGTGGGCAAGGGTGGGAGAGACGCAGTAGAGGAAGCTGAATGGATAGTCTCAGTCTTCATGACAAAGAAGTTCACAAGCTTCTTACACTTGTTGGAGGTGAGGGCGGAGGGGGCAGGGGAGAGGGATTTTAGGAAGTCATTATTAGTGGAGGAAAAAAAGCTGGCAGTTATCTTTGCTCTCCGAGATGATCCTAGAGTAGTGCATGGTTTTGGCAGTGGAGAGAGACCAAATAGTGCTTGACTGTGGCCCTGCCAGATCTGGAATGGATGGTTGATCAGTTGTAGACCAGATACGCTGAAGTCTATGCCCCTTGGACTTGACGGAGTGAAGGTGGGGGCCACTTTCAGGGAGCAACCAGAATGGGAGAGAGTATGGTTTTTACTGGGGACAGGGTGGAGGTGAAGATGTGGTTGAGCACATCGATAATTGCTGAAATGTCAGGGTGAATGATACCGTGAGGTAAATGGAAGGCCAAAAGCTAGGCAGCTGGCTGCTTGAAAGTGCAATTGGAAGAGAGTTTTCTTCCATGGAAGGAAGTGGGGTCGGAAGGGGATAGGGTAAGATATGGGTGTTGAGGGATACAAGGAAGTGGTTGGTTCCTCTGACAAAGGATCATCGACCTGAAACGTTAACTGTGTTTCTTTTTCCACAGATGCTGCCTGACTTGCTGAGTATTTCCAGCATTTTCTGTTTTTATTTTAGGAAATGGTTGGTGATGGCCTTAGATCGGAGAAGATACTCCTTGTGCTAAGAACAAATAAAGAGTATTGGGAGAGAACCCAAACAGTAACAGCGACATTATGAATTGTGCTAAGCAATTCACTATGGGGTTCTAGTATCAATGATATGTATTAGAGGAAGGAAATATGTGACTACTTTCCACTGAGATGCAGACAGGGAAATTACAGTATTTTGGACAACCTTATTTTATGGAAATTTGCCAGAAATAGTGCCATGTGATATGCTTTAATATTTCATTATGTTCCTATCTAAATGACAGGTGAATTAGATTGTGCGTCAGGAAAAATTGATAGTTTCAAATTGCAATTTCTAAGGAGCAAGGAGCACAGTTAACTGGGTATAGAGGGTATAATTTCAAAATTTGCCAGTGATATGAAACTCGGAAATGTAATAAACAATGTGGATGATAGTAACAGACTTCAGGAGGACATAGACAGACTGGTGAAATGGGCAGACATGTGGCAGATGAAATTTAACACAGAGAAGTGTGAAGTGATATATTTTGGTAGGAAGAATGAGGAGAGGCAATATAAACTAAATGGTACAATTTTAAAGGGGGTGCAGGAAAAGAGAGACCTGGGGGTGTGCACATACACAAATTTTTGAAGGTGGCAGGACAAGTTGAGTAGGCTGTTAAAAAAGCATAAGGGATCCTGGGCGTTATTAATAGAGGCATAGAGTACAAAAGCAAGGAAGTTATGGTAAACCTTCATAAAACACTGATTAGGCCTCAGCTGGAGTATTGAGTTCAATTCTTGGCACCACACCTTAGGAAGGATGTCAAGGACTTAGAGAGGGTGGAGAAGAGATTTACTGGAATGATACCAGGGATGAGGGACTTCAGTTATGTGGCGAGACTGGAGAAGCTGGGGTTGTTCTCCTTAGAGCAGAGAAGGTTATGGGGAGATTTGATAGAGGTGTTCAAAATCATGAACAGTTTTGATAGAGTAAATAAGGAGAAACTGTTTCCAGTGGCAGAGGATCAGTAACCAGAGGACAGAGATTTAAGATGATCGGCAAAAGAGCCAGAGGCAACATGAGGAAACAGTTTTTTACGCAGCGATTTATAACAATCTGGAATGCACTGCCTGAAAGGGTGTGGAAGAGGGTTCAATAGTAACTTTCAAAGGGGAATTGGATAAATACTTGAAGGGAAAAAAATTCTAGGGCTCTGGGGAAAGAGCAGAGGAATAGGACTAATTGGATAGCTCTTCCAAAGAGCCGGCACACGCACGATGGGTCGAATGGCCTCCTCCTGTGCTGTACCTACTATGATACAATGATATTATAATTCTCTTTTCTGGCTCCAATCCTCAGCGTTAAGCTCAGGCTAGCAGGGTCAGTCATCTTCTCAGCAGGTGGTTTGGTGAACATGCTTTCCCGGCAATTCTCTAAGGTTTTTAAGTACTATTTACATGACAACGAGATAAAAACAATGTTGATTGCAGCCCAGAAAATAAATAAATAGAGCAGCTTCCAATCACGATTTCTGTTTGTGTTATGAGGACTGGTTCAGTGGTGTCAGGATCACTACGGCCCTTGAAACTCCAGACTATTGGAGTGAGCAGCAGACCTCTCTAGATTCAGGGAGCCCAACTCATTAATATCAGTGCGATATGATGCCTGCCTGTTGTTTCACAAGTGCAGTGGGGACTGTGATTGGCTCGGGGTGTTATATCCAGAGGCCATGGGCTAGAAATTCGGCCGCACGGTGCCCGTTTAACGGCCAATAGAGAGCTTCCTAAGCTCTAATATGGCAGGCAGGAAGCGCGTGCTCGTAATGAGCATTATGTTCCTCCCGCCATATTCGTAAAGGCTAAAAGGTCGACGTGCAGTGGCCACGCCTGAAACAGGTGTTAAGCATATGCCAATAAGGGGCCTAATGCCTTTTGAGGCAAGACTGGTTTGCCCTGAGGCAGCTGGCACCAGCTACGCTCAGGTAAATCAGGTCTACGTGAGGTCTAACAAGCGGTCCTTAAAGGGGCCACTGCAGGCTGCCGCCAAAAGGTAAGATTTCAAAATATACTGCCCTCAATGCAGTTGGGAGGAGCAGGAACGCTCCTCCTGACCCCACATTCAAAGAACGCGGGCCACTGCTCATCACCGTTGTTCCCTGATTGCCACCGCTACCTTCCCACCGATCATCGTCGCTACCTCTCCCCTTTGATCACCGCTGCTATCTTCTCCACCCCCCCCATCTTTCTGATTGCTGCCACTAACCCCCCACATCGGCCCGATGGAAATGAGACCCGAGGCCCAAAATTGGGGCCTCGCCATCCAAGCACAGGTATTGTACTCGAATTTCTAGGCCCACAGCTCTTAAAGGACTGCTGCTTCTACTTCAAACCAGCTGGGTTTTTATTTGGCTGCAGGAAATTTACCAGGTCAGCAATGCAAGGTGGACATAGGAATGTGGCCAGCCTGCCCATGTTGATGAAGACAGCTTGGATGTTCTGCTGGAAGAGGTGCATCAGAGGGCGGTAGTCATACTTGGATTGAGGAGAAGCATCTCCTGCACCGCAATCTGCAGCAAGCATGGAAAGTGATGGTTCATTGAGTCAACGCTGTCTTCCATGTTGCTAGGTCGTGGGAGCAGATGAGGAAATAGTTGTTGCATCTGCACCCATCAAGGCAGGCGGAAAGTGTTCCATCACACTCCTTGAGAAGTTGTGGCTTTTTTCATAAGAACATAAGAACAAAAGAAATAGGAGCAAGAGTAGGCCATATGGCCCCTCGAGCCTGCTCCGCCATTCAATCAGATCATGGCTGATCTTCGACCTCAACTCCACTTTCCTGCCCGATCCCCATATCCCTTGATTCCCCTAGAAGTTCAAAAATCTATCGATCTCAGCCTTGAATATACTCAATGACTCAGCATCCACAGCCCTCTGGGGTAGAGAATTCCAAAGATTCACAACCCTCTGAGTGAAGAAATTCTTCCTCATCTCTGTCTTGAATGGCCGACCCCTTTTCCTGAGACTATGCCCCCTGGTTCTAGACTCTCTAGCCAGGGGAAACAATTCGTGCTCAGAAGATTAAGGGGTGGCCCTTCAAGGTTCTGAAGGGTTTCCTCTTTTTAGTGAGATGAGAGGTCACAAATTTAAGGTAATCATGAAAAGAATTAGAGGAGATTGGAAAACATTTCTTTAAACAAAGGGTGGTTAGAATTTGGAAATCTTTGCTGCTTTCTTGAAGCAGGGTACATAATTTGTTTTAAAAGATGAAAATATACATAGTTGCTTGAAAAATCGGAATAATTAAAGGTACAGGGGGTAACAGAAGAGTGGAATTAAGAGGCATTAAGAAACAGATCCGCCATAGAAGCATAGAATCATACAGCGCAGAAGTAGGCCATTCAGCCCATCATGCCTGTGCTAGCCCTTTGAAAGAGCGATCCAAATAGTCCCACTCCCCTGCTCTTTGCCCATAGCCCTGCAAATCTTTCCTTTTCATGTATATATCCAATTCCCTTTTGAGAGCTACTATTGAATCTGCTTCCACCACCCTTTCAGGCAGTGTATTCCAGATCATAACAACTCGCTGTGTAAAAAAATTCTCCTCATCTCCACTCTGGTTCTTTTGCCAATTATCTTAAATCTGTGTGCTCTGGTTAGCAATCCTCCTGCCAGTAGAAACAGTTCTTTCTTATTTACTCTATCAAAGCCCTTCATAATTGATCTAACTGAATGGCTCGAAGGGCTGAATGGCCAACTCCTATTCCTATGTTCCTAATTAGACTAACCAGATGGTTCTGATGGAGAAAAGCACTGTCCTGGACCCGATGGCCGAATGATGTGCTCTTATGCTGCATTGTTGTACGACTCTGTAGTGTTAATCGTGCAATCTCACGCTTGCAGAGAGTCAGGCCTGAGCTCCCTGTGAGTTCAGCTCCTTGCTGCGAGCACAGGATCACTCCGTACAATTGCACGAATTTGAAAAATGAAAAAGTATGGGAATCATCTTCTTAAATCTCAGTGCCGCGGAATGTTTTGAGAATTACATTGTTACTGTTGGCAACTGCACCAATCCACACAGCAAACTAAGAAGCTGTCCGCGTTCCCATTTGATAAGTGTGCAGTTATATTTTGGATGTGTAGGCCTGTTCATGGCTGAGAACCTTCTCATGAACAGGCCTACACATCCAAGATATAACTGTATGAGTAGTCTTGTATTTCATTCAGAACAAGAGTGGACTATGCCACTTTTACTCAGTGCCCACTGAATGTGAATGGGTGTGTATGTAAAGTGGCCTGTGAGCAAGCTGGAACTGCTAGCCTCCTGCGCTCTCTCTGGATGAAGGCCATGAAATTATGAATGGTTAGCAATGTGATTCGTCCACCACTTGCTTTTGGTCAACAAAAGATTGCTTTTGCAATCTGAAAGAAAAAAAAGTGAAAAATCCTTCAGACCCCGCTCACCTTTACAGACATTTATTTTCCATCGGAGACACATTTTAAAAAAAAATAGCATTCACGTAATGTCTTATCACTCTCTCGGGAAATCCCGAAGTGCTTCCCAGTCAATTAATTACTTTGTGAAGCACAGCCACTGTTATGTGAGCGAACGCAGCAACCAATTCGCGCATGGCAAGATCCCAAGAACAGCAAGTGAGATTAATGTTTTTGTTGATGTTGATTGAGTGAAGAATGTTGCTTAGAGCACCAGAAGAACTACCAGATCTTCTTTGAATAGTGCTGTAGGCGTGTTAATCACCATGTCAGACAGATGAAGCCTCAATTTAATTTCTTATCTGAAGGTTGTATAGTGATCCCTGCTGGAAAGTACACCTGTGGACAAAAAGGCAAGGCCCAGATCAGGCTTGGCTGCAATGCATAGAAATACATAGAAGTTACAACATGGAAACAGGCCATTCGGCCCAACCAGTCCGTGTCACCTTCCACATGAGTATATAGTCCAATCACGTTTATCCATCCTGTTTCCATATCCCTTCATCCCCTTTTTCTTCATCCACCTTTCCAATCTAATCTTGAATGTTGACATAGTTTATGCCTCAACCACTAACACTGCCAGTGAGTTCCACGTCATAGAATCATAGAATCATAGAACGGTTACAGTGCGGAAGGAGGCCATCCGTGCCGGCTCAATGCAAGAGCAGTCCAACTAGTCCCACTCCCCAGCCCTATCCCCGTAGCCCTGCAAATTTTTTCCTTTCAAGTACTTATCCAGTTCCCTTTTGAAGGCCATGATTGAACCTACCTCCAACACCCCCTCGGGCGGTGCATTCCAGATCCTAACCACTCGCTGTGTAAAAAAGTTTTTCCTCATGTCACCTTTGGTTCTTTTGCCAATCATCTTAAATCTATGTTCTCTGGTTCTTGACCCTTCCGCCAATGGGAACAGTTTCTATCTATCTATCACCATTGATCAGAAACTTAACTGGACCAGCCACATAAATACTGTGGCTACAAGAGCAGGTCAGAGGCTGGGTATTCTGTGGTGAGTGACTCACCTCCTGACTCCCCAAAGCCTTTCCAACATCTACAAGGCACAAGTCAGGAGTGTGATGGAATACTCTCCACTTGCCTGGATGAGTGCAGCTCCAACAACACTCAAGAAGCTTGACACCATCCAGGACAAAGCTTCCCGCTTGATTGGCATCCCATCCACCACCCTAAACATTCACTCCCTTCACCACCGGCGCACAGTGGCTGCAGTGTGTACCATCCACAGGATGCACTGCAGCAACTCGCCAAGGCTTCTTCAACAGCACCTCACAAACCTTGAGCTCTTCCAACTAGAAGGAGAAGGGCAGAAGGCACATGGGAACAACACCACCTGCACGTTCCCCTCCAAGTCAAACACCATTCCGACTTGGAAATATATCACTGTACCTTTGTCATCGCTAGGTCAAAATCGTGGAACTCTCTACCTAACAGCACTGTGGGAGAACCTTCACCACATGGACTGCAGCGGTTCAAAAAGGTGGCTCACCACCACCTTCTCAAGAGCAATTAGGGATGGGCAATAAATGCTGGCCTTGCCAGCAATCCCATGAACGAATAAAAAAAATATCTGTCTAGACCCTTCATGATTTGGACCTCTATCAAATCTCCTCGCAACTGTCTCTGCTCCATGGAGAACAGCCCCAGCTTCTCCAGTCTAGCCACGTAACTAAAGTCCCTCATCCCTGGAATCATTCTAGTAAATCTCGTCTGCACCCTCTCCAAGGATTTCACATCTTTTCTAAAGTGCGGTGCCCAGAACTGGACACAAAACTCCAGTTGTGGCCGAGCCAGTGCTTTATAAAGGTTCATCATGACTTCCATACTTCTCTACTCTGCGCCTCTATTTATAAATCCCAGGTTCCCGTATGCTTTTTTAACCGCTTTCTCAACCTGCCCTGCCTCCTTCAACAATTTGTGCACATATACCACCAGATCTCTCTGTTCCTGTACCCCTAATCTGTGTTGTTATAATAAAAAGAGCCCCAATTTTTCAAGTCTTCCTTTGTATCTGTATTCACTCATACCAGGCAGCATCATATACTGAATCTGCAATCTTTCAATTGGGCCTCAGGCCACCGAGGACCAGCCCATGAAGCAGTCGCTTTGTTAAATGGCCACCCGTTTTGGGCGAAAGTCCAATTTTCTTCGCCTGTAAGTTCTAGTACTGATTGCCACACCAGTATACACCTGCACTGCACTTTGCATTTCCAAAGGGCGGAATTTATGTTGAATTGAAAACCCAAATGGATGATGTTAAATGCTTCTCGAGAGGCTGGCGGGGGAAAGCACTGAAGCTTGGCCTGACTCATTGGAAATGTACTGCGTGCATTACAAGGGGAAAAAAGAGAAGTCTCGACAGTACAATAAAGTCTCTGTAGGAAGGACAGTTAGTTTTCTTCCTTCTCAGCAATATCAATACCAGCAATCTGATCTAAGCAGTGTCATTATTCAGTGAAGGTCGCTGCAGCTTTCAGAAGACATTTCCATTCAGTGACTTCCTCTTGTGAGTTGTAAGAAGCTGGAAGTGGTACCTTGGGTTTCGAAAGTACATTATACAAAGTTATTGTACAAACGCCCATGCAGCAAGCACCAAGTACTTCAGAAGGAGGACTCTCTGTATAGTCACTAGGACCATATTTTCTTCTGGTAATTTTAGCACAGCAGTGATGGGAGTGAATAGTATGTATAATTTTTTATCGGAAAGCATGGGTGTATCATCAATTGATTGACAAATTGCAGTGTAAAAAGGAAACGAGGAGCGGGCTCCTCAGTCCACAGAGGTCATCGGAGGCACAAGACTTGCATTGAGTACTCCAGGCAGCAGATGTCCTGGAATATAACACAGACCTGTCATGAAGGAGCAGTGGATGAGAAGGCTCAGAATGACCTAGGAGGCTGTCACTAAGGCATGTCATCTGGTCTACCAAGAATTGGAATGATGTGATGACCATTGCTCTCAACTTTAATGCCGTGGAGCTTCCAGGCATCTACGGAGTCAGCCATTTTGACTTTTGGATAGCTGGCATTTTCTTTTCTTCACAATAAAAGACATTGGGGATGTATGCCAGGAATTTCCTCAAAGGTTCTCTCGATCAGCTGCTGTAACTTTGGCAGAAGAACCCCGCGCAAACAGAGTTTCTGCTGAAGTCACGGCAGCCGATCGGGAGCACCCCCGAGGAAATTCCCGACGCAAATGCCTGGTACTGTGCAAATGGGAATCTTGGCTCTGGTTCAATATGTAAAGCAGCCAAGCTTGATCCTGTCCTCGCCCATTTTCCAGCTGGGGTCAGTGGTAGTGATTGGGCATTGGGAGCATTTGCTGATTGTTTTACTTGGGACAAGAGTAGGCCATTCAGCCCTTTAAGCCTGTTCCGCATTCAATAAATCATGGCTGATCTGCATCTCAACTCCATTCACCTGCCTTTGACCCATATCCCTTGATGCCCTTACCTGACAAAAAATCTATCGATCTCAGTCTTGAAAGCTTCAATTGACCCAGCATCCACAGCCTTTTGGGGACGAGAGTTCCAAATTTCTTCTACCCTTTTGTTTGAAAAAGTACTTCCTGATTTTGCTCCTGAATGGCCTAGCTCGAAGTTTAAGATTATGCCCCCTTGTTCTGGATTCCCCCACCAGAGGAAATAGATTTCCTTTATCTAACCTATCGAATCCTTTTAACATTTTAAACACCCCGATTAGACCACCCCTCAACTTCTCACCCCAGCCAAAGGATGCCAAAGCTAACTGTAGCATCTCTGCTCCCATCCCAGCAAATTGTAACTGTCTACAATATAGCCTGATAATTGGGTATTGTATTATCTGCCAGCAGTTCACTATATTTGTGTTAGCAAGTCGAGGTTTCCTCATGTAGATAATGCTGCATGAACATCATAGTAGAACTTTGTATATCCAACCACCACATAAATGTAGTTGGCTTAACTATGAATTTCCATGGGGGGTTCTCCCGATTGGCTGTCATAACTTCGTCGGAAGACCGGTGAAAACCCCAGACACACTATTGTGTAAACGGGGTTCCCGCTGACCTACTGCCGAAGTTACAGAGGCAGATCGAGAGAAGCCCTGAGGAAATTCTTGTTGCCCGGACTTTATCTCATCCTTTCTTATTTGGAACTCACACATGGGTAGTAATCTAGCATCTGCCTGTAATTCAATCCTGACAGGATTAGCTACACAAAATTCCACTCTTCTGCAGTGATACTTCTTGCAATGCACTGTAAGATGGAGCATGGGCTGCTTCTATTCTTTCGCTGAACAGCTAGATCTGGATTTGGTATAGTAAGATTTGGTATAATAAGTTTTCAGGCCAGTTAAATGTGCAATAATGTTTTTTTGTAATTGCTAATGGTAATATTTTACTCATTCATCTTTTTCACAGACGTGTGCTCTGGTCTCGGGTCCAATGTGATTCTAGTGACATTTTACTACATGAAAGTCCAAATGGATGACTGTGAATGCCAACGATGCTGCCATCATGAGAGATTCCCACTGCTAATAATGGCAACCGCCTGATGCCATCCAGCATCGATACTTCTGCTTGTGAGTTCTGTACATGCATAATATCACACATGTATTATACTATCCATCAATTGCTAACAGGCAATAGGTAAATGGTTCCTTGGCTCAGTGGCAGCACTCTCGCCTCTGAATCCAAAGGTTGTGGATTTGAGTCCTGCTCCAGAGACTTGGGCACATAATCTAAGCTGACACTCCAGTAGTACTGAGGGAGTGCTGTACTGTCAGAGGTGCCGTCTTTCAGATAAGGCATTAAACTTCTCAGGTGGGTGTAACAGATCCCATGGCACTATTTTGAAAATGGTGGCATCCACAGAGTACAGAATCGTTCTTATCATACAATGTTTTGAAAGTTTAAAGATGTGTGTCTAGGCTGACACTCCAGTGCAGTACTGAGGGAGTGCTGCACTGTTGGAGGCGTCGTCTTTCAGATGAGACATTAAACCGAGACCCCATCTGCCCTCTCAGGTGGGCGTGAAAGAGCCCATGGCACTATTTTGAAGAAGAGCAGGGGAGTTCTCCCCGGTGTCTTGGCCAATATTTATCCCTCAACCAACGTCACTAAGACCATAAGAGACCATAAGAGATAGGAGCAGGAGTAGGCCATTCGGCCCCTCGAGCCTGCTCCGCCATTCAATGAGATCATGGCTGATCTGATTTTTACCTCAACTCCACTTTCCCGCCTTTTCCCCATATCCGTTGACTCCCTTGCTGATCAAAAATTTGTCTAACTCAGCCTTGAATGTATTCAATGACTCAGCCTCCACAGCTTTTTGGCGTAAAGAATTCCAAAGATTCACGACCCTCTGGGAGAAGAAATTCCTCCTCGTTTCCGTCTTAAACGGGTGACCCCTTATTCTGAGACTATGCCCCCCTAGTTTTAGATTTCCCCCATGAGGGGTAACATCCTCTCAGCATCTACCCTATCGAGTCCCCTCAGAATCTTGTATGTTTCAATAAGATCTCCTCTCATTCTTCTAAACTTCAATGAGTATAGATCCAACCTGTTCAATCTTTCCTCATAAGACAACCCTTCCATACCCGTAATCAACCTAGCGAACCTTCTCTGAACTGTCTCCAATGCAAGTATGTCTTTCCTTAAATAAGGACACCAGAACTGTACGCAATATTCCAGGTGTGGTCTCACCAGCACCCTGTACAGTTGCAGCATGACTTCCCTGCTTTTATACTCCATCCCCCTAGCAATAAAGGCCAATATTCCGTTTGCCTTCCGGATTACCTGTTGCATCTGTATGTTGACTTTTTGTGTTTCATGTACAAGGACATCCAGATCCCTCTGTACTGCAGCATTTTGTAGTATTTCTCCATTCAAATAATATTTTGCTTTTTTATTTTTCCTCCCAAAGTGGATGACTTCACATTTTCCCACATTATATCCCATCTGCCAAATTTTTGCCCATTCGCTTAACCTGTCAATATCCCTTTGCAGACACTTTGTGTCCTCATCGCAACAAGGATGTCCTCATCCACCTATCTTTGTATCATCAGCAAATTTGGCCACAAGACACTCTGTTCCTTCATCCAAGTCATTGATATATATCGTAAATAGTTGAGGCCCCAGCACTGATCCCTGCGGTACCCCACTAGTTACAGATTGTCATTTTGAAAATGACCCTTTTATCCTGACTCTTTGTTTTCTGTTCGTTTGCCAATCCTTTATCCATGCCAGGATATTACCCCAAACACCATGAGCTCTTATCTTGTGCAGTAATCTTTTATGTGGCACCTTATCGAATGCCTTTTGGAAATCCAAATAAACTGCATCCATTGGTTCCCCTTTATCCATCCTGCCTGTTACTTCCTCAAAGAACTCTAATAAATTTGTCAGACACGATTTCCCCTTCATAAAAAAAATTATCTGGTCATTATCACATTGTTGTTTGTGGAACCTTGCTGTGTGGATATTGGCTGCCACGTTCCCTATATTACAACAGTGGCTACACTTCAAAGACACTTCATCCGCCGTAAAGTGCTTTGGGATGTCCTGAGGTTGTGAAAGGTGCCATATAAATGCAAGTGCTTTCTCTCTCTAAAGGAAATGAGAAAAGAAGCCTGTATATCTTTGAAGGCAACTAAAGATATGCTGCAGCAAAAAAGGTTATTCTGTTTTAATAAAATTAAAAGATATCTAAAGAGTGTGTAAGTTGGATGGGAGGGTCTTGCCTTCTGTTTCATTCTGTAATCTCTAAATATTTGGTGGCTGATGATTCCTAATTCTGTAACTGGGGGAGTCCTCAAACAAACACAACACAGAGATTACATCCCTTGGTACTGACTAATACATGAGTAGACTTGAAAAATGTAGTTGAGGGGCAATAAAAGTTTAGAAGTAATAGCTTTACAGTATTTATGATGCATATTTTTTGCTTAATATTCCGGTTAGTAACTACAGAAATCAAAACCAATTTTCTGTTACCATACATGGCATTCATTCCTATTGGACAATCTCCTTCACTTTAAAAATCCCATAACATGATAATGTTTTTATCATCACTTAATCATGCTGGGGGTTGATTTCCTCAGTGTGTGAGGTGAATCCAAATCAGAAACATGGTTATAAACCAGTTTACAATCTCATTACAGATAGCGCACGAAGGAAAGCTCGATCTGTGGTCGTGATTACAATCTTGTACCCATTTACAGGTTGGAAATAGAGACTTTAGCCTGGAAGATGCAGTGGGATGGGAATTTCGCTCACTTGTCAGACCTTGCTGTGACCCTTTCCCAAATGCTGGTGACAGGATCTTTTACATATTAGGGTGGTTACTATTGGGACAGCTACCCCATGTGCATAGCAGGGTTTTGGAGCATGGGGGAGGGTGGTGGGGGGTGGCTGGCCCAGTTATCTAAAGTCTTCTTAATTTGCTGCTCCTTAGATATGTTGCTGATATCCAAATGAAAATCGATTTCTCTTGGATCGATTGCCATTCGAATACAACATTGTGGGACGGACATACCCCTGCTTCATGCAGCGTCACTTACCACTGATCGTTCAAGAAGTGTAAGCAGAATTTCCCTGATAGCTCAGTTGCCCAATATGACACTGAATCATATGGGCAATGGCTGCCTGGGTTAGGGAGGGGAAAATCAGTCAAGATTCCGAATCCTGATTGCTATCTAAAGCACACGAGTGTTTGGCCATCAGTGAGGTCAGGAACGTCATCACTAGCAACTCCCCATGTTGAATAGCTTGTGCACTCTGGTTCTCAAATTACATACAGAACTACAACATGGAAACAGACTGTTTGCCCCAACCAGTCCACGTGGTGTTTATCCTCCACATGAGCAGTAGTTCTAATCTCATGTGCTTGCTCAGTTCCCACATCCCTTTATTCCGCTGGGATAATGGCTACTTAGACGAGATACTAGAGGGGAACTGTTACCTGTGAAGCTGTACCCCCCAAAGTGACTCAGCACCTTTAGGACAGGAGGATGGAGAAAGTTGGGGGGGTGGGTGGTGGTGGAATGCAAAAAAGAAGATAAGCATAGTTGTGGAGCTGACCATCTCGGCTCTGCTCAACCCAACAAGGCAGAAGCAGGCTGCTGGGTCAGTGCACAAATAGGGTATAAATTATAGTAAGTTATGTTCTTCACATCTGCCACAACACTTGTTTGAGATATTGTCATCACAGTTTAAAGTGGTTTCACGCTTACTGCAGAGTACATGTCTCTATCTCAATGGGAACGGCTGGTATTATAAACCACGTGAATGGGTTTGTGATAAACAGACTGCTCATTTAAGATGAGACAGCTCCATGTGAAATAAGCTGTCACAATGGTGGAGAAATCATCCTTAGCTTATCTTGTAACTGATCCAGTTACACATGGGACCTCCCAAACAGTGCTATCAACTCATTCCAGTATCAAAGAACCCCAAACATCTGTTCTATCCACATAAATTAAATACATAATTATTAAAGCCCATTAAAAAAAGCTGAGGAACGAGGTAAAATTACTAATAAAGAAACAGAAAATGCTTGAAGTACGCAGCATGTTGTCCAACATCTGTCAAGAGGAAAGGTCGTGTTGTGTTGTTCAGTGTAGAGAACATCCATCAAAACTGACCTTCACCAGAAAATAAAGTAACAGTTCCTCTCAACCGGTTAAATTTGTTGTATAGGTCAGTCAATGAATCTGCTGCTCCTGATCTTTATTCATTTAAAGGGACACTCTAGAGAGCAAGAGGAATAGAGAAAAAAATAAGAGAAAGAGAATAAAATGAAAGCAAAGAAGATAAGCAAGAGGCGAGAAGAGGTATTACTGTTGCTTGTCTGTGCCCTGTGGGCTAACAACAAAAGCAACTGAATGCTTTTAACCATGTTTCTGTTTTTGGTGTGAGTGAATTCTTCAAGTATGTGACTAGCGATTGCAGTATGAGAGAAAACAAGGCAATGCTATGGAGGAAGGGATGGCCTGGTATCCACAGTGTCAGCTTGGCTGATCTGTACCTCAAACCCATTTACTGCCTTTGCTCCATATCCTTTGATACCCTTACCTAACAAAAATCTTTCAATTTTAGTCTTAAAAGCTTCAGTTGACCCAGAATCCACAGCCTTTTGGGGAGAGAGTTCCAGATTTCTAATACCCTTTGTGTGAAGAATTGCTTCCTGATTTCACTCCTGAATAGCCTGGCTCTAATTTTTAAAATTATGTCCCATTGTTCTGGATTCCCTCACCAGAGGTACACTATCCTACCAAATCCTTTTATTATTTTAAACATCTCGATTGGATCACCCCTCAGTCTTTTATACTGAAGGGAATACAAGCTGAGTTTATGCAACCTGTCCTCATAAATTAATTCTTTAAGCCCTGGTATCATTCTGGTGAATCTGCACTGTACCCCCTCCAAGGCTAATATATCCTTCCTTAGGTGCGGTGCCCAGAACTGAATGCAGTACTCCAGATGGGGTCTGACCAAGGTTCTATACAACTGAAGCATAATTTCTTCCCCTTTGTACTCCAGACTCTTTTAAATAAAGGCCAACATTCCATTATCCTTTTTGATTGCTTTTTGTACCTATGTACTGGCTTTTAGTGACTTGTGCATATGAACACCCAAATCTCTTTGATCCTCCACAGTTCCTAATTTCTCACCATTTAGAAAATACTCCGATTTGTCTTTCTTGAATCGAAAGTGGATGACCTCACATTTCCCCACATTGAACTCCATTTGCCATTGTTTTGCCCACTCACTTAATCTGTCCATAACCCTTTGTAACTTCCTATTCTCAACTGCACTACTTACTGTTCCTCCCAACTTAGTGTCCTCTGCAAATTTGGATATACAGCTGTCTATTACTTCATCCCAGTCATTGATAAATGTGGTGAAAAGCTGAGGCCCCAGTATAGATCCCTGGGGAACACCACTTGTCACATCCTGCCAATCAGAGTACATTCTCTTTATCCCTACTCTCTGTCTCCTACTTCCCAACCAATTTCCAACCCATGTTGTAAGGTTACCTCCAATTCCATGCACTTTCATTTTTGCTCATAATCTCTTGTGTGGAACCTTATCAAATGCTTTCTGGGAGTCTTATAACATTCACTATTTGTCTGCCATTTTAGTGACCTCCTCAGAAAAATTCAACTAAATTAGTCAGACATGACTTACTCTTCACAATCCATACTAACTCTCTCGAATCAGCTCCAATTTGTCCAAGTGCTCAGGCACTCTGTTCCTAATGACAGTTTCTAGTCATCCCCACAATTGATGCTAGACTAACAGATCTGCAGTTACCTCATTTCTCTCCCCCACTTTTTAAAAATTCATTCATGGGATGTGGGCGTCGCTGGCGAGGCCAGCATTTATTGCCCATCCGTAATTGCCCTTGAGAAGGAGGTGATGAGCCGCCTTCTTGAACCGCTGCAGTCCGTGTGGTGACGGTTCTCCCACAGTGCTGTTAGGAAGGGAGTTCCAGGATTTTGACCCAGCGACAATGAAGGAACAGCGATATATTTCCAAGTCGGGATGGTGTGTGACTTGGAGGGGAATGTGCAGGTGGTGATGTTCCCATGTGCCTGCTGCTATTGTCCTTCTAGGTGGTAGAGGTCGCGTGTTTGGGAGGTGCTGTCGAAGAAGTCTTGGCGAGTTGCTGCAGTGCATCTTGTGGATGGTACACACTGCAGCTACAGTGCGCCGGTGGTGAAGGGAGTGAATGTTTAGGGTGGTGGATAGGGTACCAATCAAGCGGGCTGCTTTGTCCTGGATGGTGTCGAGTTTCTTGAGTGTTGTTGGAGCTGCACTCATTCAGGCAAGTGGAGAGTATTCCATCACACTCCTGACTTGTGCCTTGTAGATGGTGGAAAGGCTTTGGTCAGTCAGGAGGTGAGTCACTCGCTGCAGAATACCCAGCCTCTGACCTGCTCTTGTAGCCACAGTATTTATGTGGCTGGTCCAGTTAAGTTTCTGGTCAATGGCGACCCCCAGGATGTTGATGGTGGGGGATTCGGAGATGGTAATGCCGTTGAATGTCAAGGGGAGGTGGTTAGACTGTCTCTTGTTGGAGATGGTCATTGCCTGGCACTTGTCTGGCGCGAATGTTACTTGCCACTTATCAGCCCAAGCCTGGATGTTGTCCAGGTCTTGCTGCATGCGGGCACGGACTGCTTCATTATCTGAGGGGTTGCGAATGGAACTGAACACTGTGCAATCATCAGCGAACATCCCCATTTCTGACCTTATGATGGAGGGAAGGTCATTGATGAAGCAGCTGAAGATAGTTGGGCCTAGGACACTGCCCTGAGGAACTCCTGCAGCAATGTCCTGGGGCTGAGATGATTGGCCTCCAACAACCACTACCATCTTCCTTTGTGCTAGGTATGACTCCAGCCACTGGAGAGTTTTCCCCCTGATTCCCATTGACTTCAATTTTACTAGGGCTCCTTGGTGCCACACTCAGTCAAATGCTACCTTGATGTCAAGGGCAGTCACTCTCACCTCACCTCTGGAATTCAGCTCTTTTGTTCATGTTTGGACCAAGGCTGTAATGAGGTCTGGAGCCGAGTGGTCTTGGCGGAACCCAAACTGAGCATCGGTGAGCAGTTTATTGGTGAATAAGTGCCGCTTGATAGCACTGTTGTGATACCTTCCATCACTTTGCTGATGATTGAGAGTAGACTGATGGGGCAGTAATTGGCCGGATTGGATTTGTCCAGTTGTTTGTGGACAGGACATACCTGGGCAATTTTCCACATTGTCGGGTAGATGCCAGTGTTGTAGCTGTACTGGAACAGTTTGGCTAGAGGCGCAGCTAGTTCTGGAGCACAAGTCTTCAGCACTACAGCTGGGATGTTGTCGGGGCCCATAGCCTTTGCTGTATCCAGTGCACTCAGCCGTTTCTTGATATCACGTGGAGTGAATCGAATTGGCTGAAGACTGGCTTCTGTGATGGTGGGGATATCGGGAGGAGGCCGAGATGGATCATCCACTCGGCACTTCTGGCTGAAGATGGTTGCAAACGGTTCAGCCTTGTCTTTTGCACTCACGTGCTGGACTCCGCCATCATTAACGATGGGGATGTTTACAGAGCCTCCTCCTCCCGTTAATTGTTTAATTGTCCACCACCATTCACGACTGGATGTGGCAAGACTGCAGAGCTTTGATCTGATCCGTTTTTTGTGGAATCGCTTAGCTCTGTCTATAGCATGTTGTTTCCGCTGTTCTGCATGCATGTAGTCCTGAGTTGTAGCTTCACCAGGTTGGCACCTCATTTTTAGGTACACCTGGTGCTGCTCCTGGCATGCTCTTCTACAATCCTCATGAACCAGGGTTGATCCCCTGGCTTGTTGGTAATGGTAGAGTGAGGAATATGCCGGGCCATGAGGTTACAGATTGTGCTGCAATACAACTCTGCTGCTGCTGATGGCCCACAGCGCCTCATGGATGCCCAGTTTTGAGCTGCTAGATCTGTTCTGAATCTATCCCATTTAGCACGGTGGTAGTGCCACACAACATGTTGGATGATGTCCTCAGTGCGAAGACGGAACATTTGTTTCCACGAGGACTGTGCGGTGGTCACTCCTACCAATACTGTCATGGACGGATGCATTTGCGACAGGTAGATTGGTGAGGACGAGGTCAAGTAAGTTTTTCCCTAGTGTTGGTTCACTCACCACCTGCCGCAGGCCCAGCCTGGCAGCTATATCCTTCAGGACTCGGCCAGCTCCTTCAGTAGTGGTGCTACCGAGCCACTCTTGGTGATGGATATTAAAGTCCCCCACCCAGAGTACATTTTGTGCCCTTGCTACCCTCAGTGCTTCCTCCAAGTGATGCACAACATGGAGGAGGACGGATTCATCAGCTGAGGGAGGGCAGTCAGTGGTAATCAGCAGGAGGTTTCCTTGCCCATGTTTGGCCTGATGCCATGAGATTTCATGGGGTCCAGAGTCAATGTTGAGGACTCCCAGGGCCACTCCCTCCTGACTGTATATCACTGTACCGCCACCTCTGGTGGGTCTGTCCTGCCGGTGGGACAGGACACACCCAGGGATGGTGATGGAAGAGTCTGGGACGTTGGCTGAAAGGTATGATTCTGTGAGTCTGGCTATGTCAGGCTGTTGCTTGACTAGTCTGTGGGACAGCTCTCCCAATTTTGGCACAAGTCCCCGTATGTTCGTGAGGAGGACTTTGCAGGGTCAACTGGGCTTGGTTTGCCTTTGTCGTGTCCGATGCCAGGTGGTCCGTCCGGTTTTATTCTTATTATGACTTTTTTAGCGAGATTTTACAACTGAATGGCTTGCTAGGCTATTTCAGAGGGCAATTTAGAATCAACCACATTGCTGTGGGTCTGGAGTCACATATAGGCCAGACCGGGTAAGGATGGCAGGTTTCCTTCCCTAAAGGACATTCGTGAACCAGATGGGTTTTTACGACAAGCCGGTAGTTTCATGGCCACCATTACTGATACTAGTTTTTTTTAATTCCAGATTTTATTTAATTAATTGAATTTAAATTCCCCAGCTGCCGTAGCGGGATTTGAAATCATCGACTCCGGATTATTAGTGTAGGCCTCTGGATTACTAGTCCAATAACATAACCACTATGCTACCGTACCCAATAGCTCTCCCAGTTTGTCAGATTCCACTTTTCTTTGCATTTGTGGAAGCACTTTCTTTTAGTTTGATATTATCTCCTACCTCATTTGTTGACCATGGTTGCCTAAGTACACATGTGGAGCTTTTGCCTTCTGGAGGTATGTACTGGTCTTGCATTGCACCATATACTTCCTTAAATACCTCTCACTGTTTGTCTGTAGGTTTACCCATTAACAGTGGTCAGTTTATGTCTCACTCCTTCAAAGCCAGCCTTACTTAAATTTAAAACCTTTGTTTGTGACTCTCCCTTTTCCCTTTCAAACTTAAAATCAAATGCAATCATGTTACGTCATTGTTCGCAAGATGTTCCCTTACCGCCAGATTATTAACTAGTTCTGGATTGTTACTCATGATCAGTATCCTTGTTGGTCCTAAAACATATTCTGTCGTAATTTGCTGAAAAAATAACGTCGCGTGCCGTTATTAATGTGCAGATCGGCCACTAGCTTGTGGTGAGGAAGACATACGCTGTGAATTGCAAATCACTACAGGTTGCTGCACAATGTGTGCCACTCCGCCATTAGCTTTGCGAAAACAACATCTCGCTGTTAACCTCCCCGTGAGTTTCATGAAGTTGCTGCATTTGCACATTAATTGCCCATTTAACTCACCACAGAAAGTTAAGTCTAGTAATTAAGAATGTAAGTACCCTTTTAACGATGTGATAATTGTTAATGACTGCCAATCAACCACTCTGACCCAGAAAGTGAACAATTAAAAGTGTGGAGTCTCCTTCCTTCAGGTAGTGAATTGTTGTTGGAGGCTTTAATAATGTCAAATTTTAAATTTAATTTTTTTCTTACTTTTCCTTTCTGTCTCTTTTTTTTCTTACTTTTCCTTTCTGTCTCTTTTTTTTCTCTCTCTCTTAATCCAGTCTTTATTTCCTGCTCTTTATTGCTTTTTCTCTATCTGATTTGACATTGAATTTACCCACTCTAATTCACCCTCCTTCTCAGTTCTTCCTCTGTTTATTTCTCAATCTTTAAATCTCATTAAGGAGATACACTCTTTGTCCTGTCATTCACCAAGGTCCCAGATGCTCTGTTGCCCTCGTTAGCAGCTCGCACTTCCAGCAACTTACATGGCAAAAACATTTTGAGCTGAAGGGTGCAGGAAAAAGTCTAACTAACCAGGCACGCCGCGAGATGCCCCACTCCAGCAAATTCTGGCTCATTGTTCCACAAAACTGTTCCAAACACACTTTAGCAATTTACTGCCTTTACATCTTGAACTGTTCTGCTTCTCCCTGTCTATGTGAAAATTCAAATCTCCCATTATAACCACTTTGCTTTTGGTACATGCTTCTCTGATCTCTGTATTTATGTATCCCACTACTACTTCATTATTCTCAGGGGGCCTGTAGACAACTCCCACCAGAGTCCTGCATCCTTTGCTGTTTCTTAATTCTACCCACTGTCTGCTCATCCTTACTGAAATCCCATCTTTCAATTGCTGTAATAGTGCATATTATCAATATTGCGACTCCTTCTCCTTCCTCAATCTCCATGTCCTTTCTAAAGACCTGGAATATTTAGATCCCAGTCATGCCCAACTCGGGTAACAGTCCCCGCCCTGCTCACATGCCTAGACTTTTTGACATCATACTTTTTCTTACTTTTCAACATTCTTATTTTATTTATATCAATTATTTTATTATTACTTCCTATACCAGGATGAAGAGGATAAAAATTCTCTCTGGAATTCCCTCCCTAAATCTCTCCGGCCTCTCTCACCACCTTTACCTCTTTCACCTGTCCTAATATCTCCTTATGTGGCTCGGTGTCAAATTTTGTTTGGTAACGCTCCAGTGAGGCATTTCACTATGTTAAAGGCGCTATATAAATGCAAGTTGTTGTTGTTGTTGGAAGTTTGATGCTTTGGGGGACAATATTGATCAGCGAGGACAAGGGAGATGGGCAAGCCAGATTTGTGGGATAAGATACGTGCTGCAGAGTTTTGCATGAGCTGGAGTTTATGGAGGATGGGGGAATGTGAGGCTGGCAGAGAAGTGGTGAAAATAATGTTACATTGAGGATGCATGGACTGTATGAAAATGTACATCTCCCCTTTGACTAGCCTGGATAAAAAAAAAACTATGCAGCGCAGAGTCTAACTGATTTAGCTCGCTTCGCCAGCATCGTGATGAGCTAGAGGCAGGTTCCGTCACTCGATGGATAAATCCGCATTCAAGTTGAGGACAGGAACACAGTGTCCCTCGGCAGCCCGCAGAGCGAATGAAGGTGCCTAGGTGGTTTCCGACCTATGGATTGATGGCACGGAGCAGCTGATAGGCTGGGTTGCTGCTGGAGGCAGGGCTCCGGCGAGTCTCAGCCTCTGATCAGCGGCTCCAGCTGCGATCTGAATGTCCAGACATGTCAATTCGCCACTAACAGCAGACCCGGGGAAAGCACAGCACAGCAGAGCAGAGCTCCCCTCCTCTCCTCTCCCCTCCCGGGCCATCGGGCTTATTTTCTCAGGAGCTGTTTATTGACCTGCTCGCAAAACCGAAATACTTTGCACTTTCAGCAGAATGTACCTCAACGGTGAGTCTGGCGTCCCCTTTGGTAAACAAAAGATGATTATATTAATAAGGGGTAATTCATCTGACTGTAATATCTTTGCTGCAAGTGGGAGATTGAAGTTGGTCTTAAGTTTAGCGGTTAAACTCCGACTCTAAAACCATTGCAAAGCTGCGATAGGTGGGAATATTTTAAAGGTGGGGAATATACACATCGTTCTTTGCTTTAAAAAATCAAATCAATTGAAGGGGTTGTAAGTTGCATACTTTTTTGCCTGCTCAATGTGTGTATTTTTAAAAATATTATAAATTGGCTTTGTAGTTATAGAGTAGCAGCCAGAGAGCCATGTGAATGCAAACACTGAATGAAGCAGGTAATGCATGTTTATTTTAATGTGGTTGTCATATGGATGCGATGTGATGTGAGTTTGGCTCAGTGCCTTGGTGATGTAAGCGGGCTGTGTACGTGATCTGGTTTAAAGGGAATCACAACTTGTCTATTCATTCTCATTCCTGGAAGGGAAGGGTTTACTGCAGTGCACCAGCAGCATCGCTTTTTAAAAAAAAAATTAACAAAAAACCCTGAATGTGTTGTTTTTAATGCCACTTGTTTCTGACTATTCTTATTGCTGCAGCAGCTTTCTGGCTGTAGGCTGATATTTCGGAGCCGCCTCCAGTTTTTAACAGGTCACGTCAGGTAACAGCAACTAAAATAAAAAATATAACCCTCGCGCCATGTTTCTGGATTGTGCTGGGTATCAGGTTGAGGAAGAAAGTGCTGTGGGTTTGTACAACCATTGAAGTTTAAAGTTGGAACTTGTAACTGCGACCATTTACTTTTTTTTGCTGGTTTATGTGGCTGAATTATTTATTTTTGGGAGGGGTCGGATGGCTAAGGCGACGAAAGTCACACGAATGCCAATTCCTGTAGATTATTAAGGGGAACAAACCCCGCACAATCGTTCTCCAGAGCAAAAAAAAATGTTTAATTACAATTGACATTCATCAGGCAGATTTTACAGTAAAATTTGAAAATGTGTAAAAAAAAATACAAATCCACACTCATCAAGGGTGATATGGCCTCATCTAGGGTTAAACTTGATCTATTTTGATATGTCACTGGAAAAAAATAGATATATAACTAATAAATACATGTGTTTAAATGGCTTCTTTGCATTTGGTGTCACTTTGACCTGGCTCGTAAGCATGTTCTCCGTATTGACAGCTCCTGTTTTAGTTTATTGTGTGCATTTTCAAGCATGGGAACCGTGTCTTACTTAAGAATGTCCAAGAAAAAAATCTGTGAGATTTAAGACAATTTCAGTGAGCTGTTGAGAACAACATCATAACAGGGTGACTCAATAAATCAGCTAGAGACTTGACATGCCTGGTGCTTTCTTTCAGCTCAGACTTTAGAGAGGAGGAGAAAAAAATAAATTGTTAGTTTAAGTGGAATTCAAGAGGATTATGATGTCTGGTAAAAGATCCGCCTTTCGAAAAATTTAGAATAGTGTCGATCGAGGGCCTGAGGCATTTGGTTTCTCAGACTTCAGCTGCTGCAGGTTTTTTCCTGGCCTGGTATATATATTTTTTTGTTTTCCATTTACTTGCCCCTCCCCTCCTTGCAGTAAATACCCTTGTTTACTTTTACATAGAATTATATACAATTACTGCACAGAAACAGGCCATTCGGCCCAACAGGTCTATGCCGGTGTTTATGTTCCGCATTAGCTTCATCCCACCCTAATTCATCTCACCCTATCAGCATATCCTTCTATTCTTTTGTCCTGCATGTGTTTATCTAGCTTCCCCTTAAATGCATCAATGCTATTTGCCTTAGCTACTCCACGTGGTAGCGAGTCCCACACTCTTGCCATTCTCTGGGTAAGGTGGTTTCTCTTGAATTCCTTATTGGATTTATTAGTGACTATCTTATATTTATGACCCCTAGTTTTGGACTCCCCCCACAAGAGGCAGCTACGTAGGAGGAGATAGATAATTAATAACGAAATGGCTTCTTTGCATTTGGTGTCACTTTGACTTGGCTCGTAGAATGTTCTCCATATTGACAGCTCTATATTTCTGTATATACTTTGTCGATACATATACAGGTTGGCAGCCACGTGATTGTCCATATTGTTTTCCTTTGTTTAAACTATTTTGTTGAAACTGGTATAGGTGGTATATAATGCTTTCATGGTTTTAAACCATGTATTATATACTTATTACGTTTTTTTGTTAGGCGCTTATCAGGATTCTAAATAAAGAGTTAAAATAAGAACTGCATTAATGCTGAACCTTTAAAGGGAACTTTACTGAAGAAACATTGCAGTGATTTTTTTTGTTAACAAAAAGGGACATTAATCTGTTCTTTATCAGGAAACACAGATGATTGTCCATTGATGGAAGGGGTTGCGTGTGTTTACAGAGGGATATAACTGTCCTGCAGTGTGTAACCATGCCCTTACAATGGTTCCAGCCAATTTTAACTTTTCCTTTAGCACCGCTCACAATCCAGGGTCAATTTAAAGTTGTTTTGCTTCATAGGACATAGTTCTGTTTTTACAAAAAAATAATGAGTTATCTAGTTTAGAAATATTGCATTCTAAAAAAAGTTTACTTTTGACAATTTTCATTGCAACATGTTGTGCCTCATCAACCTCGACTACCGAGGTTTAGAAAACAAGATCAGATTAGATGGGCTTGTTTTAGCATACGTAAAACCATGTGTGTATGCGGGGGGCATGTTGGTCCCCTGTAAAACAAAATGCCCTTAACATCAGAGAAAGAAGAAAGAACTTGCATTTATATAGCGCCTCATTATGGGTCACTTTTAAAGTGTAGTCACTATTGTTAAGTAGGCAAAACAGCCAGTCAATTTGCACACATCAAAGTCCCACAAAAGAAAATGAATGAATAATCAGTTAATCTTCCTTTGATGGTATTGCTTGAGAGTGTTGGCCAGGACACCAGAAGAACCCCTTGAACCTGAGCAGGCAGGTGGGGCCTTGGTTTAACATCTCATCTGAGAGATAGCACCTCCGACAGTGCAGCACTCCTTCGGTGCTGCAGTGAAGTATCAGCTTAGATTATACGATCAAATTCATAGTGGGTGCCCCGAACCCACATCCATGTGATTCAGAGGAGGTAAGAGTGTCACCAGCTGAGCCAGGTTGATACTTGGAGTATATACACCCTGTAAAAGGTAACCGTGCTCCAAAACTTCCTTATTTATGCCTTTATTTTAATTGTTGGCCACAATTTACAACCAGACAAACTCAATACAGATAACTTCAGCATCCCCTATCGTGACCTTGTCAGGTCTATAAAAGAATCTTCTCCATTGCAACCATACCAGTTCCGAAGGTTAACATTCTAGACGGGACTCCATCAGGTTCTGATTTGCCTTATTTGCATTTCCAGCCTTTTCCGTTTTTATTTCAGTACAATCAACCCTTTATTGCCACTTGTTGATCAGAGTGTAGAGGAATTTAAATACAAGTGACCAGGTATTGTTATAGAAGGGCAAAAGATAAATATATCATTATCAACCATTATTAAGCTATTACAATGCACAAATTCATCACTATGGCAGAAATATATTTAAAATCAATTCAGGAATGTTTGTGTGGGAGACGGATTTGTTTGACAGTGGCACAGTAATAGACTGTATATTTGAGTTAGAAACAATTTGCTCATTTACCAGAAAAAATGTAGTGACGTGCCTTCTTACTTTAATACAGCACTTACACTTGTAGCCCTTTTAATGTAACATAACGTTCCCAGGCACTTGACAGTTGGGATTCAGACCCAAGCAGGTGTAGGGGTGAAATTAGGGGAGGAGGTAGAAAGCAGGATGGAAAAGCTTGGTCTTAAGAGACTTTTGAAGGTGTAGCAATGATAGGAGTTTAGGAGCAAGACGGCTGAAAGCTCTGCCATTGTAGAGTGGAGGAAGGGGGAACATCAACCATAGTTGGAAGAGCAGAGGCTGCAAGCAAGAGGACTGGGGTTGTGGAGGGACGTTGAAGTTGATTGCCCTGAGGGATGGGGAGCCGGTGGAGATCAGCAAGGAGAGGGGTAATAGATGCGTGGGATAAGATGCAGAGGGTGGAATTCTGGATGAGTTGGAGTTTGTATAGGATGGAGCTTGAGAGGCCAGTGAGGAGAGCATTGGAAAAGTCAGGTCTGGAGATGACAAATCCATTAGTGCCTCAGTGGCGATGGGGTGGGGGGGGTGAACGTGAGGTAGAGATGGAGGTAGGCACTGTTATAGAAGTAGAGAGAAGCTTTCCTGGGGATGGGGGTTTGAAGCTCAGCTTAGAGTTGAGCAGAAATCCAGGGTTGCATTCATATGGTTTAAGATTGACCAGATATCTGGGAAAGAGATAGAATTGTTGGGGTGAATTGCTGAGTTTCCAGAGAGGACTAAATAGGATGGCTTTGGTTTTGTTCAGTGCTGAGCTGCAGGAAGTTCTGGATCATGTGTGATTTCAGACAGTCGTGGATGGAGAATTTTTTCACTGTCAAAAGTTCTTTTACAACCGATAATTTTATTTTAAAAAATCATTACAATTTTTTTAATAAAGCACCTCTATTGTTTTATTTTGCATTTGGCCTGTAAACTGCAATCACATGATAAGCTTTTTTAGCACAAATGCAGGACATACTGGGCTTCTTCACATTCACTGTCTGTGCCATTCTGTGCCCGACTTCCGTTTTGTTGGATTCACCCGGCAGTTCTTCCTCTCTCCCCTCCCCACACCTCAGACTTTCTCACTATCATTGCGTTTGTTTCGTTTCCCAAGAAAGAAATGGGGGAAAACTCCTCCATTTAGGGGGAGCAGATTTCAAATGACAGTCAAGGCGAGAAGTCAAATTTGGACCTCAGGATGGAAATGCTGGCTTCGATATTAACCGCCCCATGATGAGCAGGAGAGGGTCGGGGGAGGGTTAAAGTGTTAGATACGGGGAATGCGACCCCAACACGCTGCACATGATCACACTACCTTTTTTGTGGCAGCGGATATCAGGGCGTCACGGCGGGACACTTCATTAACATTTATTTTTTATTCGTTCATGGGATGTGGGTGTCGCTGGCGAGACCAGCATTTATTGCCCATCCCTAATTGCCCTTGAGAAGTTGGTGGTGAGCCACCTTCTTGAACCGCTGCAGTCCGTGTGGTGAAGGTTCTCCCACAGTGCTGTTAGGAAGGGAGTTCCAGGATTTTGACCCAGCGATGATGAAGGAACGACGATATATTTCCAAGTCGGGATGGTGTGTGACTTGGAGGGGAACGTGCAGGTGGTGTTGTTCCCATGTGCCTGCTGCTCTCGTCCTTCAAGGTGGTAGAGGTCGCGGGTTTGGGAGGTGCTGTCGGAGAAGCCTTGGCGAGTTGCTGCAGTGCATCCTGTGGATGGTACACACTGCAGCCACAGTGCGCCGGTGGTGAATGTTTAGGGTGGTGGATGGGGTGCCAATCAAGCAGGAAGCTTTGTCCTGGATGGTGTCGAGCTTGTTGAGTGTTGTTGGAGCTGCACTCATCCAGACAAGTGGAGAGTATTCCATCACACTCCTGACTTGTGCCTTGTAGATGGTGGAAAGGCTTTGGGGAGTCAGGAGGTGAGTCACTCACCGCAGAATACCCAGCCTCTGACCTGCTCTTGTAGCCACAGTATTTATATGGCTGGTCCAGTTAAGTTTCTGGTCAATGGTGACCCCCAGGATGTTGATGGTGGGGGATTCGGCGATGGTAATGTCAAGGGGAGGTGGTCAGAGATGGTCATTGCCTGGCACTTGTTGGGGTTGCCAACTCTGGTTGGAAGCATTCCTGGAGGTTTGATCTCGTGATGTTCTGACCACATGACATCTGACCATGTGATGCATGATCACGTGGAATCTGACTACGTGACATCACGACTTGAAAGATTTCATTCCATTTACCTTATAAAGGTATATATTATGTAATATTGGTAACAGTCAGATTCCCCTCATAACCAACAGTAATACAATAACTCATTACTCACTATTTGTAACTGGTAGCAATAAGTGTTATTCCCTGATATCCTACCTGTAACTAATAGTAATCCTATAACCTGCTGATATTCACCCTGAAACCATAGCCAGAAATCACCAGCCTGCACAAGGTGTGATTAGGCTCCCCAGTTGATGCCATTTTAATAGGGCTCACCTCGCTCCCTATCTCCTTGGACTCAGGTTCCATGTGAAGGTGACAACTCTGAACTGGGACCCTCAGTCAGAGCTGATCTGTACTTGGACTTCACACATCAAAACCGGCCGGCACAGACCGACCTGAATCAAAATGAGAGATTGCATAAAGGCCAGCGGGCTCGCTGTTTGGAGCACTTCTCAAAGGCCACATTGTCCTAAACTCAGCTCAGCACCAACATTTTTAAACCAAACCCTGGGCTCAGACTCAATAAAGGAGAATTTTCATACAATTATAGAAATTACAGCATTGGAGGAGGTCATTTGGCCCTCTCTGCTGGTGCTCTCTCCTGTAACCCCATTCTCCCCAGATACTTTTATATTCCTCCTTTTCAAATATTTATCTCCTTCCCTTTGAAATTTTAGTCTCTATCACATTGGCCAGATGTGGTGAAGTATCCCACAGTCTAATAGCCCTAAGTTCAAGAACCTTCCTCCTGCCTTCCCCTTGGTTCTTGCAGTGAGAATCCTTGGTTTCCGTTCCCTTGTTCCCCATTTGCCCACCAGTGGAAACAATCTTTCACTATTTACCCACAGTAAGGTCCCCAGGGCTCACTCACCCCTTTACTGGCTGCTCCTCTTTCAGCACCACTCCCACTCACCACATTGCTGCTGCTGCTCCCAACTCTGCAGGAAATGCAGGACCCCACATCCACACCTACCCAATTCTCCCCCTCACCCCCCCTCCCCCCAACGCTTGAGCCCCAATCTCCTGACACAATGTCTCCATCTCTCCCCCAACCTCCCATCCCCTGATCCCCCATTCTCCACTCTCCCTCGGACCCCGAGCCCCCATTGCCCAGTCTCCATCTCCACAACAATAGAGAGGAGGGGTGACCTATTTCAAAGCCTCTCTTGAGCAAGTCCTTTAAAAATACAATAGAAAACGTTAATGATTGGATTTCAAATGCTCCTAAACTATAATTTGAAAGCATGGGAAACTCTGAAAAGTCCATAATAAGAATTGGAAGAGGCACTTGATGAATGTAAAACCTTCCTGCCTCTGGAGCTTCCATTACCTCAATTGCGCTGGATATTAAATCCTCAGGTGAGAAGAGCCAATTCCTTAGCCCCCCACTCGCTCCCTCCCCCCACTCGCTCCCCCTCCCACTTGATTGCCGACACCCCCCCCCCCCACTCGATTTCCGAGTGCCCCCTATTCCCGAGCCAACACCCCCCCTCGATTCCACACTCTCCAGCAGCCCCCCCCCCTCGACTGTTCCTGGCACACCAGCCAGTCCTGGCTCTCCGCAGCGGTGGTCGGTGACGTCGCAGAGCCGGAGGCTTCTCTGATCAGCAGCCGGTGACGTCATGGAGCGGGGAAGGGGTGCACTGCGGCGGGAAATTTAAAGAGCTGATCTCCCGGGCTGCCAGAGGCAGTGCTCGATCCCTGATACCTGGAAACTCCTGCTGAATGCGGGAGGGTTGGGATCCCTACCCACAGACAGCGCAAATGCGAGCCTGATGTAAAATTCACTGTTGCTGCACGGGTTTCCCTGGGATCGGGAAACTTGGTGGTGAAACGGAGGCAGGTGCTGCCGGGTCCCCGAGGTAAGTGCCTCTTTCAGCACTCCTTGTGGAGTGCTTTCCCCAGGACCCTTAAGAAAATCTTCGGCCTCCCCACTTCCGATCATGGGTCTCTTTTTTCCCCCCCCCCCCCCCCCCCCCCCCCCCCCCCCAATTCCTGATCGTGGGCCTTTCCCCCCTCCTGATTACCGGGGACCGTCCCCAAGGGTCCTCAGCTGTGGCCTCCTGCCGCTGGCGTTCCCTCCCACCCGCTGGCCAGGCTGTCCATTTGGCCAGCTGCCGTTAAGTTCAGCAGGACCTCTTCGGCCATTTTTGGCCTCACCCGCACCCTCTCTGCCTCCCCGTAAATATCGGGGCCGTGGTGTTCTACTGTTGGAGGTACCGGCCAGCTGGACACATTGCTTTGAAGGACAGTCAATGTTAATAGTGCAAATGAATGAGTATTGTTTAACATTTTTGAAAGTTCTTATTCTTTGCAAGTATCAAGTTTTGTTTTCTGTTAACATTACATCTGAAAGAAATCTGTACATTTGTTTTGTCTTTGCTAAAATGAGCAGTTAGCAATTGATCGAAACTGGCCACGGCATCCCTGGATTAGTGAGGGGAAAATATGGCCCTTACTCCTGATCGTTATCCAATGACCTTTGCTAAAAGTAGCACACGAGTGGGCACCATGCAAGGGTAGGGTTGTGATGCTCCTGCAGTTGAACAACTTTCCTTTGGTCCCTCACCAAAGTATCCCTGAGTAATGGCTGCTTTGGTGAGTTGCCCCAGGAAGGAACCTTCAGGAAAGGAGGTGGGAATGAGAATATTGGCAAAAGAAGGAGAAGGAGAAAGAGAAAAAAAGACTGAAGCGAGACGAGTAATTTAGATGCATTTCCACCCCACAGGGTGGCAAATTTGTGGAACTCATATCAAAAAACATTTGATGCTGTGTTGCTTTAATTTCTTCAAAAATGAGCTGGATAAATACCTGAGTAGGAACATGACTGCAGTTTATATGGACAAACATCATCTGAGATGATCAAGTACTCCTTGGGACATGATGGATTCAACGCGCAAGGCATGGGAACATCTGTGGAGGAGGAGTTGGATGGCAGAGCTGGGCGGATAGATAGCAACTCTGAAATTTTGTTTGATTACCATTGGAAATCAGGGAGTGTTTGTGCAGAATTTTACCTCCAGATTAATTAGTTGGGACAGACTATGTGTTAGCGCATGCATGATCTCTGGAAGTAGCAGGTATAATGGGCCCAAAAATCTTTTCTTTTAGTCAATGGTTTCTCACATCCGCCCGACATCCTGGCTGAGATCTGGGATATTCTGAACATTGCCCAAAAACTAAAACAGTTTTTCATTTTAATTTCTAGTGTTTGGTGTAATGATCCATCTCTTAGTAACCTGTACTCTACTTTGTAAATTAAGTTGTAGCATCCAGAATTTTAAGAATAATTTTTGACTTGAATTAATAAAATATTACTGGTTTGCCTTACTGCCGTCAAAACGCCTATTGCATTGTCTAAACAATGTATGTAACTGCATTTTAAAAGGGTTTCCAGGTGTTTACAATAACTAGGACGAGGAGGCTAAATCTCATCTGATTTCTGTCATCTACACGCCAGTGTTTTGTGACCACTTGAAGCTACAGTGCCCCTCAGTTGGCCCTTAATTACAGTTTTCTCCTATTGATTAATATGGAGTTGGAGAAGGCAGAGTCCCGCACATGGATATCCTGAGGGGGGGGGGGGGGGTGTGGGGAGGGAGAAAGAAACTCATTAAAACCCTCCAACTTTCCATTTTGAGGTTACTTCAGCCGCATTGTTTGAGGTCAAATGGCATGCAATTTGTCGATTTGTAAAGCTGAACTATACACTCACCATCTCTGCCCCCCCCCCCGCAACCTCCGTGCCAGTTCCTGCCAATTGGAAAGCTTGAACCCAGTGGCAAAGAACAGAGAGATTGGTGGCCGTGTGTGCCAACCGTGTATTGTCAACTGAGTTTTTCACTGCTCTGACTTAAGCTGTTTCTATATTCCAATGTTGATGCTGTTGATGCCAATTCCATGACAGAGGTCACTCTAAGTGCAACTATCCATCAAAGAAAGCTAAGTTTTGATCCTGGCTGTGTGCTTTACAGCTATTCACTTCTTAATGATCTGAGCTCTTTCCAGTCATTAATAATACATCACTGGCATTCAGTGAAAGGTGCACTGTGTATCTTTTTGAGTATGCATGCATGAAGTTCTGCCTTCCTCTAACTCTCTGGGATGTAAGTAGACAGTTGAAATACAACTCCCTGCTCACTCGACTATTAAAATGCATCTGCTGCCATGCCACTTGACGTAATATCAAAAGGCTGTTTAACAGCCATAAACTTGATGGCACAAAAGATCACAATCTTTTCGGCAGTAGGATTGTAAGCTTCTAGTGGTCTACTAGGAACAGTTTCATTGTTGAGTAACAGCATCTTAAGGAGCAGGACCTTGTAGCCCCAATCAAAGAGCCAGGAACTGGGATGAAGAGCAGTGCGCAGTACAGTTGGGTGCAGGAAGTGTACGCTCATGTTTTAGAAGCATTTTCTATGAGGTGGGCTTTTATAGCTCTTTGATACATAGTAGGTTTGTGGGGCCAAGCTAGCATTTGCTACCATAGCTATAATATGGCCAGAATATTACTATTGGAACCCAACTTTATTATACATAATTACAATGTGACTAAGGGAAATTGCAGCTATAATACAGTAACTGTAATAATGGGGACTTATGTATTTACAGGACACTTCAAGAAAAATATGGGAAGATTGTAATTGTGAGGTACCGTGACTATAAAGAGTGATTCTGCCATCCAAAACTCCCAGCGGTAAGTGGTAGCCGCAGGGAGCGCGTCTCAGCAAATCACGGCTGCTCACACTCTGATTTTCCGCCCATTTAAATGGATGGAAAGTCACAGGCTGCATGCCCACAATTTCTCAACATGTACTCCCTTTAACTGCTATCTGTCGCCGTGACTGCCAGATCATGAATCACTCTGATAGTGAACTGAAATGCAATTATGGGACGCCAACCATGAAGGTCATCACTGATGACCTTGATCCTGTTCTCACCTAAAGTCTACACGTGGACTTCCAGCGACAATTGCTGGATAAAGAACAGTAATGGAAATGCTGCCCAATTCTCCTCTCTCTAGCCCAGAGCTTCTGGGTCAATTGTATCTATTCCTAATCCTGCCCCAACTTAGCTCGGGGAACTCAGCAAATAGCAGGGATCAAACCTGAGACCACCTTGCTTTGTTTGGTTCAGCAGTTTATTGGATAAATCTTCTGAGGCATTGGGAAGGTAATCACTGTAATTATAATATGGAGATATAACTATGTCGCTTTAATGTAAAAGTAAGGAAATCTGTAGCTATAATATAGTACATACTATAATTGGGCACTGTAGAAATAATATAGGGGAGGAATAATTATATGGGGTCTGTAGAAATAATATAGGGGAAGAGTAATTATTGGGCACCGTAGCTATAATAGGTGAGTACAATTATTGGTTACTGCAGGTATAATATAAGGAGTGTACTTATTGGACACTGAGCTATAATATCATAGAAACATACAGCACAGAAGGAGGCCATTCAATCCATCATGTCTGTGCCGGCTCTTTGAAGAGCTCTCAAATTAGTCCCAGTCCCCTGCTCTTTTCCCAGAGCTCTGCAAATTTCTTCTTTTCATGTGTTTATCCAATTCCTTTTTGAAAGTTACTATTGAATCTGCTTCCACCACCCTTTCAGGCAGTGCATTCCAGATCTCAACAACTCGCTACATAAACTTTTTTTTCCTCATCTCCCCCCTGGCTTTTTTGCCAATTATCTTAAATCTGTGTCCTCTGGTTACCGACACTCCTGCCAGTGGAAACATTATTTTGAACATCTCTATAAAATCTCCCCTTAACCTTCTCTGTTCTAAGGAGAACAACTTCAGCTTCTCCAGTCTCTCCACATAACTGCAGTCCCTCATCCCTGGTACCATACTGGTAAACCTCTTCTGCACCATTGCCAAGGCCTTGACATCCTAAAGTATGGTGCCCAAAATTGTACACAATACTTCAGCTGAGGCCTAACCACTGATTTATAAAGGTTTACCATAACTTCATTACTTTTGTACTCTATGCCTCTGTTTATTAAGCCAAGGACCCTGTACTTTTTTTGAACAGCATGATCAACTTGTCCTGTTACCTTAAAAAATTTGTATATGTGAACCCCCGGTTTTTTGTTCCTGCACCCCCTTTAAAATTGTACCATTTAGTTTATATTGCCTCTCCTCATTTTTCCTTCCAAAATGCATCACTTCACACTTCTCTGCATTGAATTTTATCTGCCATGTGTCTGCCCGTTTCATCAGTCTGCTTATGCCCTCCTGAAGTCTTCTACTATCGTCCTCACGTTACTATATTTCCAAGCCTTATGTCATCTGCAAACTTTGAAATTAAGCCCCCTATACCCAAGTCCATGTCATTAATATATATCAAAAATAGCAGTGGTCCTACTACTGACCCCTGGGGGACACCACTGTATACTTCCCTCCAGTCTGATAAACAACCATTCACCACTACTCTCTGCTTTCTGTCTCTTGGCCAATTATGTACCCATGCTGCCACTACCCCTTTAATCCCATGGACTTCAATTTTGCTAACAAGTCTATTATATGGCACTTTATCAAACGCCTTCTGAAAGTCCATCTACACAACATCAGCTGCACTACCCATATCAACCCCCACTGTTATTATGTTGAAGAACTCAATCAAACACGTCTTGCCTTTAAGAAATCCACGTTTGCTGTCAGTAATTAGTCCATGTTCTTCCAAGTGACAATTAATTTTGTCTTGGATTATAGTCTCCAGAGGTTTCCACACCACTGACGTTAGACTGACTGGCCTATAGTTACATGGTTTATTTCTTTCCCCTTTTTTGAACAGGGGTGTACCATTTGCAGATCTTCAGTCCTCTGGCAACACTCCCATATCTAAGGAGGATTGAAGGAGTGTGATTATTGAGCACTGCAGCTTAATATAGGGTGGAGTTCTAATTATCAATTATTTAGGTACTCCTAAAAGCCTTGACTGACATTTATTTATTTATTTATTTTTTAATTAATTCACGGGATGTGGGCGTCGCTGGCGAGGCCGGCATTTATTGCCCATCCCTAATTGCCCTTGAGAAGGTGGTGGTGAGCCGCCTTCTTGAACCACTGCAGTCCATGTGGTGAAGGTTCTCCCACAGTGCTGTTAGAAGGGAGTTCCAGGATTTTGACCAGCGACGATGAAGGAACGGCGATATATTTCCAAGTCAGGATGGTGTGTGACTTGGAGGGGAACGTGCAGGTGGTGTTGTTCCCATGTGCCTGCTGCCCTTGTCCTTCTAGCTGGTAGATGTCGCAGGTTTGGGAGGTGCTGGCGAGGAAGCCTTGGTGAGTTGCTGCAGTGTATTCTGTGGATGGTACACACTGCAGCCACAGTGCGCTGGTGGTGAAGGGAGTGAATGTTTAGGGTGGTGGATGGGGTGCCAATCAAGTGGGCTGCTTTGTCCTGGATGGTGTCTAGCTTCTTGTGTTGTTGGAGCTGCACTCATCCAGGCAAGTGGAGAGTATTCCATCACACTTCTGATTTGTGCCTTGTAGATGGTGGAAAGGCTTTGGGGAGTCAGGAGGTGAGTCACTCGCCACAGAATACCCAGCCTCTGACCTGCTCTTGTAGCCACAGTATTTATATGGCTGGTCCAGTTAAGCTTCTGGTCAATGGTGACACCAGGATGTTGATGGTGGGGGATTTGGCGATGGTAATGCCGTTGAATGTCAAGGGGAGGTGGTTAGATTCTCTCTTGTTGGAGATGGTCATTGCCTGGCATTTGTCTGGCGCGAATGTTACTTGCCACTTATCAGCCCAAGCGGGGATGTTGTCCAGGTTTTGCTGCATGCAGGCACGGACAGCTTCATTATCTAAGTGGTTGCGAATGTAACTGAACATTGTGCAATCATCAGCGAACATCCCCATTTCTGACCTTATGATGGAGGGAAGGTCATTGATGAAGCAGCTGAAGATGGTTGGGCCTAGGACACTGCCCTGAGGAATTCCTGCAGCAATGTCCTGGGGCTGAGATGATTGGCCTCCAACAACCACTACCATCTTCCTTTGTTCTAGGTTTGACTCCAACCACTGGAGAGTTTTCCCCCTAATTCCCATTGACTTCAATTTTACTAGGGCTCCTTAGTGCCACACTCGGTCAAATGCTGCCTTGATGTCAAGGGCAGTCACTCTCACCTCATCTCTGGAATTCAGCTCTTTTGTCCATGTTGGACCAAGGCTGTAATGAGGTCTGGAGCCGAGTGGTCTTGGCGGAACCCAAACTGAGCATCGGTGAGCAGGTTATTGGTGAGTAAGTGCCGCTTGATAGCACTGTCGATGACACCTTCCATCACTTTGCTGATGATTGAGAGTAGACTGATGGGGCAGTAATTGGCCGGATTGGATTTGTCCTGCTTTTTGTGGACAGGACATACCTGGGCAATTTTCCACATTGTCGGGTAGATGCCAGTGTTGTAGCTGTACTGGAACAGTTTGGCTAGAGGCGCAGCTAGTTCTGGAGCACAAGGCTTCAGCACTACAGCTGGGATGTTGTCGGGGCCCATAGCCTTTGCTGTATCCAGTGCACTCAGCCGTTTCTTGATATCACGTGGAGTGAATCGAATTGGCTGAAGACTGGCTTCTGTGATGGTGGGGATATTGGGAGTACAGAAAGGTTTAATTAACTCATATCTGGAGTATTACAGACCTACCATTTACTAGTGTCTAGTTAATAGTTTCCTGAGGCCGTAATCTCAGCTAGTAATTTTAATTGAACACTAATAAATGCACAGACTGATGATAATTGAATAGTCGGGGAGCGAGTAAAGATGGGCCTAAATCATAGAATCATACAGCACAGAAGGAGGCCATTCGGCCCATCGTGCCAATGTTGGCTCTTTGAAAGAGCTATCCACTTAGTGCCATTCCCCTGCTCTTTCCCCATAGCCTTGCAAAGTTTTCCTTTTCAAGCATATAACCAATTCCCTTTTGAAAGTTATTATTTAATGTGCTTCCACCACCCTTTCGGGCAATGCATTCTAGATTACGACAACTCGCTGTGTAAAAAAAAATTCTCTGCATCTCCCCTCTGATTCTTTTGCGAATTACCTTAAATCTGTGTCCTCTGGTTACCGACCCTTCTGCCACGGAAAACAGTTCCTCCGTATTTACTCTATCAAAACCCTTCATAATTTTGAACACCTCTACAAATCTCCTCTCTGCTCTAAGGAAAACAATCCGAGCTATCCCAAAGTAACTGTTGAAGGGATGACACACATATGAGGGTAAATTTTATACAGCACTGCACCGCTGGTGGGGCCCCAAACACAGCCAACAGAAATCATAAGGTCGGGGGCGCTTGGCGCGATTCGGTCCTCGTCCAATTTGGAGCAGTTCACGGAAGCCCCGGCATGTATGGGGCTCTTCATAATCGAACATCATCTGCAGGTCCAAAAAGACCTTAGGTGCTATATGCATATAGCAGGACCTGGCTGTACAGGCTATGGTACCCCTATCTGATGAGACTTGTCTTTGGCTCCTCGGCTTCAGTGCAGACACAGAGCTCTGCCATCTGCTCCAATCTGACATGCAGAAAACGTCAAGCATTAGGACTGTTCCCATTGCAGTCAAGGTCAAAACCACATTAGGCTTCCATGCCAAGCCTCCTCAGAGTACAAATAGCCAGATCAGGCAGTCAGTAGTTCATTCCTGTATCATGTAAGTCACTGAGGCCATGTTTACCTGAGGAAACAAAAGGGACAGCAACTGGAGAGGTTACAGATCTTTCACCAATTCAAAAGCTTCCCCAGAGTTCAGGGCATCATAGATGGCACCCATGTGGAATATCAAGGCTCCTCACAACAACCCCAGTGCTAATTTGACAGGAATGGTTTCAAACCCTTATAATGTGCAGATTATTTCCAGCCACAACAATGTTATCCTGCAGGTTAATCAATGACATCCAAGGAGCACCCATGATGTGTTCATTCTCCAGCTGTCCGCAGTGCCTGCATTGTTTGATTGAGGTGATGGGATGTCTGGATGGCTCTTGGGAGACCAGAGCTTTCCAATAGAACCACGGCTCCTAATCCCAGTTCGGAACCTCACACAGCAGTGGAACGACATTCTGGTAATGTCCTTGCCACCACTGAAGTCACTACAGCAAACCAATAGGGATACTCATTGGATTACTCTGACAGGTGCTGTCCAGTCAAAATCTCAAAGATTATCACAGTCAACTATGTGCTTCATAACAATACTGTACAAAGGGAGATGAGCATGCAGCTGGAGCATGTGTTGGCTCATGGGGCAGGAGATTCACAGGAAAAGGACACTGAATAAGAGGAGGCAGAGATGGAGGTCCAAGATATACAGGCAGGGCAGGTTGCCAGAAAAACAGTCATTGAGAACTACTTCCAGAAAGAGACACCTACTCCCACCTACCATCTTTATATCGCACTCTCATCTTCGATACAGTGACTGCTTCACAAGTACCACATTCCCTGTTGTTGTGCTGAGCTGGCAATTTGCCTGTCGTTCCCTGAGTTGATAACCTTCACCCCCTCCCCTGAACAGTATTGAAGCACCAAATGAGGAGGAAAATAAAGTTTCAACATTTATTTCAACGCCCACAAAAAAAAACATGCCCGTGTCTATTTCCTACATCTCGGGAGAAAATAACCCCCAAACGATGGCACAGCAAATCTCAAATACTATGCTACCAGCTGCAAAAAAAGCAGACAAAATAAAGTTGTGTATCAGAATGGAAACATGAGTGCATTCTCCCTTATGGCCTCTTGAGGACTGTTTTATTTGATAGCATGAAGAACTTCTATGCACCATCAAATACATATTAAATATCAATTAATGAAGTATTTTTTGGACACTAAGGGAAGCAAGGGCTATGGGGATAGGGCAGGAAAGTGGAGCTGAGGTAGAAGATCAGCCATGATCTTGTTGGATGGCGGAGCAGGCTCGAGGGGCCCTATGGCCTTCTCCTGCTCCTATTCCTTATGTTCTTCTTTTCTTCTGTATCCCCTTGGTGACGATAAGGGTGCCTCATTTGTGAATGTTGCTTCACACGGTGGACCTTCCTCATTGCCTGCTCTGGGGCTGGTTGCAGGGAGAATGCTGGACCGCAATCTGCTGTGATGCACAAGAGACCGTGGTGTCACTGTGTCCTGGGCACTTTCCAGCGAGGGCTTTGCAGACATTGATCAAGAATAGAACTGTGGCTACATTTTGCACATCCTACCACTTCCCTCAGTCTTAGTGCGCATAGCCCAATGGCGACATCTCTGCTGCCATCCTGGCTGAGATCAGTTAACTTGGCACAGACTAGATATTAAAAGTGAGACCTTCCTCTACTTATGGCTGAGTAATAGCTTAGATGCATTAAAGGGGAAACTAAATAAGCACATGAGAGAAAAAGGAACAGATGTAACACTCGGCCTACCTCAAATCACAGCCAAGCATTATGGTTTTATTTACAGAATCTGTAGTTGGACCTTCTCATTGATTTTAGATTCTTTATTTATTTCCCTTCAACTGTTCTGTACCTCCCTTGGGTTCTTTAATAAAATGCATTCATAAAATTTATAACTGGTTCCTGCGAATCATTGGATTTGTGCCTTAATTAAAAGCGTCACATGGCAAGTTATTTTGTTGGTTAATGGAATAAGTCACCTTCGATCCTTTTAAATATTATTGAAAACCTCATCAGGGTTGAATCATGTGTTTGGTATTCATTCTCATCCAGAGCAGGGCTGGGTATGCTGGCCCGTGGCTCATTCAGTGAGTGGCATGTAAAATTGTGACTGAATCATCTACAGTGGCATGAAGCACAAGATCAGAATGCAGACACAGTATACAGCCACAACACTCTGAGCCTGTCAATGAACTGAAGACTGCCACTTTCATTTGAAAACTAGCTGCTCTGGAAGGGAGTCACTATAAGAACATAAGAAATAGGAACAGGAGTAGGCCATCTGACCCCTCGAGCCTGCTCCGCCATTCAACAAGATCATGGCTTATCTTCTACCTCAGCACCATTCTCCTGCACCATCCCCATATCCCTTGAAGCCTTTAATATCTAGAAATTTATCGATCTCTGTTTTGAATGTACTCAATGACTGAGCCTCCACAGCTCTCTGGGGTAGAGAATTCCAAAGATTCACCACCCTCTGAGTGAAGAAATTTCTCCTCAACTCAGTCCTAAATGGCCTACCCCTTATTCTGAGACTGTGACCCCTGGTTCTAGACTCCCCAGCCAAGGGAAACATCCTCTCTGCATCTACCCTGTCGAGCCCTGTAAGAATTTTGTATGTTTCAACGGGATCACCTCTCATTTTTCTACTCTCTAGAGAGTACAGGTCTAGTCTACTCAATCTCTTCTCATACAACAATCCCACCATCCCAGGAATCAGTTTGGTGAACCTTCGTTGCACTCCCTCTATGGCAAGTATATCCTTTCTTAGGCAAGGAGACCAAAATTGTACACAATACTCCAGGTGCAGTCTCACCAAGGCCCTATATAATAGCAGTAAGACATCTTTACTTCTGTACTCAAATCCTCTTGTAATAAAGGTCAACATACCATTTGCCTACCTAATTGCTTGCTGCACCTGCATGTTAGCTTTCAGTGACTCATGTACAAGGACACCCAGGTCCCTTTGAACATCAACATTTCCCAATCTCTCATCATTTAAAAAATACTCTGCACTTCTGTTTTTCCTACCAAAGTGGATAACTTCACATTTTTTCACATTATATTCCATCTGCCATGTTCTTGCCCACTCACTTAGCCTGTCTATATCTCTGTGAAGCCTCACAACTCACATTCGTACCTAGTTTTGTGTCATCAGCAAACTTGGAAATATTACATTTGGTTCCCTCATCCAAATCATTGATATAGATTGTGAATAGCTGGGGCCCAAGCACCGATCCCTGCGGTACCCCACTAGTCACAGTCTGCCAACCTGAAAAAGACCCGTTTATTCTTACTCTCTGTTTTCTGTCTGTTAACCAATTCTCAATCCATGCCAGTATATTACCCCCAATTCCATGTGCTCGAACTTTGTTCACCAACCTCTTGTGTGGGATCTTATCAGAAGCCTTCTGAAAATCCAAATACACCACATCCACTGGTTCCCCCTTATCTATTCTACTAGTTACATCCTCAAAGTAGGTTTGTCAAACATGACTTCCCTTTCATAAATCCATGTTAACTCTGCCAAATTCTATTATTATTTTCTAAGTGTCCTGTTATCACATCCTTTATAGATTCTAGCATTTTCCCTACTATTGATATCAGGCTAACAGGTCTGTAGTTCCCTGTTTACTCTCTCCCTCCTTTCTTAAATAGTGGGGTTACATTTGCTACCCTCCAATCTGCAGGAACCGTTCCAGAATCTATAGAATTTTAGAAGATGACAGACAACCAATGCATCCACTATCTCTATAGCCACCTCTTTCAAAACCCTGGGATGTAGATCATCAGGTCCTTGGGATTTATCAACTTTCAGTCCCATTAATTTCTCTAGTACTATTTTTATTACTAATACTAATTTTTTTCAGTTCCTCATTCTCGCCAGACCCTTGGTTCTCTAGTATTTCTGGGAGGTTTTTTGTGTCTTCTTCTGTGAAGACAGACACAAAGTATTTGTTTAATTTCTCTGCCATTTCCTTATTCCCCATTATAAATTCTCCCGTCTCTGTCTGTAAGGGACCCACATTTGCCTTTGCTAGTCTTTTCCTTTTTACATATCTATAGAAGCTTTTACAGTCCGTTTTTATGTTTCTCTGTAGTTTACTCTCCTATTCTATTCTCCCTTTCTTTATCAATTTCTTGGTCCTCCTTTGCTGAATTCTAAAATGCTCCCAATCCTCAGGCTTACTGCTTTTTCTGGCAACTTTATATGCCTCTTCCTTTGATTTAATATTATCTTTAATTTCTCTTCTTAGCCACGGTTGGACCACTTTTCCTGTTGGGTTTTTGTGCCTTAAAGGAATATATATATGTTGCAAATGTATTAATTCTTTAAATGCTAGCCATTGCCTGTCGACCATCATACCTTTTAATGTAGTTCCCCAATCAACCACAGCCAACTTGCACCTCATACCCTCGTAGTTTCCTTTGTTTAGATTTAAGACCCTAGTTTCGGATTGAATTACATCACGTTCAAATCTGGGCAGAATTGTTGATACTGTGATTCTACGAAATCAACCTCCCAACTAAAAATATCTCAATACATTTTTATATTGAAAACAAATTAGGCGTCCATTCCCTAACCTGCGCTGGTCTCACTTCCCTCGAGTCTGCCTCCAGGTCAGTTGGAATGATGGGCACATCCTATTATATCTAATGTACCATCGCTTTGCCTAAGAAGCTTCAACAGACTCATTTTAAGCAGAGCAACCCTCCTACCCCACTAAAACTGAATGCATTGCAGTGGCCAAATGATGTTCTCTTCTCCCCACCCTCCCCCCCCACCCCGCCCCACCGACCTGACCTACTGGGGGAAGGGGGTGGGAAAGAACATCATTCCGCAGATGCAGTTTTTGGTGGAGTAGGAGGTTTGCTTTGCTTAAAATGAGCTTGATAGGCAGTGCGATGATGCACTAGATATAATAGGATGTGCCCATCATTTCAACTGACCTGGAGACTCGAGGGAAGTGTGACCAGAGCAGGTTAGGGAATTGACGCCTAACTTGCTTTCAATATAAAACCGTATTTTACAAAAAAAAAAGGATTTTCTCAAATTTGTGACCTTGCGAGGATTGAGGGAATATTAATGCAAATTTAAAAATTAAAATCTGTAAAAATCAAATACAAGTGGTACCAAAAAATTGTATTAACCTGGAGCAAATCACAGCTGCAGTTCAGTTGGCCAATGACATTGAAATACTGGCTCTGGTGGGGAGTAGAAGTGCTGCTCGCCATTAAAACATGTTTCAAACAATGAAAAACAGAAAAACAAATACCATCATTAGTGATGGAATCATTGTATTACTGATTCTACCACCATCAATATCCAATTAAGGCCACCAGTATCTTTGAGAATTGATTGGTTACCTCAATGCAGTATGGAACTGGGTTCACACTGAATTGCAATAGTTGCCACTGTTTTAATCTTGTAAGATTAGACAGAGGCTGCAGTCCTAGTCTATGTACCAGAATAAGAGTTCTAGTTGCAGGAGTCAAACACTTACAAGTTTGTTATTTTAAATTTGATATTTTTAAAATCTCCAACAATTAATACCTGAAGGAATGAGACTCCACACTTGTAATAGTTCATTTTCAGTGCCAGAGAGGTTGATTGGCAGTAATTAATACTAATCACATCATTAAAAGGGTACTTATACTTGAAATTACAAGACTTAACTTTCGGTGGCGAGTTGAGTTAGTGTCTACCGCACAGTACAGCAACTTCGTGACATTCAATGCATGTCAATGGAGAGGCAGACAGCAAAAATGCCATTTTTGTGAAGCTAACAGCAGAGCAACGCCTCTCGGACAGTAACTTTTGGGTGTTGCCATTTAACCGCACATCTGCTCCTCACTTGAAGTTGCTGTACCATTTACGCATAAATAACGGCGAATGTCATTAGTCTCACTGATATTTTGACGGCAAATCCTGGCCCATTATAATCTGCCTTTGATCTTTACAGATACTGACTGACCTGCTGTGTATTTCCAACATTTTATGTTGTTATTTCAGAATCTTGAGTAATGTCATCTATTGCACAGCATTACTCTATTCTTTTTCAAATGTCTCCCCTTTTCTTCTGAAGGCACGTACTGGTGTTGGGGTATGGTTCTATGGGTACCTTGCCCAGATGGCCATTCTTTATTTCATGAACGACAACAATGAGTGTCGGCAGGCTATTGAAACAAGTGAGGCATCACAGTTAATTTGGACTTTACCTGCCATCCAGTAGGGGCCAGTGGAGAGCGGTCAGAAGTGGGGAAATCTTGGCTGATTTTTTTTTCCCCTCCCTAACAGCTGGGTAACTGCTGCTCCAGCTGTGATCAGCTAACTCGGGACAGATCTGCGACTTTCCTGGTCTCTATGGCTCAGCATACAATAAATTTACCAACTGTGCTATTGAAGGAGCTCTGAGTGATCCTCGTGTGCCCACAGAAATATACACTGGGATGCCCCCAACCCAAGCTATGTAAATATGTAAATCTCCATAATCGTCTTTATCAAAGTCTTCAGGCTGAAATCCCTTGACAGTTATAGAACAAAGTCACTTTGTTTCTTAAGCCCTGCAGTGGAGGCCCTACTTGTGCTTCTATAAAACTCCTTTAAAAAGAATCTTTAACATTACAAGAAGGTACAGTATTGAATTTTGTATGAGATGACCTTTCCTAATGCTGGAAGCAGTCCATAAAGCTTATGATGAACAAAGTAGTGAGTGGGTTGTGCAGGACCATTTCTGGACTCAAAAGGACAGTATTATACAATGGTTCTACTCTGTCTGAGAGAATGTTTTATTTAGTATTTTAAAGCATTTTATCTAACCAATTTATGGGAACCATGGACCAAGAAAAGGCCATTCCACCCATCAAGTCCATTCCTTCCACAGACCCTTTGACACTCCAACCAGCCCGTATAAATGCAAACCAACCCACGTAACCTCTTGAGGAAAGATTCTGCAGAGTTTCTCCCTGCCCCGCTCGCTACCCTACACCACCCCACCACCCCAAAGGTAAATCAAGCCAAAGCTTCAGAATATCTCTGAAATTTTACTTGCTATTTGTTACATCTTGCTTTCCTTGGCATGACATGTGAAAATTGGCCAGCTCATAATACTAAAATCAGGGAATGTCATGTCGCAAAAGATGGCAGATTTAGATTCCCTTCTAATGTCATATTGATTGACTGTTGGTTTTCTTACAGTGAGTTACACTGTTTAAAGGGGTTTTAGGGCTGTTCATCCTGTAATATATAATCGAGCCAAGGACAGTTTCATCCTATAGACTGTATATTGTATAACTCAGGTGAGTGCTTCCATAAATGCTATTTGAAATCATAGTGTTCAACTTAGGAACAGGAGTAGGCCATTCAGCCCCTCAAACTTGTTCCACCATTCAATTAGACCATGGCAGATCTGTATCTTAATTCCATTTACCTACCTTGGTACTGTATCCCTTAATACCCTTGCCTAACAACAATCTATCAATCTCAGTTTTGAAATTTTCACATGACCCAGCCTCAACAGCTTTTTGAGGAAGTAAGTTCCAGATTTCCACTACCCTTTGTGTGAAGGAATGCTTCCTGACATCACCCATAAATATAAGAACATAAAAACATAAGAACATAAGAAATAGAAGCTGGAGTAGGCCATACGGCCCTGCCAGCCTGCTCCGCCATTCAATCAGATCATGGCTGATCTTCGACCTCAACTCCACTTTCCCGCCTGATCCCCATATCCCTTGATTCCCTTAGAGTCCAAAAATCTATCGATCTCAGTCTTGAATATACACAATGACTGAGCATCCACAGCCCTCTGGGGTAGAGAATTCCAAAGATTTCACAACCCTCTGAGTGAAAAAAATCCTCCTCATCTCAGTCCTGAATGTCCTGAGATTATGCCCCCTATTTCTAGACTCTACAGCCAGGGGAAACATCCTCTCAGCACCTACCCTGTCAAGCCCTCTTAGAATCTTATATGTTTCAATGGCCTAGCTTCAATTTTCAGGTGACCTCCCCTTTGTTCTGGACTCCCCCACCAGAGGAAGTAGTTTTTCTCTATCTACCTGGCATTAGTGAACAAAGTGAACAGTTGTGACAATGTAGGAATTAAACGAGCTTGGCCATCTAGGTAAATAGTGCCTTATAAGACATTTGGGGTAGGTAACATTATGATGGGCACCGGAAACACGGCAGTGCATGGGCATCCCGTTTTTATCAGCGGGAGGGGCATGAAGTGCTCAGCGTGCCCTATGTCGGCAGTGAGGGCAAAAAGGGGCGACTCTTCTTAGGTCCCTGACTTTGACTTTGATAGAAGTTAGGTGGCCACCCAATAATGTAACTGGAGCACCTGAGCAACAGTCTGCAGTGCAGTGAATTCACTAGAAAATGTAGTTCATTGTGTAAAGCAATTTGAGATGTTGCCAGAGGTGCACTGCTGCACATTCTCTGCCAGATGCTGCAGGTTGCTCATGGCGGATTCCCAGGATGCAGTAACATCCATCAACACAACAACTTGCATTTATGTCGCGTTTTTAACGTAGTAAAACGTCCCAAGGCACTTCACAGGAGTGATTATCAAACTAAATTTGACACGGAGCCACATAAGGAGATATTAGGACAGGAGACCAAAAGCTTGGTCAAAGTGGTAGATTTTAAGGAGTGTCTTAAAGGAGGAGCGAGAGAGAGGTGAAGAGGTTTAGGGAGGTTAGGGCCTAGGTAGCTGAAGGCATGGCCGTCAATGGTGGAGCGATTAAAATCGTGGATGTGTAAGAGGCCAGAATTGGAGGTCAGGGTGAACAGGACTTGTTGCGTGTTAGGATACGGGCAGCAGAGTTTTGGATGAGCTCAAGTTTACGGAGAGTGCCAGGTGGGAGGCTGGCCAGGGGAGCATTGGAATAATCGAGTCTAGAGGTAACAAAGGCATGGATCAGGGTTTCAGCAGCAGATGAGCTGAGGCAGGGGCAGAGACGGGCGATGATGCAGTGGTGGAAGTAGGTGGTCTTGGAGAGGATATGGGGTCGGAAGCTCAGCTCAATACAAGCCCAGCGGGAAACCAATCCCTAACCCATACACTTGACGTATGGCGTGGGCTGGTTGCCATTCTGGTGCCCGAATCCACCCCGACTTAAAATCGAAGAGGATGTGGCTATTTATGTCCTCAGGCACTTTGTGTGGGTCAGTTGATCTCTCTGCCTTTTACAAAGAATTTTGGTACTTGCAGAAGGGGTATGAGAACTCCTAATGATTCTAGCACAGGCATGATTGAAAGACGACAAAATCAAGATCCTTATGCCTCATGCATAACTGTTCCTTTGCTTCTTACGTCTGTTATCCAGACTTGATCTTCAGTCTTTTTAACTTCCTTGTTCATTTGACAAGTCTTGCCTCCTTTGTTGAGGCTGGCCAGGAATGGTCATTTAGGATTGAAGTTTACTGGGAGCACTGTGATTCTTATCTCTCTACCCATTAAACTGTTCTGTTTGCCAGTGGAATATTATGGTAAGTTCGAAAAAAGAAAGACTGGCATTTACATGATGCCTTTCATGACCTCAGGACTTCTCAAAGCCCTTTATAACCAATGAAGTACTTTTGAAGTGTAGTGTGACAGCCAATTTGCGCACAGCAAGGTCCCACAAACAGCAATGTGATAACGATCAAATAATATGTTTTTAAGTGTTGGTGGAGGGATAAATATTGGCCAGGACACTGGAGAGAATTCCCCGCTCTTTACTGAAATAGCGCCATGGGATCTTTTACATCCACCCGAGAGGACAGACGGGGCCTCGGTTTAACGTTTCATACGAAAGACGGCACTTCTGACAGTGCAGCACTCTCTCAGTACTGCACTGGAGTGTTAGCCTAGATTTTGTGCTCAAGCCTTAGGAAGCCTAGATGTAAAATGTCCAACTCCTTGAGCAGATTCTTTATAGTCTACACTGCTTTTCCCACCGCCATTACCAAGGGCTGCTCGTACTGTGAACGAAACCACAGTGCTTTGCAAATGTATCAGTGTCCAGAGCTAAAAATTGTGACCCATTATCTGGAATGATTTGCTCTGATATTCCATGATTTGCAAATATCGATTTCAGATGATCCAGAATATTATGATGTGGGGTGAGTCAGCCGAGCTGCCTCTATGAAATGTGAGAGGTAGCCTGCAACCGAAAGATAAGTGTTCTCTTTCCAGCTGAATAGATCTGTCTCCACTTTCAGAAGGAGTTATTCAGGCACAGCAGATGGTGTCATGGGCTTGACCAGATTTGTCCTTTCCTTGGAACACTGCAGACAATTCTGAACAACTTCTTGAGAGTTGTTTACTTAAAGCAGGCCTGTCGAGCGCCCTCTGCGCACTTTGACTTTGGGCGATGGTGTGAAATGGGCGATATTGATCCAGCCGCCCGTTATACACCTCTCCCGATTTTCATTTCCATTGAAGTTCCCGCTGGCCGTGTTGGGTTAAAATCGGGGCCATAGGAACAGGAGCAGACCATTCAGCTCCTTGAGCCTCAATTAAATTATAGCTGATTAGGGTTGCCAACCCTCCAGGATTGCCCTGGAGTCTCCAGGAATTAAAGACTAATCTCTAGGACACTCCTTTGCACAACCTGGGAGAAAAATCATAGGAGCATTAAAAAATTGTGGATTTTTAACATTTTCTTTGAATACTTTTGTTTACTAGCTATAAAAATATTGGACATGGGGAAAAAAAAGGCTGTTTGACTTAGTCAAGAATCATCCATTCGGGTAATGAAGAGAATATTCGCTTTTTGATTGGTGTAGGAAGGTAGTGCTCCGCGAGGATGGGTATGGCGGGCGACCAATGGCGAGAGTGTTGAGGGAGGTTGGAGGCAGGAGGTCATGTGATGAAGCTTCCTGAAATATGTCCAACTAGAGTTGGTTACACAATGGCTGATCTGTACCTCGACTCCTATTTTACCCGCTCCATATCTCTTATACCCTTACCTAACAAATCTACTGATTTCTGCCTTGAAAATTTCAATTGACCCAGCATTCACAGCCTTTTGGTGAAAAAGAGCTTCCTAAATGGGCGAGCTCTAACTTTATGATCATGCCCCTATATTTGAAATGCTGCCATTTCTCCTATCATTCTGCTGCCGTCAATTACTGGGCACTGTGATTCTCTGGTATAGGCCTGCCTCTCTCATGTTGACTGGTCACTCCTTTATTTTTTCTTTTTTAAAAGCTCCCTGGCTGCCACCATGTGGTGCTGTGAGATCTGTTAATCAGACTGAGATACATGGAACAGCAAACAAGCGAGTTTAGTAACACAGTGATATTCCACTCATACGTCAGATGTGCATCTAGGCTGACTCTCCAGTGCAGTACTGACGGAGTGCTGCACTGTCGGAGGTGTCGTCTTTCAGATGAGACGTTAAACCGAGGCCCCATCTGCCTTCTCAGGTGTTCATAAAAGATCCCATGACACTATTCGAAGAAGCACAAGGGTGTTCTCCCCCTCTGTCCTGGCCAATATTTATCCTTCAACCAATATCATTAAAACAGATTATCTGGTCATTATTACACTGCTGTTTATGGGACCTTGCTGTGTGCAAACTGGCTGCCACGTTTCCTACATTACAACAGTCACTGCACTTCAAAACTACTTCATTGGTTGTAAAGAACTTTGGGATTTCCTGAGGTTGTGAAAGGCGCTATATAAATGCAAGTTCTTTTTAGTGGTCTGATCCTGAGAAGTAAATTTTTAAAATACCAATAAGATGTAGTGGAACCAAATATTTAGGGCTGTAAGCCAACAGCATACCAAATAACATAAGACTGCACCCTAATAACATAAGACCGTTTTAAATTTGTTCTTGCAATGTAAATAACACTGACAAGCTACATTTATTGCCCACCCCTGAAAAGGTGGTGGAGGGCCTTCTCCTTCAACTGCTGCAGCCCTTGTGCCACAAATGCAAGGGAATTCCAGGATTTTGACCCAGCAATGATAAAGGAGCAGTGATGTATATCCAAGTCAGAATGGTGTGTGACTTGGATGGGGAACTTGGAGGTGATGGTGTTCACACGCCATTGCTGCTCTTGTCCTTCTCATTGTAGAGGTTGCCCTGTTGAGGTAACCATGGTGAGTTGCTGTAGTGCATCCTGTAGCCACAGTGCACTAGTAGTGGAAGAGATTTGTCTTGGGGTAGAAATTGGTATGCCCGTTTTTCGGGTGTAAAATGAACACAAAGCATACCAATTTAGCAGTGGGTCAGCCTGCGCCCGTTCTCCGCAGGCATTAGTCCCACTGCTAAAATTCGTGGAGCCCATTTTATAGGGGTCCTGGCTGAACTCCTAAAGCAAGCAATGCCTGCCCCGCTCAGTATTCTTCAACGGCCCCCAGTGGCTGCCAACTAAAGGCAAGTTATTTTTTTAAAAACCTTTCTGTGGAGCCAGGAGAAGGAGTTAGAGCTCCCACTGACCCTGCAGTCCTAGTGATCACATCCCCTCCCTCCCAAGAACTTAACCGAGGCGTGTGCCGACGAGGCCCGGTATTGAGTTTTCTCGTGGGGCGAGCTACCAGTGGAGGGGCGCCTCTGTATAGGCCATAGGGATAATGGTGTAAGTTGTGTGGATAATTCCTTAAGAGCTATTTCTACTCTCAAGTCCCCTATTCTTTACTTCAATCTATTTGGACAACTTGTTGTAAAAGATTAGCCGTGGCCTTTTAGTTCTTGATCAAAGGGAGCCCTTGTGTTCAGCGAAATGAATAGAAAAAATATTGGGCAATTTGCCAGCTGACATGAAAAAATTAATTTTGTGAATAATTAACTTTCCTTTACTGATTGTTAGAGAAGAAATAAAACACAGTGATACCACAAAAGAAACTGACCTTAGTTTGGCTGTGCGTTTATGGAGGAGTGGAGATAATACCTTACATTATCAATAGTGTTCTGATGAGACTTTCTGTGCAACTCAGAATGCAGGATGACAAGTAATGCTTCCAGCTACCAAATGCACGTTTGCACTTTTGCCCACTAAATTTGGAGCTGCTCCTCTTTGCATGCATGGAATCCTCTACGTTTTCCATTTAATGATATATCAGTATGAGTTTGAGAATTTAGAGATGATTCCTTTACACTGATAAGTGCTGTGTTATCAATTTTGAAATTAAGCTTAGATCCAGACTGGAGTAAATTAGTTGGCGAGATGGAAACTAAGAAGTGCTGCTGAATGTAACCATAATAAATCTAGTTGTTTTGTGCTTATTATTCAGACCCCAATAATTATATACCATGTAAGAATAGCACACTCCTTGAAGCCCACATGCTTGGGTGATGTAAGCCAATAGGATCCCTTCAGAGAGTATTCACTTCCTTCAGGGAAAAAAGAATCAGCCAGAATACCTAAGTCAGTGGTTTCGTTGAGAGCAGTCACGTGCCGTCTCATTCGCTCTCTATGGAATTTTTGTTTGTTTTGCACAAGCAGAGGAAAGACTGAGAGCAACAGAGATGGGTCCAGATCACATTATCCATTTCACACTGTTAGGAAATGACCATGCTCCAAGATGACCCCGAATGCTTATGTCACCTCAGCGTTGCCTGTGTATCTGATTAAATGGAGGCTATAATGGATCTACAGCTAAGGCCATTAAATGAAGTTACTTAAAGTTGTTTTCAAATCCCTCCATGGCCTCGCCCCTCCCTATCTCTGTAACCTCTTCCAGCCCTACGACCCTCCGAGATCTCTGCACTCCTCCAACCCTGGCCTCTTGCGCATCCCTGATTTTCATTGCTCCACCATTGGCAGCCGTGCCTTCAGCTGCCTAGGCCCTAAGCTCTGGAATTCCCTCCCTAAACCTTCCTGCCTCTGTACCTCTCTCTTCTCCTTTAAGACACTCTTTAAAACCTACCTCTTTGACCAAGCTTTTGGTCACCTGTTCTAATATCTTCTTACGTATCTCGGTGTCAAATTTTGTTTGATAACACTCTTATGAAGCGCCATGGGACGTTTTACTACGTTAAAGGTGCTATATAAATGCAAGTTGTTGTTGTTGTTAAAGAAGCAATGTGGAATGGATGACAGTGTGTCAAAACATTGTCCTTTTCCCTCTGAGTTCAAATCTAGCCCAGGCTGATGATGTGAAAGTGTCTTCTCTCTGCTAGTTAGTTGTACCAACATGAGAAGAGTTTGAATGGGTTCAGTCCAATTTCTAATGGAACTTCCTCCAGTTGGGAAATCCTTGTAGAGAAGCCACTTTCCTGTATTTGCTTCTTTTAGTGAAAAGGTTAAGACCGCTGGACGGCCTGGAGAAGTTGTCAGTGAATGATTCTTAGATATGCTCCGAGCATTCATACACCTCCAAAGAAAGGTCCAGTGAAAAGCGGGGAAAAAGTCAATTGAACTTGACTGAGGCTACATGAAAGAACATTAAAGGAACTTTTAGTGAGCATAATGGTATTTTGGTATTGCCACAGCAGTTAGAAAATAAATAGTATGGAAAAATATTCTCTGAGTTTTGCAGCGGTCAATGGAAGGTATGTTGCAGTGAAGGAGGAGAGTTTGAGTTCAGAGGGAATGGAGGATGCATGATTTGTAGCAGGTGCTACCCCAGGCAGTGGGTCCACTACTTGTGCATGGCGGGCGAGCAGTGCCCAAGAAGGTTCATATTCAGGGAGGCTGGGACTGTGGTATGGTGCGTGATCTACAAAGACCTGCAGGGACAGTCAACCATCTGCAGCGCACGGCCAACGTTTAGTTTCACAGGGACCTTGTGGACACCCCACAGGAGTTGGCCACTTCACTTGGCCCTGCACAGCTGAAGCTTTCTTTTTTGCACAATGAGAGAATGGCTAACTGCAAGATTCATTGAAAGCAAATTAATTTTTACTAAACTGTGTTGTGCTCATGGCATGAGCTTAATGTGTTTTCCTGCCGAATATTTCCTCTTGTGGCTGTGAACCAATTACTGATGTGCCCCACTATTAAGTGCTTCCCCCCCAGTTAGAGGTGTAGCACTGATGAGATCCACAGGTGCGTTATCAAACATTTCCATATTTCTTCTTTACCCAGAGAGTGGTTAGAATGTGGAACTCACCTCCACAGGGAGTAGTTGAGGCGACTAGCATAGATGCATTGAAGGGGAAGCTAGATAAACACATGAGGGAGAAAGGGAATAGAAGGGTATCCTGATAGGGTTAGATGATGTTGGGTGGGAGGAGGCTTGTGTGGAGCATAAATACTGGCATGGACCTGTTGGGCCAAATGGCCTGTTTCTGCGCTGTAAATTCTATCAGTTAAGTGGCTCATTAGGTTTGAAGGATAATTGCAGGTGTATTATGTTTCACTGCTCACTTCTTATTGCTGCCAGTGAGATTGGGTTCTCACAAATTGTACCTTTGTATTCTGCACTTTGCTGCGATTTAGTTAGTGGTTAGTCAGTTTTGCAGAGGGAGAAAAACAGGCTTTAGCAAAAAAAGACCCAGATTTGCCTTATTGTCCCTCCCACCAATGTTAGGGTAGAGTAGAGGGAACTTTACTCTCCATACAGCCCGTACTACACCTGTCCTTGGACTGCGCGATGCTGATCCTGAAATGGAAAAATGTTCTATTCCCAATGTTGCCAGCACAAGAAAAAAAGATTCAATGTAGGTTCCTGGGACTTGCATAGGAACAAGTTCCTGGCATTTAGAGCACTTCCTCACAGAGCTCTCTTCCTCTTTAAAGGAAGCCTATGGCGGCCTTGTCTGTAAACATTGCGTTAATTACTTTACAAGCTGCTTTTAACCTGTTTGTGTTTGCAGCTTTACAAAAATACTGTTAATTGAATTATGAGCATCAAATCCTCCCGTTCTAGAACAAAAGTTAAATCCCACACACATACAATGCACGACTTGTCATGAGAAGAGTATACTGAGGTTTTCCAGGCTGTCTTGGCTTGAAGTTAGGCTGTTCGTATCGTAGTAAATGAATGTTAAATGTATTCAGAGGACATTATTTCTCTGCAAAAATGGCAGACAAGGAGATTTGGTATGAAGTGCATTGAGCGTCCATACGCTAATACCTAAACAGCATATTATTGAGGCATTATTCTCCGCAAATCTCTGCTTTACATATACTGAGACGTATGTCCCCGATATTTACGGGGAACGGGGTCGCCTATTAGCGGCTGGGAAACCCAGAATTATGGGGAAGGCGGAGGTCCTGCGAAATGTAACAGCAGGACCTCATTAGAATTTATTTACTCCATTTCCTACCCGACAGCCGGTTAGATTGAGAGATGCATTTAAGGGGAAGCTAGATAATTACATGAGGGAGAAAGGAATAGAAGGATATGCTGATAGGGCTGCCAGGCGGGAAAGCCTGCGGTAGAAGGCCGCAGCCGGAGACCGGTGTGGAGGGAGGGAGGGAAGGATTGCGAGGAGGGGATAGATCGTTGTGGGGATGTGGGGGGGAAGAGATCGCAGAGAGAGGGGATGGAAGAGATCGGATCACTGGGGCGGTCTGAAGATCGCGGCAGATTTACTTGAGGGGCTAGGGGGAAGCACTCCTGCTCCTCCTGGCCTACAAACCGTGCTGGAAAAGCACTTACCTGCTGGATACAGCAGTTCTCACCTCCCTTTAGCTGCCGGGTTTCCCGAGCCCCAGCAAACCCATGCTGGAGGCATTAAATCCAAATGGCTGACAAAATCTGAGGCATGGAGCCTCATTAACATATTATAATTACAGACCCGCCTCTCCAGAGGGGGTTACTTGCCTGACGCCCACCCCTCCCGACGCCCACCCCTCCCTCCCCCCCCCCCCCCCCCTCTGTCCCACCTGTCCTGGGGTGGGGGGGTTGGTTAAAATTCCCCCCAATGACTCTGGATGCTTGCCAAAGAGAATCTGTGACTTAAGGGGTATGATTTTATGTCAGAGCCGGGTCCCCAGCACGTCCATAGATATTTGCATTGGGAACTGATTGCAAGTCTATCTGCGATCGCAACTCAATTGAAGGTGAGTATTTGTGCTTCTGGAATTCCCACGCACCAGGCAGCCAGATTGACAGGCTGGCTGCCTGTCGGGAGGGGAAAGAGCCGTGAATCGTGGAGGGGGGGGTGGGAGGGGGAGGGGGAGAGAGAGAGAGAGAGATCGTGGGCTGTAAATCATTTTTAAATGATTCAAAAAAAACCCAGAAAAGTTATAATAGAGTATATCATTTAGAAATAACAAGACCAAAGTTTAAACAGCAAAATTAAGAAAAGACTGGGGAAGTCAATGTTTAATTTTTTAAAAAGTAAGTATTTTAGTAGTTTATAGTTATATTACAGTAATAACATTATTGCTACTATCTTTAACACTAATATTAAAGCTTGTTTCACTGTCGCTGTGTGTGAGCTGAAATCTGAAAAAAATGGTTAGTTCAGGAGCCTGAAGTTCCAGAGCTTTTGGCATCAAACAGTCCCATACCTGTTGGGGCTGCCCCAGTGAATCGATCTTTATTGGAATTACTGCAAACGTTGAAAACTGGTGACTGGGATTAAAGGTATTTCAGCGATAAATTATAATTTGCGGGATCATTTTCGAGAAGGAATGCTGGGATAGAAGGAATGTTTTACTGTAAGAGAGAGATAGTGGGAGAGAGATAGTGGGAGAGAGTGAAAGGAGAGGTAGAAAAACAGCAGAAATAGAGAGGAGACAAGCAAAAATAAGTAGAGGGAGACTCAGAAGAGAAATGTGAGGCAGGTTATTGTGTGAAATTAAAGAAAGTAGCAGTAAGGAGGAGAAGCAGCAGAGGAGCAAAGAGAAGAATGGCAAAGGATGAGACACTGGAAGAAATCGGAGGGGTGGGGGGAGGTGGACGACATCAGGTGGGGCCTTGAAGATTGGGGGAGGGCGTCCAGCATTCGGGTGGGAGGGGGTCCAGCATATGGTGGGGACGGGGGGGCGGCTGATCACGGTGGTCCGATCGTGCCAGTTGAGCTTGTTGGGCCTGGATGAAGCACCCCTGCTCCTCCTGGCCCACAAGCCGTGCAATAAAGGCACTCACCTCATGGGCCTGGTCCTTCCCGCCTGCTTTCACCTGACGTGAATCAGAAATGATGGGAAACCCCAACAGGTAAGGTTAAATTCATTTTACATTTGTAATACACAAAAAATTAAGTGCGTCAACTATTTCAATTGGGTACAATGCCCTTTTAAGTATTGGCCCGCCGGCTTTAAGTGGAGGTGGTACAGGTTTCTGTTGCACACGCACATCCTAACACACCTGGGTTAAACTCGGAAATGGGTGCGTTTGAGCCGGGATGTGGTCCCGCTCCAAAAGTTAACTATTTTTACAGCACACCCGCCCTCAACCTACCTGTTCTTGGTGGTTAAAATTACCCCCTTGACGATTGAATGGAGAAGCAAGGGTGGCAGAATGCACTTGCTTTTGTCAGCTGTCTGATTTCAAATGTGCCTGAAGGAATGGTAATTAATTGGAATATTGAACAAAGGTGATCATCGGTGGATAAGTCAATCATATAAACAGGAGTGAGAGGAACGTGTTGGATTTTTTTCTTTTGAAGTACACTGAGCACACCTTACTTTCTCAAGTGTTTCTTTGTTTTCCTCAGTGATTTCAAAGTAATACTGTATTCCACTGGAGTAATTATGACTGCTTTCATTTTTGGCCGATCACCACAGATCACAGGAAGTGGGAGGGTAATTAAGGGCTGATTTTCCAATATGCGCTGCTGGCAGGCATGTCTCCCGCTCCACAGTGTCTCCTGCCCTGGTGTCAGGATCGTGTGTGACTTGGAGGAGAATTTGGAGGTGGTGGTGTTCCCATGATATTATTGCTCTTTTCCTACTCGATGGTAGAGATCATATTGGGGGGCAGGGAGGGGGGGGTGGAGAAGTGCTGTCAAATAACTTTGGTGAGTTGCTTTGTGTCAGCCTAGATTATGTGGTCAAAACCTCACTCCATACTCCAGGCTTATACTTCAGTGCAGTACTGAGGGAGTGGTGCACTGTTGGACATTAAAAATCCCATGACACAATTTGTTCTCCTGGTATCTTTGCCAATCTGATTACCTCACCATCAAAAACCAAATTGTTTGCTCGTTCCTCTCATTGTTATTTATAGAATCTGCTTGTGCACAAATTAATTGCTTTGTTTACCTGTTTATTGGTTGTGAAGCAATTTGAAATGTCCTAAGGGCAGGAAAATGAAAGTTCTTTCTTTATCTTGTTGAGTCCACTTGAAGGAGCAATATCTTTGTGTTGTGTGATGGTAAAGAGGCAATCATGTGAAAACCCAGTAACGGCCTGTCACTTATGTTTGAGGTGTAATTTTACGACCTTGTGCTCCTGATGGAGAGCCTCGCCCATTGGGAGTCCACATCAGAAATTCATGCATGTACAGCGCATTATTTGTAAATAATTTAAATGCATATTTGGAAAATCGCGTGAGTGTGCCCCCGAATTTCTGATCTGCGTCACCGATGGCTCGGACTCCCTGCTGTGGTCATAAAGTCAGAAAATAATCCATTTTAGTCATTCATACAAAGACTATGCCTGATTCTTCCTCCTCTCTAAATCAGCAATAAGTAGGTTAGCAAATCACTTTTTCATGAAGGTAGTGCCTCTTCAATACAAATTTATTGTTAATGGGGATCATTCTGACTTTGTACTATAGTGTAAAAAGGGTAATGGCGAATCAGCAGCCCGTTTGATTTCAACGGAAATAAAAAATCAGGAGAGATGTGAAATCGACTGCCAATTCGCTATGTCCCGTTTTACACTATCAAACAAAGTCAAAATGACCCCCAGTGTGATTCATTGGCCTGGATTTTCACCCCGTGCCGTGGAAAGCCAGGGGGTTGGGGGGGGGGGGGTGGTGGTGGTGGAGTATTTCCCGAAACCTAGAAGTATGGGTTTCCCGGGCGTGCTTACAATTTTGACATAAGGGCATCTTTTACATTTTTTAGCAGGTTTCCCACCCGACAGCCAGCCAAATTGACTGGCTGATTGCCTGTCGGACGGGAAAGTAGCCGGGAAGCAGATCGTAGATAAGTCTGACATCGGGGGCTTGGGGCCGGGTATCAGGGAGGGGGGGGTCAGTCATCGTGGGGGGGAGTCAGTCATCGTGGGGGGTGAGGGAGTTGGTCATGGGGGGGGGAGGCAGTCGGTCATGGGGGGGTGTTGGTCATCGGGGGGATGGGGCTAGACATCGAGGAGGGAGGTCAGTCATCGTGGGGGGTGAGGGAGTTGGTCATCGGGGGGGGAGGCAGTCGGTCATGGGGGGACATGTCGGTCATCGGGGGGATGAGGCTGGTCATCGAGGAGGGAGGTCAGTCATCGTGGGGGGTGAGGGGGTTGGTCATCGGGGGGGGAGGCAGTCGGTCATGGGGGGACGTGTCGGTCATCGGGGGGATGAGGCTGGACATCGAGGAGGGAGGTCAGTCATCGTGGGGGGTGAGGGGGTTGGTCATCGGTGGGGGGGAGTCAGTCGGTCATGGCAGGGAGGATGGTCATCGGGGGAATGGGGCTGGACATTGAGGAGGGGAGTTGGACTTTGGGAGGACCGGCGACATCGTGGGGTGTGGGACATGGGGTGGTTGGAGACAGCGGTGGGTGGGGGTCGATCATTGCTGGGGGAGGATCAGCCGATTGCGTGTGTTGGATTGCAGCAAGTAAGCTTGTTGGGCCTGGAGGAATCCCCAGCCCCCAGGAGTTAGAAATAAAAAAGCTATTAAAATGGAGGCCGGAGCCTCTTTAAAAGGTTCTCTGCCTCCTGAGAGCGGGTTGGTCGCCCATCCCCCGACTGGCCTCCGTTAAAACTGGAAGTGGGCGAGTTAGAGGAGGGTTGGGGTTGGGTTTTACTTTTTTTACAATTTTTACCTTCCCACCTGCACTCAACTCACCCATCCTTGGGGGTTAAAATGACCTCCATTGAGTTCGACAGAAGACGGCAGATTATTTGAAGCTAAAATCTGGAAACCGAGCATGAGATTCTAAATTAAATATTAGAAACTCACCAGCTAAACTAAAGTTAAGAGTAACATCTTTACACCTCTTTGTGATGGACCTGTGGGTCAGACTGGTACCTGTCAGAGCGAGTGGCCCTTCCTCTGTAACTGGCAATGTTTTCGATATTTCGATATTTCACATTGTTCCACTGACGCAAAAAGTTTTTTCTGGAAAACATGGTCACCTTTGGCCTTTCACCTTTGGCCTTTCACCTTGGGTCACCATTTCACCTGCTTTATCTGCAACCACTGCCTATTTGTCAGCAAAGGCCAAGGGCCGACTTTTATGGGTCTTCTAGAATGTTCTCCACTGGACATCCTAATCGGCACACGGTGGGGTGAAAAATAAAAATAATTTTAAAACTTCGTAAAGTGCCCCTACATAGAAAACTTGTGGAAGGGGGAAGAGGCTGAGAAACCCGGGGGAAGGTCTGAAGAACCTTGAGATAGGACGCCACCTAGATTGAAAAGAGCAGCAGAGATGATGAGGCAAATCTAGCAGTGGCTAGATGACTCCAAGCTTAAGTTTTAAACTGTCCTCCTCCACTTGCATCCATTTTCACTGTGTCCGTATTAATATGATGCGAATAGGTTCGAGGCATGCACTGTGTTGTGTAACCACGTTGGAGGAACTGGGCCCAGTGCCAGTCAGCGCCTCCAGGAGAAAGGGAAAAATTCCAGTCTGAATCTGAATTTGGTGGCTGATTTCATAAAAAGAAAAGAGAAAGGGGTCAGAATGTGCAAACATTCTGCAATAAAACAAATAAAAGATAATCAGAGACAACTGGAAGGAAATAGTCACAACAAGTGCAGTCTCCAGAGAAATGCTAGGGCCCGTTATTTCAAAAGACAAGATCTAAATGACTTTATAATAGGACAGTACAGTAATTACAGGACTATAGTAATCACCAGCCATATGTAAATATGTCTCGCCATTCATTGTCAAAGTACATTTGGTTCTAATTCTATTTGTGATTAAAAATATTTCTAAAATCTTACTCGCATGACACCAGTAGCTTGCATTTGTCCTGTTAGAGCTTTAGTTGTGTCCTGGATCCTTTAATCAACTGAAGCAATTTCATTCTGTTCAGCAATTTTTTTTCAGCCCTGTAATATAACAGATAATACGATTTAAAAAAAAAAATGAAATTACTTACAATTCACCTGGGAAGGAATTACCCATTGATTGTGACAAAGTACACACTCGGTCCATCTGTATTTTCAAATCCTGTCTGGATTAAGATGTCATTGAGTAACAGCGAGAACAATCTACCTTGTTTATTACTGCATAAATTCTAATTACCCAGTGGATACATCAAGTCTACTTTTCCTCTTTTCTGTTGGGAGTATTCCTCCAGGATTAAAGATTAAGTATTGACAACTAATTAACAAGTCCCAAGTTTTAACACTGATTTTATTTCTTCCATTTTTGCTTTTTCAATTGCCCGATTCTTCTCCCTTTCTTGAGACATACTAGCACCATGTTGCATTCCTGGAGTGGGAGGAGTCACTCACTCGGGGATGCATGAGAGTCATCGGGGGCGACAAAGGGTTGCCAACCCTCCAGGATTACCCTGGAGTCTCCAGGAATTAAAGACTAATCTCCAGGACGCTGCTGCGAGCAACACAGGAGAAAAATCACAGGGGCAATAAAAAATTATGTTTTTACACTTTTGTTCATTAGTTATAAAAATATCGGACATGGAAATAAAGGCTGTGTGACCGACAGTCAAGAATCCTCCAATCGGGTAAGGAAGAGTTTATTTGCTTTCCAATCGGAGTGGGAAGCCGGTGCACTGCGAGTATTGGTACGTTGGACGACCAATGGCAGTTGGATGCAGGTGGTCATGTGATGATACCTCAGGATTATGTCCAAGCAGAGTTGGCAAACCTATGGTGACAGAGCCTATAATTTTTCCCTTCCACCCCATAGCGAGTGCTGAGCGCAAATTGTCTGCCCTGTTTCCCTACATTACACCAGTGACTACACTTCAAAAGTACTCCATTGGTTGTAAAGCGCTTTGGGACGCCCTGAGGTCGTGAAAGATGCCGTATAAATGCAAGCCCTTCTTCCTCTTCTAGACCTCCACCCCCAGTGATTTGGAACTCACTGTGTAGGGAGTCGCGAGTGGGAACCTGCAACAGTAGCAACAAACTTGCACTTATATAGCGCCTTTTAATGTAGCAAAATGTCCCATGGTGTTTCACAGTGGGGAGGGTAGAAACGAATACCGATAGTAAGTGTTGGGAGCGGTAACGCAAAGGCAAGGTCGAACAGCTAGGTCTCGAGAAGGTGGGTAGAGCTGGGGCAAAGTAGAAGGCTTTGGGAAGAGCAGTCCAGAATTTGGGGACCTGGTGACTGATGGCTGTGCATCCTTCTGCTTTGTGGCACAGCTCATTAGGTTCACCACCTGGCCAATCTAACGGGTCTGTTTTTAAATGTGACATGGTTTTGTGTGTCGGTCTTGTTTTGTTTATTTTTTCCCACTAAATATGCAAAGTAGATTGAATCTCCTCCGTGCTCTTTCTGCAGAGCTAATTTGATTTCCGTCTAAATCAGTTGCTTATTGACCCAAGTGGAAGCATTTCATTTAAGGCTGGAGCACTCTGCAAACTCATTCATTAAGAATAAGAACGAAATTAATAAATGCACCAAGGACCGTGTTTATACTTCAATCTGGTATTTAAATATAAACGTGTGTGGGCTGATTTTCAGCTGCTGTGCCAGTTGTACCAGGCATCGAGCAGCCTAATCTGTGGTCCTTAAAGGGACAGCTGGAGGCCACTTAGAAACACAGCCCAGTTTTACTTTTTTGTTGGGCCCAGGAGGAGCAGGAGTGCTTGGCACCTGCAGCTTGCCAGTGTTCGTGCTAATAAGGCCCAGGTCTCAAAACAACACGAATGGGCAGGTGGAGTGGCCGCTCGGCCTTGTGTCGCAGAGATGCATTTAAGGGGAGGCTAGATAAGTACATGAGGGAGCAAGGAATAGAAGGATATGCCAATAGGGTGAGATGAAGTAGGGTGGGAGGAGGCTCGTAAGGAGCAAAAACACCAGCATACACCATTTGGACGAAATAGCCTGTTTCTGTGCTGTAAAATCCTATGTAATTCCATTTATGTATATTTTGGGCACTTCTTGAAAATTGTCCCCTTGAAATCTTAGCTACACATTGTTACACAATTCAACACTCGGTTCTGTAAATAAACCTATTTGCAAATAAACCTGATTAATAATTTAGCCTGTTACAGTGTCTCACTCGGCTGCTATTGCCCATCTTCTCTAGTGTCTTAAGTCCTATTGTAATAGCAAATCTCTAATGAAAAAGAGTATTGGTTGTCCTACAATATGCTATAATCCTTAAACTGACACAGGTAGGAGTTGATTCAGACTTGCCCCTGATAAGTTTCTCATTCTCACCGTAACAGGCATCTTCCAGGATTAACCTGCACTTTCTAATATCAGAAAGTTAACGTCATGCATTGAGTATATGGGTGCACAGAGAGAAAGGCAGCAGGAGGAGGAGCCCTCAGAGGGGAGAGAGTTCTGAAGGAAGGGACATAGGAGCATGAGTAGGCCATTCAGTTCCTGAGCCTGTTCCACCATTCAGTTAGATCATAGGCATCATTTTAGCACCCGCTATCGGGTGCGTTCCTGGCGGGGGGGCTCCGAAAATCGGGAAATCCCGGAGTGGGACCAGAGCCCGCCTCGAACCCGCACACTTCCAGGTTCCCCGCTGACGCGCCGGCGTGTGCGCGCAGCCCCCCACTGGTGGGAATCCCGCAGGCAATTAAAACCAGCGGGATGCCACTTGAAGGTATTTGTTTGCCTTGCTCAGGTCATTAACTGACCTGATTAAGGGATTATGTGCGGAGGGGTGGGATTTTAGAGCAAACTGGGACTGTTTCCCACACTGGGGGAAACACTCCCAGGTCAAATGGACGTGTTGCAGCCATCAGCCTGTGGCAGCTGCAAAGGTCCATTTGACAGGTGTGGGGGGGGGGAGAGACCCTCACTCATTGCAGGAGGCCACTCTGTCACTTGGGACAAAGTTTGGCCTCCACCACCCTCCTCCTGACAATCAAAGTCACCAACTTGCACACTTACCCCGGGGTCCAGAGATATGTACCTACCTTGCGGACCCCCTCAGATGTACATCTTCGGGATGGGGGCCGCCGTAGCTGCAGTCATGACCTCCTCGGAGGGCGAACAGCATCACCAGCCTCGCCATCCACGCCGTCCACCTCTGACACGTGGAGCACCACAACAGAGCGCTGTGACACATCCACCTGTACAGCAGGAGGGAGGGCAACCGCAGAGAGAGATGCGTCACAGAGGGCACTACCCTCGCCACAGGGTCCACAGACCGAGGCTCAGCTTCCTGGACCTCTCTGAGCAGCAGTGCACACGGAGGCTCAGAGTCACTCGACATGTAGTCGTGGACATCTGCAGCCTCCTTCGTGCCAAGCTACACCTGTCTGGCCCGAGCACCATCTTCTTACCTGTCGCTTTCAAAGTCACCACTGCCCTCAACAACCTCTCCTCCGCATCCTTCCAGGGTGCAACCGAGGACATCACCGACGTCTCTCAGTCGTCTGCACAAAAGAGCCCTGCAAATACACCTACACCCACTCTGCAGTGACACAATGGGTGGCATCAGTTGTGGGTCTTCATAGTGATCCTCAGGAAAGGGCATTATTGCACAAACCAGACAAGATTCGCAAAGACGTGGCAGTAGTGGTGCCAATATAATATGTAATGTGAGTTGATCAGAAATTCAATATAGGTAACAACCATGACAAACCCTCAAACACCCTTGTGCATCCCCTTCATGCTCACAACACGTTTGCCTTATGCTGCCTACTGCACATGTGATACATGCCCTGTGGCTGCAGCACAGGTAGTGGCAGGTTGAGTGAGGCTGGCCGTGAAAGAGATACATGAGAGGGTGAGTATGAGATAGAGCCATGAGATTGTATGAGGATTGGGTTGAGTGGTAGTGGTGGGATGAGTACTGGCGAGGTGAGTAAGTGCAGGTAAGATGAGGATGAGGTTTGAGTGGGTGTGAGGGATGATGTGATAGAGTAGTGTTGGCAGTGCAGAAGGAGATGTGGGGTGGGGGCGGTGATGTGGCAGACTGAGTGTAGGGGAATGAGTAAGTGTACTCACTTTGGCTGACCTACTTAGGTCATTGGAGCGCTTCCTGCACTGTATGCAGGTGGGCGATATGTTGGTGGTGCAGGTGACCTCCTCTGCCACCTCGAGCCAGCCCTTCCTGGTGGCAGAGGCAGGCCGCTTCCTCCCGCCCGCCGGGGGGAAGATCTCTGTCCTCCCCCTCCTCCTCACCCCATGTATTGATACCTGGAGTGAGGCATCATTAAACTGGGCGCAGCCTTCCCCCTGGGCTGCTCCATGCTGTGATTTTTTCTGTTTGTTGCAGCATCAGTCAGTGGAGGACTGCCCCTTTAAATAGAGCTCCTCCAGCTGACAGATCTTACTGCACATGCGCAGCCCGCCCGACGTGCAGATCAGCAGTGGGGAACCCGGAGGAGCAGGTAAGTGGATCCAATTATGCTGCGATCGCGCAGGGTGCTGACTGATTTCGCCGGGCGCGTTACCCACGTGCCCGATAACCTCCCCTGCCGAGAACCCGCAGCCCTGGTAACATCGGGCCCCATGACTGATCTGTATCTTAACTCCATTTACCCACCATGGTTCCATAACCCTTAATGCCCTTTGCCTAACAAAAATCTATCAATCTCTGTTTCGAAATTTTCAATTGACCCTGAGCCTCGACAGCTTTTTGGGGGAGAGAGTTCCAGATTTCCACTACCCTATGTGTGAAAAAGTGCTTCCTGACATCACCCCTGAACGGCCTAGCTCTAATTTTAAAGTTATGCCCTCCCTTGTTCTGGACTCTCACACAAGATGGAATAGTTTATCTACCCTATCAAATCCTTTAATCATCTTAAACACCTCAATTAGATCACCCCTTAATCTTCTGTACTCAAGGGCACTCAGAGAGGGGGAGAAGGGGTGTTGGGGAGTGCAGCAGAGGGGGGGACATTCAGGAAGGGGTTAAAACTGCTGAACGCTTCACAGTTTTCACTGATGCTGTTAGATTTTTTGTGACGGGAGCTCCATCCTGTGTCAGTGACTATAAAGAGATGTTTGATGGTGCGGTGAGCCCTCGAGGAGTGTCCGTCAGAAGGCGGGATCCTTTCCCCTCTCAACTGGTTTTAATCTGAGACAAAAAGGAGCAGGTAACTATTTTCAGATGATAAACGGAAATGTGTAGAAAAGCAAGAGAAGAAAACAAACCTCTCCTTTGTGTTGAGGTGAATTAAATCACCTGCTTAAAGAGAAAAGGAACAAGGAAAAAGCAGAGAAAACCAGAGTGACACAGCGCTGAGCGAATAATAACAAGTGGCCACCTGCTGCCTCAAGTAGTCGTTCTTCATGTGTAATTCTTGATATTGATGGTGCGATTTTCAACTGCAGGCTGACCCTTTCTTGCCAGTAAAACAGGAGGCTGGCAGTTGAAAATCAGGCAGCACCTCAGCCACTCCACTGACGCCCAAGACCCGTCTGACGCAATTTTCAGGCTGACCTAAATGAGATAGCATTTATAAAGCGCCTGTCATGACCTCAGGACATCCCAATGCGTTTTGCAACCAATTAAGTACTTTTGAAATGTAATCGCTGTTGTAATGTAGGAAACACAGCAGCCAATTTGCGCACAGCAAGCTCCCACAAACAGCAAAGAGATAATGACCAGATAATCTGTTTCAGTGATGCTGGTTGAGGGATAAATATTGGCCAGGACATCGGGGAGAACTCCTGCTCTTTTTTGAAATAGTGCCATGGGATCTTTTTACCTCCACCTGAGAGGGCAGACGGAGCCCAATCCAGTCCTCCATTTGCAATTTTCGGGAATAGAATAGCCCCTTGGGGAATACGTCCAACCAGAGTTGGCAACACCATGTTTTTATGTGTGTAGCCCTTTGAAAATGTGAAGCCAAGGCTTGTGATTGTAGGATGCGCTCTGGTGCAATCCTGGATCTCAGTAGATGCGAGGCCTATACTCCTGGGCTTTCTACAACTGCCCCAACCCCCATTCCATGCTGGCCATGTAGATGCACAATTTACCCTCGTGTACCTAAAGTGTTTACTTTCCTGATGACCCTGGGGAGTTTCCTCTCAGTTCCCTCGTGCATCATTACTTTTCCCTTTTTTGAACAGAAGACTGTGGAATGTGAAAGACTATTAAACCAATTCAGTTTACCCCATCGTCTCCATCCTGTTTCAGGTACTCATCTGATTTTTGTTCATGGTACCTACCCAAGCCTGTATTATTAAGGAAGTGGTAACAAGGCACTTAGAAAATCATAATATCATCAGGCAGAATCAACATGGTTTTATGAAAGGGAAATCGTGTTTGACAAATTTATTAGAGTTCTTTGAGGATGTAACTAGCAGGGTAGATAAAGGGGAACCAGTGGATATAGTAAATTTAGATTTTCAAAAGGCATTCGATAAGGTGCCACACAAGAGGTTGTTACACAAGGTAAGGGCTCATGGGGTTGGGGGTAATATATTAGCATGGATAGAGGATTGGTTAACGGACAGAAAACAGAGAGTAGGGATAAACAGATCATTTTCAGGTTGGCAGGCTGTAACCAGTGGGGTGCCGCAAGGATCGGTGCTTGGGCCTCAGCTGTTTACAATCTATATTAATGACTTAGATGAAAGGACCGAGTGTAATGTATCCAAGTTTACTGACGATGCAAAGCTAGGTGGGAAAGTAAGCTGTGAGGAGGACACAAAGAGCTCAATTTTAAAACCGAGCCGGGAAGGGGGTGGTGGGGGGGTCAAATTGAAGTCTGGAAACCCATTAGTACGGGTTTCCCAGAAGTCCTTATGATTTTGACGTAAGGACGTCTTTTGTTTTTTTATGTCGGTTTCCCGTCTGACTGACTGGCTGATTGACAGGCTGGTCTCAGTCGGACAGGAGACGATCCAGGGTGAGGACAGCTTCAGGAAAGTCTGCAGGTAAGTTTTTGTTTGTATGGATGGTGGGCATGGGGGCATGGGTGGGCACACGGGAATAGGTTGACATGGGCGGGTATAGGTCGGCACGGGTGGGCATAGGTCAGCACGGGTGGGCATAGGTTGGCACGGGGGTCGTGAGCCATGTAGGAATGGGATCGGGGGTCAATCACGGGGGTGCGGTGTGGGAATCGGGGGTCCACGATTATTGAGGGGTCGGATGAGGGGTGGGAGGATCAGAGTGGGGGGGGACGACCGGGTGTTGGAGGATCGGAATGGGGGGGACAATCGGGTGGGGGTTGGGAGGATCGAGGTCAGGGATCGGATGATTGGAATGGGGGGGTGGATAGGGTTCGGGGGTCCGCAATCGGGCATTGGGGGTCTGCGATCGTTGGAGGATCGATGCTGGTAGGCTTGTTGGGCCTGGAGGAAGCACTCCTGCTCCTCCGGGCCCACAAACTGTGTCTTTCTTGGCACCTACCTATTAGTCTCGGGCCTTCTCTCCTCCTTTCACGAGGAATAAAACAGAAAGCCCAGGAATCCCGGCCCCCCGTTTTGAAATCGGTAAGACCAAAAAAATGGAGGCCCGAAGATTCCTTGGAAGATTTTAAGGCCCAACCCACCTCTTGGGAGCAGGTTGGTCGCCCACACCTCTTCCCGACTGGTGAAAATGGGTGGGTTGGAGGTGGGTTGGGGGCAGGTCTGAATTTTAAATGCCCCCTGCCCCCAACCCACCAGTTTTTCAATGTTAAAATTGAGCCCAAAGAGTCTGCAAAGGGATATAGACAGGCTAAGTGAGTGGGCAAGAAGGTGTCAGATGGAGTATAATGTGGGGAAATGTGAGGTTATTCACTTGCGTAGGGAGAATAGAAAAACTGAATATTTTTTAAATAGTGAGAAACTATTAAATGTTGGTGTCCAGAGAGACTTGGGTGTCCTGGTACAAGAAACACAAAAAGATAGCATGCAGGTAGAGTAGGCAATTAAGAAAGCAAATAGCATATTGGCCTTTATTGCAAGGGGGTTGGAGTACAAGAGTAAGGAAGTTTTGCTACAATTGTACAGGGCTTTGGTGGGACCTCACCTGGAGTACTGTGTACAGTTTTGGTCTCCTTATGTAAGGAAAGATATACTTGCCTTAGAGGAAGTGCAACGAAGATTCACTAGATTAATTCCTGGGATGAGAGGGTTGTCCTATGAAGAGAGGTTGAGTAGAATGGGCCTCTACTGTCTCGAGTTTAGAAGAATGAGAGGTGATCTCATTGAAACATATAAGATTCTGAGGGGGCTTGACAGGGTAGATGCTGAGAGACTGTTTCCCCAGGCTGGAGAGTCTAGAACAAGAGGGCATAGTCTCAGGATAAGGGGTCGGCCATTTAAGACTGAGATGAGGAGGAACTTCTTCACTCAGAGCGCTGTGAATCTTTGGAATCCTCTACCCCAGAGGGCTGTGGATGCTGAGTCGTTGAGTATATTCAAGGCTGAGATGGATAGATTTTTGGACTCCAGGGGAATCAAGGGATATGGGGATCGGGCAGGAAAGTGGAGTTGAGGCCGAAGATCAGCCATGATCTTATTGAATGGTGGAGCAGGCTCGATGGGCCATATGGCCTACTCCTGCTCCTATTTCCTATGTTCTCCTGTTTCTTATGTTCTTATATATTCCCCCAGCTGCATGAGAAAAAAACAAATCCAACTGGTTTCCTTTTTCCTTTGAGTTTATGTTTGAAAATCTGAATGGCTGTGAGTGAATCTGAACTCAGAAAACTGAAATCATGCTCCTGAATATATATTGCTGACCTTTACAAACCTTTTTACAGTATGATTGAATGCTTTAATGGATTAAGTGCGTACTAACTTTCCAAATGGCGCACAAGCTGTGAGATTAATACTCAAACTTCTGACCTGCTCCAATTTGAGAAGAGGCTGCATATTTTGTACATTTTCACCCAGTGTAGTGTCATCTCCAATAAAAAACAAAATCTGGTTGATTGAAAAGTATATCCTCAGATTTTGATTAAGGGCAATTGAGTTCAGTTGGGCTTATCTTAATGATGTATTGCTTTTCTAATGCCACACTGGATTCATTCAAAGGCTATCAGGAAAATCTGTCATAACCAGTTCCGTGTGTGATGACCAAGTTTGAAATGAGCTGGACTCACACTGTTTGTGTAGTCCCTAACACACACATACTCACTGTCACTCTTTCTCTCATTTACTGTTTTTGTCTGCGTGTCTCTCTTGTTCTCTCTCCACCCCGTGCATTTGCTGTTTTTGTCTCTTACTTTCACTGCGTTTTTGTTCTCTCACTTTATATAAATCATGCAAATTCAACCTTTACTTTCACCATTGTCCTCTCAGGTGCCAAAACAAATCTCTTTTAAGTGTTCCAATATCTTCCTTTACAAAGTATATGAGAGATTTATGCAGCTTAGCAGCTCACTTATAGTGAATACATCTCACAATCTACCTCTGGTGTACACTGTAAAATGTCCAAATTCTGATTCCAAATTGGCACTGGTGTAAACCAGAAATACCTTAGAAGTGCGTCAGAAGGTCATGGGTTCAAATCTCACTCCAAGGATTTGAGCACAAAAATCTAGGCTGACTCTCCAGTGCAATACTGAGGGAATGTTGCACTGTTAGATGTGCCATCCTTCGGATGAGATGTTAAAGTGAGGCCCCGTCTGCTCTCTCAGATGGATGTAAAAGATCCCATGTCACTATTTTGAAGACGAGCAGCCATTTCCTCCCTCCCAAATCAGCCATTGACTCTTATCTTCTGCTTTTGGAGAATGTAAAATGAAAATTACAAAAGTGCAAGGGGGTCGAATTTCCTGGTGCCTCGCTGCTGCAAGTGGTGAGGTGGGACGTCCACTCGCCGTTGTGCCCTGGTGCTCATCCCATTCGAAATCCCGTTATGTTACTGCGCGAGCTTCTGCCCTGCGTGGGGCTGTGAATTTTGCAGCAGAACCTCGCAGCTCCATTGGATAACAGGTCGTTGCGGCCATAGAGAATTTTCTTTTCTTCAAAAATTTCTTCAGAAATGTCCCTAAAGGGAATCGATTGATCTGCAATCGATTGGGAAACTGGCATTTGGCCCCTACCGCCACTTTCTTAAAGTTGGCATTCCTGCTTCATGGCATTCCTGCCTCTTTGAGTGAGGTAACAAGAGGAAGAGATTAGAATTTTCCCATTTTTTAGGAAAAAAGGGGTGGAGAGGTTACAGAACCAGGTCCCGGCCCCACTTCTGAACACCTCCTTCCCCACCACTAGAATTTTGTCTTCTTTACGCCCTCCCAGGATCAGGAATTTCAGAGCCAAGACCTCTTATGTCATGTGCCAAAGCAATAAAACACTGTTCTTACAAGTTGTGTCCCAGATTTCCTCGCTATTAAAAGCCCACAAGGATATACGAATGTAATGTCCTACATTGCAACAGTGACTGCACTTCAAAGTACATCATTGGCTGTAAATCGCTTTGGGACATCCTGAGGTCGTGAAAGACGTAGAAACATAGAAAATAGGAGCAAGAGTAGGCCATTCAGCCCTTTGGGCCTGCTCCGCCATTCAAAATGATCATGGCTGATCGTCTAACTCAGTACCCTGTTCCCGCTTTTTCCCCATATCCCTTGATCCCTTTAGCATTAAGAAATATATCTATCTCCTTCTTGAATACATCTAATGACTTGGCCTCCACTGCCTTCTGTGGTAGAGAATTCCACAGGTTCACCACCCTCTGAATGAAGAAATTTCTCCTCATCTCGGTTCTAAATGAAATACTCCGTATCCTGAGACTGTGACCCCTGGTTCTGGACTCCCCAGCCATCGGGAACATCCTCCCTGCATCTAGTCTGTCTAGTCCTGTTAGAATTTTATATGTTTTCATGAGATAAGACGCTATATAAATGCAAGTCTTATTTAATTAATAGGTCTGAAGTGTTGGTACTTAGTGAAGCAACCCACCTGTGTGAAAGGGGGGTCTCCATTAACTGAAGACTGAGCTCAGATCAAGGTATAGTTATTGGAATTTATTTTAAAAGAAGCAGGATTTTAATCAATGCCCTTATTAATAGTACTGATGCTTTTTCAGTTTTCACAATGAATAGTTTAAACTCCCCCATATTTGCAGATTTTAGTCATTATATTTTACCCACTTCCAAGTAAGAACTAAAGAGATCTGCCTGTGGGAGAATGAATAGCTTGTTCTCACACTATGTCCAGCGGAGATTAAGATTGGTAATGTGTGAGCTGCAATCTCAAGGCCAAGAACTCTCAGGCAGGCCCAGACTTATATTTTCAAACAAAGGAAATTATGCAGAAATTCAAAGTGCAAGATTTAATCTTTACATGTTCTATTGATTCAGAGAAAGTTCCTGCCTGCTGGCTTCTGTCACCCAATGTCGACATCAAACACCCACAGAGGAGAGAGGGCATGGCACTGGCAGCTTTGTAAAAGGTCTCTCCAGTCTGCCTGACATTGTCACTTACCTCATGAACAGCTACTGCATCCATGTGGTAATTCCATTTCCTGCACAGCCAAACTATCTAAATAAAACTTAGTGCTCAGTTATAGACAGTTTTATGCTGTGAACTCATCCCATTAGGGTTGGGTTTACCAACTCTGGTTGGAGGTATTCCAGGAGGTTTCATCACATGACCTTCCGCCGGCAACCGCCCCTCCCCCACACTCACGCCATTGATTACCTGATACGTCCATTCCCACGACACCCGCCTTCCCACGGCCAATTGGAAAGCGAACAGATTCTTTGTTGCCCGATTGGATGATTCTTGACTGTTGGTAAAACAGTTTTTTTCCCCCATCTCTTAATATTTTTATAACTAACAAACAAAGTGTTCAAAAACGATGAAAAAAACATTTTTAATGCCCTTATGATTTTTCTCCCGGGTTGCTCACAGCGGTGTCCTGGAGATTAATCTTTAATTCCTGGAGGCTCCAGGGCAATCCTGGAGAGTTGGCAACCCTACTCAGGAATTGCTTTAGCACCGGCCAAACTCATTGGGAGCGATTTTAACTTGAGGCACACACCAGGCGGAGAAAGGGCAGTGCAGAGAGGGGAGTGGGGACAGCGGGGAGCGCAAGGAGCATGGGGAGTGTGGAGCGTGGGGAGCACTCTCCCTGTTTTTACTGCCGTGGGGCCCGAGCCATTTTGAGTCCAGCCGTTTACATGCAGCTGGTGAGCTGTGGTCACCGAACCGACGTCCTGAGGCAGCTCATCGATCAGGGAGGGCAGGAAATCGGCCAATAGTCGGAGCCTATGGTGGGGGAGGGGTTGCGGTGAGGCAATTCCGGAGGTGGGGGTGCGAGTTCGGCCTGGTATGGGCTGGCAATGGACTGGTGTCTTTTTTGGGCACCCGTGGGGAGTTCTCCTGCCCTGGGAAAATGAAAGATATTAATGAAACTTTGGCCATTTTCTGAGCCACCTCCAGTGGTCTTTTTAAGGGCTGCTGGTTAGGCCGCTCGATGCCGGAACGAATAGGTGGAGCATGCGAGGTGCACTCTTCCGCCATTTCTGCCTTAAAACTGCAAGTGGGTCTGATGTACATCATAGGATTTGCATATTAATAGTGACAACCCACTTAATACAGGCAGGAACTCCGGCCACCCATCTCAAGACCCGACCCAAGATGGCGGCAGCTGCAGCGCCAGCGTAAACAGGGCGGTAAGTGACCCAACGCTACTGCCCTTTTTACGCCAGGTAGGGGCCCTTAGAATCAGTCCCTTCATGTAGGATCGTTATAGTCAGCAGAGAGAAGACTTTCATTCCATCAATCTGGGCTGGCTTCAAATCCAGGTACCAGAGCAGTATTCTCACTAAATCCACTGACCTTCTGCTTATCAAACTTTGCACCGGGAGTTTCCATTTCCCTTATTTTGTCACTATTTTTCCATCATATTGTTCTCCAGATAAGAGTGCAGTCAGGCAGTCAGCTCCCTAAAGCAACCTGTGAAAGATAGGGTGTTATCAACAAGGCTAAAGTGCACCCTAGAAGCATTTGATTATAAAGCTATGCAGGTTATGTGAGCACATTTGAAATATTATGGGGAGATTTTCTGCTTCCACATGACAGAAGTACACATTGGGAAATTACACACCCTCAGCCAATGACTTAATTCAATTTTAATGTACAGAAAATCGTGGGCATTCCTAAAGTGGAAAGTCACCCCTACTGGATGCAGTTTTAAGTACATTACATTCAAAGAGAGCAGGCTTATGTAAGGATGAAGAAGTCGCAAGTACAAGATTACCGAAAACAACAAAAGGAGACCAAGAGAATAATAGGGGCAAGAGGGAATATGTCAATGGCTTGGATTTGGGAATGGAATATATCTAAGTATGAAGATGATGTTGTTAGCAAGTACATAAAATTGTGAAAGAGCAGAAAACTGTAAAAGGATATAAATAAATGAAGAGAATGGCAGAATAATGGTAGATACAATTCATTTGTAACAAAGTGTGAGGTGTTACACTTTGGCAGACGGAAATACATTGGGGAGGAGGGTTGACGAATTAACGGATTTTGAAGCCCAGGCACAAAATTTATTAAAGCAAAGCCCGTAAGTACAAAAAGGGTTTAAAGTGCTAATGCATTGCTGGGTTTCATCACAAGAGATAGAGGGGGAGAAATTGGTCCTCATTGCGCCCGTTTTCTGGGCGGAAAACAGGGGCAAATGGCCGCAATGTCCCATGCCTGATCTGCGACTGCATTACGGGTGCTGCCATATTGGTAAAGGCTGCGTTCGGCTCCGTGCAGATGTAAACGAGTCCCTTGCAGAAATTGGTTTTGATTGAGTGGAGCAGCGACCGAGCCTGCTCCGTTTAGGATTCGAAATCAGTTGCTGTGGATTAAGTGGTGACCACCACTGAAAGGTGTGCCTTTTTAAAACAAAATTTAAACAAACATTCCTGTGGAGCCAGAGTGGCAGGGGAGCCGACTTAAATCTATAAATCGGGGCTCTACGCCGGTTGTGGGACCCTGATGCAATTTTCAGGTACCAATGGGTGGAGCATGAACTGCACACACTCCACTGATTCATGCTCGGCCTACAGGAGCCAAACTAGTGGACCTGAAAGGACTGAAACCAAGTAAATTTTTTTCCAATGATTTTTGTTGGGGAGAGGATGAACGTGAATTCTCCCCCTGGCCCTACAAAACTCTTCCCACCCTCTGCCAGCCTGTCCATGCCAATCTCTGGCAATTGCCAATACCCACCCCCCCCCCACCCTGCCTCCCTTTAGCTCCTTTAGCTTCCAACTTCTGGATTGGCTCAAGGAGAAGCTGCCGGATTTTCTGCTGCGTCCCCCAATCAGCGAGCTGCTTGTGAATAGCGCTTGTGTTCAGCGCTCGCTGCTTGCCAATATTAAACAAATGAGATCCCGTCGTGGAAATGGTTCGGGCCTCCCGCTGGTGCCAGCGGGCTAGCAGTGCCATTGCTCTGCCCACCACCCACCCGATGTGCGGCCAACCCAAAAATTGGCCCCAGGATCTCCAATCCGTGCCCGGAACCGCGAAAGCTCAAACGTTGTTGTACTTCTACAGCGTCTTCTTAGCAAAGCTACGTCAATAAAGAAAGAAAGACTTGGAATTATATAGTACCTATCATGACCTCAGGATGTCCCAAAGTGTTTTACAGCCACTTTTTGAAGTGTGGTCACTGTTATAATGTAAGAAACGTGGCACTCAATTCGCACACAAACAGCAATGCAATAATGACCGGATGGTCTGTTTTAGTGATGTTAGTTGAGAGATAAATATCGGCCAGGAATCCGGGGAGAACTCCCCTGCTCATCTTCAAAATAGTGCCATGGGATCTTTTACGCCCATCTGTGAGGGCAGACGGGGTCTCGGTTTAACATCTCATCCGAAAGACAGCATCTCCGACAGTGCAGCACTCCCTCAGTGCTTCAGTGGAGTGTTGGCCTAGATTTGTGCTCAAGTCTCTGGAGTGGGACTTGTACCTTCTGACACAGAGGCAAGGGTGCTACCCACTGAGCTGTGGCTGCCACACATTGCTCAAACATTGATGTATTTCTACAGCGTCATGTTAACGTACCTACATTAATGACCTGATCTAGTATTCATATCCAGACTGAGATGGGGGGGGGCGGCATTTAGAAATGGGGAAGCACTTGAGGACCAGTGATCATAATGTTGTCAGATTTGATCGATCAATACATGCGAAAGCAAATGATAGTAAAGCAAAGGGAAGAGTCTTGGAAAGTTGAGTTGGAAGCCAGGCAGTTGAAATGTTGCAGAGGGGGCAATTTGCAGAAAATGTTATTGGGTAATAAATAAAAATTGAATGCTTATAAGATTATATCGGAGAAGGTGCTACACACACAATTAGAAAATTAATATGAAACACAGGCTTAAAGGGCAGTTAATGGAGTTAGAACAGCTTAAAAGAAAGCAGCAAGTCTATTATATTAAAACACTTGCATACACTGTACACTTTTGGGTCACATCTTATTTCCTGCTGTCACAATTTTTTGGTCACACTTTTCTGTCACTATTCAACTTCGCTAAGCCAACTGCCATGGTGTATTTTCAGTCTCTGGACAATAATTGGCTCTGTGGATGGAGTTTCTGAAGTCTCTTTCCCACCTCCATCACTACCATGTGTAGAAAAAAACGTATATTCATCAACTTACTGTGGACAATTTACTAGTGTTTAAAAAGATTTAAAGAACTTGAGATTGAGGGTCTGTGCACATCCAGAGAAATGAAGCAGACAGCGTGGGATTTAACCAGTATTTGTTTTATTCTGTCAACATTTGTAAAAGATACATTATGCCATAAAAGTTAAATTCTAATAAGGAAAGACTGACTTACATTTATAAAGCATTTTACCATGTCTCTCAAACATGAACTTCACACGATTAATTACTTTTTTGGAGTTCAGCGATTGTTGTTACGTAGGCAAGCATGGCATCCATTTTGTACACAGCAAGATCCCACAAACAGCAATAGCCAGCTAATTTTGTTTGCTGATGTTGGGTGAGGGAGGAATATTGACCAGGACACCAAGAGAACTCACTGCTTTTCTTCAAATAGTGCATGGTACCTTTAATGTCCACCTGATCCATGCGAACAGGTAGACAGGAAACTTGGTTTAACCTCTCATCTGAAGGTAGGACCTCCGATAGTTAGCACTCCCTTGGTGGTAGTTTGAAATATCAGCCTAGATAACGTGTTTAACTCAGGGACTGGGGCTTGGACCCGCAGCCTTCTGGCTCAGAGGTAACTGCACTATCAACTGAACCAAATAGTTCAAAACTATTTTCGTAGTGTAATCCAGGATACCATTCCAATGCTCTCCTGGCCAGCCGTCCACCGTCCATCATCCATAAACTTGTGCTTGTTCAATACTTTGTTGCCGTATCCTAACTCTCACCAAGTCCGGTTCACCCATCACCCCTGGGCTCGCTGACCTACATTGGCTCCTGGTCTGACAATGCCTCGATTTTAAAATTCTCATCCTTGTTTTCAAGTCTCTCCACTGCCTCGCCCCTCCCTATCTCTGTGACCTCCTCCAGCCCTACAACCCTCCTAGATCTCTGCGCTATTCCAATTCTGGCCTCTTGCACATCCCCGATTTTCATCGCTCCACCTTTGGCGGCCGTGCCTTCAGCTGCCTAGGCCCTAAGCCTCTCTACCTCTCTCTCTCTCTCTCTCTCTCCTTTAAGACGCTCCTTAAAACCTACCTCTTTGACCAAGCTTTTCATCACGTACCCTAATATCTCCTAATGTGGGTTGGTGTCAAATTTTGTTTGAAAATCACTCCTGTGAAGCGCCTTGGGACATTTTACTACATTAGAGGCACTGTATAAATGCAACGTGTTGGTGTTGTGCCCTGCTGTCTAGCTGGAGGAGTCGGAGATCCATCCAAATTAATGGAACAAATAGACAATGGTCAATGGAATAGATGGCGTGCTAGAATATTCATAAAGGCATCAGCACCAGCTGGAGCGTTACAGCAACACTTACACCTCCTCAATCCTTCCCTCACTTCAGTCAGAGATTGAGGGCTCGGGGCAGTGAAAGTGTATTCAGTGGTGTGTAGGCTGGTTTCCAGCAGCTTCATAGCAATGTTATATTCTGGCCTCACAGTATGCAAGTTGGCTGTGTTGCAGTCAGAGAGCAGATTGTTTTTTCTGTCAATCGGCCAACTACTTTGGTCCACCAGCTGCAATCCTCCTCCATACAGCTCGGGCATGTCATCAGTAAGACTTTGTTCCAGTCTTCTGATGGCCAGCATGGTGGTGGTGTTGGTTATGACACTCTTGATGCACCATTCTTCTCAGAGGTTGACCGTATGGAGAGTCCTCACACTCCTAAAGTTCCACTTAGTGCAGTGTTTAATTGTTTCCACCTAGTCCTATTTGTAGTGCAGTTAGTTCCCAACTTTTTAAAATAGAGCTACTGGGGCAGAAAATTGGGTGGGGAAGATCACATGCCCATAATGGATTTTCTATCCATTTATATTAATGGACGAAAAATTGGGCAGGCTCCCTTATGGTGTGCGCTCCTCCCTGCACAATCTCGCTTTATACGCTGCTCCCAGGTGACCTGACACACCCAGGTGATCCGACGACCACAGGTGACTCCCCCTCACCCTGCTGCCAGGTGACCCAGGTGCAGGCACAGGAAACTCCTCCTCGTTGAGTTAAATTTGACAAGGCCCCGTTCTACCGGTGGGGCCTTGCACGCAGTATGGGAAAAAAGTGAGCACTCTGCCTGGGATTTCCCGTTCAATTAAATAAAAAGATTGGGGGACTGGAAATAAACTGTATTCACATCGGGCAAGTAACATGAATGGTGATAGGATTATGTATTGGGCCTAATAGTCTGTAATTGAAAAGTGGTCTGCACCAGCTAACAGTATAAACTTGCACCTATCTGCAGAGCAGCTGTTTGTGTTTTCAAATTTGTGTTTTTAATTTTAAGCACTATTTGTAATTTGCAACTAATTCACACTTCAGGAATCAGAGTTCAATGACTGGACGACATCTCTTTTATGTGTGGACTTTTGAGATGATAAACTATCGATTAAATGGTGTTTTTCTACAAAACATTGTGCTGCTGAGAAACCATGAGATGTGATCCTGGCAGCTACACCGGGATCACATCTGTCAGCACCCTCCAGTGCTGACCCCACCGGAGCTTGTGGAGTTAGTGGGAAGTCACCTCGCTTGCATGGACTGGGCTGACCTGGCGAGTGTCTGCACCACTGCGGGTGCAATTTACACGTGATTGCCCCACACGGCCAGAAACTCAGGCACCCAACGGATACCCTGCGGTGAGTGACCCCACTAACCCGCTTCGACCCCCTACGTAAGGGAGCTGATACTGAAATTGTTGGGGGAAAGAAATTGGCCATTTTCAGTAGTCCAGACAATTCCCCTGGCCTGGACCCCCTCCCCCACAACCAGTGGCCATTCTGGAGGCCCATATATCTCCAGAAGAGGCCGACATATCCACACTGGCCTCCCGTCTCCTACCAGGTTCCATATGTGCCAGGAAAGCGGGACCTCCCAGTGTAGGAAGTCCACAGCCCCATTCCCTCCGCATCACTGGCCTCTAACAGTCACTCCATCCCATAAGACACCAAGCGGGAAATCGCAATTTTTCAAAGCCATTCCACCTGACGCATGCTGGAGTTACGGCAGGAGTCCAGCAACAAAGCAAAGGAAATCCAGTCCCTGTATTTGCTTTAAAAATTGTGTTGTATTGACATTTTTGACATAAATAAATAAGGTTGCTAATGGGTATCAATATCTCCTTGGTAGCTGTTATCATCAAATAAAAAAAAACAATTTAATGGAGTTTGAATAGACTCAAAAACAAAAATAAACAATCAAAAACTAAAATACAGCTAGCTATCTGCAAATTATTATGATTATAAATAGATAGAAATCTATAAGCAAAAACAAAAATATTCCTGGAGATGACTTAAGAGGAAAAAAAAGGAAGATTTATCTTTAAATTCATAGGTGTATAGTTACATCATGTCTACAGCACAGAGACAGGCCATTTGGCCCAACTTGTCTATGCTGGCGTTTATGTTCCACACAAGCCTCCTCCCACTCCTCTTCATCTAACCCCATCAAAATACTCACCCCATCAAAATACTCTTCTATTTCTTTCTTCCTCATGTGCTTATCTAGCTTCCCCTTAAATGCTTCTATGATTTTTGCCTCAGCTACTCCTTCTGGTAGCACGTTCCACATTCTTACCACTCAATGGGTAAAGAAGTTTCTCCTGAATTCCCTATTGGATTTATTAGTGACTATCTTATATTTATGACCTCTAATTTTGGACACCCCCACAAATGGAAACTTTTTCTCTGCGTCTATCCTATCAAACCCTTTCATTATCTTAAAGACCTCTATCAGGTCACCTCTCAGCCTTCTCCTTGCTAAAGAAAAGAGCCCCAGCCTGTTCAGCCTTTCCTGATAAGTATATCCTCTCAGTTCTGGTATCATCCTTGTGAATCTTGTTTGCACCTTCTTCAGTGCCTCAACATCCGTTTTATAATATGGAGACCAGAACTGTGCTCAGTACTCCAAGTGTGGTCTAACCAAAGTTCTACACAAGTTTAACATAACTTCTTAGCTTTTCAATTCTTTCCCTCTAGAAATGAACCCGAGCGCTTGGTTTGCTTTTTTATGGTCTTATTAACCTGCATTGCTACTTTTAGTGATTTGTCTACCTGTACACCTAGATCCCTTTGCTCCTCTATCCCATTTATGCTCTTATTATCCAAGCAGAATGTGGCCTTCTTATTCTTCGTATCAAAGTGCACTTATCTATATTGAAATTCATTTGCCATTTACCAGCCTATTCTGCAAGATTATTAATGTCTTCCTGTATTTTGTCACATTGTTCCTTTGTATTATTTATACCTCTCAATTTGGTGTCGTTGCAAATTTTGAAATTGCACTTACCCGAGTCAAAATCATTAATGTAAATTGTGAACAGCAGTGGTCCCAGCAAAAATTCCTGTGGAACACCACTTCCCAACTTTTGCCAGTCTGAGTAGCTACCCTTAACCCCTACTCTCTGTTTTCTGTTTTGTAGCCAGCTTGCTATCCACTCTGCTACCTGTCCCCTGACTACACATCTTCTGACCTTAGTCATGAGTCTATTATGCGGTACCTTATCGAAGGCCTTTTGAAAATCCAAATATATTACATCTACTGCATTACATAAGAACATATGAAATAGGAGCAGGAGTAGGCCATCCGACCCCTCGAGCCTGCTCCTCCATTCAGCATGATCATGGCTGATCTTCTACCTCAACGCCATTTTCCTGCACCATCCCCATATATCTTGATGCCTTTAATATCTAGAAATCTATCGATCTCAGTTTTGAATGTACTCAATGACTGAGCCTCCACAGCCCTCTGGGGTAGAGAATTCAGAAGATTCACCATCCTATGAGTGAAGAAATTTCTCCTCAACTCAGTCCTAAATGGCCTACCCCTCATTTTGAGGCTGTGACCCCCAGTTCTAGACTCCCCAGCCAGAGGAAACATCCTCCTTGCATCTACCCTGTCGAGCCCAGTAAGAATTTTGTATGTTTCAATGAGATCACCTTTCATCCTTCTAAACTCTAGAGAATACAGGCCGAGTCTACTCAATCTCTCCTCATACGACAATCCCACCATCCCAGGAATCAGTCTGGTGAACCTTCGTTGCACTCCCTCTATGGCAAGTATATCCTTTCTTAGGTAAAGAGACCAAAATTGTACTCCAGGTGCGGCCTCACCAAGGCCCTATATAATTGCAGTAAGACATCTTTACTCCTGTCTCAAATCCTCTCGTAATAAAAGCCAACATACCATTTGCCTTCCTAATTGCTTGCTACACCTGCATGTTAGCTTTCAGTGACTCATGTACAAAGACACCCAGGTCACTTTGAACATCAACATTTCCCAATCTCTCACCATTTAAAAAATACTCTGCATTTCTGTTTTTCCTACCAAAGTGGATAACTTCACATTTTTCCACATTATATTCCATCTGCCATGTTCGTACCCATTCACTTAGCCTGTCTATATCTCTGTGAAGCCTCTTTGCATCCTCCTCACAACTCACATTCCCCACCCAGTTTTGTGTCATCAGCAAACTTTGAAATATTACATTTGGTCCCCTCATCCAAATTACTCTCATCCAATGACCCTTGTCTACTCTTTCTGTTACTTCTTCAGAGAATTCAATAAGGTTGGTCAAGTATGACCGTCCCTTTTGAAATCCGTGCTGACTATTGTTATATTTTCGGTTTCTAGATGTATTTGTATTACATCTTTCAGTAAAGATTCCATTATCTTTCCTACCACCAACATTAAGCTAACTGGTCTATAGTTCCCTGGACTTGTTCTATCTCTCTTTTTAAATATAGGAATAACATTAGCTGTCTGACAATCCTCTGGCACTATTCCCTTTGCTAATGAATTTTTATATATATGTAATAGTGACTCTGCTATCTCTTCCCTAACTTCTTTCAATATGCGTGGATGCAATCCATCTGGACCAGGGGTTTTATCCTCCCTAAGTTTGATTAATTTATCAATTATCTCTTCCCTTTCTATCTTAAATGTCGATATATTTTTTGATCTCTTCTTCCAATGTCATACCCATCTCGTTAGTCTCCCTTATAAATACTGAGGCAAAGTAACTATTCAATATTTCTGCCATTTCACTGTCATTACTTATGAGTTTATCATGTCCATTCCTTAGTGACCCTATTCCTATCCTGATTTTTGTTTTGCTATTTATGTGTCTGTAAAATATTATTTCTTTTTATATTCCTTGATACTTTAATTTTGTAGTTCCTTTTTGCTTTCCTAATTTGTTTTTTGACTTTTTTCCTAACCTCTTTGTGTTCCCTTTTGTTATCCTCTCTATTGTCTATGTAGTTAGTGTATGCTTTTTTCTTTAGCTTTAATTTTTCCCTTATCTCTTTATTCATCCATGTGCTGCATTATTGGCTAGTTTGTTCTTGTGTTTTAGAGGAATATATTTCTGCTGAACTCTGTTGATCACTGTTTTAAATATTTCCCACTGCTGTTCTATCTCTTTGTCTGTTAAAAAATTTTCCAGTTTACCTTCTCGATTTAGACTCTCCTCAAAATTAGTTTTTTTCCAATCTGTTACTTTGGGCTTTGTCTTACTTATGTCTTTCTCAAATTATTATTTTAAACCTTATTACATTATGATCGCTATTGCCTGGATGTTCCCCTACATTTACTTCTCTTATCTGCTCTGGTTCATTTTCCATTACTGGATCCAGTCGTGATTCCTCTCTTGTTGGGCTTCTTATGAACTGGGTAAAAAAGGAGTCCTGTACACACTGTAAATCTCCATTCTCTTTTCCCCTTTCCCTACCTCTTCTTGCCAGTTTATTTGGGGGTAGTTGAAATCTCCCATGATTATTATTCTATGTTTTTTACTCATTTCATAGATTTCTCTACATATTTCTCCCTCCACTTCCCTTCCACTATTAGGTGGACTGTAGAATATACTTACTAATGTGATCGATCCCTTCTTTTAGAATCATAGAATCATAGAAAGGATACAGCACGGAAGGAGGCCAGTTGGCCCATTGAGTCCGTGCCGGCTCTATGCAAGAGCAATCCAGCTAGTCCCACTCCTCCGCCCTATCTCTGTAGCCATGCAAATATTTTCCTTTCAAGTACTTATCCAGTTCCCTTTTGAAGCCCATGATTGAATCTACCTCCACCACCCTCTCGGGCAGTGCATTCCAGATCCTAGCCACTCGCTGTGTAAAAAAGTTTTTCCTCATGTCACCTTTGGTTCTTTTGCCAATCACCTTAAATCTATGTCCTCTGGTTCTTGACCCTTCCGCCAATGGGAACAGTTTCTCTCTATCTACTCTGTCTAGACATAGAAACATAGACATAGAAACATAGAAAATAGGAGCAGGAGGAGGCCATTCAGCCCTTCGAGCCTGCTCCGTCATTCAATATGATTATGGCTGATCCTCTATCTCAATACCATATTCCCGCTCTCTCCCCATATCCCTAGAAATCTATCTAGCTCCTTCTTAAATATATTCAGTGACTTGGCCTCCACAGCCTTCTGTGGTAGAGAATTCCACAGGTTCACCACCCTCTGAGTGAAGAAATTTCTCCTCATCTCAGTCCTAAATGTCCCACCCCGTATCCTGAGACTGTGACACCTTGTTCTGGACCCCCCAGCCAGGGGAAACATCCTCCTTGCATCCAGTCTGTCTAGCCCTGTCAGAATTTTATATGTTTCAATGAGATCCCCTCTCATTCTTCTAAACTCAAGTGAATACAGGCCGAGTCGACCCAGTCTCTCCTCAAACGACAGTCTTGCCATCCCAGGAATCAGTCTGGTGAACCTTCGCTGCACTCCCTCTATGGAAAGTATATCCTTTCTTAGGTAAGGAGACCAAAACTGCACACAATACTCCAGGTGTGGTCTCACCAAGGCCCTGTATAACTGCAATAAGACATCCCTGCTCCTGTACTCAATTCCTCTTGCAATGAAGGCCAACATACTATTTGCCTTTCTAACTACTTGCTGCACCTGCATGTTTACTTTAAATGACTGGTGTACAAGGACACCCAGGTCTCTTTGTACATCAACATTTCCCAACCTATCATCATTTAAATAATACTCCTGCCTTTCTGTTTTTCCTTCCGAAGTGAATAACTTCACATTTATCCACATTATACTGCATCTGTCATGTATTTGCCCACTCACTCAACTTGTCTAAATCGCCTTGAAGCCTCTTTGCATCCTCCTCACAACTCACGATCCCACCTAGTTTTGTGTCATCAGCAAACTTGGAAATATTACATTTGGTTCCCTCATCCAAATCATTGATATATATTGTGACTAGCTGGGGCCCAAGCACTGATCCCTGTGGTACCCCACTAGTCACTGCCTGCCACCCTGAAAAAGACCCATTTATTCCTACTCTCTGTTTCCTGTCTGTTAACCAATTTTCAATCCATGCCAGTATATTCCGCCCAATCCCATGTGCTTTAATTTTGCACACTAACCTCTTATGTGAGACTTTATCAAAAGCCTTCTGAAAATCCAAATAAACCACATCCACTAGTTCTCCCTTATCCTACCAGTTACATCCTCAAAAAACTCCAGTAGATTTGTCAAACCTTTCATAAATCCATGTTGACTTTGTCTAATCCCGTTAATATTTTCTAAGTGTTCTGTTATCGCATCCTTCACAACAGATTCTAGCATTTTCCCTACGACTGATGTTAGGCTGCAGTTCCCTGTTTTCTCTCTCCCTCCTTTTTTAAATGTAAGGAATCTTACAACACCAGGTTACAGTCCAACAATTTTATTTTAAAATCACAAGCTTTCGGAGATTATCTCCTTCGTCAGGTGAGTAGTGAATGAGAGCTTCTCAAATCGCATATCTTATATTAGGCTGGGACACCATCACACCAATCAAAGGTGTCGTTGGTGTTCAGACAGGTTAGCCATGGAAAACAGTAGGTCCCAGTATGCTGAATACACATTGTGTCAAATTACACAGACAGAGAGAAAGAGACCCGAAAGGCAGAGAGAGAGAATTTTCAGTTGTATGAAAAACAGATAACTTTTTTTTCCCTTGCTGGTGGGGTTACGTGTAGCGTGACATGAACCCAAGATCCTGGTTGAGGCCGTCCTCATGGGTGCGGAACTTGGCTATCAATTTCTGCTCGACGATTTTGCGTTGTCGTGTGTCTCGAAGGCCGCCTTGGAGAACGCTTACCCGAAGATCGGTGGCTGAATGTCCTTGACTGCTAAAGTGTTCCCCGACTGGGAGGGAACCCTCCTGTCTGGCAATTGTTGCACGGTGTCCGTTCATCCGTTGTCGCAGCGTCTGCATGGTCTCGCCAATGTACCATGCTCCGGGGCATCCTTTCCTGCAACGTATGAGGTAGACAACGTTGGCCGAGTCACAGGAGTATGAACCATGTACCTGGTGGGTGGTGTCCTCTCGTGTGATGGTGGTATCTGTGTCGATGATCTGGCATGTCTTGCAGAGGTTGCAGAAATTGACAATAGACTACCACAGGGAAGTCTATCGTCAATTTGTCCGACCACACCCTTCAACCAGACGAAATCGAATTTCTCAGCCGAGGGCTCAATTCCTGCCCCACCACCAGAATGGACCCCATTGGTCTCGCGGCGGACACAGAGGAATTCATCAGGAGAATGAGACTCCGGGAATTCTTCCACAAATCCCAAGATTTCAGCAGCGAACCCAATGAGACAATCAACGATCCGGAACAGCAGACAGAGGGATCCGCGGTACAGCAACCGAAGAAGAAAGAGTCAAACTGGACTCCTCCGGAGGGTCGCTGCCCTCAGCTTGACATGTATGCTCAAGCTGTCAGGAGATGCATCAATGCCAGATTCATCAGCCGCACTCACAAGACAGTCCAGAATGTCACCCGAGCACAACGCAATGCCATCAATGCTCTCAAGACCAACCGCAACATCGTCATCAAACCAGCGGACAAAGGAGGAGCCATTGTCATACAGAACGGACTATTGCAAAGAAGCATACCGACAACTGGACAACCAGGAACACTACAGACGGTTACCCGCAGATCCGACCAAAGAACACACCCACCAGCTCAACAAACTGATCAAGACCTTCGATCCAGACCTTCAAAGCATCCTACGCACTCTCATCCCACGTACTCCCCGTGTGGGAGACTTCTACTGCCTCCCAAAGATACACAAAGCCAACACACCCGGACGTCCTATCGTATCAGGCAACGGAACCCTGTGTGAGAACCTCTCTGGATACGTCGAGGGCATCCTGAAACCCATCGTACAGGGAACCCCCAGCTTCTGTCGCGACACTACAGACTTCCTACAAAAACTCAGCACCCACGGACCAGTTGAACCAGGAACACTTCTCACCACGATGGACGTCTCGGCACTCTACACCAGTATCCCCCACGATGACTGCATCGCTGCGACAGCATCAATACTCAACACCAACCACAGCCAATCTCCAGACGCCATCCTACAACTCATCCGCTTCATCCTGGATCACAATGTCTTCACCTTCGATCACCAGTTCTTTACCCAAACACGCGGAACAGCCATGGGGACCAAATTCGCACCCCAATACGCCAACATTTTCATGCACAAGTTCGAGCAGGACTTCTTCACTGCACAGGACCTCCAACCAACACTATACACCAGATACATCGACGACATTTTCTTCCTATGGACCCACGGCGAAGAATCACTGAAGAGACTACACGATAACATCAACAAGTTCCATCCCACCATCAAACTCACCATGGACTACTCCTCAGAATCGGTTTCTTTCTTGGACACACAAATCTCCATCAAAGACGGGCACCTCAGCACCTCATTCTACCGCACGCCCATGGACAACCTCACGATGCTCCACTTTTCTAGCTTCCACCCTAACCACGTCAAAGAGGCCATCCCCTATGGACAGGCCCTACGAATACACAGGATCTGCTCAGACGAGGAGGAACGCGATGGACACCTACAGACGCTGAAAGACGCCCTCGTAAGAACGGGATATGACGCTCGAGTTGTTGATCGACAGTTCCGACGGGCCGCAGCGAAGAATCGCATAGACCTCCTCAGAAGACAAACACGGGACGCAACCAACAGAGTACCCTTCGTCGTCCAGTACTTCCCTGGAGCGGAGAAACTACGCCATGTTCTCCGCAGCCTTCAACATGTCATCGATGACGACGAACACCTCGCTAAGTCCATCCCCACGCCTCCACTACTCGGCTTCAAACAGCCACCCAACCTCAAACAGACCATCGTTCGCAGCAAATTACCCAGCTTTCAGGAGAACAGCATCCACGACACCACATAACTCTGCCACGGCAACCTCTGCAAGACATGCCAGATCATCGACACAGATACCACCATCACAAGAGAGGACACCACCCACCAGGTACATGGTTCATACTCCTGTGACTCGGCCAATGTTGTCTACCTCATACGTTGCAGGAAAGGATGCCCCAGAGCGTGGTACATTGGCGAGACCATGCAGACGCTGCGACAACGGATGAACGGACACCGCGCAACAATCACCAGACAGGAGGGTTCCCTCCCAGTCGGGGAACACTTCAGCAGTCAAGGACATTCAGCCACCGATCTTCGGGTAAGCGTTCTCCAACGACAACGCAAAATCGTCGAGCAGAAATTGATAGCCAAGTTCCGCACCCATGAGGACAGCCTCAACCGGGATCTTGGGTTCATGTCACGCTACACGTAACCCCACCAGCAAGGGAAAAAAAAGTTATCTGTTTTTAATACAACTGAAAATTCTCTCTCTCTCTCTCTCTCTCTCTGCCTTTCGGGTCTCTTTCTCTCTGTCTGTGTAATTTGACACAATGTGTATTCAGCATACTGGGACCTACTGTTTTCCATGGCTAACCTGTCTGAACACCAACGACACCTTTGATTGGTGTGATGGTGTCCCAGCCTAATATAAGATATGCGATTTGAGAAGCTCTCATTCACTACTCACCTGACGAAGGAGATAATCTCCGAAAGCTTGTGATTTTAAAATAAAATTGTTGGACTGTAACCTGGTGTTGTAAGATTCCTTACATTTGTCCACCCCAGTCCATCACCGGCATCTCCACATCCTTTTTTAAATAGTGGGGTTACATTTGTCACCCTCCAATCTGCAGGGACTGTTCCATAATCTATAGAATTTTGGAAGATGACAACTAATGCATCCACTATTTCCATGGCTACCTCTTTTAGTACTCTGGGATGCAGATTATCAGGCCCTGGGGACTTATTGTGGAGACCCAGAGGGAGAGGGAGAGGGAGAGGGAGAGGGAGAGGGAGAGGGAGAGGGAGAGGGAGAGGGAGAGAGACCCAGACCCAGAGGGAGAGAGAGAGAGAGAGACCCAGAGGGAGAGAGAGAGAGAGAGACCCAGAGGGAGAGAGAGAGAGAGAGACCCAGAGGGAGAGGGAGAGACCCAGAGGGAGAGGGAGAGACCCAGAGGGAGAGGGAGAGACCCAGAGGGAGAGGGAGAGACCCAGAGGGAGAGGGAGAGACCCAGAGGGAGAGGGAGAGACCCAGAGGGAGAGGGAGAGACCCAGAGGGAGAGGGAGAGACCCAGAGGGAGAGGGAGAGACCCAGAGGGAGAGGGAGAGACCCAGAGGGAGAGGGAGAGACCCAGAGGGAGAGGGAGAGACCCAGAGGGAGAGGGAGAGACCCAGAGGGAGAGGGAGAGACCCAGAGGGAGAGGGAGAGACCCAGAGGGAGAGGGAGAGACCCAGAGGGAGAGGGAGAGACCCAGAGGGAGAGGGAGAGACCCAGAGGGAGAGGCCGAGAGCGAGCGAGAGACCCAGAGGGAGAGGCCGAGAGCGAGCGAGAGACCCAGAGGGAGAGGCCGAGAGCGAGCGAGAGACCCAGAGGGAGAGGCCGAGAGCGAGCGAGAGACCCAGAGGGAGAGGCCGAGAGCGAGCGAGAGACCCAGAGGGAGAGGCCGAGAGCGAGCGAGAGACCCAGAGGGAGAGGCCGAGAGCGAGCGAGAGACCCAGAGGGAGAGGCCGAGAGCGAGCGAGAGACCCAGAGGGAGAGGCCGAGAGCGAGCGAGAGACCCAGAGGGAGAGGCCGAGAGCGAGCGAGAGACCCAGAGGGAGAGGCCGAGAGCGAGCGAGAGACCCAGAGGGAGAGGCCGAGAGCGAGCGAGAGAGACCCAGAGGGAGAGGCCGAGAGCGAGCGAGAGAGACCCAGAGGGAGAGGCCGAGCGCGAGACCGAGAGAGACCCAGAGGGAGAGGCCGAGCGCGAGACCGAGAGAGACCCAGAGGGAGAGGCCGAGCGCGAGACCGAGAGAGACCCAGACCCAGAGAGAGGGAGCGAGAGCGAGAGACCCATAATGATTTTGAATACCTCTATCAAATCTCCTTGCAACCATCTGTTCCAAAGAGAACAACCCCAGCTTCTCCAGTCTATCCACGTAACTAAAGCCCCTCATCCCTGTAATCATTCTAGTAAATCTCCTCTGCACCCTCTCTTAGGCCTTCACATCTTTTCTAAAGTGCAGTGCCCAGAACTGGACACAATACTCCAGTTGTGGCCAAACCAGTGTTTTATAAAGGTTCATCATGACTTCCATACTTTTCTACTCTATGCCTCTATTTATAAAGCCCAGGATCCTGTATGCTTATTTAACCGCTTTCTCAACCTGCCCTGCCACCTACAATGATTTGTGTACATATGCCCCCAGATCTCTATTCCTGTGCCCATTTTAGAGTTGTGCCCTCTAGTTTATATTGCCTCTCCTCATTCCTCCGACTGAAATGTATCGCTTCGCATTTTTCTGCGTTAAGTGTCATCTGCCACGTGTCCGCCCATGCCACCAGCCTGTCTATATCCTCTTGAAGTCTATCACTATCCTCCTCACTGTTTACTACACTTCCAAGTTTTGTGTCATCTGCAAATTTTGAAATTGTGCCCTGTACACCCAAATCCATGCCACTAATATATATCAAGAAAAGCCGTGGTCCCAGCACCGACCCCTGGGGAGCACCACTGCATACCTCCCTCCAGTCCGAAAAACAACCGTTCACCACTACTCTCTGTTTCCTGTCCCTCAGCCAATTCTCTATCCTTGTTGCTACTGCCCCCTTTATTGCCCCTGGGCCGCAATGTTGATGATAAACCTACCATGCGGCACTTTATCAAACGTCTTTTGAAAATCCATATACACATCAACTACATTGCCCTTATCTACCCTCTCTGTTACCTCATCGAAAAACTCTATCAGGTTAGTTAAACATGAATCGCCTTTAACAAATCCGTGCTGGCTTTCCCTAATCAATCCACACTCATCCAAGTGACTGTTAATTCTGTCCCGGATTATCGTTTCTAAAAGTTTCCCCACCACTGAGGTTAAACTGACTGGCCTGTAGTTGCTGGGTTTATCCTTAAACCCTTTTTTGAACAAGGCTGTAACATTTGCAATTCTCCAGTCCTCTGGCACCACCCCCGTACCTATGGATGTTTGGAAGATTATGGCCAGCATCTCCGCAATTTCCACCCTTACTTACCTCAGCAACCTAGGATGCATCCCATCTGGACCAGGAGGCTTATCTACTTTAAGTACAGCTAGCCTGCCTAATTCTTCTTCTTTATCAATTTTTAGCCTATCCAGAATCTCAACTATATCTTCCTTTACTGAGACTCTGGCAGCATCTTCTTCCTTGGTAAAGACAGATTCAAAGTACTCATTTAGTACCTCGGCCATGCCCTCTGCCTCCATGAATTGATCTTTTTTATGGTCCCTAATCAGCCCCACCCCTCCTCTTACTACCCGTTTACTGTTTACATGCCTATAGTAGACTTTTGGATTCCCTTTTATGTTTGCTGCTACTCTATTCTCATTCTCTCTCTTTGCCCCTCTTATTTCCTTTTTTCACTTCCCCTCTGAACTTTCTATATTCTGCCTGGTTCTCACTTGTGTTATCAACCTGACACCTGTCATACGTCCCTTTTTTCCATTTCATGTTACTCACAGTCTCCTTTGTCGTCCAGGGAGCTCTGGCTTTAGTTGCCCTGCCTTTCTGCCTCATGGGAATGTGCCTAGACTGTACCCGAACCATCTCTTTAAAGGCTGCCCACTGTTCAATTCCAGTTTTGCCTGCCAATCTTTGATTCCAGTTTACCCGGGCCAGATCTTTGTCTCAATCCATATGGATTCTGTTTCTATCATCATATTACTTATGTCTATTTTACTATCTTAATGTTACTCATGCCCCTTTTTTCTACTGCCATCATGTTATCTCTAATTAGTACAGCTACCCCACCCCCTTCCTTCCCTTCCCTATCTTTTCTAAACATATTATTTAACTGCCAGTCCTGCTCTTTATTAAGCCATGTTTCAGTTATCCCTACTGGATCTGGCTCCTCGCTACAAATTATTGCCTCCGGTTCCCCCATTTTATTTCAGATGCTGTGCACATTGCTATACAGGCATTTTAATTTGTTTTTATTAATTGTTCCCCTCAGTTTATTTTTAACAGTCATTTTATACTTGTGTTCTATAACGATATCTGTTCCCTGACTGTTTATGTTATTTACCTTTTATTCCTTACCTTGGTCTGACCTTTACTCTCATCTCCGATTTCTTTTATCTTCAGGCTTATGTCATTTTCACTAAATCCTTCCCTGGTCTTACTAGTTCAAAGACCTATCCACAGCCCTATTTACTGCTCTTCCTGAGTGGCACCAGCAAGATATTATGCCTGTAAACTGCTCTAGCTCCAGGGCAAAGTACAAATCAATTGTACAGCTCTACTGCACCATGAAGCTATTGCTCATCAGAAATATTCTTTCAACTAAATTCAAATAAATGGATTTAATTTGATGTTATTGCATTTTGTAGAACAGCACACATGTTGTAAAGTTCACCAAATAGCAAGGCAGTGTGGTTCCCCTGGTATAGATATTAACACAGAACAATCTTTCGTCTGAAGTGCTTTTCTTCTGGTAATCTCTCAGCCTGACCCTGAAAGATCCTTGCATTCGTGGCTTTTTCCCGATGTTGTACACTAGGAGTGTTTCCCAATGTCCAAGGTTGGCTTTGTTTTGGCTGCCGTGTTCTGATGACGACATAGCATACGAGGAGAGCTGAATGGAGGGGAAGTATATTTTGTCGAGATGTCTCATAATCTTAGATGATATTGTTTTATCGTAGCAATGCACACAGAAAAAAACTTTAAAGTGACTTTTCTCTACTTTTCTCTATGAAGGGCTTTAATTGTTTCCAGTGGCAGGAGGGTCGGTAACCAGAGGATACAGATTTAAGATAATTGGCAAAAAAAAGCCAGGGGGAAGACGAGAGCTTTCTTTAGACAGTGAGTTGTTATGATCTGGAATGCACTGTCTGATAGGGTGGTGGAAGCAGATTCAATAGTAACTTTCAAAAGGGAATTAGACATATACATAGATAGGAAACATTTGCGGGGCTGTGGAGAATCATAGAATGGTTACAGCGCAGAAGGAGGCCATTCGGCCCATCGAACCCATGCTGGCTCTTTGTACGAGCAATCCAGTTACTCCCATTCCCCCACTCTTTCCCCGTAGCCCTGCAAAGTTTTTCCCTTCAAGTATTTATCTAATTCCTTTTTGAAAAACATGATTGAATCTGCTTCCACCACCCTTTCAGGCAGCACATTCCAGACCATAACTACTTGCTGCGTAAAAAAGTATTTCCTCATGTCGTCTTTGGTTCTTTTGCCAATCACCTTAAATCTGTGTCCTCTGGTTCTCGACCCTTCCGTCAATGGGAACAGTTTATCTATATTTACTTTATCTAAATCCTTCATGACTTTGAACACTTCTATCAAATCTCCTCTTAAGAACATAAGAACATAAGAAATTGGAGCAGGAGTAGGCCAATCGGCCCCTCGAGCCTGCTCCGCCATTCAATAAGATCATGGCTGATCTGATCCCAACCACAAATCTAAAGAACACAAGAAGTCGGAGCAGGACCCGGCCACATAGCCCCTGGGCCCTCTCCGCCACCCACAGGGCATTGACCGATCCGAACTCAGCTTCATGTCCAATTTCCTGCCCGCTCCCCTAATTCCCTTTACTTCTAGGAAACTGTCTATTTCTGTTTTAAATTTATCTAATGATGTAGCTTCCACAGCTTCCTGGGGCAGCAAATTCCACAGACCTACCACCCTCTGAGTGAAGAAGTTTCTCCTCATCTCAGTTTTGAAAGAGCAGCCCCTTATTCTAAGATTATGCCCCCTAGTTCTAGTTTCACCCATCTTTGGGAACATCCTTACTGCATCCACCCGATCAAGACCCTTCACAATCTTAACCTTCTCTGTTCCAAGGAGAACAACCCCAGCTTCTCCCGTCTATCCACATCACTGAAGCCCCTGATCCCTGGAACCATTCTAGTAAATCTTTTCTGCACCCTCTCTAAGGCCTTCATATCCTTCCTGAAGTGCGGTGCCCAGAACTGGACACAATACTCCAGTTGTGACCGAACCAGTGTTTTATAAAGGTTCAACATAACTTCCTTGCTTTTGTACTCTATGCCTCTTTTTATAAAGCCCAGGATCCCGTATGCTTTTTTAACCGAGAAAGAGCAGGGTAATGGGAAATTGTGACTGACTAACCTGATTGAGTTCTTTGATGAGAGTTGATGAAGGCAGTGCAGTAGATGTTCTATATACGGACTATCAAATGGCATTTGATAAAGTACCATATAATAGACTTATTCAGAAAATAGAAGCACATGGGATTAAAGGGACGTTGGTAACTTGGGTACATAATTGGCGAACGGATAAGAGGCAGAAAGTAGTGGTGAACAGATGTTTTTCTGACTGGGGAGAAGTATGCAGTGGGGTCCCCTAGGGATCGGTATTAGAACCATTGCTTTTCTTGTTATATATAAATGACCTGGACTTGGGTATAGGGAATACAATTTCAAAGTTTGCAGATGATACAAAACTTGGCAATGTAGTAAATAGTGAGCAAGATAATCGCAGACTTCAGGAGGACATAGACAGACTGGTGAAATGGGCAGACACATGGCAGATGCAATTTAATGCAGATAAATGTGAAGTGATGAACTTTGGGAGGAACAACATGGAGAGGCAGTATAATTTAAATGGTACTATTTTGAGGAGGGTGCAAGAGCAGAGGGAACTGGGGTGCATATTCACAAATCTTTGAAGCAAATTAATAAGGCGGTTAAAAAAGCAGATGGGATACTTGGCTTTGTAAATAGGGGCATTGAACACAAAAATAAGGAAGTCATGCTAATGACTGGAGCTGGAGTATTGTGTACAATTCTGGGCACCACCCTTTAGGAAGGATATCAAGGCCTTGAAGAGGGTACAGAGGAGGTTTATCAGGATGATACCAGGGATGAGGGACTTCAGTTATGTGGAGAGATTGGAGAAGCTGGGGTTGTTCTCCTTAGAGCAGAGAAGGTTAAGGGGAGACCTAACAGGTATTCAAAATAATGAGGGGTTCTGATAGAGCAAGTAGGTCAGAATTGGGGATGTTCGCTGATGATTGCACAGTGTTCAGTCCCATTTGCAACCCCTCAGATAACGAAGCAGTCCATGCCTTCATGCAGCAAGACCTGGACAACATCCAGGCTTGGGCTGATAAGTGGTAAGTAACATTCGCACCAGACAAGTGCCAGGCAATGACCGTCTCCAACAAGTGTCTAACCACCTCCCCTTGACATTCAATGGCATTACCATCGCCGAATCCCCCACCATCAACATCCCGGTGGTCACATTGATCAGAAACTTAACTGGACCAGCCATATAAATACTGTGGCTGCAAGAGCAGGTCAGAGGCTGGGTATTCTGTGGCGAGTGACTCACCCCCTGACTCCCCAAAGTCTTTCCACCATCTACAAGGCACAAGTCAGGAGTGTGATGGAATACTCTCCACTTGCGTGGATGAGTGCAGCTCCAACAACACTCAAGAAGCTCGACACCATCCAGGACAAAGCAGCCCTCTTGATTGGTACCCCATCCACCTCCCTAAACATTCACTCCCTTCATCACCGGCGCACCGTAGCTGCAGTGTGTACCATTCACAGGATGCACTGCAGCAACTCACCAAGACTTCCTCGACAGCACCTCCCAAACCCGCGACCTCCACCACCTAGAAGGACAAGGACAGCAGGCACATGGGAACAACACCACCTGCACATTCCCCTCCAAGTCACACACCATCCCGACTTGGAAATATATCACCGTTCCTTCATCGTTGCTGGGTCAAAATCCTGGAACTCCCTACTTAACAGCACTGTGGGAGAACCTTCACCACACGGACTGCAGCGGTTCAAGAAGGCGGCTCACCACCACCTTCTCAAGGGTAATTAGGGATGGGCAATAAATGCCGGCCTTGTCAGCGATGCCCACATCCCATGAATGATAAAAGTAGGGAAAAACTGTTTCCTCTGGCAAGTGGATCGGTAACCAGAGGACACAGATCTAAAATAATTGGCAGAAGAACTAGAGGGGAAATGAAGAGAAATTTTTTCACACAGAGGGTTGTTAAGAACTGGAACACACAACCTAAAGGGTGGTGGAAGCACATTCCATAGGAACTTTCAAAAGGCAATTGGACATGTACTTGAAGAGGACTAATTTGCAGGGTTATGGGGAGAAAGCTGGGGTGGGGACTGAAATGGACAGCTCTTTCAAAGAGCCGGCACAGGCACGACAGGCCGAATGGCCTCCTGTGCTGTAAAATTCTATGAATCTATGAGTTGGATCGTTCTTTCAGAAAGCCAGCACAAGCATGACGGGCCGAATTACCTCCTTCTATGCAGTATGATTCTATGATTCTACTCACTCCAATTACCTTTCTCTCTGTCCCTCTCTGTATTGAACTTCAGGAAGAAAATCTTAATTGACTTCCATCAGAAACTGCAAACCCTTCACCATCCACCTCTGTGGCTGCTCACTCAGCATGAATCATAGAATGTTACAGCACAGAAATAGACCATTAAGTCTGCACCGATGCTTTTCTCCACATAAGCCATCTAGTCCAAGCCCACTGCCCTGCTCGCTCCCCATAACCTTTAATAGTCTTCTTTTCTTTTCAATCAGCTATCTAATTCCATTTTAAAAGAATTTATGGACAATGCCAGCCAAGAACGCCATCAGTCTCATCCTAGACAAGAGGCAACATTACACTGCTCGCAACCGAGCAGTACGAACGAGCTGATCCCAATGCAGCTCCCCCAGGCCGATCTCACTCCAGCAGCAATGCCAACAACTCATCTCAGCCCACCAACTCCAGTAGGCTGATACCCGTCTAGCAGCAACACCACCAGGCTGATCCAGCCAGGGAATACCTGCACACTGATCTTAACCCAACAAAGTCAGCAGGTTGTGGGTTCAAGTCCCACTCCAGAGCAGCAACACCAGCAGGCACATTGTAGCCCAATAGAAACACCAGTAACACCACCAACAGGCTGATCCCAGCCCTGCAGTAACACCTGCAGCCCAGCAAGACCACCAGGCTAATCTGAGATCAGCAGCAGGACCAGCAGCAACAGGTTTGATTCCAGCTCAGCTGCATCACACAGGGTAAAATAAATTCATTCTTATTTAAAATGGACGAGTGGAACTTGATACGTGTGTGTTAAATGTTCGTATGATAACATCAGCAATAGTGATTTCTACCCTCACATCATTTTAAAAACATGAAAGGTAGCCAGGTACTTCATTTATTTCATCACTTGCATGTCAAAACAAAAAAGAAAAAGCTAAATGTGCAGAGCATGCAGTTGGATTCCAAGTGTCCACACAATAGTTCCACAGAATGCTTGCACAGACTCATTTAATATATTGTAAATAGATTTATGAGGACTGGTGAAAAGCTATTCATTGTTAGAAGAATGAAGGAGAAGTTCTATAGCTCTGGACTATAAAGGGGCCTAAGTGTCCCACTGCAGATAGTGAATGGGGTGTGTATGATTACAGTAAGAGCGCAGAGCAACCTTAATTATTAACTAATGCAATGGTGCTGGAATACACACACCAGCAGCTTTTCGGCTTCTGTTATATTTATTCCATTTTTCTCGGTTTTCAAAGAAATAAGTTTCATACCATAAAACACTTGTTTTTATCAACTTCCCATCAATGCAGGTTTCAGAAAAATAAAATGAAAAGTCTCTGCGTTGGGGAGGGATATTTATTGTTTTTTTTATTATATAAAGATCATGCTGTTTAATGACTTAATCAATTTTGGCGATGGGATGGGAAGGAAATCAATAGGACGTGAATAGGGCATAGGTGCATTTAAGGGGAACCATAGATGCATTTAAGGGGAAGCTAGATAAACCCATGAGTGAGAAAGGAATAGAAGGTTTTGCTGATAGTGTTAGATGAAGAGGGGTGGGATGAGGCTCACGTGCAGCACAAACACCGGCATAGACCAGTTAGGCCGAATGGCCTTTTGCTGTGTTGTACATTCTATGTAACTCCGTCTTGCATCAATGCTTAAATTTGCCTGGTGTTCAAGACTGCCAGAGCATTTTGTTGTGGTAGATGTATCCAGAGGGTAGTAAAAATGGGAGATGTATTCAGTATGCCTGTCAACACATTGGTACTGCATGTGGAACATTTTTAAGTACAGCTGAGATAGAGATAGTCATCTCTCAGATAGTTAACTATCTGTCCCATCATCTCATACATCATACTGTGCATATCGACCGTGACATTGTTAGTATTGGAGCACGAACAAGATACTGTCAGTTTAGAGGTGGCCCCGCTGACCTCCATATGTTCCTGTTCTCCAGTTTGGGCCTCAGGGCAGGGCCACCTGTGACTTCTCATTGTCCTCTGTAATGGATCCTCAAGCAGTGCGTGCTCCATGCTTGGTGAGCATGCTCATATGAAAATGATTTGCTCTCTGGAAGTACAGGTGGTCCTGTGACTGTGTTGGTGCCAGATGGCATCTTGGTGTGGCGTACAATAATGCTGTGCTGTTTGAAAGGCCTGAGTTTTTCTTTGGCAGGAAAGGTTATTAAGGTATCACAGAGATGGTAGGTCACACTCACAAGTATTGCTTATGAATGAAACATGAATAAAGTACCTGAGGAATGCTATGATGGTTGACCATACCATCCTCCTCCAACGCCTCTCCTCTGTAGTCCAGCTTGGTGGGACTGCGCTTACCTGGTTCGATTCTTATCTATCCAGTTGTAGCCAGAGAATCACCTGCAATGACTTCTCTTCCCGCTCCCGCACAGTTACCTCTGGAGTCTCCCAAGGATCTATCCTTGGCCCCCTCCTATTTCTCATTTACATTCTGCCCTTGGCAACATCATCCAAAAGCACAATATCAGGTTCCACATTTACGCTGACAACACCCAGCTCTATCTCATCACCACCCCTCTCGACCCCTCCACTGCCTCTGATTTGTCACTCTGATTTATCAGTACTGCATGAGCAAAAATTCCTCCAACTAAATATTGGGAAGACCGAAGCCATTGTCTTCGATTCCCGCTACAAACTCCATTCCCTAGCCACCGACTCCATCGTTCTCCCTAGCCACTGTCTGAGGCTGAACCAGACTGCTTGCAACCTTGGCGTCCTATCTGACCCTGAGATTAGCTTCAGATCACATATCCGCTCCATCACCAAGTCTTCATCCTTGCCTCAGCTCATCTGCTGCTGAAACCCTCATCCATGCCTTTGTTAACTCCAGACTGGACTATTCCAATGCTCTCCTGGCTGGCCTCCCATCTTCCACCCTCCATAAACTTGAGCTGATCCAAATCTCTGCTGCCTGTATCCTACCTTACACCAAGTCCTGTTAATCCATCACCCCCGTGCTCGCTGACTTACATTGGCTCCTGGTCCGGCAATGCCTCAATTTCAAAATTCTCATCCTTGTTTTCAAATCCCTTCATGGCCTCGCCCCTCCCTATCTCTATAACCTACAACCCGCTGAGATCTCTGCGCTCCTCCAATTCTTGCCTCTTACGCATCCCTGATTTTAATCGCTCCACCATTAGCGGCCATGCCTTCAGCTGCCTAGGCCCTAAGCTCTGGAATTCCCTCCTTTAACCTCTCTACTTCTCTCTCCTCCTTTAAGACACTCCTTAAAACCTACCTCTTTCACTAAGCTTTTGGTCACCTGTCCTTATGTGGCTCGGTGTTAAATTTTGTTTGATAACACGCCTTGGGACGTTTTATTACAGTAAACGTGCTATATTATATGTAACCTTATATTCAAACTATTGGTAGGCCAAGCTTCATATCAGTTTAAACTATAGTAGGCAAACTAATATGGGAGAGAAGATACCTAGCACAATCATGGTTGGATGAGCCTGTTTTGGTCTTAGCCATCCCATCCAGGCTGTCGAAGCCAAATAGTTCCAACACGGCTTTCTCTATGACTCTTTAAGTTGCTGTGTCCCATCACTGGTGGTGTTCATGAGAAGATGTTGCCTGTTGCTCCTAACATCATGGAACCATTTCCTCACCTTCGGTGGCTGCAGATTGTGTTCTGTCACCTCTTTATTTCTTTCCTTTTGATTGAATTGGCGGGGTGGGGAATAAACTCTGTGCTGAAGATTACGCCAGAGACGGTACTGCCTGGACAATGAAGGATGATTCCTTGTCTGTAAGATGTGCTTTTCTAGTTTAGTTCCTAAGTTTTCAATCAGCATGTTTGGAATACTAAATGATTTGCCTGTCGTAGGGATCTTTTCCTGCTTGTTGATTTTCTAAGCCCTGAACATGATGGCTGAACTCTGGAATAGGTGGCTTAATTACCCTCCCAGTAGGTATCACACTGCTTGCTGAATACTGTTACGTTCCTGCATGTTGAGTATAACTAAAATTTGCTCCATTAAGGGCCATAATGGATGACACCAATAAGCTTCAATCTGTCTTGAAATCGTACTTATCTGAACAATAAAAAGGAATACTGCTCCTGGCGAATGAATAACTAGGGCGGTAGATCGGGCTTTAAGCTAATAAGAAGGGGAGGGGGAGGGTTCAGGTAAGGGTAAGTTTATAAGTCTGAAGAGAAAAGTCAAGGCTGTGGAACAGAGTAATGATTTGGTTAAAAACAAGCAGAATGTGTCAGGAAGGGACAGAGGGTTTAACAAAGGTAATAGGGCATTAGTGAATAAGGTCACATCAAGGAAAAACAGTAAAGAGTTAAAATTAAAGGCGCTATAGCTGAATGCATGAAGTATTTGTAACAAAATAGATGAATTAACGGCACAAATAGAGATAAATGGGTTTGATCTAGTAGCCATTTTTGAGATCTGGTTGCAGGGTGATGAAGGTTGGGAACTAAATATTCCAGGGTACTTGGCTTTTAGAAAAGGTAGACAAAATGGAAGAGGGGGCTGAGGAGTAGCCCCGATAATAAAGGATAAGATAAAGGCAGTATTGAGAAAGGATCTTAGTTCAGAAAATCAGGTAGAATCAATATGGGTGGAGCTAAGAAATAACAAGGGGCAGAACACACTGGTGGGAGTAGTTTACAGGCCCCCCAACAGTAGTTATAGCGTTGGACAGAGTACAAATCAGGAAATTAGAGGAGCTTGTAACAAGGGTTATGCAATAATCGTGGGAGTCTTTAATCTTCATATAGACTGGACAAACCAAATTGGCAAAAGTAGTTTGGAGGCCGAGTTCATGGAATGCATTCAAGACAGTTTTCTAGAACAATATGTTGAGGAACCAACTAGGGAACAGGCTATTTTAGATCTAGTATTGTGTAATGAAATACGGTTAATTAGTAATGTTCTAGTTAAGGATTCTCTGAGGTAGAGTGATCATAATATGATAGAATTTCACATTGAGTTTGAGAGTGATGTAGTTAAGTCCGAAACTAGAGTCTTAAATTTATACAAAGCCAATTACATAGGTATGAGGACGAGTTGGTTCAGGTAGATTGGGAAATTAGATTAAGAGATATGACCGTAGATAAGCAATGGTGAACATTTAAAGAAATAATTCTCAACAAATATACATTCCTCTGAGGAATTAAAAACGCCATGGGCAAAATGATCCAATTGTAGCTAACCAGAGAAGTTAAACATAAAAACATAGAAAATAGGAGCAGGAGTAGGCCATTCATCCCTTCAAGCCTGCTCTGCCATTCAATATAATCATTGCTGATCTCTATTAAGGATAATATTAGATTAATAGAAGAGGCTTACAATGTTGCCAAAAAGAGTAATAAACCTGAGGATTGGGAGGGTTTTATAAATCAGCAAAGGATAACCAAGAAATTGATAAAGAGGGAGAAAATAGAATATGAGAATAAACTAGCAAGAAATATAAAAACAGATTGTAAGAGCTTCTACAAGTATATAAAAAGGAAGAGAGTAGCAAAAGTAAATATGGGTCACTTAGAGGCAGAGACAGGAGATAAATTATACTGTGGAATAAGGAAATGGCAGACACCTTAAACAAATATTTTATATCTGTCTTCATAGTAGAAGACACAAAAAACATACCGGAAATAGTGGGGAACCAAGAGTCTAATGAAAGGGAGGAACTTAAAGCAATCAATTTTAGTAAAGAAAAAGTACTGGAGAAATTAATGGGACTAAAAGCCAACAAATTCCCTGGACCTAAGGGCTTACACCCTAGGGTTTTAAAAGAAGTGGCTGTAGAGATAGTGAATGTGTTGGTTTTGATCTTCCCGAATTCCCTAGATTCTAGAATGGTTCCCATGGATTGGAAGGTAGCAAATGTAACCTCACTATTCAAGAAAGGAGGGAGAGAGAAAACAATTAGCCTGTTAGCCAGTTAGCCTGGCATCAGTAGTAGGGAAAATGCTAGAATCTATTACTAAGGATGTAGTAACAGGGCACTTAGAAAATCATAATATGATTAGGCAGAGTAAACACAGTTTTATGAAAGGAAAATTGTGTTTGACAAATCTATTAAAATTTTTTGAGGGTGTTACCAGCAGGGAAGATAAGGGGGAACCAGTGGATGTAGTATATATGGATTTTCAAAAGGCATTTGATAAGGTGCCATACAAGAGATTGTTACACAAGATTAGGGCTCATGGGATTGGGGGTAATATATTAAGGTGGATTGAGGATTGGTTAACGGACAGAAAACAGAGAGTAGGAATAAAGGGTCATTTTCGGGTTGGCAGGTTATAACATAAGAATATAATAAATAAGAGCAGGAGTAGGGCCGTACGGCCCTCGAGCCTGCTCCGCCATTCAATACAATCATGGCTGATCTTCGACCTGAACTCCACTTTCCCACCTGATCCCCAAATCCCTTGATTCCCCTAGAGTCCAAAAATCTATCGATCTCAGCCTTGAATATACTCAATGACTCAGCATCCACAGCCCTCTGGGGTAGAGAATTCCAAAGATTTACAACCCTTTGAGTGAAGAAATTCCTCGTCATCTCAGCCCTAAATGACCAACCCCTTATCCTGAGACTATGCCCCCCTAGTTTTAGACTCTCCAGCCAGGGGATACCCTCTCAGCATCTATCCTGTCAAGCCCTCTCAGAATTGTATATGTTTCAATGAGATCACCTCTCATTCTTCTAAATTCCAGAGTGTACAGGCTGATTCTACTCAATCTCTTATCATAGAACAACTCTCACATTCCAGGAATCAATCTAGTGAACCTTCGTTGCACCGCCTCTAAGACAAGTATATCCTTCCTTAGGTAAGGAGACCAAAATTGTGCACAGTACTCCAGGTGAGGTCTCACAAAAGCCCTGTACAATTGTAGCAAGACTTCCTTAATCTTGCACCCCAACCTCCTTGCAATACAGGCCAACATACCATTTGTCTTCCTAATTGCTTGCTGTACCTGCATGTTAACTTTCTGTGTTTCGTGCACAAGGACACCCAAATCTCTCTGAACACCAACATTTAACAGTTTCTCACCATTTAAAAAATATTCTGTTTTTCTATTCTTTCTACCAAAGTGAATAACCTCACGTTTCCCCACATTATACTCTATCTGCCACCTTCTTGCCCATTTACTTAACCTGTCTATACCCCATTTGCAGACTCTGTCCTCCTCTCAGCTAACTTCCCTTGCTTTGTATCATCAGCAAACTTGGATACATTACACTCAGTCCCTTCATAGAATCATAGAAAGGTTACAGCACAGAAGGAGGCCATTCAGCCCATCGAGTCCTTGCCAGCTCTATGCAAGAGCAATCCAGCTAGTCCCACTCCCCTACCCTGTCCCTGTAGCCCTGCAAATGTTTTCCTTTCGAGTACTTATCCAGTTTCCTGTTGAAAGCCATGATTGAATCTGCCTCCACAGCCCCCCCCCCCCCCCCCCACCTCGGGCAGTGTATTCCAGATCCTAACCACTCGCTGTGTAAAAAAAGTTTTTCCTCATATCACCTTTGGTTCTTTTGCCAAACACCTTCATCTAAGACTTTAATATAGATTGTAAATAGCTGAGGCCCCAGCACTGATCCTTGTGGCACCCCACTAGTTACAGCCTGCCAACCTGAAAATGACCCGTTTATTCCTACTCTCTGTTTTCTGTCCGATAACCAATCCTCTATCCATGCTACTATATTACCCCCAACCCCATGAGCCCTTATCTTGTGGGACAACTTTTTATGTGGCACCTTATCGAATGCCTTTTGAAAATCTAAATATACTACATCCACTGGTTCCCCTTTATCTACCCTGCTAGTTACAGCCTCAAAAAACTTTAATAAATTTGTCAAACATGATTTCCCTTTCATAAAACCATGTTGATTCTGCCTGATCATATTATGATTTTCTAAGTGCCCTGTTACCACTTCCTTAATAATGGATTCCAGCATTTTCCTGACGACTAATGTCAGGCTAACTGGCCTGTTGTTCCCTGTTTTCTCTCTCCCTCATTTCTTGAATAGCGGGGTTACATTTGCCACCTTCCAATCCACTGGGACCGTTCTAGAATCTAGGGAATTTTGGAAGATCAAAACCAATGCATCCACTATCTCTGCAGCCACCTCTTTTAGAACCCTAGGATGTAGGCCATCAGGTCCAGGCGATTTGTCGGCTTTTTGTCCCATTAATTTCTCCAGTACTTTTCTTTACTCATATTAATTGCTTTAAGTTCCTCACTCTTATTAGACCCTTGGTTCCCCACTATTTCTGGTAAGCTTTTGTGTCTTCTACTGTGAAGACAGACAAAAAAAATTGTTTAATGTCTCTGCCATTTCCTTATTCCCCGTTATAATTTCTCGTGTCTCAGCTTCTAAGTGACCCACGTTTACTTTTGCTACTCTTTTTTTACATACTTGTAGAAGCTCTTACAATCCGTTTTTATGTTTCTTGCTTGTTTACTCTATTTTCTCCCTTTTTATTAATTTTTTGATCATCCTTTGGTTTCTAAAACTCTCCCAATCCATTATAAGCCTCTTCTTTCAATTTAATTCTATCCTTAACTTATTTAGTTAGCCTCGGATGGATCACTTTTCCCATGGAGTTTTTATTTCTCAATGGAATGTAATTTTGTCGTGAATTATTAAATATTTCTTTAAATGTTTGCCATTGCTTTTCTACTGTCATACCTTTTAATCTAATTTCCCAATCTACCTTTTCCAACCCGCTCCTCATACCTATGTAATTGGCTCTAGTTTCGGATTTAAGTATGTCACTCTTGAACTCAATATGAAATTCTATCATATTATGATCACTCTTCCCCAGAGGATTCCTTACTATGCGATTACTAATTAACCCTGTCTCATTACACAAGACAAGGTCTAAAATAGCCTGTTCCCTGGTAAGTTCCATGACATATTGTTCTAGGAAACTGTCTCAAATCAATTCCATGAACTCATCCTCCAAACTGCCTTTGCCAAATTGATTTGTCCAGTCTATATGAAGATTAAAATCCCCCACGATTATTGCATTGTCCTTGTTACAAGCTCCTATTATTTCTTGATTAATCCTCTGTTCAACAGTATTGTTACTGTTAGGGGGGCCTATAAACTACTCCCACCAGTGTTTTCTGCCCCTTGTTATTTCTTATTTCCAACCATACTGATCTTCCAAGCCGAGATCCTTTCTCACTACTGTCCCTATGTCTTCCTTTATTATCAGGGCTACCCCCCTCCTTTTCCCATTTTTTTTCTGTCTTTTCGAAATGACAGGTACCCTGGAATATTTAGTTCCCAACCTCGGTCACCTTGCAACCACTTCTCTGAAATGGCTATTAGATCAAACCCATTTATCTCTATTTGTGCCGTTAATTCATCTATCTTGTTATGAACGCGTTGTGCAATCAGGTAAAGCGTCTTTAATTTTAACTTTTTACCATTTTTCCCCGATTTGACCTTATTCTCTGATGCACTATTACTGTTAAACTCTCTGTCCCTTCCTGCCACACTCTGCTTATCTTTACCCGAACTACTGCACTGCTCCATTGCCTTGACTTTTCCCTTTAGATTTCTAAATTTCCCCCCATCTGAACCCTCCGCCCTCCTCTTTTTAGTTTAAAACCTTATCATGACACTGGTCCCAGCCCGGTTTAAGTGGAGCCCGTCCCAGTGGAACAGCTCTCTCTTTCCCCAGTACAGGTGCCAGTGCCCCGGGAATCAAAACCTGTGTCTTCCACAACACTCTTTGAGCCACGCATTTAACTCTCTGATCTGTTTGTCCCTTTGCTAATTTGTCTGTAGCTCAGGTAGTAATCCGGAGATTATTACCTTTGAGGTTCTGCTTATTAATTTAGACCCAAGCTCCTCAAACTCCCTCAGCAGAACCTCATTCCCTCATGCCTAGTTCTACCTATGTCGTTGGTTCCCATGTGGACCAAGACAACTGGATCCTCCCCCTCCTGCTTCACGACAACTGGATCCTGCTCCTCATACTCCAAGTTCTTTTCCAGCTGCGAGGAGATGTCCTTAGCTCTGGCACCGGGCAGGCAACACAGCCTTCGGGACTCCCGGTCGTGGCTGCAGAGAACAGTATCTATCCCCCTGACTATACTATCTAGTGACTAGTCTCCTCCATCACTGCATCCACATCAGGTCCCCATACCTGCCTGACTCGCAGTTACATCCTCCTGATCCTGACCACTGACCAACTCTAAGCTACTACCTGACCTAACTCGTGTGACTGCCTCAAAGTGTCCAGATAACTCTCCCCTCCCTGATGCATCGCAATATCTGCAGCTCGGACTCCAGCTCAACAACTCTGAGCCGAAGTTCCTCAAGTTGCAGACACTTACTGAAGATGTGGTTACCTGGGATCTCACTGGTCTCCACCAACTCCCACATGCTGCAGTGATGACACACCACCTGCACTGCCATCTCAATCTGACCTTGTTTTATTTATTTAATTAGTTAAAGTTTTTATTCACTCGATTATTTCTAGTTTTATTAACTAATTAGATTATCCAGTTTAAGTTACTCATTTAATGAAGCAATAGCAAGTTATAGTTTCCCAGTTCTTAGTTTAAACCACAACTTAGAGAGCAAAAGTAAAATAGCAATACTCACCAACCATTCACCTAGCTGCTGTCCTGTGACATCACTCCTTGATTAATTTTGGTTTTTTTGTTTTTGATTTCACCCAGCTCTTTTTATCCCCGCTCCTTCTCGGTCGCTGGTGACGCCGTAACTAGTGGGGTGCCGCAAGGATCAGTGCTTGGGCCTCAACTGTTCACAATCTATATTAATGACTTAGATGAAGGGACCAAGTGTAACGTATCCAAGTTTGCTGATGATACAAAGCTAGAAACATAGAAACATAGAAACATTGAAAATAGGAGCAGAAGTAGGCAATTCGGCCCTTCGAGCCTGCTCCGCCATTCACTATGATCATGACTGATCCTCCATCTCAATACCATATTCCCGCTCTCTCCCCATACCCCTTGATGCCCTTTGTGTCTAGAAATCTATCTAGCTCCTTCTTAAATATATTCAGTGACTTGGCCTCCACAACCTTCTGTGGTAGAGAATTCCACAGGTTCAGCACTTTCTGAGTGAAGAAATTTCTCCTCATCTCAGTCCTAAATGTCCTTCCCCATATTGGGACCCCCAGCCAGGGGAAACATCCTCCCTGCATCCAGTCTGTCTAGCCCTGTCAGAATTTTATATGTTTCAATGAGATCCCCTCTCATTCTTCTAAACTCGAGTGAATACAGGCCGAGTCGACCCAATCTCTCCTCATACGATTGATTCCTGGGATGGCAGGAATGTCTGGTGAACCTTCGCTGCACTCCCTCTATGGCAAGTATATCCTTTCCTGGGTAAGGAGACCAAAACTGCACACAATACTCCAGGTGTGGTCTCACCAAGGCCCTGTATAACTGCAATAAGACATCCTTGCTCCTGTACTCAAATCCTCTTGCAATGAAGGCCAACATACCATTTGCCTTCCTAACTGCTTGCTGCACCTGCATGTTTGCTTTCAGTGACTGGTGTACAAGGACACCCAGGTCCCTTTGTATATCAACATTTTCCAATCTATCACCATTTAAATAATACTCTGCCTTTCTGTTTTTCCTTCCGAAGTGGATAACTTCACATTTATCCACATTATACTGCATCTGTCATGTATTTGCCCACTCACTCAACTTGTCTAAATCGCCTTGAAGCCTCTTTGCATCCTCCTCACAACTCACAATCCCACCTAGTTTTGTGTTGTCGGCAAACTTGGAAATATTACATTTGGTTCCTTCATCCAAATCATTGATATATATTGTGACTAGCTGGGGCCCAAGCACTGATCCCTGCGGTACCCCACTAGTCACTGCCTGCCACCCCGAAAAAGACCCATTTATTCCTTCTCTCTGTTTCCTGTCCAATTTTCAATCCATGCCAGTATATTACCACCCATCCAATGTGATTTAATTTTGCACACTAGCCTCTTTGGTGGGACTTTATCACAGGCCTTCTGAAAATCCAAATAAACCACATCAACTGGTTCTCCCTTATCTATTCTACCAGTTACATCCTCAAAAAAACTCCAGTAGGTTTGTCAAACACGATTTCCCTTTCATAAATCCATGTTGACTTTGTCTAATCCCGTTGATATTTTCTAAGTGTCCTGATATCACATCCTTTATAATAGACTCTAGCATTTTCCCTGCTACTAATGTTAGTTTCCTGTTTTCTCTCCCTCCTTTTTTAAATAGTGGGGTTACATTTGCCACCCTCCAATCTGCAGGAACTGTTCCATAATCTATAGAATTTTGGAAGATGACAACTAATGCATCCACTATTTCCATGGCTACCTTTTTTAGTACTCTGGGATGCAGATTATCAAGCCCTGGGGATTTATTGGCTTTCAGTCCCATTAATTTCTCCAGCACTATTTTTATACTAATATTAATTTCCTTTCATTTCTCCTTCTCACTAGACCCTTAGTTCCCTAGCATTTCTGGGAAGTTATTTGTGTCCTCTTCCGTGAAGACAGAACCAAAGTATTTATTTAATTGCTCTGCCATTTCCCTGTACCCCATTATAAATTCTCCCTTTTCTGACTGTGAGGGACCTACATTTGTTTTCACTAATCTTTTTCTTTTTACATACTAGGTGGGAAATTAAGCTGTGGGGAGGACACAGAGTCTGCAAAGGGATATAGACAGGCTATGTGAGTGGGCGAGAAGGCGACAGATGGAGTATAATGCGGGGAAATGTGAAATTCTCCACTTTGATAGGAAGAACAGAAAAACAGAATTTTTTTTAGAAGGTGAGAGGCTAAGAAATGTTGGTAGTCAGAGGGATTTGGGTGTCCATATGCTGGAATCGTAGAAAGTTAACAGCAAACAATTAGGAAGGCAAATGGTATGTTAGCCTTTATTGCAAGGAGGTTGTGGTATAAGAGTAAGGAGGTCTTGCTGCAATTATATAGGGCTCTGGTGAGACCGCACCTGGAGTACTGTGTACAGTTTTGGTCTCCTTATCTAAGGACGGATATATTTGCCCAGGGTTCTCATCCTGGGATGAGAAGGTTGACCTATGAAGAGAGGTTGAATAGAATGGGCCTATACTCTCTGGAGTTTAGAAGAATGAGAGGTGATCTCATTGAAACATATGAAATTCCTAGAAGGCTTGACAGGGTAGATGCTGAGAGGCTGTTTCCGCTGGCTGGAGAGTCTAGAACTAGGGGTCATAGTCTCAGGATAAGGGGTCGGACATTTAGGACAGAGATGAGGAAAAATTTCTTTGTTCAGAGAGTTATGAATATTTGGAATTCTCTACCCCAGAGGGCTATGGATGCTCAGTCGTTGAGGATATTCAAGACTGAGATCGATGGATATTTGAACACTGAGGGAATCAAGGGCTATGGGGATAGGGCGGGAAATTGGAGTTGAAGTTGAAGATCAGCCATAATCTTATTGAATGGCGGAGCAGGCTGGAAGGGCCGTATGGCCTTCTCCTGCTCCTATTTCTTGCGTTCTTTCAAATACAAACAAAAGCCTGCACTGAAAGCTATCCTAAGGAGCCTCATATCACCTTATCAGCTCCAAAGTTACATTAATAAATGCAATTGGAAGCCGTTAGATCAGGTGGAATCTGTTCCCCAGGTGATGGTATATAAACAGGTTCAATTACACTTTGAGGAAAAATGCACTCTTGACCCCAGCTTTGTCGCCTTGCATTTCTCCTCAGCATGTGTTCTCAAAGCTACTTAGTCTCATCTCCTGATGCAATTACTTTGATATATGAAGTGCATCTGGTACCAAAATAGGCGTGATAAACGGCTGAAGTGGGACCTTGCAGAAATAATGGTTGCCTTTTAGCAGCTTTCATAGATTGATCACATTTAACAACTGCCATCTCTCATCGTCTTGAACAGAACTGATGTTGGGATTTTTTGTTTTCCAGCATGTGACTGTATGGAAGTGCATGGCTTTATTTTAATGCTTTCAGTATTATAGCTTCTGCCAACTGGATTGTCACGTTGATGTCAATAATACTCAGACATGTCTACGATTGAGAAAACCAACATCTTTTCAACCGATAGGTGGGCAGTCCTTTTACACATCTTTGAACTTTGAGTGGTAATAGGATCTTGTTTAAATCATTTTAATTTGGCTTCCTACTGTAGCTTGGGGCATTCTGTCTACTCCCTGTTACTTGCAGCAAAGTTATAATTAGACCATTAGGTTTTATTGTGTTGGTTCAATTTGCATCTGACACTGTTTGTGCCGAGCAGCTCAGCTGCGCTTAAAACTTTCTTCTCTGAGGGCAACTATCTGTCACGTTCACACACACAATGGGCTCGATTTTAAAAGTAAAAAACAGGTGGGTTGGGGGCGGGGGGCATTGAAAATTGCCACCATTTCAGATCCGCCCCCAACCCACCCATTTCCAGTTTTCACAGGGGCGGGACGAGGGGTGGGTGGCCAACCCACACCCAGGAGGCGGGTCGGGCCTTTAAACCTTTCAAGGAGGCTTCAGGCCTCCATTTTTCACTAATTCCAGATTTCCATCCTGAGGGGCCTGGGATTCCTCCGAACCTGACCCCGATCCTCCGACCAGACCCTGCGACCCTAATCCCCCGACCCCGATCCTCCGACCCCGACCCTGATCTCTGACCCCGACCCCGACCCTGATCCCGATCCTCCGACCCTGACCCTGATCTCTGACCCCGAGCCCTCGACCCCGACCCCGATCCTCCGACCAGACCCTCCGACCCTGATCCCACGACCCCGATCCTCCGACCCCGACCCTGATCTCTGACCCCGACCCTGATCCTCCGACCCTGACTCCGAACCCAAACCTGATCCTCTGAACCCGACCCCGATCCCCCGACCCCCACCCCGATCCTCCCCCTCAACGATCGCACACCCCCGCGATGACCCCAGTGACTGACCCCCTGATCCCATCCCCCATGACTCGCGACCCCCGTGCCCACCTATGCCCACCCATTCGCCGCCCCCCCCCCCCCAACCCATCCATACAAACAAAGATTTAACTGAAGACTTACCTGCCGACGTCCCCTCCCTGGCTGGTCTCCTGTCTGACTGCGACCAGCCTGTCAATCAGTCGGATGGGAAACCAACAACAAAAAAAATAAAAGACATCCTTACGTCAAAATCGTAAGGACGTCCAGGAAACCCGTACTAATGGTTTTCCCGACCTCAAATTGACCCCCCCCCCCCCCCCCCGCTCCCTTCCTGGCTCGGTTTTAAAATTGAGCCCACTGTCCCTGAAACATGTTCCTGGTATTTTTGATAATTTGGGAATAGTTTGTCAGTTTTACAACTCAATTTTCAAAATTTAATGTCATTCATGTATATTTTACAAGTATTAAAAAGAGAACAGGATGTTATACTCATTTAAAATGATGATTAAGATCTCAGCCGTGACTCAGTGTTAGTGCTCTCACCTCCGAGGCAGAAGGTCATGAGTACAAGCCCCACTTGAGACTTGAGCACAAAATCTAGACTGACACACCCGTGCTGTACTGAAGGGGTACTGTCTTTCGGATGGACATAAGCAATCCCGTGGCATTACTTGAAGAGGAACAAGGGAATTCTCCCCGATGTCTTGGTCAATATTTATCCCTCAACCAACATCACTAAAACGGATTATCTGATCATTATCACATTGCTGTCTGTGGGAGCTTGCTGTGCGCAGATTGGTTGCCGTTTCCCTACATTACAACAGTGTCTGCACTTCAAAAGTACTTCATTGGCTGTAAAGCACTTTAGGACATCCTGAAGTATTGAAATACGCTATAAATGGAAGTCCTTTCCTATTTTCCTTTGTTAAAATATTAAGAATTTCTCCTGTGCATGTTAACCAGTGCTCTCAAAATAGTGCTCAGTGGAATTTCAACTCCTAGGTATGGTTGTATATCTATCTACCTTATATTAAGAAATGTCTTGAATCATTCACACTTCTTCAAATGTCAGACGTGTTACAGATGCAAATTCATTTTTCCAACCTTGGGGTTTGGGTTAGTTACCCTCCAATTAACCTGAGGATGTGCCTGTTTAAAACAATTGGACCTTGTGGCCTGAATTTCTCGAACACTTCAAAAAAACTCATTAACAATGACTTTTCTGAGCACATCTCTTACAAAAGGCTTTCCAAATTCCAGACCTGCTTGGCACCTCTGATCTCTGTTTGTTCTCATGCATAACATATACTGAGTTTACACTATATTCCACAGTTCACATAAGTAATGTCACAGCAATCCATTACTGGTGGTAGAATAGTGGCGCATGCTTCAGAATGAGAGTGTTTTCTTGCGGGATGGGGCAGTCTATCATGGTTTTTAATCTGTGCGATGGATTTGCTGCATCTTATTGCGCAGTACTCGGCATGATAGTAAAACAATGACATTTCCCCGAGAAGGTTTTATGTTTTAACAACAGCAACAACATCAACAACTTGCATTAAGCATAGTGAAACGCCCCAAGGTGCTTCACAGGAGTGATTTTCAAACAAAATTTGACACTGAGCCACATAGGGCGATATTAGGACAGGTGACCAAAAGCTTGGTCAAAGAGGTAGGTTTTAAGGAGCATCTTAAAGAAGGAGAGGGAGTTAGAGAGTTGGAGAGGTTTAGGGAGGGAATTGCAGAGCTTAGGGCCTAGGTAGCTGAAGGCACGGCCACCAATGGTGGAGCGATTAAAACCGGGGATGCGCAAGAGGCAAGAATTGGAGGAGGGCAGAGATCTCGAAGGGATGTAGTGTTGAGGAGGTTATAGAGATAGGGAGGGGCGAGGCCATGGAGGGATTTGAAAACAAGGATGAGAATTTTAAAATCAGGGCGTTCCCAGACCAGGAACCAATGTAGGTCAGCGAGCACCGGGGCGAAGGGAGAACAGGACTTGGTGCGAGTTAGGATACTGGCAGCATAGTTTTGGATGAGCTCAAGTTTATGGAGGGTGGAAGATGGGATACCAGCCAGGAGAGCATTGGAATAGTCCAATCTGGAGGTAACAAAGGCTTGGATGAGGGTTTCAGCAGCAGCTGAGCTGAGGCAAGGGGCAGAGACGGGCAATGTCATGGAGGTGGAAGTAGGTGATTTTGGTGATGGAGCGGATATGTGGTCGGAAGCTCATCTCGGGGTCAAATAGGACATTAAGGCTATGAACAGTCTGATTCAGCCTCAGACAGTGGCCAGGCAGTGCGATGGAGTTGGTGGCTAGGGAACGGAATTTGTGATGGGGACCAAAGGCATTGGCTTCGGTCTTCCCACTATTTAGTTGGAGGAAATTTTTGCTCACAAGCAGTGTGACAAATCAGAGACAGTGGAGGGGTCGAGAGAGGTGGTGGTGAGGTAGAGCTGGGTGTCATCAGCGTACGTGTGGAATCTGACGTGTTTTCAGATGATGTCGCCGAGGGACAGCATGTAGATGAGAAATAGGAGGGAGCCAAGAATGGATCCTTGGGGGACTCCAGAGATGATGGTCTAGGAGTGGGAAAAGAAGCCATTGCAGGTGATTCTTTGGATATGACTGGATAGATAAGAATGGAACCAGGCGAGTGCTGTCCCACCCAGCTGGACGACGGAGGAGAGGCGTTGGAGGAGGATGATGTGGTCAACCATGTCAAAGGCTGCAGACAGGTCGAGAAGGATGAGGAGGGATAGTTTACCACGGTCACAGTCACATAGGATGTCATTTGTGACTTTGATAAGGGCTGTTTCAGTCCTGTAGCGGGGCGGAAACCTGATTGGAGGGATTCAAATATGGAGTTGCGGGAAAGATGGGCACGGATTTAGGAGGCAACAACACGTTCAAGGACTTTGGAGAGGAAAGGAAGGTTGGAGATGTGGTGGTCAGGACAGAGGGGTCAAGGGTAGGTAGCAAACAACCTAGTACTACTGCTTTTAAAAAGAAAACTCGACTAGTTAAATGAATAACAAACTTTCACAGTCTCCTCACACCTCGATGGTTGGAATTTGTATTCGCTGATGTCACACTTTCCATAGCACAAGCACACAGGAAAGCTTTGGATCCTGGTAAACAGTTTAACTGTATGTGCAGCAAAACTACTTGGAGATGGCAGGTGGCACTGTAACAGGGTGAGAAGTGGGCTCCCAACTACTGGGTCAGAAGTTCAAGTCCCAGCTTTTGCTGTAAAGCCTCACTGTTGAATGAAAATAGCTCTGAAGTGAATGTGTTAATGTGTATGTGCCTATTTATATTATTGGGTTCATTCCTGAGTGACATTATTTAGACCACATGCTGCCGAACTCTGTGGCAACAAGAGCAGGTCAGAGGCTGGGTATTCTGCAGCGAGTGACTCATCTCCTGACTCCCCAAAGCCTTTCCACCATCTACAAGGCACAAGTCAGGAGTGTGATGGAATACTCTCCACTTGCCTGGATGAGTGCAGCTCCAACAACACTCAAGAAGCTCGACACCATCCAGGACAAAGCAGCCTGCTTGATTGGCACCCCATCCACCACCCTAAACATTCATTCCCTCCACCACCGGTGCACAGTGGCTGCAGTGTGTACCATCCACAGGATGCACTGCAGCAACTCGCCAAGGCTTCTTCGACAGCACCTCCCAAACCTGCAACCTCTACCGCCTAGGACAAGGGTAGCAGGCACATGGGAACAACACCACCTGCATGTTCCCCTCCAAGTCACACACCATCCTGTCTTGGAAATATATCGCCGTTCCTTCATCGTCGCTGGGTCAAAATCCTGGAACTCCCTTCCTAACAGCACTGTGAGAGAACCTTCACCACACGGACTGCAGCGGTTCAAGAAGGCGGCTCACCACCACCTTCTCAAGGGCAATTAGGGATGGGCAATAAATGCCGGCCTTGCCAGTGACGCCCACATCCCATGAACGAATATAAAAAAAAAACTCCATGCTGCTGTCTTCAAGCTTTGCTTTGGGCTGATGTCACATGGACTTGGAGCAGGGATGTGAAAGAATTGATTCCTAACCTGAAGTGATGTGAATCCGGCATGGACACGAAGGGTTGAATGGCCTCCTTCTGTGCCATAACTTTCTATGATTCTATGAATTAGTCCATTACTCATAATTTGGGAGCTATTGACTACAGATTTAATTTTAAAAATTCATTCTGGTGATATGGGCGTCCCTAGCTCTGCCAACGTTTATTGCCCATCCCTAGTTGCTCTTGAGAAGGTGGTGGTGGGTCTTCTTCTTGAACCACTGCAGTCCATGTGGTGAAGGTACTCCCACAGTGCTGTTAGGCAGGGAGTTCCAGGAATTTGGCCGAGCAACAGTGAAGGAACTTGACTCTTACAAATAAATATTACCAGCCAGACGTGGCACCATTGTGCATAACATGGCAGAAGGCAAGTGCCAACTGGCAGGCAACTAGGACATAATTCCTTGTTTCTTAGTTTGTTTTGTTTGGGTGGAGGGGTCTTTGAGGGAGTAGAATGTGTCCATGTTGCCGGCCAGTCAAGACGTACAAATTGACCAGTGAAATGAAGATGAGAACAGAAGATTTGGCTTTCTGAATACTTCTGTCCTGTGACATTTGAAGTCTAATCCCATGCAAACTGAATTCTCCTCACTGGCTCAGAGGCTGTGATATATGAGGTATGATTGACCTGCAATATAATAAAGAAGGGAAACTTACTTTATACTTACGGTACCTTTTTCACTTACTTTAGGGAATAGAGAAAACCCAAAGACAGTAACTCGGAAACTAGTGGAAAAAGCAATCTCCTCTTCTTTGTGTTTCATACAGTTTTTCAGGTCAGTATTTTAGGTATAAAACAAAGAGGAACAATCTCAATATTGTGACATTCTAAAAAGAAAAAAATACTGTAAATCTGAAATAAAAACAGAAATTGCTGACAATATACAGCAGGTCTGCCAGTATCTGTAAAGAGAAAAGGTGTGTTGGTATTTTAGATGTAAGGCCCTTTGACAGAACTGAAAACTGAACAGTTAAGCTTTTTAGTAGGTTGGAAGAGACAAAAAAAAGAAAGCAGACGGTGGGGGGAATAGGAGATAGCAGTTAGTCCAATCACAGGGAGGGAGTTAATGGGTCGAATTACCTGCAAACTGCTTAATAGAAAAGCAGGAACTTGTCGGATGTAAAAGATCATCTTTGTGAGGCAATGGAAAGACATCAGAAGAGCAAAAGAATAGGGAAATAGCTCAGATGGCGAAAAGCATAGCAGAAGCCACTCTTCAGTTTTCAGGAAGCCTCTTACACCTGAAACCTTCTCCCGTCTGTTCTCTTTACAGATGCTGATAAACTTTCTGTACATTACCTACACTTGTTTTTTTTTTGGTGGACCTCTGTTGTCACTAGTTTGCATTATTGGACGCGTCTTTCATGGGCATGTTCCCCAACATGACGTTTCTTCCCAAATCTAGTGATGTCAGCTGGCTCGCTGATTGATTTGGTTTCATCCATTATAAAGAAATTGGTATCAGTCCAGGTATTAAGTTGCAAATGGACTTATATGAGCATATTTGCATTAACTGTAATATGTTGCAAAGATCTTGGGTGACCTTGATTTCTTTTGTCATGTAGCATGGTCCATTAGTCAACAGTGATGGCCGATAGTGACGGAACAATTCTTCTGAGTCAGTTAGTGGCTTGTTCATAAAAAAGTGAAAACAAGCTATTCTTAATTCAGTAGCTTCTAAGGTTCCACCACATTTTCTACATGAGCAGTTTGCCAGCGACCTACTAAAATTATTATGTGGAAAACAAAGTTGCTCTACTGTGTTTAGCACAAGGCTTTATTGAAAGGGGTTGCGCTGTTTTATATGATACAGATATTGACTGCAGTTGTAGGTTCTGTTGAGAGATACCTGCGAGTTACCGTCGTGATAAACGGTGTATGTTAGAATTCCTGAAGGCCAAGGCCAAGGCTTTATCTTTATAAAGAAACTAAGTGTGTCCTAAACTCTCTTTCAGAAAGGAGTTTTGTTGTAAGTAAGGAGGATAAGATCAGCACAGCTGTAGCTAATGTTGAAAAATAACCACTGGTAGATTTGGGAGCGTACAGAGAATGCAGGCAATAGAACTACATCTTCCTTATTATAGCCAATGCCCAGTGGCAACCTGAAGATTATTTGTCACTTAGGTAAATTTGTTCATTCCTCTCTCAAGTGTGAGTACATTTTGGAAACAAATTAACTTTATTAACTTCTCTAATAGAGTCATACTAAATATTACATTCTCAGTACAGAATCAGAATAATTAAAGTTCACACTACAATAAATCATAACACACAAACTAAACTTCAGTCATTCATGAAAATATCTTAAATGCGATAAGTTAATTGAAAATCTATTAGCTCAGTACTAATTTTCCATGGAAGTATATTTGCTAATAATGTCTTATCTATCCTTTCCTTTAGTATTTTGTTTTCATTCTATTTTGGATCAATTTCTCAATATTGCCTTCTGATTTATCAATCTCCAACTCTCAGATTCTCCAACTGTTTTCATTTTGTCTTTCCTTCAGGTTCTTCAGTGTGTATCTCTCTCTCTCTATCTTTTGTCCTTCAAAATATCCAGCTCTTTTTGCTTCCTTCAAAGGACACCATTTTGACACTATACAGGTCACTGGTCAGACCGCATCTAGAGTACTGTAATAAAAACAGAAAATGCTGGAGAAGCTCAGCCAAGTCAGACAGCATCTGTGGAGAAAGAAACAGTGTTAACATTTCAGGTCGAAGACCTACTCCAGCATTTTCTGCTTTTATTTCAGATTTCCAGCATCCGCAGTATTTTGCTTTTGATCTAGAGTACTTTGCCCAGATTTGGTCTGCCCAGATTTGGTCTCCCCACATAGTGGGTGATATAGTGACCTTGGAAAAGGTCCAGAGGAGAGCACAAGAATGTTTCAACCTTAAAGAACCTCAGCTCCTCCGATAGGCTCAAGAACCTTGGTCTATTTTCTTTACAGCAGTGTAAACTTAGAGGCGACCTGATAGAGGTCTAAAATAATTAAAGTGCTGGATAGCATCTCTATTGATAGATTGATTATTCCAGTATTATAACAGGTTGGGGAGGACCAGGGGACATGTGTTTAAACTATGGAAGAGTAGGAGTAGACAGGATGTTAGGCGGCTCTTCTTTTCCCAGAGAATTGTGAGCCTCTGGAATATATTGCCGGCTGAAGAGTCAGCACCCACCACACCAGCCAGCAATATATTTCAGAGAGAAGTAGAGTTGAGGTTGCAATCAGATCCAAAATAAACAGAGAGTAGGCATAAATGGGTCATTTTCAGGTTGGCAAGATGTTACAAGTGGAGTGCCATAGGGATCAGTGCTTGGGCCTCAATTATTTATAAGCTATATCAATGACTTGGATGAAGGGACCGAATGTATGATTGCTAAATTTGCTGATGACACAAAGATAGGTAGGAAAGTAATTTGTGAAGGGGACATAAGGGGCTCGAATTTAGCAGGCCTGCGGGTTCCCAGCGGGTGGTCCTCCGGGAGCGTGGAAAACGCGGACGGCTAATCGTGTGCGTCCCCCACGCGATCGCGGGATAATTGGACCGATTAAGCCCTGCTTCCGGGTTCTGCGCTCCCCAGCTGCGTGCCGGCCGGCTGCGCATGCGCAGTACCGTCGACGCGATGTAGGAGCTCCAGTTAAAGGGGCAGTCTCCCAAAGCCCCTCCTGCTACAAGCAAGCGGTTTGAGACGATGGCTCAGCAAAGGGGAAAGGCTGCGCCCCGTTTTTCAGACCTGGCACTGCAGCTGATGCTGGAGGGCGTGAGGAGGAGGAGGGAAACACTTTTCCCAGAAGATGGACGCAAGTTCCCTGCCGCCGCAACCAGGAAGGCATGGGCAGAGGTGGCGGCGGAGGTGAGCAGCAGGGGCAACACCCCAAGGACTTGGGAGCAGTGCCGCAAGCGCTTCAATGACCTGACTAGGTCTGGCAAGGTGAGTACACCAACGCACCCTCCCACATCCCGTCCCCACCATCACGCCAAACAGATCACAACCCCCTCCTGCACAGCCACCATTGCGCTCCATCAGCAATCCTCACAGCCACTCATTCACCATCCTCGCCGTGCACGCAAGTACCCACCGTCCCTGACCCCACCCGAACACTACCACACACCCCAAACCCCATGCAATGGGATGGGCACATGGCCCACGCTTCCTCCCATCCATCCACGCCACGCTCAACCCAACCACACCGATGCTCGATGCGTCTCACGATGCAAGACGCACCCACTCACACATCTGTGTTTTGCCTTCACAGGAGAAGAGAAGCAAGAACAATAGGGAAAGGGCACGCACCGGAGGTGGGCCGCCGCAAGTGGTGGAGCTCACCGACGCAGAGGTGGAGGCGCTCGACCTCGCCCGCACGCGACATTGCCTGTCGGTGGCCGATGGTGAATGTGTCGCTGCCGAAACGGCCGGTAAGGGAAAGCTGACACTCAACACCCATGATCGCGAGTTACCGTCTCATCACCTGCCATCAGGCGCACTGTCAAGTTGGTCCACATGCCTCAAAGTGCCCTCTGTTCTCTTGCAGGTCCGTCTTTGGGTGAAGCGATCGTGGAGGGCGATTCCTCAGAGGACATGGCGGTCTCTGAGGGTGCATCGTCACATCAGAGCCAACCATCCACCAGCGCAGAGACACGCACCTCGGTGGGTCCCCCTCGCCAACTAGTTGGGGTAGCACTTGGTGAGTCACTGCGCACGAGTGAGCATGAGCAGACCCTGGTGGCAGGGGCAGCCGCGGAGGGTCCGCGACGGAGGGAGCACTCATCTCCAGGCTCTGCTCAGCCGGACCCAGATGCTGAAGCCAGGGGGCCACCAGTGAAAAGGAGAGTCGTCGAGGGGCACCAGCTAATTGCTGAGGTACTGGCAGAGGTGCCGCGCGCATTGTCCACAATAGCGCAGGCGATGGAGGAGTCCACCTCCTGCATGTGGGCATTGGTGGCGCAGGCACAGGAGGGTACCGGCGACACAGTGTCGCAGGTAGGTGCGGAACTGTCTGCGGTGGAGGACAGGCTGGCCTCCCTCGAGCGTCACGCACAGCTCCAGATCGAGTCCATGCAGGCCCTGACAACGTCTGTACGGATTCAGGGTGAGCAACATTCCGACGCCATCAACAGGCTGAGGGATACACTAGGGGTGGCCTTGCAAGGCCTCACACATGCCATCCAAACTGCCGTCCAGCAGGGTGGAAGGGGTGATGTGGGCCGAGGCCAAGAGAGGGATGATGGTGACCGGGGACATGGAAGCGAGGACGCCTCTCAAGGCGCCCCCACGTCCCACCCGTCGCCCACCTCTCAACCAGTACCCGCAATGGTGCCTCCTCTCCAGGTGGCCGAGTCTGCCCCTGCCCCGGTGCAGGAGGAGCAGTCTGTGGAGGTGCCGTCACGGGCACCGAAACCCAGGGGCCGTCCGCCAAAAGCATCTACCCGGTCAAGGCAAGAAGACGAAGAATGGTGTGTATTGCAGCGCTCCCCCAGAACGATCAAGGCACCTGAAGCGCATCTTGAGAAGCCCTATGGTCTGCTCAATTGTAGACCTGGTAGCAGTGTGGCTGTCATTGTACCGACGCTCCAGCTCGGTGATGGGGTTCCTCAGAGGTGTCATGAGCCATGTGTGGAGGGGATACCCCTTGTCGCCGAGGAGCCAGCCGTTGCCGGCGTTGGGTGCCTGCAGGATGGGCGGGACGGCGGACTCCCTGAGGACGAAGGCATCGTGGCAGCTGCTGGGGTATCTGGCGCACACGTGTAGGAATCTCTGGCGGTGGTCACAGATGAGCTGGGCGTTCATGGAGCGATACCCCTTCCTGTTGATGAACAGCCCTGGCTCATGCGGAGGTGCCCGTATTGCGATGTGGGTGCAGTCGATTACACCCTGCACCCGTGGGAAGCCGGCCATGGCATGGAATCCAACCGCCCTCTCCATCTGGCTGCGCTTGTCCATGGCGAAGTTGATGTAGTGGGAGGCCCTGCGGAACAACCCATCGGTGACCTGCCTTATGCACTTGTGTGCAGAGGACTGACAGACCCCGGTGATGTCCCCGGTGGCACCCTGGAAGGAACCGGATGCGAAGAAGTTGAGGGCAGTGGTGACTATGACGGCGACAGGTAGGAAGATGCTGCTTGGTCCATCAGGGAGCAGCTCGTCGTTAAGGAGGCTGCAGATGTCGGCGACCACCTGGCGATTAACTCTGAGCCTCCGTATGCACTGCTCCTCGGAGAGGTCCATGAAGCTGAGCCTCGCTCTGTACACCCTGTGCGGAGGGTAGTGCCTCCTGCGACGCATCTCTCTCTGCGGTTGCCCTCCCTCCTGCTGTGCAGGTGGGTGTGCCGCAGCACCGTGTTGGGGGGCCCCACCTCTCCGAGGTGGACGGCGTGGACTGCGAGGCTGCTGGGGCTGGTCATCCTGTTCGTCCTCCGACGATGTCAACGCACCACCCATCTGGCAGGTGTTGGTCTGAGGGGTTGTGCAGGGTAGGTGGGTGGGTCCTCGGACTGGGGCTGCGGTTTCGTGTCGGTCTGTCCTCTGGCTTGGCGGGGGGTGGTGGAGGGCAGGGGTTGCCCTATGTGACGCGGTGGCCTCCTGCGTGGGTGAGGGCTGTCCCCCGTGGAGCGCACCTTGGCACCTGCCACAGGCTGCTGGCTGCAACACGCCTGGTTGGAAAGGTACTGTTTCCCCCAGTGTATGAAACTCACTGCCTTGAACCTAAAATCCCACACTTCCTCTTTTGACAGCTGCTTCAGCTCATTAACTGACCACAACGAGCAAGTTAAGTACTCTCAAGTGGAACCCCGCTGGCTTTAATTGCCTGCGGGATTCCCACCAGCGGGGCTTGCGCGCGCAGCCCCGCACGTCAGCGCGGTACCCGGAAGTGGCCGGGATTTCGTCGCGATCCGGTCACGTGACCGGATATCGGGATTTTCGGGGCCACCCCGCTGGGAACCCGCCGGAAACGCGATCGCAAAATCGAGCCCAAGGAGTCTGCAAAGAGACATAGATAGGTTAAGTGAATGGGCAAAAAATTGGCAGATGGAGTATAATGTGGGAAAATGTGAACTTGTCCACTTTGGCAGGAGGAATAGAAAAGCAGTGTATTATTTATATGGAGAGAGATTGCAGAACTCTGAGGTACAGAGGGATCTGGGTGTCCTAGTACATGAATCACAAAAAGTTAGTATGCAGGTACAGCAAGTGATTAGGAAGGCAAATGCAATGCTGTCATTTATTGCAAGGGGAATGGAATATAAAAGTAGAGATGTTTTGCTACAGTTGTACAGGGCATTGGTGAGACCACATCTAGAATACTGTGTGCAGTTTTGGTCTCCTTATTTAAGAAAGGACATAATTGCTTTGGAGGCGGTTCAGAGAAGGTTCACTCGACTGATTCCTGGGATGAGGGGTTTATCTTATGAGGAAAGGTTGGATAAGTTGGGCCTGTATACACTGGAGTTTAGAAGAATGAGAGGTGATCTTATTCAAACATATAAGATCTTGAGGGGACTAGAAGGGGTAGATGCTGAGAGGATGTTTCCCCTTAGAGAACTAGAACTAGGGCCCACAGTTTAAAAATAAGGGGTCTCCCATTTAAGATGGAAATGAGGAGAATTTTCTCTCAGAGGGTCGTGAGTCTGTGGAACTCCCTTCCCCAGAGAGCGGTGGAGACAGGTTCATTGAATATTTTTAAGGCTGAGTTAGCTAGATTCCTGATTAACGAGGGAGTCAAAGGTTATAGTAGGTAGACGGGAAAGTAGGGTTGAGGTCACAATCAGATCAGCCATGATCTTATCAAATGGCAGAGCAGGCTCGAGGGGCCGAATGGCCTACTCCTGCTCTTAACTCATATGTACATTTTGTACCTGTGCATTAGCTTTTAGTGATCTATGTACTTGGACACTTAAATCCCCTTGCTCCTCTACAGCATCTAGTCTCTCACCATTAAGAAAATATTCTGATTTGTCTTTCCCTGATTCAGAGTAGATGACGTCACACTTCCCCACATTGAACTCCATCTGCCACAATTTTGTCTCTGTCTCTTTGTAATTTCCTGCACCCACCTACGCAATTTATTATGCTTCCTAATTTAATGTAATCTGCAAACTTGGATATACAACTCTTTATTCTTTCATCCAAGTTATTGGATGAGGCCACAGTGGATTCCTGGGGAACACCACTAGTCACCTTCCACCAATCAGATTATGTTTCCTTTATGCCTGCTCTCTGTCTCTTACCTTCCAACCAATTATCAACCCATGTCACAAGGTTACTTCCAGTTCTGTGCACTTTCATGTTTGATAATCTCTTGTGCAGAACCTTATCAAATTCCTTCTGAATGTCTATATAGACAACAACACCCATAGACACTTCCCATCCACCATGTTAGTGACCTCCTCAAAAAGTTCAACTAGATTAGTCAGACATGACCTACCCTTCACAAATCCATGCTGACACTCTTTGATCAGCTCGGTCACTCTGTCCCTGATGATAGATTCCAATTGCTTCCCCAGAATTGATGTTAAACTGTCAGATGTATAATTACTTGGTTTCTCCCTCCCTCCCTTCTTAAATAATGGAGTGACATTTGCAACTTTTCAAACCATAGGCACACCTCCTGAATCTAGAGAGCTTTGGAAAATTATGACTAACACAGCTCCAAATTCGTCCCCTATTTCTTTTAATAGCCTGGGATGGAAACCATCCGGTCTTGAAGAGTTGTCTATCTTAAGTCCCGTTATTTTCCCCATTATAATCTTCTTACTTATATTAAATCCACTAAGTTCCTTCCCTTGATTTATTTTTATGTTCACTTATACTACTGGTATTTTTCTTCTTTTCCCACTATGAAAATGGATATAAAGTACGAATTTAACAAGACACATTACAAATCCTATGATATGTTACAAATTCAATAGATTCTCACTGACTCTCATAGTTGTAGTTACTTTTATTTAATTACTGGATTTTAGTTATTTTTGTAAGCAACTATGCCATACCTGGATATTGTAATAACATTTTACCATTAATTTATCAGTTTAATGTCTGATATGTTCAATAAACTTTTCAATTGATCATAAGCTTAAAATAACACTTAGGGAATTAAGAAAATGCTAATCGTACCAAATAAAGTTATATTTATTTTTTAAAATCTCTCCAACAAAAAATACCAATAAATCTCCATAGAGGGCATTCACCTACATACGCTGGCCATTTGCCAGTTACGGCAATTGATTTATTCATTTGGTCAGTATGAATACAATGTTTTCGTGCCAAATGCCACAGCCCTGGCATTAAGTTGGGCTTTCAGAGGATTTCATTCTGACCCATGTAAGAGATTCAGTTTTGTGCTCTCCCACCACTCGACAGACGGATTAACATTTTCAGGGTTGAAACCACTTAAGCAGCTCCTTAGTTGTTTGAGAAGTATGAAGCTAACATAATTATAGGTACAATGTGATTGACCAATCGATTGCTATTAATCCCCTTTTTCATGTTTTATGTATTCAAGAGCAGGAAAACGGCTGCCATTTTGATTAATGGTCATTGAAATTTAGCAAAGGTAATGGGAGAAAAGTGTTCTTCCATGAAAAATCTAAATGTATCTTGTTGCTTGTAGTATTGAGGAATGGTGGTTGTACTGTTTGTGAAACAGTATTGTGCACAGGGAGTGCAGCTTGGTCTTTCATGTGTGACATTGAATGTTAGGTTCTGAGAGAATTAGTGAAATCAGCGATGCAGTTTCGAGACATTAAGATAATTAACAATGTGAGACCATCCAGATAGTGACAAGAAAATAAATACTCAAGCTTATTAAGGAATGAAACTATTTGCATGATATTGAACAAAATGTCTCCAAACCTGCAGAATTATAGAGCTGGTACAGCTGGGGCTCAGCTCTATTGTCACTGCAGCTTCAGTTTATTAAAGGAGTGTTGTCTTAAGAACAAAGTGAGAGGTGGTTTTTCTGTGTTTGGTGAGCAAAAGGGCTCATCCACCATTTTCATCACAATGAGGTAATTATGTGTGTGATGCGATTTACATGATCATGCATGAATGCAAGCAGGCCAAAAACTGGTGTCCATTTAATAATGTACAATTTAGATTTTTTTCTCATTTAAAAAAAATATAATGACACTGTTTCATTTTCTTCTTAAGTGCAGCTGGGTATTGTTGAATGCTGAAATTGTTGATGCTGGTTCCAGTATATTTCTAGAAGATTCTGGAAAGTGTTAGTCGATTGTTGCATTACTTTGCACCAATGTCATCGCATGTGGTCTTTTGAGCATTGGGTTGCACTCGCTGAAATACTGTGCTCGTGCTTTTATACTTGCGATCTTGCTCCAACCTTACATTGAGTTACATCAAAACCACAGCACAGAAACAGGCCATTCGGCCCAACTGGTCCATGCCGGCGTTTATGCTCCATATGAGCCTCCTCCCTCCCTACTTCATCTAATCCTATCAGAATATCCTTGTGTGCTTATCTAGTTTCCCCTTAAATGCATTTATGTTATTTGCCTCGACTACTCCTTGTGATACATTCTAACCACTCTTTGGGTAAAGAAGTTTCTCCTGAATTCCCTATTGGATTTATTAGCAACCATTATATATTTATGACCTGTATTTTTGGACTTCCTCACAAGTGGAAACATTTTCTCTACGTCCATGCTATCAAACCCTATCAGGTCACCCCTCAGCCTTCTCTTTTCTAGAGAAAAGAGCCCCAGCCCGTTCAGCCTTTCATGAGAAGGTTATCCTCTCAGTTCTTTTATCACCTTGGGAATCTTTTTTGCACTCTCTCCAATGCCTCTGTACCCTTTCTATAATATGGAGACCAGAACTGTGCACAATACTCCAAGTGTGGTCTAACCAAGGTTCTATACAAGTTTAACATAATTTCTCTGCTTTCCAATTCGATCCCTCAAGAAATGAACCCTGGTGCTTGGTTTGCCTTTTTTATAGCCTTATTAAGTTGTGTCACTGCTTTTAGTGATTTGTGTATCTGTACCTCAATTGTTCATATATTTTCTAGAGCTGAAGAAACAGGCCAAGCAATGGTTTCAATTGACTGCTGGTCACAGTTTTATGTACCAAGGGCAAATCAATTGATTGAATTTGAAGTCATTTAAACTGAATTTTAAACAAATTTAAAGTAATTGTAGCATCAGTATGAGGCTTCAATTGACTGCTGGCCACTGTAGGTACTGGTGATTAACAATGGATTGATATGACAAAGGGTGCCAGTGCACCTGAGGTTCTGGGCGCAGTGTGATGAAGACCCCCAAACGGGTGCAATCGGCCAAAACTCACCATGCTGATCTGGGGGCGTGGCCAGTTTTGTGGGCAGCGACTGCTTCGGGCGAATTGACTTTTGAACCAAAGTAAAAGATTGCGGAAACTCGAGCATAAATGGTTATGGGCATAACTCACTTAAGTTTTAAATTCCGCAATCTTTTGCGCTGTTTCAGTCGATTCCGCCCAGATTGCTGATATCTGGCCGGAAACCAAATGGAAACTCCAAGCCATCGTGTTTAAGTAACTCAACCGGCACCCTTATCCTTTTGGCAGAATCGTAGATTCAGTCCCTGGAGCCTGGGCTTATTTACAGTATAGAGTGCAGCCAACAGACGGAGAGCCACACATCTACAGTCAGCTGTTCTCCTACAACATGTAGGTGGCTTGTGAATCAGAATCCTAAATGCTGCTGAAAGTATCACATTACCTGGGATAGGCAAGTTCACAGGATTCGTTTAATTTAAGTTTTAAATCTCTTTTCTCACCTCCCTTCCCACACTTTCCTTTTTTGATTGGCCAGGGAAGGGATGAATATTCTCCTAATTGCATTCAATCAATAGTTTTATTTGGCAAATTTATGCTCTCATCAACAACAACCTTTATATAGTGTCTTTAACGCAGTAAAACGTCCCAAGGCGCTTCACAGGAGTGTTATCATGCCAGATAAGGAGATATTAGGACAAGTGCCAAAAGTTTGGTTAAAGAGGTAGGTTTTAAGGAGCATCTTAAAGGAGGAGAAAGAGGTAGAGAGGCGGAGAGGTTTAGGGAGGGAATTCCAGAGCTTAGGGCCTAGGCAGCTGAAAGCACGGCCACCAATGGTAGAGTGATTAAAATCGGGGATGCGCAAGAGGCCAGAATTGGAGGAGCACAGAGATTTCGGAGGGTTGTAGCGCTGAAAGGTGAAAGAGCTTGGGGGGTTAACATCCAACATCTGAGAGGAGATTCAGAAGGGAGAGTAACAAAGCTGGAAGTGTAAGGCAGAAAAGTAGTAAGTGAAATTGGAAGGCAGTGGAAACAAAGGCCAGCAGCAAATAAGGTCAAAATAGGAAAAAATTATAAAAAGGCAAAATTAAAGTCACTTTATCTGAATGCTTGCAGCATTCGCAACAAGGCAGATGAATTGACGGCACAAATAGTACACAAGGAGGCCATTCATCCCATCGTGCTTGTGCTGTCTCTCTGAAAGAGCAATGCACTTAGTCTTACTCCCCTGCCCTTTCTCCGTAAGCTTTTAACTTCTGATTTCAAATATTTATCCACTGCCCTTTTAAAGGCAATGAGCAGATGGGACAGGTCATTCTAGGAGCCAAGGTTGAGCATCCAAATGTCATGTTTTAGCAGAGACAGCCTACTGTTTACAGTAACGGTCGAGGATATGGCCTTTTCCTGGAGCCATTCTCTAAAGGTAATAACACTTCTCCATAGCCATTCACCTAACTTCACTTTAGACAGTGAACACAATAGGGTGCAGCACAATCAATAAAATCCCTACAAAAGGTGGCCATGCTTTCACACTAACAATTCATATTCTATCAAACGCAAGACTAAATACGGGTCATTCAGTCAGGAACACTGGCACATGCTCGAAAACCTCCGAACTGTTTATATGTTAATAGGCGAAAAGTGACTGGATTGTGAATGATGGGAGGTTTTCATGAATTTGGGCCAAGGTTTTCTTATTCCTGCTGGTTAATGTTCTACAGCAGGAATGCACCAAAGGTTAAAGATTGTCAAAGAACTAGGCACCGAGGGAGAGCTTTGTTCCATCGGCAGAATAATCATTTTGACCGCCTGAAAAGAACGTTCCTGTATTTGCATAAATTTCTGACATGAAAAATGAAAGTGATTAATGAGCTAAAATATACACGGGGCACGCTAAATCCTGCCAGACTACTGCTCATTCAGACTTGTTATTACCCTCCTGTCAGTGTAGCATTGATCATCTTTAGTGAATATCACATAACAAGGACAAGGAGTGTGTGCAGGCAGCTAAAAACAGACACAACTGGACATGAATATGCAACACCATGTACATGATACAAAAATACAAATAACCCATACCGCAGAGCATCTTTGAGGCTGCTATCTATTCTTAGATTTCCAGCGATGGATATATCATGGTTTGTGGTGTTACATGAAGCCCACAGATTAGATTACTAGCTATTAACACAAAGAAATCCATTATATACTCTATGACTGCATTTAACACTGTGAGCACTTTGGTGCCATTTTGTTACTGCTTGTGTCTGTTTAAATTCTAATGTTGAAATACCTCCGTTTCTGCAAGAGTGTTTAGTGAAGGGACATTTGTTAGTCTGTGGTGCTTTAGCTTTGTTGGCTGCTCATTCAAGTAGCGTTGAGGTAGTTGTTCTACAAGTAGGGGGTAAATTATTGATTCCTGCCCAATGTTCTTTCTTCTGAATGTAATTCCTTGCAGCCCATTGTTTGCTTTCATTTGGTAACACAAGCTGTTCATTAAGTGCTCATTTTGGAGACGGTGAGGGAGCACAGCATGTTGCCATAGAGTGGCAAGATGCAGGTTCACACTCGACATTCCCCCTCCCTCCCACAACGTACACAGCAGGTTTTTTGGATATATAAACTGGACGAGGCACAAAACAGGGCCCAGGCATGTCCCAGTAGGGTAGGGTTGCCAACTCCGGCTGGACATATTCCTGGAGGTTTCATCACATGACCTCCCACCTCCAACTGCCCGACCCAGTCTTTTCCCATCTCCAATATTTTAATAACTAATAAACAAAAGTATTAAACAAAAGGGGGGAAAAAAATCACTTTTTTCAGTGCCCCTATGATTTTTCTCCTGAGTTGCTCACAACAGTGTCCAGGAGATGAATCTTCAATCCCTGGAGAATCATAGAATCATAGAAGTTTACAACATGGAAACAGGCCCTTCGACCCAACATGTCCATGTTGCCCAGTTTATACCACTAAGCTAGTCCCAATTGCCTGCACTTGGCCCATATCCCTCTATACCCATCTTACCCATGTAACTGTCCAAATGCTTTTTAAAAGACAAAATTGTACCCGCCTCTACTACTGCCTCTGGCAGCTCGTTCCAGACACTCACCACCCTTTGAGTGAAAAAATTGCCCCTCTGGACCCTTTTGTATCTCTCCCCTCTCACCTTAAATCTATGCCCCCTCGATATAGACTCCCCTACCTTTGGGAAAAGATTTTGACTATCTACCTTATCTATGCCCCTCATTATTTTATAGACTTCTATAAGATCACCCCTAAACCTCCTACTCTCCAGGGAAAAAAGTCTCAGTCTATCCAACCTCTCCCTATAAGTCAAACCATCAAGTCCCGGTAGCATCCTAGAAAATCTTTTCTGCACTCTTTCTAGTTTAATAATATCCTTTCTATAATAGGGTGACCAGAACTGTACACAGTATTCCAAGTGTGGCCTTACTAATGTCTTGTACAACTTCAACAAGACATCTCAACTCCTGTATTCAATGTTCTGACCAATGAAACGAAGCATGCTGAATGCCTTCTTCACCACCCTATCCACCTGTGACTCCACTTTCAAGGAGTTATGAACCTGTACTCCTAGATCTCTTTGTTCTATAACTCTCCAACGCCCTACCATTAACGGAGTAGGTCCTGGCCCGATTCCCTGGAGACTCCAGGACAATTTTTTTTATTTTTTTATTCGTTCACGGGATGTGGGCGTCGCTGGCAAGGCCGGCATTTATTGCCCATCCCTAATTGCCCTCGAGAAGGTGGTGGTGAGCCGCCTTCTTGAACCTCTGCAGTCCGTGTGGTGACGGTTTTCCCACAATGCTGTTAGGAAGGGAGTTATTATGACTTTTGGTAGCGAGATTTTACAACTGAGTGGCTTGCTGGGCCATTTCAGAGGGCAATTAAGAATCAACCACATTGCTGTGGGTCTGGAGTCACATATAGGCCAGACCGGGTAAGGACGGCAGGCTTCCTTCCCTAAAGGACATTAGTGAACCAGATGGGTTTTTACGACAATCCGGTAGTTTCATGGCCATCATTGCTGATACTAGTATTTTAATTCCAGATTTTTTTATTTAATTAATTGAATTTAATTAATTAATTGAATTTAAATTCGCCAGCTGCCGTGGCGGGATTTGAACTCATGACTCTGGATTTTAGTCCAGGCCTCTGGATTACTAGCCCAGTAACATAAACACTATGCTACCGTACCCCTGGAGGGTTGGCTGCCCAACAGTTGGGAGAAATAGAAAATCATCAGGTCGGTAAACCCCATCAGCTCCTGCACGCCTCCTGTTGGCAGGTAAAAGAATAATGTTGGCAGAGACCTGGAGTGCAATTACACTTCCTCCCCCCCCCCACCCACCCCCAGACCTGGTGCGTGAATGGGTATCTGAGGAGGGGCAGTAAATTTAACAACATGCTACTTATTATTCGTGGCGTAGCCAGATAAGTTCACAAACGCACAGCTGACATTTTATTAGGGAACCACACTCAAAGGAATGTCACAGGTACTGCTAAGAGCCCCCAACCCTAGACCTGGCCTATGCTGACACACTTCAGTGTAGTAGAGAGGGAGTGCAGCATTGTTGAAGGTGCCTTCTTTCAGATGAGATGTTATATCAAGGCCCCCTCTCTATGCTAGGGTGGGGGTAGAAGATCCGATGGCACTATTTGAAGAGGGGCACCAAAACTAATTAACTGATCATTTATGTTGTTGCTGTTTGTTGGACCTTGTTATTTTCAAATTGGCTGCCATGTTTGAGCGCCGCGAGGGTAGACGTGTCAGGCGACCAATGGCCGGAGTGTGGGGGTGGGGCGGTTGGAGGCAGGCACTTTTGTGATGAACCCTCCAGGAATATGTTTAACCAGAGTTGACAACCCTGTGTATGGGTGACAGAGGCTTTCTGGTACTTTGCCTCAGTTGCCATTGTTCATGCCGGCATTTGAACTGCCACGGCCTAGATTTTCAGGGGAATCGTCCCAAAACGCAGAGAGGACCATCCAAAAATGCCAATCTCGCTCAGAGAGGAAGTGAAAACAAGTCCAACCGGGTATGCAGACGGGAGTAGTTTTGTGAGCTGGAGGGATGTTGCTCGAGCAGAGTAAAGCTGTTTTTTTTTGTTGTTGTGGATTAGGGAAATGGCACTGAAGTGGGCTGCTGCCCCATCTTCCTTTTATAGTGACACAAAAGCAGAATACTGTGGATGCTGGAAATCTGAAATAAAAACACTCAGCAGGTCAGGCAGCATTTGTGGAGTGAGAAATAGGGTTAACGTTTCAGGTAATGTTTCCACTGCCAAGAGGATCGGTAACCAGGTGGCACAAATTTAAGATAATTGGCAAAAGAACCAGAAGGGAGATGAGGAGAATTTTTTTTAATGCAGCGAGTTATTATGATCTGGAATGCACTGCCTGAAAGGGTGGTGGAAGCAGATTCAATAATAAATTTCAAAAGGGAATTGGATTAATACTTGAAGGGGGAAAAAAATTGCAAGGCTACGGGGAAAGAGCAGAGGTATGGGACTAATTGGACAGCTCATTCAAGGAGCCGGCACAGGCATGATGGCCCAAATGGCCTCTTTCTGTGTTGTTTGATCCTATGATACTGCCTGACCTGCTGAGTATTTTCCAGCATTTTCTGTTTTTCCTTTTACAGTGTGTCGTCAGTCGTATTGGGCCCATTTGAGGTGCAACAGTTTTGACAGCCAACAAGTTGCGTTGTCTTCAACAGCCGTGTATTCAATCTACAATGACCCGGGTCCTAGATGCTGTTGGAAAGGCAGGTTCCGCCTCCATATTGACAGGATCTCCAAGTGTGTTCTGTCAATGGCAAAGGGGGACATGGCAAAGCAACACAACCAGAAAGGAAACTTTACACTGCGCCTGGCTGTGCTTTACCAGCCCTGCTTAGTATTAACATTGGGAGAAAAAATGACATAGAACAGCAATAAGAACATGAGAAATAGGAGCAGGAGTTGGCCATATGGCCCCTCGATCCTGCTCCGCCATTCAATACAATCATGACTGATCTTCGACCTCAACTCCACTTTCCCGTCCGATCCTCATATCCCTTGATTCTCTTAGAGTCCAAAAATCTAGCGATCTCAGCCTTAAATATACTCAACAACTGAGCATCCACAGCCCTCTGGGTAGAGAATTCCAAAGATTCACAACCCTCTGAGTGAAGAAATTTCTCCTCATCTCAGTTCTAAATGGCCAACCTCTTATCCTGAGATTATGTCCCCTAGTTCTAGACTCTCCAACCAGGGGAAACAACCCTCAGCATCTACCCTGTCAAGCCCTCTCAGAATCTTATATGTTTCAATGAGATCACCTCTCATTCTTCTAAACTTCAGAGAGTAAATGTCCATTCTACTCAATATCTCCTCAGAGGACAACTCTCTCATCCCAGGAATCAATCTAGTGAACCTTCGATGCACCACCTCTAAGGCCAGTATATCCTTCCTTAGGTAAGGTGACCAAAACTGTACTCAGTATTCCAGGTGTGGTCACACCAAAGCCCTGTATAATTACAGCAAGACTTCCTTATTCTTGTACTCCAACCCCTTTGCAATAAAGGCCAGCGTACATTTGCCTTCCTAATTGCTTGCTGTACCTGCGTGTTAACTTTCTGTGTTTCTTGTACGAGGACACCCAAATTCCTCTGGACACCAACATTTAATAGTTTCTCACCATTTAAAAAATATTCTGTTTTTCTATTCTTCCTACCAAAGTGAATAACCTCACATTTCCCCACATTATACTCTATCTGCCACTTTCTTGCCCATTCACTTAACCTGTCTATATTCCTTTGCAGACTCTTTGTGTCCTCCTCACAGCTAGTTTTGTATCATCAGCAAACCTGGATACATTGCACTTAGTCCCTTCATCTAAGTCATTAATATAGATTGTAAATGGCTGAGGCCCAGCACTGATCCTTGCGGCAGCCCATTAGCAACAGCCTGCCAACTTGAAAATGACCCGTTTATCTCTGTTTTCTGTCCGTTAACCAATCCTCCACCCATTCTAATATATTACCCCCAACCCCATGAGCCCTTATCTTGCGTAACAACCTTTTATGTGGCACCTTATTGAATGCCTTTTGAAAAACCAAATATACTACATCCACTGGCTCCCCTTTATATCTGCCCTGCTAGTTACATCCTCGAAAAACTCTAATAAATTTGTCAAACACGATTTTCCTTTCATAAAACCATATTGACTCTGCCTAATCATGTTATGATTTTCCAAGTGCCCTGTTACCACTTCCTTAATAATGGATTCCATCATTTTCCCGACGATTAATGTCAGGCTAACTGGCCTGTAGGTCTCTGTTTTCTCTCTCCCTCCTTTCTTGCATAATTAAAAGTATGTTTTTAAAAGTTTTAAAGGGGTGTTGTCTTAAAAGAAAAAATGTTTGGCAAAAAGTTATGCTGCTTGGAGACGGAGGACAGTCACCTATCGACTTCCTCTGCTGATCTCACACAATGAGGGGTTTTAATGCAATTTAAGTTTTTAAAGTGTTGCTAAAAAAACAAAGTTTTTTTATTACATTTGCTACCTTCCAATCTACTGGGACCGTTCTAGAATCTAGGATATTTTGGAAGATCTCAACCAATTCATTCACTATCTCTGCAGCCACCTTTTAGAACCCTATGCTGTAGGCCATTGGATCCAGGGGATTTGTCAGCTTTTAGTCCCATTAATAGGGTTGCCTCTGATTGGAGGTATTCCAGAAGGTTTCATCACATGATATTCTGCCCCTACACTCACGCCATTGGTTGCCCGACACGTCCATCCTCATGAGGCCCCGCCTTTCCATGGCCAATTGGAAAGTGAACAAACTCTTTGTTACCTGATTGGATGATTCTTGACTGTTGGTCGAAGAGCCTTTTTCCCCCCATCACTAAGATTTTTAAAACTGATAAACAAAACTGTTCAAAGAAAATGAAAAAACATATATTTTTTAATGTCCCTATGATTTTTCTCCTGGGTTGCTAGCAGCAATGTCCTGGAGATTGACCTTTAATTCCTGGAGACTCCAGAACAAATCGTGGAGGGTTGGCGACCCTAAACAGCAACGAGGTCCTTCATTTGTTTGTTTAATATGTTGTGTGTGTGTGTGTGTATACACAGTGGTTAGGAGACTTTGACACAAAAAGCTGGTAAACAGCCCCGTATTACTGGGCAAGGCAGTACTTATCAATGCAAGAAACCATTTGAAACCACTTTCAAAGAAAATTACTATCTGCAAGTTTAGATTCCCACAAGTAATTTGTGTTTTTTTAAATTTATTAACCTTTATGGTCTTTTTTATTTTTAGCTTGCCCTCTCCATGAGCAGGAAGTGAAACTAATTTGATAACATTGAATGCTTTCGCACTTTAAAGGGACACTGTCTTTTCTAAAAAGCATTTGAAAATCTTTTTTTTTAGCAACACTTTAACAACTTAAATTGCATTAAAACCCCTCATTGTGTGAGATCAGCAGAGGAAGTCGATAGGTGGCTGTCCTCCGTCTCCAAGCAGCATAACTTTTTGCCAAACATTTTTTCTTTTAAGACAACACCCCTTTAAAACTTTGTGAAACATACTTTTAATAAGTGAACCATTGCCTGCCATGGTTCAAATCAGTACCTTGGGTTTCGTATTTACTTTAACAGATACGGTGTACAGCGCAATTGTTATTTAATCCCATTATACTAGCGTTCAGGAGCTGGAACGCAATGAAGCAACAGTCTCATGATTCAAGGTCTGGTCACTTGTTCTTTCAGAGTTATTTATATTGTATTGAAGGTCACAGCGGTCCCCAGTCAGACCTGTCTTCTAAGCACTATTTTTGTACTAATGCTTCTTTCACTCCCACCCCAAAGATTGCACAAAGAGTCGAGTGAGCTTCTTAAAATAAACCATTGCTGCTGATTCCAGAGCACATTTATCAGTGAATGAACGCAACCCAATCTTCAGAATGAAAAATTGTATTTGGAACTGTTTCAATAATGGGACTGTCAGGTTAATTGTATATTAATTCTGCCTGTTGATGGTGTTTCATAAACCATTTATTATAAAATTGCAGCCATCGGAGTCTGGCCACTGTTGACTTTGTTATTGGAATTGCCATGTTGGAATCATCTGGTGAAGTTTTGTCAGGAGCAATTCTTTATGGATTTTAAGGCCATTTTATACCATAAAGCCTTCAAATACCCTCATAAAAGAGTAAGGAAGCTGCCATGGACATAACTGTACCTACATATATATGATCATCTGGATAACTCATTTAACTTGCTTTATTACAAAAACATAAGAACTTTTAGGAACAGGAAAAGGCCATAAGTTCCAACAGATCCATCCGTTCTTAATAGAGACCAAACCCAGCTATCTGGATCCCTTTAATTCTCTTGAACCTATTTGCACTGTTCACTTGCATGACTTTCCCTTATAACTTAAGTCTATCATCCATGGCATATTAAAAAAAATCCACTTACTCGCCTCTCTTAATTCTAAATTTCTACTTTTTTAACTTGTGTCCCCTGATATTTGAATCCTTCACCATTGTGACCATCAATCTCCTTCATAATCTTGGAAATTTCAGTTAGATCATCTTTAAGTCTCATATTCTGCAAGGAAAACAAAATCAACTTCCTTAACCTTTCCTCAACTTAAATTCCTGATTCTTGAAATCATATCATAAAACCATAACAGATGTATAAACACAATGAGCATGAACTGCATGGTTATCAGTGCTTAGTGAAAGCTTTGGCTAAGGCTAGATATGGAGAAAGATATGGGGGTTGGTGGGAAGGCATGAAAGGGAGTTGGGATCAGTTTAAAAAGGGGCAGACATTTGGCCGCTTTCCTGTTCCTAACATGTTTTTTGTTCTCATGATTCACCCTGTCAGAATTGGCCTCTTCTCGAGATCTCAAATCACTAACTCATTAGTTTAAACGGATTCATAATTGCAACATAATATTGTTTTGATTTGCATTGTTCTGATGCAGCCAACAAATGACCCAGTTCTTGAGATCTGCACAGATGGATGAACTACAGGTGTGTCTGTGCAGTTAGTCTGAGATATCAAAGGAACATGGTAGGAAGGAATGTAAAGCAAAATGGATTATACAATCAGATAACTTGAGGAGTGGTAAGTATTATAAATGGTAGTAAAGTTCCACCTCATAGAAATACATGCTCCTCGTGCTGTCTCCTAAAAAGCATTAAATTTAAAATCCTTGTCTAAAAATCTATCACTGCAGTTCCCCCCAGCCCTCTATTACCCACCACCCTAAATACTCCATTCATCTGCCTCTGGCCTTCTGTGCATCTTCTCCTCCCTTTGCCCTACCATTGGTGGTAGAGCTTTCAACCAACTCAGTCCTGCCCTCTGGAACTCTTTCCATAAACCACTCCACGTTTCTCTCCACCTTTTAACCTTCTCAAAACCCATCTCTTCAACCAAGCATCATTCTCTTAATCTCTCCCTTCTTTGCTCAGCATCTGTTTTCTTGCACCTATTTGTGAAGTGCCTTGAAACATTTCTTTACAGCAACAATCTGCTGTTATATAGTGCCTCTAACATAGTAAAATGTCCCAAGGTGCTTCACAGGAGCATAAATCAGACAAAGCATGACACCAAGCTAAAGAAGGAGACTTTAGGTCAGGTGACCAAAAGGTAGGTTTTAAGGAGAGTCTGAAAGGAGGAGAGAGAGGTGTTAAGGTTTGGGGAGAGAATTCCAGAGTTTAGGGCCCAGACGGCTAAAGGCACGGCCACCAATGGCGGGACGAAGGAAGTGGGGGATGCACAAGAGGCCAAAGTTGGAGGAACGCAGGGTTCTCGAAGGGTTGTAGGGCTGAAGGAGATTACAGAGAGACCATGGAGAGATTTGAACACGAGGATGAGAATTTTAAAATCGGGGCATTGCCGGACCAGGAGCCAGGGGTGATTGGTGAATGGGACTACTTGGTGTATATTAGGATACAGGAAGCAGAGTTTTGGTTGAGCTTAAGTTGATGGAGGTCGGCCAGGAGAGCATTGGAAGTGCTAGGTAAATACAAGTAGTTGTTGATCTCGGCAGATGCCGTCTAAAGTTAAATATATCCCTTGGTTTGAAGGTGATTTTACATGGGACTGACTGGGACGATGAAGCTGGAAGGCTGCAGTTTGGTCCCAGCACGTATTGCGCATTCTACTAAAGCAGGGGGGAGGGAGTAGCCTCTTTGGAACTGTAATTTTCTTTCTATTTTGTGAATTTTATATCAAACAGCTATAAGTGTTGAGGAATGAAATATTGTTTCACCTTTCACATCTAATGTTAGCATCGCACACTCTCAGCTTATGTATGCATAAGCCCCCTTCCACTCTACCCCGTCAATCTGAATTAATCCCAGAACAGTATTTCAAATTACATCAGTGTGAATTTTGCATTCACACTCATTCTAACCTTTTGGGTTGCCAATTTATATAAAACTCTGAGCAATTTTGAGCCCACAAGGAATTGTGTTGAGCCTGCAAACTCTTCAAAGAAAACTCTGAACAGAGAGTAGATAATTTCACTCATTACTCTGTATTAGAGCTGAACACCAGGTCTGAGGGGAAAAGACAGTGATTTAACCTGTTGTGCCCATCGCATTCTTCCCTCCCCAGGATATTATCTATAATACATGTAGGCTAAATCTAGCACCTTACGCCACTGGCCCAAATGCCAATGGATTTTATCCCCCTGTCATAAACACCTCTCCCTCTCCTCTCACCCCAGGGTGTGCTGTGCAGCAAGCATACCAATCAGAAGAGCAGACGAGCATTGTTTGCATCCTGCCATCTGAGGATTTCATGTAGGACAGTCAGGTGCAGCGTACAACACTTTATATCACTGCCTGGAAAATGTTACAACTGTGATTAGCTGTGGCTCAGTGGTAGCACTCACACCTCTGAGTCAGAGGGTTGAGGGTTCACAGTCCTATTCGAGTGCAGTACTGAAGGAGCGCTGCAGTGTCAGAGGTGCTGTCTTACGGAGAAATATTAAACTGAGGCCACATCTCAGGCAGACATAAAAGATCCCATGGCAATATTTTGACAAAGAGCAGGAAGATCTCCCTGGTGTCCTCACCAACATTTATCCCTCAACCAACATCACTGAAACAGATGATATGGTCATTTATTTAATTGCTGTTTGTGGGACCTTTCTGTGCGCAAATTGACTGCCGCGTTTCCCACATTACAACAGTGACTACACTTCAAATGTACTTATTTCGGTGTAAAATGCCGAGGGCCATCCTGAGGTCTTGAAAGGCGTTACATAATTGCAAGTTCTTTATTTCTATTAGCGGAGAAATAATTTAAAGTGTTTGAAATAAAAATAGAAAATGCTAAAAAATGCACAAGTCTCTGAGCAAATGAAAAGAGAAAATGAATGGTTCAGAACTAGAAACTGTGAGACAAGCATGTTCCTTGATAGAATTGAATAAAATAAAAAGGAGAAAAACAGGTGAAAGTTCAAAGTTCAATATGCTAATAACTATCTCAAGGAAATGGTTAATGGGTTTCAAAATTCTCTTTTTAAAAAAAAACTGGAAAGAGGCAAAGAAGTACTGGAAAATATTCAAAGTTTTTCTCAGTCAGGCAGTGAAAATGCATCAGAAAGACAAAAGAACACAGTAAAAAGAGCTCCAAAATAGAATTGAATGAAGTGCAGAGGACAAACAGGCAGGTAAATGTGATAGGTAGGGTCTGAAGTTACTAAAGTCTGATCAGAGGGCTGTAGAGTGCCATTAACATTTGTCAGTTTGATGCAGTTTTGGATCCATTGTTCTCAGAGACTAAAAAGTGACATTAAAAAGAACCCAGCCTCATTCTGGGAAATAACAAAACTTTCAATTTCAATATAGATAAGTGTGAGGTATTACATTTTGGTAGGAAGAATATGGGGGCCACATACTGCTTGGATAATAAGAGTCTAAACGGCATAGAGAAGCAGAGGGATCTGGGGGTACAGATACACAAATGACTAAAAGTAGTGATGCAGGTTAATAAGGCCATAAATAAAGCAAATCAAGCAGTGGAATTCATTTCAAAAGGGACAGAATTGAAAAGCAGAGAAGTTATGCTAAACTTGTATAGAACCTTGGTTAGACCACACTTGGAGTACAGTGAACAGTTCTGGTCTCCATATTATTTTGAGTACAGGAATAGGGATGTCTTACTGCAGTTGTACAGGGCCTTGGTGAGACCACATCTGGAGTATTGTGTGCAGTTTTGGTCTCCTTATCTGAGGAAGGATGTCCTTGTCATGGAGGGAGTGCAACGAAGGTTTACCAGACTGATTCCTGGGATGGCAGGACTGACGTATGAGGAGAGATTGGGTCGACTAGGCCTATATTCACTAGTGTTTAGAAGAATGAGAGGTGATCTCATCGAAACATATAAAATTCTAACAGGACTGGACAGACTAGATGCAGGGAGGATGTTCCCGATGGCTGGGGAGTCCAGAACCAGGGGTCACAGTCTCAGGATATGGGGTATGCCATTTAGAACCGAGATGAGGAAAAATTTCTTCAGTCAGAGGGTGGTGAACCTGTGGAATTCTCCAACACAGAAGGCAGTGGAGGCCAAGTCATTAGATGTTTTCAAGAAGGAGATAAGATATATTTCTTAATGCTAAAGGGATCAAGGGATATGGGGAAAAAGCGGGAACAGGGTACTGAGTTAGACGATCAGCCATGATCATTTTGAATGGAGGAGCAGGCCCAAAGGGCCGAATGGCCTACTCTTGCTCCTATTTTCTATGTCTATGTTTATGTTTATTATAAAAAGGATATAGATCCATTGGAGAAGGTGCAAAAAAGATTTACCAGGATGATACCAAAACTGAGAGGTTATACCTATCAGGAAAGATTGAGCAGGCTGGGGGCTCTTTTCTCCAGAAAAGAGAAGACTGAGGGGTGACCTGATCGAGGTCCTTAAGATTATGAAAGGGTTTGATAGGGTAGACGTAGAGATGATGTTTCCACTTGCAGGAGAGATCAGAACTAGGGGCCATTAATATAAGATAGTCGCTAATAAATCCAATAGGGAATTCAGGAGAAACTTCTTTACCCAGAGAGTGGTTAGAATGCAGAACTCGCTACCACAGGGAGTAGTTAAGGCGACTAGCATAGATGCATTTAAGGGGAAGCTAGATAAGCACATGAGGAAGAAAGGAATAGAAGGATATGCTGATAAGGTTAGATGAAGTAGGAAGGGAGGAGGCTCGTGTGGAGCATAGACCAGTTGGGCCAAATGGCTTGTTTCTGTGCTGTACATTCTATGTAATTCTATGTAACTTTACAAAGTCCAAAAGAAGGTACCTTAAGGCTAAGTCCCCAACTCTCGTTTTGGAACGAGTGGAGAGGTCACAGTGTTTCATGTCGGTAATCCCATGGAGCACCTGAAAGACCACTACCGTTGGAAGATCTGCACAGGTTCTGGAGATCTCAGTCTACCAGAATCAGACCCAGCAATTTGTTTCACCTTCAGGCAAAATCAATCACCGTTGAATGCTAAAGACCACAAAGAAGAGCTTTCCCCCCTCCTCTTGATTAGTACTTTGTTGCTATTGAATTCCTAGGCATCAAAAGCTAAAGGTTGGAATGAAAGACAGACTGTGCATTCACCAAGATGATTAGGTGTATTTAGAAATACACAGAGAGAAAGCATGGCAATATTTCTTCACATTATGACTGAGGGGACATGAGAACAGAGCTAAATTGTACTTTGTGCAATCATTAACAGAGCTGCTTACAAGTAAGGAAGCAAAGGATAAAGAGAACAAAGTGGGTGTTTGTGTCCATGTTTGACTTGCATAGTGCTCGAGTAAAGCTATAAAACAAACGGGCGGTTGATGAAACTTTATTGCGCTTTCATACCTTTTCAGCCCAGCCCAGTAGAAGGGAAAGAATTATATACATCAGAAGTCAATGCACTGCTTGCTATACAGAAGTAATTAAAGCCCCCATTGAGGTATTTGCATATAAACGTATCATCAAATAGTTGAGAATACAGATCTTCATCCTTTAACATTAGCTAACCTATTAGCTATTTGTTATAATGTGGCCAAACTACTTAAAAGAAGCCATTTTACAAAACACTTGAGAGATTACTTTAAATTCGGGCAATGGTCCAACGCCATCACCAAATCTCATCTGAGACAATTTCTCCTATTTCACAGCAGAACAAAATACCATTTTTTCCTTGCGGAACCAAATCATAGGTTGTGCAGATTTAATTAAAGGTCTATTAAGGCAGAGCTTGTGAAATGTAATTAGACCTTCTCAGCCTGTAATTTGTAATATAAGTGGAAGAGACTGAACATTAGTTATATTTTCTGTGTTTGAAATACTGTGTCACTGTTTAGTATTTTCTCTATTCTGACAAATAAGATTAACCTGATAATTTAGTTCATAATATTATCACTATGTTTAGATTAGATATTTAAATATTTTTATCATTTCAGAGAATCTCACAGAGAATGATTATGCTATCATTTTCTTTAAAGAAATCTCAATGTAATGCAAATGGCACAAAACAAAATGCATAAATAGGTTTCGCTCACTGAATTGGACTAACTCCATCGGTCTGAATTTATCCAAATATTCCAGAGTCCAGATGGCATTCTGTACTTTCAACATCAGTGCAGTGAACTGTTCAGACAATACTTGAAGCTGCCTGTAAAACCAATGGCACCATTAAAGAATCTGAATCTAAACATGGGCACACATTTCTGCAAAATAGAGGCTCTGAGGGTTGTTGATAGAGTAAATAGGGAGAAACTGTTTCCACTGGCATGAGGGTCAGTAACCAGAGGAAACAGATTTAATGTAATCAGCAAAAGAACCAGAGGGGACATGAGAAGAATTTTTTTTACACAGCAAATTGTTATGATCTGGAATGCACTGCCGGAAAGGGTAGTGGAAGCAGATTCAATAGTAACTTTCAAAAGGGATTCAGATAAATACTGAAAAGGAAAAATTTTCAGGGCTACGGGGAAAGAACAGGGAAGTGAGACTAATTGGATAGCTCTTTCAAAGAGCTGGTACAGGCACAATGGGCCGAATGGCCTCCTTCTGTGCTGTACGATTCTATGAATCCTTATTTAGACTTTGCCCATTCAGACCCTACAGGCTGTACACTTGACCCCTGCGGCACAAACTATACATCTGACCCTTCACATCAACCCTGTAAGCTCAACCCTACAGGAGAAACTACACAAATGCCATCCTGTAAGTTAGAGCCCATGGGAGAAACTGTTCAACCCATTTAGGTCAACCTGCAAACCTGGCCTATGGGGCAAATGGTGCACTCAATTACATAGAATGTACAGCACAGGAACAGGCCATTTGGCCCAACTGGCCTATGCTGGTGTTTATGCTTCACACGAGCCTCCTCCCACCCCTCTTCATCTAACCCTAACAGTGTACCCTTCTATTCCTTTCTCCTTATGTATTTATCTAGCTTACCCTTAAATGCATCTATGCTAATCACCCCATCCTTGTGGTGATTAATCCTAAAGTTCAATCTGTAAATCCAACTCTACAGGACAACTTGACTTGACAAGAGAAATTGTATAACTATCCCTATGCATCAAGCTGTAAACCTGACTCTACAGGAGCATCTGTACCTGTTTCTAAGGACAAACCCGTGAGCCAAACTTTACTGAAGGAACTGTAACACAATCTTACCTGTAAATCTGAATCTGTTAGACATCACAATCATCCCATAGAAACTGCAAAGCTAACTCAACAGTCACTCTGTAAACCTGTCCTCATAATACAATATAACGGTGGGGCCAATTTCCCTCTGCCCTGCTCCCATATAGTGCCCCAAAAAATGGTGCAGTGCAGAGGGAAATGGATCGCTAACTTTTGCTCATCTTTTGCTTCTGAATAACACTGCACGTGCTCTTTCCCCCATGGCTTTTCTGGTATCTGCACCTGACTGAGCTGGCCTTACCTGAGCCACAAACACCCCTACCATAGAGTAGGAATACCTTTCTCCATAACCATACACCTGCTCCATGCCACATGCAATAAAAAGAGAAGCTTCACAGTCTATCCCAGCCTTGGCACGGCAGTACAAACTATTCACGGAGTGTGGAACCTTTAAATTAACGTGAAGACCAGCAATTTGCAATCCACAGCTTCTGCCACACATACGCCAATTTAAGAACATAGCATTCTTCATTAGAAGATGTCCAGATCAAAATCCCACCCGATTACCTGCAGAAAATAAAATCCTTCTGGCTTTCCCATTGAGGCTTTAACTCTTAAGATTCAGCCCTGGCTCAGTGGTAGCATTCTTGCCTCTAGGGTTGTGAAAGGCGCTATATAAATGCAAGTCCTCCCTTCCCTCCCTCCCCCCTTTTTTTCCCTTCCCTCTCTCCCTCCCTTCCCTCCTTCAATGCTTGGGAAGCAACTAGACTTCCTCTTCTCTTCATGGCTGCAGCCAATATTGCAGCCTCAAAGCAACTCCTCAATCTTAATTGGGCCTAAGAGCAAGTTCAAACGCTGAGCTCTGGGTCCCAGTGAAACGCATTTCCAGTGTGCTCCACGCTAATTGCTCTCAAACAGTGCCGGGAGATGAAGTTCGGTCCTGATAGTGCTAACCCAATCGGTGACCTGTAAACCTGGCCACAGAGCATAACACAATCCCACTGTAGAAACTAGGGCTGTCACCCATCTGTTGTTTTGTTAGACATCTGTGTTGGAGCAGGCTGTGCATTTCTTATTTCTATTTTTAAGGTAAATTGGATAGCAAAGGTGCAACTTCCCTTTGTCTTTTCCTGTTTTTGGACCACTTTCAATTGAATTAATTTCATCCCCCATTGCAGGCTTAACTAAAATATCAATGCTGGGCTGATTTGAGCTGTTCCTGCTGCTGCAAAAACCACCAGGAACCTGAACATGAAGCTCAGAGCCACCAGCACTGGTATAACACCTTAGATCAGATCAGTGTCAAAGCCACAGAACAGTTGAAATTATTTGCCTTAAAAATTGTTTTTTAAGATGCTCTTTTTGTTAAGCCAGGTGAAAGATGGCACACCTGGTAGAAAAAGTGGCCTAGTAATTGGTGGACACTACTTGGATTACTAAGGCCCCAATATGGCAGGAAGGAAGCATGCGCACAATTATGTCCAGAAGTGCGCCAACTGCCATATTGGGCAAGGACAAAAAATATTCGGTCCTGTACCCATGCCTGAATTGGGCGTTAGACTCTTTGCATATGCAAATAAGGGGCCTAACGCCTCTTTGAGGTCCCCTCCAAGGTTGGTGTTCCCTGCGGCCTAATTTTTCACTACTCTTTGCCAGCAGGCTGATGCGCCTCATGGGCTTCATTATAATGAGGTCCGAGGCTCAATATCTGGGGAGCCTCGGGTCTCACCGTACAGGCGAAGGGAATGCATCCTGCATGTGCCCAAAAATGGCCTACCCGAATTTCTGGGATCGTAGGCCAGATCCAACTGGACTGGCTGTATACCTGACCTTGTTGGACCTTATTTGTTAAACAATCGTTATTTATAGAAAAGTACTAGAGTCATTAATTGTTTATCGGTGAATCCCTCCTGAACATTTGGCAAACTTGTAGTCGTCAGTCTGTAATCAGAATCTGCAAATTAGAAGGTGCCAGGAGCAAACTGGAATACATTTACATTTTCTTAAAGATCTCCAGTTCACCAGCAGTGCAGTGCAACGTAATGAGAATCTACCCTTTCCCCCTCACATTTCTGCTTGCTTCCGATACTCTGCTGTTTGATTCAGTGAGGTGTGCAAGCAGTGCCCCAGATGCTGTTATCCTTCAGCTCTGTCTCAGGGGTATCTTTTCTTCAAGGTTCCTCTCGGTTGGCCATGTGCGTAAGTTGAAAAATCATTGTTTATAATTCTAACCTTTTATTGAGCTGAGCTTGTTTTTACAATATCTCAGGCTTTCGTGCCAGAACTCTGAACGATAACTGGCAAACCTTCAGCTGTCAAGCACAACCTTTCTTAACTCTTAGTCAAAGAGTTTTAAAAGGAAACGACTATCAGCCCATACCATCCGCCTTGTCTTTACTCGTCCTCTTTTCAACCTTGTCGCTGTCCTTCACCTCGGCTTTCTCAGTGAAAGAAAATCAGTCCTTTTAAAAAATGTCCTGCAGTTAATTATGTCACTTAAATGATAACGACAGGTAATGTACCCTGGAGTACAGGATTGATGGATCAGTTTAAGGTTGACTTCAGTCATTCCGCCTATGCATTCATTAATCTTGTAGGATAAAGATGGCCACCATTATTCTATCTACATGTTCCTCTTATTTTGAAGGAATCTTTTTCTTCAGGTTTGATTTGTGCTTTTCATTTGACCTTTACCTGTGAATTTTGTTTTCCATCTTCACAGAGAGTTCGCCACCATGAATCTTTTTTAGCCAACAGATTAAAAATCAACAATTTTATATTTGGCTTTTTATTATTTGTGGTCCGGATTTTGGACTCTACAACTTTCAAAGTCTGAATCGATTGAACAGAGGTTAGTCAGTATCAGAAAGAGAAACTTAGGTGCCCACCAGTTCAAATGAAGGGTTCCACCTGAAATGTTAAACCAGCTTTCTCTGAAATTCAATGTAAATGCCAGGACCTCTACATCTTGAGTCACTCCGGCTAAGAGTCATTGAGCTGGAGGGCGAGTAAGAGATACTCCAACACATAAGGGAGGGGGAGAAATATCTGGATAGTTTACTGCGGAGTACAGTCATGCCACATAGATACAGGAAGAGGAGTGTGTGACTGACAGTCAGCAGGGTAGGGAAAATCTAGTGCAGCCAGGGACTGAGGAACTCCAGAAACTGCTCCTGTTCATCAGGTACTATCTACTTGCCACTTGTGGGGATAAGGAAAAAAGTTGCAGGGAGGACGGCCAGAATACTAACCAAGGCACCGTGGAGCAGGAGGCAGTCCAAGGGGGAAGAGGAGCAGAATAGAAAGGTTGTAGTTATGGGGGATTCAATAATTAGGGGGAATAGAGTCTATAACTACCACTGAGCCAAGGCTGACACATATGCTAATCAGAGGCAGCTAAAGCACTAATCAAAGATGACAACAGAGCGACAATTTGTGACATCTTGATTTACATAATCTTCTGATAATTTAGGCTTCACCAACAGTAAATCTGAGAAGCAGATGGAATGCTACTGGTAGGCAGCACCCCCCCCCTCCCTCATAAGCAGATTCATACCCACCGTGGACAAAGCAAGGGAACAGTACTTTCTGTGCAGTGTTAAACAGTTTACTGTACTGATGTCTGGCTAAATGTTGCAGGTTTGAGGCTGCCTATCTCGCACTTCCATTTACCTTTGTCAGGTGATTTTTGGCAGTTGTCCGCTAAGGAAAGATATATTCCACCTAAGGTAAGAAAAATCAAATACCATCAGCGTGGCTGTAATAATTCACATAGGTCAAAACTGACTCATTGCAAAAATGTACAATTAAAGTGCAGTGTATGAATGCAAGTTCTTTCTTTTGCACACTGCCTTGACTTGTCTTTCAGATCCTCCAACAGGTAGGTGGTGTAAGACCTGAAAATTTGCAGTAATTGTGGAGCCAGTGCTGGGAAATTTCACTCAATAACTCTTCAGGGCTAGGTTATCGTCCAGTTTAAATAGCAGAGAAGCAAAGCAACCTCTTATTTTTAATTGAGAAAGGTAGGTCAATGGGCAATGGCCATAGCAGAAGACACTACCAAGGTTAAAAAAAAGTAGGAAAGAAGATTTGGAACTGGTGATTGGGTTTTAAATGCCTGCAGATTGTAGAAGGAAGGGAAGACTGAGGGAAGTAAGGAGTTTCACAGTTTTACGGTCCTGGAAAAGAATGAGTAGAGAGTAGGAGATAGTCGGTGAATCTTGATTACTAAAAAATGAGGATTCATTGAGGAGGAAGAATGTATAGGATAGAATATTTGGAGGCCAGGTAGAGTAAAACAGAAACATGTCACACCAGGATAACATGTGTCACACCAGAACTATGCATGTGGAGTTAAGAAGCACCAAGGGGCAGAAAACACTGGTGGGAGTTGAGTATAGGCCTCCAAACAGCAGTGGTAAGGTAGGGGACGGCATCAAACAGGAAATTAGAGATGCATGTAACAAGGGTACTACAGTAATCATGGGTGACTTTAATCTGCATATAGACTGGCCAAACCAAATTAGCAATAATACTGTAGAGGATGAATTCCTGGCTTGTGTAAAAGATGGTGTTTTAGACTAGTACATTGAGGAGCCAACCAGGGAACAGGCTATCCTAAATTGGATATTGTGCAATGAGAAGGGGTTAATTAATAATCTTGTTGTGTGGGGTCCTTTAGGGAAGAGTGACAATAACATGACAGAATTCTTCATTAATATGGAAAGTGAAGTAGTCCAATCCGAAACTTGGGTCCTAAATCTAAACAAAGGAAACTACGAAGCTATGAGGAGTGAGTTGGCTATGATAGATTGGGAAGCTTCATTAAAAAATATGACGGTGGATAGGCAATGGCTAACATTTAAGAAACTAATGCATGAATTGCAACAATTATACATTCCTTTCTGGCGCAAAAACATAAAAGAAAAAGCGGCCCAATCATGACTAACAAAAGAAATTAAGGATAGTATTAGATCCAAAGTGGAGTCATATGAAGTAGCCAGAAAAAGTAGCAAGATTGAGCATTGGGAGCAGTTTAGAATTCAGCAAAAAAGGACCAAGAAATTGATTCAAGAATCGCTATTCAAGAAGGGAGTGAGACAGAAAGCAGGAAACTATAGACCAGTTAGCCTAACATCTGTCATTGGGAAAATGCTAGAATCCATTATTAAGGAAGTAGTAGCAGGACATTTGGAGACTCATAATACAATCAAGGAGAGTCAACATGGTTTTATGAAGGGGAAATCATGTCTGACAAATTTATTGGCGTTCTTTGAGGAGGTAACAGGCAGGGTGGATAAAGGGGAACCAATGGATGCAGTATATTTGGATTTCCAAAAGGCATTCAATAAGATAGGAACACAGGAACAGGAGTAGGCCATTCAGCCTCCCGTGCCTGCTCCGCCATTTGATAAGATCATGGCTGATCTGTGATCTAACTCCATATACCCGCCTTTGGCCCATATCCCTTAATACCTTTGGTTGCCAAAAGATTACTGCACAAGATAAGAGCTCATGGTGTTGGGGGTAATATACTTGCATGGATAGAGGATTGGCTAACTAATAGAAAACAAAGAGTCGGCATAAAAGGGTCATTTTCAAAATGGCAATCTGTAACTAGTGGGGTGCCGCAGGGATCAGTGCTGGGGCCTCAACTATTTACAATATATATCAATGACTTGGATGAAAGAACAGAGTGTCTTGTAGCCAAATTTGCTGATGATATAAAGATAGGTGGAAAAGCAAGTTGCGAGGAGGATACAAAGTGTCTGCAAAGGGATATTGACAGGTTAAGCGAATGGGCAAAAATCTGGCAGATGGATTATAATGTGGGAAAATGTGAAGTCATCCACTTTGGAAGGAAAAATAAAAAAGCAAAATATTATTTGAATGGAGAAATACTACAAAATGCTGCGGTACAGAGGGATCTGGGTGTCCTTGTACATGAAACACAAAAAGTCAACATACAGGTGCAGCAGGTAATCTGGAAGGCAAACGGAATATTGGCCTTTGTTTCTATGGGGATGGAGTATAAAAGCAGGGAAGTCATGCTACAACTGTACAGGGTGCTGGTGAGACCACACCTGGAGTACTGCATACAGTTCTGGTGCCCTTATTTAAGGAAGGACATACTTGCATTGGAGGCAGTTCAGAGAAGGTTCACTAAGTTGATTCTGGGTATGGAAGGGTTGTCTTATAAGGAAAGATTGAACAGGTTGGGTCTATACTCGTTGGAGTTTAGAAGAATGAGAGGAGATCTTATTGAAACATACAAGATTCTGAGGGGACTCGATAGGGTAGATACTGAGAGGATGTTACCCCTCATGGGGGAATCTAAAACTAGGGGGCATAGTCTCAGAATAAGGGGTTGCCCGTTTAAGGAGGAATTTCTTCTCCCCAGACGGTCGTGAATTTTTGGAATTCTTTACCCGAAAATGCTGTGGAGGCTGAGTAATTGAATACATTCAAGGCTGAGTTAGACAAATTTTTGATCAGCAAGGGAGTCAAAAGATATGGGGAAAGGGTGGCAAAGTGGAGTTGAGGTAAAAATCAGATCAGCCATGATCTCATTGAATGGCGGAGCAGGCTTGAGGGGCCAAATGGCCTATTCCTGCTCCTATCTCTTATGGTCCTATGATTAAGAGGGGAAAAATAGAGTATGAGAGTAAACTTGCAAGGAACATAAAAGTGGACTGTAAAAGCTTCTACAAGTATGTAAAAAGAAAAAGATTAGTGAAGACAAATGTAGGTCCCTTACAGTCAGAAACAGGAGAATTTATAATGGGGTACAGGGAAATGGCAGAGCAATTAAACAAATACTTTGGTTCTGTGTTCACGGAAGAGGACACAAATAACTTCCCAGAAATGCTAGGGAACCAAGGGACTAGTGAGAAGGAGGAATTAAAGGAAATTAGTATTAGTGAAAAAAACAGTGCTGGAGAAATTAATGGGACTGAAAGCCGATAAATCCCCAGGGCCTGATAATCTGCATCCCATAGTACTAAAAGAGGTGGCCATGGAAATAGTGGATGCATTAGTTGTCATCTTCCAAAATTCTATAATTATGCAACAGTTCCTACAGATTGGAGGGTGGCAAATGTAACCCCACTATTTACAAAAGGAGGGAGAGAGAAAACAGGGAACTACAGACCGGTTAGCCTAACATCAGTAGTAAGGAAAATGCTAGAGTCTATTATAAAGGATGTGATAACAGGACACTTAGAAAATATCAACGGGATTAGACAAAGTCAACATGGATTTATGAAAGGGAAATCATACCAGACAAACTTACTGGAATTTTTTGAGGATGTAACTGGTAGAATAGATAAGGGAGAACCAATGGATGTGGATTTTCTGAAGGCCTTTGATAAAGTCCCACCAAAGAGGTTAATGTGCAAAATTAAAGCACATGGGATTGGTGGTAATATACTGGCATGGATTGAGAATTGGTTAACAGACAGGAAACAGAGTAGGAATAAATGGGTCTTTTTCAGGGTGGCAGGCAGTGACTCGTGGGGTACCGCAGGGATCAGTGCTTGGGCCCCAGCTATTCACAATATCTATCAATGATTTGGATGAGGGAACCAAATGTAATATTTCCAAGTTTGCTGATGACACAAAACTAGGTGGGATCGTGAGTTGTGAGGAGGATGCAAAGAGGCTTCAAGGCGATTTAGACAAGTTGAGTGAGTGGGCAAATACATGACAGATGCAGTATAATGTGGATAAATGTCAAGTTATTCACTTCGGAAGGAGAAACAGAATGGCAGAGTATTATTTAAATGGTGATAGATTGGGAAGTGTTGATGTACAAAGGGACCTGGGTGTCCTTGTACACCAGTCACTGAAAGCTAACATGCAGGTGCAGCAAGCAGTTAGAAAGGCAAATGGTTTGTTGGCTTTCATTGCAAGAGGATTTGAGTACAGGAGGAAGGATGTCTTATTGCAGTTATACAGGGCCTTGGGGAGACCACACCTGGAGTATTGTGTGCAGTTTTGGTCTCCTTACCCAGGAAAGGATATACTTGCCATAGAGGGAGTGCAGCGAAGGTTCACCAGATGATTCCTGGGATGGCAGGACTGTCGTATGAGGAGAGATTGGGTCGACTCGGCCTGTATTCACTCGAGTTTAGAAGAATGAGAGGGGATCTCATTGAAACATATAAAATTCTGACAGGGCTAGACAGACTGGATGCAAGGAGGATGTTTCCCCTGGCTGGGGGGTCCAGAACAAGGTGTCACAGTCTCAGGATACGGGGTAGGACATTTAGGACTGAGATGAGGAGAAATTTCTTCACTCAGAGGGTGGTGAACCTGTGGAATTCTCTACCACAGAAGGTTGTGGAAAGTACTGCAGTACAAAGGGATCTGGGAGTCCTAGTGCAAGAAAATCAAAAAGTTAGTATGCAGGTGCAGCAGGTGATCAAGAAGGCCAACGGAATGTTGGCTTTTATTGCTGGGGGGATAGAATATAAAAACAGGGAGGTATTGCTGCAGTTATATAAGGTATTGGTGAGACCGCACCTGGAATACTGCATACAGTTTTGGTCTCCATACTTAAGAAAAGACATACTTGCTCTCGAGGCAGTACAAAGAAGGTTCACTTGGCTAATCCCGGGGATGAGGGGGTGGACATATGAGGAGAGGTTGAGTAGATTGGGACTCTACTCATTCGAGTTCAGAAGAATGAGAGGCGATCTTATTGAAACATATAAGATTGTGAAGGGGCTTGATCGGGTGGATGCGGTAAGGATGTTTCCAAGGATGGTTGAAACTAGAACTAAGGGGCATAATCTTAGAATAAGGGGCTGCTCTTTCAAAACTGAGATGAGGAGAAACTTCTTCACTCAGAGGGTAGTAGGTCTGTGGAATTTGCTGCCCCAGGAAGCTGTGGAAGCTACAACATAAAATAAATTTAAAACAGAAATAGACAGTTTCCTAGAAGTAAAGGGAAATAGGGGTTACAGGGAGCGGGCAGGAAATTGGACATGAAGCTGAGTTCGGATCGGTCAAGGCCCTGTGGGTGGCGGAGCGGGCCCAGGGGCTGAGTGGCCTACTCCTGCTCCTACTTCTTGTGTTCTTTAGATTTGAGGTTAGGATCAGATCAGCCATGATCTTATTGAATGGCGGAGCAGGCTCGAGGGGCCGATTGGCCTACTCCTGCTCCTATTTCGTATGTTCTTACTTATATTTAAGAAGGAGCCTGATAGATTTCTAGACACAAAAGGCATCAAGGGGTATGGGGAGAGAGAGGATCCGTCATGATCATATTGAATGGTGGAGCAGGCTACTCCTGCTCCTATTTTCTATGTTTCTATGATACATGAGAACTATATGCTTAACACAAGAACTGCATGTGTCACACCAGAACTATGCGAGTTACATAATAATCACATGCTTCATGCAAGAACTGCACGTGTCATGCCAAAACTACACGTATCACATCAGAGCCACGCACGTCACACCAGAACTGCAATATATCAACATTAACATTTCTGGGATTTATTGGGCTTAACCCTAATTTTGGAATTCATCTTTCAGTGAGTAATTATCAGGTTTAATTGGGTTTAACCATGAGCTCAGACAAATTATTTATCCCCTCATTTCCACTACTGAGTGTTCACCCGAAGGAAAATTAATTTAAACAGGTTTGAAAACAGTCTCAGTCGCCAAGCGGTGAGTGATTCACAAACATTGATTCCAGCTCTGGACAGGACAGTCAATGGGGTCTAAATTTGATTGTGCCTGATAACAGGGGCAAAATGGTCTGAAGCGCCAGAAGAGAGGGGTTCAAGGACTGTCCTAATTTCGTCCTCAGGCCTCATTGGAATTAATAAATGGGACCTGAAATGGGGGCAGAAACCTCATTTCAATATTGAAATGAGGCCTATGATCATTTCAGGCAGGTGCCATGACAAATTTAGCCGCATCGTAAACACGCACACCAATCGGGCATGAGCTGATAAATTGTTCAAGATTGTTAGAGTGGCTGGTTTCTGCTTTAAATACAAAAGAGCTTTGAGTTTATCCACGTTCTTAAAGGAGGACATTACTGTGAAAGTAGACAGAACTTTTAACATTAGTGCTTACCTTGAAAAATCTATCCCACCTGTTAGGAGACAGTCTCAAGTTAAATGTCCCCACCCATAGCTTCAGGTGACATGTCCTACGGTGTCCCTGACTTGGAGGGGAATGCTGTTCATCTGACATCAGTGTACAGTTTTCACCATTCTAGCAGGGCCTGGCATCCATCTCAGTCCTGAGTGCTAATCAGATGTCCGTAATTTCAGATTTCAGTAGTAGGAGAAGGAACATTACAGGAGGTGACGGTTGGATGGGGAAAGTTCTGAAAAGGCTTATGAAGGTGGGGGAGATGTAGCAAAGTGGAGTGACATTCTATGCAATAACATTCTATTACAGTAACCTTCTATTACAGTAACATCCTATTGCGGTAACATTCTAATGCGGTAACATTCTATAACGGTAACATTCTGGTTCAGTAATATTCTACTGCAGTAACATTCTATTGCAGTGAAATTCTAGTAACATTCCATTGCAATAACATTATATTGCGGTAACATTCTATTTCCGTAACATTCTATTTCCGTAACATTCTAGCTCAGCAACATTCTATGCAATAACATTATATTACAGTAACATTCTATAACGGTGACATTCTATTACATTAACATTGTATTGCAGTGACATTCTAGTACTGTTACATTCTATTGCAGTGAAATTCCATTTCAGTAACATTCCATTGCAGTAACAGTCTATTGCAGTAACAGTCTATTGCAGTAACAGTCTATTGCAGTAACAGTCTATTGCAGTGACATATTACAAAAGCATTCTATACAAAAACGTTCTATTGCAGTAACATTCTATAATGGTAACATTCTGGTTCAGTAACATTGTATTGCAGTGAAATTCTAGTTCAGTAGCATTCCATTACAGTAACATTCTATTGCGGTAACATTATAACGAGGTAATTCTAGTGCGGTAACATTCTAGTGCGGTAACATTCTAGTGCGGTAACATTCTATTTCAGTAACATTCTATTGCAGTAACATTCTATTGCAGTAATACTCTATTACATTGATATTCTACTACAGTAACATTCCATTGCAGTAACATTCCATGCAATAACATTTTATTGCAGTAACATTTTTATAGTAACATTCTATTGCAGTAACATTTCACCTCGGTAACATTCTATTACAGTAACACTATATTGCAGTAACATTATTACAGTAACATTCTATGTAAAAACATTATATTACAGTAGCATTCTATTTTAATCAGGAATTGACAAAGAGAAAGGTGTTCATGTCTGGAATTCACCTTCCACTGTTATTGATCCCAGATCTGATCTGAGGAGTAAACTGTTTCTAACATATTTACATTTAAAGGTACAAAACTACACAGATTACTGTCATATAAAGAGAAACTATTAGCTTGTCAGTAGCTAGATGTTTCACTCAAATGATTTGAACTCCATGGCCACATCATAGTCTGGGTCCCATTGTGATAAACAAGGGAACATCCACTGTTCAGGATCACTCTTGCATCGTGGTGATGTGATGCACAAATGATACCTTGACATTTTTGACATGCCGCTAAAATTTTCATGATCTGAGCTGCTATGACATTCTGTCGCATGTTAACCCACATTCCTAAGAACTTGAAGTGATGGAGTCTGTACTTACTGAGCCATGCATGCTACAGTACAAGTTAGCGAAACTCGATGTGTCGCAGTGTTAAATGACTGTGAGCCAGAAGTCACAATGAAAGTTTCAGAATGGGAGGACATAGAGACCTGTTATTTGATGAATTAAACTTCCCTCAAAAAACTGGCCTTGATTATCAGTTATTTCCCCCTCTGGCATGCTGTATTAAACATCTGTTTCTCACTGAAGCATTCAAATCTGAAAGCTCTTTTCTCAAAATAGCTGTATTAATCATTTTTTACTTTTCAGTCCAGATCCTCCATCTGTTTGGAAGCATAATTCTGGGTCTGTCGCAATGGCCTTACCAAATGTAACCTGAAGCTTGCAGTGCAGCATTATATTGTATAGCCTAGACTCTGTCTGTTATAGCATTCTTCATGCATTATGGAAAAGCCATCTCACTGTTTTCATAAAATCACACAGCACAGAAGAAGAGGTGAGCATCATCGCTGTCACAGTGATGTCATGCGCAAATGGTGCAAGGAATTTTAGCGATGCAAATCACATAATCATGTTGTGAAAATAAAAACAGAAAATGCTGGAAATACTCAGCAAGTCAGGCAGCATCTGTGGAGAAAGAAACAGAGTTAATGTTTCAAGTCGATGACCTTTCGTCAGAACTGGAAGAAGTTGAAGATTGAACAGTTTTTAAGCAAGTACAGAGCCAGGGAAAGTGGGGGGGGGGGAGGGGAGAGGAGGAAAGAACAAAAGGGAAGGTTTCTGATAGGGTGGAGGGCCCGAGTGATTAAATGGCAAAAGGGATGATGGTGCAAGGCAAGGAGGATGGTAATGGGAGAAGCAAAGAAACAAAAGATGGGTCTAGAGGAGCTGTAAATGGCAACATCAGAACCATTACCAGCAGCTGCTGTCTGAAAAAATGGGAGCAGTGGTTCCAATCTGAAGTTATTGAAATCAGTGTTGAGCCCAGAAGGTTGCAAAGTGCCTAAATAAAAGATGAGATGCTGTTCCTCGAGCTTCCGTTGAGCTTCATTGGAACAGTGTAAGAGGCCGAGGACAGAGAGGTCAGAGTGGGAGTGGGATGGAGAATTAAAATGGCAAGTGACCGGCAGGTCAAGGTCACATTTGCGGACTGAGCGGAGGTGTTCAGCAAAGCGATCACCCAGTCTTCGTTCAGTCTCCTCTACATTGGGGAGACCGCATTGTGTGCAGCAGATATATTGAAAGAAGTACAAGTAAGTCACTGTTTCACCTGGAAGGAGTGTTTGGGGCCCTGGATGGTGGGAAGGGAGGAGGTGAAGGGACAGGTGTCGCATCTCCTGCGTTTGTACGGGAAGGTGCCGTGGGAAGGAGAACATGTTGGGGGTGATGGAAGAGTGGCCTAGGGTGTCGCGGAGGGAATGGTCCCTTCGGAATGCTAAAAGTGGAGGGGAGGGGAAGATTTGTTTGGTGGTGGGTTCGCGCTGGAGGTGGTGGAAATGGCGGAGGATGATATGTTGAATGTGGAGGCTGGTGGGGTGGAAGGTGAGGACAAGGACGACCCTATCGTGGTTCTGGGAGGCAGGGGACTTCTTCAGAAGCCTTACCAAAACCTTTCTCTTAGACATGCCTTCAGCTATCTGTGTGTCTGTTTGACCTTGCCCTTTTGTGAAGCACCTTGGGACATTTCACTAGGTTAATGGTGCTATACAAATGCAATTTTCTTGACATTCACCTGAGGAAGGAGGAAGCCTCCGAAAGCTTGTGATTTTCAAATAAAATTGTTGGACTATAACTTGGTGTTGTAAAATTGTTTACAATTACCTTATTCTTGGCTTGAGGTGATGTTTACATAACATTCCTTTCTTTTCACTGCCTAGCAATATGCTTGTCAAACCTTAGAAGTCCTCTCTCACTACCACAGCACCAGTGTGACATTGCCAATTCTCACGCCACCCAACCCTCTGTGAGTGAGATTGCTGATTTGCAGGCAGTTTTGTGTGGTGCCCATTATGAACTGAATTCGGACTGCTCAAACTTATATTGCTTAAGACCCTTATAGCCATCACAGAGAGGAGACTTCCATCCCACTAGTCTGAACTGAATTGCAACACAGGTTGCAGCAGATTTGAAAGTATAAGGTTGTAACTCACTATATCACCTAGACCCCAATCTGTCCTACTCTATACATACAAAGAAGACACATACCATTGTTAATTCATTCACTGATACAAAGATAGATTCAAGTTTGAGCAAACTATATTTCAGGCAGTAATAACTTTGATTAGTGTTTGTGTTGCTATCTGTTTGTTCTGGTTTGACCAATATAATGTCACACCTGTGCGCTGATAAGACACAACATGAACCTTGTCTTATCTATTCTCAGCAGCTGCCTTTTATATTTCTTTTGATTTAGTTACTGTATCAGTTAGTGATCAAAAGCTGTTCCTTAAAATGTGCTTTATTATATCAAATACCACCACAGAAGTTCATGCGAATGAACTACAAATTGTTCCTTGATAAACAACATAATTGACCCTGCAATGTAAATATTATACAGCAACAGTGCACTCTGATTCATAGAGCTGTTCCCTGCATATAAGCAGTTAAAGCAGAATGAGATTAATCCACAAAATTACAGCTTATTCAAAAATACCGGATGGCCTTGAAATTGCTCTCGGTATAACATAATCCAGTCTCGCTCAACTCTCAACCATCCACTACCAGGAAAGGAGGGGAGAAAAGGAAGAAGAATTTTTAAAAGAAAATTGTAGCACCAATCCCATTCTCATATCTCTACTTACAGACCCAGTGATGTGTCTCACAAGACATTTTACATGATGATGTCCTTTAATAAATCATTACAGCTCTTAGTAATGCAATGACCTTATAGCCCATGGGTTTTGAAACAGAACATGCATTTCATCTGTGTGTTGGTACAGGCTTGTGTTTGTTGCACTGTTAAAGTCTCTGATCGATTATAGTCTGTGTCAAATAGAGGCATCAGACATCATCGGAATGACACACAGGGAGGTTCCAGAGTCATGCTGAGGAGCTGAACTGCTTTTTTGTTGAAATTGAGGTTTCTCTAGTTTGCAGGTAAGTGTCTGGAGGGAGAGTCAAAGAGAAGATAGAGGAGGTGGGATTTAATCAGCACTTAGATGGTGGTTTCCCCTTTGATCTTCAATTAAACCTAATGATGATACCATGAGGGAGGATGTTTCTTAAGTAAAATTTAGACTTTCAGTGCCCACATTGCTCCCTTATGACCACATAAAGCATGTTAAGTGCCTTCAGTCTTTGAAATAAAAGAAAACAACACTTTTCTTGAAGTATTTTTACATTAGCGTTTGTTAGTTCGAAGCACCATTTTGTGGGTCAATGATTCTGCCACTGGGATAATGAAGCTGATTTTAGTAATGTAAATACAGGGAGCTGGTGTTCAGAAACTTCTCTCCCACAGTTCAGGTTATTGTAAACAATTTTACAGCACCAAGTTATAGTCCAGCAATTTTATTTTAAATTCACAAGCTTTCGGAGGCTTCCTCCTTCGTCAGGTGAACGATGTGAAAATGAAAACCTCGAAATGAAATCGCATTTATAATTCACAGAACAATGCTTGGTGAGTACAGAGTTTTTTCAACTGCCCGTTGCCAAGGCAATCAGTGTGCAGACAGACAGGTGTTACCTGCCAGGTCTCATAGAATATACAAATCACCAAAAAAAAACAACAAACAAAAAAAACAGAGATAGAGAGGTAGAAACATAGAAAAGACAGCAACTGACCCGTTATATTAAAAACAGATAACATTTGTTCGCTGGTGGGGTAACGTGTAGCGTGACATGAACCCAAGATCCCGGTTGAGGCCGTCCTCATGGGTGCGGAACTTGGCTATCAATTTCTGCTCGACGATTTTGCGTTGTCGTGTGTCTCGAAGGCCGCCTTGGAGTACGCTTACCCGAAGGTCGGTGGATGAATGTCCATGACTGCTGAAGTGTTCCCCGACTGGGAGGGAACCCTCCTGTTTGGCGATTGTTGCGCGGTGTCCGTTCATCCGTTGTCGCAGCGTCTGCATGGTCTCGCCAATGTACCATGCTCTGGGGCATCCTTTCCTGCAACGTATGAGGTAGACAACGTTGGCCGAGTCACAGGAGTATGAACCATGCACCTGGTGGGTGGTGTCCTCTCGTGTGATGGTGGTATCTGTGTCGATGATCTGGCATGTCTTGCAGAGGTTACCGTGGCAGGGTTGTGTGGTGTCGTGGACGCTGTTCTCTTGAAATCTAGGTAATTTGCTGCGAACGATGGTCTGTTTGAGGTTGGGTGGCTGTTTAAAGGCGAGTAGTGGAGGTGTGGGGATGGCCATAGCGAGGTGTTTGTCCTCATTGATGACATGTTGAAGGCTGCGGAGAACATGGCGTAGTTTCTCCGCTCCGGGGAAGTACTGGACGACAAAGGGTACTCTGTTGGTTGCGTCCCGTGTTAGTCTCCTGAGGAGGTCTATGCAATTTTTGCTGTGGCCCGTCGGAACTGTCGATCGATGAGTCGAGCGTCATATCCCGTTCTTACTAGGGCGTCTTTCAGCGTCTGTAGGTGTCCATCGCGTTCCTCCTCGTCTGAGCAGACCCTGTGTATTCGCAGGGCCTGTCCATAGGGGATGGCCTCTTTGACGTGGTTAGGGTGGAAGCTAACCACCCTAACTGTCTGTACTCACCAAGCATTGTTCTGTGAATTATAAATGCGATTTCATTTCGAGGTTTTCATTTTCACATCGTTCACCTGACGAAGGAGGAAGCCTCCAAAAGCTTGTGAATTTAAAATAAAGTTGCTGGACTATAACTTGGTGTTGTAAAATTGTTTACAATTGTCAACCCCAGTCCATCACCGGCATCTCCACATCATGACAGTTCAGGTAAACAAGGGCTAGGGTGAAAGTGGCTCTTAAAAACAAAATCATCATTAGCTTTTGGGACGAGAAGAGTATTTCTCTCGCTTCCACTCCATAAGCACTTGTGGGTCCATTGTTACTGCACCCAAGTGAGCACTCTTCTACACAATAAGTCTAGACAAGATGTGTTGGCAGGATATTCACAGCCTAATCGTGTCCACACATAGGATAGATAGACAGACACGCACACACCACACACACACACAATAACACTATATAAATGCACATTATGTATCAGAGGTGTCAATCTCAATTTCCATGGAGGGACTGATCTGACATCCTGGCACTTGGTGTGGACCACATGTGGCAACAAATTATTTGGACACACTGAGGTAGAAATTGGTATGCGTTTCGCCCATTGTTTGGGCATAAAACGGGCGCAATGAATGCCAATTTCTGGGCTGAGGTCCTGCACCAAATCTGCGCCAGCACATAGCCACCACTATACTGGTCCCCCACTGTTTTCCAGCGTCGATGGCGGCTGCCTGAAACCAGCGTAGCATCAGTTTAAATATGCACGTGTTTCAGGACCCTTCTGCAAAATGGCGTGCTAGCTCCGACTAGTTTTTCCCAATTCTACAGGGGCCTAAGCAACGGCGCTGGAGGCCGCTGAAGAAATGATAGGAAAAGGTTTTTTTTAAACTTCCCTTCCTTGGAGCTATGAGGAGCTGAAGCGCCACAGTGGACCACTGCCGGTCTGTACTCTGTCCCCCTGCATTTTCCTCCACTCCACCTCACAGGACTTTTGGTAGGAAGAATGAGGAGATGCAATATAAATTAAATGGTACAATTTTAAAGGGGGTGCAAGAACAGAGAGACCTGGGGGTGCACATGCACAAATCTTTGAAGGTGGCAGGACAAGTTGAGAAGCCTGTTAAAAAAGCATATGGGATCCTGGGCTTTAAAATAGAGGCATAGAATACAAAAGCAAGGAGGTTAATGCAAACCTTTATAAAAAACTGGTTAGGCCTCAGCTGGAGTATTGCATTCAATTCTGAGCACCAAACTTTAGGAGGGATGTCAAGGCCTTAAAGAGGGGGCAGAAAAGATTTACTAGAATGATATCAGGAATGAGGGACTTCAGTAATATAGAGAGAATGGACAAGCTGGGATTGTTCTCCTTGAAGCAGAGAGGTTAAGGGGAGATTTGATAGAGGTGTTCACAATTATGAACAGTTTTGACAGAGTAAATAAGGAGAAACTGTTTCCAGTGGCAGAATGGTCAGTAACCAGAGGACACGGTTTTAAGGTGATCAGCAAAAGAGCCAGAGGTGACATGAGGAAACATTTTTTTATGCAGCGAGTTGTAATGATCTGGAATGCACTGCCTGAAAGGGTGGTGGAAGCAGATTCAATGGTAACTTTCAAAAGGGAATTAGATAAATATTTGAAGGGAAAAAATTTACAGGGCTGTGGGGAAAGAGCAGGGGAATGGGACTAATTGGATAGCTCTTTCAAAGAGCCGGCACAGGCACAATGGGCCGAATGGCCTCCTCCTGCGCTGTACCTACTATGATACTATGACTTACTGGTGACGCAGCAGGCCCAAATTTGATCCCAAACGTCGGGCAAGCTGCCTCTGGAGGCGCGACAGGTGCCGGCTGCACAACTGCATTATCAAAATGAAGCCTGAGGCCCAATTTCGGATCATCCTTGGGCCCTGGCTTCTGGCGCAGACTTGAATTTCCACCCCACTATTTCTGCAGGGTTCCGCATGCAGTTCTCCAAAAATTCCTCCTCAGAAAATTATTTTGATGACATAGCTATCTCATAGGCCATCATATAGCGCGTTTTAACAGCAGCAGCATCACTTACATAGATTATATAGAATGTACTTACATGGCAAACATTATTAAACATTGGTTGGTGCTTTCTTATTGATAATGCTAATTCAGAAAATTTATCCTCCAGTAACTTTCCTGTGCGCTTATCATATTTCTCGCCATGGTGTGCTTCATAACAACAACAACTTGCATTTATATAGCATTTTTAACATAATAGAAACGTCCCAAGGCACTTCACAGGTTATCAAACAAACTTTGACACTGAGCCACATAAGGAGATATTAAAGCTTGGTCAAAGAGATAGGTATTAAGGAGGGTCTTAAAGGATGAGAGAGAGGTAGAGAAGCGGAGAGGTTTAGGGAGGGAATTCCAGAGCTTAGGGCCTAGGTAGCTGAAAGCACGGCCGCCAATGGTGGAACATTTAAAATCGGGGATACGCAAGAGGCCAGAATTGGAGGAGTGCAGAGATAGCGGAGGGTTGTAGGGCTGGAGGAGGTTCTGGAGATAGAGAGGGGCGAGGCCATGGAGGGATTTGAAAACAAGGATGAGAATTTTAAAATAAAGGCGTCCCCACACCGGGAGCCAATGTAGGTCAGCGAGCACAGGGATGATGGGAGAAGGGGACTTGGTGCGAGTTAGGATACGGGCAGCAGAGTTTTGGAGGAGTTGGAGTTCAAGTTCAAGTGTTTTTCGAACATTGCATTCTTTCGCCAGTGCTGCCTATTGCTCACAAATCAAACATGTGGGCTTTCCATTCATATCCACAAAGAAATACAAAATTAATTTCATGATTCCCGTGATTGTCCTGGTGAATTATCTAATTGTGCGCCGCACACGTTCTGGGCTACGAGCGGCACAGTTTAAGAGGGGGAGTACAAAAGTTATAGCGAAGACTTAAAGAACAATAATTGTGTTTTTGAAAACATCTAAATTTTCTTTTATAACAAAGGCAATGAAGCTGGTAACAATCGTTTTTCTCAAGTGAATTGGTGGCTGAGGCAAAATAACTTTTATTTTTAAACTAAATCATTGAATTGTTGGATCTATCATCATGATTAGTAAAAGCACATCAATGGATTTATGCACGAACACATCTGCCTCTTCAAGATTTATGGATTTGCATCATTAAAATCCCAGCCACCGGGACCATCTCCACCCACCCCTCCTCCATCTCATCTTCCAGCTGTTCCCCTCTGTCAGATTCTACACACAATCAGGAAGTCATAATGATTGTATAGTTGTAACAAAATCACCGATAAATCAGCGTTTTTCTTTCAAACCACAGAGTTCAACTCCAGAATTCTATATATTAATTATTTGTTGAGGTTTCTGCTTCCATTTCTGTCTCTAGGGTTGCTAAGTCTGGTTGGAAGTATTTCTGGAGATTTCTTCACATGACCTTCCCCCCCCCCCCCACCCCCATTAAACATTTTTTTTTATCCTGCTCCAGTATTTTTATAACTAATAAACAAAAATGAAAAACACACACTTTTTTTAATGCCCCATGATTTTTTTTAGGAGATTAATCTTTAATTCCTGGAGACTCCAGGGCAATCCGGGAGGGTTGGTCACCCTGTCTCTCTCTGAGTTCTGTTTGGCCTTATTGGGCTACTAGGCCCAAGTTGCTTTAGCTCAGCCTGTTCTGGATAGTCTTACTTTACAAACTCACCTTTTCCTTCTCTATCTCTTTCAAATCAATAAAAGGGGGAGTGCAGCATGCCATTACTCCGACATACTGTACAATTCCTTGCTACATCCTGTACTGTAGGATCCAGATTTTTATCACCTACTCGAAAAACAATTTACACCTGGGACTAACAAGACAGCAACCCACAACCCAGGCTAATTTGACTTCCTAAGCAGGCTTGACGTACACAAGAAAAAAAAATCCGTTCACCACAGTACATTTTTGAAAAAGGTATTCAATCCATCTCACTAGCATTCCAAACATTTAAAATCAATAAGGATACCTGGAGGAGTGAGTTGCTCTTCAAAAAATGTGTTACTCAAAAATAATTTAGAAAGACATTCTCCGCTGCCAGGACAGCTGGTCTCCCCCCTCAACTCCCATCGTTCAGCTGTTCCCCTTGTTGCTGATTGAAGCTTGGACTTGGGCTCCGGCTACAAACTCTGTGAGATCCCGAGCGAGGAGCCGACAAGCAAGATTGGGAGCATCAGTCTCGGGGTTAGGAACATAGGAACAGGAGTAGGCCATTCAGCCCCTCGTGCCTGCTCCGCCATTTGATAAGATCATGGCTGATCTGTGATCTAACTCCATATAGCTGCCTTTGGCCCATATCCCTTAATGCCTTTAGTTGCCAAAAAGCTATCTATCTCAGATTTAAATTTAGCAATTGAGCTAGTATCAATTGCCGTTTGCGGAAGAGAGTTCCAAACTTCTACAACCCTTTGTGTGTAGAAATGTTTTCTAATCTCGCTCCTGAAAGGTCTGGCTCTAATTTTTAGACTGTTCCCCCTACTCCTAGAATCCCCAACCAGCGGAAATAGTTTCTCTCTATCCACCCTATCTGTTCCCCTTAATATCTTATAAACTTCGATCAGATCACCCCTTAACCTTCGAAACTCTAGAGAATACAACCCCAGTTTGTGTAATCTCTCCTCGTAACTTAACTCTTGAAGGTTGTTTGTGGAGTTTGTTGCCGATGGAGTTGGGCTGTGCCCCGCGCTGCTCCCCTCTCCCAGTCCAGCCTGAATGGCGGCGTTTAGAACTCGTGATGTAAAATCAGGGGTGAGCGATTCGTCACGCACAGTGAGAATCCTCGGTCTCCGTCCCCTTGTTCCCCAGTCGCTCACCAGTGGAAACAATCTTTCACTGTTTACCTACAGTAAGGTCCCCAGGTTTCACTCATCCCTTTACTGGCTGCTCCTCTCTTGGCTCCGCTCCCACTCACCGTGTTGCTGCTGCTGCTGGTCCCGGCTCTGCAGGAAATGCAGGGCCCCACAGCTACCCCATTCCACATTCCTCTCTTCCCCGTCGCCCAATCCGCCCAACCTCTAGTCCCCGTTCACCCTTTCCCATTGCACCGAGTCCCAATCTCCTGCCCCCAGTCTCTGTTCACACTATATATACCAGGCACAGTATAGACACACTATATACACACACTATATACATGCATTATACATACATGCATGCATTATATACACACTATACACACACTATATACACACTATATATGCATGCATGCACTGTATACACACTATATACACACTATATGTGCACACACACACTATGAAAGCAATATATATGCATATACATACTACATGCACTATATACACACTAGATACACACACTATATACACGTGCACTATATATGCACACTATATATGCATATACACATTATATACACCCCCTATATACACATACTATATATGCACATTCTATGTAAGTGCATTATATAAATACTATGTTTGCATACACGGTATATACACTCACTGTATATGCATACATATACTATATACACACACTATATATGCATCCACACCTATATACAGACATTACATATACACACACATTGTCCAGCAAGGGCTCTGGACAGCAAACATGAAAGGCAATCCTTGCTGGTTTTTCCTTCCTCCTTAACCCAGGGATGCAGAGGGCACTTTCAGTGCCTCCAAAAGGTCAACTTTCTAGTTAGCACCAGAATAAGTGGTGCATTTGTCCACTGAGTCATCCAGGTGTTTCTTACTTTCTTTGCACATTCCAGGTATGAATAGAACACACACAGCAAATTTATTTTATTAATGCTCGTGATGTATAATGCGATTGTCAGCAATAAATTCTGAAAGTGCATTACACACTTTCCCGTTGTATGCCTCTGTCTCTGACTCTGTTTCTGTCTGCCTCTGTCTCTGTCTCTGTCTCTGTCTGTGCTTCTATCTCTGCCTCTGTCTCTGTCTCTGTCTCTGTCTCTGCCTCTGTCTCTGTCTGTGCTTCTATCTCTGCCTCTGTCTCTGTCTGTGCTTCTATCTCTGCCTCTGTCTCTGCCTCTGTCTGTGCCTCCATCTCTGTCTCTGCCTCTGCCTCTGCCTCTGTCTGTGCCTCCGTCGCTGCCTCTGCCTCTGTCTCTGTCTCTGTCTGTCTCTGTCTCTGTCTGTGCCTCTGTCTCCGTCTCTGCCTCTGTCTCTATCTTTGTCTCTGCCTCTGCCTCTGTTTCTGTCTCTGTCTGTGCCTCTGTCTCCATCTCTGCCTCTGTCTCTATCTTTGTCTCTGCCTCTGCCTCTGGCTCTATCTCTGTCTCTGTCTGTGCCTCTGTCTCTATCTCTGTCTCTGTTTCTGTCTGCCTCTGTGTCTGCCTCTGTCTCTATCTTTGTCTCTGTCTCTGCCTCTGTCTCTGTCTGTGCCTCTGTCTGTGCCTCTGTCTCTATCTCTGTCTACAGGATTACAAGACAGCCTTTTGGTTTTACAGCAAGGGCACTCACTTGCTTGCTGACCATCCATTCTGATAGTTCTGAGACAAGGAAAGCTTCGGCCTCCCCGCCACAGACTCAACCCCCTTCCGAATTGTGACACCCCCACAGGACAGCCCTTGCGGACGATCCCGTCGCTTACCCGGTCAGGCGGCCTGCGGTCCTTGCGATTTCCTGCCCAGCGAGATTTCATTGAAGCCCCGGAATTAAAATAGCCCAGACCACATTCCTGGAACAATGGGTGAGTTTCTAACAGGCCTCGATATTAACCCCACCATGAAGGGCGGGAGAGGGTTTGGGAGGGAGGTTAAATAATCAAATATGCGAAATGCGACCCTATCCCACCGCACACGCGCCCCGTTACCATTTTCATGGCGGTGGGTTTCGAGGCGTGGAGCAACTTCATTAACATATTGAAATCAGGCTGCCACAGTGCAATTGGGAGCCCGATTTAAAATTAACTGCTAGTGTGCAGGAGGAGGGAGCCACTGGCTCCACAAGGTAAGTGCCTTTTCCAGCAGTCCTTGTGGGCCAGGAGCAGGAATGCTCCCCCCGTAGCCCTAGCCCCACAAGGAAGCTTCGGCCTGCATTCTGCCAATCGCAGCCTCTCTCTCCCCTCTCCCAATCGCCACGATGTCCTCGCTTCCCCCTCCTGCCGCGATGTTCTCTCTTCCCCCCCATCCTCCCCCCAACCACAACAGCCGACCTCCCCTCCTCCCCATTGCCGGAGACCATCCCCAAGTGTCCCCAGCTGCAGCCTCGTCGCTGGTTTTCCCTCCCGGACTGTCGGGTAGGCTGTTAGTTTGTCAGGCTGCCGGGCAGGAAATGGATCCAAAAAATGATAATGAGTTCCTGCCATCAAGTTCGGCAAGACTTCTGCATCCCCGGCTTTGCCGGGCTCTTCAGCCGTTTTCAGCCTCCCCTGCACCTTCCCCATAAATATCAGGGCCGCAGGGTTACTCACCCGCTGAAATGGGGCAGTGTGAAAATCAGGCCGACTGATACAAAGCAACAAATGGCCAGTGCTGGAAATCTGACACAAAATGCTCTAAATATTGCAGTGGTGGGAGCATTTATTGCTTTAACAACAACAGATAGCACTTATAATGCAGAGAAAGGTCCCAGGCACTAGATTTTTAGTACAAAGCTCCTGAAAAACAGAATGTCCTCTGATCCATTAGTATTGTAAAACTGCAAAGTATGTTTGAAAGTAAATTCAATGTTTCAAAGATACTCTCTTAAAGAAAGCAAGACTTGCATTTACATAACACCTTTCGTGACTTCAGGACATCCCAAAGCGCTTTACCACCAATTAGGTACTTTTGAAGTGCAGTCACTGTTGTAATGTAGGAAACTTGGCAGCCAATTTGCAGACAGCAAAGTCCCACAAACAGCAATGTGATAATGACCAGATAATTTGTTTTTTAATGATGTTGGTTAAGGGATAAATATTGGCCAGAACACCGGGGAGAACACCGTTGCTCTTCTTTGAATAGTACCATGGAATTGAAGAATGTTTGGGGTGAGGGGCGCAAAACAGTGAGAAGGCTGTGGATGCTCAGTCATTGAGTATATTCAAGACTGAGATCGATAGGTGCAGCAAGCAATTAGGAAGGCAAATGGTATGTTGACCTTTATTACAAGAGGATTTGAATACAGGAGTAAAGATGTCTTACTACAATTATATAGAGCCTTGGTGAGACCGCACCTGGAGTATTGTGTACAATTTTGGTCTCCTTACCTAAGAAAAAATATACTTGCCATAGAGGGAGTGCAATGAAGGTTCACCAGACTGATTCCTGGGATGGCGGGATTGTCGTATGAGAAGAGATTGAGTAGACTAGGCCTGTATTCTCTGGAGTTTAGAGGAATGAGAGGTGATCTCATTGAAACATACAAAATTCTTACAGGGCTCGACAGAGTAAATGCAGGGAGGATGTTTCCCCTGGCTGTGGAGTCTAGAACCAGGGCCATAGTCTCAGAATAAGGGGTAGGCCATTTATGACTGAGATGAGGAGAAATTTCTTCACTCAGAAGGTGGTGAATCTTTGGAATTCTCTACCCCAGAGGGCTGTGGAGGTTCAGTCATTGAGTACATTCAAAACAGAGATCGATACATTTCTAGGTATTAAAAGGCATCAAGGGATATGGGAATGGTGCAGGAAAATGGCGTTGAGGTAGAAGATCAGCCATGATCTTGTTGAATGACGGAGCAGGCTCGAGGGGTCGGATGGCCTACTCCTGCTTCTATTTCTCATGTCCTTATGTTCTTAGAACAGGCGGAAATGGATCAGTCGCCCATTATACGACCCGTATGATTTTCCTTTCCGCCCATTTTGCGTCCACACCGACGTTGAATTTCATCCCCCTTTGATTTCTGACGGCACTAAACCTGGTCAGGAATGACTAGTTGAGAATGTTTGTCAAAATGATTATTCCTAACGTGTGAGCTCAGAGAGTGTCAGCATACCATTCAACCGTGGAGAGCACAATAAAGAAAGAGTTAATGGGTTTAATAACCTCTTGCACTCGTTTCTCAAAAATCTGGAAAGGAATGAAGGACTGCCAGATGATGTGCAAAGTTAATTTTAATAAGACAACAAAATGACATTAGAAAAACAAGAGGGGTTTAAATACAATTCCTAAATGGAAGAGAATAAAATAGAAATTTGATATGAGAAACTGGCAGGAAAATAGGGGATTGGGAAAATGGGACATAACTATGCTCTGAAGTAATTAAAGTCAATGTTGAGACCAGAGGATTGCAGTGTGCCAAGAGAAAGATGAGATACCGTTCCTTGGGAGTGTTAAGAAGAGTTAACGAGGTGATCCACAGAGAGGTGGGAATCATGCTTTTGGACAGAATGAATCTGTTCTACATTGCAGTCAATATTTCATTGGAGAGGATTTGAAGTTAGAACATTCTTCACTGGTATATAATTTAGAAAAATGAGGCCGTTCAGACTGAAGACTGATCCTTTTTCTGGATTAGCTGCTTGCGCCGTTCTCCTGGAGCAGCTAAGCTGGAGTTAATAGCGTAAGGCGCAGAAGTATCAGACTCCCAGGATCATGAGTTTTAATTCCAGCCTCGACTGGCATTGAACTCAGCTGCCCCACTGGGCGAGGTTTGACAGTTCTAGGTCAGGCTACTCAGATGCAGCCCAGCTCTACAGCAGAGAGGGGGAAGGCATGAGGCTTCATCGGTGTGTACACACAAGCCCAATCACATTTGTACCAATGAGTATTATTTTTGTTTGCTTCTTCGGTTATTTTCAAGGGCACTCATTTGTTAAGTTGGAGGTGCATTTCCAATGTCTCTGTGAGGGATATCTTTCTCCACTAATGAAAATGAGCTTCGCAGTTCATTTAGCAAAGGTGCTGTGTCGAGTATGAATGTGAGGTTTCGTCAGTCGGATTGGAGGTTCTTAAATATACCAGTCACTGGCTGTCAGTGTTAAATGGAAAAGAAACAGACTAGAGATCTGCCATTACGGTTTCCTTTCTCCTTGCATTTACATTGAGTGACTGTGTCTCCCATCTTCACCTTCCGTAAACTTGAGCTCATCCAAAACTCTGCTGCCCGTATCCTATCTCGCACCAAGTCCCGTCCTCCCATCACCCCTATGTTCACTGACCTACATTGGCTCCCGGTCCAGCAACGCCTCAATTTTAAAATTTTCATCCTTGTTTTCAAATCCCTCCATGGCCTCGCCCCTCCCTATCTCTGTAACCTCCTCCAGCCCTACATCCCTTCGAGATCTCTGCGTTTCTCGTGCATCCCTGATTCCCTTCGCCCCACCATTGGCGGCCGTGCCTTCAACTATCTGGGCCCTAAGCTCTGGGATTCCCTCCCTAAACCTCTCCGCCTCTCTACCCCTCTCTTCTTTAAGACGCTCCTTAGGACCTACCTCTTTGACCAAGCTTTTGGTTACCTGTCCTAATTTCTCTTTATATGTGGTTCGGTGTCGAATTTTGTCTGATAAGGCTCCTGTGAAGCGCCTTGGGAAGTTTTACTATGTTAAAGGCGCTGTATAAATGCAAGTTGTTGTTGTTGCTGCTGTTTGTTGCCGTGCGTGTCCTGTTACAGTATTTACTGATGTAGCTGGAGTGGAAACCTATTCACAATGAGAAATGCAAGTAGCTGTTAAAGGGTTACAGCTGCACCAAGTGCCCAGTAAACAGCTGAAATATTAGATTTGCATGACCTACTCAGTTCTAATTCCCATTTTTTTTCTGCAATGGAAAACAGTAATGATGTGTGCTATAGTGAGCTGTTTATTATGGGGTGCTCTTGGCTGCAGTTGGCAGCAATATTAATCCTGCTCCAGTAAAAAATAGTTAGTCATTTCTTTTGGTTACAGAATGTTCCAGATATTGCTTAACTTGGCATTCTCAGTAATATTGTATTTTCTATCACCAACAAATATATTTTAAATTACTTATAAGCAATGTTTCCCTCCAGTATTGAGGCATTACGGAACCAAGTCGGCTAGATACAGTTAAGATACAGATCAGCCACAATCTAATTGAATGGCAGAACAGGCTTCAGGGGTTATTCTTGTTCCAGTGTTCCTAGAATGGAAATATGTGAAACTGCATTAAAAAATTAATTAAAATATGTAAGGCAGACAGTTCCTGTGACAATACCACTGATGTCTAATAATAATTCCGCTAACAATTAAAGGCTTTCTAGGTGTAATTTAATTTAAGAGTAATGTACTTCATGATTTATCTCATTTTCTCTCTCTACTATTTTTTGAATCTTGGTATCCTGTACCATGGGCTGTGGCACTTCACCTCAGTTTTATATTAAAAAAATGCAAAGGAAAATTATGTAACTTTGATCAGTGTGTTTCCAGCCCAATGAGGAAGGAAGCAATGCTGGATCTAGTTCTGGGAATGCAATGGAGCATGTTTCAGTGGGGGAGCATTTGGGGACAGTGATCATAATATCATCAAGTTTAGAATAGTTATGGAAAAAGACAAGGAGCAATCAAGCATAAAAATACTTAAATGGAAGAGAGCTAATTTCAATGAGTTAAAAAGGGATCTTGCCCTGGTGGATTGGAATCAGGAATTGGTAGGAAAAACAGTAATTGAACAATGGGAGGCCTTCGAGGGGGAGTTGGTTTGGGTACAGAGTAGGCACATTCCCATGAGGGGGAAAGGAAGGTTATCCAAAACTAGAGCTCCCTGGATGACTAAAGATGTAGAGATTAAAATGAAACAGGAAAAGGAAGCTTATGACAAATGTAAGGTGCATAATACAGTAGAGAGCCAGGCTGAATACAGAAAGTACAGAGGAGATCTAAAAAAGGAAATAAGAGGGGCAAAGAGAGAGTATGAGAATAGATTACGGCTAACATAAAAGGGAATCCAAAAGCCTTTTATAAATATATAAATAGTAAAAGGGTAGTCAAAGGAAGGGTGGGGCCAATTACGAACAAAAAAGATCTTGTGGAGGCAGAGGGCATGTCTGAGGCACTAAATGAATACTTTGCATCTGTCTTAAGTAGAGAAGAGGATGCTGCCACTGTGGCAGCAAAAGAGGAGATAGTAGTGATATTGGATAGGATAAAAAGAGATAAAGAGGAGGTACTTAAAAGACTGGCAGTATTCAAAGTAGAAAGGTCACGCAGTTCAGATGGGATGTATCCTAGGGAAGTAAGGGTGGAAATTGTGGAGACTCTGGCCACAATCTTTCAATCCTCCTTAGATATGGGGGCGGTGCCGGAGGACTGGAGGATTGCAAATGTTACATCCCTGTTCAAAAAAGGGGAGAGGGATAAACCTGGCATTTACAGGCCAGTCAGCATAACGTCAGTGGTGAGGAAACTTTTAGAGACAATAATCTGGAACAAAATTAATTGTCACTTGGAAAAGTATGGACTAATAAATAGAAGTCAGCATGGATTTGTTAAAGAAAAATTGGTTTGACTAGCTTGATTGAGTTCTTTGATGAAGTAACAGAGAAGGTTGATGAGGGCAATGCGGTTGATGTGTATATGAACTTTGAAAAGGAATTTGATAACGTACAACAAAATAGACTTGTTAGCAAAATTAAAGCCCATGGGATTAAAGGGACAGCGGCAGCGTGGGTACGAAATTGGCTAAGGGACAGAAAGCAGAGAGTAGTGGTGAAAGGTTGCTTTTCAGACTGGAGGGAAGTATAGAGTGTTGTTCCCCAGGGATATGAGGACCACTGGTCTTTTTGATATATATTAATGACCTGGACTCAGGTATAGAGGGTATAATTTCTAAGTTTGCAAATGACACAAAACTCAGAAATGTAGTAAATAATGTGCAGGATAGTAACAGACTTCAGGAGGACATAGACAGACTGGTGAAATGGATAGACATATGGCAGATGAAATTTAACGCAGAGAAGTGTGAAGTGATACATTTTGGTCGGAAGAATGAGGAGAGGCAATATAAACTAAATGGTACAATTTTAAAAGGAGTGCAGGAACAGAGAGAACTGGGGGTACATGTACACAAATTTTTGAAGGTGGCAGGACAAGTTGAGAAGACTGTTAAAAAAGCATAAGGGATTCTGAGCTTTATTAATAGAGGAATAGAGTCCAAAAGCAAGGAAGCTATGCTAAACCTTTATAAAACACTGGTTATCCTCAGCTGGAGTATTGTGTTCAATTCTGGACACCACACTTCAGGAAGAATGTCAAGGTCGTAGAGAGGTTGCAGAAGAGATTTACTAGAATGGTACCAGGGATGAGGGACTTCAGTTATGTGGAGAGATTGGAGAAGCTGGGGTTGTTCTCCTCAGAACAGAGAAGGTTAAGAGGAGCAGTGATGGAGGTGTTCAAAATCATTGATGGTTTTGATAGAGTCAATAAGGAGAAACTGTTTCCAGTGACAGAAGGGTCAGTAACCAGAGGATACAGATTTAAGGTGATCGGCAAAAGAGCCAGAGGCAACATGAGGAAACAGTTTTTTATGCGGTGTGTTGTAATGATCTGGGATGCACTGTGTGAATGCAGCCGGTGGTGGAAGCAGATTCAATTGTAACTTTCAAAATGGAATTGGATAAATGATTGAAGGGAAAAATTTACAGGGCTATGGGGAAAGAGCAGGGGAGTGGGAATGTTTGGATAGCTCTTTCAAACAGCCAGCACAGGCACGATGAGCCAAATGGCCTCCTTCTGTGCTGTACCACACCATGATACTATGAACTTGTAACCACTCATTTTCCACCGCTGTCGAAGGTGACAAAATACCCCACCACGTAAGAAATTGCCATAGGAAACCTGCAACTGGGCGTTCTGTAGTTCAGTGTATTAGATGTACACCAGTCCCTGACCCACAGAGCATGGTGTATTGGAAGTACACCAGCCCCTGACCCATAGAGCACGATGTATTGGAAGTACACCAGCCCCTGACCCATAGAGCATAGTGTATTGGAAGTACACCAGTCCCCGACACATAGAGCATGATGTATTGGAAGAACATCAGCCCCTGACCCACAGAGCACAGTGTATTGGAAGGACACCAGCCCCTGACCCATAGAGCACGATGTATTGGAAGTACACCAGCCCCTGACCCATAGAGCACGATGTATTGGAAGTACACCAGCCCCTGACCCATAGAGCATAGTGTATTGGAAGTACACCAGTCCCCGACACATAGAGCACGATGTATTGGAAGAACATCAGCCCCTGACCCACAGAGCACAGTGTATTGGAAGGACACCAGCCCCTGACCCATAGAGCACAGTGTATTGGAAGTTCACCAGCCCCGACCCACAGAGCACGATGTATTGGAAGTGCACCAGCCCCTGACCCAGAGAGCATAGTGTATTGGAAGTACACCAGCCCCTGACCCAAAGAGCACGATGCATTGGAAGTCCACCAGCCCCGACCCATAGAGCACGATGTATTGGAAGTGCACCAGCCCCTGACCCATAGAGCACAGTGTATTGGAAGTACACCAGCCCCTGACCCAGAGAGCACAGTGTATTGGAAGTACACCAGCCTCTGACCCACAGAGCACAGTGTATTGGAAGTACACCAGCCCCTGACCCATTGAGCATGGTGTATTGGAAGTACACCAGCCCCTGACCCATAGAGCACGATGTATTGGAAGTACACCAGCCCCTCACCCATAGAGCACAGTGTATTGGAAGTACACCAGCCTCTGACCCACAGAGCACGATGTATTGGAGTACACCAGCCCCTCATCCATAGAGCACAGTGTATTGGAAGTACACCAGCCCCTGACCCAGAGAGCACAGTGCATTGGATGAACACCTGCCCCTGACCCATGGAGCATAGTGTATTGGAAGTACACCAGCCCCTGACCCATAGAGCATGGTGTATTGGAAGTACACCAGCCCCTGACCCATGGAGCACGATGTATTGGAAGTACACCAGCCCCTGACCCATAGAGCATGGTGTATTGGAAGTACACCAGCCCCTGACCCATAGAGCACAGTGTATTGGAAGTACACCAGCCCCTGACCCATAGAGCACGATGTATTGGAAGTACACCAGCCCCTGACCCATAGAGCACGATGTATTGTAAGTACACCCGTCCCTGACCCATGGAGCACGATGTATTGGAAGTACACCAGCCCCTGACCCATAGAGCACGATGTATTGGAAGTACACCAGCCCCTGACCCATAGAGCACGATGTATTGGAAGTACATCAGTCCCTGACCCAGAGAGCACAGTGTATTGGAAGTACACCAGCCCCTGACCCATAGAGCACAGTGTATTGGAAGTATACCAGCCCCTGACCCATAGAGCACGATGTATTGGAAGTACACCAGCCCCTGACCCATAGAGCACAGTGTATTGGAAGTATACCAGCCCCTGACCCATAGAGCACGATGTATTGGAAGTACACCAGCCCCTCACCCATAGAGCACAGTGTATTGGAAGTACACCAGCCCCTGACCCATAGAGCACAGTGTATTGGAAGTACACCAGCCCCTGACCCATAGAGCACGATGTATTGGAAGGACACCAGTCTCTGACCCATAGAGCACAGTGTAATGGAAGTACACCAGCCCCTGACCCATGGAGCACGATGTATTGGAAGTACACCAGCCCCTGACCCATAGAGCACAATGTATTGGAAGTACACCAGCCCCTGACCCATAAAGCACAGTGATTTGGAAGTACACCAGCCCCTGACCCATAGAGCACGATGTATTGGAAGTACACCAGCCCCTCACCCATAGAGCACAGTGTATTGGAAGTACACCAGCCCCTGACCCATAGAGCACAGTGTATTGGAAGTACACCAGCCCCTGACCCATAGAGCACGATGTATTGGAAGTACACCAGCCCCTGACCCATAGAGCACAGTGTATTGGAAGTACACCAGCCCCTGACCCATAGAGCACAGTGTATTGGAAGTACACCAGCCCCTGACCCATAGAGCACGATGTATTGGAAGTACACCAGCCCCTGACCCATAGAGCACGATGTATTGGAAGTACACCAGCCCCTGACCCATAGAGCACGATGTATTGGAAGTACACCAGCCCCTGACCCATAGAGCACGATGTATTGGAAGTACACCAGCCCCTGACCCATAGAGCACGATGTATTGGAAGTACACCAGCCCCTGACCCATAGATCACAGTGTATTGGATGAACACCTGCCCCTGACCCATAGAGCACGATGTATTGGAAGTACACCAGCCCCTCACCCATAGAGCATGGTGTATTGGAAGTACACCAGCCCCTGACCCATAGAGCACGATGTATTGGAAGTACATCAGCCCCTGACCCATAGAGCACAGTGTATTGGAAGTACACCAGCCCCTGACCCATAGAGCACGATGTATTGGAAGTACACCAGCCCCTGACCCATAGATCACAGTGTATTGGATGAACACCTGCCCCTGACCCATAGAGCACGATGTATTGGAAGTACACCAGCCCCTGACCCATAGATCACAGTGTATTGGATGAACACCTGCCCCTGACCCATAGAGCACGATGTATTGGAAGTACACCAGCCCCTCACCCATAGAGCATGGTGTATTGGAAGTACACCAGCCCCTGACCCATAGAGCACGATGTATTGGAAGTACACCAGCCCCTGACCCATAGAGCACAGTGTATTGGAAGTACACCAGACCCTGACCCATCGAGCACGATGGATTGGAAGTACACCAGCCCCTGACCCATCGAGCACGATGTATTGGAAGTACACCAGCCCCTGACCCATAGAGCACAGTGTATTGGATGAACACCTGCCCCTGACCCATAGAGCACGATGTATTGGAAGGACACCAGCCCCTGACCCATAGAGCACAGTGTATTGGAAGTACACCAGCCCCTGACCCATGGAGCACGATGTATTGGAAGTACACCAGCCCCTCACCCATAGAGCATGGTGTATTGGAAGTACACCAGCCCCTGACCCATAGAGCACGATGTATTGGAAGTACACCAGTCCCTGACCCATAGAGCACGATGTATTGGAAGTACACCAGCCCCTGACCCATAGAGCACAGTGTATTGGAAGTACACCAGCCCCTGACCCATAGAGCACAGTGTATTGGAAGTACACCAGCCCCTGACCCATAGAGCACGATGTATTGGAAGTACACCAGCCCCTGACCCATAGAGCACGATGTATTGGAAGTACACCAGCCCCTGACCCATAGAGCACAGTGTATTGGAAGTACACCAGCCCCTGACCCATGGAGCACGATGTATTGGAAGTACACCAGCCCCTGACCCATCGAGCACGATGTATTGGAAGTACACCAGTCCCTGACCCATAGAGCACGATGTATTGGAAGTACACCAGCCCATGACCCATAGAGCACAGTGCATTGGAAGTACACCAGCCCCTGACCCATAGAGCACAATGTATTGGAAGTACACCAGCCCCTGACCCATAGAGCACAGTGTATTGGAAGTACACCAGCCCCTGACCCACAGAGCACGATGTATTGGAAGTACACCAGCCCCTGACCCATAGAGCACAGTGTATTGGAAGTACACCAGCCCCTGACCCATGGAGCACGATGTATTGGAAGTACACCAGCCCCTGACCCATAGAGCACAGTGTATTGGAAGTACACCAGCCCCTGACCCATAGAGCACGATGTATTGGAAGTACACCAGCCCCTGACCCATAGAGCACAGTGTATTGGAAGTACACCAGCCCCTGACCCATGGAGCACGATGTATTGGAAGTACACCAGCCCCTGACCCATCGAGCACGATGTATTGGAAGTACACCAGTCCCTGACCCATAGAGCACGATGTATTGGAAGTACACCAGCCCCTGACCCATAGAGCACAGTGCATTGGAAGTACACCAGCCCCTGACCCATAGAGCACGATGTATTGGAAGTACACCAGCCCCTGACCCACAGAGCACGATGTATTGGAAGTACACCAGCCCCTGACCCATAGAGCACAGTGTATTGGAAGTACACCAGCCCCTGACCCATGGAGCACGATGTATTGGAAGTACACCAGCCCCTGACCCATAGAGCACAGTGTATTGGAAGTACACCAGCCCCTGACCCATAGAGCACGATGTATTGGAAGTACACCAGCCCCTGACCCATAGAGCACAGTGTATTGGAAGTACACCAGCCCCTGACCCATGGAGCACGATGTATTGGAAGTACACCAGCCCCTGACCCATCGAGCACGATGTATTGGAAGTACACCAGCCCCTGACCCATAGAGCACAGTGTATTGGAAGTACACCAGCCCCTGACCCATAGAGCACAATGTATTGGAAGTACACCAGCCCCTGACCCATAAAGCACAGTGAATTGGAAGTACACCAGCCCCTGACCCATAGAGCACGATGTATTGGAAGTACACCAGCCCCTGACCCATAGAGCACGATGTATTGGAAGTACACCAGCCCCTGACCCATAGAGCACAGTGTATTGGAAGTACACCAGCCGCTGACCCATAGAGCACGATGTATTGGAAGTACACCAGCCCCTGACCCATAGAGCACGATGTATTGGAAGTACACCAGCCCCTGACCCATAGAGCACAGTGTATTGGAAGTACACCAGCCCCTGACCCATAGAGCACGATGTATTGGAAGTACACCAGCCCCTGACCCATAGAGCACGATGTATTGGAAGTACACCAGCCCCTGACCCATTGAGCATGGTGTATTGGAAGTACACCAGCCCCTGACCCATAGAGGACAATGTATTGGAAGTACACCAGCCCCTGACCCATGGAGCACGATGTATTGGAAGTACACCAGCCCCTGACCCATATAGCACAGTGTATTGGAAGTACACCAGCCCCTGACCCATAGAGCACAGTGTATTGGAAGTACACCAGCCCCTGACCCATAGAGCACGATGTATTGGAAGTACACCAGCCCCTGACCCATAGAGCACAATGTATTGGAAGTACACCAGCCCCTGACCCATAGAGCACGATGTATTGGAAGTACACCAGCCCCTGACCCATAGAGCACAGTGTATTGGAAGTACACCAGCCCCTGACGCACAGAGCACGATGGATTGGAAGTACACCAGCCCCTGACCCATCGAGCACGATGGATTGGAAGTACACCAGCCCCTGACCCATCGAGCACGATGTATTGGAAGTACACCAGCCCCTGACCCATAGAGCACAGTGTATTGGATGAACACCTGCCCCTGACCCATAGAGCACGATGTATTGGAAGTACACCAGCCCCTGACCCATAGAGCACAGTGTATTGGAAGTACACCAGCCCCTGACCCATAGAGCACAGTGTATTGGAAGTACACCAGCCCCTGACCCATAGAGCACGATGTATTGGAAGTACACCAGCCCCTGACCCATAGAGCATGATGTATTGGAAGTACACCAGCCCCTGACCCATAGAGCACAGTGTATTGGAAGTACACCAGCCCCTGACCCATGGAGCACGATGTATTGGAAGTACACCAGCCCCTGACCCATCGAGCACGATGTATTGGAAGTACACCAGTCCCTGACCCATAGAGCACGATGTATTGGAAGTACACCAGCCCATGACCCATAGAGCACAGTGCATTGGAAGTACACCAGCCCCTGACCCATAGAGCACAATGTATTGGAAGTACACCAGCCCCTGACCCATAGAGCACAGTGTATTGGAAGTACACCAGCCCCTGACCCACAGAGCACGATGTATTGGAAGTACACCAGCCCCTGACCCATAGAGCACAGTGTATTGGAAGTACACCAGCCCCTGACCCATGGAGCACGATGTATTGGAAGTACACCAGCCCCTGACCCATAGAGCACAGTGTATTGGAAGTACACCAGCCCCTGACCCATAGAACACGATGTATTGGAAGTACACCAGCCCCTGACCCATAGAGCACAGTGTATTGGAAGTACACCAGCCCCTGACCCATGGAGCACGATGTATTGGAAGTACACCAGCCCCTGACCCATCGAGCACGATGTATTGGAAGTACACCAGTCCCTGACCCATAGAGCACGATGTATTGGAAGTACACCAGCCCCTGACCCATAGAGCACAGTGCATTGGAAGTACACCAGCCCCTGACCCATAGAGCACGATGTATTGGAAGTACACCAGCCCCTGACCCACAGAGCACGATGTATTGGAAGTACACCAGCCCCTGACCCATAGAGCACAGTGTATTGGAAGTACACCAGCCCCTGACCCATGGAGCACGATGTATTGGAAGTACACCAGCCCCTGACCCATAGAGCACAGTGTATTGGAAGTACACCAGCCCCTGACCCATAGAGCACGATGTATTGGAAGTACACCAGCCCCTGACCCATAGAGCACAGTGTATTGGAAGTACACCAGCCCCTGACCCATGGAGCACGATGTATTGGAAGTACACCAGCCCCTGACCCATCGAGCACGATGTATTGGAAGTACACCAGCCCCTGACCCATAGAGCACAGTGTATTGGAAGTACACCAGCCCCTGACCCATAGAGCACAATGTATTGGAAGTACACCAGCCCCTGACCCATAAAGCACAGTGAATTGGAAGTACACCAGCCCCTGACCCATAGAGCACGATGTATTGGAAGTACACCAGCCCCTGACCCACAGAGCACGATGTATTGGAAGTACACCAGCCCCTGACCCATAGAGCACAGTGTATTGGAAGTACACCAGCCCCTGACCCATGGAGCACGATGTATTGGAAGTACACCAGCCCCTGACCCATAGAGCACAGTGTATTGGAAGTACACCAGCCCCTGACCCATAGAGCACGATGTATTGGAAGTACACCAGCCCCTGACCCATAGAGCACAGTGTATTGGAAGTACACCAGTCCCTGACCCATAGAGCACGATGTATTGGAAGTACACCAGCCCATGACCCATAGAGCACAGTGCATTGGAAGTACACCAGCCCCTGACCCATAGAGCACAATGTATTGGAATTACACCAGCCCCTGACCCATAGAGCACAGTGTATTGGAAGTACACCAGCCCCTGACCCACAGAGCACGATGTATTGGAAGTACACCAGCCCCTGACCCATAGAGCACAGTGTATTGGAAGTACACCAGCCCCTGACCCATGGAGCACGATGTATTGGAAGTACACCAGCCCCTGACCCATAGAGCACAGTGTATTGGAAGTACACCAGCCCCTGACCCATAGAACACGATGTATTGGAAGTACACCAGCCCCTGACCCATAGAGCACAGTGTATTGGAAGTACACCAGCCCCTGACCCATGGAGCACGATGTATTGGAAGTACACCAGCCCCTGACCCATCGAGCACGATGTATTGGAAGTACACCAGTCCCTGACCCATAGAGCACGATGTATTGGAAGTACACCAGCCCCTGACCCATAGAGCACAGTGCATTGGAAGTACACCAGCCCCTGACCCATAGAGCACGATGTATTGGAAGTACACCAGCCCCTGACCCACAGAGCACGATGTATTGGAAGTACACCAGCCCCTGACCCATAGAGCACAGTGTATTGGAAGTACACCAGCCCCTGACCCATGGAGCACGATGTATTGGAAGTACACCAGCCCCTGACCCATAGAGCACAGTGTATTGGAAGTACACCAGCCCCTGACCCATAGAGCACGATGTATTGGAAGTACACCAGCCCCTGACCCATAGAGCACAGTGTATTGGAAGTACACCAGCCCCTGACCCATGGAGCACGATGTATTGGAAGTACACCAGCCCCTGACCCATCGAGCACGATGTATTGGAAGTACACCAGCCCCTGACCCATAGAGCACAGTGTATTGGAAGTACACCAGCCCCTGACCCATAGAGCACAATGTATTGGAAGTACACCAGCCCCTGACCCATAAAGCACAGTGAATTGGAAGTACACCAGCCCCTGACCCATAGAGCACGATGTATTGGAAGTACACCAGCCCCTGACCCACAGAGCACGATGTATTGGAAGTACACCAGCCCCTGACCCATAGAGCACAGTGTATTGGAAGTACACCAGCCCCTGACCCATGGAGCACGATGTATTGGAAGTACACCAGCCCCTGACCCATAGAGCACAGTGTATTGGAAGTACACCAGCCCCTGACCCATAGAGCACGATGTATTGGAAGTACACCAGCCCCTGACCCATAGAGCACAGTGTATTGGAAGTACACCAGCCCCTGACCCATGGAGCACGATGTATTGGAAGTACACCAGCCCCTGACCCATCGAGCACGATGTATTGGAAGTACACCAGCCCCTGACCCATAGAGCACAGTGTATTGGAAGTACACCAGCCCCTGACCCATAGAGCACAATGTATTGGAAGTACACCAGCCCCTGACCCATAAAGCACAGTGAATTGGAAGTACACCAGCCCCTGACCCATAGAGCACGATGTATTGGAAGTACACCAGCCCCTGACCCATAGAGCACGATGTATTGGAAGTACACCAGCCCCTGACCCATAGAGCACAGTGTATTGGAAGTACACCAGCCGCTGACCCATAGAGCACGATGTATTGGAAGTACACCAGCCCCTGACCCATAGAGCACGATGTATTGGAAGTACACCAGCCCCTGACCCATAGAGCACAGTGTATTGGAAGTACACCAGCCGCTGACCCATAGAGCACGATGTATTGGAAGTACACCAGCCCCTGACCCATAGAGCACGATGTATTGGAAGTACACCAGCCCCTGACCCATAGAGCACAGTGTATTGGAAGTACACCAGCCCCTGACCCATAGAGCACGATGTATTGGAAGTACACCAGCCCCTGACCCATAGAGCACGATGTATTGGAAGTACACCAGCCCCTGACCCATTGAGCATGGTGTATTGGAAGTACACCAGCCCCTGACCCATAGAGGACAATGTATTGGAAGTACACCAGCCCCTGACCCATGGAGCACGATGTATTGGAAGTACACCAGCCCCTGACCCATATAGCACAGTGTATTGGAAGTACACCAGCCCCTGACCCATAGAGCACAGTGTATTGGAAGTACACCAGCCCCTGACCCATAGAGCACGATGTATTGGAAGTACACCAGCCCCTGACCCATAGAGCACAATGTATTGGAAGTACACCAGCCCCTGACCCATAGAGCACGATGTATTGGAAGTACACCAGCCCCTGACCCATTGAGCATGGTGTATTGGAAGTACACCAGCCCCTGACCCATAGAGGACAATGTATTGGAAGTACACCAGCCCCTGACCCATGGAGCACGATGTATTGGAAGTACACCAGCCCCTGACCCATATAGCACAGTGTATTGGAAGTACACCAGCCCCTGACCCATAGAGCGCGATGTATTGGAAGTGCACCAGCCCCTGACCCATAGAGCACAGTGTATTGGAAGTACACCAGCCCCTGACCCATAGAGCACAGTGTATTGGAAGTCCACCAGCCCCTGACCCATAGAGCACAGTGTATTGGAAGTACACCAGCCCCTGACCCATAGAGCACGATATATTGGAAGTGCACCAGCCCCTGACCCATAGAGCACAGTGTATTGGAAGTACACCAGCCCCTGACCCATAGAGCACGATGTATTGGAAGTACACCAGCCCCTGACCCATAGAGCACAGTGTATTGGAAGTCCACCAGCCCCTGACCCATAGAGCACAGTGTATTGGAAGTACACCAGCCCCTGACCCATAGAGCACAGTGCATTGGAAGTACACCAGCCCCTGACCCATAGAGCACGATATATTGGAAGTATACCAGCCCCTGACCCATAGAGCATGGTGTATTGGAAGTACACCAGCCCCTGACCCATAGAGCACAGTGTATTGGAAGTACACCAGCCCCTGACCCATAGAGCACAGTGTATTGGAAGGACACCAGCTCCTGACCCATCGAGCACGATGTATTGGAAGTACACCAGCCCCTGACCCATAGAGCACAGTGTATTGGAAGTACACCAGCCCCTGACCCATAGAGCACGATGTATTGGAAGTACACCAGCCCCTGACCCATAGAGCACGATGTATTGGAAGTACACCAGCCCCTGACCCATAGAGCACGATGTATTGGAAGTACACCAGCCCCTGACCCATAGAGCACAATGTATTGGAAGTACACCAGTCCCTGACCCATAGAGCACGATGTATTGGAAGTACACCAGCCCCTGACCCATAGAGCACAGTGTATTGGAAGTACACCAGCCCCTGACCCATAGAGCACAATGTATTGGAAGTACACCAGCCCCTGACCCATAGAGCACAGTGTATTGGAAGTACACCAGCCCCTGACCCATAGAGCACAATGTATTGGAAGTACACCAGCCCCTGACCCATAGAGCACAGTGTATTGGAAGTACACCAGCCCCTGACCCATAGAGCACGATGTATTGGAAGTACACCAGCCCCTGACCCATAGAGCACAGTGTATTGGAAGTACACCAGCCCCTGACCCATAGAGCACGATGTATTGGAAGTACACCAGCCCCTGACCCAGAGAGCACAGTGTATTGGAAGTACACCAGCCCCTGACCCATGGAGCACAGTGTATTGGAAGTACACCAGCCTCTGACCCATAGAGCACGATGTATTGGAAGTACACCAGCCCCTGACCCATAGAGCACAGTGTATTGGAAGTACACCAGCCCCTGACCCATAGAGCACGATGTATTGGAAGTACACCAGCCCCTGACCCATAGAGCACAGTGTATTGGAAGTACACCAGCCCCTGACCCATAGAGCACAGTGTATTGGAAGAAAAGCTGCCTGAAGATGCTTGCAGCTCTTTAATGGATTGAGATAGAAGATTGAGGGGCACTGACTGCAACCCATATGTTCTGGGAATAAAAATGGAAAGCTGGTTAAAGGGAATTGTCACAGTTGGAGGGGAGAAAGGGAGTACTTTTAAGCTAAAGTAATCCCCTGAGAGATACTGTCCAACTAAACTGAGAGGTGGCACTGAGTCCTTGGCTTGTGCATGTGCATTTGGAGGGGCATCGAGCACTGGAAATGATGCTGGTCCCTGCGCACCTCATTGGAAACTGGCTAATCGTTGATTATCAGACGCATCATCTGAACAGGACTTCACAAACCTCGAGACCCAACATGACAGAGTTCCAGAGAAGAAGCAGTCCTACCTTTTTCTTTCTCTCATCAATTCTGTCCCCTTTCCTCCTTTCCTGAAGGCGTTGACTCATTGACCAAGTGCCCATTATTCGTATATGAGCCCTGACAGTAAGTGATGACATGCCTGGCCAGATATTCTAGTTTATCTGGATAATACCCTCACCAACTTCCGCACACACATGCACACTTCCAGCAGGAGTGGCTGGATAGCAACCAGGAGCAGGAAACCTGATGAATGTTTTCACCCCTCCCTAACCCACAGACCCTGAGTCCAAGAGTAGCACCGCAATTATGACCCTGTTAAAATCAACTAACCTAACACAGAAGAGGACCTAATCTGGAACCTTCCTAGTCTGTATGGGTCATTGGATAAACTCTCTGGGCTCTAAATTTCGGGACCGGGGAAAGTGTAAAGCAGATGGATCGCCCACGGTGGGCAGGTCACTGGGAGGGGGGGAGTAGAACCTCGATCTGTCGGGTTTCTGCCCCATTTAGAAAGCAGCCCGAATTCCAGTCAGGAGAGGGGGCAAGTCTTCCACAAGCCCTCCCCCCACTTCCTTGCACTGCTTTGGAAGTGTGTGTGTGTGGGGGGGGGAATTCCACCCATTTCACTTGACTTGGAGTGAGTTGTGAAAAGCAACCCTGTAAAGGCCCAAGAATGCCTGAGAGCAAGGTCATTGTTCCCAGAAGGGACTGGTTATCTTTTGAAAGCATGCTGGTATACTGTCTCGTAGGGAGCAGTCTGCCGCTATGATTTTCCGTGGGCACGAAGGGTTGGCTGCCTCTGATGTGTTTGTATAATTGCAGATCAGCTGCCCCAGCAATGGACATGACACCATTATTTATGATAGTGTCTACACTGATGGCTGTGGGTAGCTGGGAGTCTCATGGTGCCACACCTCCAGCAGCAGAGGAAGGACCCCGGAATACGGGAACCTCTGAATCTATCGGGGAGCTACTAAAAAGGCCTTTTTTTATAGCAACCCATTGTGGGGAGACATTGAATTTGTGGGGGAGACCAGAACTGGGGGCCATAAATATAAGAGCGTCACTAATAAATCCAATAGGGAATTCAAGGGATACTTCTTTATCCAGAGAGTGGTTAGAATCGTGACTACGTAGATGCATTGAAGGGGAAGCTAGATAAGAACACGAGGGAGAAAGGAATAGAAGGGTATCCTGATAGGCTTAGATGAAGAGGGGTGGGAGGAGACTCATGTGAAGCATAAACACCGCCATGGACCAGTTGGGCCGAATGGCCTGTTTCTGTGCTCTACGTTCTATATACTTCTACCCCTTCCCACATACACACAAGTGGCTGTCCCCTTTAAATGATAAAGACGCTTGTGGTGCTGCTCCATAACGATCTTGTGACAAACTTACCGCATCGCTGTGATACTGCAGGGGAGGGGTCATTGTGGAATTATCCACCGTGTTAGGCTTACTATTTCCCCAGTGGAACATCAATGCAAACACAATCCTGACGCTAGAAATAAACACTTGAGCTTTTTGTGTTTTAAGGGGCAAAACTAATGATTTGAAAAAGAAAGGTCTCCCAGGACTCCCATACTAGGCACGGGTGGTGAAACTAAACTGACATTTGTAGTTACCTTGTTCTCCTTTGTAGTGTGATTGGGGGGGAGATCTGTATGACTCTGCCCTATCATGGGAAGATAGGAATATAATAACAGGAATAGGCCATTCCACCCCTCGAGCCTGTTCTGCCATTCAATTAGATCATGGCTAATCTGTACCTCAATTCTATTCACCCGCCTTTGCTCCTTATCCCTCGATACCCTTACCTATTCTTTTCCTTGTAAACTATTTGCTGGCATTGTCACTGTGGAAGCAATCATGGCCTATAAACACAGCTGTGATTTATAGTGGAGCAAACAGCCCATTCACTTAAAAATGCGAACCTGGAGATATGTTATTACCCGTGCAAATGTTCTGAAAGGAAACGGCAAATCTTTCTCTCTTTATCCCAAAATAAAAATGCTTTTAAGAGGGTCAGAAGCCTGATTACAGTGTGCAATACCTTTCATCAAACCACCCACATGATGTTGAGTTTCACTTGCGTTTGTTACTATGGGGGAGGCACCAAAAGAGGGGAAATCCATATCTGCGATGTCATTGCTCAAGTCCCTGCCAGAGCAAAGGAGCATTGGCAACAATCCCTGGGATGATGCCGTGACACCAGTGAACAGGGGGGATGGGGGAAATGACTTGGATAAAGAGAGGATTGTACCCTGAAGAGGAAAAAATAGCAGAAAAATGCTGGAAAACACTCAGCGGGTCAGGCAGCATCTGTGGAGAGAGAAACAGAATTAATGACCTTGATTTTAAACCCACCACCCGACGGGCAAGAAAGGACCGTGCATCGGGTTAAAATTCTAAAAATTAAGATCCCGCCTCCAACTTGCTGCGTTCACGGCCATTGCAATATTATTAACGGCTGCGATTCAGACCCTGGACGAGGCTCCTGCTAAATGCAGGCGGAGATCTACTTAAGATTCAAAAGTCGCAGCCCGATGATGTCATCGATGCCGCAATATCAATTTAATGTCGGCGCAAGGGGGAGTTCCGCGCTGTCTGATCCCCGACAGCAGCAACACGACAGGAGGAGCCGAGTGGGTAGGGGATGCCCAGGTAAGTTTTAGGACTGTTTTATGAGCTCTTTGTGGGCCAGGAGGAGCAGGAGTGCTCCCTCCAGGACCCTTGAAGGAGTTCTTGGGGCTCCCTCCCCCCCCACCCCACTAACAATCTTCAGGGAATCTCCAGCACTGGCCCTTTCCCAATCTTTGGGGATTCCCCATCAACAAATTTGCACTCATAGGAACATAGGAACAGGAGTAGGCCATTCAGCCCCTCGTGCCTGCTCCGCCATTTGATAAGATCATGGCTGATCTGTGATCTAACTCCATATACCTGCCTTTGGCCCATATCCCTTAATACCTTTGGTTGCCAAAAAGCTATCTATCTCACATTTAAATTTAGCAATTGAGCTAGTATCAATTGCCGTTTGTGGAAGAGATTTCCAATCTTCTACAACTCTTTGTGTGTAGAAATATTTTCTAATCTCACTCCTGAAAGGTCTGGCTCTAATTTTTAGACTGTGCCCCCTACTCCTAGAATCCCCAACCAGCGGAAATAGTTTCTCTCTATCCATCCTATCTGTTCCCCTTAATATCTTATAAACTTCGATCAGATCACCCCTTAACCTTCGAAACTCGAGAGAATACAACCCCAATCTCTCCTCGTAACTTAACCCTTGAAGTCCGGGTATCATTCTAGTAAACCTACGCTGCACTCCCTCCAAGGCCAGTATGTCCTTCCAAAGGTGCGGTGCCCAGAACTGCTCACAGTACTCCCTCCAGTTGGCCAGGCTGTAAATCTGGTAGGTGTCGGGCGGGATTCTGCCGTGATTTATTTAAATGAGGGCCTGCCGTTAAGATCAGCAGGGCCTCCGTGTGCCCGACCTTGCCTGGTTTGTCGCCCGCAATCGGGCTCCCCCTCTCCCTTCCCACCCCCGCTAAAAAATCAAGGCCAAAGTTTCAGGTCGACGACCTTTCATCATCGACGTAAAACGTTAACTCTGTTTCTCTCTCTTCACAGATGCTGAGTGTTTTCCAGCATTTTCTGTTTTTATTTCAGATTTCCGGCATCTGCAGTATTTTGCTTTTGTATTAAAGGGGAAAAAAAGCATTCTTCTTTTACTCAAACAGAAACTACAATCCTTTTATCTTTCCGTTTCTCAACTTATGAAAAGGATCTCTCTCCGTCATCTGGAAAGCAAATGTCCTCAAAAACTGTCTAGTTCCTGGTGTAGTGGAAGGCAGTCTCATGTTCTAGTGGGTGACTATTTTCTTTAAAAGAAACTAATTGAGTTGTTATGGCAGTGTATTCCAGATCATAACTTTCAAAAGAGAATTGTATAAATAATTGAAAAGGAAAAATATGCAGGCCTATGGGGAAAGAGCAGGGAAGTGGAACTAATTGGATAGCTCTTTCAAAGAGGCACAATGGGCCGAATGGCCTCCTTCTATGCTGTACAATTCTATGATTCAGTGAGTATGCTCTGAACGGCTCTGTGATTCAGCACGTCATGTGGTATGGTGCTAACCATTGTGAACTAGGAAAGTCTCAGGATTAATCCCTGGTCTGTCGGCTGGGGCAGTAATAGGAGCATTAGAATTGGTGCCGAAACTCTGGAGCTGAGTGGAATAATTAGCTCTCTGGTGCCGCCCCTGAAGGAAAATGTGTGTGTGTGTGTGTGTGTGTGTGTGGATGTAAGGTGAAGACAGAATCAGGCCGGACGGTAATCGGTGTTTGTCTACGCTCAGAATCAGGCCGGACGGTAATCGGTGAATGTCTACGCTTAGAATCAGGCCGGACGGTAATCGGTGAATGTCTACACTCAGAATCAGGCTGGACGGTAATCGGTGAATGTCTACACTCAGAATCAGGCTGGACGGTAATCGGTGAATATCTACGCTTAGAATCAGGCCGGACGGTAATCGGTGAATGTCTACACTCAGAATCAGGCCGGACGGTAATCGGTGAATGTCTACACTCAGAATCAGGCTGGACGGTAATCGGTGAATGTCTACGCTTAAAATCAGGCTGGACGGTAATCGGTGAATGTCTACACTCAGAATCAGGCCGGACGGTAATCGGTGAATGTCTACACTCAGAATCAGGCTGGACGGTAATCGGTGAATGTCTACACTCAGAATCAGGCCGGACGGTAATCGGTGAATGTCTAAGCTCAGAATCAGGCTGGATGGTAATCGGTGAATGTCTACACTCAGAATCAGGCTGGACGGTAATCGGTGAATGTCTACACTCAGAATCAGGCTGGACGGTAATCGGTGAATGTCTACACTCAGAATCAGGCTGGACGGTAATCGGTGAATGTCTACACTCAGAATCAGGCTGGACGGTAATCGGTGAATGTCTACACTCACTGCCCAGCTCATACAGGAAGTATAACCACTTGGGCATTTCATTGGGTCATTGCTGGTACTCCATGGAAAACAGGGGGCAAAAAATAAATCTAATGGGCAGAAGTGACTTCAGCAGTGAAGTGGTTAAATAAGGATGATTGCCTGTTGGCTTTCGTGATTCTGACTGCACAGGAACAATGACGGGAACTCAGCCTTTTTGGAACACAGCTTTGTTTGGTTAGAGCTGTTTTTCATAACTTCAGTAGCGATCCCACAAGTAAATACCCTGAGACCTGTAAACAAGGCTGGAAGATGCAAATGAGCAATGAAAACCAATAGCCGAAAGTGAGCACATAGATATATAGACACAGCCAATGGGGCGGTGAAGGAGGGACTGAGGATATCGGTTGTCAGTGCACAGGTGAGCTACTATTCTCAGTCGGAAAGCTGCCAGTCTCAGTGTAGGAGCTGTTTCGTTGAAAGCCGGCATCTGCTGTGGGGGAGCCAGATAAAGTGTGAGGGCTGAATGTGCCCCCTGTAGTGAGGTGCATTGTACCATCGCTCAGGCTGTGTGAAGGTGCTGCAGGTAATGGGTGTGTGTGCAGGTATCGCCGTTTGTAAATTTGCTTTCAGATCTGAGCCATTGTTTAGAGCAGCTTGCTGCCAGTGTGAATCTTAAAGCTGTGTTACTAATACTTGGAATCTATGGGCGTCACATTCAGTGAAATTAATATGTATTTTTTAACATTTGCGGTGGTCCCGGGAGCTTTGCTCATAATTCATTTATCACGTTAATAACCGTTCCATTCTTTTTAAAAATTGATTGTGTAAGTCATTTCAGCAACGGCTCAGGGGAGATATACAGCACCCCTGGGACCATTGCCAATGTGGCATAAATAAAGGAGAGCTGCTGGTGAGGAACGGGCAACCTGGCCCAGGGGCAGTGTGACTCTGTTACCCTTCAGAGTGAGGACAACCAGCATACCAAAACCTGAAATTGGAAATGAATGGGAACAGATTAATTGTGATGGGTCGGAGGGGAGGGGTGGAGAAAATTAGAATTTGAACAGTTTAAAGTCTTATTTTTTTATTAATCAGTTGCAGATAAGGATGAACCAACCACACAAGCAGAAAATGAACCCATAACCCACCAGTAAAATTTGCATTTAAATTAACATTTGAATGGCTGTGGTTTTCATATTTGCAATGTCGCCACAGTTTTTAAAAAAGAAAACTTGTATTTACATAGCACCATTCATGACCTCAGGACATCCCAATGCGCTTTACAGCCAATGGAGTACTTCTGAAGTGCAGTCACTGCTGTAATGTAGGAAACGCGGCAGCCAATCTGCGCACAGCAAGGTCCCACAAACAGCAATGAGATAAATGACCAGATAATCTGATTTTTTTTAGTGATGTTGGGTGAGGGATAAATATTGGCCTTGTCACGGGGAGAACTCCACTGCTCTTCTTCAAAATAGTTACATCCATCAGAGAGAGCAGACGAGGCCTTGCTTTAACATCTGATTTGAAAGACGGCACCTCCGACAGTGCAGCACTCCCTCAGTACTGCACTGGAGTGTCAGCCTAGGTTATGCACTCCAGTCTCTGGAGTGGGGCTTGAACTCTGAGGCTCTGACTCAGAGGTTCAGAGGTGAGAATGCTGGCCACAACTGAGCCACAGCTGAACTAGTTTGTCTTCGATCCTGGGTTAGTTTGACTTTCAGGAGGTTGTCCGCTGTTTGCTAGTGGTGAAGGACTTAACTGTACTCTGAAAGTCAGCACGACAGGCAGATTGTAGTGTGGAACTGCATCTCCATTGGTTAAAAGTTAGATCTTCAGAGCTTGGAATGTCTTCCTTTGATTGCTAGATGTCACAGCTCTTCAGAGATGGCCAGATACAATCTGATGCATTTAAGGGAGATAGGCACACGAGGAAGAAAGGAATAGAAGGAAATGCTGATAGGATTAGATGAAGGGGGTGGGAGGAGGCTCGTGTGGAGCATAAACACCGGCATAGACCAGTTGGGCCGGATGACCTGTTTTTGTGCTGTAGACTCGATGTAATTCTATATAATGGTGGTAATGGACTGTGGAACAAAATAGCAGAAAGCTGATTTTTGAAAGCATTTTCCTATTCTCCTGGTGCCTGAAATGATTTCCTTATAGCATGAGGCCTGTGTTGCATTGGTACATCTGTCAACTCACTAGCATTGTGGCTAAGAACAATGCTGTTTTGACAATGACTTAGGACCTAGCAAGTTACGTCTTTTTGTTTGGCTCTGATCGATGGAGACGTCTAATGTGTCTCAGCTAAATAGCGCTTCAGAAAAGCAAATTCTACAGATAGGGATAAGAGGGTTGAAAACCAAACAGTCTTGCTTACACCTGCTTATTGTTCATACTGTCGCTCAATGCCTGTCACTAAACCACTCCCATTTATCGTCCTCACCAGAGGTGTACCACAAGGGGTCCAGGACTAGGGTTGCCAACTCTGGTTGGATGTATTCCTGGAGGTTTCACCACCTGCCCTCCCACCTCCAACCACCCCGCACAGTCCAACAGCTCTTGTTTCTCCGATCTCCAATATTTTTATAACTAATAAAGAAAAATGTTCAAAGAAAATATAAAAAAACTTTTTTTTTAATGCCCTTCTGATGTTTCTTCCAGGTTGTTTGCAACGGTGTCTTAAGAGATTAATTTTGAATTATAGAATCATAGAATCATAGAAGTTACAACATGGAAACAGGCCCTTCGGCCCAACATGTCCATGTCGCCCAGTTTATACCACTAAGCTAGTCCCAATTGCCTGCACTTGGCCCATATCCCTCGATACCCATCTTCCCCATGTAACTGTCCAAATGCTTTTTAAAAGACAAAATTGTACCCGCCTCTACTACTGCCTCTGGCAGCTCGTTCCAGACACTCACCACCCTTTGAGTGAAAAAATTGCCCCTCTGGATCCTTTTGTATCTCTCCCCTCTCACCTTAAATCTATGCCCCCTCGTTATAGACTCCCCTACCTTTGGGAAAAGATTTTGACTATCGACCTTATCTATGCCCCTCATTATTTTATAGACTTCTATAAGATCACCCCTTAACCTCCTACTCTCCAGGGAATAAAGTCCCAGTCTGTCTAACCTCTCCCTGTAAGTCAAACCATCAAGTCCCGGTAGCATCCTAGTAAATCTTTTCTGCACTCTTTCTAGTTTAATAATATCCTTTCTATAATAGGGTGACCAGAATTGTACACAGTACTCCAAGTGTGGCCTCACCAATGCCCTGTACAACTTCAACAAGACATCCCAACTCCTGCATTCAATGTTCTGACCAATGAAACCAAGCATGCTGAATGCCTTCTTCACCACCCTATCCACCTGTGACTCCACTTTCAAGGAGCTATGAATCTGTACTCCTAGATCTCTTTGTTCTATAACTCTCCCCAACGCCCTACCATTAACGGAGTAGGTCCTGGCCCGATTCGATCTACCAAAATGCATCACCTCACATTTATCTAAATTAAACTCCATCTGCCATTCATCGGCCCACTGGCCCAATTTATCAAGATCCCGTTGCAATCCTAGATAACCTTCTTCACTGTCCACAATGCCACCAATCTTGGTGTCATCTGCAAACTTACTAACCATGCCTCCTAAATTCTCATCCAAATCATTAATATAAATAACAAATAACAGCGGACCCAGCACCGATCCCTGAGGCACACCGCTGGACACAGGCATCCAGTTTGAAAAACAACCCTCGACAACCACCCTCTGTCTTCTGTCGTCAAGCCAATTTTGTATCCAATTGGCTACCTCACCTTGGATCCCATGAGATTTAACCTTATGTAACAACCTACCATGCGGTACCTTGTCAAATGCTTTGCTGAAGTCCATGTAGACCACGTCTACTGCACAGCCCTCATCTATCTTCTTGGTTACCCCTTCAAAAAACTCAATCAAATTCGTGAGACATGATTTTCCTCTCACAAAACCATGCTGACTGTTCCTAATTAGTCCCTGCCTCTCCAAATGCCTGTAGATTCTGTCCCTCAGAATACCCTCTAACAACTTACCCACTACAGATGTCAGGCTCACTGGTCTGTAGTTCCCAGGCTTTTCCCTGCCGCCCTTCTTAAACAAAGGCACAACATTTGCTACCCTCCAATCTTCAGGCACCTCACCTGTAGCGGTGGATGATTCAAATATCTCTGCTAGGGGACCCGCAATTTCCTCCCTAACCTCCCATAACGTCCTGGGATACATTTCATCAGGTCCCGGAGATTTATCTACCTTGATGCGCGTTAAGACTTCCAGCACCTCCCTCTCTGTAATATGTACACTCCTCAAGACATCACTATTTATTTCCCCAAGTTCCCTAACATCCATGCCTTTCTCAACCGTAAATACCGATGTGAAATAGTCATTCAGGATCTCACCCATCTCTTGTGGTTCCGCACATAGATGACCTTGTTGATCCTTAAGAGGCCCTACTCTCTCCCTAGTTACCCTTTTGCCCTTTATGTATTTGTAGAAGCTCTTTGGATTCACCTTTGCCTGATCTGCCAAAGCAATCTCATATCCCCTTTTTGCCCTCCTGATTTCTCTCTTAACTCTACTCCGGCAATCTCTATACTCTTCAAGGGATCCACTTGATCCCAGCTGCCTATGCATGTCATATGCCTCCTTCTTATTTTTGACTCGTGCCTCAATCTCCCGAGTCATCCAAGGTTCCCTACTTCTACCAGCCTTGCCCTTCACTTTATAAGGAATGTGCTTACACTGAACCCTGGTTAACACACTTTTGAAAGCCTCCCACTTACCAGACGTCCCTTTGCCTGCCAACAGACTCTCCCAATCAACTTCTGAAAGTTCCTGTCTAATACCATCAAAATTGGCCTTTCCCCAATTTAGAATTTTAACTTTTGGGCCAGACCTATCCTTCTCCATAGCTATCTTAAAACTAATGGAATTATGATCACTGGTCCCAAAGTGATCCCTCACTAACACTTCTGTCACCTGCCCTTCCTTATTTCCCAAGAGGAGGTCAAGTTTTGCCCCCTCTCTAGTCGGGCCATCCACATACTGAATGAGAAATTCCTCCTGAATACACTCAACAAATTTCTCTCCATCCAAGCCCCTAATGCTATGGCTGTCCCAGTCAATGTTGGGAAAGTTAAAGTCCCCTACTATTACCACCCTATTTTTCTTGCAGCTGTCTGTAATCTCCTTACATATTTGCTCCTCAATTTCCCGTTGACTATTTGGGGGTCTGTAGTACAATCCTATCAAAGTGATCTCTCCCTTCTTATTTTTCAGTTCTACCCATATGGACTCAGTGGGCGAACCCTCGGATATATCCCCTCTCACTACTGCCGTGATGTTCTCCCTAATCAAGAACGCAACTCCCCCTCCTCTCTTACCTCCTGCTCTATCTTTCCTATAGCATCTGTACCCTGGAACATTGAGCTGCCAGTCCTGCCCCTCCCTGGAGACTCCAGGGCTGTCCTGGAGGGTTGGCAACCCTACCCAGGTCTGAATTCAACCCGGTAGACATTTTGAACCAGCGGCCCATGGCATTGTAAAATAAATGGTTAGAATCCATCCTCGTCGTGTTCCTTTGCCGCTGCCCATTGAGCTTTGCATTAACTCCCACTTGGAAGTGATACATTTGGTTCTATGCAGTTGCCATGGCGAAGCCCATAGTAACGCGCAGGACCTGGGGTGGCGAGGCTGCAGGAGTCAGTGGGCTGGGAGTGGGGTTTCAGCAGTTATCAGGCAGGGAGAAGAAGGCTGTGAGAGTTGTCGGAAAGGTGGAGCAAAGGCTCACAGGTCACGGCAGTCCCAGGAGTTTGGGCTGCTCGTGGAGTAGGGACACAGCACTCAGCAGGGTTAGCTGCAGGGATCAGCAAGCTCGGGCAACGGGGTTGCAGGAGCTGAATGGCCTCATTTAGACACGGACTCTTTCCCCACTGTATTCAGTTGGCGACAGCTTTCCCGCTCAGGCCAGAGTTAAAATTGCAGATCAGGGGCCCAATGATGCGATCAGACCATGGTCTGCATATTTAAAGAAGGACTCCGCCAGCTACAGGCTGCCTGCTCAGAAGAGCAGGTCAAAACCGAAGACTGCAGGATCCAGGCGGGTATGTCACCCGCCCCATTCTCTTGCAGTCTGCACCATAACATAGGAGCAGAGTTTTGAGTTAGGAGTTCTAGGATTTTGACCCAGCGACGATGAAGGAACGATTTGCCACATTTCATGTGGACGTAGTGTAAACATTTCACACACTTGCCATTACACTTTTACTGAAGTGCTAGTGACAACTTTAGGTTGAGTTTGAGAATCCTGCATTAAGGTGCGGCAAAAAGGATAAAAAGTAACACATGAGATAATGTAAAGATCAACATAACGCTGTCTGGGAGATCTCCATTCCTTCTTTCGTAGTAACCCCTCATCATTCTGGATAATGACAAGAGCTGGAATCTTGTAATATATACAGGACATTGATGTTCCTTGTTCATAATGTAAACAACGTCTCTCGGACTATTAAAGGAAAGGTTTTATTATACATACATCCCACCTATTACCATTTTTCCAATGCAATTCCGGTTTTATCATCCTTGTCCTGACCTCACCGACAGTATCCCGATGTTCAGAGTTACTCATTTTCCGGGAATAATGCTCTTCCCACTGTTATACTGAGCCATTTAGATGAGACTGGTCCTAGTCTGAATCTCGGCTTTGTGCTGAGTTCGCTGATCTCAGCCAGAGTGGTGAGCAGTGAGCTACAATTAATTTCAGCGCAATGATCACAATGCCCTGACTTTTGGAGACGGGTCGGCATTTGTGGAGTTCAGCTGAGGAAAGGATTGGGTTCCCCTGCCTGCAGGCACTCAATGTCTAGGCTCACACATGGTAGTGAGTGGCAATTACTGCCAACCCACTGCCCACAAAAGCAGTAAACCATAAAGAGTTGGCCGGCGAGGTGGGGGTGGGGGGGATTTGGTGGGATAGGGGCTAGACATTAACAGGGACAATTCTGGGACTTGGAGCGTGGGTGGAGACATCCTCCTCATCTCCTCCCCCTGGTGTTGTACCTATTACTTTGGGCTTGTGATGCAGAGTGCTGTACCTGGGGAGGCCTATTACAGCCAGTAAGTAAACTGCGGAAAAATTCTCTCTTATTGTTTAACGCAATTTCAAGGCTCTGATGATATACAGTGCTGCTTATGGGAGGATGATTCAGCTTCATCTCTGCGCCCTCATATAAATCATTTTGAATCCTTTACTTAAAAAAGTTGTGTGTCTAAATTTTAGCCTAACTAAGGCTTATTTTAGCTATCGAGGTATCGCTGGAATGCTCACCCATAGTATTTTTCCGCAGTAAAATCCACCTTCGTAGCAACTTCATAAATCAGGTGTTTTATATACACGAAGGTTACTGTGGTACTTATACCGAATGCATGATTGGACAGCCTAGATGTTAACTGAATGTTTAACTGTTGACACAAGGAGATACTCCACCATAAAGTTGCCCCAAAACAGTAAAATGTTGTAAAAGGAGAGACCTTTTTTTAAGAGCTCTCATTTACAGGGCTGTGCAATCAATCTTCCATCTCAGGCCGCCCGTGTGAAGCAGTCCAATCCACAGAACAGTGATCTCCCTTTGTCAATTTCAAGGAGACTATTCCCAACTCCTCCTCCCCTCCCTCATCACTCCGCCCGTGGATCAAACACAACATCTCAACCAGAAAACACCTTGCATTTATATAGCGCTTTTAAGCTAAAAAAAACGGCCCAAAGTGCTTTCATAGATGGGTGCGTGGAAAACAAGACACTAAGCCAGGGAGGGAGAGATTAGGAAAGGTGACCGAACGCTTGGTCAAAGCGATAGCTTTTGAAGAGATTTTGAAAGAAGGAGAGAGAGGTAGAGGCAAAGGTATTTAGGGAGGGAATTCAAGAGAGTAAGACACAAGTGGCTGAAAACTCTGCCGCCAATGGTGGGCCGAATGGATGGGTGATGCAGGAGAGGCCAGAGACAGAGGAACAGGAGAAAATATAGGGCAGGATTTGCCACGACTTGAGCATATATCGCCGTTCCTTCATCGTCGCTGGGTCAAAATCCTGGAACTCTCTACCTAACAGCACTGTGGGAGAACCTTCACCACACGGACCGCAGCCGTTCAATAAGAGGGACCATCACAACCTGCTCAAGAGCAACTAGGGATGGGTAATAAATGCCGCCATTGCCAGTGACACTATATCCTGAGAATGAATTTTAAAAAAGGATTACATTATAGAGATAGGCCGAATGAGGTCATGGAGGGATTTAAGAATGAGCATGAGGAGTTTAAATTTGACTTGTTGGAGGAAAGGAGGTAGTTGGCGAGGATAGAGTGATGGGTGACCAAGATACTTGCGGCAGAGTTTTGTTCAAACTGGAGTTTATGGAGGGTGAAGGATGGGAGGTCAGCAAGGAGAGAATTGTAGTAGTTGAGTCTGGAGGTGACAAAGACCTGAATAAGGGTTTCATGTCAAAGCAGCTGAGTTGGGGCAGAGGTGAGTAATTTTGCAGAGGTGGAGGTATGCGACCTTTGTGATGGAGAGGATATTGGGTCTGAAGCTCAGCTCAGGATTGAACTGCTTCAGCCTGGGACAGTGGCTGGGGAAGGGAATGGAATCAGTGAAAAAGAAGTAGAATATGTAGTGGGGGTCGAAGCCCATGGCTTTGGTCTGCTCAACATTGAGATGTGGAAATTAAGATTCATCCAAGACTTGGGATGTTGGACAAGCAGAGGAAGTGGATGGGTTGAGAAAAGTAGTGAAGAAGTAGAGCTGGATATCATTGGAGTACATGTGGGTGCTGACCCCGTATCTGGAGATAATGTCACCAAGGGGCAGCATGTAAATGAGGAAGAGGAGGGGACCAATGACAGAACCCTGGGAAAATCCAGAGGTGACAGTTGACGGGGACGGAGTGGGGTGGGGGGTGGGGGGGAAGAGAAGCTATTGGTAAAGTTGCTCTGGCTACTTTCAGGTAATTGTAAACAATTTTACAACACCAAGTTATAGTCCAACGATTTTATTTGAAATTTACAAGCTTTCGGAGGCTTCCTCCTTCCTCAGGTAAATGTCAGGAATTCCTCGAAGCCTACGCATTTATAAATCACAGAACAATACATGGTGATTATAGACAGTCTTTGCAACTGCCCGTTGCCAAGGCAATCACCGTGTTCAGACAGAGAGGTGTTACCTACAGAACCCCCGAATATACATTCAACAAAAAAAAACAAACAAACAGGAAAAAAAAACAGAGAGAGAGAGAGGCAGAAACATCCGGAAGGCAGAGAAAGCCAGCAAATGACCCGTTATATTAAAAACAGATAGCTTTTGTTCGCTGGTGGGCTTACGTGTAGCGTGACATGAACCCAAGATCCCGGTTGAGGCCATCCTCATGGGTGCGGAACTTGGCTATCAATTTCTGCTCGACGATTTTGCGTTGTCCTGTGTCTCGAAGGCCGCCTTGGAGTATGCTTACCCGAAGGTCGGTGGATGAATGTCCCAGACTGCTGAAGTGTTCCCCGACTGGGAGGGAACCCTCCTGTCTGGCGATTGTTGCGCGGTGTCCGTTCATCCGTTGTCGCAGTGTCTGCATGGTCTCGCCAATGTACCATGCTCTGGGGCATCCTTTCCTGCAACGTATGAGGTAGACAACGTTGGCCGAGTCACAGGAGTATGAACCATGCACCTGGTGGGTGGTGTCCTCTCGTGTGATGGTGTGGTATCTGTGTCGATGATCTGGCATGTCTTGCAGAGGTTACCGTGGCAGGGTTGTGTGGTGTCGTGGACGCTGTTCTCTTGAAAGCTAGGTAATTTGCTGCGAACGATGGTCTGTTTGAGGTTGGGTGGCTGTTTGAAGGCGAGTAGTGGAGGTGTGGGGATGGCCATAGCGAGGTGTTCGTCGTCATCGATGACATGTTGAAGGATGCGGAGAACATGGCGTAGATTCTCCACTCCGGGGAAGTACTGGACGACGAAGGGTACTCTGTTGGTTGCGTCCCGTGTTAGTCTTCTGAGGAGGTCTATGCGATTTTTCACTGTGAGAACGGGATATGACGCTCGACTCATCGATCGACAGTTCCGACGGGCCACAGCGAAAAATCGCATAGACCTCCTCAGAAGACTAACACGGGACGCAACCAACAGAGTACCCTTCGTCGTCCAGTACTTCCCCGGAGCGGAGAAACTACGCCATGTTCTCCGCAGCCTTCAACATGTCATCAATGACGACGAACACCTCGCTATGGCCATCCCCACACCTCCACTACTCGCCTTTAAACAGCCACCCGACCTCAAACATACTATCGTTCGCAGCAAATTACCCAGCTTTCAGGAGAACAGCGTCCACGACACCACACAACTCTGCCACGGTAACCTCTGCAAGACATGCCAGATCATCGACACAGATACCACCATCACACGAGAGGACACCACCCACCAGGTACATGGTTCATACTCCTGTGACTCGGCCAACGTTGTCTACCTCATACGTTGCAGGAAAGGATGCCCCAGAGCATGGTACATTGGCGAGACCATGCAGACACTGCGACAACGGATGAACGGACACCGTGCAACAATCGCCAGACAGGAGGGTTCCCTCCCAGTCGGGGAACACTTCAGCAGTCAGTGACATTCAGCCACCGACCTTCGGGTCAGCGTACTCCAAGGCGGCCTTCGAGACACATGACAACGTAAAATCGTCGAGCAGAAATTGATAGCCACGTTCCGCACCCATGAGGATGGCCTCAACCGGGATCTTGGGTTCATGTCACGCTACACGTAAGCCCACCAGTGAACAAAAGCCATCTGTTTTTAATATGACGGGTCATTTGCTGGCTTTCTCTGCCTTCTGGATGTTTCTGCCTCTCTCTCTTTTTTTTTCCTGTTTGTTTGTTTTTTTTGTTGAATGCATATTCGGGGGTTCTGTAGGTAACACCTCTCTGTCTGAACATGGTGATTGCCTTGGCAACGGGCAGTTGCAAAGACTGTCTGTAATCACCATGTATTGTTCTGTGATTTATAAATGTGTAGGCTTCAAGGAGCTCCTGACATTTACCTGAGGAAGGAGGAAGCCTCCGAAAGCTTGTAAATTTCAAATAAAATCGTTGGACTATAACTTGGTGTTGTAAAATTGTTTACAATTGTCAACCCCAGTCCATCACCGGCATCTCCACATCATGGCTACTTTCAGGTAGGTAGAACCCTGAGAGATCAACCCCTTGGAGTGCCTCCAAAATCCTCTCCAGAATCAGTCTACATGAGGTTTCCTATGCCAGATTGCTACCCTAAGATGAAGGATTCAAGGGAACAATCCTGCAAACCAACTCCCTTCATAATATTCTTTTACCATTTGAGAAATTCGAGAAATGTACGAACCTTTAGGAAGAGGAAAAGGCCATTAGGTTTAACAGGGCCCATCCCTCTAATGGATCTTATCACCATTTAGCTGACTTTTCAAGGTATCTCTCAATCTCCTCTCTCTTCAGAAACATGTCTATTTGTCTTTTGAACTGATTTATACTGTCAGCGTCATTGGCTTCTCTGGTAGCTTTTTCAAAAATCTATGACCCTTTAAGTGAAAGCGTTCATCTGCCTTACCTTCTTACTCCTAACTTCCTAATTATTAGCCTGTATCCCCTGCTATTTGAACCCTTTATCACAATTAACAAGTTATCTGGATCAATTTTGGCTGCTCCCTTTATAATCTTGAAAACTTCAACTAGTCCTCCTCAAAGTTTCCTCTTTCCCACAGGAAAACAAGCCCAACTTCCTTAACCTTTGCTTGTGACTGACAAAAATAACTCATCAGTGATGGTACTTACACAGCGTCAGAAGGAGAACTTGAGGTGGACAAGAGAGCTTGTGATTTGAAAAGGCATTTCTTTTCATGACAAAATATTTTGTCAAATCTTTTTCAGTTTGCAAACTTACGGCACAATTACATAAATTGCATTGAAGCACCGCAGTGCGTCATTGGTGCACAATGTCATCACGGCCTCTGTCTTTCGAATGAGACGTTGAGCTGAAGCCTCTTCTGCATGCTCGGGTGGATGTAAAGGATCCAGCGATCCAGGATCCAGCATCTATTTGAAGAGGCCACAGAGTAACCCCAGTGCCTTGGCCAACATTCCTCCCTCAATCAACATCACCAAACGCAAACTGACTGATCAGCCATCTTAAAAAAAAGCTGCAGTTACTGGAAATCTGAAATAAAACCAGCAAATGCTGGAAATACACAGTCATTTCATTTGCTGCCAATGGGGATCTTGCTGTGTGCAAATTGGCTGTTGCATTTACTCAAATAACAATGACTATGCTTCACAAATATTTCATTGAATGTGAAGCACTTTGGGATATTCGGAGAACATGTTTCGATCAAACAGAAATAGCAAACAATTCTCCCTCTCCGAGCACCAACAATTAGAAGACAGTCTCCCTTTAAGAGAAATGCAAACTCGGGAGTGTTTTTTTTTTCTCTCCACATTATACATAAAGGTCTGTTAGAGAACTGGGTCTAATCCAGCTGAATGTAGATGGGAGTGCGGGCTCCCCTATTGAGCCTGTTTACATAGTTGGTAGAAGAACACTAGTGCCAGTGCAAATAGCTAGTCGAGCAGAAACCGCGCTGACAGTTTTGACATGTGTGCTGCAAAATATCCTTTGACCCCTCCCAGCTCCTGGGTGTGTGTGAGTGTGTTCATATATCTTCCTGCATTGCAGTTTGCCGCTCGTACAGTGACAAGGTTAGCAGCAGCAGCAGCAAGCAGCAGCAGCAGGAGGTTGTGAGGAGACACTCCCATATAAAACTCTCCAAGCTCATTATACTTCACAACAAGGGATGAATTCCAAGGCTTTTTGTGGCTTCTCATGACTTTTATTTTACAGTCAAAACCTAAATGTGAAAAAGGGAGACCTAAGGTACGACTTATTTCTTTCTTCTGTGGTTTATTTATTAAACGGATTCTGTTGCCCAAGAGCTGGAAGTGCAATTGACAGTTGATAACTAAAAAAGGGGCTTATTTTCATTATCTGGACCCGAGAGAATTAATGACTCTGTTCACTGACTTGTCGAGCTCTTTTGTGTGAAGTAATCCTACAACGTTGCATTTATTCTGTGGCTTGTACGCTTTTCAGCTGCCTAACTTCTGTTAGGAGCATTAGGAACAGGAGTAGGCCATTCAGCCCCTCGAGCCTGTTCCACCTTTCTATGAGATCATGGCTGATCTGTATCTTAATTCCATCTACCCGCCTTGGTTCCGTAACCCTTTATACACTTGCCTAACAAAAATCTATCGATCTCAGTTTTGAAATTTTCAATTGAGCCCGAGCCTCTATAGCTTTTTGGGGGAGAGAGTTTGAGATTTCCAGGATGAAGCCGAATTTAAGAAATGTCTCGGGCAGCTTTACTTGTGTCCGGGACCCATTGCCGTAAGGATGGGAATTACTTTTAATTATTATTTCAATGCAGCAATGCTAGCACATTGCTTAAAGGGGCATGCAGTAAGTGACTGAACGTTCTCAGGTTTGACAGATTTGAAGCCACATGATTCCCCGCTTATGATTTGGTTCTATTAAGTATTCAAGAAAAAACTTTATCGGGCTGAGTTCACTACTTACAACAATAACAACTTGCATTTATATAGCGCCTTTAATGTAGCAAAAACATCACTAGGCGCTTCACAGGAGTGATCATCAAACAAAAATGTGAACCGACTCACGTAAGCAGATATTAGGACAGCTGGCCAAAAGCTTGGTCAAAGAGGTAGGTTTTAAGGGGCGTCTTAAAGGAGGAGGAGAAAGGTAAAGAGGTTTAGGGAGGGAATTCTTAAGCTTAGGGCCTACAGGGGCTTGTTCCGTGATTGGTTGCTCCCAATGAGGAGTGGGGTCCGTGGAAAGTGAATGGAAGTAAAAATCACAGACTCTGGCCCCATCATTTCCCCAAGCTGCAGTTGCTGTGACCTCCAGTCCTCGCTAGGAGCACCGGATTGTGGAATCAACCCTTATAAGTGGATAGGAGAAAGGAGAGATACTTTACATACCCGGTGTTCCCACAGTTCAGATCGTGGGAGAATGATATCGACGTGCGTTAACAAACGTATGGAAAAGACCAGGGGGTCTCCATCGAGCCCTGTCCACCATCTAACCCATTCCTCCCCCCCCCCCCCCCCCCCACCCCGCAATCATATAGGCAACAAACCAGAGAAATAAGTCGCATGCATTTACACTGTGTCAGCCATGGCTTAGTGGTAGCACCCTCGCCTCTGAGTCAGAAAGTTGTGGGTTCAAGTTCTACTCCAGAGACTTGAGTACAAAATCTAGGCTGATACTCCTGTGCAGTACTGAGGGATTGCTGCACTGTCTGAGGTGCCATCTTTCAAATGCGACAGCAACAACTTGAATTTATATAGTGCCTTTAATGTAGTAAAATGTCCCAAGGTGCTTCACAGGAGCAATTATCAAACAAAATTTGACACTGAGCCACATAAAGAGATATTAGGACAGGTGACCAAAAGCTTGGTCAAAGGTTTTAATGAGTGTCTTAATGGAGGAGAGAGAAGTAGAGAGATTTAGGGAGGGAATTCCAGAGCTTAGGGTCTAGGCAGCTGAAGGCATGACCACCAATGGTGGAGCGATTAAAATCGGGGATGCTTGGAGGCAAGAATTGTAGGAGCACAAAGATCTCGGACGGTTGTAGGGCTGGAGGAGCTTACATAGATAGGGAGGGATGAGGCCATGGAGGAATTTGAAAACAAGGATGAGAATTTTAAAATCAAGACGTTCCCAGACCGGGCGCCAGTGTAGGTCAGCGAGCACAGGGGTGAAGGGTGACCAGGACTTGGTGCAAGTTAGGATACGGGCAGCAGAGTTTTGGATGAGCTAAAGTTTATGGAAGGTGGAAGATGGGAGGCTAGCCGGAGAGCATTGGAATAGTCAAGTCTAGAGTAACAAAGGCATGGATGAGGATTTCAGCAGCAGATGAGCTGAGGCAGGGGCAGAGATGGGAGATGTTATGGAGGTGGAAGTAGGCGGTCTTGGTGATGGAGTGGATATGTGATCAGAAACTCATCTCGGGGTCAAATAGGACTCTAAGGTTGCGAAAGGTCTGGTTCAACCTCAGACTAGCCAACGGGAGGGATGGAGTCGGTGGCTAGCGAACGGAGCTTGTGGCAGGGGCAAAAGACAATGGCTTCGGTCTTCCCAATATTTAGTTGGGGGAAATTTCTGCTCATCCAGTACTTGATGTCGGACAAATGTGACAAATCAGAGACAGTGGAGGAGTCAAGAGAGGTGGTAGTGAGGTAAAGTTGGGAGTCGTCAGCGTACATGTGGAATGTGACAATATGTTTTCGGATGATGTCGCCGAGGGACAGCAGACGTTAAACCGAGGCCCCTTCTGCCCTCTCAGGTGGACGTAAAAGATCCCATGGCACTATTTCGAAGAAGAGCAGGGGAGTTCTCCCCGGAATCCTGGCCAATATTTATCCCTCAACCAACATCACTAAAAACAGATTATCTGGTAATTATCACATTGCTGTTTATGGGACCTTGTTGCTCGCAAATTGGCTGCCTGTTTTTTGCATTACAATAGTGACTACACTTCAAAAGTACTTTTTTGGCTTTAACGAACATTGGGGCATCATGAGGTTGTGAAACATAAATGCAAGTCTTTTTCTTCTTTCTTTTTACACTGCGATAACCATTTCTGTTATCCTGGCACCAAAATCGGCAAATCACGTTTGTTGGACCTCCGATGCTGTTGGGATAAAGGGAGCCTCGTAGTTTAAATTGGCATGTGGACATTGTTCTCCCATGACCCAAACTACAGAAGTGCCTAATGACTGCCTTTATATAGAATCTTATCACATCACGCAGAAACGTCAACAAGCACCTCACATGCGATGAATAACTGTGAACTGCAGTGACTGTTCTTGTGTACTCTTAAGGGTAAATTTTGTGGCACTGCACTCCCGGCCTTGCAGAATGTAACCTTTAATATTGAGTAAAAAGCAGCTGGAGAACCTTTTCTTTTGAAGACTGCTTGTATTAGCAATTTGTTTTCCCTGAAGGTGCAGTTTGCCTTGCATAACATTGCGTCCACAAAGCTCATGGAAGCTAATACAACTGACCTGTACTCTGCGTGTATAAAATGGGTAGATATTGGTTTCCGATCCTCCGGTGCGCTGGGTGATAAGATCAGCAACCGGTGAGCTGGAGTATCGGCTGCAAGACGATGTAAAAGTGACCACTTGACTCCAGTTCCAATTTGCTGGAGAGCTACAAAACTCAAAATGGATTCTAATTGCCATGATCGCTGGAGGTACTTCTTTTTAACCTGGGTGAAGGGCCAAAGCCCACTGTGCACGAAAACGCGGGGGGCGATTTCCTCTATGCACTAAGTGTAGTAGAATCATAAAGACGTTTATGATTTTGCTACACCCAGCTCACAGAAAAAAATCACCCCCAATCCCCCCTCCGTATGGATGGTTGAAAAGGGTAGGAATGATGAGCAGGAAAATCAATATATGATGCTGAGGTGATGCCAAGATTGGGGTTAGGAGTCTGTAGCTTATAGAAGGTCAGAAAGTTACAATTTTAGAGTCCTTGGGATGGAATGAGTTAGAGTAAGAGACATTACAACAACAACTTGCATTTATAAAGCGTCTTTAATGTAGTAAAATGTCCCAAGGCACTTCATAGGAGTGCAATCAGAGAAAAATTGACACCGAGCCAGGGAAGGAGCTATTAGGACAGGTGACCAAATGCTTGTTCAAAGAGGTAGGTTTTAAGGATGGTTTAAAGGAGGATAGAGAGGTGGAGAGGTTTAGGGAGGGAATTCCAGAGCTTAGGGCCTAAAGACATCAGGATGATTCCTGAAATTATTTCAGTGATTATTGCTGATTCAAACAAGCTCAAATTAACTGGGATGGGGGTTGGGGGGTGGGGGGAACTATTAGAGAGGGGCAAGAGAAAAACTTTAATATCAGAAGACATGAATTGAAGAAGAATATGCAATTCTAAATAGGAAAAAGACATTTCCTTTTGTGATGAAAGTATGGTTTCAGTATGAGTTCATTGACAATACGAGTTTCTAGACATTAGGTGCTGAGTCACGGCCCTCAGGCTATTGCCCGGTCTCTGATGTCAGCTTTGGCACTAACATACTGAAAGTTTCTCTTGGCACTAACACATTGAAAGTTTTACATTCTGCATATTTCAGATACCTTTAAACCTTGATTTGAACTCGAGTGGGACGTGGAGCCTGGTGAGTGTGTACGGTGAGCGGTGCGCGGTGAGCGGCGAGCGGTGAGTGGCGTGTGGTGAGCGGTGCGCGGTGTGTGGTGAGTGGTGTGTGGTGAGCGGTGTGTGGTGAGCGGTGTGTGGTGAGTGGTGAGTGGTGAGTGGCGAGTGGCGTGTGGCGAGTGGTGTGTGGTAAGCGGTGAGCGGTGTGTGGTGAGCGGTGAGCAGTGTGTGGTGAGTGGTGAGCGGTGTGTGGTGAGCGGTGAGCAGTGTGTGGTGAGTGGTGAGCGGTGTGTGGTGAGCGGTGAGCGGTGTGTGGTGAGTGGTGAGCGGTGTGTGGTGAGCGGTGAGTGGTGTGTGGTGAGTGGTGAGCGGTGTGTGGTGAGCGGTGAGCGGTGAGCGGTGTGTGGTGAGTGGTGAGCGGTGCGCGGTGAGCGGTGAGTGGTGTGTGGTGAGTGGTGAGCGGTGCGCGGTGAGCGGTGAGTGGCGTGTGGTGAGTGGTGAGCGGTGCGCGGTGAGCGGTGAGTGGCGTGTGGTGAGTGGTGAGCGGTGCGCGGTGAGTGGCGTGTGGTGAGTGGTGAGTGGTGAGTGGTGTGTGGTGAGCGGTGCGCGGTGAGCGGTGAGTGGCGTGTGGTGAGTGGTGAGCGGTGCGCGGTGAGCGGTGAGTGGCGTGTGGTGAGTGGTGAGCGGTGCGCGGTGAGCGGTGAGTGGCGTGTGGTGAGTGGTGAGCGGTGAGTGGCGTGTGGCGAGTGGTGAGTGGTGAGTGGTGCGCGGTGAGCGGTGAGCGGTGAGTGGCGTGTGGTGAGTGGTGAGCGGTGCGCGGTGAGTGGCGTGTGGTGAGTGGTGAGTGGTGAGTGGTGAGTGGTGCGCGGTGAGCGGTGAGCGGTGAGTGGTGTGCGGTGTGTGGTGAGGAGTGAGCGGTGCACAGTGAGTGGTGCATGGTGAGTAGTACGTGGTATGTGGTGCCCGGTGAGTGGTGAACAATGCGTGGTGAGTGGTGCACGGTGCGTGGTGAGTGGTGCACGGTGCGTGGTGAGCGGTGAGCGGTGTGTGGTGAGTGGTGCACGGTGCGTGGTGAGTGATGCACGGTGAGTGGGGAACAGTGTGTGGTGAGTGGTGTGCGGTGAGTGGGGAACAGTGAGTGGTGCATGGTGTGCGGTGAGTGGTGCGCGGCGCATGGTGTGCGGTGAGTGGTGCGCGGTGAGTGGGGAACAGTGAGTGGTGCATGGTGTGCGGTGAGTGGTGCGCGGCGCATGGTGTGCGGTGAGTGGTGCGCGGTGAGTGGGGAACAGTGTGTGGTGAGTGGTGAACAGTGCATGGTGAATGGTGAGTGGTTCGTGGTTCACAGTGAGTGGTGCAAGGTGAGTGGTGAACAGTGCGTGGTGATTGGTGCACGGTGAGTGGTGAGTGATGCGAGCTCACGGTCACACAGACGGAAGTCCCGGGTTTTTCCCTTGTCTCATTCTAAGAGCCCCTCCACCCCAGTATCCTGGCCAATATTTATCCCTCAACCACCATTACTTAAAAAAACAGATTATCTGATCATTATCACGTTGCTATTTGTGGGATCTTTGAGAGACCCAAAGTTTCCTTGTGGGGCCCGGAGGACCATTCCCTCTCCTCCTGGCCAATGAGGAAACCAATAAAAATAAATATCCCGGGCACAGTCGGCACTGTGGTAGACTCACGCGATCCCAGGTTAAATTTGCGCCAGGGTCCAAATGACAACAACAACAACAACTTGCATTTATACAGCGCCTTTAACGTAGTAAAGCGTCCCAAGGCGCTTCACAGAAGTGATTTTCAAGCCAAATTAGGACAAGCTTGATCAAAGAGATAGGTTTTAAGGAGCGTCTTAAAGGAGGAGAGAGAAGTAAAGAGGCAGAGAGGTTTAGGGAGGGAAATCCAGAGCTTAGGGCCCAGGCAGCTGAAGGCACGGCCGCCAATGGTGGAGTGATTAAAAACAGGGATATGCAAGAAGCAAGAATTGGAGGAGCGCAAACATCTCGGCGAGTGGTAGAGCTGGAGGAGGTTATAGAGAAAGGGAGGGGACGAGACCATGGAGGGATTTGGAATTAAGGATGAGAATTTTAAAATCGAGGCGTTCCCAGACAATGTAGGTCAGCAAGCACAGGGGTGATGGGTGAATGGGACTTGGTACAAGTTAGGATACCTGCAGCAGAGTATTGGATCAGCTAAAATTTATGGAGGGTGAATGATGGGAAGCCAGCCAGGAGAGCATAGAAATAATCAAGTCTAGAAGTAACAAAGGCATGGATGAGGGTTTCAGCAATAGATGAGCTGAGGCAGGGGCAGAGGCGGGAGATGTTACGGAGGAGGAGAGAAGCGATCTTAGCAAAGGAGCAGATATATGGTTGGAAGCAAGTCTCAGGGACGCCAAGGTTGTGAACAGTCTGGCTCAGCCTCAGACATTGGCCAAGGAGAGGGATGGAGTCGGTGGCTAGGGAATGGAGTTTGTGGCAGGGATTGAAGACAATAGCTTTGGTCTTCCCAATAATTAGTTGGACGTCATTGGACTCCAACTTTTCGGGGCCTTTAATGCTACCCAAAATGTACCTGTCAAAATGGCTCACAGCACAAGTGCGGCATGAACAAGGTGAGCACCATGATGCTCCAATTTTAACCCCCCGCATGCCCCATTCTTGTCGGATGCAGGGTAAGAAAGACTTGCTTATATATAACGCCTTTTACGACCTTAGGACATCCCAAAGCGCTTTATGGCCAATGAAGTACTTTTGAAGTGAGGTCACTGTTGTAATGTTGGAAATGCGGCAGCCAATTTGCGCACACAAGGTCCCACAAACAGCAATGTGACAGTGACCAGATAATCTGTTTTTTTTAGTGAAGTTGAGAGATAAATATTGGCCAGGAGACCAGTGAGAACTCCCTTGCTCTTCTGCAAAATAGTATTGTGGGATCTTTTACGTCCTTGTAACATGGCAGAATTAACGTCAGTTCAACGTCTCATCCGAAAGGCGAGGGAGCTAAAATTGGGCCTTTAATGTTCATCTCACTGCGTATGTTGTAATATAACAGTCAAACTCATTCCTAGCCTGTGCGTTTGGAGCCTATTTATTTATTTTAAGGGACAGTTGGTGTGTACTGTGGGATGATTATATGATACAAGTAACTTCTCCTTCTCATTGATGCATAGTAAGATTTTATTTCTGATTACACCTTCGTGAAGCGCCTTTGGACATTTTTCTATGTTAAAGGTGCTACAAGTGGAAATTGCTGCTGCTGATGCTGAGATTCATCCTTTCCCCTTCACACCACTGTTTACAAGGCTTGGCCAGCATAAGTCCCTCCTTATCTTGGCTGGTTAATAAGATTGCTGACAGACTCTCCCTCCCCTCCATGTCTCCACTAGATATGGAGGGAGCAATGCACTGTCTGAGGCGCCGTCTTTCAGATGAGACGTTAAACCGAGGCTGCCCTCTCAGGTAGATGTAAAAGATCCCACGGCCACTATTTCAAAGAAAAGCAGGGGCGTACTCTCCGGTATCCTGGCCAACATATACCCCTTAGCCAACACCTAAAACAGATGATCTGGTCATTTATTTCATTGCTGTGCATGGGAGCTTGCTGAGCGCAAATTGGCAGCTGCATTTCCTACATTACAACAGTAACTACACTTCAAAAATACTTCATTAGGTTGTAAAGTGCTTTGGGACGACCTGAGGTCATGAAAGGCACTATATAAAGTGTACTTCTTGGCTGCATATAGTGACACCACTATTCCTGGCCAGAATGGAAATGATTGGGTAATTCCTCTGTCAAACCCACCTGGAGGCTGCACTGCTGTAAGTGACTGGTTTTGATTTTACGCTCAGAATTTGTATGTAGCTGTCCTCCACTCATTGCATTTTGCTGGAGAAATAACCCTGCTTTTATTGGGAGACGTTGCTGTAGTTTCAGTCATGAGTTCTGTTTGCTGTAGTTCATAGAGACCCTTTTTAAATAGACTCTGCAGACTGTTTGCTGTAATACACTTGTTTAAATAGACTGTGTTTGATGACTAAATAGACTGTTTGCTGTCAGTTCTGCCATAAGTCCTGCCCTGCCTCCGACTCATTGGCTGACACAGTGGTGTCAAAGGGCACTCTGTTTTTTTCTTTACTAGTTAGTGGAATTTTTTCTTTACCAGTTAGTAGAATTGGTCAGAAGAAGCCCTCCCCATCTCAGCTGGTTATTAAGATCATTAACAGGAGCTCTGTTTCAGCCCAATTCTTAATGGAATTGGATTCAGCATTCCTTCCCCTTAACAAGCTTTCCTTGATAAGTAACAATTGGATTGCACTTACTGCCAGTCCCATTCACATTAACGGGAGCTACCCATGATATTTCTGCTGTTACTTGCTCCAAAAATATAACAAAACCAGCCTGGCGAGAGACTCTCTTACTGTCTGTGAATGCACCAAATTCCAAGTTAAACAAAGCCAATTTGTTCCTAGTCCGTCAGACTAGTCACACCACAGACACACAAAGGAAGGCGTCTCACCCAATCTTTTGTGGAAATTTGAATTTGATTGGTTGGATGCAGGTTAAGAAAAGGAACAATGTCTTTATTTTGATTTATGGTGACCAGTTCAACCTGTTTCTGAGCCATTAGCTGTGCTGTGACTTGGATGTAAATGAGATGGTGTATATTTAAATGATGACACAATGAACCCTTTTCTATAAAGTCAGAACAGTATTGAAAGCTCTTTTGTCATAGTGCAGCACAGTCTCATTAACAAAAACAGAAAATGCTGGAAACACTCAGCGGGTCAGGCAGTATCGGGAGAGAGAGAAACAAACAATTTACCATTTCGAGTGCACAAACCGTATGTCAGAACTGGAAGATATTACAGATGAACAGCAGTCAGTGGAAAAGAGAATAGGGCGGAGTGTAAAACGGGCTGCCGATTCATCATCGACAGTTTGGCACTACTGCCCATGATGTGTTTCAACCCCCGAGTCTCCAACTCTTTTCTTCCTGTCAAACCTTCTTTGGTTTGGGGGTGAAGGGTGGAGGGGGTGGGGTGGAGAGAGGGACAGGCGTATAATACACCCATCCACTAATTTAAAAGGCCAATTTCAGCTTTGCTCTCAATCGTAGAGCAATCTATCACTTAAATAAACAGATTCTCTGGTCATTATCACATTGCTGCTTGTGGGACCTTGCTGTGTGCAAATTGGCTGCCGTATTTTCTACGTTATAACAGTGACCACACTTCAAAAGTATTTCATTGGCTGTAAAGCACTTTGGGACGTCCTGAGGTCGTGAAAGTCGCTATATAAATGCAATTCTTTTTTCTTTTTTATTACATTACTGAAACTGGCAGGGTTAGGAAGTAAGACTTTATAAAATGTTTTATTGTCGTTTCCATGACCCTGCAAACTTTCTTAGCAAAGCACAACGACAAGTGTCTGGAAATCCCACTATGCCACACTTGCATTGGCAGACAGGGACCACAGGAAACTTGACCCCATTGAGTCTATCTGCATCATCCTTCAGTGGCAAGGAGTTCATTTTCTTCCAATGTCTAAGCAGTTTTTAAACATGCGAATAGTTTTATTAAATGGCAGACCCACGGGGAGCGTAATTTCTCTGGGCCTGCTGTCATCCTGAGGGTTAGATCTGTCATTAGTAGTAAAGCACGATTCAAATGCGATTTGTTGCACAGGTGGTGTCTGAGTTTCACAATGTCAGAATATATCAGATTGATTGGAGTTAATGAGAGCTCTACTGGTTGACTAAATTGGTGCTTTTAGGAGCTGCATTATAGGAGCATAGAAACATAGGAACAGGACGAGGCCATTCAGCCCCTCAAGCCTGCTCCACCATTCAATTAGATCATGGCTGATCTGTATCTCAACTCCATTTACCCGCCTTTGATCCATATCCCTTGATACCCTTTCCAAACAAAAATCTATCGACATCTATCTTGAAAATTTCAAATATCCCAGCATCCACAGCCTTTTGGAGGAGAGAATTCCAGATTTCCACTACCCTTTGTGTGGAAAAAATAGTTCCTGGTTTCATTCCTATAACTTCTAGCTCTAATTTTAAGATTTTACCCCCTTGTTTTGGATTCCCCCAGCAAAGGAAATAGTTTCTCTGTATGTACCCTATCGAATCCCTTTTATCATTTTAAACCCATCAGGATCTGCAGCATGAGATAGTTATCTTGCTGTCAAAATGCCACTTTCTGCTCAGCAATAACTGGGCAGCAATGGCCACAGTGATCTGTATGCAGCATCCACGGTTTTCATTTTCACTGGCGTTCTCCCAGTGGAGATGCTGTTCTGTTTACATGCACCATACACTCTTACCACTGCTGCCTGCTCTTTCCTTTCCCAGTACTTGTGTTGTACAGTTGCCTTATCGCAGCAAGTAGATAACTCACCACTGTCAAAGTACGGCCTTTGATTTGTGTGCCGTGCGGAATGAGACATTCCCAAATCCAAGGCTACAAAAATACTTCCGCTTCCGTTGTGCGGAGGATACTGGAAGGTCGATGTACAAGTCCTGCTTTTTAGGATTATATTCGCACTTTGACCTTGAAATGACATTGTGAGATATTAGAGTTATAGAATTCTACAGCACGGAAGGCGGCTATTCAGCCCATCAATTCTGTGCTGGCTCTCTGAAAGAGATATCCACTTACTCTCATTACCCTTTCACTTTTTTTTTCTTTTTCACATATTTATATACTTCCTTTTTAAAAATGTTTATGGATTTTGCTTCCACCACTGTTTCTGACAGGGGTACTATATACCCTAACAGCCCTCTGCGTAAAGGAATTTCTCCTAATCTCTCCTTCCCTATTTTTGTGATAATCTTAAATTTATGCCCTCCAGTTACTGTCTCACCAACCAGTGGAAATGGATTTTCTCAATTTACTTTATGAAACTTCCTATAATATTGAATGCCTCTACCGGCTTTCCTCCTAGCCTTTTTACTGATGAAGAAACCCCAGTTTCTTTAATATCTCCTCATAATAGAAGTCTCTCATCCCTGGTATCTATGAATATTTGTCCATTAGTATGGAGTTTCTCTGTCTGTTGTTTTAACAAGGGCATTAATCTGTTTATGTTAAAATTATTACTGTCTTTGTTAAAATAGTAGACAAAGGATATTCATACATACTCATTAAGTGTTCACACACTAATATTTGTGTAGCATAATTTCAAGACCATTTAAGCCCATCTTTTCATAGATTCCTATTTCCCCGCACCCCCTCCCACAAGCCTACACAGCCTCTGGTTATCAGTGCAATGATAGTTTCCTTCACCATCACAGTGTGTCAGCTGAAATTGTGAAAATCAAATGGTTGGCACAGGGAGGCTATTGGCTCCTTAGACCCCTCTAGGCCCTCAACCTGGCATTCCCATTCACTAGTTTGAGAAAGAAGACAGACAACTGTGTAACTAGCCACTAGACGATGTGAGAGAACCCCCTTCCCTCTCCCTCAGTGTGATTTCCATCACCGGCGAGAAAGTGCCTGGCCTTTCTGGTCTTTCCCAAAGGTACGGCCAAAATCACGACCGTGCCTGCACAGAGAATCGCAGGCATGAATAGATGTTCAATAGGACATTGGAGCTTCATCTCACTGGTGGGTTGGTGCTTTAAATAGCAGGAGGTATTAGATAACATAAGAAAGCATGGAATGAGAATAAGCCATTTGATCCATCGGGGTCCATTCCTCCCATAGACCTCTACAATCCAACCTGTCATGGGACTTCAACCCTATTTATTTTATCTCTTGAGGAAAGACTCTGCAAAGTCTCTCCCTGCCCCAATTATATCTAGTTCCACCTTAATCATCCTTGACTAGTTGCTTTTCTTGGCATGACATTGAATCCAGCAGCTCAGGAATCATGTTTCACACAGCATTCAGTCATCTCTATCCCTTATCCTTGTAACCCATTGGCCCATTCTCTAACCATATGGTCACCCAGCTCTTTTTTTAAAGGTGTTAATCAGCCCAGCATTAACTGCTTTAGTCGGGAGTCCATTTCACATACTCATTGCTCTGCAGAGGAAAAAGCATTTCTTCAAATCTCGTGTCTTGCCTGGAGTTTGTTAATTTTATCATGGAATCTATGATTCTATCCTTACACCATATAATTCAGTAATTATGTCAAAAAAGGCCTGAAAAAGTGGGCTTTTGCACTGGAGCAGATTATAGTTAATGAGAAATCTAATAAAGATTTTCAAAATGATGAATGGTCCAGAGAGGATAAACTGGATATTTGTTTTCACTGTTTAACAAGAGGTTTTAGAGTCAGCATTGTCACTAGAGGAATGATGGAGAAGTTACAAGATTTTTTTTCACACAGCGGGTTATTTGGCATTGGGAGAAGTGACCACAATATGATAAGATTTAGATCCAACTAGAATTGAAGAAGAGGGCATATGAGGTTTGAAAGAGTAATAATAATGAAAAAGCTAAAGGAGAACATGAGAAAATAAGAAAAATTAAGAGCAGGATAAGGACAGCTAAGAGGCAAACGAAGAAGAAAACTCACAAAACATCAAAAGGAATAGTAACATATCAGATAAAAAGAATTGTTAAAACTGAAAAGGGATCCCTGAGAGGAGAGGATCATCAATTTGCAGATGATGATCAGAAAATGGCGGAAGTATTTAATAAATACTTCACACTGGTCTTAACAAAAGAGAAGGATATTAGAGAGGAGGTGCATCCTTAGGTGGTTGAGAGCAAGATGAGCAATATAATGCTGGATAAAAGGAACATTTTAGATAAGTTAGTTAGACTGAAGGAAGTCAAAGTATCAGGTTCTGAGAGGATATATCCTAGGTTCCTGAGGGAAATGAGGAAAGAAATTGCAGAGGCCGTAGTAATTATATTTCAGGGCTCTATTGAGCATGGATGTGTGCCAGAGGACAGGAGAGTGGCTAATGTATATCCATTTTTAAAAAGGGAAACAGCTATTCCGGCTAATTGTAGACCAGTTAGCTTAACATCTGTGGTGGAGAAAAAGGTAGATGCCTAGAGATTGGAACTGGGTGCAGGGAAATATTCCCGCGCCTGGGCAGGTAGGCCTGAGGCACACCTGATATTGGGCCTCAGCCTCATTTAAATGAGCCTGGCAAGCTGAAGATGCATGTTGGGCTTCCCCAGGCAGAAATGGGGATGTTCGCTGATGACTGCACAGTGTTCAGTTCCATTCGCAACCCCTCAGATAATGAAGCAGTCCGAGCCTGCATGCAGCAAGACCTGGACAACATCCAGGCTTGGGCTCATAAGTGGCAAGTAACATTCGCGCCAGATAAGTGCCAGGCAATGACCATCTCCAACAAGAGAGAGTCTAACCACCTCCCCTTGACATTCAACGGCATTACCATCGCCGAATCCCCCACTATCAACAACCTGGGGGTCACCATTGACCAGAAACTTAACTGGACCAGCCATATAAATACCGTGGCTACGAGAGCAGGTCAGAGGCTGGGTATTCTGCGGCGAGTGACTCACCTCATGACTCCCCAAAGCCTTTCCACCATCTACAAGGCACAAGTCAGGAGTGTGATGGAATACTCTCCACTTGCCTGGATGAGTGCAGCTCCAACAACACTCAAGAAGCTCGACACCATCCAAGATAAAGCAGCCCGCTTGATTGGCACCCCATCCACCACCCTAAACATTCACTCTCTTCACCACCGGCGCACTGTGGCTGCAGTGTGCACCATCCACAGGATGCACTGCAGCAACTCGCCAAGGCTTCTTCGACAGCACCTCCCAAACCCGCGACCTCTACCACCTAGAAGGACAAGGGCAGCAGGCGCATGGGAACAGCACCACCTGCACGTTCCCCTCCAAGTCTCACACCGTCCCAACTTGGAAATATATCGCCGTTCCTTCATTGTCGCTGGGCCAAAATCCTGGAACTCCCTTCCTAACAGCACTGTGGGAGAACCGTCACCACACGGACTGCAGCGGTTCAAGAAGGCTGCTCACCACCACCTTCTCGAGGGCAATTAGGGATGGGCAATAAATGCCGGCCTTGCCAGCGACGCCCACATCCCGTGAACGAATAAAAAAAAAGCTCGCTGGTGAATTGACTTTGGATTTCAGGCCACTGCGACGCCAGCAGCGGCCCTCAGGTAGGCCCCCTTGTGAGGCAGGAGGCGATCAGGAGCAGGAGGAGGCGATCAGGAGTGATGGCGATCAGGCAGCCCATCCTGAGGGAGTGGAGTGATCGAGAGAAAGGGAAAGCAATCGGTGGTGGGGGGGGCGGGGGGGAGCAACAGGAGGGCAGAGGCGATCAGGAGGGAGGATGGTGATCTGGATGGAGGGTGGTGATCGGGAAGGAGAAGGCGATCAGCAGGGGGCCGAGCGGAAGCTGGCAATGGTCTTACGGCACTCCTGCTCCTCTCGGCTCCAAATTCAGGTCAGTATTCAGGAGGCCTCCAGTGGTGCCTTTAAGCCACCAGCTGCGTTCAGGACTGACCAGTTTTGCAAAGGGTGCCTGAAACAGGTGTAGGGTCCCTTATTTGCATATGCAAAGGCCTAATGCCTGTTTCAGTTGCAGGCCCTGAACGCCTCTTTTTCTGCCTATACTGTTATGATGGGCAGCACACTTCAGGTGCAGAATGTGCACGCGCATGCCGGCCACCACATCAGATGCTATGGTGCCCGTTTTGCGCTCGCAAAATGGGCGTGATGCCAACTAGTTTCTAGGCCACTGTCTTTAATTAAGCATAAAATTAGCATGTATCAAGATAAGTATCAAGATAGTCGGAAAAAGCCAACACAGATTTCGAAATGGACGATCGTGCTTGACAAACATCATAGAATTCTTTACTGGAGAAGATTAAGAAGGTATGGAATTAGGGGGAGGATAGCAAACTGGACTTAAGGTTGGTCAAAAGGGAGAAAGCAGAGAGCAGGAGTTAAGGGCAGTTTTTCAGAGTGGTTGGAAGTGGGCAGTGGTGTCCCACAAGGTTCTGTTCTGTTCTGTTCATTGAATATAGCAATGATTTGGATATAGGGCTAGAGGGAGTGGTGTCGAAATTTGCAGCTGATACTAAAATAGGAGGTATAGTTCATTACTTAGAAGCTGCAAAGGGATATTGATAAGATGGAGCATTTGACTAAAAAGTGGCAGATGGAATTCAATGTCAGTAAGTGTGAGATGATACATTTTGGAGGAAAAAATAGTAATTATACTGAATGCAAGTAGGTTCAGTGCTGTGGAAGAGCAGAGCAATGTGGCGGTACAGGTTCACAGGACATTAAAGGCAGCACCTCAGGTCGATAAGACTGTGAAAAAAGAGCTAATGGAATTTTAGGTTTTATCAGAGGAGATTACGAATATAAAAGCTAAGAGGTAACAATAAGCCTATAAAAAACCTTAATAATAAGACCTCAGTTAGAGTGCTAAGTGCAGTATTGGACTCCAACCATAGGAAGGATTTAGAGGCTGTGATGGTACAATGCAGCTTCTTTAGGATGTTGTCTGTTATGAGGAAATAAAAATATGAAGTAAAACTTTGAAAAATTGGGTCCTTTTTTGATTGAATGCAAATTACGGGGCAAAAGAGGATGGGGCAGGGTAGATATAAGCAAACTTTCCACTAGTTGAGAGGTTTACAATGAGGGCCATAGATACAAGATTAAATGTGCGCGATTTAGAACAAAGAGCAAAGGAAACTTCTTCACACAGAGAGTCGTGAGGCTGTGCAATTGTATTCCAGGGTCAATGGTTGAGGCAGAAACTATGTCATAATTCAAGATTAGATTGGATAAGCGGATGAACAAAAAGGGGTGAAGGGATACGGGAGCAGAGTGAGTAAACTTGATTAGGCCAGTTTGCTTACATGGAGGGTAAACATCGACATGGACTGGTTTATACTGAACGGCCTGTTTCCGTGTTGTAACTCCTGTGTATAACATGGAATGCCTCACCACAAGACACCATTGAGGCAGAGACTGTTGCGTCTTTTAAGATGGAATTGGAAATTTATTTTTTAAAGATAAAGTATATGGAGGAAGAGCGGGAAGAATAGGTTTAGAAGAGTTAACATTAGCGCCGACGTAATGGGCCGGACAGCTTCCTTCTGTGTTATAATCGCTATGGTTCTATGACTCTGTGCTTATAATCCAAATTAAAGAGGTGATAAATAGAGATTGAGGTAATGTCAGTTCAAGAAGTGGGACTGAAGTTTAAACAGCAAGTTCACTGCTTTGTGTTTCAGGAGCTGTGCTGGGAGCTCCATTACACGTGATGTGATACATACAAGGGGTGGGGTGCGACTCGTGAACTGATTTGTTTAAAATCAAACATAACAATGTCAAGTTGAGGAAGGTGGAAAGAGCACCTGTTGTTTGCATGCAGAGAACGAATCCAGTGGGGAGACTAGTGCGAGAGGGGAAAATATGACTGTTGAGTGACGTAACTGCTCTTAAAACAGATGCTTTGAATTCCCGGAGGAAATTTAAGAAAAAATCCCTTGATGTTTTATTATAAATAGAAACATTACACATGCACACACAGTGGAACTGTTTCCACAATCTGTTGAGAATCAGCTTGCTTAGTTAGTGTCAACAAGTTTGTTGATGAGTCTTTTGATTGTCATGTTTATTTGAACAAGTTAGAGTACATGGCAGCAGAGGGTGCTTTGTCGCTACTGGTTTGTCAGTCTCGAGCAACTCACCAATGAATTTTGTGATCAAAGTATATATTTTTTATAATTGTTCATGGATTCATGATGTCAGCAATACTGGCAAGGCCCTGACTAGTTGCCCTGAGAAGGTGGTGGTGGTTGGGCCTTCTCCTTGAACTGCTGCAGTCTTTGTGGTCATGGTGCACCTGCAGTGCTGTTAAGTAGAGAATTCCTGAATTTTGACCCAGCAACGATGAAGGGACAGTGATGTATGTCCAAATCAGGATAGTGTGTGACTTGGTGAATTCTCCCAGTCACTCAATGGGTAAATCCACAGTGTGGTTAGATACTGAGCTCTACAAACCAGTAAAATCCCAGGTTCAGCCTCTAGTCTGTGCTAAGTTAAATGATCTCAGCAGCTTGGTGGCGAGGGGGTTACAATTGGTCTTGGCCCCTCTGGGCTCGGAAAGGGAAAGTTTAGCCAGAGTTCCAGCTCCAGGTTTAGATCCAATGACTCTTGGTGGACATTGCATGCATGTGCGTGCGTGTATCCCTGCCTGTAATGGCTTACAGACATTAGTGACATTGATTGGCCAGTTCTCATGTGAAAAAAGATCACTTAAGCAGAGTGCCGTGGACCAGTACCATTCATACAACTGTACTCTACCATTAGTTGCCACCTTCGGGGAAAGAGGGGTAAGGGAACACTATCAAAGATCGTGGAAAACAATGGTCATTCTCCTGCTCTTTCCCCATAGCCCTGCAATTTTTTTTCCCTTCAAGTATTTATCCAATTCCCTTTTGAAAGTTATTATTGAATCTGCTTCCACCACCCTTTCAGGCTGTGCATTCCAGATCATAACAACTCACTGCGTAAATTTTTTTTTCCCTCATGTTGCCTCTGGTTCTTTTGCCAATCACCTTAAATCTGTGTCCTCTGTTTACTGACCCTTCCGCCACTGGAAACAGTTTCTCCTTATTTACTCTATCAAAACCCTTCATGATTTTGAACACTTCTATCAAATCTCCTCTTAACCTTCTCTGCTCTGAGGAGAACGACCCCAGTTTCTCCAGTCTCTCCACATAACTGAAGTCCCTCATCCCTGGTTTCACTCCAGTAAATCTTCTCTGCACCCTCTCTAAGGCGTTGACATCCTTCCTAAAGTGTGGTGTCCAGAATTGAACACCATACTCCAGCTGTGGTTGGGTTTATCCCTCTCCCCTTTTTTGAACAGAGGTGTAACATTTGCAATTCTCCAGTCCTGACACCACCCCCGTATCTAAGGAGGATTGGAAGATTGTGGCCAGACCCTCTGCAATTTTCACCCTTACTTCCTTCAGTAACCTACGGTACATCCCACCTGGACCAGGTGACTTTTCTACTTTGAGTACCATCAACCTTTAATGTAGTAAAACTTCACAGGAGCGCAATCAGACAAAAATTGACACTGAGCCAAGGAAGGCGACGTTAGGACAGGTGACCAAAAGCATGGCCAAAAAGGTAGATTTTATGGAGCGTCTTAAAGCAGGAGAGAGAGGTGGAGAGGCGGAGAGGTTTAGGGAAGGAAGTCCAGAGCTCAGGATCTGGACCGCTGAAGGCATGGCTGCCAATGGCGGCGCAAAAGAAGTGGGGGATACACCAGAAGCTAGAATTGGAGCTCTCGGAGGGTCACGGCTGATCTGCACCTCAACTCCATTTTCCCACCTTTGCTCCGTATCCCCTCACCCAACAAAAATCTATCGGCCTCCGTCTTGAAAGTTCCATTGACCCAACATCCACAGCCTTTTGGAGGAAGAGGGTTCTAAGTTTCTACCACCCTCTGTGTGAAAAATCGCTTCCTAATTTCGCTCCTGAAGTACGAAGGGGACGTGATGGGCTCAAGTACGCAAAGACAGTTGATTGCTGAGCATTGTTGGCAGGGCCACTGCAAAGCTGTCAGCGACACATGTAACACTTTGACTGGTGTGTTTATATCCGACCATGTCTGAGGCTGGAGAATATGCTTTGTTCTATTTTAATCCTATACCAGTTCTTCCAGCGCGGGGTATATTTGGCCATTATTTATTTAATTTTTTTTGGCAGGATCATTACCCCAGACCTTCATTAAATCAGTTTTATGACTAATATTTCATCGTATGACAGCAGAATTGTAATAAATTGGAACTCTTGAGAGCGATAAGAGAGAAGGTTACTGCCAGTGCGGTGTGTTCACTGTGGAGTGTCGCAATGTGAACCATGGGATTAAAATTAAATAGTGGGGGAGGGGGGAGGAGGGGCACAGTAAATAGATAGTCCCATCCATTTCCAAAACCTCAGCATCCTCGCTAAAGCTAGAACTAAGGTGACAGATCTCCTCTGGTGGAGAAGATATGTGAGTAATAAATGATGATTTATAATCCTATTTAATGAAAACACATCAGTTCTTGGATATCTGGAGTGAAAGTGTACATCACCGTGTATATATATCTCTCTCTCTGTCTCTCTCTCTTTCTCCTCCTTGCCCATCTGTTTTAAAATGTGGATTTGTAAGGTACCCCTGGTGGTTTTATCCTGTGAGTGACAGCCATGCAGACCGGGAAGCACCCAGTTTCGATCCCAGGTCTGTGCTGACTATATTCCATCCTTTGTTAGTAACTCACTGCTCTGCTGTTTTACCGGGGAAGGGCCTTTAAGATTGTTAAATTATCTACTGCTTTTGTATCAGTGGCCACTCACCCGTTTCTCTTTACCTTTCAGTGCCACTGACTGATGTTGCTCCATTGTTCCTGAGTCAACATGGCAAAACTTCAAATGCTTTCGGCAACCAGTGAGCCCAGTTACCACGGCTGTGAGACCTACCCTGCGTTCACTCCCAGATCCGTTGAGCCTGGCTACTCCCAGGGCACTATGGGGAGTGTTGGCAGCGGCGTCGCCAACGAACAGGAGTTCGCGATGAAGAGCGTGAACGGCAACAACAGAACGGGTCACGCCCAGAACAGCGGTCGGCAGCACGACGGGCAGAGGAACGGGTACACTTCCCGGGAATTCTCGAAACGCTTCTCGACTGAGGAGAAATGTTTCAAGCCTGAGAAAATGTCTAATTCTTTATACATTAACGGAGACCGTCGCAAGGGAGACAGAACTAAAACGGACATAACAAACAATAATGAGAGGAACATGCCTCCACAGTACAGAGAGCCAAGCAACCCCCCGAAGATACTGCCTGTATCTGGCAAACTGGAACAGGTAATAATGCAGGGTGAGCACCTATTAGCACGAAGGAAAACGGTGTAACATAGCAACTCAGAAAAAAGATGCAATAGTCTATTGGAATAGATACCCCCAAAATGAATTAGAAGCCATTGATCCAGTCAAGGAATTCTATGGTTAACATATTTTCCAAGCCCAAAACAGGAATGGGGTGAGTGCAAGGTCTGAGTCCTGATATTTTCCTTGCAGCTACTAAAAATTCCTTTTTATTTAATTATTATTTGTTCTTAGTGTGGGCAACCCTGTAATTATTGCCCAACTAACAACTGAATGACTTCCTAGGCCACATAGTGTGAGACTGGAGTTGCGTCTAGGTCAGACTGCATCTGAAGGACAATAGTGAACCAGATGGCTTTTCACAACAATCTGTCAGCTTTCATGATCATTTTTCTGCTTTGGGCCTTTAATTACCAGATTTATTGAATTCCATTTCACAACTTGCCACGGTGGGATTCAATACTCACAATTTCTGGGTTTCCGGTCTAGTACCATAATCATTACATTACCGTACAGCAAAAACAACTTGAATTTATGTGGCGTCTTTAAGGTAGTAAAACGTCCGAAGGCACTTCACGGGAGCGTTATCAAACAAAATTTGACACCGAGCCGCATAAGGAGATATTAGGACAGATGATCAAAAGCTTGGTCAAAGAGGTAGGTTTTAAGGAGCTTCTCAAAGGAGGAGAGAGAGGCGGAGAGGGAGGGAATTCCAGAGCTTGGGGCCTAGACAGCTGTATGCACGACCGCCAATGGTGGGGCGAAAGAAATCGGGAAAGCACAAGAGGCCAGAGTTGGAGGAGCGCAGAGACCTTGGAGGATTGTAGGGCTGGAGGAGGTTACAGAGATAGGGAGGGGCCATTATGGAGATAGGTATCTTAGCTAATGGCAATTGACCAGTGGAATGAATGTGAATAGCACCTTGTGACAGAAGTGAAAGATTATTGCTGATTTTATGATGCAGCATTTGAAAGTAGAAATGTGACAAGAGCTGCTTGATTGCCAGCTACTCCCCACCTGATAGTTTGCAGGAAAATTGGTCCTCATGCATTTTATAGAGACAGTAATGGGTGTGAGCTTCAGGTGAAAGCAAAGCATGAACAGGTTAGAACCAGACCTTGAACGGTAAAACCACAACTTTGAAATCACTATCTAATATCTTTTAGTTCTATAACATGAGCCATTTCTTATATAGAGGCTTTATTCAGATTTGGCTCCATTTTACTGTCAATAGCAGCCACCAATACATATTGTGCATCCATGTCCTCCTCCATGTTGAGCACCACTTGGTGGAAGCACTGATGGTAGCAAGGGCACAGAATGTACTCTGGGTGGGGGACTTCAATGTCCATCACCAAGAGTGGCTCGGTAGCACCACGACTGACTGAGCTGGCCGAGTCCTGAAGGACATAGCTGCCAGACTGGGCCTGCGGCAGGTGGTGAGTGAACCATCACGAGGGAAAAACCTATTTGACCTCATCCTCACCAAACGACCTGTTGCAGATGCATCTATCCATGAAGGTATTGGTAGGAGTGACCACCGCACAGTCTTCGTGAAGGCGAAGTCCCGTCTTCGCACTGAGGACACCATCCAACGTGTTGTGTGGCACTACCACCGTGCTAAATGGGATAGATTCAGAACAGATCTAGCAGCTCAAAACTGGGCATCCATGAGGCGCTGTGGGTCATCATCAGCAGCAGATTTGTATTCCAGCACAATCTGTAACCTCATGGCCCAGTATATTCCTCACTCTACCATTACCAACTAGCCAGGGGATCAATCATGGTTTAACGAGGAGTGTAGAAGAGCATGCCAGGAGCAGCACCAGGCATACCTAAAAATGAGGTGCCAACCTGGTGAAGCTACAACACAGGACTACATGCATGCTAAACAGTAGAAGCAACATACTATAGACAGAGCTAAGCAAGTCCACAACCAACGGATCAGATCAAAGCTCTGCCACATCCAGTCTTGAATGGTGGTGGACAGTTAAACAACTAATGGGAGGAGAAGACTCTGTAAACACCCCCATCCTCAATGACGGCAGAGTCCAGCACGTGAGTGCAGAAGACAAGGCTGAAGCGTTTGCAACCATCTTCAGCCAGAAATGCCGAGTAGATGATCCATCTTGGCCTCCTACCAATATCTCCACCATCACAGGAGCCAGTCTTCAGCCAATTCGATTCACTCCACGTGATATCAAGAAACGGCTGAGTGCACTGGATACAGCAAAGGCTATGGGCCCCAGCAACATCCTGGCTGTAGTGCTGAAGACTTGTGCTCCAGAACTAGCCGCGCCTCTAGCCAAGCTGTTCCAGTACAGCTACAACACTGACATCTACCAGACAGTGTAGAAAATTGCCCAGGTATGTCCTGTCCACAAAAAGCAGGACAAATCCAATCCGGCCAATTACCGCCCCATCAGTCTACTCTCAATCGTCAGCAAAGTGATGGAAGGTATCGTCGACAGTGCTATCAAGCGGCACTTACTCACCGATGCTCAGGTTGGGTTCTGCCAGGACCTCTCGGCTCCAGACCTCATTACAGCCTTGGTCCAAACATGGACAAAAGAGCTGAATTCCAGAGGTGAGGTGAGAGTAACCGCCCTTGACATCAAGGCAGCATTTGGCCGAGTGTGGTACCAAGGAGCCCTAGTAAAATTGAAGTCAATGGGAATCAGGGGGAAAACTCTCCAGTGGCTGGAGTCATTCCTAGCAAAAAGGAAGATGGTAGTGCTTGTTGGAGGCCAATCATCTCAGTCCCAGGACATTGCTGCAGGAGTTCCTCAGGGCAGTGTCCTAGGCCCAACCATCTTCAGCTGCTTCATCGATGACCTTCTCTCCATCATAAGGTCAGAAATGGGGACGTTCACTGATGATTGCACAGTGTTCAGTTCCATTCGCAACCCCTCAGATAATGAAGCAGTCCGTGCCCGCATGCAGCAAGACCTGGACAACATCCAGGCTTGGACTGATAAGTGGCAAGTAACATTCGCGCCGGACAAGTGCCAGGCAATGACCATCTCCAACAAGAGAGAGTCTAACCACCTCCCCTTGACATTCAATGGCATTAGCATTACCAAATCCCCCACCATCAACATCCTGGGGGTCACCATTGACCAGAAACTTAACTGGACCAGCCTCATAAATACTGTGGCTACAAGAGCAGGTCAGAGGCTGGGTATTCTGCAGCGAGTGACTCACCTCCTGACTCCCCAAAGCCTGTCCACCATCTACAAGGCACAAGTCAGGAGTGTGATGAAATACTCTCCACTTGCTTGGATGAGTGCAGCTCCAACAACACACAAGAAGCTCGACACCATCCAGGACAAAGCAGCCCGCTTGATTGGCACCCCATCCACCACCATAAACTATCATTCCCTCCACCACCGGCACATAGTGGCTGCAGTGTGTACCATCCACAGGATGCACTGCAGCAACTCGCCAAGGCTTCTTCGACAGCACCTCCCAAACCCGCGACCTCTACCACCTAGAAGGACAAGGGCAGCAGGCACATGGGAACACCACCACCTGCATGTTCCCCTCCAAGTCACACACACCATCCCGACTTGGAAATATATCGCCGTTCCTTCATCATCGCTGGTTCAAAATCCTGGAATTCCCTACCTAACAGCACTGTGGGAGAACCTTCACCACACGGACTGCTGTGGTTCAAGAAGGCGGCTCACCACCACCTTCTCAAGGGCAATTAGGGAATAAATGCTGGCCTTGCCAGCAACGCCCACATCCCATGAACGAATAAAAAAAAACAAAGAAAATTTTAGGAACAGGCAGAGGCCATTAGGCCGATAAACCTGTCCGTTTCGATAGAGCAACCACAGGCCTGATTCAGATTTGAACAGTGGGGAACAGGAATGAGTTATCCATCCTGCAATCAATCAAAATACTCTGCTGTGCTTTAAGATGTTCAGAGTGTAGGTTGTTGCTGAAATATGGGTTAAAAAAAACAATACCTTTTTGGTCTGTGGGCTTAAAATGATCAATCAGAGAGAGCTGGGTCATTTCTGAGTGATGGGGATAATTTTGAGCTCCAATTAATCTGGAATATCTGGTGCATGAACTCTCAGTCAGGACGAAGTTAATGAGGCGATTTTACAGTTGACATCTGTCCACAGCAGGGGCAATTCCATTTCTTTTGAGCAGATTACTGGACATTGTTGGACAACTCACCATACTGTGATGGGAAAAAAAGTCACCTTCCTGATTTAGGAGCCTAGTTCTCAGCAAGGTTAGTGGTTCCATCAGAGGTCCATAAAGGAAGCTCCCAACACCTCATTGGAAGGAAGCCACCAAGGTGTAGTATGCCCGGTAACGGATGTGTCCTCCTGCAGAATGGGAGTTTACAATTCGAATCCTACACGGGCGCAAGGCTGCTCCTTGTGCTTGTTAGAAGACCCGGGATACTGTTACTAGGATACTGCACAATTGCTTGAAGTCATATATTTACCTACTAATTTATCTTCCATTTACAGAATGGTACATGTGTGCAAAGCTTAAGTAAGTGTATTTTCATGTTATTAGTCCCCACATTGACATACAGATGGAAGAAAAGAGAGCAAAGAGGGAAAATAATAGGAAGCAGTGAACATCCCTAAGTAATCATTCGACTCGTAATGGAATCTTAACTATTGCACCAAGTGAGGGATGTACCTGAATCCATAATTCACCCTTTCTTGGAGCTGGCATAGAATCAGGTGCCGGTGTATTTGATTCATGCCTGAGTGCTACGTGCCAGCTTTAATTAGATGCTGGAACATGGCTATATCAATCACAACAACTTGCATTTATATAGCACCTTTAATGTAGTAAAATGTCCCAAAGTGCTTCACAAGAGTTTAATCAGACAAAAATTGACATCGAGCCAAAGGAGGAGACATTCGGACAGGTGACCAAAAACTTGAACAAAGAGGTAGATTTTAAGGATTGTTTTAATGGAGGAGAAAGAGGTGGAGAGGTTGAGAGGTTTAGGGAGGGAATATCAGAGTTTAGGGCCAAGATAGCCGAAGGCACAGCCGCCAATGGTGGGGCGAAGGAAGTCGGGGACGTGCAAGAGGTCAGAATTGGAGGATCACAAAGTTCTTGGAGGGTTGTAGGGCTGGAGGAGGTTACAGAGATAGGGAGGGGCGAGGCCATGGAGGGATTTGAACATGAGAATGAGAATTTTAAAATTGAGGTGTTTGGGGACCAGGAGCCAATGTAGGCCAATGAACATTCAAATGTATAGAATCCTATCTAATCTTACATTCTAGCTCAGCTGCCTTCCTTGGCAAGATATTTTCATGGCCCCGTCAGCTTGGGTGTCACCAGTGTTTGATCACTTGTTGTCTGCCCATATATCCCTCACCCCAAACTAACTAAATATCCATCCAGATCCTTCTTTAAAATCCATTCATCAACACGATACTAACTGTACCATTTGGGAGTCTGTTGCTTATATTCACAGATCAGTAGGAGGGAGTGGTACTCATCTGAAGTCCTGCTTAATGCTAGTATTTGTTTTGCCCATGTCATATTCTCTAGATGTCTGCCCATAGTTGGAACTGTGCTATTCATTCTTGGAATTTTAAAAACCTGGATTATCATCTCCCTTAATCTTTTTTTGTGTTATGAAAATGAGTCTCTGTTCATAACTTAGAGCGCTAAATGCAGAATAGTTCACAGAGTATGGTAATGGCTTTGATGTTTCAGCTGTCCAAATCCTTTATCACTTTCCTTTGAAATAGTCTTCTCCTTACCGTTTGCACCTGGTGGCGGGGAGCCTTATCAGTGCTGTGCCATGTTAGACCCCTCATGGTATTTTGGCAGTTACACCCAAAGCAAATTGAACATTCATTCAGCGATGCCCAATGATTTGAATAAAATGACACCATGAGACATGGTTACCTGTCCACTAGTCTGGAACACCCCCACCTTCCTTTGCATTTACATTGCAGTGCATCCAAATGCTGATCTGAATTAGAAGAAACTTCCTCCCCCCCACCCCCACCTTAGAGTTTGGAGATATGAAAACAGAGCCCCAGCAAATTGCATTTGATGCTGTTGATTACATTCATTAAATGATTAAACTTGGACTGTGAGTTGAATATCTGTGTGCAAGGTATAGGGATAAGTGCAGTCTGAGACAATCAAACATTCCACAGGACACAATGGGCGTGAAATAGTAATGACATAATTCTTAAATTTATGAGGCAATCTATGATTAATGTTGCCTTTTTTAAAAGATGAGATATGGAAATTTAGCTTTCACGTTCTAAAAACTGCAGCATGCCAAAATACATTTTTTGCAGTACTGATCGTGGAAAAAATATATGTTTCATAACTGAAATTGAAATTGGGAGGTAATGTAAAATGGGCGATATCGACAGCCCGTTTTACACGCAGCCCATTTTACACACCGCCCAATTTTACACGCAGCCCGTTTTACATGCCGCCCAATTTTACACGCAGCCTGCTATACACACCGCCCAATTTTACACACCGCCCAATTTTACACGTAGCCCGTTTTACACACCGCCCAATTTTACACGCAGCCCGTTTTACACACCGCCCAATTTTACACGCAGCCCGTTTTACACACCGCCCAATTTTACACACCGCCCGTTATACACACCGCCCAATTTTACACACAGCCCGTTATACACGCAGCCTATTATACACACCGCCCAATTTTACACACCGCCCGTTATACACACCGCCCAATTTTACACGCAGCCCGTTATACACACTGCCCAATTTTACACGCAGCCCGTTATACACACCGCCCAATTTTACACACAGCCCGTTATACACGCAGCCTATTATACACACCGCCCAATTTTACACACCGCCCGTTATACACACCGCCCAATTTTACACGCAGCCCGTTATACACACTGCCCAATTTTACACGCAGCCCGTTATACACACCGCCCAATTTTACATGCCGCCCATTTTACATGTCGCCCATTTTACATGTCGCCCATTTTACATACCGCCCGTTATACACACCGCCCGATTTTACACGTCGCCCGTTTTACACGCAGCCCGTTTTACACGCAGCCCATTTTACACGTCGCCCGTTTTACATGCCGCCCGATTTTCTTTTCAAAGTCAATGGAAATGAAAATTGAGCGGAGTGTGAAACAGGTGGCCGATTTGCTATTGCCCATTTTGCGTTACCTCCCAGGACGAATTTCACCCCCAGTGGCTCCCTCCTGTGTTACTGGGGTGAGAGACTGGTGCTGTCTTTGAAGCGTAGCCAGCCAAGGTTGAATAGCAGAGATGTGAAGATGGGTGATTATTATGGAGTTTTACTATTTATGAAGAACTTTCTCTTGGGAAATTAAGTGGATTGGGTGAGCCCAGGAGAGGGGGCATCACAGAAGGCAGTGGAGGCCAATCATTAGATGTATTCAAGAAGGAAATAGATATATTTCTTAATGCTAGAGGGATCAAGGGATATGGGGAAAAAGCGGGAACAGGGTACTGAGTTAGACGATCAGCCATGCTGATTTTGAATGGCGGAGCAGGCCCGAAGGGCCGAATGGCCTACTCCTGCTCCTATTTTCTATGTTTCTATGTAGGATAGGATAGATTGTGCATGATCTGTGAAAGGATGAAGTTGATGGGTTAAATGGCTTTTCCTCATTGCATAGGAACATGGTACACCATCGGAAGAGGCCACAGCAGGCCATTTGGTCAGTCCCAAAATTTGAAAAGTACTGCACACTACTCAATCTCTTATAATGCAGACTGTTTTACATTCCATTTTTCCTGCCCAGTATTTGTCCAGTTCCCTCCTGAATTTGCCAGCACTATGCACCATTGCTGCTTTCATGCACAGGCTGTTGCATAGAACAGACTTTCCCTTGGTAGGACAAATTGCACACGGTCTGTGGAGGGAAAGGGTTTTAATGGACTGAACGCCCTTTCTCGTTCTTTGCTTTTGTATGTTCTTAAATTAATAGTCTAATGGGATGTGAATGAAGTAGAATTTGAAGCGTCAGCAGAACCCTGTGGATTGACTGATCACAGCTTAGTAATGGAGACAGCGAGGTAACTGTTCATCTTTACTGTTCCTGTCACGAAGCCTTACCCACCAGGACCTCGTATCGGGAACTCAGCCATGCATCACTACAATGTTCTAGCTATTGTCACACTAGTGGGAGTGATAATGAATAATACATTTAGCCTAGTTTCACCATGAGGACATTCAACAAGCTCCTCCCAATAGCTACACAAAGAGCTCTAATAATTTACCTGTTTTATTGTCAGACAAGGAAATTATGCAACCCGTGTCATGTATGGAATGCAGGGCTTGAAAAATCTCTTGTCTGACAGGTTTAACAGCATCTATGGAATAGTTTGAATGCAGTTATTAATTGCTGACCATGTGACTAAATGCAAATCAGCCACAGGTTCATTGTTTGGAGATTGATTTACAGTCTGAATCAGCTACTGACACAACTGCTGGAACTAGAGGCTTGTTTCTACGGTAAACATGGTGTTGACAATGCTTCCGACTCCCCGGAAACCATATCGTGGATTCCACACAACACTGGCACGCACTGGAGTTCCAATAGAACCTCGGTGCCACCATCAATAGAAATAGCCTTAAAACTGAAAGCAGAGGCGGTAAATAAAAGCATGACTGTCAAGCATCCTCCCGCTCTCTCCTGTATAGATAGTAAACTCATCTGTAGGTGGAGTCTTCTGCAACTGGGAAAATTGGTTGAAATATTTGGCAATCCATGATGCACACACAATCCCCTGTTGCTAGCGCACGAGGGCAGTTGCTTCAAAATATTTCTTAAATTCATTTTTTTTTGCTCTATCAAGTCAGGGAAAATTTGTTGGGTTAGAGGGTGAACTAGTGACAGGAGAGAGGGAATAGGTGAGTAAAGCAGAGTCTGTGGGGGCAATTTCAACCAAACCCGCCCACCGGGAAACTGAGGAGATTGGGTGCAATGCTGATTTTACACCCTGCCTGATTTACTCTCTGTTGAAGTCAACGGAGAGTAATACTGGGCTGGGTGTAAAACCAGTGTTCTACCTGATCCCTTGGGTTTCCCGCCCGGCGAGTTAGGTTTAAATTACCCCCCGTGTCTCTGGTGATCTGCCAGCTCGGAAAGCTGCCTACGGTGCGAAGGGAACAATCGCAGAGCTGATAAATTCAGAAGCGAATCCAAGAGCTTTGATAACAAGAGTCTGTCGCTGTTTGCCTGAAGCAATCCTGTTCAGATCATTGAATGATTTCCAGGTATGTGTTGTGTTAAGTGAAATTAATTCACCACAAACCAATATATAGCATAATTAATTAATTGAGTGCCAGTCTAGTTAACTAGTTAGTTTGGACAAGTGATGTTCAGATTAAAGACTTCCAACTTTAATTATTTGTTGCAGGTGTGTCCCCTCATTGCTGTTCCAGTGGTGCAGGTGGGAGAGGGGAGGGAAATTCCATCAACAGAGCTTTTAAATGCAATCTGCCCAGCAGGGTTTTGCAGGATACTGGCATTCCAAAACCCCATGTCAATGAGTTGGATGGCATAAAAGAAAGACTTGCATTTATATAGTGCCTTTCATAACCTCAGAACGTCCCAAAGCGCTTTACAGCCAATTAAGTCCGTGTGAAGTGTGGTGACTGTTGTAATGTAGGAAACGTGGCAGCCAACTGGAAAACACATAGCAAGTTCCCACAAACAGCAGTGTGATAATGACCAGATCATCTGTTTTAATGATGTTAGTTGAGGGATAAATATTGACCAGGACATTGGGGAGAACTGCCCTGCTTTTCTTCAAAATAGCACTATGGCATCTTTTACATCCACCTGAGAGGGAAGATGGGGCCTCGGTTTAATGTCTCACCCAAAAGACCACACTGCAACACTCCCTCAGTACTGCACTGGAGTATCAGCCTGGATTTTGTGCTACAAATCTCTGGAGTAGGACTTGAACCCACAACCTGCTGACTCAGAGGCAAGAGTGCTACCCACTGAGCCACGGCTATCACCATGGCATATGGCTACACCTGTGATTTCCCTATGTGCCATTACGACCATAAAGGGGCACTGAGTGGAACCAGGCTAGTCAAGCCCAGAGGGTGGGAAATTTGTTAGATTGACCCAAACTGGACTGCTCAAGTGCACCTCCCCGTGGCCAATTGAAGAACTGCCAGGGCAGAGACCTAGAAAAGGGTCACCTGCTTGCTCTGTTACATGATGCACAGAAACAAAAAGAGGAAAGGGGGGTTGGGTGAACGATAAATTTAAAATGGGCAGAACTTAATTGGAATGGGGAGTTAAACAGCACAGAAAATGTTGGTACACAAAGGGTGAATCGTTAGATTCGGGACTTCTGTAACACATTCCATTATAATCTCTTCATAAAATACTTGAATTGCTCAATTCTGATTCAAAGTTTGAATGTTTTAAATATCCATGAACTAAACCTGAGCTGACTGAAATTCAAATTGAGATGATAATTCCACAATCGCGCCACATTAAATCTCTGTGTGGTTTCATGCAAAGCAAGAAACCCCTACTCGAACAGTATAAATTTGATATTCATGAACCTTTTTTTTTCATCAGATGTCAAATATCAAATAGATGGAAGCAGCCCCCTCTCCTGGGAGATGTTGTACTAAGTTTAGCTGAAGCTGTTGCTGCTGATGTAGGATATTAATCACTCAGTGCTTAAGCAGCTATAGGAGGGGACAGGGATCCCAAGGGTCACATCTGATGTGCATTGGTACATCTGTCCCTGACAACAGGAGCTTGGCAAACAGTAGCTTTTACATTTCTTACTGGCTCTTTTTCCTCGCACATATCTAGAGTAAGAAGAAGACAGACTACAATGCTGTCTTGATGTCAGCCTTGACTCAGTGGTAGTGCTCTTGCTTTCTGAGTCACAAGGTTGTGGGTTCAAGCCCCACTCCAGAGACTTGAGCACTAAAACTAGGCTGACTCTTCAGTGCATTACTGAGGAGTGCTGCATTGTCGGAGGTGTCGTCTTTCAAATGGGACGTTAAACCATAATACCCAACTGTCAGCATGCAGACAATAACAGGTGTGATGGTTAGTGCACGCAACAGGCAGCTTTATTGCATGGTAGGCTTCTTTGTGCACTGAATGAATGTTGAGGATGTGAGTAAAGGAACAGTTCCAGGTGAAAGCTTGATGTCATAGGATCATACAAAGGTTACAGGAAGGAAGGAGGCCATTTGGTCCATCGAGTTCATGCCAGCTCTATGCAAGAGCAATCCAGTTAGTCCCGCTCCCCCGCCCTATCCCCGTAGCCCTGCAAATTTTTTCCGTTCAAGTATTAGGGATGGGCAATAAATGCTGGCCTCACCAGCGACGCCCACATCCCATGAACGAATTTTTTAAAAAACTTATCCAGTTGATGTAAAGAGCACATAGAATCATACAGCTCAGAAGGAGTGGGATGTGGGGGTTATCTATGGGGAAAGGTTGGACAAGTTGGGCCTGTATACATTAGAGTTTAGAAGAATGAGAGGTGATCTTATTGAAACATATAAGATTCTGAGGGGACTTGAAGGTGTAGATGCTGAGAGGATGTTTCTCCTTGTGGGAGAGACTGGAACTAGGGGCCACAGTTTAAAAATAATGGGTCTCCCATTTAAGACGGAGGAGAAATTCTTTGTCTCAGAGGGTTGTGAGTCAGTGGAACTCCCTTCCCCAGAGAATGGTGGAGGCAGGGTCATTGAATATTTTTAAGGCTGAGTTAGATAGATTCCTGATTAACAAGGGAGTCAAAGGTTATCGTAGGTAGACAGGAAAGTAGGGCTGAGGTCACAATCAGATCAGCCATGATCTTATCAAGTGGCAGAGCAGGCTCGAGGGGCCAAATGGCCTACTCCTGCTCTTAACTCGTATGTTCGTATGAGGCCATTCAGCCCATCGTGCCTGTGTCAGCTCTTTGAAAGAGCTATCCAATTAGTCCCACTCCTCTGCTCTTTCCCCATAGTTCTGCAAATGTTTCCTTTTCAAGTATTTATCCAATTGCCTTTTGAACATTACTATTGAATCTACTTTCACCACCCTTTCAGGCAGTGTATTCCAGATCATAACAACTCGCTACATAAAAAGATTTCTCCTCACCTCCCCTCTTGTTCATTTGCCAATTATCTTAAATCTTTGTCCTCTGGTTACTGACTCTCCTGCCAGAGGAAACAGTGTCTCCTTATTTACTCTTAGCAAAACCCTCCATAATTTGAACACCTCTATTAAATCTCCCCTTAGCCTTCTCTGTTCTAAGGAGAACAGTCCCAGTTTCTCTAGTCTCTCCAGGGATCAAGGGATGTGAGGAGAGAGCGGGAACGGGGTACTGAGTTAGACGATCAGCCATGATCATTTTGAATGGCGGAGCAGGCCCGAAGGGCCGAATGGCCTACTCTTGCTCCTATGATTCTATGATTCTATAACAGAAGTCCCTCAGCCCTGGTATCATTCTAGTAAATCTCTTCAAGGATTCATGGTATGGACTTAAAGTACTTTAAGAGAATCTGAGGAGTGGCAGACATGTTTGGTACAAATACACTAATGGAAGGCCTGAGTGGTTTCCCTTAACTTGCCTGATCTGGAAAGATCATTCAACTTTTCCTGCACTATTGTCACGTGCGTGGAGTTGGCAGTGATGGATGTGGCAGTCTGCTCTCATTCCCCCAGGTAGCTCTCCCTTGGCTACCTGTGTTTGTCCGTGACGAAGATGGCCCTTCCTTTGCCCAACTTCAACAGCGAGCAGGACTTTTATGGCCCCGTCGGAAAACCTGTCCATTCTCAGGCCTCCCTGCACTCCCTCTGGGCATATTTTCTCAGATGCTGCTGTGCCGTCGATCGTCAAGTAATAACGCTTGCCCCCTCAAACTGCTGCAGGCCTTTAAATCCGGCAGCTGCACCCTATTCCCCACCCTCAATAGGTGAGCTTCGAATCAGAGGTGATTTGTACACCTGGAGCGGAGGCATGAGACTGGCACCAGAACTTATGGTGTGGTCAGTGCTCTGCATGTTGGACCGGCATGAATCGCACTCAGTCCCACTTATAGTCGGGCTCATACCCATCTGGAAAATCAAGGCCCCAATGTCAATTTTCTGCAATGTTACCAGAGAAAGCCACTGCAATCAACAGTACAAATGGGTTTAAGAGGCAATTAGATAGCCCTATGGAGAGGGAAGGGGGATTGAGGGGCATGCCTTGAGAAGATGTGGAGAAACCAGTCAGTAGGAAGCTGAGATTGATGGATAGGGTACTGGCTCATACATGCCAACTGTCAACTTTTTAAGCTAACTGTCGATGTTTCAATCCATGTGTCAGCTCGTCTATGTTTCACAAGCAAAATCAGCTTTTTTTTCTCACTGGGATTGGAGTATTAACTAGTCAGATCATTTGGAAGGTGGAATTAGAACCAGTCAGAACATATCAGATCAGCCGGAGAGTTGGGACTGCAGGCTGCCAGAACCAGGACGCTTGGAGGGTGGGACTGGCTGGACATTCCCCCATCGTTCATTGCACACAAACCTGAGGCACAAAATGTCGATAGAGCCGCTGGTTTCGCTGAGTCACGGTTAAAACGGTGTTTATATCCGGGAATTGCCCTGTTCGCTGTAACTTCGGTGGAAGATTGGCGGAAGCCCCAGGAACACACCCGAGGAAATTCCCGGTGCGCGTGTTTAAAATGTTTGTCCCCAAAGATGTTATATATAACAAATAACCTGCTAAAATGCAGCTTTTAAAAGATTTTCATTCTCCTCAAATGAACTTTCCGAGGCATGCCTGTGTTGTTTTATGTGAAGGTTTATTTTCTTTGAGGCAAGTTGCAGCTTTTTTTTTGAAACAAGGAGCATTCTCTGGTGTGAATGCATTAACTAGCTTTATTTCAGCATTCCTGTCAGTGCACTTGTGGAATTGCTGTGGTTCAGCAAGAAAATGGGGAGTGGGGATGGAGTGGTGTTGAGTTTTATTTAATTTTAAAAAAAATAACACCAAGATTTACACTCATAATTACAATAGGCTCCAAGCTGCCCATAAACGCATCAAATCAGGAGTCAAAAGTTCTACATTTACAGTGGGAGGGGAAGGGAAGTCTCCATTCTCCCGGCTAGAAAATAAATCTCATGCCTTCAGCACTCACATCACAATTTGGTCATTTCTAAATCATACGGCTGCAAGCTACGCTTTGTGCAGTGTGATTAAAAACGACTGAAGTCATAAGGGCATACTTACAGCTTAAGTTATGAGAATTCTGTCTCCCACTACACTTTCAGTCTAACCCCCTTCCCATCACGTCTCATGAGGCCTATATTCAGGGCTGTTTTGAGCTGGTAGCTTTTTGAAGCTGATGATCAGCTTTTTGCTAGACTGGTGAGTTGGCATGTTTGGCCTAATAGCCCTTTCCTGTTCCTAAATAATGTTACATTCATTATTTGAATGCACGTTGGAAAGTGGGAGCATTTTCCTTGTAAGCTCTGGGTACAGTTACAGTGTAAATTCAACCTGAATGCAGATAGGGTCCAATCTGACACCGAGCCAACTGGAGTCTCACTCCACTTCACTTCAGAGTCGGGTCAGACCCTAATTCCGCATATCTACTACAAGAGTTTAGCATTGGTGCGAAGGGAAGACTTGAATGCTGATGCTAGACTTGTATGGATTGCATTGTAGTATTGCAGAGGAGCCTGGGCCATGATTTTCTCCCGTTAGAGTTAAGTTTGCCATTATGGCAAGGTGGTTGAGGCTAGACACCAGCAATGCAATTTCTAAAATTGGCACTATAGTGTAAATACAAACTAAATGTCAGGGGTGTAGGACCACGATGTGCTCAAGATGAACTGGCTCAATCAGTTGTTAATGACGAAAAGTAATGATGTGTCTATTCTTCCTCTATAGAACAGCGAGTCATTGATTAGGCCCTCGGCTTTCAAGCCAGTTGTTCCCAAAAACTATCACTCCATGCAGAATCTCTGCCCGCCGCAAAGCAATGGGATTACGGACAGTAGGAAAAGCCTTAACGCTCATACCAGTAGCAACAGCCCTTCAGGTGGGAGAGTTGGATTGGACAAGGCAGGCCACAGTAGGACTATAAACCACAGTGGAGGTATGTCCGATTCTGGCCGCAACTCACTAACCAGCCTTCCTACATATGGAACGGGCTCCAGCCAGCACATTGGGCCAATGAGTGCTTCTACAAGCCACATCAATCGTATCGGAACATCATACGCGGAGAGGGGAATGCTGGGATACAATGGAATATCTACCTCCGACAGTGGACGGTCTTCCAGTAAAAGCGTGGCCTCTTTCAACAAACTCAATCATATGCACGAAACACTAACATATCACTCGCCATCTAACGATGATATCATTCAGGACCTTGAAGACAGGTTATGGGAGAAGGAACAGGAGGTTATCCAAATGAGAAGAAGCCTCGACAAGAGTGAAGCAGCAATAGTGCAAGTCTTTGAGGAGAAGCAGAAGATATGGGAGCGGGAGATGGAGGACCTGAAACAGAATTATGCAAACAAGCTGCAGCAGGTGTCCAAGAAGGCACAGAGAGCCCAGCAGGCATTACAGCTTCAGATCTTCAAGCTCCAACAAGAGAAGAAGAAACTGCAGGAGGATATTGGGCAGCTTCTGCAACAGAGAGAAGAACTGGAGAAAAAATGTATGACTTTTAAAAAAGAGCAGTTCGAGCTTCTGCCCAGACTTGAAGAGACCAAATGGGAGGTAAGGGACCGTTGTCATTGAAGTCACATAATGTTTCTCATGATTTCCCATTTTATTTTCACCCACTCTGAAGGTTGCCCTCACTGGGAACCATTCCCTGGCTGAAAGAGCAGGCAAGTGCTCTTCTACTGGGTCTCTGCAACTGCTCCACTCACTGATTCCTCCTGATACCCAGTAGTGACTGAGAATGCATCGCATATGGAACCACTACACAGACCCATCTCTTACCAGCCGGATTTTGCTGTGAGCAGCGGACGAACGGCAGCAGGCGTTCGTTAGACTTGCACTTGCCCATAGATAGTCTATGGGGTTTTGCAGGGCAAGTTACGGTCAACGGGAGCTCCAAATGGTGCAGTGCCCTCTACAGGGCATCTAGGACCTGTGTAGAACAGGGCAAGCAAGTGTGTGTCTTCTTAACCAATCAGATTGAAGAATCGTTAATGAGCAACACAGAGCCTGAACCAGGAAATATAAGTTAGAATAGCGAATTCAATCAGATCATTCCTCAATCTTCTCACGGGAATATCAGTGAAATTTATGCAACCTGTTCTCATAATTAAACCCTCTAAGCCGCGGTGTCATTCTGGTGAATTTGAGTTATAGCTCAACACTCAGTATTTCCTTTTAAATATTATTCTGTTATATCCATAAAATACCACAAAATAGGCTTGTTAGCAAAATTAAAGCCCACGGGATTAAAGGGACAATGGCAGCGTGGATACAAAATTGGCTAAGGGACAGAAAGCAGAGAGTAGTGGTGAATGGTTGTTTTTCAGACTGGAGGGAAGTATACAGTGGTGTTCCCCAGGGGTCAGTATTAGGACCACTACTCTTTTTGATATATATTGATGACCTGGACTTGGGTATACAGGGTCTAATTTGCAGATGACATGAAACTCGGAAATGTAGTAAACAGTGGGGAGGATAGTAACAGACTTCAGGAGGACATAGACAGACCAGGTGAAATGGGCAGACACATGGCAGATGCAATTTAGCACAGAGGTGTAAAGTGATGAATTTTGGTAGGAAGAATGAGGAGAGGCAATATAAACTAAATGGTATAATTTTAAAGGGGGTGCAGGAACAGAGAGACTTGGGGCTGTATGTACAGAAATCTTTGACGGTGGCAGGACAAGTTGAGAAGGCTGTTAAAAAAGTATATGGGATTCTTTGCTTTATAAGCAGAGGCATAGAGTACAAAGGAAGGAAGTTATCTTTGTAAATCACTGGTTAGGCCCCAGCTGGAGTATTGTGTTCAATTCTGGGCACCACACTTTAGGAAGGATGTCAAGGCATTAGAGAGTGTGCAGAATTGATTTATTAGAATGATACCAGGGATGAGGGACTTCAGTTATGTGGAGACTGGAGAAGCTCCTTAGAGCAGAGAAGGTTAAGGGGAGATATGATAGAGGTGTTCAAAATCATGAACGGTTTTGACAGAGTAAATAAAGAGAAACTGTTTCCAATAGCAGAAGGGTTGGTAACCAGAGAACACAGATTTAAGGTAATTGGCAAAAGAACAAGAGGGGAGATGAGGAGAATTTTTTTTATGTGAGTTGTTATGGTCTGGAATGCACTGCCTGAAAGGGTGGTGGAAACAGATTCAATAATAACTTTCAAAATGGAATTGGATAAATACTTGAAGGGAAAGAAATTGCAGGGCTATGGGGAAAAAGCAGGCGAGTAGGACTAATTGGATAGCTCTTCCAAAGAGCCGGCACAGGCCAAATAGCCTCCTTCTGTGCTGTATCATTTTATGATTCTATCCCTGTAATGTTTTCTTATATTAATCCACAGTGAGGAAAATCTAATAGCGCAGTGGCCTGGTCAGCAGTCCATTAATTCTTGGTGAAGGCTTTTGGGTTGAAAAGCAAATTCAAAAAGCCCAAATGAAAGAGCAGAATGAAAATAAATACTTAAACTTTAAACAGAGGGAAGCACAGAACTAGACTTTAGGACTGGCATACGCCAGTTCATTAGCGCTTTCACCTACCATCTGATGTTTGGATGAGCTCTCACACCACAAGACTCGTCGGGCCTGATTTTGAGCACTGTGCTTGGTCTGTGGGAACAATGTGAGTGAAACATCTCATTTATCACATACAGCTTCCCTGACCCGTTCCTCACCCATCCCACTATGTAGAAACATGGGGGAGAAATTGGCCAGCCTCGAGCCCGATTTCTTAGCGTGAAATGAGTGCTCAGCGATGAATTTTAGGCGGCGGTCTCCCACGCCCCTTCCCCTTGTCCCCAGAAGTGCGCCAGCTGCCAACTGGGAAAGCCGGCGACTTCCGTGTGTCAATGTGTGCCCCCTTGAATATGCTAATTGGGGGCTTAGTGTCTGACCCCGCCGCCCAATCCTGCATCTGACCCCGCTGCCAAATTCTGCACAAGCTGGGCGGAGTACGCCGACGAAAAGCTAAGTAAAATGTTTCTTACTCCTGCTCCTCCTGACTCCACAGGAGTAAGAAACAGTTACTCCCTTCTGTCATTAGAGAGAATTTGGGTAAGGTGGCATTCACTATAAACACTATCGAGACACGTAACCTTAGGAGTTAAAGGGACACTTTATTTGTAAACACATCTTCAGAGATATAGTGATTTCCATTATCAAAGCCTTTGTGATTGTAACAAAATGACTCATGTCCCTTCTGGTTTGTCTTCCTCCACCAACTTAAAAAGCAATTGCCAAAGTGTTCTTATGAAGACATTGCCCCTTTAAAGATACGGTGGAGTCAATTATTAGTAAGTGCTGTTGATTACATTTCAGATTTCAACCCATGGATTCTTTTAGTGAAGTGGCCTGTTTTGGATCACAAATCAAAAGTAACTTGCATTTATATAGCACCTTTAAGGTAGTAAAACGTCCCAAGGCGGTTCACAGAAGAGTAAATCGGACAAAATTTGACACCAAGCCACATAAGGAGATAGTAGGACAGATGACCAAAAGCTTGGACAAAGAGGTAGGTTTTAAGGAGCATCTTAAAGGAGGAGAGAGACACGCAGAGATTTAGGGAGGGAATTCCAGAGCTTAGGGTCTAGGCAGCTGAAGGCACAGCCACCAATGGTGGAGCATTGAAAATCGGAGATGCACAAGAGGCCAGAGCTGGAGAAATGTAGAGATCTCAGAGGGTTGTAGGGCTGGAGGAGGTTACAGAGATAGGGACGGGCGAGGCCATGGAGGGATTTGAACACGAGGATGAAAATTTTAAAATCAAGGCGTTGCTGGACCACTTTTCACACGCTCTCTATATTTGTCTCAGGTATGTCAGAAGGCCGGAGAGATCTCCTTAATGAAGCAGCAGATGAAGGACTCGCAAGCCGACGTGGCTCAGAAACTGAACGAGATGGTGGCTTTAAGGACACAGCTAAAGGAGGCAACAGCAGTGCTGCGAGCCAAGGAGGAACAAGTCCTCACTCTGAAGGACTCCTTCAATGCCAAGGGCATCGAGCTTGAGGTGTGCGAGAACGAGCTGCAGAGGAAAGCCAGCGAGGCTCAGCTCTTGAGAGAAAAACTAGGCCAGAACGAAGTGGAGATTTCAGGATTAAAGCAGGCTCTGGCCAACGTGGGCCGCCAGAACCGGTGCAGTGGGGAACTGCCGGAGGAAACGAGGGACGAACTGGCCTGCGAGAGCGACGAAGCGAAAATGCAGCGGCAGAACGAGGACGCCGTGAAGGCCCTGAAGAAGCAGATCGAGCGGCTACAGGGGGAGCTGAGGCTCGAGCGGCAGCAGCACGAGCAGCAGGTGTCCCACTTCGAGGAGGAGAGGCAGACGTGGCAGGACGAGAAGGACAAAGTCATCAAGTATCAGAAGCAGCTGCAATTGAACTATGTGGAAATGTACCAGAAGAACCAAGCACTAGAAAGCAAACTTGGCGAGATAAGCCCAAAGGTCAATTCCCCCACAGCTGACGAAATCAAGCAATGGACGCCATCCCGGCTCGAACGGATAGAATCCACGGAAATATAATCTGTGCAAATGACTGTGATGCTTTACATTGACGTCTAAGTGGGTCCATTTACATGATTTGCCTAAACCTATTTATCTGTAAAATTCAACTGTTGGCATGTCACCTTGTGTGGATTGATTTTACTTTTTGATTTAGTACTATGTCCACTATGGCCAAATTTTCAAATATGTTTGAATGCAACAATTTTTGGCCCCCTAATTTTTTTTTTAAACTGGGCGAGGACGAAACCCCCCCCCCCCCTCTCCCTATTAAGGTAATATTGCATTTCCTTCCCTGTTTCTGTTGTTCTTCCAACATTTCTTACTGTCTGGGGACAGCGAGGGGTCAGGTGACCTGGGTTCCCGGTTTGCGCCAATATTGCTTTGATGCCGGTGCATGTGCAAGTACTCCCAGTCTCACTCCATGCCTGGCACTCTGACACATTGCAGTACTGCTCTCGTGTCCCCGAGCTTTAGGACGCCAACAACGGATTTCAGTAAAACAAAAGCAAAATTCTGCGGGATGCTGAAAATCGGAAATATAAACAGAAAATGCTGGAAAACACTCAGCAGGTCAGGCAGCATCATCATCCATTCGCCCTCCACCCTATCACAGAGCTTCCGTTTCGTTCTTCACCCCCCCCCCCGCCCCCCCCCCCCGCAACTTTTCCCTGGCTCTGAACTTGCCTAAAAAACTGTTAATCCATAACTTCTTCCAGTTCTGACAAAAAGTCATCAACCTGAAACGTTAACTTTATTTCTCTTTCCACAGATGCTGCCAGACTTGCTGAGTATTTCCAGCATTTTCTGTTTTTATAAAGGATTTCATTCACCTATTCCAACGACTCGTAGCCCAGAGCCATCCCTAGCAGGCTTCTGATCCTGTTATATCATGAAGTGTCCTACTTCAGCATAATCTCATTTTACGTTTCTTCATTTTTGAATTCTGTACCCCCCCATCCCCCCATTATTTTTGTTAGGCAAAAATATTAAGGGATATGGAACCAAGGCGGATAAACAGAGTTAAGCTACAGACCGGTTATGATCTAATTGAATGACGGAACAGGCTCAAGGGGCCGAATGGCCGACTTCCTACGTTCCATTAGCAAGGCATCCAGCCTGTGCCGTTGTGCAGTAAGAATCTGCAAACAGGGAAATGAAGGGACAAGCTAGTGGTGAGAGAAATCTTCCATCCCTAGCACATTCTGTGTAAATGGTCCCATTTATCACTGCAGTGTACAAGTGCATGAACTACCTGTTCCAACCATCCGTTTCTGTGAGGATGCCACAGTGGAATCACATAACCCCATGCGACCAAATACAGATCATAGTGCTGCAAAGAAATGATATATCCATCAGTATCCCCCTCTCTCTCTCAATAATAAAAGCAACACTGCCAAGTATTTTTTATATGTCAATAGATGAATAACCTAAGTTGAATAATTCTTAACTGATACAATTCACTGAGAATGACAACACAAATTCCGGCATTTTCAGTTACAAGCACCACACTGCAGTGTATTATGGCTGAAACCATTCTATTGTGAATTGACAATCTCCAAGGCCATAATCAGTCAGTTTCCTGTATACTATGCAGTTCTTCTTCTGTATTTTTCCTGTGAAACACTGGTTATATTTGTAAGATGTTTTAGACATAGATTAAAAAGCCATCAGCCCTGATTTTAGCCTACCGCCCAACAATGATTATTTCCCGTGCGGTGTTATGCTGATTATTTCCGGCATAGACATGATGGGCTGAATGGCCTCCTTCTGTGCCGTAAATTTCTATGATTCTAAGAACGGGGTTTAAAATTGGGGCCGAGTACTTTCCTCCCCGTTCAGGCCGTACTCCCGACCGCCGCCAATTTCACTCCCGAGTTTCGGGGCAGGGGATGTGTGAGGCGCTCACCACAGGTGAGTGAGGGCCTCATCAATATGCAAACGTGGGGGTCCTATAATGCAAATAGGACTCATATGCAACTTTAAAGTGCAGTCGCGTGACTCTCGCTGAGTGTCAGAGAGCCGTCAGAAAGAGCTGTCTGCAATACACAATCCAGGCCAGAAGAGGTCCAGTTTTCGGTAATTTTTAATGGTTTTCTCGTGGGCCAGGAGGAGCAGAACTCAGAAGTGGAAACCTTGAGCCTCTCTTGTGTCAGGCTTCACCCGCACCCCCTGCCCCCCTCCACCACTACCCCCTCTATCCCCCATCCATAATTACCTCCAGACCTTCCTACCCCGGCCCAGGCAGGAGCCTCACTTCAAACATAGAAATGAGGCCCAGGGGTTAAAATAGCTCAGGCCTTACGCGGGCGCTGCCAAACAAGCTTGACACCCACCCTGCCCCCTCCTCCCCCTCATGTCACTCTTGTACCCCGAGTTTAAATCAAGGCTATCACTTAAAAATTCACATAGAATCAAAAGCACTGTCCCTTTTTGATAGAATAACCCTACCTACCTACCTACCTTCCCAGTAAATTCCTCCATCCTTTTCCTTTCCAGAAACACATCTAATTGCCTCTCGAACCCTTTTACAATTAATGTCCACTTCCATGTCCTTCCGTGGTGACTTATTCCACAAGCCTACTACACTTTAGGTGAAAAATAAAACTCCCTGACATCCTTTCTTACTTCTAACTTCTGTCCCTGATATTTGAACCCTTCACCATAGTGAATAATTTGCCTGGATCAACTTTGTCAATCTCTTTTGTAATCTTGAAAGGTCACCTCAAAATCTCTTTCCAAAGGAAATGAGCCCAACCTTTTTTTAATACCTTAAAAATTCACATAGAATCATACAGTCCAAAAGGGGCCATTCAGAAAGGATTATTCACTTAGTCCTATTCCCTGTCCTTTGCATATATCCTATTAAATTTTGTTTTCTGTATGTACAAATACAAATATATATATATACATATTTGTCTTTATTCTTGCTATATCTTTATATTGCATCAGAAATAAAAGCACTCAAGCGAAGTATAGAGATAACAACAACAACTTGCGTTTATATAGCGCCTTTAACATAGTAAAATATCCCAAAGCGTCTCACAGGAGTGTTATCAAACAAAATTTGACATTTGATAATGGCATATCTGATCATTTGCTGAGCAGGAAAGGAATGTAAACTGTGCCTCAAACACTTAAGCAGGCGATGATGTCCTTTCAGTAGCTCACACCACTTTGCAGCACCATTTTAGAGTCTGGGAACCCAATGCAGGCCTTTTGCAATCAAGTAGAGCTCAAAACCTGGTTGCCTTGGCAGTTTTGTCTAATTTCTCCCCCTTGCCCCCCTCAGGAATCCACGGAGAAAAAGGAGAATTGACTATAGTTTGCAAGATTAAGCAAAATCCCCATATCTTTAAAGAGGTAGATGGGGGGGAATAACAGGGAAAAAAAGAATTGCAGTTCAATAATTCACATCCTGATCAATATTACTGCACCAACGAGAAAAAAAAGAGTAACTTTTAGTTATTCATGTAATAGTCCATGTAATTTGGAAACTGTGTGCCACTGTATCAGCCTTCACAGAATTACTGGTAATCCACTGTTACCTGTTGTACTATCCACTTGAAAGAGGAATTATTATCCATTAATTTGTTCATTGGTAAATATTGGGTAGAGCGTGTATAGTTCTATGTAAATATGTGCACCTGTGATGTGTGTAAAGGTAGACATTATCCATTCTAAGGTTACGCAATTTCTAAAGATTTTCTGTACAACTAGACAATGCAATTTCTCATTTGCTGCACATCTTTCTCATAGCACTGTTTAATTGTTGATTTAATGTATCACCAGAGTGACGAGAGATCCTTAACTTTCAGAATATAAGGTCATCAAAGTTCAATTGAGAACGCATTGAATTTACAAGCAGTGAAGTACAATTTGCATATGTGTGACTGGAAATGAATTTGAACATGCACGACATCCCAATTGTCCTTTTTTTTGCCTAAATCTTCTACCAAAACATCGGGAAAAGATGCTATTAAGGGTAGTGCTATAGCATCAGGAATGGTTACGAAGGCTCTGCTGCACAGGTGGTGGATTGAAAGCCGTGGCAGTTTTTGCATTATATCAAATACAGTGTGACTTTTTAAAATGCAATTTTCCTATTTGTTCCCACACCCACAGGTCAGGGGAGAGATACTGAGCCCAAAATTCTAAATGGGCCTCTCTACCAGCAGATCAGACTCTTAAGTCCAAAAGTCGGGAGCCCCAGAATCTGTCCCAGCTTGCAGGGATGGGGTAACTTGCATGCTCAGGGTGGGTGGCTCATGCTTGTATGAGTGTATTGTCAGTGCCCATCCCAATCCACCCTCGGCAGATTCGGAGCAGTGCCATGTCACTCCAGTGGTGGAAAGGAACGCTGAGAGGAGCCCAACAAAGAGCTAATATTTCTTTTCTTCAGCTCGCCATGGAGCTACAGGGGATTCCGCTTAAAGTAATCGATCCCCCCTAGGATTGATTACCTTTGGCTACAAGACTTCTAGGGGCTTTCCTGGGGCTCAGCTTTCTGCTGAGGCCTTTAAAGAGTTTACGCAGACATGCACACTTGACATAGGGGAAACGGGCAGAAGATTCACCCATCCTCCCTGCTGCCCCCCACCAAAAAAATGGCTCAGCTGTAAAAACAAGCTGGAATACCAATGGAACCAGGATCCACCCCATTTTCCAACTCACTTGTGATTGATTTGCTGCCTTTCCACCCAGGGCCCAATTGGAATTTAGGGCCTACAGGCTTTATGAAAATGTAGAGTCTGTACAGTTACAGAGTAAGTTAATTTATTTCCCTATATAGGCAGCAGTAATACAAGCTGCCAGTGGGAAAAAAAGAATTCAGCCCTGGTGCTATCTGTTCAATACATATTGATCTGCACTTCAGGGAACTATCAATAAGAGCTGGTTTGTATTATTTCACTTTGAGTGACATTCGTGATCCTGGCAATAATGCGAGAATCCATAAGCGAAAGGTCAATTCATTCCTTCAAAAGGATAAATATTTATTTTTTTGGAAAGGGATTGGAGATTATAGGACTACGTATAGACAGGGATAATCAAATACTCTGCGAGACATGGCCCTGGAACTGTTGAGCCTGGGGTGTGAGTTCTCTGGGGCAATTGGCAACCGTTGAATAGTGGAGATGTGGAATGGGTAGATAAGGAATTTCTTTTGATCGTCCTAGGAAATCACGGAGTATCTATACAGAACTTCTGCTCAGGAAATTAGATGGCTGGTGTAGAATTCATTAATTCACAATCGATTAACAGTAACATTAGAAATGAGAAATGTCCATCTGGCTCATTAAGGCTGCTCATCCCACAGATTATGTGCAATCCGCACTATCATGGACTCTGCCCCACCCATTGTATTGGCATCAATATCAGCTGCAAACATCTCTCAACATATAGAACAGGGAGCATACTGTTTTTTTCAGAGATTAATATATAATCAATTTGCACCTACCAAATTCTATACAAGTCACCACTGGTCAGTTCAATTTGGTCATCTTTGATCTTTTGAAGGAAAGAAAGGATGTAATATTGGTCAATATTACGGCAATAATAGTTAGGATATATGTCCATCAGAGAGAGCTAGTCATTTGGTAAACTCATATCTGATGTACACATGTTAACAACTTAAGGAATAAGCTATTGCAACAACAGGAAAAGGTGTGCTTCTGTCTTCGTCTCTTCAGAACCCAACTCTACATATAACCGATCTCTATACTAATGGTGGGGTGGGGGGGGCAGGGAAGGAGGTTGGAGAAGGGGAGAGAAGAGATTATGAGGAGCAGCTGCAGCTTTAAATGAATGGCGGTTCTTTAACTGCTTGCAAGTCAAGGTTTATGTAATGATTGACAGGACAGAGTGTCGGCAGTGCTGAAATAAAATGCAATTGCTTTAAATTAAACTCAACCCACTTTCTATTTTGAGACCTCAAAAATAAAATTGGTAGAGAATTTAGCTGGAGTAGATTATTCAAATGAGTCCTATTGACCTTAATATGTGATTTAAAAAAAACAAATGTGGGACTGTGCAGCTGTACAAGGATTTAGGTCAAGTATCTGAATGAAAATTTCAAGCATCTGCAAGTTAGACCTTTCATAACAATTGGGAGCTACGACACAGTTCAATCTTAAGAACTGTGCAGCTGTTATTGCTGATTAATGTTGTGCTGGGATAGGACTATACCTGCAGCAAGGCATTTAATATGTTAGTGAATGGGAATGATGCACCACCCGTGTTGAGTCTCGACTCCACTGTATGTCCTCAATTTATTGGTGAACCTTGTCAAACTGTTCAAAGAAACTAAGAAATGATAAAACCACATTTAATGTAAAACATCTCAAGTACCTTCTCTGGGGAAGGAAAGACATAAGGCAACCCAATTTGGAGGGGAGGGGAGAGAATTAACATAGTTTTATACTTTTACTATGACTCACTCCCAGCACTGATACTGTAAAATATCTTGTGGAAATTTTGTACGAGTAAGAAACTCTCAAGAATTTTGGTCCAGGGTCTGTGGAGAATGTTTGATGTTGATTTAATGGGCATGGTGGGGGGTGGGTGTAGATAGTTCACTGGTCCTTGTTTACTTAGGGACAACTTTGCAGGTAGTTAGCTGATAATTCATTTCAGAACAATTAAAGCTAGCATAATGTTTGAAAATTATTGATTCCTAAATCCTGCAAATGCCTGTACATATCTGCAGTATTTTATTTCCTAAAACATATTGATCATTGATCCTTTGATAAGTTACTCAAAAGGAAAAAATGGAATGTCTGTGCTGTAGCAAACTTATTTCTGGTTTGCTCTTGGTGCTCTCTATATATATAAAATGTTGAATTATCTTTAGCACTTTAGTTTATACCAAAGTTTATTTAGCTGTATTTTACAAAAAGTTAAATACAGAAAGAGCTCTCACAGCCTGTTTTTCCCATTGATGCCTCTGCTGCATTCATTTCAACAATTAAGAACCCAGAGTGCCACATTGCGATCTCGCCTGTATACTCGAGAACACTCGGCTTTGACTGAGATTTGGTTATATATCGGTGTGGCTATGCTGCCACCTTTGCGTTGACGCAAAGAGGTTTCGGATGAAAATCGATGCCAGTATAACTTGCAAGATTACTAATGCCCATGAACCATAAGACCCACCTCCCTCAAGGCTGCCTCAAAAACACGTTTTGAGTTTGCACTGAGTGCCACCACGGCCCATGGCAGTGCCAGTACTGGCTTAGAGTATGCCATCGCAGAGGGGAGAACGTTTGTAATGATCACCTGTACACCACAGCCAGGATAGTCTTAGAAACAAAGCAATAAACAAATAATGGCACACGATAAAATCACTTTTCGAATGGCAGGCAATGTCTACTTTTACAGTAAATCCTCAATGTAGATCTCATAATGTTGCTCTGTGATTGTCACCGTTTGTCCAGAATTGACTACTGTATTTTTTAGATGTCTGTACTTAGAAGGAGCTGCATGAGGATCAATGAGCTGTGATGTATAGTGAAAAAAAAATTCCCATCAGGAAGCTGATGAAGCACTTTTCAGTCAACATTCTTCCAGTGAATAATGACATTTAGGTGATCAAGTCAAGATCAGATGCAGCAAAAATAGAAATAAACTTGTTCGTCGGGAATGGTTACAAAACATGTCACTGGTTAGCTTCTGAATTCTCCCACCATATTTAGTTACAAACTTATGTGTACATTAAAACTCAGGAGAGATATTTGGAACATGATGTTGGTGTATCTGGTTAAAAAGCTACGGTGTGGATTTACAGGCATGTGGCAGCACAACGGGTTGCAGTTACAATCCGCAGGTTTGTCCCCTCAAATGCTCCATGTGATAAGAGATATTGGCTGTCATATTGGAGATCATAGAATCGTACAGCAAAGGAGGCCATTTGGCCCCTTGTGCCTGTGCTGGCTCTTTGAAAGAGCTATCCAATTGCTCCCGCTCCCCTGGTCTTTCCCCATAGCCCTGCAATTTTTTTTTCCCTTCAAGTATTTATTCAATTCCCTTTTGAAAGTTACTATTGAATCTACTTCCATCACCTTTTCAGGCAGTGCATTCCAGATCGTAACAACTCATGGCTTACAAAAGCATTCTTCTCATCTCCCCTCTGGTTCTTTTGCTAATTACCTTAACTCTGTGTCCTCTGGTTACCGACCCTCCTGCCATTGGAAACAGTTTCTCCCGGTTTACTCCATCAAAATCCCTCATAATTTTGAACACCTTCATTAAAAATTGGGAAAGCTTAAGGAGAGTCACCCTGAGCAACTCTGGTGCACCTCCTAGTATTGACAAAGGGCTGTGAGCAAGGCCAAAGTCATTTATTTTTGGAGCAGGGAGAGGCCTTGGATGGGGAAGGGAAAAAATGAATGAATTACATAAATTATCCTTAGCAATAATGGACATGGTCGATGTTCCACTGATAGCACACATGCTGAAGCTTTTAAATCTGTACCAGAAGATTGTGAGCTCAAGTTCCATAGCCGGGTGAGTTTTCGTCACTTCTCACTCAGCTGATCTACTAGGTGAAGCACCACAATGTTTGCGAGGTGCTCCATTTGAGAGGGTGGAGGAAAAAACACGCACAGTGCTGGCCTCCCACTGGTTAACCCACAGCTCTCACGAGCTATTGGTGGAGCAGATATTCACTGGCAGTTGTTGCAAAGTCACTGGCTCTTGCCCTCCCGTCCGGAAGGGGTTACATGCCATCGAGTTGCAAAAAATGGGAGAACAAAATGTTTTAATAAAAAGCACATAAAAAGTTACAAAAATTCCTCCTGAATTTTTCGTAGTGGTACACCAGCTTGACATGCCTTTTGTGAGTATGTGTCCAGGGGTCACATTTAAGAAACAATTACGTTTTAATTTCTGAACATCGATTTATCTATATTATATATTAAATTAAAGTTTGTTTCTTTTGTATCATAAAATACTCTTGTATACTGTTCATGAATTAAATTTTAAGAAAATAAACGTGATCACATTACAGTTCTTCTCAATGTCTTTATGAGTCATTTTTTGTTTAAAAGACAATTGGCTTGGTTTAAAAGTGGAACACGATTGATTGATTCCTGGGATGAGAGGGTTGTCCTATGAGGAGAGATTTAGTAGAATGGGCCTATACTCTCTGGAGTTTAGAAGAATGAGAGGTGATCTCATTGAAACATACAAGATTCTGTGGGGGCTTGATAGGGTAGAGGCTGAGACGTTGTTTCCCCTGGCTGGAGAGTCTAGAACTAGGGGTCATAGACTCAGGATAAGGGGTCGGCCATTTAAGGCTGAGATGAGGAGAAATTTCTTCAATCAGAGGGTTGTGAATCTTTGGCATTCTCTACCCCAGAGGGCTGTGGATGCTCAGTCGTTGAGTATATTCAAGGCTGAGATAGATAGATTTTTGGACTCTAGGGAAATCAAGGGATATGGGGATCGGGCGGGAAAGTGGAGTTGAGGTCGAATATCAGCCGTGATCTGGTTGAATGATGGAGCAGGCTCGCGGGGCCGTGTGGCCTACTCCTGCTCCTATTTCTTATGTTCTTATACGATAGATTCCGGTAAATAATAGGCTAAAAATTACGACTAGCGATATTAGCGGCCAAATACTTGGTGTTCTTCTATGACATTCCTCAGCCCACTAGTTTTCCAGAAGTGTTAAATTGATTTAAAAATGAACAGACTACCTCCGACATTAAAATAGCAGTCAGAGGAACATCATATGAATGTGTTAAATGTTCACCTGCTAACGTCATTTATAGACTTGTGTTTTCATATCATTTGAAAATACAGCACCCGTCTTCCACAAACAAAAATAAAACTGGAAACATGCAGCAGGTCAGTCAGCATTTGTGGAGAGAACAGACTGCCATTGTTTCAAGCTCCTCAGAACTCAAAAATAAGAGATGAATAAGAATATCAATAGAACCAGAAAACCACAAACACACAGAGTGAAGTGTCAGTGGATGGCTGTTGGGTAACGTAACAGATCATCTCAGTCAAGAAATGGACAGAAACGTTTGAGAAATTAAAGAAATGAAGGACATGTGAATCACTGAGGCAATGGGAAGCCGAAGGAAAAAGCAAGAAAATGTTAGAGATAGAAAAGCTGCAGGTCTGGTTTTAAACAGAAGATGCTGGCAAAGTACCAGCTTTGAAAAACAGGGAGAATGAAGGCTCATCTTTCACCCTGGGTATTTACATCAGAGGTAAATTTCCAACGGGGTTTTCTCTGCATGCTTCTGATCTATTCCCCTTTCTTTTCTTGTATCTAAATGATGAGTTTGATCTGTTCACTTTGATGGCTCCTGACGCTTCCCACTTATTTGTGGATCTGAATTGGAGATCAAAGAAGCAAAAGAGAATCATACTCGATATGAAAGGGAACCCCGGAGGTATACAAGATAGTAAGTGGCAGAGAAATGGTGAATGCAGAACACTATTTGAAGTTAAGCAGTAGAATAAGGAATCCATGTGGTACTGGGGATTATCAAGGAATTTATCTACGTCTATGGTGTAGTGGGCTGTTTGGATACTGTGTAGTGAATTGGTCAGAATTAGAAAACATGCCTGCCAAAAGATAATGCACGTGAAAGGCACGTGGGGAGCGATCCTTTTACTTGGAAGGTTATCTAAAAAAAATGTGTAGGGATCTGGGTAAACCCAAGTTGGAAGCATTTGGTCAAGATCATCAAATAAGAGTGTGAGGAAAATAAAATCAGATTTAGAACACTTGAATCGCGTTTTGCTATCATTATGGGGTAGGTTTGATTTAATTAAAATTTGATTATTCCAAGGCTAAACTATTTCAACTGGTGATTCTTAACAATCAGGTCATCTCATTAATTGGTGAAGGAATGCATATTACGAGGAGAAAAGAGCCAGGATCACAAAGGTTAATAGCAAAACGTTGGAGAAAGCTCTGAATTTCTGGAATAAAAGAAATTACCATCGAGCATTTCAGTTTCAAACAGTGATAGTTAGATTAGGAAAGGAGACAGCAAGGCAGCATGGCAACAGATCAAATGGGATCGGGTTTTCTCACTTCATCGAGGCCAAACTGTTTGAGGTGTGTGTGGTGGGCTGTTTGGGGTGTTTGAGGTGAGTGTGGTGGGTGGTTTGAGGTGTTTGAGGTGAGTGTGGTGGGCAGTTTGGGGTGTTTGAGGTGAGTGTGGTGGGCAGTTTGGGGTGTTTGAGGTGAGTGTGGTGGGCAGTTTGGGGTGCTTGAGGTGTGTGTGGTGGGCAGTTTGGGGTGTTTGAGGTGAGTGTGGTGGGCAGTTTGGGGTGCTTGAGGTGTGTGTGGTGGGTGGTTTGGGGTGTTTAAGGTGTGTGTGGTGGGCAGTTTGGGGTGTTTGAGGTGTGTGTGGTGGGTGGTTTGGGGTGTTTGAGGTGTGTGTGGTGGGCTGTTTGGGGTGTTTGAGGTGTGTGTGGTGGGTGGTTTGGGGTGCTTGAGGTGTGTGTGGTGGGCTGTTTGGGGTGTTTGAGGTGTGTGTGGTGGGTGGTTTGGGGTGTTTGAGGTGTGTGTGGTGGGTGGTTTGGGGTGCTTGAGGTGTGTGTGGTGGGTGGTTTGGGGTGTTTGAGGTGTGTGTGGTGGGTGGTTTGGGGTGTTTGAGGTGTGTGTGGTGGGTGGTTTGGGGTGTTTGAGGTGAGTGTGGTGGGCTGTTTGGGGTGTTTGAGGTGAGTGTGGTGGGTGGTTTGGGGTGTTTGAGGTGTGTGTGGTGGGTGGTTTGGGGTGTTTGAGGTGAGTGTGGTGGGTGGTTTGGGGTGTTTGAGGTGAGTGTGGTGGGTGGTTTGGGGTGTTTGAGGTGAGTGTGGTGGGCGGTTTGGGGTGTTTGAGGTGTGTGTGGTGGGGTGGTTTGGGGTGTTTGAGGTGAGTGTGGTGGGTGGTTTGGGGTGTTTGAGGTGTGTGTGGTGGGTGTTTGGGGTGTTTGAGGTGAGTGTGGTGGGCGGTTTGGGGTGTTTGAGGTGTGTGTGGTGGGCGGTTTGGGGTGTTTGAGGTGTGTGTGGTGGGGTGTTTGGGGTGTTTGAGGTGTGTGTGGTGGGTGTTTGGGGTGTTTGAGGTGAGTGTGGTGGGCGGTTTGGGGTGTTTGAGGTGTGTGTGGTGGGCGGTTTGGGGTGTTTGAGGTGTGTGTGGTGGGGTGTTTGGGGTGTTTGAGGTGTGTGTGGTGGGGTGTTTGGGGTGTTTGAGGTGAGTGTGGTGGGTGTTTGAGGTGAGTGTGGTGGGTGGTTTGGGGTGTTTGAGATGTGTGTGGTGGGTGGTTTGGGGTGTTTGAGGTGAGTGTGGTGGGTGGTCTGGGGTGTTTGAGGTGAGTGTGGTGGGTGTTTGGGGTGTTTGAGGTGAGTGTGGTGGGTGGTTTGGGGTGTTTGAGGTGAGTGTGGTGGGTGTTTGGGGTGTTTGAGGTGAGTGTGGTGGGTGGTTTGGGGTGTTTGAGGTGAGTGTGGTGGGCTGTTTGGGGTGTTTGAGGTGTGTGTGGTGGGCTGTTTGGGGTGTTTGAGGTGAGTGTGGTGGGTGGTTTGGGGTGTTTGAGGTGTGTGTGGTGGGGTGTTTGGGGTGTTTGAGGTGAGTGTGGTGGGTGGTTTGGGGTGTTTGAGATGTGTGTGGTGGGTGGTTTGGGGTGTTTGAGGTGTGTGTGGTGGGTGGTTTGGGGTGTTTGAGGTGTGTGTGGTGGGGTGTTTGGGGTGTTTGAGGTGAGTGTGGTGGGTGGTTTGGGGTGTTTGAGATGTGTGTGGTGGGTGGTTTGGGGTGTTTGAGGTGTGTGTGGTGGGTGGTTTGGGGTGTTTGAGGTGTGTGTGGTGGGTGTTTGGGGTGTTTGAGGTGAGTGTGGTGGGTGTTTGGGGTGTTTGAGGTGTGTGTGGTGGGTGTTTGGGGTGTTTGAGGTGAGTGTGGTGGGTGGTTTGGGGTGTTTGAGGTAAGTGTGGTGGGTGGTTTGGGGTGTTTGAGGTGTGTGTGGTGGGTGGTTTGGGGTGTTTGAGGTGAGTGTGGTGGGTGGTTTGGGGTGTTTGAGGTGTGTGTGGTGGGTGGTTTGGGGTGTTTGAGGTGTGTGTGGTGGGTGGTTTGGGGTGTTTGAGGTGAGTGTGGTGGGCGGTTTGGGGTGTTTGGGGTGTGTGTGGTGGGTGTTTGGGGTGTTTGAGGTGAGTGTGGTGGGCTGTTTGGGGTGTTTGAGTTGTGTGTGGTGGGCTGTTTGGGGTGTTTGAGGTGTGTGTGGTGGGTGGTTTGGGGTGTTTGAGGTGTGTGTGGTGGGTGTTTGGGGTGTTTGAGGTGAGTGTGGTGGGCGGTTTGGGGTGTTTGAGGTGAGTGTGGTGGGTGGTTTGGGGTGTTTGAGGTAAGTGTGGTGGGTGGTTTGGGGTGTTTGAGGTGTGTGTGGTGGGTGGTTTGGGGTGTTTGAGGTGTGTGTGGTGGGTGGTTTGGGGTGTTTGAGGTGTGTGTGGTGGGTGGTTTGGGGTGTTTGAGGTGTGTGTGGTGGGTGGTTTGGGGTGTTTGAGGTGTGTGTGGTGGGTGGTTTGGGGTGTTTGAGGTGTGTGTGGTGGGTGGTTTGGGGTGTTTGAGGTGTGCGTGGTGGGTGTTTGGGGTGTTTGAGGTGAGTGTGGTGGGTGGTTTGGGGTGTTTGAGGTGTGTGTGGTGGGTGGTTTGGGGTGTTTGAGGTGAGTGTGGTGGGTGGTTTGGGGTGTTTGAGGTGAGTGTGGTGGGTGGTTTGGGGTGTTTGAGGTGAGTGTGGTGGGTGGTTTGGGGTGTTTGAGGTGTGCGTGGTGGGCTGTTTGGGGTGTTTGAGGTAAGTGTGGTGGGTGGTTTGGGGTGTTTGAGGTAAGTGTGGTGGGTGGTTTGGGGTGTTTGAGGTGAGTGTGGTGGGTGGTTTGGGGTGTTTGAGGTGAGTGTGGTGGGTGGTTTGGGGTGTTTGAGGTGAGTGTGGTGGGTGGTTTGGGGTGTTTGAGGTGAGTGTGGTGGGTGGTTTGGGGTGTTTGAGGTGAGTGTGGTGGGTGGTTTGGGGTGTTTGAGGTGAGTGTGGTGGGTGGTTTGGGGTGTTTGAGGTGTGTGTGGTGGGCTGTTTGGGGTGTTTGAGGTGTGTGTGGTGGGTGTTTGGGGTGTTTGAGGTGAGTGTGGTGGGTGTTTGGGGTGTTTGAGGTGTGTGTGGTGGGTGGTTTGGGGTGTTTGAGGTGAGTGTGGTGGGTGGTTTGGGGTGTTTGAGGTGAGTGTGGTGGGTGGTTTGGGGTGTTTGAGGTGAGTGTGGTGGGTGGTTTGGGGTGTTTGAGGTGTGTGTGGTGGGTGGTTTGGGGTGTTTGAGGTGTGTGTGGTGGGTGGTTTGGGGTGTTTGAGGTGTGTGTGGTGGGCTGTTTGGGGTGTTTGAGGTGAGTGTGGTGGGTGGTTTGGGGTGTTTGAGGTGTGTGTGGTGGGTGGTTTGGGGTGTTTGAGGTGTGTGTGGTGGGCTGTTTGGGGTGTTTGAGGTGAGTGTGGTGGGTGGTTTGGGGTGTTTGAGGTGTGTGTGGTGGGCAGTTTGGGGTGTTTGAGGTGTGTGTGGTGGGTGGTTTGGGATGTTTGAGGTGAGTGTGGTGGGTGGTTTGGGGTGTTTGAGGTGAGTGTGGTGGGTGGTTTGGGGTGTTTGAGGTGTGTGTGGTGGGTGGTTTGGGGTGTTTGAGGTGTGTGTGGTGGGTGGTTTGGGGTGTTTGAGGTGTGTGTGGTGGGCTGTTTGGGGTGTTTGAGGTGAGTGTGGTGGGTGGTTTGGGGTGTTTGAGGTGTGTGTGGTGGGTGGTTTGGGGTGTTTGAGGTGTGTGTGGTGGGCTGTTTGGGGTGTTTGAGGTGAGTGTGGTGGGTGGTTTGGGGTGTTTGAGGTGTGTGTGGTGGGCGGTTTGGGGTGTTTGAGGTGTGTGTGGTGGGTGGTTTGGGGGGTTTGAGGTGTGTGTGGTGGGCTGTTTGGGGTGTTTGAGGTGTGTGTGGTGGGTGGTTTGGGGTGTTTGAGGTGAGTGTGGTGGGCGGTTTGGGGTGTTTGAGGTGAGTGTGGTGGGCGGTTTGGGGTGTTTGAGGTGTGTGTGGTGGGCAGTTTGGGGTGTTTGAGGTGAGTGTGGTGGGTGGTTTGGGGTGTTTGAGGTGAGTGTGGTGGGCGGTTTGGGGTGTTTGAGGTGTGTGTGGTGGGCAGTTTGGGGTGTTTGAGGTGAGTGTGGTGGGTGGTTTGGGGTGTTTGAGGTGTGTGTGGTGGGTGGTTTGGGGTGTTTGAGGTGTGTGTGGTGGGCTGTTTGGGGTGTTTGAGGTGAGTGTGGTGGGTGGTTTGGGGTGTTTGAGGTGTGTGTGGTGGGCTGTTTGGGGTGTTTGAGGTGTGTGTGGTGGGTGGTTTGGGGTGTTTGAGGTGTGTGTGGTGGGTGGTTTGGGGTGTTTGAGGTGTGTGTGGTGGGCTGTTTGGGGTGTTTGAGGTGAGTGTGGTGGGTGGTTTGGGGTGTTTGAGGTGTGTGTGGTGGGTGGTTTGGGGTGTTTGAGGTGTGTGTGGTGGGCAGTTTGGGGTGTTTGAGGTGAGTGTGGTGGGTGGTTTGGGGTGTTTGAGGTGAGTGTGGTGGGTGGTTTGGGGTGTTTGAGGTGTGTGTGGTGGGCTGTTTGGGGTGTTTGAGGTGTGTGTGGTGGGCTGTTTGGGGTGTTTGAGGTGAGTGTGGTGGGTGGTTTGGGGTGTTTGTGGTGTGTGTGGTGGGCTGTTTGGGGTGCTTGAGGTGTGTGTGGTGGGCTGTTTGGGGTGTTTGAGGTGTGTGTGGTGGGTGGTTTGGGGTGTTTGAGGTGAGTGTGGTGGGCGGTTTGGGGTGTTTGAGGTGTGTGTGGTGGGTGGTTTGGGGTGTTTGAGGTGTGTGTGGTGGGTGGTTTGGGGTGTTTGAGGTGTGTGTGGTGGGCTGTTTGGGGTGTTTGAGGTGAGTGTGGTGGGTGGTTTGGGGTGTTTGAGGTGTGTGTGGTGGGCTGTTTGGGGTGTTTGAGGTGAGTGTGGTGGGTGGTTTGGGGTGTTTGAGGTGAGTGTGGTGGGTGGTTTGGGGTGTTTGAGGTGAGTGTGGTGGGTGGTTTGGGGTGTTTGAGGTGTGTGTGGTGGGTGGTTTGGGGTGTTTGAGGTGTGTGTGGTGGGCGGTTTGGGGTGTTTGAGGTGTGTGTGGTGGGCTGTTTGGGGTGTTTGAGGTGTGTGTGGTGGGCTGTTTGGGGTGTTTGAGGTGAGTGTGGTGGGTGGTTTGGGGTGTTTGAGGTGTGTGTGGTGGGTGGTTTGGGGTGTTTGAGGTGTGTGTGGTGGGCGGTTTGGGGTGTTTGAGGTGTGTGTGGTGGGTGGTTTGGGGTGTTTGAGGTGTGTGTGGTGGGCTGTTTGGGGTGTTTGAGGTGTGTGTGGTGGGTGGTTTGGGGTGTTTGAGGTGTGTGTGGTGGGTGGTTTGGGGTGTTTGAGGTGTGTGTGGTGGGCGGTTTGGGGTGTTTGAGGTGTGTGTGGTGGGTGGTTTGGGGTGTTTGAGGTGTGTGTGGTGGGTGGTTTGGGGTGTTTGAGGTGTGTATGGTGGGTGGTTTGGGGTGTTTGAGGTGTGTGTGGTGGGTGGTTTGGGGTGTTTGAGGTGAGTGTGGTGGGTGGTTTGGGGTGTTTGAGGTGTGTGTGGTGGGTGGTTTGGGGTGTTTGAGGTGTGTGTGGTGGGTGGTTTGGGGTGTTTGAGGTGAGTGTGGTGGGTGGTTTGGGGTGTTTGTGGTGTGTGTGGTGGGTGGTTTGGGGTGTTTGAGGTGAGTGTGGTGGGTGGTTTGGGGTGTTTGAGGTGAGTGTGGTGGGTGGTTTGGGGTGTTTGAGGTGTGTGTGGTGGGTGGTTTGGGGTGTTTGAGGTGAGTGTGGTGGGTGGTTTGGGGTGTTTGAGGTGTGTGTGGTGGGTGGTTTGGGGTGTTTGAGGTGAGTGTGGTGGGTGGTTTGTGGTGTTTGTGGTGTGTGTGGTGGGTGGTTTGGGGTGTTTGTGGTGTGTGTGGTGGGCGGTTTGGGGTGTTTGTGGTGTGTGTGGTGGGTGGTTTGGGGTGTTTGTGGTGTGTGTGGTGGGCGGTTTGGGGTGTTTGAGGTGAGTGTGGTGGGTGGTTTGGGGTGTTTGAGGTGAGTGTGGTGGGCGGTTTGGGGTGTTTGTGGCGTGTGTGGTGGGCGGTTTGGGGTGTTTGTGGTGTGTGTGGTGGGCGGTTTGGGGTGTTTGAGGTGTGTGTGGTGGGTGGTTTGGGGTGTTTGAGGTGTGTGTGGTGGGTGGTTTGGGGTGTTTGAGGTGTGTGTGGTGGGTGGTTTGGGGTGTTTGAGGTGAGTGTGGTGGGCGGTTTGGGGTGTTTGAGGTGAGTGTGGTGGGCGGTTTGGGGTGTTTGAGGTGAGTGTGGTGGGCGGTTTGGGGTGTTTGAGGTGTGTGTGGTGGGGTGTTTGGGGTGTTTGAGGTGTGTATGGTGGGTGGTTTGGGGTGTTTGAGGTGTGTGTGGTGGGCGGTTTGGGGTGTTTGAGGTGAGTGTGGTGGGCGGTTTGGGGTGTTTGTGGTGTGTGTGGTGGGCGGTTTGGGGTGTTTGAGGTGTGTGTGGTGGGTGGTTTGGGGTGTTTGTGGTGGGCGGTTTGGGGTGTTTGAGGTGAGTGTGGTGGGTGGTTTGGGGTGTTTGAGGTGAGTGTGGTGGGTGGTTTGGGGTGTTTGAGGTGGGCGGTTTGGGGTGTTTGTGGTGGGTGGTTTGGGGTGTTTCAGGTGTGTGTGGTGGGTGGTTTGGGGTGTTTGAGGTGAGTGTGGTGGGTGGTTTGGGGTGTTTGAGGTGGGCGGTTTGGGGTGTTTGTGGTGGGCTGTTTGGGGTGTTTGAGGTGTGTGTGGTGGGCTGTTTGAGGTGTTTGAGGTGAGTGTGGTGGGCAGTTTGGGGTGTTTGAGGTGAGTGTGGTGGGCGGTTTGGGGTGTTTGAGGTGAGTGTGGTGGGTGGTTTGGGGTGTTTGAGGTGAGTGTGGTGGGCAGTTTGGGGTGTTTGAGGTGAGTGTGGTGGGTGTTTGGGGTGTTTGAGGTGTGTGTGGTGGGCGGTTTGGGGTGTTTGAGGTGTGTGTGGTGGGTGGTTTGGGGTGTTTGAGGTGTGTGTGGTGGGTGGTTTGGGGTGTTTGAGGTGTGTGTGGTGGGCTGTTTGGGGTGTTTGAGGTGAGTGTGGTGGGTGGTTTGGGGTGTTTGTGGTGTGTGTGGTGGGCTGTTTGGGGTGCTTGAGGTGTGTGTGGTGGGCTGTTTGGGGTGTTTGAGGTGAGTGTGGTGGGCTGTTTGGGGTGTTTGAGGTGTGTGTGGTGGGTGGTTTGGGGTGTTTGAGGTGAGTGTGGTGGGTGGTTTGGGGTGTTTGAGGTGAGTGTGGTGGGCGGTTTGGGGTGTTTGAGGTGTGTGTGGTGGGTGGTTTGGGGTGTTTGAGGTGTGTGTGGTGGGTGGTTTGGGGTGTTTGAGGTGTGTGTGGTGGGCTGTTTGGGGTGTTTGAGGTGAGTGTGGTGGGTGGTTTGGGGTGTTTGAGGTGTGTGTGGTGGGCTGTTTGGGGTGTTTGAGGTGAGTGTGGTGGGTGGTTTGGGGTGTTTGAGGTGAGTGTGGTGGGTGGTTTGGGGTGTTTGAGGTGAGTGTGGTGGGTGGTTTGGGGTGTTTGAGGTGTGTGTGGTGGGTGGTTTGGGGTGTTTGAGGTGTGTGTGGTGGGCGGTTTGGGGTGTTTGAGGTGTGTGTGGTGGGCTGTTTGGGGTGTTTGAGGTGAGTGTGGTGGGTGGTTTGGGGTGTTTGAGGTGTGTGTGGTGGGTGGTTTGGGGTGTTTGAGGTGTGTGTGGTGGGCGGTTTGGGGTGTTTGAGGTGTGTGTGGTGGGTGGTTTGGGGTGTTTGAGGTGTGTGTGGTGGGCTGTTTGGGGTGTTTGAGGTGTGTGTGGTGGGTGGTTTGGGGTGTTTGAGGTGTGTGTGGTGGGTGGTTTGGGGTGTTTGAGGTGTGTGTGGTGGGCGGTTTGGGGTGTTTGAGGTGTGTGTGGTGGGTGGTTTGGGGTGTTTGAGGTGTGTGTGGTGGGTGGTTTGGGGTGTTTGAGGTGTGTATGGTGGGTGGTTTGGGGTGTTTGAGGTGTGTGTGGTGGGTGGTTTGGGGTGTTTGAGGTGAGTGTGGTGGGTGGTTTGGGGTGTTTGAGGTGTGTGTGGTGGGTGGTTTGGGGTGTTTGAGGTGTGTGTGGTGGGTGGTTTGGGGTGTTTGAGGTGAGTGTGGTGGGTGGTTTGGGGTGTTTGTGGTGTGTGTGGTGGGTGGTTTGGGGTGTTTGAGGTGAGTGTGGTGGGTGGTTTGGGGTGTTTGAGGTGAGTGTGGTGGGTGGTTTGGGGTGTTTGAGGTGTGTGTGGTGGGTGGTTTGGGGTGTTTGAGGTGAGTGTGGTGGGTGGTTTGGGGTGTTTGAGGTGTGTGTGGTGGGTGGTTTGGGGTGTTTGAGGTGAGTGTGGTGGGTGGTTTGTGGTGTTTGTGGTGTGTGTGGTGGGTGGTTTGGGGTGTTTGTGGTGTGTGTGGTGGGCGGTTTGGGGTGTTTGTGGTGTGTGTGGTGGGTGGTTTGGGGTGTTTGTGGTGTGTGTGGTGGGCGGTTTGGGGTGTTTGAGGTGAGTGTGGTGGGTGGTTTGGGGTGTTTGAGGTGAGTGTGGTGGGCGGTTTGGGGTGTTTGTGGCGTGTGTGGTGGGCGGTTTGGGGTGTTTGTGGTGTGTGTGGTGGGCGGTTTGGGGTGTTTGAGGTGTGTGTGGTGGGTGGTTTGGGGTGTTTGAGGTGTGTGTGGTGGGTGGTTTGGGGTGTTTGAGGTGTGTGTGGTGGGTGGTTTGGGGTGTTTGAGGTGAGTGTGGTGGGCGGTTTGGGGTGTTTGAGGTGAGTGTGGTGGGCGGTTTGGGGTGTTTGAGGTGAGTGTGGTGGGCGGTTTGGGGTGTTTGAGGTGTGTGTGGTGGGGTGTTTGGGGTGTTTGAGGTGTGTATGGTGGGTGGTTTGGGGTGTTTGAGGTGTGTGTGGTGGGCGGTTTGGGGTGTTTGAGGTGAGTGTGGTGGGCGGTTTGGGGTGTTTGTGGTGTGTGTGGTGGGCGGTTTGGGGTGTTTGAGGTGTGTGTGGTGGGTGGTTTGGGGTGTTTGTGGTGGGCGGTTTGGGGTGTTTGAGGTGAGTGTGGTGGGTGGTTTGGGGTGTTTGAGGTGAGTGTGGTGGGTGGTTTGGGGTGTTTGAGGTGGGCGGTTTGGGGTGTTTGTGGTGGGTGGTTTGGGGTGTTTCAGGTGTGTGTGGTGGGTGGTTTGGGGTGTTTGAGGTGAGTGTGGTGGGTGGTTTGGGGTGTTTGAGGTGGGCGGTTTGGGGTGTTTGTGGTGGGCTGTTTGGGGTGTTTGAGGTGTGTGTGGTGGGCTGTTTGAGGTGTTTGAGGTGAGTGTGGTGGGCAGTTTGGGGTGTTTGAGGTGAGTGTGGTGGGCGGTTTGGGGTGTTTGAGGTGAGTGTGGTGGGTGGTTTGGGGTGTTTGAGGTGAGTGTGGTGGGTGTTTGGGGTGTTTGAGGTGTGTGTGGTGGGTGGTTTGGGGTGTTTGAGGTGTGTGTGGTGGGTGGTTTGGGGTGTTTGAGGTGAGTGTGGTGGGCGGTTTGGGGTGTTTGAGGTGTTTGTGGTGGGCGGTTTGGGGTGTTTGAGGTGTGTGTGGTGGGCGGTTTGGGGTGTTTGAGGTGAGTGTGGTGGGCGGTTTGGGGTGTTTGAGGTGTGTGTGGTGGGGTGTTTGGGGTGTTTGAGGTGTGTGTGGTGGGCGGTTTGGGGTGTTTGAGGTGAGTGTGGTGGGGTGTTTGGGGTGTTTGAGGTGTGTGTGGTGGGCGGTTTGGGGTGTTTGAGGTGAGTGTGGTGGGTGGTTTGGGGTGTTTGAGGTGTTTGTGGTGGGCGGTTTGGGGTGTTTGAGGTGAGTGTGGTGGGCGGTTTGGGGTGTTTGAGGTGTTTGTGGTGGGCGGTTTGGGGTGTTTGAGGTGTGTGTGGTGGGCGGTTTGGGGTGTTTGAGGTGAGTGTGGTGGGCTATTTGGATTGCATGTGGTACATCGTTTGGGTTGGATGTCTGGTGCACTGTTTAGATTGTGTGTATGGTGTACTGTTTGGTGTTTGTGTGGTGCGCTGTTCATGGTACACTGTTTGAGTTGTATGAGATATGCTCTGTGTGGTGGGCTGTGTAAACATAAGAACAAAAGAAATTGGAGCAGGAGTAAGCTAAACGGCCCCTCGAGCCTGCTTCGCCATCCAGTAAGATCATGGCTGATCTTCGACCTCAACTCCACTTTCCTGCCTGCCTGGGCTGTGTATGGTGCATTGTTCCCGTTCTGTGTGGTGTTACAACCCCCACGGTTCTCCCCACACCATCCCTGAACATTATTTATTCTCACAATATGGGTGATATTGTGGTTGATTCTTAATTGTGGTTGATTCTTAATTGCCCTCTGAAATGGCCTAGCAAGCCACTCAGTTGTAAAATCTCGCTAAAAAAGGTCACAATAAGAATAAAACCAGACGGACCACCCGGCATCAGACCACTAGGCACCGGACATGACTAAGGCAAACCAAGCCCAGTCGACCCTGCAAAGTCCACCTCACTGACATCTGGGGACTTGTGCCAAAATTGGGAGAGCTGTCCCACAGACTAGTCAAGCAACAGCCTGACATAGCCAGACTCACAGAATCATACCTTTCAGCCAATGTCCCAGACTCTTCCATCACCATCGCTGGGTGTGTCCTGTCCCACCAGCAGGACAGACCCACCAGAGGTGGCGGTACAGTGATATACAGTCAGGAGGGAGTGGCCCTGGGAGTCCTCAACATTGACTCTGGACCCCATGAAATCTCATGGCATCAGGTCAAACATGGGCAAGGAAACCTCCTGCTGATTACCACCAACCGCCCTCCCTCAGCTGATGAATCAGTCCTCCTCCATGTTGAACACCACTTGGAGGAAGCACTGAGGGTAGCAAGGGCACAGAATGTACTCTGGGTGGGGGACTTCAATGTCCATCACCAAGAATGGCTCGGTAGCACCACTACTGATCGAGCTGGCCGAGTCCTGAAGGACATAGCTGCCAGACTGGGCCTGCGGCAGGTGGTGAGCGAACCAACACGAGGAAAAAACTTACTTGACCTCGTCCTCACCAATCTACCTGTCGCAGATGCATCTGTCCATGACAGTATTGGTAGGAGTGACCACCGCACAGTCCTTGTGGAGATGAAGTCCCGTCTTCGCACTGAGGACACCATCCAACATGTTGTGTGTCACTACCACCGTGCTAAATGGGATAGATTCAGAACAGATCTAGCAGCTCAAAACTGGGCATCCATGAGGCGCTGTGGGCCATCAGCAGCAGCAGAATTGTATTCCAGCACAATCTGCAACCTCATGGCCCGGCATATTCCACACTCTACCATTACCAACAAGCCAGGGAATCAACCCTGGTTCAATGAGGAGTGCAGAAGAGCATGCCAGGAGCAGCACCAGGCGTTCCTAAAAATGAGGTGCCAACCTGGTGAAGCTACAACTCAGGACTACATGCATGCTAAACAGCGGAAGCAACATGCTATAGACAGAGCTAAGCGATTCCACAACCAGCGGATCAGATCAAAGATCTGCAGTCCTGCCACATCCAGTCGTGAATGGTGGTGGACAATTAAACAACTAACGGGAGGAGGAGGCTCTGTAAAGATCCCCATCCTCAATGATGGCGGAGTCCAGCTCGTGAGTGCAACAAACAAGGCTGAAGCGTTTGCAACCATCTTCAGCCAGAAGTGCCGAGTGGATAATCCATCTCAGCCTCCTCCCGATATCCCCACCATCACAGAAGCCAGTCTTCAGCCAATTCGATTCACTCCACATGATATCAAGAAACGGCTGAGTGCACTGGATGCAGCAAAGGCTATGGACCCCGACAACGTCCCGGCTGTAGTGCTGAAGACTTGTGCTCCAGAACTAGCTGCGCCTCTAGCCAAGCTGTTCCAGTACAGCTACAACACTGGCATCTACCCGACAATGTGGAAAATTGCCCAGGTATGTCCTGTCCACAAAAAGCAGGACAAATCCAATCCGGCCAATTACCGCCCCGTCAGTCTACTCTCAATCATCAGCAAAGTGATGGAAGGTGTCGTCGACAGTGCTATCAAGCGGCACTTACTCACCAATAACTGCTCAGAGGTGAGGTGAGAGTGACTGCCCTTGACTTCAAGGCAGCATTTGACTGAGTGTCACCAAGGAGCCCTCGTAAAATTAAAGTCAATGGGAATCCGGGGGAAAAGTCTCCAGTGGTTGGAGTCATACCTAGTACAAAGGAAGATGGTAGTGGTTGTTGGTGGCCAATCATCTCAGCCCCAGGACATTGCTGCAGGAGTTCCTTAGGGCAGTGTCCTAGGCCCAACCATCTTCAGCTGCTTCATCAATGACCTTCCCTCCATCATAAGGTCAGAAATGGGGATGTTCGCTGATGATTGCACAGTGTTCAGTTCCATTCGCAACCCCTCAGATAAGAAAGCAGTCCGAGCCCGCATGCAGCAAGACCTGGACAACATCCAGGCTTGGGCTCATAAGTGGCAAGTAACATGCGCACCAGAAAAGTGCCAGGCAATGACCATCTCCAACAAGAGAGAGTCTAACCACCTCCCCTTGACATTCAATGGCATTACCATCACCGAATCCCCCACCATCAACATCCTGGGGGTCACCATTGACCAGAAACATAACTGGACCAGCCATATAAATACTGTGGCTACAAGAGCAGGCCAGAGGCTGGGTATTCTGCGGCGTGTGACTCACCTCCTGACTCCCCAAAGCCTTTCCAACATCCACAAGGCACAAGTCAAGAGTGTGATGGAATACTCTCCACTTGCCTGGATCAGTGCAGCTCCAACAACACACAAGAAGCTCGACATCATCCAGGACAAAGCAGCCCGCTTGATTGGCATCCCATCCACCACCCTAAACATTCACTCCCTTCACTTCCGGCGCACAGTGGCTGCAGTGTGTACCATCCACAGGATGCACTGCAGCAACTCGCCAAGGCTTCTTCTACAGCACCTCCCAAACCCGCAACCTCTACCACCTAGAAGGACAAGAGCAGCAGATACATGGGAACAACACCACCTGCACGTTCCCCTCCAAGTCACACACCATCCTGACTTGGAAATATATCGCCGTTCCTTCATCGTCGCTGGGTCAAAATCCTGGAACTTCCTTCCTAACAGCACTGTGGGAGAACCTTCACCACACGGACTGCAGCGGTTCAAGAAGGCGGCTCACCACCACCTTCTCAAGGGCAATTAGGAATGGGCAATAAATGCCAGCCTCGCCAGCGACGCCCACATCCCATGAAGGAATAAAAAAAATAGAATCATAGAAAGTTTACAGCACGGAAGGAGGACATTCGGCCCATCAAGTCCGCGCCAGCTCTATGCAAGAGCAATCCAGCTAGTCCCACTCCCCCGCCCTATCTCCGTAGCCCTGAAGATATTTTCCTTTCAAGTAATAATCCAGTTCCCTTTTGGAGGCCATGATTGAATCTGCCTCCACCACCCCCTCGGGCAGTGCATTCCAGATCCTAACCACTCGCTGTGTAAAAAAGCTTTTCCTCATGTCACCTTTGCTTCTTTTGCCAATCACCTTAAACCTATGCCGTCTGGTTCTTGACCCTTCCGCCAATGGGAACAGTTTCTCTCTATTTACTCTGTCCAGACTCTTCATGATTTTGAATACCTCTATCAATTCTCCTCACAACCTTCTCTGTTCCAAGGAGAAAAACCCCAGCTTCTCCAGTCTATCCACGTAACTAAAGTCCCTCATCCCTGGAATCATTCTAGTAAATCTCTCCTGCACCCTCCCAAAGGCCTTCACATCTTTCCTAAAGTGCGGTGCCCAGAACTGGACACAATACTCCAGTTGTGGCCGAACCAATGTTTTGTAATGGTTCATCATGACTTCCTTACTTTTGTACTCTATGCCTCTATTTATAAAGCCCAGGATCCTGTATGCTTTTTTAACCTCTTTCTGAACCTGCCCTGCCACCTTCAAAGATTTGTGTACACATACCCCTCGGTCTCTCTGTTCCTTTACTCCTTTTAGAATTGTGCCCTCTAGTTTATATTGCCTTTTATTTTTCCTACCGAAATGCATCACCTCGCATTTTTCAGCGTTAAATTTCATCTGCCACGTGTCCGCCCATGTCACCAGCCTGTCTATATCCTTTTGAAGTCTATCACTATCCTACTCACTGTTTACTACCCTTCCAAGTTTTGTGTCATCTGCAAATTTTGAAACTGTGCCCTGTCCGCCCAAGTCTAAGTCATTAATATATATCAAGAAAAGCAGTAGTCCCAGCACTGACCCCTGGGGAACACCACTGTGCACCTCCCACCACTCCGAAAAACAATCGTTCACCACCGCTCTCTGTTTCCTGTCACTTAGCCAATTCTCTATCCATGTTGCTACTGCCCCCTTTATTCCACGGTCTGCAATCTTGATGACAAGTTTACCATGCAGCACTTTATCAAACGTTTTTTGAAAGTCCATATGCACCACATCAACTGCATTGCCCTCACCTACTCTCTCTGTTACCTCATCAAAAACCTCTATCAGGTTAGTTATACACGATTTGCCTCTAACAAATCCGTGCTGACCTTCCCTAATCAATCCACACTCGTCCAAGTGACCGTTAATTCTGTCCCGGATTATCGTTTCTAAAAGTTTCCCCACCACTGAGGTGAAACTGACTGGCCTATAGTTGCTGGGTTTATCCTTACACCCTCTTTTGAACAAGGGTGTAACATTTGCTATTCTCCAGTCCTCTGGCACCACCCCCGTATCTAAGGATGATTGGAAGATTATGGAAAGTACCGTGACAATTTCTACCGTTACTTCCCTCAGCAACCTGGGATGCATCCCATCCAGACCGGGTGATTTATCTACTTTAAGTACAGCTAGCCTTTCTAGTACCTCTTCTTTAACAATTTTTAGCCTATCCAGTATCTCAACTATATCTTCCTTTACTGAGACTATGGCAGCATTTTCATCCTTGGTAAAGACAGATGCAAAGTACTCATTTAGTATCTCGGCTATGCCCTCTGCCTCCATGAGTGGATCTCCTTTATGGTCCCTAATCGGCCCCACCCCTCCTCTTACTACCCATTTACTCTTTACATGTTTGTTTTTGAAGACTTTTGGATTCCTTTTATGTTGGCTGCCAGTCTATTCTCATACTCTCTCTTTGCCCCTCTTCTTTCCTTTTTCACTTCCCCTATGAACTTTCTATATTCTGCCTGTTTCTCACTTGTGTTATCAACCTGACACCTGTCATACTATAAGACCATAAGAGATAGGGGCAGGAGTAGGCCATTCGGCCCCTCGAGCCTGCTCCGCCATTTAATGAGGTCATGGCTGATCTGATTTTTACCTCAACTCCACTTTCCCGCCCTTTCCCCATATCCTTTGACTCCCTATGCCCCTTTTTCCACTTCATCTTACTTTCTATCTCATTTGTCATCTAGGGAGCTCTGGTTTTAGTTGCCCTGCCTTTCTCCTTCATGGGAATGTACCTAGACTGTACCTGAGCCATCTCCTCTTTATAGGCCGCCCACTGTTCAATTACGGTTTTGCCAATCTTTGATTCCAATTTACCCGGGCCAGATTTGCTCTCATCCCACTGAAATTGGCCCTCCTCCAATTGAGTACTTTTACCTTAGATGCTGGGAAGTCTTCATTAATCCCTAGTTGCCCAGAGAAGGTAGTGGTGGGCCTGTTCCTTGAACCATTGCAGTGCTAGTGCTATTCCCATAATAGTGTTCAGCAAAGAATTCCAGAAGTTTGACCCAGTGACGATGAAGAAATAGTGGTGTATATATATATGTCCAAGTCAGGATGATATTTGATTTGGAAGTGAAATTGGAGATGATGGTGTTCCCATGACATTACAGTTCTTATCTTTCTTGGTAGTACAGTTCGCAAGGGAAGGAAATAACTTCGCTGAGTTCCTGCAGTGCATCCCGTAGATATTGCAGCCACAGTGCACCAGTGATAGAGGGAGTAGATATTGAGTTCAGTGTCAAGGATGGTGATCAAGCAAATTGCTTTGTATGGGATAGTGTCGAGCTTCTTGAGTGTTATTATGGCTGCAACCATTCTGGCGATTGATGAGTATTCCATCACACTCCTGACTCGAGTCTTGGTAGATGGTTGACAGACTTTGAGGGGTCAGGAGGTGAGCCACTTATCACATAGTACCCAGCTGCTGTCCTATTCTTGTTGGCACAGTGTTGATATGACTGGTCCAGTTAAGGTTAGGGTCATTCCGCAGCTACTGTGGCAGGATTTAAACTCATGTGTCCGGATTATTAGTCCAGGCCTCTGGTTAGTAGTCCAGTAACATAACCACTATACTACCATACCCATAAATGATGACCTCAGGACATCCCAAAGCACTTCACAACCAATAAAGTACTTTTGAAGTGTAATCACTGTTGTAATGAGGGAAACGTGGCAGCCAATGTGCAGAGCAAGGTCCCACAAACAGCAATGACATAATAACCAGATAATCTGTTTTTTAGTGATATTGGTTGAGAGATACCGGGGAGAACTCACCTAGTCTTCTTTGAAATAGTGCCAGGGGATCTTTTACGTCCACCTGAAAGGGGCTGACAGGGCTTCACTTTAACAGTTCATCCGAAAGATGGCACTTCCGACTGTGCACCGTTCCCTCAATACTGCACTGGAGTGTCAGCCTACATTATGTGTCCAAGACTCTGGAGTGCTATCGCTGAGCCAAGGCTGACACCTTGGAGTATGGAGAAGGAAGAGAATTAATAACGTATTGCAATAGAGAAGTAAATCCTGACCTCAATGCACATGATTTCAGCAGGATTAGATCAACTCGTCCCTTAAGTGAACTTGGCCGATTTCACAGGCTCATGCCTTATGTGCTAGAGACAGTAAAGTCAGATTGCTGCAGTGCCAGACAGTCTCTACAGCTGTCTCCCCGGGTCTATGTCAAACATGTGCACACTACACCAAGCGCTCAGATTCCCATAGCTTATACATATTTCAGTGTGTATTTCTAGCGTTATCCACTGAAGGCAAATATTTGCTCTCAGCGATTGATAGTTGTACGTTGCAACTACAAAAAAAAACAATCCACAAACATTACAAAGTTACCTCTCACATCTGTAGGGCAAAAAATGCAAATGCTGGAAATCTGAATTAAAAGCAGAAAATTACACAGAACTTACAGCACAGAAACAGGCCACTCGGCCCAACTGATCTATGCCAAAGTTTATGCTCCACACGAGCCTCCTCCCACCCTACTTCATCTAACCCTATCAGTATAACCTTTAATTCCTTTCTCCCTCGTGTACATATCCAGCTTACCCTTAAATGCATCTATGCTATTCTACACAGCTGCTCCACATTCCACATTCTAACCACTCTGAGTAAAGACGTTTCTCCTGAATTCTTCATTGGACCTATTAGTGACTATTAATATTTATGGCCCCAAGTTTTGGACTCCTCCACAAGTGAAAATATCTGTCCAACTCTGAAAAGAGTAAAAAACGGGTTAATGTTTTCAGTGTATATTATTTGCCAGGACTCCTTTCCATTCTCCATTTGAAAGCAGTTAGGGAATTCTTCCGCTGTCCCTGGTTAAGAACATAAGAAATAGGAGCAGGAGTAGGCCATACGGCCGCTCACGCCTGCTCCACCATTCAATAAGATCATGGCCGATCTTCTACCTCAAATCCACTTTCCGGCCCTATCCCCAGATCCCTTGATTCCCAACATGATTTGTCAAACACGATTTCCCTTTCATAAAACTGTGTTGACTCTGCCTAATTATATTATGATTTTCTAAGCGCCCTGTTACTACATCCTTAATAATAGATTCCAGCATTTTCCCTACTACTGATGTCAGGCTAACTGGCCTGTAGTTCCCTGTTTTCACTCTCCCTCCTTTCTTGAATAGCAGGGTTACGTTTGCTATCTTCCAATCCAGTAGGACCATTCTGGAATCTAGGGAATTCAAAACCAATGCATCCACTATCTCTGCAGCCACTTCTTTTAGAACCCTAGGATGTAGGCCATCAGGTCCAGAGGATTTGTCAGCTTTTAGTCCCATTAATTTCTCCAGTGTGTTTTCTCTACTAATCTTAATTATTTCAATTTCCTCACTCTCATTAGTCCCTTGGTTCCCCACTATTTCTGAAATTTTTTTGTCTCTTTTACCGTGAAGACAGATACGAAATATTTGTTTAACATCTCTGCCATTTCCTTATTCCCCATTATAATTTCTCCTGTCTCAGCTTCTAAGGGACCCACATTTACTTTCGCTAATCTCTTCCTTTTTATATACTTGTAGAAGTTCTTACAATCTGTTTATATCTTTCTTGCTAGTTTACTTTCATATTCAATTTTCTCTGTCTTTATCAATTTTTTGGTCACCCTTTGCTGATTTCTAAAACCCTCCCAATCCTCAGGCTTATTACTCTTTTTGGCAACATTGTAAGCCTCTTAATCTAATACTATCCTTAACTTCTCTAGTTAGCCATAGCCAAATCACTTTTCCCATGGAGTTTTATTCCTCAAGGGAATGTATATTTGTTGACAATTATGAATTATTTCTTTAAATGTTCATCATTGTTTATCTACCGTCATATCTTTTAATCTAATTTCCCAATCTACCTTAGCCAACTCGCCCCTCATACCTACATAATTGGCTTTGTTTAAATTTAAGACCCTAGTTTCGGACTTAACTACATCACTCTCAAACTCAATATGAAATTCCATCATATTATGATCACTCTGCCCCAAAGGATCCTTAACTATAAAATTATTAATTAACCCTGTCTCATTACACAGGATCTAAAATAGCCTGTTCCCTAGTTGATTCCTCAACAAATTATTCTAGAAAACTGTCTCAAATGCATTCCATGAACTCGTCCTCCAAACTACTTTTGCCAATTTGGTTTGCTCAGTCTGTATGAAGATTAAAGTCCCCCATGATTATTGCATTACCCTTGTTACATACTCCTCTAATTTCCAATGCTATAACTACTCCCACCAGTGTTTTCTGCCCCTTGTTATTTCTTAGCTCCACCCATACTGATTCTATATCCTGATTTTCTGAACTAAGATCCTTTCTCACTACTGCCTTTATCTTATCCTTTATTATCGGGGCTACTCCTCACCCCCCCCCCTTTCCTATTTTGCCTATCTTTTCTAAAAGTCAAGTACCCTGGAATATTTAGTTCCCAACCTTGGTCACCCTGCAACCATGTCTCAGTAATAGCTACTAGATCAAACCCTGATTTTCCCTGATGTGACCTTAGTCACTAATGCCCTATTATCTTTGTTAAACTCTCTGTCCCTTCCTGACACACTCTGCTTGTTTTCACCCAAATTGCTACTCTGCTCTACAGCCTTGACTTTTCTCTTTAAACTTATAAATTTACCCTTACCTGAACCCTCCACCCCCTTTAATTAATTTAAAGCCCTATCTACCGCCCTAGTTATTCGATTCACCAGGACATTGGTCCCAGCCTGGTTTAAGTGGAGCCCGTCCCAATGGAACAGCTCCCTCTTTCCCCAGTACTGGTGCCAGTGCCCCATGAATTGAAGACGCTGCTTCCCACACCACTCTTTCAGCAACGCATTTAACCATCTAATCTGTTTGTCCCTATGCCAATCTGCGAGTGGCTGAGGTAGCAATCCAGAGATTATTACCTTTGAGGTTCTACTTTTTAATTTGGACCAGAGTGTCTCAAACTCCCTCAGCAGAACCTCATTCCTAGTTCTGCCTATGTCGTTGGTTCCCACGTGGACCAAGACAACTGGGTTCTCCCCCTTCTCCTCCAAATTCTTCTCCAGCAACGAGGAGATGTCCTTAACCCTGGCACTGGGCAGGCAATACAGCCTTCGGGACTCCCAGTCACAGCTGCAGAGAACAGTATCTATCCCCCTGACTATACTATCCCCTAACACTACCACATTCCTTTTCGCTCCTCCCACTTGAATGGCCTCCTGTACCGTGTGCCGTGGTCAGTTTGCCCATCCTCCCTGCCGTCTTTGTTCTCATCCACACAGGTAGCAAGTACCTCGTACCTGTTGGACAAGGTCAAGGACTGAGGCTCCTCCACCACCGCATCTGGGGTCACCTCACCTGCCTGACTCGCAGTCACATCCTCTTATCCCTGACCACTAACCAAATCTAAACAACTACCTAACCTAAGGGGCGTGATTGCCTCCTGGATCAAAGTGTCCAGGTAACTCTCCCCCTCCCTGATACATCACAATGTCTGCAGTTCAGACTCCAACTCAACAACTCTGAGCCGAAGTTCCTCGAGTTGCAGACACTTACTGCAGATGTGGTTGCCTGGGATCACGCTGCTCTCCACAAACTCCCACATGCTGCAGTTACAACACACCACCTGCACTGCCATCTCTATCTAACCTTGTTTTATTTATTTACTTAATTAAAGTTTTTATGTAATTAATTCACTTGGTTTATTTTTAGTTATTTTCTTAACTAATTAAGTTATCTAATCTAAGTTATTAATTTAATAAAGTATTCGCAAGTTATAGGTTCATAGTTCCTAGTTTAAACCATTCCTCTCTTAATCCAAATGACCAAACACAGATTAACTGGTCGTTCTTCTCATTGCTTTTTTTTTGTATTTTCCTCTGCCTAAATTGGCTGATGTCTTTGCATACAGAACAAGTCATCACACTTCAAAAAAAATCACTGTATGTAAAGTTCTTTGAGATGTTTCAGAGAGATGTGAAAAGGCACTAGATAAATCAAATCTTCCTTTTTTCTCCAATGCTGACAGGCTTTCTAGCATTTTCTGTATTCATTTTACTTTTTATCTTTGCAGTCACTGCATTTACCAAATGTTGAAAGCATACATACTTCTTTACTGCTTTCCTTGAGATTGCAGTCATAGTACCAGGCAGGCCAGTTGTGGAGCAAAGGTCATGGAGATCAAGCAGATCGAATCCTCCATAAAACTTAAAGCGCTGTCACTACTGCCATCTTCAGGAAAGCAGTAGAGCATACCTCGAGAGAGTCATGCGTGCTGTTCTCCTGTCACTCATAAAAACTAATTGCACCTGGCGTCATGATCACTCTGAAGTACCCAAGCCAACATTATCTCTGCTCATAACGTCTGTAAATCCATTAATAGATCTGCTAAACAATTTACTTGGGGGGAGAAAAATGTGCTTTTTCTGGTTCCTTGCCTTTCTTATGATATCTGTGAATCTTCATTTCCACCCCAACGGCACAGTTTCTACCTGATAAAGAGAAAACTGACTTTCTTGGTCACTTTTCTCAACTCTAATCTCAATTTTAGATGGGCGGTGTTACAGAGGTGGGAGAGGTAATGGGGTTGGAAGTTCAGCTCAGGGTCAAATAGGACGCTGAGGTTGCAAATAGTCTGGTTCAGCCTGAGACAGTGACCAGGAAGGGAGATGGAATCAGTGGCTGGGGAACGGAGTTTGTGACCATGGTCAAATGCCTTTATGATGCTCCATTAATGTATTTTACATTATGGTAAAGAACACTTTCCGAATAAAATATTTTTTTGCCTGCTGGCTTGGCAGTAGCTTTCAGCGTATCAACGTTTTGTGACGTATTGTACTTTGTTAAAATGTAGTTTGCTGTGTAGTTTGGTGGCGCACTGCCAACAGTGATGGAATATTCTTGCCCTGTTCGGCAAACTGCAGAGAAAAAGTACCTCCAAGGGTCCAAAGCCAAGGATTATATGAGGTCAGCCTACTCCAGGCCAGGGTTCACCCTCTGTGCCATTAAAGAGATATGGTCGGGCTGTCAGTCCTCCGTAAGGTTATAACCAAAAGAGTAAATCAAGGGTTGTTAGTGCATAAGGCTGAGTTCTGCATTTACGCCAAGGGCATAAGAGCTGCTACAGCTGCATTTCAACATTCTTTCTGTATCAATCGATTAAAGTCTGCACGGAATAACAGGGACGAGGGTGTACGAGGGTGTACACACCACTTCTACTGCCCGTGGAACTCCCGCCCACACAGTATTTAGAATCATAGAAAGGTTACACCACGGAAGGAGGCCATTCAGCCCATCAAGTCCATGCCGGCTCTATGCAAGAGCAATCCAGCTAGTCCCACTCACCTGCCCTATCCCCGTAGCCCTGCAAATTTTTTCCTTTCAAATACTTATCCAGTTCCCTTTTGAAGGCCATGATTGAATCTGCCTCCACCATTCCATCGGGCAGCGCATTCCAGATCCTAACCACTCGCTGTGTAAAAAAGCTTTTCCGCATGTCACCTTTGGTTCCTTTGCCAATCACCTTTAATCTATGTCCTCTGATTCTTGACCCTTCCGCCAATGGGAACAGTTTCTCTCTATCTACTCAGTCCAGACCCCTCATGATTTTGAATACCTCTATCAAATCTCCTTGCAACTGTCTCTGTTCCAAGGAGAACAACCCCAGCTTCTCCAGTTTATCCACGTAACTAAAGCCCCTCATCCCTGGAGTCATTTTAGTAAATCTCTTCTGCACCCTCTCTAAGGCCTTCACATCTTTCCTAAAGTGTGGTGCCCAGAACTGGACACAATGCTCCAGTTGTGGCCGAACCAGTGTTTTATAAAGATTCATCATGACTTCCTTACTTTTGTACTCTATGCCTCTATTTATAAAGCCCAGGATCCTGTATGCTTTTTTAACTGCTTTCTCAACCTGCCCTGCCACCTACAACGATTTGTGCACATATACCCCCAGATGTCTCTGTTCCTGTACCCCTTTTAGAATTGTGCCCTCTAGTTTATATTGCCTCTCCTCATTCTTTCTACCAAAATGTATCATTTCGCATTTTTCGGCGTTAAATTTCATCTGCCACGTGCCACCAGCCTGTCTATATCCTCTTGAAGTCTATCACTATCCTCCTCATTGTTTACTACCCTTCCAAGGATTGTGTCATCTGCAAATTTTGAAATTGTGCCCGGTCCACCCAAGTCCAAGTCATTAATGTATATCAAGAAAAGCAGTGGTCCCAGCACCGACCCCTGGGGAACACCACTATACACCTCCCTCCAGTCTGAAAAACAACCGTTCACCACTATTGTCCCTTAGCTAATTCTCTATCCATGTTGCTACTGCCCCCTTTATTCAATGGGCCGCAATCTTGATGATAAGCCTACTATGCGGCACTTTATCAAACGCCTTTTGAAAGTCCATATCCACCACATCAACTGCATTGCCCTCATCTACCCTTTCTGTTACCTCATCAAAAAACTCAATCAGGTTAGTTAAACACGATTTGCCTTTATCAAATCCGTGCTGGCTTTCCCGAATCAATCAACCCTCGTCCAAGAACCTGAGCAGGGAGACAGAGGAAAGCGTGTCAGGAAGGGACAGAAGGTATGGAGTAAAAGGTAAAGTGTTAAAAAAGGAAAAAGCAGGAACTAAGTGTCACAAAACATATTTGAAAGTTCTTTATCTGAATGCACGTAGCATTCGTAACAAAATGGACGAGTTAACGGCACAAATAACTACGTATGGGTATGATCTTGTGGCCATTACAGAAACATGGCTGCAGGGTGACAATGACTGGGAATTAAATATGCCAGGGTATTTAACAATCAGGAAGGACAGGCAGGAAGGAAGGGGAGGTGGGGTGGCTATGTTAATAAAGGAAGGAATCACTGTAATACAGAGAAATGATATTGGGACAAAGGATCAGGACAATGAAACAGTTTGGGTAGAGATAAGAAATAATAAGGGGAAAAAAACACTCGTGGGCGTAGTATATAGGCCTCCTAATAGTTGCAACTCTGCTGGAAGAAGTATTAATCAGGAAATAGTCGGGGCATGTAATAAGGGAACAGCTATAATTATGGGGGATTTTAACTATCATATTAACTGAACAAATCAAATTGGGCAGGGCAGCCTTGAGGAAGAGTTTATTGAGTGTATTAGGGATGGATTTCTTGAGCAGTATGTAACTGATCCTACAAGGGGGGGGCAAGCAACCTTGGACCTGGTCCTGTCTAATGAGCCAGGGTTAATTAATAATGTCCTAGTTAAGGGTCCCCTTGGAATTAGTGATCATAACATGGCTACATTCCATATCCAATTAGAGGGTGAGAAGGTTGGTTCTCAAACAAGCGTACTGAGCTTGAATAAAGGAGACTATGATAGTATGAGAGCGGAATTGATTAAAGTGGACTGGGAAAATAGATTAAAGGGTAAGATGGTACATGAGCCAGTCCGAGAATGAACCATTTATCGGTGGTGTTCATTTAAGGAGTTATTTTACAACTTTCAAAAAATATATATTCCACTGAGGAAAAAAGGGTGTAAAAGAAATGACAGCCATCTGTGGCTAAGTAAAGAAATTAAGGATAGTATCCGACTAAAAACAAGGACATATAAGGTAGCCAAACTTAGTGGGAGGATAGAAGATTGGGAAGTCTTCAAAAGACAGCAAAAAGTAACTAAAGGATTGATTAAGAAAGGGAAGATAGATTATGAAAATAAATTAGCAAAAAATATAAAAACAGATAGCAAGAGTTTCTATAGTTATATAAAAAGAAAAAGGGTGGCTAAGGCAAACGTAGGTCCCTTAGAGGATGAGACCGGGAAATTAATGGTGGGAAACATGGAGATGGCAAAAATGCTGAACAAATATTTTGTTTCAGTCTTTACGGTAGAGGACACTAAGAATATCCCAACACTGGACAAACAGGGGGCTCTAGGGGGGAAGGAGCTAAATACGATTAAAATCACTGAGGAATTGGTACTCAGTAAATTAATGGGACTCAAGGCAGATAAATCCCCTGGACCTGATGGCTTACATCCTAGGGTCTTGAGGGAAGTGGCAGTAGGGATTGTGGATGCTTTGGTAATAATTTTCCAAAATTCTCTGGACTCGGCAAAGGTCCCGGCAGATTGGAAAACTGCTAATGTAACACCCTTATTTAAAAAGGGTAGTAGGCAGAAGGCTGGAAATTATAGACCAGTTAGCCTAACATCTGTGGTGGATAAAATTTTGGAGTCAATTATTAAGGAGACAGTAGCGGAACATTTGGATAAACATAATTTAATAGGACAAAGTCAGCATGGCTTTGTGAATTGTAAACAATTTTACACCAAGTTATAGTCCAGCAATTTTATTTTAAATTCACAAGCTTTCGGAGGCTACCTCCTTCCTCAGGTGAACGATGTGAAAAATTTCACATCGTTCACCTGAGGAAGGAGGTAGCCTCCGAAAGCTTGTGAATTTAAAATAAAATTGCTGGACTATAACTTGGTGTTGTAAAATTGTTTAGAATTGTCAACCCCAGTCCATCACCGGCATCTCCACATCATGGCTTTATGAAGGGGGAGTCATGTCTGACAGATTTGCTTGAGTTCTTTGAGGACATAACGTAGAGGGTAGATAAAGGGGAACCAGTGGACGTAGTGTATTTAGACTTCCAGAAGGCATTCGACAAGGTGCCACATAAAAGGTTATTGCTCAAGATAAAGAATCACTGGATTGGGGGTAATATTCTGGCATGGGTGGAGGATTGGTTATCTAACAGGAAGCAGAGAGTTGGGATAAATGGTTCATTCTCGGACTGGCAACCAGTAGCCAGTGGTGTTCCGCAGGGGTCGGTGCTGGGTCCCCAACTCTTTACAATCTATATTAACGATTTGGAGGAGGGGACCAAGTATAACATATCAAAGTTTGCAGATGATACAAAGATGGGAGGGAAAGTAGAGAGTGAGGAGGACATAAAAAACCTACAAGGAGATATAGACAGGCTGGGTGAGTGGGCGGAGATTTGGCAGATGCAATACAATATTGGAAAATGTGAGGTTATGCACTTTGGCAGGAAAAATCAGAGAGCTAGTTATTATCTTAATGGCGAGAAACTGGAAAGTACTGCAGTACAAAGGGATCTGGGGGTCCTAGTGCAAGAAAATCAAAAAGTTAGTATGCAGGTGCAGCAGGTGATCAAGAAGGCCAACGGAATGTTGGCTTTTATTGCTCGGGGGATAGAATATAAAAACAAGGAGGTATTGCTGCAGTTATATAAGGTATTGGTGAGACCGCACCTGGAATACTGCATACAGTTTTGGTGTCCATACTTAAGAAAGGACATACTTGCTCTCGAGGCAGTACAAAGAAGGTTCACTCGGTTAATCCCAGGGATGAGGGGGTGGACATTTGAGGAGAGGTTGAGTAGATTGGAACTCTACTCATTGGAGTTCAGAAGAATGAGAGGCGATCTTATTGAAACATATAAGATTGTGAAGGGGCTTGATCGGGTGGATGCGGTAAGGATGTTCCCAAGGATGGGTGAAACGAGAACTAAGGGGCATAATCTTAGAATAAGGGGCTGCTCTTTCAAAACTGAGATGAGGAGAAACTTCTTCACTCAGAGGGTAGTAGGTCTGTGGAATTTGCTGCCCCAGGAAGCTGTGGAAGCTACATCATTAAATAAATTTAAAACAGAAATAGACAGTTTTCTAGAAGTAAAGGGAATTAGGGGTTATGGGGAGCGGGCAGGAAATTGGACATGAATTTAGATTTGAGGTTAGGATCAGATCAGCCATGATCTTATTGAATGGCGGAGCAGGCTCGAGGGGCCAATTTTTGCCAACATTTGCAATTTTCCAGTCCTCTGGCACCACCTCCATATCTACAGATGTTTGGAAGATTATGGCCAGCACCTCCGCAATTTCCATCCTTACTGGATTTAATTTTCCGCAAAAAAAATGTGAATCTAATTCATTTCCATACCTCAGGGCCTCAACACCATACAACAACAACTTGCATTATAGTGCTTTTAATGTAGTAAAACGTCCCAAGGGGCTTCACAGGAGCAATTATTGAACAAAATTTGACACCGAGCCACATAAGGAGATTAGAACAGGTGACCAAAAGATTGGTCAAAGAGGTAGGTTTTAAGGAGCGTCTTAAAGGAGGAGAGAGAGGTAGAGAGGTGGAGAGGTTCAGGAAGGGAATTCTAGAGCTTACGGCCTAGGCAGCTGAAGGCACGACCGCCAATGGAGGAGCGATTAAAATCTGGGCTACGCAAGGGGCAAGAATTGGAGGAGTGCAGAGGTCTCGGAGGGTTGTAGGGCTAGAGGAGATTACAGAGATAGGGAGGGGCGAGGCCATGGAGGGATTTGAAAACAAGGATGAGAATTTTAAAATCGAAGCGTTCCCGGACCAGGAGCCAAGGTCAGCGAGCACAGGGGTGATGGGTGAATGGGACTTGGTGCGAGTTAGGATACGAACAGCACAGTTTTACATGAGCTCAAGTTTATGGAGGGTGGAAGATGGGAGGCCAGTCAGGAGAGCATTGGAATAGTCAAGTCTAGAGGTAACAAAGGCATGGATGAGGGTTTCAGCAACAGATACATGTCGAATGGCGATGCAAAGCTCTTGTATGTTCTGTAGTGGTTTGTATGAAAAAAATGATGCCAGTTCTGGGAGACACTTTAGCAATTGGTGTCAGCGCCAAATATCCATCCCCCCACCACCCCCCACCTCCCCAGGATAAGCAAAGCTATAATTCCTCTGGAAGAAGATGCAGTTGCATTGAGTGCTCTAGTGGCGCCTTATTGTATGAGCTAATCAAGGTGTGCACAAAATTTGCAATTTGCCTTATAGCATAATCTTGCTGTGCAGAGGAAGCTGCAACTGCACATTAATGAGAAATCCATGGGCATGGTGTGAAGTTAACTTCGGCAGTCTGCCCGAAGGGTGATATCATGACACTGGCTGAGGAATTGTGCAACAGACTAATGGAAAGCCATTTCAGCTGAATTTATGAAGTCGGCAGCGATCGGGAGGGGGGACTGATGACTGGCAGCAGACAGCGTGCATGTAATATGGGCACGGGAAGAGCACCCCTGCTCCTCCCGGCTCCACGTTCAGGTAAGTATATTTGAAACACTTACCCTGGTTGGGCCGCACGTAGACCTGGTTTTCCTGAATGCAGCCAGCGCTGGCTGCCTCAGGGTAAACCAATATTGCAGAGGGGGTCTAAAATGGGCATTAGGCCTCTTATTTGCATATGCAAAGGGTCAAATGCCTGTTCAGGTGTTGGCCCTGGAGGACGATCTTTTTGCCTTTACCAATATGGCAATGCACTTCCAGCTCATAAAAAAATGGGGCTGCACGGTCGAATTTCTAGGCCACAGACTTTTGAAATCTCTGAAGCAAACAAGGAAATTTGCTGAAGCTAAAGAGAATTCTCAAAACCCATTCTTGAAATACTTCAACAATGATATTGTTTTATCTATTACTGATTTTTTTTTAGTAACATAAGTCACTAATACAATTGTAGAATAGTGAGAAAAACTGAATTATAATGTGACATCCTCAGATCAACAGGCATTCAGGCCTCATTATAAACTGACAGTTCATTCCCCTATAACTTTCATTTATACAAGAGTACCTTACTTTTCAGAACTTTTTAAGGAAAATTAGTAGCACCTCCAAATAGTATCCCAGAGTCAGGTTTTCCATTTCCCTCCCTGGAGTGTAATGTCAAAGGGAACACACTCTATCATTGTGTTCTAATGTTTATGAGTACTCTTAGGAATTCCATGACACTGCCAGTGAGCAAATTAATCAAATAAGGCTATTCTGTTCATTCCTGGGCAAGACTACAATTGGTATAAAGATTAAGCAAATGTATAATGGAATGTATAGGCTAGAAATTGGGCCATCTAGTGCCTGTTGCTTTGGTGCTACGCGACCTCTTGAACATCCAAGATGGTGTCTTGGATGCGCACGCACGCTTCTAGTGTGATGTGCGCTGGACGCCATCTTGGTAAAGGGTTTAGAGCATGCGCAAATAATAAACGCCTGCAGCATATAAAGTAGGGAGAATATGCGTTTGATCAGTGTCCAACGCTTATTTAAAGTGATAGACACCATTTTGGGACTTAATGCTCTACTCAATGCACAGTCTTAACCACGACCATCTGAAAATGTCTTAGAGTGACCGGAGGACCTCCCACCAACGCTATTTAAAGGGGCCATACAGGATTTACAGGTTAGTGACTGGATTATTGCCTTCTGGCTGCTGATGCATTTGTAACTGTTTTTGGAGGTCTCCTATACTTGAATACTAGGAGAGGACATGGCCTAACATTTAGAGCCAGGACGTGCAGCAGTGGAGTTAGGAAACACTTCTACACGCAAAGGGTGGGAGAAGTTTGAACGCTCTTCTGCAAATGGCAGATGATGCTAGCTCAATTGTGAATTTTAAATCTCATCAAAGGATGTGGGATTTAGTGGTGCACAACCTTTATTCAATGTTTTAACATAACTCAACAGTTTGTAAACATAGGGATGGGACCTGCATCTGTGTTTTACGGTGTGCGATGTTTGATCCCTGTTCAGACTCCATGCAGACAGCAGACTGTTATTTTTAGCAAACAACAGGTACCGGTTACCTTTAAGAGATTTTGGTAGGCTGTCAGATCGACATCCTGCCTTTAAGAGATTGGGGCTCCCCCTGCTGGTGAAAAGCGCGAATGACCTTGAATCCTCGTGTCATGATTTTGAACACCTCTATCAAATCTCCCATTAGCCTTCTCTGATCTAAGGAGAACAACCCCAGTTTCTCCAATCTCTCCACACAACAGATATCCCTCATCCCTGGAACCATTCTAGTAAATCTCTTCCACACCCTCTCTAAGTGATTTACAACGCTGCTTTCAGGTAAGTACTCAGGCTGGACAAATATCTCATTCTGCCTGTGCAGGAAGCACAATTGAGCAAATTTTGGGAAATCGTGCCCAAAATGTGCTCAAAATTGTATTTATAATTCCCCGATCTTCTCTTTCTGTCTCTAAATTGACTCTAATTTACTCTATTTCCTTCTCCGTCATTCCTCTGTTTCTTTCTCTATCTTTTTGTTTCATTGGTTAGGGAGATAGACCATATGGCATGACATTCATGAGCAAATATAGTACTATCTGAAGGGTGAGGTTAAAAAAAAGTCCGATTCACGTCGCTCGCCATGAAGTGCGACATTACAGCAATTTCTGGCCCAATATATATAAATTCTGGAAAAGGACGATTAAAATGAAACATTATGATCGGCTGGATTCAAAATCTTTCAGAATTCAAGATAGGTCATGTGACTTGCAGTAAATTTGAATACTTTCCTATAATTAGGTGGCTTCATTTAGTGCCAGCAGTAAACTAAAATAAAGTAAAAGATTGGTAATGTGTGCCGGGAACTGACCTAACTCGGCTGTTACCTTACAGTCCAAGAATAGGGCCCCACATAACTCGTGACTTGGTGTACTAATCACAACTGTGTCCCATTATATTCATTTGTGCCACTTCTGGGTCTTTCCTTTCCTTGATTGCATTCATGCTCAGTTACTTAGATGTTTTTATACAAGCTGTGTAAATAACAACCACCATTATAGGTCCAAGGGAGTAAAAGGAAACATTTAAAACCAAGGACCTCCACTCACATTATAAATAACTTCAATTTTCACTGTATTTAAAAACTGGGAAGTCTATAGTTCGAAGAAATAAATATCTTATCATAGTGAGTAGAGCACAGGAGGAGGCCATTTAGCCCATCGTGCCTGTACCGGCACTTTGAAAGAGCTATTCAATTAATCCCATTCCCCTGCTCTTTCCCCATAGCCCTGTAATTTATTTCCCTTCAAGTATTTATCCAATTCCCTTTTGAAAGTTACTATTGAACCCTCTTCCACCACCCATTCCAGATAGTTATAACTCGCTGCATAAAAAAATGTTTCCTCATGTCATCTCTGGCTCTTTTGCCGATCACCTTAAATCTGTGTCCTCTGGTTACCGACCCTTCTGCCACTGGAAACAGTTTCTCCTTATTTACTCTATCAAAACCCTTCATGATTTTGAACACCTCTATCAAATCTCCCATTAGCCTTCTCTGATCTAAGGAGAACAACCCCAGTTTCTCCAATCTCTCCACACAACAGATATCCCTCATCCCTGGAACCATTCTAGTAAATCTCTTCCACACCCTCTCTAAGTCCTTGACATCCTTCCTAAAGGGTGGTGCCCAGAGTTGAACACAATACTCCAGCTGAGGCCTAACCAGTGTTTTATAAAGGTTTAGCGTAACTTCCTTGCTTTGGACTCTGTGCCTCTATTAATAAAACCCAGGATCCCATATGCTTTTTTAACAGCCTTCTCAACTTGCCCTGCCTCCTTAAAGGATTTGTGTATGTGCATCCCCAGGTCTCTCTGTTCCTGCAACCCCTTTAAAATTGTACCATTTAGTTTATATTGCTTCCCCTCATTCTTCCTACCAAAATATATCACTTCACACTTCTCTGCGGTTCTGGGGGAGGTGGGACCAGTACAAATTGGACGGTCTGCATCTGGGCAGGACTGGAACCAATGTCCTAGGGGGAGTGTTTGCCAGTGCTGTTGGGGAGGGTTTAAACTAATGTGGCAGGGGGATGGGAACCGATGCAGGAAGCCAGTGGGAAATAAAGTGGTGACAGAAACAAAAGGCAGTAAGGGAGAGTGTACAGAACATGACCGGACAGATGGTCTGAGAAAGCAGGGCAAAGACCAAGGGAAGTCTAGATTAAACTGCATTTATTTCAATGCAAGAAGTCTGATGGGCAATGCAGATGAACTCAGGGCATGGATGGGTACATGGGACTGGGATGTTATAGCTATTACTGAAACATGGCTAAGGGAGGGGCAGGACTGGCAGCTCAATGTTCCAGGGTACAGATGCTATAGGAAAGATAGAGCAGGAGGTAAGAGAGGAGGGGGAGTTGCGTTCTTGATTAGGGAGAACATCACGGCAGTAGTGAGAGGGGATATATCCGAGGGTTCGCCCACTGAGTCCATATGGGTAGAACTGAAAAATAAGAAGGGAGAGATCACTTTGATAGGATTGTACTACAGACCCCCAAATAGTCAACGGGAAATTGAGGAGCAAATATGTAAGGAGATTACAGACAGCTGCAAGAAAAATAGGGTGGTAATAGTAGGGGACTTTAACTTTCCCAACATTGACTGGGACAGCCATAGCATTAGGGGCTTGGATGGAGAGAAATTTGTTGAGTGTATTCAGGAGGAATTTCTCATTCAGTATGTGGATGGCCCGACTAGAGAGGGGGCAAAACTTGACCTCCTCTTGGGAAATAAGGAAGGGCAGGTGACAGAAGTGTTAGTGAGGGATCACTTTGGGACCAGTGATCATAATTCCATTAGTTTTAAGATAGCTATGGAGAAGGATAGGACTGGCCCAAAAGTTAAAATTCTAAATTGGGGAAAGGCCAATTTTGATGGTATTAGACAGGAACTTTCAGAAGTTGATTGGGAGAGTCTGTTGGCAGGCAAAGGGACGTCTGGTAAGTGGGAGGCTTTCAAAAATGTGTTAACCAGGGTTCAGGGTAAGCACATTCCTTATAAAGTGAAGGGCAAGGCTGGTAGAAGTAGGGAACCTTGGATGACTCGGGAGATTGAGGCACTAGTCAAAAATAAGAAGGAGGCATATGACATGCATAGGCAGCTGGGATCAAGTGGATCCCTTGAAGAGTATAGAGATTGCCGGAGTAGAGTTAAGAGAGAAATCAGGAGGGCAAAAAGGGGATATGAGATTGCTTTGGCAGATCAGGCAAAGGTGAATCCAAAGAGCTTCTACAAATACATAAAGGGCAAAAGGGTAACTAGGGAGAGAGTAGGGCCTCTTAAGGATCAACAAGGTCATCTAAGTGCGGAACCACAAGAAATGGGTGAGATCCTGAATGAATATTTCACATCGGTATTTACGGTTGAGAAAGGCATGGATGTTAGGGAACTTGGGGAAATAAATAGTGATGTCTTGAGGAGTGTACATATTACAGAGAGGGAGGTGCTGGAAGTCTTAACGCGCATCAAGGTAGATAAATCTCCGGGACCTGATGAAATGTATCCCAGGACGTTATGGGAGGTTAGGGAGGAAATTGCGGGTCCCCTAGCAGAGATATTTGAATCATCCACCGCGACAGGTGAGGTGCCTGAAGATTGGAGGGTAGCAAATGTTGTGCCTTTGTTTAAGAAGGGCGGCAGGGAAAAGCCTGGGAACTACAGACCAGTGAGCCTGACATCTGTAGTGGGTAAGTTGTTAGAGGGTATTCTGAGGGACAGGATCTACAGGCATTTGGAGAGGCAGGGACTAATTAGGAACAGTCAGCATGGTTTTGTGAGAGGAAAATCATGTCTCACGAATTTGATTGAGTTTTTTGAAGGGGTAACCAAGAAGATAGATGAGGGCTGTGCAGTAGACGTGGTCTACATGGACTTCAGCAAAGCATTTGACAAGGTACCGCATGGTAGGTTGTTACATAAGGTTAAATCTCATGGGATCCAAGGTGAGGTAGCCAATTGGATACAAAATTGGCTTGACGACAGAAGACAGAGGGTGGTTGTCGAGGGTTGTTTTTCAAACTGGATGCCTGTGTCCAGCGGTGTGCCTCAGGGATCGGTGCTGGGTCCGCTGTTATTTGTTATTTATATTAATGATTTGGATGAGAATTTAGGAGGCATGGTTAGTAAGTTTGCAGACGACACCAAGATTGGTGGCATTGTGGACAGTGAAGAAGGTTATCTAGGATTGCAACGGGATCTTGATAAATTGGGCCAGTGGGCCGATAAATGGCAGATGGAGTTTAATTTAGATAAATGTGAGGTGATGCATTTTGGTAGATCGAATCGGGCCAGGACCTACTCCGTTAATGGTAGGGCGTTGGGGAGAGTTATAGAACAAAGAGATCTAGGAGTACAGATTCATAGCTCCTTGAAAGTGGAGTCACAGGTGGATAGGGTGGTGAAGAAGGCATTCAGCATGCTTGGTTTCATTGGTCAGAACATTGAATGCAGGAGTTGGGATGTCTTGTTGAAGTTGTACAGGGTATTGGTGAGGCCACACTTGGAGTACTGTGTACAGTTCTGGTCACCCTATTATAGAAAGGATATTATTAAACTAGAAAGAGTGCAGAAAAGATTTACTAGGATGCTACCGGGACTTGATGGTTTGACTTACAGGGAGAGGTTAGACAGACTGGGACTTTATTCCCTGGAGAGTAGGAGGTTAAGGGGTGATCTTATAGAAGTCTATAAAATAATGAGGGGCATAGATAAGGTCGATAGTCAAAATCTTTTCCCAAAGGTAGGGGAGTCTATAACGAGGGGGCACAGATTTAAGGTGAGAGGGGAGAGATACAAAAGGATCCAGAGGGGCAATTTTTTCACTCAAAGGGTGGTGAGTGTCTGGAACGAGCTGCCAGAGGCAGTAGTAGAGGCGGGTACAATTTTGTCTTTTAAAAAGCATTTGGACAGTTACATGGGGAAGATGGGTATCGAGGGATATGGGCCAAGTGCAGGCAATTGGGACTAGCTTAGTGGTATAAACTGGGCGACATGGACATGTTGGGCCGAAGGGCCTGTTTCCATGTTGTAACTTCTATGATTCTGCATTAAATTTCATCTGACAAGTGACTGCCCATTTCACCAGTCTGTCTATGTCCTCTTCAAGTCTGTTAGTATCCTCCACATTGTTTACTACATTTCCAAGTTTCTGTAAACTTTGAAATTATACCCTCTATACCCAAGTCCAGGTCACTTTTACTAATACCAGCTTTTTATTTTTTTTAAAAACTGAATTCAAATTCTCAAACTACCATAGTGGGATTTGAACTTATGCTCGTACTGGGTTACTAGTCTAGCAACGTAACCACCACACTACCATATCCATACCATTCAACTAGTGCCCCTGTTGAGATCAGCTAACTGAGCACAGATGGGCAATTGGACTTGGTCTACGACCTGACTGAGTGGTACTTTTACCAACTAAGCTCTCAGGGAAGCTACAGGCCAACATTCCTTGATCCATAAATGAACTTCAATCTCACAGGCGTAGATTTTATCATTTGGGTGGCCGACCGGGGGAAGCCAGCCAGCTGCCCACCCGTTCCTGCCAGAGGGAGGGCTGAGCTATTTAGAAGGCTGCCTCTCACTTCCATCTGACCGGCGAGCTGCAGGCCCTGAACAGGCTTCCTGCTGCAGAGCTCCAGTTTGGGAACTGAGGAATTCTGGCAGGCTCTGATGCCAAGCCAGCCGGCTGGTAATGTCCTGGGGGAAGAGGGTGAGCCTGGGCCGCAGTATTTTTGTGGAGCCGGGAGGAGTCTGTTTTGAGACTGGCCGGCAACAGTTGCTTTAAGGACCGCTGCTCAGGCCACTCAACGTCAGGACACGAGTAGACTTTTTTTTATTCATTCATGGGATGTGGGCGTCGTTGGCAAGGCCAACATTTATTGCCCATCCCTAATTGCCCTTGAGAAGGTGGTGGTGAGCTGCCTTCTTGAACTGCTGCAGTCCGTGTGGTGACGGTTCTCCCACAGTGCTGTTAGGAAGGGAGTTCCAGGATTTTGGCCCAGCGACGATGAAGGAATGGCGATATATATTTCCAAGTCGGGATGGTGTGTGACTTGGAGGGGAATGTGCAGGTTATTTTTCAGCAATTTCTGGGCCATTTATTTCAAATCCCATAGTAACTTCTAGGCAAACACAAATTACTGTGTATCCCCTGTTCAGGGTTAATTATTACCTCATCAACAATCCTCTCTTGTCTTTCTGATTGATATTAATTGAACTGCTCCACTGAATGGATTATTCATTTTGTTGCTGAGCAAGGAACCAGAGGAATATCTTAACCTCAATGACTCACCCCCGGGGCCCAGGTGTGTTTTTTTGATGTTATAGCTGCTGATTCGCTACCACCCATTTTACACAAAGTCAAGATCTACCCCAGGGAGCGTGAATACAACCCTAAGGTTCTTGGGTTATGTAAAAGAGAGGACAGTCTGAGAAAGCCTACAGTGCTTTCTAGAGAAGTGGATTTTTTTTGTTGGAGTAAAGCTGATTATGAAAACAAGTCTGCAAAATGTTACTAATTTCCCATGGGCCCTAGTATCACTGTCATTTATTGGCAGTAGGCCAAGCCACCTCATTGTCTTTTGTTGATGACTCTGGAACCATCCACCTCTATCTCTAAACTTAAAGAACCACGGCCTTAGTCTTAAAAAAAAATCTCTGGATTCAACCCTATTTAAGTTCTGCAGCTGCTTGACATCCACCTCTAGAGCTTGACATTTTTTTAAAATGTGCCATTCTGCGATATAAGCGTACCCAAAATGCGTCTGGGCTGCCTCCTGCAATGCATCACCTCAGACCCGTGAGCTTTCAAATATTTCAGTCTCTTCAGTTTAGAAATCATTTCGATGAACTTAGTGGATAAGTATTAACCAATTCTGCTGATTTCATGTAGCTGGTAGCCCATTTATTTTAATTGGTAGAGAAAGGAATGATAGACAGAAGAGTTAAGTGTTCATCTGTTAGTCTTGCCGACAGTACTTTCTAGATTTTACTGACCAGCCGTTGACCGTTATTTTCTTCATAAATTCAAGCATCTCAGCTTCATAGAATGACAAAGTTTACATTACAGAGAGCTCAGTTGGCCTATTGTGCCTGTGCTGGTGCTAAGGCTTTAACTGGAATGATTCCCTACACAATTCCCTGCCCTTTCCCCATATCCATTTATATATTCTTCCTTTCTCAAATACTTTTATTATGCAATTCCCTTTAAAATGTTTTTACATAAATAGTCTTCCCTTGCCCTTCTCTTTAAAAAAAAGTCTCTGCCTCAATAGCCACTTATGGTAATACAATCCATGTTCTACTAACTCTTCGTGTTAAAAAAAAATCTTCAAATTTCCCCCTTTATTCTTCATGCAATATTCCTCAGTCTATGCCCCCTTGTTACTTATTCCCCATGCACTGGAAACAATCTTTCACTATTCACCCTCTCAGTACCTTCTTTGTTACAGTGAAAAGAGGCCCTACTTTTTGGGCCTTTCATTCCAGGTATGGCTTCATGGTTTGCTTACTTACATCTGAATACCACTAATACCTTCTAAAATCTGTGGGAAAAAAATAACTTCAAAGCTTCTTCACATAAATAGTCTCCCTTTTCCCTTGCCCTTCTCTTCTTTAAAAGGTTCCATTCCTGCTTTTTTTTTTGATGGTTCTTGACTACAGTTCTGTTCGCATAAAAATAACACCTGACCTCGCAACCCAGCATGGCATAAGACTCCCTGCACCACCAATTATAGGCAATGAATTCAGGCCCTGCAAGTACTCTGCATAATTTACTTGCTTCAATTTGTAGACCCTAGAAGCAGGAGCAGAGGCTTTGGCTAATAGATATTTGGAGTACTGATCTGCAAGTCTCTATCCAGAGAATAAAAGAAAGACAGATGTTTACATAGGAACATAGGAACAGGAGTAGGCCATTCAGCCCCTCGTTCCTGCTCCGCCATTTGATAAGATCATGGCTGATCTGTGATCTAACTCCATGGGCATCATTTTAGCACCCGCTATCGGGTGCGTTCCTGGCGGGGGGGCTCCGAAAATCGGAGAATCCCGGAGTGGGACCGGAGCCCGACTCCAACCCGCCCACCTCCGGGTTCCCCACTGACGCGCCGGCGTGCGTGCGCAGCCCCCGCTGGTGGGAATCCCGCAGGCAATTAAAGCCAGCGGGGTTCCACTTGAAGGTATTTATTTTGCTTGTTCAGGTCATTAACTGAACTCCCAGTTCAAATGGACCTGTTGCAGCTGTCAGCCTGTGGCCTCATTGCAGGAGGCCACTCTGTCACTTGGGACAAAGTTTGGCCTCCACCACCCTCCTCCTGACAATCAAAGTCACCAACTTGCACACTTACCCCGGGGTCCGGAGACATGAACCTACCTTGCGGACCCCCTCAGATGTACATCTTCGGGATGGGGGCCGCCGTAGCTGCAGTCATGACCTCCTCGGAGGGCGAACAGCATCACCAGCCTCGCCATCCACCTCTGACACGTGGAGCTCCACAACAGAGTGCTGTGACACATCCACCTGTACAGCAGGAGGGAGGGCTACCGCAGAGAGAGTTGCGTCACAGAGGGCACTACCCTCGCCATAGGGTCCACAGACCGAGGCTCAGCTTCCTGGACCTCTCTGAGCAGCAGTGCACACGGAGGCTCAGAGTCACTCGACATATAGTCGTGGACATCTGCAGCCTCCTTCATGCCAAGCTGCTCCCGGCTGGCCCGAGCACCAACTTCTTACCTGTCGCTGTCAAAGTCACCACTGCCCTCAACAACTTCTCCTCCGCATCCTTCCAGGGTGCCACCGGGAACATCGCCGACGTCTCTCAGCCGTCTGCACAAAAGAGCCCTGCAAATACACGTACACCCACTCTGCAGTGACACAATGGGTGGCATCAGTTGTGGGTCTTCATAATGATCCTCAGGAAAGGGCATTATTGCACAAACCAGACAAGATTCGCAAAGACATGGCAGTAGTGGTGCCAATATAATATGTAATGTGAGTTGGTCAGAAATTCAATATAAGTAACAACCATGACAAACCCTCAAACACCCTTGTGCATCCCCTTCATGCTCACGACACGTTTGCCTTACGCTGCCTACTGCACATATGTGATGCATGCCCTGTGGCTGCAGCACAGGTAGTGGCAGGTTGAGTGAGGCTGACCGTGAAAGAGATGCACGAGAGGGTGAGTATTCGATAGAGCCATGAGATTGTATGAGGATTGGGTTGAGTGGTAGTGGCGGGATGAGTACTGGCGAGGTGAGTAAGTGCAGGTAAGATGAGGATGAGGTTTGAGTGGGTATGAGGGGTGATGTGACAGAGTAGTGTTGGCAGTGCAGAAGGAGATGTGGGGTGGGGGCGGTGATGTGGTAGACGGAGTGTAGGGGAATGAGTAAGTGTACTCACTTTGGCTGACCTACTTAGGTCATTGGAGCGCCTCCTGCATTGTATTCAGGTGGGCGATATGTTGGTGGTGCAGGTGACCTCCTCTGCCACCTCGAGCCAGGCCTTCCTGGTGGCAGAGGCACGCCGCTTCCTCCCGCCCGCCGGGGGGAAGATCTCTGTCCTCCCCCTCCTCCTCACCCCATGTAGTGATACCTGGAGTGAGGCATCATTAACCTGGGAGCAGCCTTCCCCCTGGGCTGCTCCATGCTGTAATTTTTTCTATTTGTTGCAGCATCTGTCAGTGGAGGACTGCCCCTTTAAATAGAGCTCCTCCAGCTGACAGACCTTACTGCGCATGCGCAGCCCGCCCGACGCGCAGATCAGCAGTGGGGAACCCGGAAGACAAGGTAAGTGGATCCAATTGGGCTGTGATCGCGCGGGTGGCTGACTAATTTCACCGGGCGCGTTGCCCACGCGCCCAATAGCCCCCCCGCTGCGCACCCGCAGCCCTGGTATCATCGAGCCCCATATACCTAATACCTTTGGTTGCCAAAAAGCTATCTATCTCAGATTTAAATTTAGCAATTGAGCTAGTATCAATTGCCATTTGCGGAAGAGAGTTCCAAACTTCTACAACCCTTTGTGTGTAGAAATGTTTTCTAATCTCGCTCCTGAAAGGTCTGGCTCTAATTTTCAGACTGTGCCCCCTACTCCTAGAATCCCCAACCAGCGGAAATAGTTTCTCTCTATCCACCCTATCTGTTCCCCTTAATATCTTATAAACTTCGATCAGAACGGGATGAGGTGAACTTGTCCATCGTTACACTGGCAAGACTTTCAAAAGGACAAAGATCAGAATATTTCACGCAAATGAAATCATTGCCATTGATACAAGGGCATTGTTAATATAATTAATTGGCTCCTACTCAGAATTTTCGGGCAGAAGCTTTTTTCAAGTAAAATCTATTGTAAGTTATCTTATCGTAAGTTATGAGTCATCTTACTCTGAATGTGCTGTACAAATTGCACATCATCTACAATGCTTGACAGAGGATTTTGTTGATAACTTTTAACATAATCAACTCCAATTTGTATAATACAATAAATCGCATTTCCTTAATTTATAATTTGTCCTCATTAAGGTGAAGGACAATGGAAAAAATTTCCACTTTTGATATCAAGGTTGAATGTCTGACATCCAGTCCTGGATAAGCCACAATTTCCAGTTAAACTTTGGGAAGGCCAAAGCCATTGTCTTCGACCCCTCCTCACAAACTCCATTTCCCCACCTCCGATTCCAGCCCCCTCCCAGGCCACTATCTCAGGTTGAAGCCGAATGTTCATAACCTTACCATCCTATTTGACCCCGAGCTCAGTTTCTGACCCCATATCCTCTCCATCACAAACACCATCTACTTCCACCTTCGTAACATCACCCATCTCCACCTCTGCCTCAACCCATCTGCTGCTGAAACCCTCATCTGTGCCTTTGTCACCTCCAGACTGGACTATTCCAATGCTCTCCTGGCTGGCCTCCCATCATCCACCCTCCATGAGTTTCAGCTCATCTGAAACTATGTTGCCCATATCCTATAAAATTGCCCAGGTATGTCCTGTCCACAAAAAGCAGGACAAATCCAATCCAGCCAATTATCGTCCGGTCAGTCTACTCTCAATCATCAGCAAAGTGATGGAAGGTGTCGTCGACAGTGCTATCAAGCGGCACTCACTCACCAATAACCTGCTCTCCAATGCTCAGTTTGGGTTCCGCTCGGCTCCAGACCTCATTACAGCCTTGGTCCAAACATGGACAAAAGAGCTGAATTCCAGAGGTGAGGTGAGAGTGACTGCCCTTGACATCAAGGTAGCATTTGACCGAGTGTGGCACCAAGGAGCCCTAGTAAAATTGAAGTCAATGGGAATCAGGGGGAAAACTCTCCAGTGGCTGGAGTCATACCTAGCACAAAGGAAGATGGTCGTGGTTGTTGGAGGCCAATCATCCCAGCCCCAGGACAATGCTGCAGGAGTTCCTCAGGGCAATGTCCTAGGCCCAACCATCTTCAGCTGCTTCATCAATGACATTCCCTCCATCATAAGGTCAGAAATGGGGATGTTCGCTGATGATTGCACAGTGTTCAGTTCCATTCGCAACCCCTCAAACAATGAAGCAGTCCATGCCCGCATGCAGCAAGACCTGGACAACATCCCCGCTTGGGCTGATAAGTGGCAAGTAACATTCGCGCCAGACAAGTGCCAGGCAATGACCATCTCCAACAAGTGAGAGTCTAACCATCTCCCCTTGACATTCAACGGCATTACCATCACCGAATCCCCCACCATCAACATCCTGGGAGTCATTATTGACCAAAAACTTAACTGGACCAACCACATAAATACTGTGGCTACAAGAGCAGGTCAGAGGCTGGGTATTCTGTGGCGAGTGACTCATCTCGTGACTCCCCAAAGCCTTTCCACCATCGACAAGGCACGAGTCAGGAGTATGATGGAATACTCTTCACTTGCCTGGATGAGTGCAGCTCCAACAACACTCAAGAAGCTCGACACCATCCAGGACAAAGCAGCCCGCTTGATTGGCACCCCATCCAGCACCCTAAACATTCACTCCCTTCACCACCGGTGCACTGTGGCTGTAGTGTGTACCATCCACAGGATGCACTGCAGCAACTCGCCAAGGCTTCTTCGACAGCACCTCCCAAACCCGCGACCTCCACCACCTAGAAGGACAAGAGCAGCAAGCACATGGGAACAACACTACCTGCACGTTCCCCTCAAGTCACACACCATCCCGACTTGGAAATATATCGCCTTCATCATCGCTGGGTCAAAATCCTGGAACTCCCTTCCTAACAGCACTGTGGGAGAACCTTCACCACACGGACTGCAGCGGTTCAAGAAGGCAGCTCACCACCACCTTCTCAAGTTCAATTAGGGATGGGCAATAAATGCTGGCCTTGCCAGCGACGCCCACATCCCATGAACTAATAAAAAAAAACCTGCATTGTCCTGCTCACCCACTGCTCCTGTGCTCGTTGACCTATATTAGCTCCCAGATCCCCAATGTCTCCAATTTAAAATTCTCATCTACATATTCAATTCCCTTCATGGCTTCGCCCCTTCCTATCTCTGGAACCTCCTCCAGCCCTTCAATCCTCTGAGAACCCTGCATTCCTCCAACTCAGGCCTTTGTGCATCCCCCATTTCCTTTCCCCTCCCCCCCCCATTGGCAGCCGTGTCTTCAGCTGTCCAGGCCCTAAGTTCTGGAATTCCCTCCCTAAATTTCTCCACCTTTAAGACCCTCCTTAAAACATACCTCTTTGACCAAGCTTTTAGTCAGCTTCCCAATATCTCCTTCTATGGCTTGATGTCAATTTTTGTCCGATTATGCTTTGTGAAGTACCTTGCGACGTTTTACTACTTAAAGGCACTATGTAAATGCAATTGTTGTTGTTTCAGTATCAAGCATTCTCAGGCCAGATACATAACAGGCAAAAGGCAGAGTTAAACTTCTACTATTCTGTCCCAATAATACAACCTCAGTCTCAGAAGAGCATCCCTTACTGCACCATTTCTAATTTCCCATAGAAACTATTGTCATGGATGTGCTGACTGAGACTGTCAACCTAATGTGTCATCCAGTCTTGGATGAGCCGCAATTTCCTCCAGTTAAACTTTGGGAAGTGCTAATTAGTGCAAATAAATGTGCAGATTTGGGCTGTGGACACTCAAAGCTTGTTAGGACTGTCCTAATTAAATGATATTTGTGTAAATATATATTAATGCATCAATGATAACATGTACATTTATAATATTCAGAACCATCACTTGATGCACTTCAGTGCCCACCAGGACCAATGACTGAGTGGTGCTAGTGTATATAGGCTCCATTTTATAAATTCATTAAAATAATACAGTAGAATTTCTCCTTCCTCTTCCCTCAAGAATATGCCAGATAATTGAGCATTTTGTCTTGGCAAACCTGCAGAGCATACCTCGGTTCTGTGAAGATTTACAGAATGCTACCTGTGAAAAGTCCCAGTTCAATGACACATCTTGTTTACTTAGTGATGTGTGCTTTGATGTTACTATAGTACAACAGTTGCAAAGTGAGGATGCCATGCATGTCATAATATTCTGGGGTGTCTGCCAATGCTGCAAGATGCTTCAAGATGAAGCAAAATCTGATAGAAATATAAGCCTAGAAATTATTGTGTGCAATGTTAATGTATGAATGATTAAGGCATTCCTATGACACTGCTTTGTCTACTGTTTTAATGGAGCTATTAACCCATTAATTTCAAGAACTACACTGATAAAAGTGCTCATTGTGGGGAAAATACATTCTAGATAATGGGAATGATGTGATAATATTTTGTCAGAAGAAACCGATAACACACACGCTCATATCCATCTATTAAAAGCATTGCAGTAGCAGATGTCATTTAGCTTACAATGCAGTTGGTGTGTGGGTATACTATTAGTCATACAGCATATGTGAGTCTGACCACATCATATTCTGCACCAGTGGCACAGTTCCAGTTCTATTTGATCATGTGTTTATGTCAACGGCAATCTCTCAGTTGAAAGTCTGCTGAGTAATGTTACAATGGAGGTTTTCACTGAAAAGAGGCACTGTTCATCAACATTGCTGGACAGTATTTCAGTGATATCAACAACAACTTGCATTTATATAGTGCCTTTAACACAGTAAAACATCCTAAGGCACTTCACGTGAACGTTATCAAACAAAATTTGACACCGAGCCACATAAAGAGATATTAGGGCAGGTGATCAAAAGCTTGGTCAAAGAGGTAGGTTTTAAGGAGCATCTTAAAGGAGGAGAGAGAGGTAAAGAGGTGGAGAGGTTTAGGGACATCATTCCAGAGCTTAGGGTCTAGGCAGCTGAAGGCCAGCAAGTCTTACCCCATACGCACTACACCAACGTGGCATTTCCTATACCAGTCATACTCTTGAACCCTCAGTATAAGAAACATAAGAAATAGGAGCAGGAGTAGGCCATACAGCCCCGCGAGCCTGTTCCGCCATTCAATAAGATCATGGCGGATCTTTGACCTCAACTCCACTTTCCCGCTTGATCCCCATATCCCTTGATTCCCCTAGAGTCCAAAAATCTATCGATCTCAGCCTTGAATATACTCAACAACTGAGCATCCACAGCCCACTGGGGTAGAGAATTCCAAAGATTCACGACCCTCTGAGTGAAGAAATTCCTCCTCATCTCAGTCCTAAATGGCCGACCCCTTATCCTGAGTCTATGCCCCCTTATTCTAGACTCTCCAGCCAGGGGGAACAGCCTCTCAGCATCTACCCTGTCAAGCCCTCTTAGAATCTTATATGTTTCAATGAGGTCACCTCTCATCCTTCTAAACTCCAGAGAGTATAGGCCAAGTAGAGAGTATAATATGAGAATGCCAAGTTAGGAGGAGCTTTATATTGTGGGTTCACGCCTGTGAGGAACCTGGGTAGAGATTGTCCCCAATTTTATTTCACCTACGACCCTCACAGTCAAACTTTCATCCCATCAAACTGGGCTGGTTTCAAACCCAGGCCCCAAAGGTGAAAGGGCAGTCTGCCAGACAACAGTGGCACCAATTTTTCACAAGTCACTTTAAGAACACATTCTTGTTAGATCAATCTCACCATGTTGCCGCCCTTTCCATTTTTGGGTTTACCAGTTTACAGCTTTAGGAAACATCACATGTCACGTCACCTGAAGCTCCACATCTAACCGGATAAAAGTAGATACTGGAGCATTACATAGTGAGATCCAATAATTCACGCAACAATGACATCAACATCAAAGACGAATATAACACCCGTCCTTTATAAAGGACTAAATACCAATAGCACTACCTGGGTCAGTAAGTACTTTGGCGATGTGTCTTTAATGCAGAAGAGTGCTTACAGCACAGCAAAAGTACAATAAAGCCAGACTGAAACGGTGTCCTCCAAAACTGACATCAGAGGGAAACGGTGTTGTGCTGATTCTGTTTGTTCTCTGTTTGCAATCGTGGTGTCATATTTGACCCTGAGCTGAACTTCCGACCCCAAGATCTTTACTGATCTTGACTATAAACTTGCAGTGCCATCAAAGATGGAGAATGTAGTGAACTTTGCCCATCTTTCTAAATGCACAGGCATGTTCCTGGACTTCCAAGATAACGTGTATAGCCATTTGAAAGTGTTGACCATGTCACCCATCACATATGGACGAACTTCCTTTTATATGGCGCCTTTCACAATCTCAGGACATCCCAAAGCGCTTTACAGACAATGCAGTACTTTTTGGAGTGTAGTCACTGTTGTAATGTAGGGAAATGCATCAGTCAATTTGCACACAGCAAGATCCCACAAACAACAATGAGATAAATGACCGCCTTATCTTTTTTTTTTTAAGTAATACTGTTGGCTAGGGCACCTTTTCAAAAAGTGACATGGGATCCTTTACATCCACTTGAGAGGGCAGATGGGGCCTCAGTTTAATGGTTCATCCGAAAAATGGCACCTCCAAACGTGCAGCACTCCCTCTACTTCACTGAAGATTATGTGATCAAGCCTCTGGAGAAGGGCTTGAACCCACGACTTTCTGACTCACAGGTAAAAGTGCTACCAGTGAGCCACGCTGACACCTTAAACAGTTACCTTAACAGCCGCTGATCAGGCTATTCCGGTCATGAAGTGGTTTCCAGTTCTAGCTGCAGGCCCACGCCCATCTCTGTGACGACTTCCTTAAGGAACCATCGTCTCCGCATACATTGTCTTGAAGCATTTTCTGGTATGACAGTCTGGTTCTGTACAGAAAGACATAGGGGCAGATCCTAAATAAGTGCAGAAGACATGTGCCTGTCTGCCATGATTCTTCTGATCCTCCTTCACCTCAAAACCTACAAACACAGAACAATGCCATTTAGCCAGCACTGTAAAAAAAAAAAATCCCTGAATAAAGAAGCTGAGGGAGCAGAAAGTGTGCAGCTTTAAGAAGCTCACTGGAAGGGTCAGAGTGCCCCATTCGCACCACTCCCAATTTTCCGTTGACCTCCTCATCTGATTCGTGCTGCTGTCAAATAAGACTGAGAGAGAGATCCGGTACTGGAATTTCCAAAATCTACCCCAGCATTTTCAGAATGCTTTCACCAAGATGAATTAGTGCTCCTGCAGAGCATCCTATAAAAACAAGCAATGAGCTTATATTTTGAGCAGCCAGGCATAGATGTGAGACAACAAAAACACATTTGGAACAGACATCCTCATCATTAAGTTGATGAGATAACAGTTTGATGAATTTAATAGACAGACAGCTGAACTGAACATTTAACACTAAATCTTGCTAATCGCTCTCACTGTGATAAAGGCATGTTGGCATCAGCCAAGTGGATTAGCAATAAACAAACTTACTCTGCTATAGAACAAAGGAAATTTCATTCAGGACATCCCAAAGGCACAACTGGCTGAAGCATTTTTAATATTGATTTATTCTAACTATTTAAAACCATATAAAACCAAAGACAAACAGAATCTCAATTTTGACACGCCAGTGCCCTCTAGTTCCACATTCACAGTCCAAGGTAAGTAGTATTCTTACATCTGCATCATCTATGTTTCAGACAGAAATGGTCTGTTGTGGGAAGATACGCAGAAAATGGAAAAGGAGACTTAGAAAAAAAAACGCAAAATACAAATTAAAAAATGCGCTTTCCCCATAGCCCTGCAAATTTTTCCTTTTCAAGAATACAGATTTCCCTGTATTAAAACATTTCTATTTAATAACTGCTGTTCATTTTCATACTGATTCTGGCCAAGTGCCCAAACGACAGCAGCTTTCTCCCCCTTAGAAGCAGAGATTATTTGGACTTTGGTGATTTAAAGTTTCTTAATGACCACTTACTAACATCCTTCAGAAAGAAAGAATTTGCATTTATATAGTGCCTTTCACTACTTCAGGACGTCCCAAAGCGCTTTACAGCCAATCAGGTACTTTTGAAGTGCAGTCACTGTTATAATGTAGGAAGCACGGCAGCCAATTTTCAGACAGCAAGGTCCCACACACAGAAGTGTGATAATGACCAGATAATGTTTTAGTGATGTTGGTTGAGGGATAAATATTAGCCGGGACACGGGGAGAGCTCCCCTGCTCTTCTTCGAATAGTGCCATGGGATCTTTTACATCCATCTGAGAGGGCAGGTGGGGCCTCGGTTTTACGTCTCATCCGAAAGATGGCACCTCTGACAGTGCAGCACTCCCTCGGTATTGCACTGAAGTGTCAGCCTGGATTTTATGCTCATAATCATGACGGGAATGCCTCCATTTTAAAATTCACTTCCTTGTTTTCAAATCCCTCTATGGCCTCGCCCCTCCCTATCTCTGTAATCTCCTCCAGCCTTACAACCCCCCGAGATCTCTGCACTCCTCCAATTCTTGCCTCTTGCGCGTCCCCGATTTTAATCGCTCCACCATTAGCGGCCGTGCCTTCAGCTGCCTAGGCCCTAAGCTCTGGAATTCCCTCTCTAAACCTCTCCGCCTCTCTACCTCTCTCTCCTCCTTTAAGACGCTCCTTAAAACCTACCTCTTTGAACAAGCTTTTGGTCATCTGTCCTAATACCTCCTTATGTGGCTCGGTGTGAAATTTTGTTTGATAACACTGCTGTGAAGCACCTTGGGACGTTTTACTACATTAAAGGTGCTATATAAATGCAAGTTGTTGCATCTGTTGTTGTTGTTCTGCTTGTACCCCTTTCTCGTCTACATCAATCTTTTCTACAGCACCTATTCACTGTTTTACCAATATTGCCAATCCATCTCCTTTCTTATCTTTTCTAACCCTCTTAAATATATTGTATCCCGATATGTTAATTTCCTATTTTTCTTCAGTTTGCAGCCCGGTTTCTGTTAATGCTATTAAGTCTAGTCTGTGGAACTCCCTTCCCCAGTGAACGGTGGAGGCAGGGTCATTGAATATTTTTAAGGCTGAGTTAGATAGATTCCTGATTAACAAGTGAGTCAAAGGTAGACGGGAAAGTAGGGTTGAGGTCACAATCAGATCAGCCATGATCTTATCAAATGGCAGAGCAGGCTCGAGGGGCCGAATGGCCTACTCCAGCTCTTAATTCGTATGTTCATATCTTGTTTTGCTAAGACATTAAACTGAGGGCCTGCCAGCCCTCTCAGATGGACGTAAAATATCCCATGGCACTATTTCGAAGAGGAGCAGGGGAGTTCTCCCCATTATCCGGGCCAATGTTTCTCCCTCAACCAACACCACAAAGAACAGATTATCTGGTCATTATCACATTGCTGTTTGTGGGACCTTGCTGAGTGCAAAATGCCTGCCGCGTTTCCTACATTACAACAGTGACTACACTTCAAAAGTACTTCATTGGTTGTAAAATGCTTTGGGATGTCCTGAGGTCATGAAAGGCACTATATAAATGCAATACTTTCTTTCTTGTAAAATAATTGTTCCCAGTTCCTCTAGTTTATTTCCCACACTCTGCCTACTGCAATCCACGCAATTTAACCTTTAAAAAATTCTTTTTTAACACTATCAAGATTTTTTGCCTAAGTTACCCCTTTCTTTACTTCCGTCTTTTCCCTGGTAATAACTAGTCCATTTGATTTTATTCCTCGGCTCCATATCTGTCTTGCTAAATTGTTTTCTGCATGAATGTTATCCTCATTTATTTCTCCCTTCACTATTTTCTCATCCTCATTGCTTTTATTTCCCCAGCCTCTCCCCCCTTCCCAGTTTAAATACTTTGTCACTTCCCCCTATTTAACCATTTTGCCAGTACGTTAGCATCCCACCACCCCCAACCCCCCACCCCTCGTTCAGATGTAATCCATCCTTCTGGAATAATTCCCATCTGTCCCGGAACTGGTGCCAGTGCCTAACAAAGTGGAATCCCTCTTCCTGACGCCAACCTTTAGCCATGCATTGATTAACCTCATCTTCCTGTCCTTCCCTATTCTAGTGCATGGCTGCGGAAGTAATCCTGAGATTACCACCCACGTAGTCCTGTTCCAAAACTTGTTTCCATATTTCCTAAATTAATTTCAGGCAATTCTTTATCTATATCATTGGTTCCCACTTAGAACACGACAACTGGTTGCGCAATCTTTTCCAGTCTATGTGATATGTCCCTTACCTGGGAGACATCAAAGCATCTGGGACTGTCATCCGGACTGCAAAATATTGGGGGTAATTTTGACTTTGGGTGATAGTGTAAAACAGGTGATATCAGATCAGCCGCCCATTATACATCTCTCCCGATTTTTATTTCCATTGAAGTCAAAATTCCCCCTATTGTGTCAGCCCCTCTAACCATTGAATCCCCTATTACTACTGCATTTCTAGCTGTGTTGCTTTCTTGAGCCATCTCTTATTTGTTGTTGCCATTGAGATTTATTTCAAGGTCCTGCCCAGTGTCCTCATTTTCCCCACAGGGAGCTAGAGCTTAAATCTGAGAGCCTAAATTGGTCAGGGCGTTCCTTAAATGATAAACAAATGCCATCCTGTGGCAGTATGATGTAATTACAAGTTTGTTAACTTTGCAAGATTACAATCTAAACGCAAGAAAGACTTGCATTTATATAGCTCTTTTTACGACCTCAGGACGTCCCAAAGCGCTTTACAGCCAAAGAAGTACTTTTGAAGTGTAGTCACTGTTGTAATGTAGGAAAAGCGGCGGCCAATTTACGCACAGCAAGCTCCCAAATACAGCAATGTATTGTGCAGGGGCAGACTCGGTCACCTGAAGAGGGGGCAGCATTGCGGGTACTGGTTGAGAGGGGGGCAACGGGTGAGATGTGGGAGCGCTTTGAGTGGTATCCCCACTTCCATGTCCTCTTTCACGGCCCAGGCCCACGTCACTCCTTCCACCCTGCTGGACGGCAGTTTGGAGGACTTGTGTGAGGCCTTGGAAGGCCACCTGTAAAGTATCTGTCAGCCTGTTGCTCACCCTGAATCCAAACGGCCGTTGTCAGGGCCTGAATGGACTCATTGTTGAGCCGTGCTTGACGCTCAAGGGAGGCTAGCCTGTCCTCCACCGCAGACATTCCCGCACCTACCTGCGACACTATCTCAGAGATGCCTTCACATCCCTGCGACACTATCTCAGAGATACCCTCCTGTACCTGTGCCACCATTCCCCTCATGCAGGAGTTGGACTCCTCCATCCTCTGCGCGATTGTGGAGAGTGCGCGTGGCACCTGTTCCAGTACCTCGACAATATGCTGCTGCCCCTCGATGACTCTCCTTTTCATGGCTGGCCCCCAGGGTTCAGCATCTGGGTCCAGCTGAGCAGAGCCTGGAGAAGAGTGCTCCCACCGACGCGGACCTTCCACGGCTGCCCCTGGCACCAGGGTCTGCTCGTGCTCACATGTGTGTGGTGACTCACCATGTGCAAGCCCAACTAAGTGAGGATGGGTGTATGTATCTGCGCTGGTGGATGCATGGCTCAGATCTTCTGGCAGGTCCTCTGAGGAATCACCCTCCACGGTCACAGCGCTCGCAGATGGCCCTGCAAGAGAACAGAAAGCAATATTAGGCATGTGGACAGATTTTGAGGTGCTGCAGATGCCAAGTGATGCTAAGATCATTCGCTATCATGAGTGCTGAGTGTTAGCTTTCTGTCACCGGCCGTTTGTGCAATCCCAGCCTCGGCATCCGCCACGGACAGGCACTCCAGCGTGCGACTGATGTCCAATGCCTGCTGCTCCGCATCCGTTAGGACCACCTGGTATGGCGGGCCCCCTCCAGTCCGTGCCCTCTCCCGGGCGTTCTGGCATCTCTTCTCCTATTAAGGCAAAACACAGAGGCCGTGATTGAGTGATGGTTGCATGGTGAGCCGCTGCATGCATTGGTGTTGGTGGGGTTGAGCGTGAGGGAGATGCGTGGGAGGGTGCGTGTGCAACATAGCCATGATATTGTATGAGGATTGGGTTGCGTGGTCGTGTTCGAATGGGGACAGGGGCGGTGAGTACGTGCAGGCAAGGTGAGGATGATAGTTGAGTGGATGTGAGGAGTGATGCGAGAGTGTTGTGGTGGCAGTGCAGAAGGGGTTGTGCGGTGGTGGAGATGATGTGGAATACGGAGTGTGGGAGAATGCGTAAGTATACTCACTTTGCCTAACCTGGTTAGATCATTAAATCTCTTCCTGCACTGGACCCAGGTTCGTGCCACATCGCTGCAGCTGGTGACCTCCTCGGCCACCTCCAGCCAGGCCTTCTTCGTGGTGGAGGGAGGGCACTTCCTCCCATCAGACGGGAAATATATTTCCCTCCTCCTCCTCACCCCATCCAGCAGAAGCTGGAGTGAGGAGCCTGAAAATCTTGGGGCAGCCTTCCCTCTGGCGTGCTCCATGGTTTAGCATTGATTGTTTGCTGCAGGAGGAGCATTGGTGGACTGCCCCTTTAAATAGGGCTCCTTCAGCTGACAGACCTTACTGCTCATGCGCAGTCCGTCTGCCGCGCAGCTTACCAGCGGGAAACCCAGAAGCAAAGGTAAGTGGCTCCAATTAGCCTGTAATTGCGTGTAGAGCACACTGATTTCACCGGGCGCGTTACCCACGCGCCCAGTTGACCCCCCCGCTGAGAACCCGCCGCCCTGCTAATATCGAGCCCTAGTACTTGATCTGTACAAACCAGCTGTGGTTACAGACCCTCCCACTTCTCCTTCCTTAATCACCTCAGCTAAGTGGGATATTAAAGCCATGGAGAGCATACAGCATAGATTCACCAGGATTCACAAGGGTACGGAAGTGAAGTGGTTATGTTACTGGACTAATAACCCAGAGGCCTGGACTAAATGTGGAGCTCAAATCCCACCATGGCATTTTGAGAATTTGAATTCAGTTAGAACAAAATCTGGAAATAAAAATGTATCAGTAAAAATGACCATGCAGCTGTCAGTTTGTTGTTTAAAAAACATAACTGATTCACTAATGTCCTTTAGGGGAGGAAACCTGCCATCTTTACCTGGTCTGACCTATATGTGACTCCAATCCCACAACAACGTGGTTGATTCCTAACTGTCCTCTGAAGTGGTCTAGCAAGCCATTCAGTTGTATCAGGACGACAAATGCTGGCCTTGCCAGTGATACCGACACCCTGAGCAAAATGAACAAAAAAGAACAATGCCAGGGATCGGAAACTATAATTATGAGGAGAGACTGGAGATACTGGGACCATTTTCACTGGAACAGAGAAGGCTCAGAGGAGATTCAATCAAGGTTTTTAAAATTATTAAGAGTTTTGATAAGAGTGAATAGGGAAAGACTATTTCTTGTGGTTAGGAAGTCAGTGATGAGGGGGGTCATCAAAATATAATTGTCAAGAGAGTGAGGAAAGAGGTTAGGAGAAATGTCTTTATGCAGCGGGTTATTGGACTATGGAATGCATTGCCATAGGGAGTGATTCAGACAGAGACCATTGCATCTATTAAAGGAAAATTGGACAAATATTTGAAGCAGAGGAAGATACATTGCTATCGGGAGGGAGCGGGGCAGTGGGATTATTTTTGGATTACTCTAGCAAAGAATCAAATGGTCTCCTTCTGTGCTGTAAACATTTATGGTTCTAAGTGACTCATGTGAGGTAGCAGACAGTTCAAAAGTTTATACATTGGAACATTTTTCATCCTTTTTGGGGACAAACGCATCTATAACTGACTCTCAGAAACCAATGGCTTATTTAAATTGTTTTCTAACTCGTTTGCGTACAACAGATAATGGGAGAAAGTATTATCCAATTGGTTCTAAAATTTCCAGCTCCACCTCCCAAATGATCTGAATGGTTGATACCGATAACCTCCAATCCTGGTGAAAAAAAGCTGATTAGAGCACTGTCTGTCAACATAAGAAGCTGATAGAAGGCCTGTTCGAGACATTGTTGATTGTTGAACGGATCCCATTTGTATCTGGGTTCAGAGGCCCTTCAGGAGACACCTAGCACCAGCATCCAAACCCAGCCTTCTGGAAACATTTTCAAAGTGCAACCAGTCCCAGGGCCCTGCAGAGAGGATTTAGGAAAACACCTTTTGTTTATTGCTACACAGGATGTCATGTATTCACCAACTGGCAGCCTTTAGCCCTGTAATGTAGCCTATTTTCCCTACGGCAAGGTTGTACCTTTGCTAGGGAGGGCTGCCTCTGGCCATTGTATTGAAGAACAACTGCTTTACCCACTTTGCCATAATTCCTGGTGCTATGGGCATTGATCTACCATTTATTTGATTCCTCAGTAAAAATATACTGGCACCTATGACCCAATTATTAGAGGTGCAAAGTACGCCCAACCAAGCCTGTATAGCCATATTTAGAATCGTAGAATGTCTGAGGCTGAATCGGACCGTTCGTAACCTTGGCATCCTATTTGACACTGAGATGAGCTTCTGACCACATATCCGCTCCATCACCAAGACTGCCTACTTCCACCTCCGTAACATCGCCCGTGTTCACCCCGTGCCTCAGCTCATCTGCTGCTGAAACCCTCATCCATGCCTTAGATACCTCCAGACTGGACTATTCCAATGCTCTTCTGGCTGGCCTCACATCTTCCACCCTCCATAAACATGAATTCATCCAAATGCCTATATCCTAACTCGCACCAAGTCCCGTTCACCCATTACCCCGGTGTTCACTGACCTGCGTTGGCTCCCGGTCGGGGTACACCTCGATTTTAAAATTCTCATCCTTGTTTTCAAATCCCTCCATGGCCTCACCACTCCCTAGCTCTGTAATCTCCTCCAGCCCTACAATCCTCCGAGAACCCTGCGCTCCTCCAATTCTTGCCTCTATGGAGCGTATCCCCGATTTTAATCGCTCCACCAGTGCCTTCAGCTACCTAGGTCCTAAGCTCTGAAATTCCCTCCCTAAACCTCTCTGCCTCTCTCTCCTCCTTTAAGACGCTCTTTAAAACCTACCCCTTTGACCAAGCTTTTGGTCATCTGTCCTAATACCTCCTTATGTGGCATGGTGTCAAATTTTGTTTGATAACGCTCCTGTGAAGCGCCTTGGGACGTTTTACTCATTTAAGATGCTATATAAATGTAAGTTGTTGTCATTGTTGTTATAACACAGAAAAGGGCCATTCAGCCCATCATGCTCCATTCCTTCCCCCCTCACCGTGGAGATTTTTGACATTTTATTTTTGCATTATCCAGCATTTTGCAGTTTGCAAAGAATACGGGCTTTGAATTTTTTTTAATCTAAAAAGGAAAAGAAGTTTTCTCAATTCGATTGTAAACCATTTGCCACTTAGAAATTAATTATTTCTCTCTACATTTTAAAACTTCTTTCTCCCAGTAGCAGCAGTTAAAAAAGCTCAATTTAAACTAATTTAATTACTTTATTTTTTTTAAGCCCTGTCTGGGTTAAAGTTGTCTCATTTCCCCCTTCAGCCTTTTTGGATGCGGAGATAAGTCCAGTAAGAAGCAAGATGAGTGCGTATGGGCCTTATCTTGAGTACATAACAATAGCTAAACATCAAAACCATGCTCCAGAACCCATACTGTCGTAAGCAATGGCACAGGGAATGATCATTGTATAAACACACATATGAGTTCTGATGAAAAGTCATCGACCTGAAACGTTGGGGTAGAGTTTCCGCTTTGGGCTCAATCGGGAAATTGCGCCCAAAATGCTCTCAAAATTGGGCTGGTTAGGTTACAGTTCAAGTTTCTGCTAAAATTCATAACCACGAATGTAAAATCTTCCATGAACCAGTGTAATTGAGCAGCGTAATAGAACGTAATTGTTTCTTTTTTTCCATTAAAAAATATTCCTTGATGTATTAACAGTGGTAACATAGGAACGGAAGTAGGCCATTTAGCCCCTCGAGCCTGCTCCGCCATTCAATGAGATCATGGCTGATCTGTGACCGAATTCCATATACCTGCCTTAGTCCCATATCCCTTAATACCTTTGGTTAACAAAAATCTATCAATCCCAGATTTAAATTAACAATTGTGCTAACATCAACTGTCGTTTGCAGAAGAGAGTTCCAAACTTCTACCACCCTTTGCATGTAGAAATGTTTCCTAACTTCACTCCTGAAAGTCCTGGCTCTAATTTTTGGGCTATGTCCCCTAGTCCTAGACTCCCCAACCAGCAGAAATAGGTAGATAGAGAGAAACTATCAGTTCAACTTAATATCTTGAAACCTTGGACCAAATCACCCCTTAATATTCTAAATTCCAGGGAATACAACCCTAGTTTATGTAATCTCTCCTCGTAATTTAACCCTTGGAGTCCAGGTAAATCGACGCTGCCCTCCCTGCAAGGCCAATATATCCTTCCTAAGGTGCGGTGTCCAGAACTGAACACAGTAATCCAGGTGTGGTCTAACCAGGGCTTTGTATAGCAGTAGCATAACTTCTACCCCCTTGTATTCTAGTCCTCTAGATATAAAGACCAACATTCCATTAGCCATTGTCCAGGAAAGATTAAGGGGATTAGTATCTTTGAAAGTAGATTAATCACCAGGCCCAGATGAAATGTATCCCAGGCTGTTGAGATAAGCAAGGAAGGAAATAGCGGAGGCTCTGACCATCATTTTCCAATCATCCCTGGCTACAGGCATGGTGCCAGAGGATTGGAGGACTGCTAATGTTGTACAGTTGTTTAAAAATGGAGAAAAGGATAGATCGAGTAATTACAGGCCAGTCAGCCTTAGCTCGGTGGTGGGCAAATTATTGGAAACAATTCTGAGGGACAGGATAAATCGTCAGTTAGAAAGGCACAGATTTACAAAGGACAGTCAGCATGGATTTGTTAAGGAAAGGTCGTGTCTGACTAACTTGATTGAATTTTTTGAGGAGGTAACAAGGAGAGTCGATGAGGGTAGCGCATTTGATGTAGTCTACATGGATTTTAGCAAGGCTTTTGACAAGGACCCACCTGGCAGACTGGTTAGAAAAGTAAAAGTCCAAGGGAAAGTGGCAAGTTGGATCCAAAATTGGCTCAGTGGCTGGAAGCAAAGGGTAATGGTCGATGGGTGTTTGTGTGACTGGAAGGCTGCTTCCAGTGGGGTTCCACAGGGCTCAGTACTAGGTCCCTTGCTTTTTGTGGTATAAATGTAAGGGGCATGATTAAGAAGTTTGCAGATGATATGAAAATTGGCCGTGTGGTTGATAGTGAGGAGGAAAGCTGTAAACTGCAGGAAGATATCAATGGACTGGTCAGGTGGGCAGAAAAGTGGCAAATGGAATTTAATCCGGAGAAGTGTGAGGTAATGCATTTGGGGAGGGCAAACAAGGCAAGGGAATACACAATAAATGGGAGGATACTGAGAGATGTAGAGGAACAGAGGGACCTTGGAGTACATGTCCACAGAACCCTGATGGTAGCAGGACAGGTAGATAGGTTGTTAAAAAGGCATACGGGATAATTTCCTTTATTAGCCAAGACATAGAATATAAGAGCAGGGAGGCTATTCTAGAACTGTAAATAAAACTAGTTAGACCACAGCTAGCGTACTGCGCACAGTTCTGGTCATCACATTACAGGAAAGATGTAATTGCACTAGAGAGGGTATAGAGGAGATTTACGAGAATGTTGCCAGGACTGGAGAATTTTAGCTATGAGGAAAGATTGGATAGGCTGGGGTTGTTTTCATTGGAACAGAGGAGGCTGAGGGGTGATTTAATTGAGGTGTATAAAATTATGAGGGGCCTAGAGTGGATAGGAAGGACCTATTTCCCTTAGCACAGGGGTCAGTGACCAGGAGGCATGCAGCTGAGGAGAAATCTTTTCACCCAGAGGGTGGTAGGGGTCTGGATCTCACTGCCTGAAAGGGTGGTAGAGGCAGAAACCCTCAACTCATTTAAAAAGTGCTTGGATGTGCACTTGAAGCGTAACCTACGGGGCTACAGACCAAGTGCTGGAAAGTGGGATTAAGCTGGATAGCTCTTTTTCGGCTGGCAAAGACACGATGGGCCGAATGGCCTCCTTCTGTGCCATAACTTTCTATGATTTTATGATTTTAATGATCTATGTGCATGGACCCCTAAATCTCTTTGGACCTCCAGTTTTGAGCTTTTCACCATTTAGAAAGTACTCCGATCTATCCTTTATAGGTCCAAAGTGGATGACCTCACACTTGCCCACATTGAAATCCATTTGCCACAGTTTTTCCCATTCACTTAATCTATTAATATCGCTCTGTACTTTTATGCTTCCATCTACACTGCTTACAATGCTGTCTATCTTTGTGTCATCGGCAAACTTGGATATGTGGCCCTCTATTCCGTCATCTAAGTCGTTAATAAATACAGTGAATAGTTGAGGCCCCAACACAGATGGGGCATCACTAGTTCACATCCTGCCAATTTGAATACCTGCCCATTATCCCTACTCTCTGTCTCCTGCCGCTCAGTCAATTTCCTAACCAGGTCAATAATTTGTTCTCAATTCCATGAGCTTCAACTTTAGCTAGCCAGGTGCAGTTTTATTAATACAGTTGAAAATGGGTTTATCAGCAAAAAGAAGCACTTTTACTACAAGCGTCCAGGCCTCCACCTGTGAGTAATCTGATTTATAATCACTGAAAATGACTTTAAAAACTATATTGAACCATTTAATAGTTTCATTAGTGTACACTAGTCAGTTTCTTAATAAATATTTTTTGGATGGAAAAAAAACTTTTAAAACACGTCTACTGGTGCCTGTGCGCCTAAGAAAACGAGCGCAATTTGAAAAGCCTTCCCGAACCAGCGCGATCGGCGGAATCTCGCACTTTTGCCGAGGGCGGGGCCTGTTCCGGACAAATTGAATCTTCAACCAGTGTAAAAGATTGCGGAAAACACGAACGTAAGTGGTTTGGGGCGTAACTCTCGTTTAAAATTCCCCGATCTTTTGCGTCGGTTCGGCCGATTACACCCGGATTGCGCTGATATTACTGGCGTAAAACAAGCAGGAACTGGACCCCATCAACTCTTTTTTTTTATTATCTCTCTCCACAGGTGCTGCCTGACTTGCTGAGTGTTTCCAGCATTTTCTATTTATGAAAACATCTCACTGGAATCACACATTAACAAAACTTCGATTACAATTTGTGTTTAAAAAGCATTTATTTTCTGTGCAAATGCACTGAATATGGTTTCTGCGTGGTAACCTAAAACCTTGCGCTATCATTGAAAGAAAAGCACACCTCATCTTGCCTGTCTCATTCCTGGAGTGGCTGTTTTGAACTCCGATTGCGCTTTTTTTTTTGTCCTCCCAGCCGTTCCGTTTTGATCGCACCGCCTTTTCCTCGGTGGTTGCTCCGGGCGGAGAAAGTGAGCGGCGGACCGACCTCTGGAGAACGGTGGTTGCCGGCGAGAAGTGAAGCGGGTAAGTGAGGTGAGGTGAGACCGGCGACCAGCGACCAGGTGGTTCGCAGGATGCGGCCGGGCCCGTCAGGTTACCCCGGTAACCGCAGCTCGCTCCTCCTGGCGGGGAGAGGCAGCTGTGCGCATGTGCGGGAGGCACTGGCCGGCTCACAAAGGCCAACAAGGCCCATAGAATCTTACCGCTCAGGAGGAGGCCGTTTGGCCCATCGTGCCTGTGCCTGCTCTTCGTAAGAGCTGTCCAATTAGTCCCATGCCCCCTGCTCTTTCCCCATAACCCTGCAAATTTGTTCTCCTTCCAAGTATTTATCCAAGTTACTGTTGAATCTGCTTCTATCGCCTTTTCAGGCAGTGCATTCCAGATCATAACAACTCGCTGCGTAAAATGATGTTTCCTCATGTCCGCCTCTGGTTCTTTTGCCAATTACCTTGGTTCAACCCTGGAGCACGGAGGACATTAGTAGCTTCCCCTGCCCCCCGAGATCGACTGACTCGGGACAGCCTCGAGAATGGTGGACCCAGGCTTCCTGCTTCTAATTCATCTGTGTGGATATTAGGGGAAAGGCAAGGAAGACATGTATGATGCTCCATATAGTTGAATAGCCTGCTGGTTTGGGACTGAATGGATGGATTACCCAGGTTTTTCTAAATATCCATTCATTGGGGTGTGAGCATCGCTAGCAAGGCTGGCATTTATTACCCATACCAAGTTGCCTTTGAGAAGGTGGTGGTTAGCCTTTTTGAACCGCTGCAGTCCCTATGGTGAAGGTGCTCCCACAATGATGTTAGGTAGGGGATTCCAGGATATTGACCTAGTGATGATGAAGAAACGGTGATATATGTCCAAGATAAGATGGTGTGTGACTTGCAGGTGATCGTGTTTCCATGATCTTGTGGCTCTTGTACTTCTGGGTGGTACAAGTCACGGAGCTGGGAAGTGTTGTTGATGTAACCTTGGTGAGTTGCTGCAGTGTATCCTGTAGATTGGACATACTTCTGCAACAATGTGCTGTTGGTGGGTATTGAGTGGAGTGGCAGTTGTGCTAATCAAGTGGATGGCCCCTCCCTGGATGGTGTTAAGTTCTTGCAACAGCACCCATCCAAGTGAATGGTGAGTATTCCATCACATTTTTAAATGATGGAGAGGCTTTGAGGAGTCAGGATATGAGCCACTTAATGCAGACTACCCAGCCTCTGGCCTGCTCTTGTAGACATGGTGTTGATATGGCTGATCCTGTTAAGCTTCTGGTCAATGGTGACCTCCCTGGATGTTGATGGTGGGGGAGTCAGTGATGAATGAGTCATCAATTTAACATTGTTACTGAGAGGAGCGATTTAGGAGAAATTATTTATTCAGTGAATTGTTGGAGCATGCAGTGCTTTGTCAGGCTAGTTGAAGGAGAGACCACTCAATCTATAGAACAGACTCCTTAGGGAGACGGTGGAAGCAGTTAGTATTGATTCATTCAAATGCAAATTAGATAGATTCTTTCAAAAAATAACACTTTACAGTATATGAGTAATTTGAGGCATGACTTGGTAAGTAGCATGCTTGGGGAGGATCAGGTGACTTTGGACCTACGGTTTCCAAAGCTCTCCATCGCTGGCGTTTTCCTCGTACTAGATTGATTCCTGGGATGAGAGGACTGTTCTCTGAGGAGAGATTGAGTAGAATGGGCCTATTCTCTCGAATTTAGAAGAATGAGAGGTGATCTCGTTGAAACATATAAGATTCTAAGAGGGCTCGATAGGGTAGGTGCTGAGAGGATGTTTCTCCTGGCTGGAGAGTCTAGAACTAAGGGGCATAGTCTTAGGATAAGAAGTTGGCCATTTAGGACTGGGATGAGGAAGAATTTCTTCACTCAGAGCGTCGTGAATATTTCAAATTCCCTACCCCAGAGGGCTGTGGATGCTCAGTCGTTGAGTATATTCAAGACTGAGATTGATAGATTTTTGGGCTGTAAGGGAATCAAGGGATATGGGGATTGGGTGGGAAAGTGGAGTTGAGGTCAAACATCAGCCACAATCTTATTGAATGGTGGAGCAGGCCCGTATGGTCTACTTGTGCTCCTGATTCTTATGTTCTTATGTCTGGGTCTGTTGTCGAGTAATTGATAGAAATTGAATGCTATGATTAGTCAATAACTCCATTATTGCTGTATCATGCAACTACCAGGGTGGTAGAAGGTGAACTAGATGGACCTTGGTCTGTAACACATGTCTTGTCTCGCTACGGTGCCTCAGACTTTATGGAGCTTGAAATATCCCTCATCACATTTTTCTAACATACACTCACAGGGACTCTGGAAAAAGACTAAGAATCTCAATAACCAATTAATGCACCATTGAAGGTTAAGTAATGTGTTATCTAATCTATTGATTTATTCTTGCCTCTGTATAATTTTACTTATAATAAACTTGCTTAGTAGTTTCCAGCCTGTGTTACATAATCTATTTGAGTGGTGTTTCCGACGATTCTGAGGTCAGGAATGTATGGTAATATACTGTGCTGCTTTTGGGTGTATATCCTAATGGTATATGGGTTTACTGCTCATCCCAAATACTTTTATGATCACGGTCAAGTTTCAGTTCGTAAGAAATGAGGGCTTGCCTGTAGAAACCAACTATTGTGGGGAATACAAATAAATATATTGGGAAAGTAGTCTGAACTGTGACCAATTTGACTTCCCTAGGGTAAAAATGAAGCAGTCATTTTAAGATTTTGCCCCCTTGTTCTGGATTCCCCCACCAGAGGAAATAATTCTTCTGTATCTACCCTATCAAATCCCTTAATCATTTTAAAGACTATATCATCCCCTCAACTTTTAAACTCAAGAAAATACAAGCCAAGTTTATGCAACCTGTCCTGATAATTTAGGCCTTCAAGCCTGGTGGTATTCTGGTGAATCTGCGCTAGCCCCTCAAGGCTAATGTATATACTTCCTGAGGTGCAGTGCCGAAAACTGAACGCAATGTTTCAGATGGGGTCCGCCCAAGGCTCTGTACAACTGAAGCAGAACTTCCTCCCCTTTGTATTCCAGCCCCCTTGAGGCTGGAGTCATACCTAGCACAAAGGAAGATGTGGAGATCAGGAAGACCTGACGAAGGAGGAAAGCTCCGAAAGATTGTGATTTCAAATAAAGCTGTTGGACTATAACCTGGTGTTGTAAGACTCCTTACAAAGGAAGATGGTAGTGGTTGTTGGAGGCCAATCATCTCAGCCCCAGGACATTGCTGCAGGAGTTCCTCAGGGCAGTGTCCTAGGCCCAACCATCTTCAGCTGCTTCATCAATGACCTTCCCTCCATCATAAGGTCAGAAATGGGGATGCTTGCTGATGATTGCACAGTGTTCAGTTCCATTCGCATCCCCTCAAATAATGAAGCAGTCCGAGCCCGCATGCAGCAAGACCTGGACAACATCCAGGCTTGGGCTCATAAGTGGCAAGTAACATTCGTGCCAGATAAGTGCCAGGCAATGACCATCTCCAACAAGAGAGTCTAACCACCTCCCCATGATATTCAACGGCATTACCATCGCCGAATCGCCCACCATCAACATCCTGGGGTCACCATTGACCAGAAACTTAACTGGACCAGCCACATGAATGCTGTGGCTGCAAGAGCAGGTCAGAGACTGGGTATTCTGCGGTGAGTGACTCACCTCCTGACTCCCCAAAGCCTTTCCACCATCTACAAGGCACAAGTCAGGAGTGTGATGGAATACTCTCCACTTGCCTGGATGAGTGCAGCTCCAACAACACTCAAAAAGCTTGACACCATCCAGGACAAAGCAGCCTGCTTGATTGGCACCTCATCCACCACCCTAAACATTCACTCCCTTCATCAACTGCATACAGTGGCTGCAGTGTGTACCATCCACAGGATGCACTGCAGCAACTCGCCAAGGCTTCTTCGACAGCTCCTCCCAAACCTGTGACCTCTACCACCTAGAAGGACAAGAGCAGCAGGCACATGGGAACAACACCACCTGCACGTTCCCCTCCAAGTCACACACCATCCCGACTTGGAAATATATCGCCGTTCCTTTATCGTTGCTGGGTCAAAATCCTGGAACTCCCTTCCTAACAGCACTGTGGGAGAACCGTCACCACACGGACTGCAGCGATTCAAGAAGGCTGCTCACCACCACCTTCTCAAGGGCAATTAGGGATGGGCAATAAATGCCGGCCTCCCAGAAACACCCACATCCCATGAACGAATATATAAAAAAAAGATAAAGGCAGAATTCCATCAGCCATTTTGATTATTTTTTGTAGTACTAGTGTTTAGTGATTTGTGTACATGGACATTCAAATCGCTTTGCTCCTCCACGGTTCCTAGTTTCTAATTGTTGCTGAGCTGATATTGGAACTTGTTCAATCTGTTTAGCTGGTAAATTTACTTTCTGTATCACAGGACAATTTTTATTTTGACAAAACGCAGTCATAATTCACTGACATTTGAATTTTGTTCCTATTGCCAGAACACTGCTCTATCCCTATCAATGGCATATCGTATGCATGATCATAGGAGGGAGCTGAATGAAGTTCACTAGTTACAGTAATGAATACAAGATGCTTCAGTAACAGCAGCTAAAGCTGTACACTGGGCTTCTTCACCCTGTCGAGGCTCAGTAACTGCAACAGACTAGTTTTTTTTTCCCTTGGGATTCCTCTTCCAACAGAATGCAGAGACATTATGCACACTTGCTGTTCAAACAGATGAGAAACCATTGGAAAAAGCAAAGGATGGTTTTACAGTTTTTTGTTTGAATCATAGAAAATTTACGGCATAGAAGGAGACCGTTCAGCTCATCGTGTCCGCGCCAGCCGAAAATGAGCCAATCCAACCTGATCACACTTTCCAGCACTTCTTCCCTAGCCTTGTAGGTCACGGCACTTCAGGTGCATATCCAGGTACTTTTTAAATGAGTTGAGGGCTTCTGCCTCTACCACCCTTACAGGCAGTGAGTTCCAGACACCCACCACTCTCTGGATGAAAACACTTTTCCCTCAGCTCCCCTCTAACCCTTCTACCAATCACTTTAAATCTGTGGCCCTTGGTTATTGACCTCTCTGCTAAGGGAAGTAGGTCCTCTCTATCTAGGCCCCTCATAATTTTGTACACCTCAATTAAATCACCCCTCAGCCTCCTCTGTTCCAAAGAGAACAACCCCAACCTATCCAATCTTTCCTCATAGCTAAAATTCTCCTGTCCTGGCAATGTCCTCGTAAATCTCCTCTGTACCCTCTCTAGTGCAATTACATCCTTCCTGTAATGTGGTGACTAGAACTGTACACCGTACACGAGCTGTGGCCTAACCAGTGTTTTATACAGTTCCAGCATAACCTCCCTGCTCTTGTATTCTATGCCTCGGCTAATAAAGGAAAGTTTTCCATATGCCTTCTTAGCCACCTTATCTACCTGTCCTGCTAACTTCAGGGATCTGTGGACGTGCACTCCAAGGTCCCTCACTTCCTCTACACATCTCAGTATCCACCCATTTATTGTGCATTCCTTTGCTTTGTTTGCCCTCCCCAAATGCATTACTTCACACTTCTTTCAGATTGAACTCCATTTGCCACTTTTCTGCCCACCTGACCATTCCATTGATATCTTCCTGCAGTCTACAGCTTTCCTCCTCACTATCAACCATACGGCTAATTTTTGTATCATCTGCAAACTTCTTAATCATGCCCTCACATTTAAGTCCAAATCATTAATATATATCACCAAAAAGCAAGAGACCTAGTACTGAGCCCAGCGGAACCCCACTGGAAACAGTTTTCCAGTCACAAAAACACCCGTCGACCATTACCCTTTGCTTCCAGCCACTGAGTCAATTTTGGATCCAACTTGCCACTCTCCCTTGGATCCCATGGGCTTGTACTTTTTTGACCGGTCTGCCATGTGGGACCTTGTCAAAAACCTTGCTAAAATCCTTGTAGACTACATCAAATGCACTACCCTCATCAACCCTCCTTGTTACCTCCTCAAAAAATTCAATCAAGTTAGTCAGACACAACCTTCCTTTAACAAATCCATGCTGACTGTCCTTGATTATTTCGTGCCTTTCTAAATGATGGTTTATCCTGTCCCTCAGAATTGATTCCAATAATTTGCCCATCACTGAGGTTAGACTGACTGGCCTGTAATTACTCGGTCTATCCCTCGCTCCCTTTTTAAACAATGGTACAACGTTAGCAGTCCTCCAATCCTCTGGCACCGCACCTATGTCTAGTGAGGCTTGGAAAATGATGGTCAGAGCCTCCGCTATTTCCTCACTGGCTTCTTTTAATAGACTGGGATACATTTCATCCGGGCCTGGTGATTTATCCACTTTCAAAGATGATAATCACCTTAATACTTCCTTTCTCACTAAGTTTATCCCATCCAATATTTCACACTCCTCCTTAACTACAATGTCTGCATCGTCCCTCTCTTTTGTGAAGACAGACGCAAAATATTCATTCAGAACCATACCAACATCTTCAGCCTCCACATATAGGTTACCTTTTTGGTCTCTAATAGGCCCTACTCTTTCCTTAGTTATCCTTTTGCTCTTCAGGGGTACTGAAGTTAAGGCTCTGTTCAATCAAATTACTGTGCCCATGATTTTCTGCATGTTGGTGTCCCAAGTCTCTTCAGTGTTGTCAGAAGCTGCCAAGTGGAGGCCAGTAACTCTCTCCCACAGAGATGGAGGAAATGAAACTAACAGGGCGAGCCAGCCCTGGATATTCGTGGGCAGCTCCTAATAGCTCCTTCATGGTGGTATTGGCGCCATTTTGCTGCCCACCATTTTGGCCTCAGGCTATGGTGTACACCATGGAAGTATTAAAATAAAAACTTCATTGTTTTCATTGTTACAATGAAAGGTTCTTTGTAGACTTTTCTGATGCTTCTGGAGATGACAATCAAACTTATCAGTAGCTCGTGTAATGTTGTATCTGTTCCTTCGGAATGGCAATTATGAATAGGACAGCCCAGGTACACTGTATTTTCTTTTCGTAAATTAAACTGTCAAAGCAATTTTCTGTGAATGTTCTGTAAACTTTCTGTTTATTATAATGCCCTTGAGTGCTAGCTTCGAGATAATTCTGTATTTGTCTTTCATAGTGGATTACTGTAACTAATACTACTGCTTCTGTGGCTGATGTGCTATAGTAAGTGCAGTTGGTACGGTACAGTTTATTGAGACATTGTTACTGTTAATGGTGCTGTGCATTTTGTCCAGTGGAAGAGCAGGTTGTGCTATGCATTTGTTTAAATCAATTCTGGACTTTGCTTGATAGACCTGCAAATAATTAGCTTGTTTTGATTCTTCCAGAGTGCCACAATAATAGACTGTACTGTTTATTACGTTAGACGCATGCAAGAGACTGAAGTGTATTAGTTGTCTTCCAGTGTACAGTTGTCAGCTCTCAAGGTCATCCAAACCGAGGAAGGTTAATCTTCTGTAACATTTGTTTGAAGATGGACTATTTTGTGCACTGTCAACGACTTCATTTTCGTATCTTCACACACTTCCCTTGGAGAACAATGTGAAGCAGTGGAAGGACTCACAGGCTGATTAACAGTCTGACTGGCCGCGATATGAACGTTCCTTCCATGGCCTTAACCACCTTTATACCAGCCGATAGGGTGGTTAGTCCTATACAGCGGGAGGGTTTTATGGGCTCCCACAACCCATTCGATGAAGGAGGGGCCACCCACACCTTTGTACTGTAGGCTTGGTGAATGGATTTACTCTACAGAAACCATTTCCTTGTGTGTATTACAGGAGTAGTTGGATGTTAATGGTAGTAGCAAATCTACCAGTAGCTTCCCGTTAAATTATAAATGTAGGTGATCTTGGAAACTTCCAAAGCATCAAAGCGACTTACTCTTCTACCTTTTTTCAGTACTGGAGACAAACTGAGCCTCACTCTTCACGAACATGGCTGCAGTCATCTGCCGGAAGCTTCCCAGAAGGGTCTGCAATGGGCGAATGTTTTCAAAAACGACTGGGTGCACTAAAGGGACAAAACCTGCACGAAAGGACGAGGATGTTAATAACAAGCGAGACGAAAGGGTTGGCAGGACTGTCCTCTGCATGCCTACCGAAGTCTCAGCTCTGTTAGACTATCAAGTATATTCCAACCCGGCAGCATACAGCAGCACTAAAAGACGGGCACGGCCGAGTGTTTCCAATGAGACTGATGATTACGGTGACGATGCTCCCTCACTTTTATTGGAACATGTTCCACCCAATTTGGGAATCAAACAAGTGCGCAACACCTACATGGTGACCTGTTCTCGGCGGCTGTCCAGTACCAGAAACACTCTGCTCGATCTGGTTTATAATAAGTCCAACGGGGAGCAACGAAGCGGCGCCCGGTGGTCTGCTGCGTCAAAGCAAAAGTTAGAGTTGGATACCGTAGAGGTCTACGATACGAAAGAAGACCCTCGGGGCTTTCAGAAACTAGGCGATGCCTACCGGGCTCTTTGTTTCTACGGCTCCAAGCAGAGCGAGCCGCTCTCTGTGGAAGAAGGGCACAAGATTCTGCGCAATGTTTCATTCCTGAAAAGCAGCCTGACCCCAGAGAAGCTCTCGGATTATTTTTGTCAGCTCAGCCGGCTGCCAGCCGACCAGCACGCCGTGGTGAAGGCCGATTCCCATTTTGCCATGCTCTGCCGGTACAGCGTGGACAACTGCAGGGCGTTTACTTTGCCGCAGCTCATTGGGATTTTTACGGCCGTCGTGCGCCTGCGGATTCTGTCTTCCCACGTGTTCCTGAACGTTTACGAGGCGGAATTCTGCCGCCGCGTGTGGGATATGGAGTTTGACCAGCTGTTGTTAGTTGCCGACTTGTGGCGCTATCTTGGGCGCAGCGTGCCGCAGTACATGGAGATTGTTTTGAGCTACGTTGGCTTGCGATGGAAGGACCTTACCTTGCCCCAGCTGGTTCAGCTCCTCTACGTCATCGGGGAAAGTCGACGAGCGCCTCCAGAGCTGATGCAAAAACTCGAAATGCTGGTTTCCGCGCACCTGGACCAGATGAACATGGAGGAAGTTGGAGCCGCCTGCCTGGGTTTCTTTAAGTCCAAAAATGGGTTTTCTGAGCATCTGATGAAAAGAATTGGAGACAAGGTTGCTGCAAGAATGGAAGATGTTAGCAATTATAGCTTGGTGAACGTGATGAAAATGTTCCGTTATACCCACGTGGACCACTTGCCTTTCTTAAAGCGACTAGGAGAGGTGGCGCCGGAAAGGATTCCTAATATCGGCACTCAGGGAGTCATGCATATAGTGCTGGCGTGCGCCTCATTGCGTTACCGAGATGAGCGTCTCTTGGATGCCGTCTCTGCCAAGGTCCCTTCAAAGGTGCAGTACTGTAGGAGCAAAGACGTGGCCAAATACCTCTGGTCTTTTTCGGCTTTGAACTACGAGCCTGCAAACGGCGAGGAGTTTTTCTCCAGCTTAACAGAGCAGCTGCACCGTAAAATGCACGAGTTTCAGCGATTCCCCGAGCACTTGCTCACCGCCTTGCTAGCGTTGGTGTTTATGGAGCGCTTCCCTCACGATCTCATCGATGTCGCTTTGAGTCCGCAGTTCGTAAAGCTAGCAACCGAAAGTAGTCCATTCGAACTGAAGAAAGATCTTTTCACACTTGACGGAACGGTGGCGATTGAGTGCCCCGATTATGAAGGCCATCGCCTCCCGCTGCAGTTGTGTCAAGAAGTTACGGAAATGCTCTGGAATTTTGCCAGGCAGGACATTTGTGTGAAGCCAGAGATGGTCGAAGCAGCCACTTTGCTGCAGATCATGCTGGGTGGCCCTCAGTTTGTCAAAAATCACCTGATTTTGCCGCACACCCGATCAGCCGACCTCGAGGTGCACTTTGACCGCACTGGAAAGCCGCTGCCTTTCAACACTGAAGTGTCAAATGAAAAGGTGCAGAAACTTGAATTCAAGTTCGGTGGGGTCCAAGTCACGGACGAGTTAATCTTGCAAATCGCGAAATGCAAAACTGGTGGGTCCATTTTAAAAAGTGAGTCCGACAGCTTGCCTGTGGGAGAACGTGTTGAAAATGTGCACCAAACCGAAGTTGACATTAAAGATAGGGGCCATACAGGGTTGAATCTAAAGGTATTTCGAAATGAAGTGGCCCTAACAGACAGTCTCTTAAACTCATTAACTAACTCCAAGATTCCAGTTAAAAAAACTGTTAACCAACCCATGCAGCTCTCGGAGATCCGAAAACTCGCCATTCAGGTATCCAACCGCAATCATTACTGCTACAGTTCCCCTATCCTCTTGGGCTTGCACAGTATGAAAAGGAGGCAGCTAGTTCAAGCTGGCTATGTGGTCGTAGAGCTGCCCTACTGGGAGTGGTTTCCGTTACTCAAACGAACTCGCTCCGAGAAACTCTCCTATCTGCATCAGAAGCTCTACAGCTCACTGGATTGAAAAGAGAGGGCATCTTCCGGAAAGTGAATTCTGACAAGTGGATGATATATTTTTCAGACCAGAATTAATACATTCTGAAGCTAAGCACAGTTTCTGAGTTTAATTCAATTAAAAAAGAATTTGGACCACTTGTTTTATGTCAAACTCACTGCACTGTTTTATGATGAAATGTTTGATTTCTGGGAATCTACTGGTGCCAGAAGCTCTGTACTGATGGGGACAATTGGATGTGGCTAGTCTGCTAATTATGTTATAGACATAAATAATTAGCTGTTTGGGGTTTTCTATGAAAACCAAGTTTTAAAACTTTTTGTTTAGTTTTCTTTTCCCCTTCCTGGTTCAATTGTTTTGTTACCCCAATGGCGCTGATGCTTGTTGGGGTACCCTGCACGAATACTGGTACATTGCTTAAGTATCCATTCGTCCTATGCAAAATTTAGACTTTTGAATGCTGGTAGGCTACCCTCCCATGGTGAAATCCTGTTCTCGCCTAGCGTCCACAAACACCAACACAAACACACGCACGTGACCCTGTGAGCCACTGGATAGCAATCAGGAGCAGGAACCCCGGTTGCTTTCTTTTCTCTCCCCAGCTAAGGGGCAGTGAGGTGAATTGTACCCTCCTGTTGTTGCCGGACTGCAATTATTAATCTGGCGGTACATTTACCCACTTAATTCTCAAAATTGTTATCTCCAGAATTAAATCAGCACACTTGAAGAAGGCAGCATCATGAAGATAGCCTTGTGCAAGAAACAGATAGACAGTATATTGTCTTTGATGCCAACAATCTTTGTAAATCAAGACTAATAAAAGGCAAATTGTGAGGATTTTGTATGCGCCCTTTTAAATCATCGACACCTGAATTGATGAGGCGTTCTTTTGAAAGTGCGCTGAGAATCTAAAAATCAATGTTGCGGCTTTGTGCGTGGCTGTAGTGCAATACCTAATGTTAGTAAAAATTGTCAATGGGTTTTATCTTCATTCTGTGTCTTTTGTTAAATTGTGCTATCACTGCTAAATTGTGCTAAATCTCTAAGATTGCAGCAAGTGAATAAGATGGAACATTTTAAGACTTCAGTAAGTTTTCGTTATAATTTGAAAGCCAGGAAAATTGGGCATCGGCTGACACAATGTGCTAGAACTGTCATTTTCACCTCTTGGGTCTGGGTTTGAGCCCAGCCTGCAATGATGGGATGAAGTCCCCTTGTTCTGCTGTGAGTTTCCTACATGAAATCAGTTTATGCCCGGACTCAACCAGTCACCTATTGGACATGGTACAAAATTGGGAATCTGGCTCTAAACTAGGAAATGAATGATGTCCTTCATGGAAGGGAATCTGCCACCCCTACCTGGTCGGGACTAAAGTGACTCCAGTCCCACATTGCATGATTGGCTCTTAATGCCGTCAGGGCAACTAAGCATGAGCAATAAATATTGCCTTGCTGGTGTCACACTCATTCCAAGAACAATTTTTTTTTAAATGTACACTAATACGATAGGAGATGCTCTTCTGAGGCAAATTGGATCAATGTAGATTTGTAGGATGAGTACTGCAGCATGTCCCTACAGATTTCCTGCACACTGACCTTATTATAGTTAGGTGCCGTTCAGCACTCCCAGGTTATTTATTTGCAAGTAAAGCCTCCTGTGATCAGGTAAATATCTGTAATAAAAAATTTTTATCACAAAGTTTGGTAAAGGGGATTGTATCATATGAAAGCAACCTTTATCAGACGATTAACCATTATACTCGAGCACATAGTAATCACACTGTATCCCACTGGAGCAAAAGAAAAAAGGAACTGCACATTGTTTAGTGCCCTTGGAATTGATATAATATAGTGGGGAAAACTCCCTGAAATGTGCTGTCATAAGATTCGATCTGATTTGGAGTAGTCTGTATATTTTACACTCTAACTATAATCTTCTATCTGTAATCTTCCTTACTGCATTACTGATATAAAAATGCAGGGTTTTGTATGGCGGAGAGATTAACAAGTTGGGAGATTCTGAACCATGCTTTGCAATGTTTTCCTGAGGTACTGAAATCTCACCAGTAACCAGCAGGAACTGTAACATATTTAAAGTTTTTCTGTTTTTTTTTAAATGTACAACAGTGTGTTCTATGTATATTAAAACATGCTCTAAATGGATGTGCTAGGATTGTGCTCAAGGGGCCAATCATCTTTTCAGATGCCTGAGGGGGAAATTGTGGCTCCATATCCAAGGAGAAAGGAGAATTTTTCTGTGTCGGTACATGCCAACCTAGAAAAGTAGCAAAAACTGATAAGTGGCTTCAAAAAGATAATTGGCAAAAAAGCCAGAGGTTAGATGATGAGAATTTTTTCACACAGCGAATTATGATAATCTGGAAAGCACTGCCTGAAGGGGTAATGGAACCAGATTCAGTAGTAACTTTCAAAAGGGAATTAGATAAATTAAATGCTTGAAGGAGAGAAAATTGCAGGGCTATCGGGAAAGAGCAGGGAAGAGGGACTAATTGGATAGCTCTTTCAAAGAGCTGGCACAGGCACGATGGGCCGAATTGCCTCCCATGCTATGAGATTCTTTGAAAAAGGCTAACACCACCCCCTCCGCCCCCAGAAAAATGACAACTCAACATTCCTAGTTATGAAGTGTGAAAAGAAGTAGTTACAGGGGCTTATAATTTAGGTTGAAGGTATACACAACATTCCTTCACTCTTATTGGAGGGGGGAAAATATTACATGAAAACCTGGAGGGGAAACACAAATGTTGAGGGCACAAAAATTATTTTTGAGAGGGGGCATTTAGGGACTGCCAGGGAATTTTGATTTTTAATTGCTACATTCTTCAGTAATGAACATGGGTATCGCATTTTATAAAATCTAAAAGCAAATTTGCAGAATTTAATTAAAATCTACTCTTCCTTTGCCTTTTGGAAATTAATTATTTTTCTTTATAAAACTTCTTTCTCCCAGTAGCAGCAAAGTAATCTATAACTGAGAGAAAAGTTTTAATTAATTTTCTCTTTTTAAAAAAAATTTGGCTAATTCACAAGATTCTCATAAGAATTCCCACCTGCATTCAGCATCAGCAGGAACCACTTCAGATAGTAGCAGGACTCTGGTAGGAGTGACGTTGTCGGGCGAGGGGACAGGGAGACTTAGAGAAACTGAGGTCGGCAGTGTGAGACATATTGTGAGAGAGAGAGAGAGGCAGAGTTGAAGACCAAGGACAATAGGACAAAGTGTGAGAGCTGTTGAGGCTGAGAGTCAGTTGAAAATTTCAGAACTGAAATTGATAGATTTTGTTCGGCAAGGGTATTAAGGGTTACAGAACCAAGACATGGATGGAGTTAAGATCAGCCATGATTTAACTGAATGGTGGAACAGGTTCGAGGGGCTATATGGCCTACTCCTGTTCCTATAAGAGGGAGAACTCAGACCAGAGGGGGAGATGGTAAAAAAACAGGCACTGAAAGATGAGCAAAGACAGTTACTGTAAGACGTGCATATCTTATTTTAGTTATTGTCCGTGAGCAATGCACAAAAAAACTAGTATAGATCAAAATTTGTGTCCTGAATTGGAGGTGTTGTTAGATTATGCAGATGTGTGCTAAAAGTGTAACAGGATCCAAGAGGGTGGAGCCGTGAGGACCGCGAGAGGTCAAGGCTCGAGCTCTACCCAGAGTGGAAGTGGGTAATATATTTCCAGTTTCCATTCTGTAAACTGCTGCTTAAATACTCAGTGTATTAAATTGTTCTTCATAATAAAGTACGTGCCACTGTACCAATTGGGGTCGACTCGAATCTTTCGGAACTGGGAAGTGAGTAGCGGAGCAGGGGGCTCCCTAAGACCAAATACCTATTCCCAATAAATTGGCGAGCCAGCCAGGAGTTGGACCTGGAATCTTATTGGGAATATATACACGATCTGAGGGAGTCCCTGCTCCGCTACTCACTTCCCAGTTCTGAAACATTCGAGTCGGCCCCAATTGGTATGGGTGGCACATGCTTTATTACGAAGAACATTTTAATACACTCAGTACTTAAGCAGCAGTTTACAGGACGGAAACTGGAAATATATTACCCGCTTCCATTCTGGGTAGAGTTCGTGCCTTGGCCTCTCACGGTCCTCATGGCCCCACCCTCTTGGATCCCATGGATCCTGCCTTCTGCAGACTTCTTTCCTGCTTCCGACACGTGCGTTGAGCTCCTGCCAGCATGTTCGCCTTAGCAAACCTAGTCTGCTGTCTCTGGAGGGATCCTCGACGCTGAACTTTTGTTTGAGCTATGTTTCTATACACTTTTAGCAGGAAGTCCTATGGTGGACTGATTAAACATCCTCAGCACAGTTGATGAGGCCAGACGTGGTCCATCAGCCTGCTTAAAGGGATCCCGATTGGTCCGGCACCTGACCTGACAACAACGACTTGCTGAGACAATGGCAAGACATTTAATCTCATCAAGAGGAGATGGCTAGTGATGCTAACTTGCTGAGGACTTAATCTCTCTGGGAGAAGGTGGCCCACCCGTTTCCAGTTGCCTCAAACAAAGAGTGAGCTATGGGTCTACAACACACATCCCCCAAGCTAATCACCTTAACATACTGAGTGTGGCTATCTCTAATAAAAGTCCCAGATACAGACTTATAATTTGTACAATATGTATGGTTACATACTAAATGTATTTCATGACACATGCATTGTGTAAAAACAATTCTTTGATATTTGTTACACGTCTAGTACACACCTGCATAATCTAACAGTATCCAAGATGAGACCAGTGGGCGAGATTTGGCCCATAAGCTTCTCTCCTTTCACCCAACCCACAAAGCCCATCAGTTTTTTTTTGTTCTTCCTTGCGTGCGATGGCAACTTTTACTTCCACAGTAGTAACATTGGGAACTAAGGATGGCCCGCGGTTTATTTCCTTTTTCAAATCCTTTTTGTATTAGATATTCTGGAATTTGTAACAGCCTAAATTGACGGGTGTGTGGATTGCAGTGCCACTAGCTCAGCTCACCCCTGCGACGGCCTATCCTCTCTCTGATTGAATGTGCTGCAATCTGCCACTTACTGCATTTCCCCTGTCCACCATATCTGTCACCTCAAAGAACTTTCATCAAGTTTGTTAAGCTGATCTTCCTTTCTGAAATTCGTGTTGGCTGTGCTGATTATTCTCTCTCCATCCAGATACTTAGTGATTTTGTTTGGTGATGCCATCCTCTCCTGGGGCATTTTCTGGTGTGCTTCTTGGCCTCAACTGGAGTTCTGCAGCAGTAATTGCCATTTGCATTGTTCTTTGGTGTATTGTCTTCTCTATTGTGCAAAGTGGTGAGCTTTGTAGTTGGAACAGTTCTGGTTGGGTGTGTATGCAATGGTCCACTTACCGGTATGGTCGAATTCCTTGTGATTCGGTGTGGTGTGGACAGTGCAGAGGTGATTTAATGTAAAAGATAATATAAGGGGCAAAGTGGGGGAGGAATATTTGAAATGTGTTCAAGATAATTTTCTTAACCAGTACGTTTCCGGCCCAATGAGGATGGAGGCATTGCTGGACTTGGTTCTAGGGAATGAGGCGGGCCAAGTGGAGCAAGTGTCAGTGGGGAGCATTTAGGCAGCAGTGATCATAGTATCATAAGGTTAGAATAGCTATGGAAAAGGACACTGACTACTCTATAAAGTAAAAATACTCAAATAGAGGAGGGCCAATTTCAATGGGATGAGAACAGATCTGGCCCGGGTAAATTGGAATCAAAGATTGGCAGGCAAAACTGTAATTGAACAATGGCGGCCTTTAAAGAGGAGATGGTTTGGGTACAATCTAGGCATATTCCCACAAGGCAGAAAGGTAGGGCAACTAAAGCCAGAGCTCCCTGGATGACAAAAGAGATAGTGAGTAACATGAAACGGAAAAAAGTGTATGACAGATGTCGGGTTGATAACACAAGTATAAGCCAGGCAGAATATAGAAAGTTCAGAGGGGAAGTGAAAAAGGAAATAAAAGGGGCAAAGAGAGAGTATGATAATAGACTGGCGGCCAATATAAAAGGAAATCCAAAAGTCTTCTACAGGCATGTAAACAGTAAACGGGTAGTAAGAAGAAGGGTGGGGCCAATTAGGGACTATAAAGGAAATCTACTCATGGAGGCTGAGGGCATGGCCGCAGTACTAAATAAGTACTTTGCGTCAGTCTTTACAAAGGAAGAAGATGCTGCCAGAGTCTCATTAAAGGAAGATATAGTTGAGATACTGGATGGGCTAAAAGTTGATAAAGAGGAGGTATTAGAAAGGCTAGCTGTACTTAAAGTAGATAAGTCACCCAGTCCGTATGGGATGCATCCTAGGCTGCTGAGGGAAGTAAGGGTGGAAATTGGGAAGGTACTGGCCATAATCTTCCAAACATCCGTAGATATGGGGGTGATGCCAGAGGACTGGGGAATTGCAAACGTTACACCGTTGTTCAAAAAATGGTATAAGGATAAACCCAGCAACTATAGGCCAGTCAGTTTAACCTCAGTGGTGGGGAAACTTTTAGAAACAATAATCCAGGATAGAATTAACAGTCACTTGGACGATGGTGGATTGATCAGGGAAAGCCAGCACAGATTTGTTAAAGGCAAATCGTGTTTAACTAACCTGATAGAGTTTTTTGATGAGGTAACAGAGAGGGTAGATGAGGGCAATGCAGTTGATGTGTATATGGATTTTCAAAAAACATTTGATAAAGTGCCGCATGGTAGGCTTATCATCAAGATTGCGGCCTATGGAATAATGGGGGCAGTAGCAACATTAATACAGAATTGGCTAAGGGATAGGAAACAGAGTAGTGGTGAACGGTTGTTTTTCGGACTGGAGGGAGGTGTACAGTGGTGTTCCCCAGGGATCGGTGCTGGGACCACGGCTTTACTTGATATGTATTAATGACTTGGACTTGGGTGTACAGGGCACAATTTCAAAATTTGCAGATGACACAAAACTTGTAAACAGTAAGTAGGATAGTGATAGACTTTAAGAGGATATAGATAGGCTGGTGGCATGGGCGGACACCTGGCAGATGAAATTTAATGCACAAAAATGTGAAGTGATACATTTTGGTAAGAAGAATGAGGAGAGGCAATATAAACTAGAGGGCACAATTCTAAAAGGGAGACAGGAACAGAGAGATCTAGGGGTATATGTGCACAAATCGTTGAAGGTGGCAAGGTAGGTTTGGAAAGCGGTTAAAAAAGCATACGGGTTCCTGATCTTTATAAACTGGTTCAGCCACAACTGGAGTATTGTGTCCAGTTCTGGGCACCGCACTTTAGGAAAGATATGAAAGCCTTGGGGAGAGTGAAGAAGAGATTTACTAGAATGATTCCAGGGATGAGGGACTTTAGTTACGTGGATAGACTGGAGAAGCTGGGGTTGTTCTCCTTGGAACAGAGACGGTTGCGAGGAGATTTGATAGAGGTATTCAAAATCATGAAGGGTCTAGACAGAGTAGATAGAGAGAAACAGTTCTCATTGGTGGAAGGGTCAAGAACCAGAGGAAATCGATTTAAGGTGATTGGCAAAAGAACCAAAGGTGACATGAGGAAAAGCTTTTTACACAACGAGTGGTTAGGATCTGGAATGCGCTGCCCGAGGGGATGGTGGAGGCAGATTCAATCATGGCCTTCAAAAGGGAACTGGATAAGTACTTGAAAGGAAAAAATTTGCAGGGCTACGCGGAAAGGGTGGGGGAGTAGGACCAGCTGGATTGCTCTTGCTTAGAGCCGGCGCGGACTCGATGGGCCGAATGGCCTCCTTCCGGCTGTAACCTTTCTACTATTTTTGAAGAACTCCACTTTCTCCGTCTCTGCACTGTAGCCCAGAGTATGCAGCATACTTGTGTTTTTGCTCTGGCTCTGCCCTGTAGCATTGCAGGACTGACGCTTTAATCGTTTGGCATCTTGCACTCATTCAAACTTTCTGCCTTTTTGCTAGAGCAGTCCAAAACTAATCCCACTGCCCTGGTCTCCCCCCGTAGCCCTGTATCTTCCTCTACTTCAAATATTTTTCCAATTTTCCCTTGAAGGATGCAATAGTTTCTGTCTCAACTACTTCATGTGGCAAAGCATTCCTTGCTCCTACACCTCTTCCAAAATAATTTTTCCTAACCTCTCTTCTCACTCTCTTAGTGACAATTTAAATTGATCACTGATTCCCAGCCAGAGGAATTGGTCTTTCCCTATTCACCCAGAACTTTATTTGTTGACCACATTGTTTGCCTCTCTTGTTACACTTCTTTCCAAGTGCACTATAGTTACTTGTATCTTTGAATGTATCCCATTTTCCTCCTGTACTGCCTCTTCTGATAATGTGTTCCAGTCCAACACTCTTTTAATCCCCTCAAAAGCCACCTGAAGTTGAGTGTTGTACTTTCCCCTTTCTTTCTTGTAAGCCTAATAAACATGTTGCCTGCTGGCTACATGTTTGAATTAATCTGTCTCAACCAATTAGATGTGATGTAAATACAGTCGTGTTGCAACCAAGTCCTAAGTGGTTCCGTATAGTGATTGAAAAGAAACATGTCCGTTTTAGCCTGTCTTGTGATCTGGCACGGCACAACATCCCAATACAAATCTCTCAAACTTCTATGCTTAACAAGTGCTGCAATTTTGTATAAGGTGTCACGGGAAGCACTGAAATGCCACTTTCTGCACAGATCTGAGCGATAGCCAATCTCTGCTGCAGCCGATCACTTGCCCTTCTTTATTGTACGGAGAATTGCTGCAAGTTTAGCAATGTATTACAAGGCTGTAATACATTTGCGGGGTTAAGATGACAAACAGTGTGAGCTTACTTGTGAAAACCACCAGATACCAAGATTGTGATCTAGCCCAGGACTGACTGTACCTCAGCATTCAGTGTACTGCTGGTCCAAGTTTACAATTGATGGTCTTCTGAAGGTCAGAGCAGTTGTCACATCAACAACTCATTGCAGCTGTGCACAGATTTAGAATCCAATTATGATTGTGGTTAACTGTTGACTTACTGACTTTTTTCCCCCCCCCCTCTTGCAGAAGAAACTTCTGTCAGTATTAGCCCTTGATTCAACTACAGAGAATGACATTAAACCTTTGCCTCCCACACTTCAGACCAAGGATTGAGTGCAATAAGGTAACAGGTCATTTAATACTGTATTTTGGTGAATTTGCAAAGAGATCCAAAGTCCACCTTCCTATCAGTTTGTAAAACTTTGCTTATGCAAGGGTTTTTTTTAAGTTAGGTTGGGGGATGAGAATGGGGGTTGAGAACGAGCCCGTTTCCCTGCTCTTGCCCTTCTCAGCGGTAGATGTCACAGGGGATGGAGCAAAAAAAAAATCAAAACCATTCACTATCAAGAGCAGCAAAGTCATGGGAATGCCATCACCTCCAACATCCTTTGAAAGTCATACACCATCCTGATCTGGACATAGATCAGCATTCCTTCATCGTTACTGGGTCAATATCCTCGCATAGCCTACCTAACACCATTGCGGGCGACCATCACCACAAGGACTGCAGCGGATCATGGAGTAGGCTTGACAGCCTCTTACTCAGTGCAACTAAGGATGTGGATGATGCCTTGCCAGCATCAGTCAAATGCCGAGAACAAATTTAAGAAAATAGTCTAGGGGTAGCCTGCTAGTCCCCTAACCAGAAAGTTGAACTAGAATCATAGTGTTTTACAGCACAGAAGGAGACTTCTCTCTCTGCCAGAGCTCTCCACTTAGTCCTGTTCTCCTGCCCTGACCCAATATTTTTAATTTTTATCTTTTTGAAATACTCATCCACTTCCCTTTCAAAGCCATTATGGATTCTGCTTCCATCACTGTTCCTGGGAGGGTATTCCCCATCCTAACAACTCTCTACATTTTATAGAAAAACTTCTCCCTTCATTCTCTTTAATTTTATGCCCTCCAGTCACCGATTCACTGACCAGTAGAAATTGTTTTTCCCGTTTTACTTTATCAAAATCTCTTGCAATTTTGAACACTTCTACATGACCGCCTCCTAACCTTCTTTGTTCACCACTAGATGGGGAATTTAGAGCATTCTTTTTCAACTGGAGGAGAAATTCAAAGATCAGCTCACCACTTGTGCGATTCAGTAGTAACTTTCAAAAGGGAATTGGATAAATACTTGAAAAGGAAAAATTTGCAGGGCTATTGGGAAAGAGTAGGGGAATGGGACTAATTGGATAGCTCTTTCAAAGAGCTCGCACAGGCTCCATGGGCCGAATGGCCTCCCTCTGTGCTGAATGACTCTATGATTCTTTGTCTGGCAGCAAGAATGGTGAAGCTCTCCTTCCCCTCCTCTCCCCTTACAGAGATGTCACAGACTTTGCCCAGTCCCTCCCTGCTCAGCACTGCTGTAGTTGGGAACTGACTGGAGTGGGAGATCAGGCCTGCCCCTTCCTGCCCCATGGCCCAACAGCGCTATGCTGATTAATTAACGGATGAAAGTTTTTTATCAAATACATACAAAGGGACAAAAGATTTCAATATTTTATCATCTTGTTGCATTTTGCCTAGGTCTGTGCTGACGGCTATGAAGTGAGCAATCTGATATCTGCGGACCCTGTGAAAAGAGAGTGCGGATTCCGTGCTGAATGCTTCGTCAAACCTCCTATATATGCTACCATTTCATTCCCGTTTAATGTGGAAATATGTAGGATTGACATCGTTGTCTCAACTGGATTTCAAAGCTCTTTTGGACTGGCCATTCATACATGCACCACAGGGAAGAAAAACATGACATGGAATGAAATTTCCACACAAAACTCTCAGCTGGCGGGCCAGGCATATTCCGATAACGATGTATTTACATTGGTAGGGAAGGCCAAACTGAAAAAACAAAATAAAGTGTCCTTCAGGCACAAAGCCTTTCAGCCCAAGCCTCCTTTTAATGAGTTGCAGCCTGCTGCTGTAGATGACAATACTTTAGTGCAAGATATGTGGAACAAGAGGCATTTTTCACTCAAAAATATAAATCACCTCAGGATCTCTATCACTCACGTGTTGGGAGGCACTTTGCCTTGTTTAAGAAGGGTGGACATCTGGGGACAACCGGCTTGGTCCTGCCCTCGGAAAGTTATTGAAAGTGTCTTCAAAGTTCATCAGCAATACAAGGCTGGACGATCGATTCCAACAGTCAAACAAGAAAATGTTTCTTTCGCTCCATCAAGCAGTGCACCGAGTGACAGCCTACAGCCGGGTTCTAGTGGACCTCCGATGACCACGGCGAACATTCCAGAAGAATTCCTGGACCCCATCACTTCCGAGATCATGGTCCTTCCTATGTTGCTTCCTTGCGGTAAAGTGATTGATCAGAGCACGCTAGACAAATACAGTCAGAGCGAGGCCGTGTGGGGCAGAGTGCCAAATGATCCCTTCACAAGTGTCCCCTTCAGCCGACATTCCAAGCCAGTCCCTCACCCAACTCTTAAAGCAAGGCTGGACCATTTCCTGCTGCACACCACAATACCAGACCGCACCGTTGTGGGAAGAACTCGAGTTGGATTTGTCGCCTCATCTGCAGTAAAGAGAAAATCGGATTCCATACAGGACGTAACGTTGAATCCTGCCTCGGAACTAATAAGTAGTTACACTAGTTGGAATTCTACTGCTGTGTCAGATTGCGGTGAAAAGAGATTCAAAGCAGAAACGAAAGAACTGCAAGAGCCTGGGCAAGATTTGGGTATTACCGTCTTTCATTTTTTTCTTTTTATTAGTTTAAGGTATTACTTTTGCCGATATTATCTTCTCCTCAAGGTATCACTTATCCTCCAGCAAGTGACCATTCCTCATGTGTGAGCCTAGGTGGTAAATGTTGAGAGATTATAGGAACATAGGAGTTGCTAGATGAAAAAAGTTCAGGGTCCATCTAGTTCGCCTTCTACCATCCTGGTGATCGCATGATGCAACGGTAATGGAGTTGTTGACTAATTATAGCAATCAGTCTCTATCAATTAGTCTAGAACAGACCCAAACAAGACATGAGGACCCAATATGCAGCTCCAGGATTTCCAAGGCCTCCCCAAATGGACAGAGCTGGGCCTGTGGCTGCAGGAGAAATTATAATGGGAATAAGGAAATGGCAGAGACATTGAAGACAGATAGAAAATATTTCTTTAAAGTAGAAGACATAAAAAGCATACCAAAAATAGTGGGGAAACAAGGGGATAATAAGAGTGAGGAACTTAAAGCAATTAATATCCGTAGAGAAAAATTACTGGAGAAACTAATGGGACTAAAAGCCGACAAATCCCCTGGACCGAATGGCCTACATCCTAGGGTTCTAAAAGAGGTGGCTGCAGAGATAGTGGGTGCATTGGTTGTGATCTTCCAAAATTCCCTGGATTCTAGAATGGTCCCCGTGGATTGGAAGGCAGCAAATGTAACCCCGCTATTCAAGAAAGGAGGGAGAGAGAAAACAGGGAACTACAGGCCAGTTAGCCTGATATCAGCTGTCAGGAAAATGCTGGAATTCATTATTAAGGAAGTGGTAACAGGGCACTTAGAAAATCATAATATGATTAGGCAGAGTCAACATGGTTTTATGAAAGGGAAATCGTGTTTAACAAATTTATTAGAGTTCTTTTGAGGATGTGACTAGCAGGGTAGATAAAGGGGAACCAGTGGATGTAGTATATTTAGATTTCCAAAAGGCATTCGATAAGGTGCTACGTAAAAGGTGCTCATGGGGTTGGGGGTAATATGTTAGCATGGATACAATCTATATTAATGACTTAGATGAAGGGACAGAGTGTAAAGTATTCAAGTTTGCTGACGATACAAAGCTAGGTGGGAAAGTAACCTGTCGGGGACACAAGGGGCCCGATTTTACCAGGGGTGCGGGTTCTCGGCGGGTGGTCCTTCGGGCGCGTAAAAAACGCAGTGTGCGAATTGAGTGCGTCCCGCGCGCGATCGCAGGATAATTGAGGTAATTAGCCGGCAGTTACGGGTTCTCCGCTTCTCAGCTGCGCGCCGGCGGGCTGCGCATGCGCAGTGACGTCTGAGCGATGGTGGAACTCTATTTAAAGGGGCAGTCCACCAAAGCCCCTCCAGCCACAACCAAGAGGTATCGCAATATGGATCAACCCAGTGGTAAGGCTGCTCCACGCTTCACAGACCACGCCCTCCAGGTGCTGCTGGAAGGGTCAGGATGAGGAGGGAGACGCTGTTCCCGAGTGACGGAAGGAGGTGCCCTGGCTTCGCCACCAAGAAGGCATGGGAGGAGGTGGCGTCGGAGGTCAGCAGCAGGGGCAACACCACCCGAACTTGGATACAGTGTCGCAAGAGATTCAATGACCTCACCAGGTCCGGGAAAGTGAGTACACTAACGCACTCTGCCACACTCCATCTTCCACATCACCTCAAACACCTCACAACCCCTTCTGCACTGTCACCACAGCGCTCCCGCAACAATCCTCACAGCCACTCAACTATCATCCTCACCGTGCCTGCACGTACCCACCGTCCCTGTCCCCACTCGACCACTACCACACACCCCAATCCCCATACAATGGGATGGCCATGTAGCACACGCATCCTCCCATCCATCTGCCACACGCTCAACCCACCCACACCAATGCTTGAAGCGTCTCACAATGCAATCATCACTCAATTACGCTTTTGTGTTTTGCCATCACAGGAGAAGAGATGCAAGAACGCCCGGGAAAGTGCACGCTCCGGAGGGGGCCCGCCACACGAGGTGGCTCTGACGGACGCTGAGGTGGAGGCGTTGGAGATTAGCCACACGCTACATTGCCTGTCCATGGCGGATGGCGAGGCTGGGTCTGCAGAAACGTTCGGTAAGGGAAAGCTGACACTCAGCACTCATGATCGCGAATGATCTTAGCATCACATGGCATCTGCCACACCGCCACATTTGGCCACATGCCTGATATTGCCCTCTGTTGTCTTACAGGGCCGTCTGCGAGCGCCGTGTCCGTTGAGGGCGATTCCTCAGACGACATGCCGGTCTCTGAGGGTGCATCGTCACATATGAGCCAAGCATCCACCAGCGCAGATACACACACCTCGGTGGGTCCCCCCCTCAATTAGTTGGGATTACACATGGTGAGTCACCGCGCACATGTGAGCATGAGCAGACCCTGGTGGCAGGGTCAGCCGCGGAGGGTCCGCGTCGGTGGGAGCACTCTTCTCCAGGCTCTACTCAGCCGAACCCAGATGCTGAACCCAGGGGGCCACCAGTCAAAAGGAGAGTCGTCGAGGGGCACCAGCACATTGCCGAGGTACTGGGAGAGGTGCCACGCGCACTCTCCACAATCGCACGGAGGATGGAGGAGTCCAACTCCTGCATGAGGGGAATGGTGGCACAGGTGCAGGAGGGTATCGCCGAGATAGTGTCGCAGGGACATGAAGGCATCTCTGAGATAGTGTCGCGGGTAGGTGCGGGAATGTCTGCGGTGGAGGACAGGCTAGCCTCCCTCGAGCTTCACGCACAGCTCAACATTGAGTCCATGCAGGCCCTCACAACGGCTGTTCGGATTCAGGGTGAGCAACATTCTGCCGCCATAAACAGGTTGACAGATACATTGGAGGTGGCCTTGCAAGGTCTCACACACGTCATCCAAACTGCCGTCCAGCAGGGTGGAAGGGGTGATGTGGGCCTAGGCCATGAGAGGGAAGATGGTGAACGGGGACATGGAAGTGGGGACGCTACTCAAGGTGCCCCCACGTCTCACCCCCTCCCAACCAGTGCCCGCAATGGTGCCTCCTCTCCAGGTGGCCGAGTCTGCCCCTGCACAGGTGCAGGAGGAGCAGTCTGTGGAGGTGCCCTCACGGGCACCGAAACCCAGGGGGCGTCGGCCCAAAGCATCCACCCGGTCAGGGCACGAACAGGAGCAACCTGCCACTACCTCTGCTGGAGCCACAGGGGTAGCACCACGTAGGGGTGCCCGAAAACGTAAAGCCAAGGTTTTGTGAACACACAGGGAATGCACCAGGGTGTCTGACGAATTGTTATCTTTTTATTTCTAGTCCTTGAATGGACATACACAATAAACACAATTTTTCTCACCACTACTGCCACCTCTTGTCCATTCTTCTGCGGCTTGTGCAATAGGTCCCTTCCGTGCGCCTCATCATGACGACCAACACCTGGTCCCACCCATTGGGCATAATACAGTGGGTGCAGGAGTACAGGCACCACTCTTCTGTGGAGGGGGCTTGTATGGACCCTCGTCTGTGCACGTGATGATATGTGAACGCCTCACACAGTGTGATGTTAGGAGAACCGTTGGCATATGAGTGCCTCCCTGGCCTGACGAGCACGCAGGTGAGCCGGTGTTCGGCCCATGGGTCGTTCCTCCTCCTCTCGCTCGTAGTCCTCCTCGTCCTCCTCCTCCTCCTCCTCATCGTCGTCCTCAATGTGGGTGGCGGGTGTGCATGGGGCCTCCTCCAGCGGCACCCCTCTCTGTTGTGCCATGTTGTGCAGGGCACAGCAGACAACTATAATTCGTCCCACTCTGAATGGTGTGTATTGGAGCGCTCCCCCAGAACAATCAAGGCACCTGAAGCGCATCTTGAGCAGCCCTATAGCCTGCTCAATTGTAGACCTGGTAGCAATGTGGCTGTCATTATATTGACGCTGCGGCTCGGTGATGGGGTTTCTCAGAGGTGTCATAAGCCACATGTGCAGGGGATATCCCTTGTCGCCGAGGAGCCAGCTGTTGCCGGTGTTGGGTGCGTGGAAGAGGGGCGGGACGGTGGACTCCCTAAGGACGAAGGCATCGTGGCAGCTGCCAGGGTATCTGGCGCACACGTGTAGGAATCTCTGGCGGTGGTCACAAATGAGCTGGGCGTTCATGGAGTGATACCCCTTCCTGTTGATGAACAGCCCTGGCTCATGTGGAGGTGCCCGTATTGCTATGTGGGTGCAATCGATTACACCCTGCACCCGTGAGAAGCCAGCCACAGCATGGAATCCAACCGCCCTCTCCGTCTGGCTGCGCTCATCCATGGCGAAGTTGATGTAGTTCGAGGCCCTGTGGAACAATCCATCGGTGACCTGCCTTATGCACTTGTGTGCAGACGACTGAGAGACCCCGGTGATGTCCCCCGTGGCACCCTGGAAGGATCCGGAGGCAAAGAAGTTGAGGGCAGTGGTGACTTTGACGGCGACGGGTAAGAAGATGCTGCTTGGTCCATCCGGGAGCAGCTCGTCATTAAGGAGGCTGCAGATGTCGGCGACTACCTGGCGAGTGACTCTGAGCCTCCGTATGCACTGCTGCTCAGAGAGGTCCATGAAGCTGAGCCTCGGTCTGTAGACCCTGTGCGGAGGATAGTGCCTCCTGCGACGCATCTCTCTCTGCCCTCCCTCCTGCTGTGCAGGTGGATGTGCCACAGCACCGTGTTGTGGGGATCCACGTCTCTGAGGCGGACGGCGTGGACTGCGAGGCTGCTGAGGCTGGTCATGCTGTTCGTCCTCCGAGGATGTCAACGCAGCCCCCATCTGGCAGGTGTAGGTCTGAGGGGTTGTGCACGGTAGAAAAGTGTGTCCTCGCACTGGGGTTGCGGTTCCATGTCGGTGAATCTTCTTGCTTGGAGGAGGGTGGTGGAGGGCAAGCGTTGCCCAATGTTACGGAGTGTCCTCCTGCATTGGTGAAGGCTCTCCCCCCCCCCCCCCCCCCCCCCCCCCCACCTGTGGAATGCACCTTGGCAGCTGCCACAGGCTGCTGGCTGCAACACGTCCGTTTGGAGTGAGAGTGTTTCCCCCAGTATGGGAAACAGTCTCAGTTCAATGTAAAATCCCACACTTCCTAAAAAAAATCTCAATCAGGTCAGTTAATGACCTGAAATAGCTACATAAATACTCTCAAGTGGAACCCCGCTGGCTTTAATTGCCTGCGGGATTCCCACCAGCGGGGGCTGCGCGCGCACGCCGGCGCGTCAGCGGGGAACCCGGAAGTGGGCAGGATCGAGGCGGGATCCGGTCGGGGTCCTCCATTTCGCGATTTTCGAGGCCTCCCCGCCGAGAACGCACCCGAGAGCGGGTGCTAAAATCGGCCCAAGGAGTCTGCAAAGGGATACAGATAGATTAAGTGAGTGGGCAAGAAGGTGGCAGATGGAGTATAATGTGGGGAAATGTGAGGTTATTCGCTTTGGTAGGAAGAATAGAAAAACAAAATATTTTTTTAAATGGTGAGAAACTATTTAATGTTGGTGTACAGAGAGATTTGGGTGTCCTCAAACACAGAAAGTTAGCATGCAGGTACAGCAAGCAATTAAGACGGCAAATGGCATGTTGGTCTTTATTGCAAGGGGGTTGGAGTACAAGAGTAAGAAAGTCTTGCTGCAATTATACAGGTCTTTGGTGAGACCACTCCTGGAGTACTGTGCAGAATTTTGGTCTCCTTATCTAAGGAAGGATATAGTTGCCTTAGAGACAATGCAAAGAAGGTTCACTAGATTGATTCCTGGGATGAGAGAGTAAAATGGGCCTATATTCTCTGGAGTTTAGAAGAATGAGAGATGATCTCATTGAAACATATAAGATTATGAGGGGGCTTGACAGGGTAGATGCTGAGAGGTCGTTTCCCCTGGCTGGAGAGTCTAGAACTGGGGGGCATAGTCTCAGGATAAGGGGTCAGCCATTTAAGACTGAGATGAGGAGGAATTTCTTCACTCAGAGGGATGTGAATCTTTGGAATTCTCTACCCCTGAGGGCTGTGGATGCTGAGTTGTTGAGAATATTCAAGGCTGCGATAGATAGAGTTTTGGACTCTAGGGGAATCGAAGGATATGGGGATTGGACGGGAAAGTGGAATTGAGATCAAAGATCAGCCATGATCTTATTCAATGGCAGAGCAGGCTCGAGGGGCCATATGGCCTACTCCTGCTCCTGCTCCTATTTCTTATGTTCCCAAATGGGGAGCAATGCTAAATGGTGAAAACAAAAGGGAAATGGGGCAAAACCTACTGGCCAGAAAGTATTGGAGTTAAATCTTTTTCACCCGTTCAGTTTAGGTGTTGCGAAATAACGATTGTTTATCGTGACTTCGGTCAGTTTGGTTAGAGCATTTTTACGTAGATTTTACAGCACAGAAACAGGCTATTCGGCCCAACAGGTTCCTACCAATATTTATGCTCCACACGAGCCTCCTCTCTCCCTACTTCATCTAACCCATCTAACTACTTACTATTTTGTAAGCAGTAGACTCCGATACATCTCCTTTTATTCTTATCCAATCTGTCCAGTGAAGTACAGGCAGGTTTTTTTAAAATTCGTTCATGGGATGTGGGCGTTGCTGGCGAGGCCAGCATTTATTGCCCATTCCTAATTGCCCTTGAGAAGGTGGTGGTGAGCTGCCTTCTTGAACCGCTGCAGTCCGTGTGGTGAAGGTTCTCCCAAAGTGCTGTTAGGAAGGGAGTTCCAGGATTTTGACCCAGCGACGATGAAGGAACGGCGATATATTTCCAAGTCGGGATGGTGTGTGACTTGGAGGGGCAGTTGGTGTTGTTCCCATGTACCTGCTGCTCTTGTCCTTCTAGGAGGTAGAGGTCGCGGGTTTGGGAGGTGCTGTCGAAGAAACCTTGGCGAGTTGCTGCAGTGCATCCTGTGGATGGTACACACTACAGCCACAGTGCGCTGGTGGTGAAGGGAGTGAATGTTTAGGGTGGTGGATGGGGTGCCAATCAAGCGGGTTGCTTTGTCCTGGATGGTGTCGAGCTTCTTGAGTGTTGTTGGAGCTGCACTCATCCAGGCAAGTGGAGAGTATTCCATCACACTCCTGACTTGTGCCTTGTAGATGGTGGAAAGGCTTTGGGGAGTCAAGAGGTGAGTCACTCGCCGCAGAATACTCAGCCTCTGACCTGCTCTTGTAGCCACAGTATTTATATGGCTGGTCCAGTTAAGTTTCTGGTCAATGGTGACCCCCCGGGATGTTGATGGTGGGGGATTCGGCGATGGTAATGCCGTTGAATGTCAAGGGGAGGTGGTTAGACTCTCTCTTGTTGGAGATGGTCATTGCCTGGCACTTGTCTGGTGCGAATGTTACTTGCCACTTATCAGCCCAAGCCTGGATGTTGTCCAGGTCTTGCTGCATGCGGGCTCGGACTGCTTCATTATTTGAGAGGTTGCGAATGGAACTGAACACTGTGCAATCATCAGCAAACATCCCCATTTCTGACTTTAGGATGGAGGGAAGGTCATTGATGAAGCAGCTGAAGATGGTTGGGCCTAGGACATTGCCCTGAGGAACTCCTGCAGCAATGTCCTGGGGCTGAGATGATTGGCCTCCAACAACCACTACCATCTTCCCTTGTGTTAGGTATGACTCCAGCCACTGGAGAGTTTTCCCCCTGATCCCCATTAACTTCAATTTTACTAGGGCTCCTTGGTGCCACACTCGGTCAAATGCTGCCTTGATGTCAAGGGCAGTCACTCTCACCTCACCTCTGGAATTCAGCTCTTTTGTCTATGTTTGGACCAAGGCTGTAATGAGGTTACAGCACACTTAGCAAATCAAGCTGTTATCATTATGATTTTAATGATCTTGCCCAGGAATGCAGGGCCCAATTGTTGAAGACCTACTACCATCACCCCGACTAACATCAACTAACTTTGCACAGACCGAGGAATTGAATCTGGGAAACTTCCTAAACTGTAAATCTCAGTACCACGTGGTGGGTGCATTTGGCCACTGAGCCATTGGGAAGGTAGAGAAACTGACTTTTAAAACACGGGGGAGATAATGTATTTGTGTTTATGAGAGTATAATTTAAATAAAGAGAGATTTCCCCTACACAGCAACTGAAGCTAAATCCAATTTTACTCCTCTTTCCTGGCCTCTTCATGTCACTGCCATGCCGAATGAACTTTGATTATTCCGCAATCCCAGCCAATCTGCCTTTGGAAATGGCAGCTGGGACATGCACAGAGCATCCAGGGGTGATGCTATAAATTTCTCCCTCTGTGTTCATGCTCGCTCATGGAAGAGATCCACTATAATGAGAGACATTGGTTATGAGGATAGATGAGAGAAACTGGACTCTAGACTAGAATAGAGAAGACATACAAGGAGATGTGAAAGCGGCATTCAAAATTATGAGAGGTTTTGCGGGAAAAAAAACTATTTGCACTGGTTAGTAAGTCAGATAGAATTTTAAATCATCACCAAAAGAACTAAAGGGGAGGTTAGGAGAATATTTTTCTCGCACAGTGTTGTTGAGATAGTGAACACCCTTCCAGAAACCATGGTAATAGCTTTGAGAAGGAGAGTGGGGTAAATAGTTGAAAAAATATTAAAGGGGTATGGGGAAGAGACAGGTGAATAAGTGTATAGTTCTTTCAGAGTGCAGGTGTGATGGGCCAAATGGCCTCCTCCTGTACTATTAAATTCTGTGATTTATAAGATCAGAATCAAAGGTATAAAACCCACGTCTGATCCCCTGATGCCATAGGAGCACTTCCGGCTTCAAACTTCAAAGACAGGTCTATCGGTAAGGCTGTTAGTGACTGAACTTAAGAGATGATGTGGAGATGCCGGTGATGGACTGGGGTTGACAATTGTAAACAATTTTACAACACCAAGTTATAGTCCAGCAATTTTATTTTAAATTCACAAGCTTTCGGAGGCTTCCTCCTTCCTCAGGTGAACGTTTGTTGGAAATGAAATCCTCGAAATGAAGTCGCATTTATAAATCACAGAACAATGCTTGGTGATTACAGACAGTTTTTTCAACTGCCCGTTGCCAAGGCAATCAATGTGCAGACAGACAGGTGTTACCTGCAAGGTCTCCGAATATTCAAATCACCAAAAAAAAACAAACAAAAAAAAACAGAGATAGAGAGGTAGAAACATAGAAAAGACAGCAACTGACCCGTTATATTAAAAACAGATAACATTTGTTCGCTGGTGGGGTAACGTGTAGCGTGACATGAACCCAAGATCCCGGTTGAGGCCGTCCTCCTGGGTGCGGAACTTGGCTATCAATTTCTGCTCGACGATTTTGCGTTGTCGTGTGTCTCAAAGGCCACCTTGGAGTACGCTTACCCGAAGGTCGGTGGATGAATGTCCATGACTGCTGAAGTGTTCCCCGACTGGGAGGGAACCCTCCTGTCGCAACAATCGCCAGAGTACGCTTACCCGAAGGTCGGTGGCTGAATGTCCTTGACTGCTGAAGTGTTCCCCGACTGGGAGGGAACCCTCCTGTCGCAACAATCGCCAGACAGGAGGGTTCCCTCCCAGTCGGGGAACACTTCAGCAGTCAAGGACATTCAGCCACCGACCTTCGGGTAAGCGTACTCCAAGGCGGCCTTCGAGACACACGACAACGCAAAATCGTCGAGCAGAAATTGATAGCCAAGTTCCGCACCCATGAGGACAGCCTCAACCGGGATCTTGGGTTCATGTCACGCTACACGTTACCCCACCAGCGAACAAATGTTATCTGTTTTTAATATAACGGGTCAGTTGCTGTCTTTTCTATGTTTCTACCTCTTTATCTCTTTTTTTGTTTGTTTTTTTGTTGGTGATTTGTATATTCGGAGACCTTGCAGGTAACACCTGTCTGTCTGCACACTGATTGCCTTGGCAACGGGCAGTTGAAAAAACTGTCTGTAATCACCAAGCATTGTTCTGTGATTTATAAATGCGATTTAATTTTGAGGATTTCATTTCCAACAAACGTTCACCTGAGGAAGGAGGAAGCCTCCGAAAGCTTGTAAATTTAAAATAAAATTGCTGGACTATAACTTGGTGTTGTAAAATTGTTTAGAACTTAAGAGAATGATTTTCTGTAAGTTGTAAAACCTACTAATTTCATTAAATGATCTTTTACACATCACTGTCAAATGGAAAGAATCTGTTTAAGTGGCTCAGCATACAATCCAGTGTCGATCCCTGGTCTACAATTTTTAAAAAATTATTCATGTTTGGGCTGTGGCCATCGCTGGCAAGGCTGGCATCTATTGCCATCCCTAGTTGCCCTGCAAAGGTGGCGGTCGAACTTCTGGAGTTTGATACTGCTAGGCCACTTCAAAGGGTAGTTAATAGTCAACCACGGTGGTGTGAGACTGGAGTCGCATAAAGGCCAGACCGGGTAAGGGCGACAGGTTTCCTTCCCTAAAGGCTATTAGTGAACTAGTCGGGTTTTTACATCAATCCGACAACTTCATGTTCACTTTTTTTTTTACTGGTATCAGTATTTTATTTCAAGATTTTTTTTTAAAACTGAATTCAAATTCTATAATCTGGGATTTTAACTTGTGCTCTCTAAATTATTAATCCAGGCCTCTGAATTATTAGTCCAGTAAAAATAACCACTACGCTACCGTACAATGAGCTGGCAAAACTCAGCTCTGCATCTGGCCTCAGTGGTCCCTGCTGGAAAGTACATCTGTGGATGTCAGGTGACGGCAGGATCAGACTCGGCCGTGGCACTGTCCATGTTCACAGGCCGGCCAGCAGTCGCTGTCTGGACCCACTGGTGAAGAATGGCCTTTGGGGTGAGGTGTCAGAGGATTGGCCAGAATCGTGAAACCCCACAGGAATGGGGTAATTTGGACTGTGTAGAACGGGAGATAGCGAATCGGCAGTCCATTTTACATCACTCCCAGTTTTCATCTACACTGAAGTCAACAGAAATAGAAATCAGGAGAGATGTATAACAGACTGCTGATTCGCTGTCGCCCATTTTATACTATGGCACAAAGTCAAAATTACCCCATGATGAGTTAGAAAAGAGATTTGATGGTTGGGGGGGAAGACAAAAATGTAAAAAGAAATGCCTATAATGCAGGTAAAGGCTGATGATGTAAATTTTTCCAGATTATTTTTATTTAAGTATAGTGGGGGGGTTTTCGGTATTGATTAATCTTGCGTTCATCTTTTGCAAATACATTCCACAATTAATTCCAGGATGATGACTGGGATAAATAATCATTTTAATCCCAATAACACAACCTCGTGTGTAATCTCTGCATTGTAAACTGAACGGAGATTGTGCCATTAAGTCTAAAATTTTAAAAAGTGAGAAAAAGACTGATTTTTATTGTTGTCTGTCTTTGGCTGACTACATTACTATCCAAGTGCTGTCTCATATATCAAGCAGCATAGGCTGCTGATTTCCAGTATCCCACCCAGTGCAATACCTGATATGCTGGTAGACATTGAAATTCATTGTGTATAAGTGGGATTTGATATTTGTTTGTGTCTGACAGGTACAGTTTCCCATGAGCAGAGGTTATCACAAAGTCTGGACAGCGCCTTAGCTTCTGCCCTAAGTACTTTCCCATCATTCACTGCAAGGCAAAGACAAGACAAACCACAGCCAGCAGGTGGCAGCAACGTCAACTCCATTCCAGGTACTGAGCGTGTGAACATTGGCTTTGAGCTAGTTTGTAATGCTGTGACAATAACAACAGCTTATACACTTATGTAGCACCTTTTAATGTACCAGTTTAATGTGGCAAAATGTCCCATGGCAATGTCAGCTGGCTTAGTCAGCAGCACTGTGTCATCTCCAAGCCAGAAGGTTGTAGGTTCATAATCATATAATCTAGATTAACAGTACGATACTGAGGTGCCATCTTTTGGATGAGATGTTAAACCAAGGCCCTATCTGCCTGCTCATGTGAGTGTTCTTCCTTGAATTGTGCCAGCGAATACTCCTGGAGTTCTGGCCAACATTCCTCCCTCAAATAGCACCACCATATACAGAATACGTGGGCATTTAATTGTGGGGCCTCATATGCAAATTGGCTTCCGCGTTTGCCTGTATAACAATAATGACTGCACTTCAAAAGTACTTCATCAATTGTAGTGCTTTGGTCATCCTGAGGACTTGATAAGGCTCCAATTACTTTGAATAAAATGGTATATTGTTTAGCAATTTGTCTACAATTAATTTGAAGGGCAGTTTTTAAAAGAGGAATTTTATCAACTAAATGAATAAACTCTGAGCTGCAGAAGTGCTTTAGAAAAATATGGATTGATCTGAATAATGAATTCAGTTGTGATTATTACAGCAAATAATTTAGTACAGATTGTATTCTGCAGAGCAAAATTGGGAATAGATTTCCTTTCAGTGGAATGATCTATAGTTTAAATATTCCTGTTGGATCTTATTGTGGCTTTTTATTGAAATTTTCAGAAGATAATAATGTTTAACTTTCCCTACTTGTTGAAAAATCCTCCTGCTAAACCAGCCTCAGTATAAAGATATCATTCACTAATCGAATTTTGATTTGCCAGAGAGACCAGAATCGAATGTGAAAGGAATGCTAACTTCTTAAACTATTCGGTGCAATGTAATCTTCGAATGCTTTAAAAATAATGTGTCGCCTCTTTCTCCGCAGAGCGGGACCCAATCAGTTCTGAAGAAGCGTGCAGCGCCTGCAGCCAGGCATTCTCTGCGTACTCTAAGAACGTGGTCATGTACAGATTGTTGTGTGAACACCTGATCTGCAGGCCCTGTTTATCAGAGAAGCAAAAATCTTCAGCACTCTCCTGTTTGAAATGCAACAGGATAGTCTGCACTCGTGATGTGGTGCGGGTTCATCTTTAAACTCCTGACACTTGACCATTGGGGAAAGGTTGGAAATCCTGTTCTCTTTCATTTAAAAAAGAACCCAATCTGTACTCCACTAGAGCTGGCAAAATCAAAGAGCAGGTAAAGGCATTTAAATATAAATCTGATATTTGAAATTCATTATTTACAGTGTTAATACACTGTAGCAGATTTCAGCAGCAGTGTTGACTGGGAGCACACTTGAGAATTCATTAATGTTGTAACTTAGTGGTTAAGGTGCTAACTTCACAATGCAGGTCTGAATTTGCTTCCTGGCTGGATTATCCAATGCAATGCTTTGAGAAGAGCAAAGTATCTCTCAGAAGAATGAAAATCTCAAACAGTAAGAGGGAATTAAAAAGCAGCAAAACATTATAAAAACTACAAGCAAAGGTTGAGGAATTAATTAACACAATCTAAGCCCTGATATTGTATTAGTGCTTTTATATTCCAACAGCCTAACAGTATTCAGAGCTGCCTCATGTCTGTCTGGTTGGCCTGCCTCCTTTAGTAAATGACTGGTCCCATCCAAAACCTGTTCTCCAGCTAGAAGCAAAACCAGTCATGGTGTCTCATGGTTGTTCTGGGTACTGAGCCAAAATGTATTTGGTATTTTGAAGATTGGTTCCTCATTATCTCTAGTAGAACTTAAAAGTGAAACATATTTATTAATAGGTTCCAGTAAGAAGAAACATTTTTTTTAAATACTGTAACTTGAACCAGTGACAGTAAAGTAGTGATATGTTTGCTTACGATGCCTTCCACTTACTGAGTACTTTAGGGGGATACTAGGTTTTACTTTTGGTGAAATAAATTATGCCTGGCTGAAATCCATTAGTGACGATTGACTTGTTGCCATCTGAATACCAAATGTTAAAAAGAGCAAATGTGTTAACCACCCTTTTGTGTTATAATTCCTCTAAATAAATACATGAGCTTTCTCAGTACATACTATACTTACAGTATGATCTTTGTTATTTGCCCAAAATTTGTCATGGGTCAGAAACGTCTGTTTTTCTTTTGAATGTTACAAATTGCATTAAGCCATGAAATAAAACTCTCAGCTTCAAGTCCATGTTTGTAAATTACTTTGTCGGGTATATTATTACTAGCATCTGTGGAACATTGATTTTAATTTTTTATTATTATTATTATTATGAGACCTTGGTGTAGGGCCAAGGCCCATAATGCATGACAACACCAAGATGGAGAAGAAGGAATATAGATAGAAACCTAGAAAATAGGAGCAGGAGTCGGCCATTCGGCCCTTCGAGCCATTCAGTATGATCATGGCTGATCCTCTATCTCAATACCATATTCCCACTCTATCCCCATACCCCTTGATGCCTTTTGTGTCTAGAAATCTATCTATCTCCTTCTTAAATATATTCAGTGAATTGGCCTTCACAGCTTTCTGTGCTATCTGAGGTTGTAGTGATTAGTTGACTGCAAATTTTGGTTTTAAAAGCCTGTACATTGGAGGAAGATGTGAAGATTGTGGGAGATGAGGAATTTTACACTTTTTTAGATCTTGGAAAAGAAGAGGGTAGAGTAGGAAACAGTATAACCGTTTGCATTTCAACACAGTGAGGATTGCAAGGAGAATGAGTAATTAGAATTTTATATTTTTATATTTGGAAAACAGCAAAATTCATAGAAACAGCAACGATAGTAGGATTAATTAAAATAGAGAGGACCAAGAAAAGGCTGTGATGGAGAGAGAGGTTAGAGGTTGAGAGAGGGATTGTGTATTGGACAGCAAGCTTTTCGTTAAATTCATTCTCTGGATGTGAGCATCGCTGGCAAGGCCGGCATTTATTGCCCATCCCTAGTTCTCCTTGAGAAAGTGGTAGTGGAACTTCTTCTTGAATCACTGCAGTCCTTTTGGTAAAGGTGCTCCCACAGTGCTGTTAGGTTGGGAGTTCCAGGATATTGACACAGTGATGATGAAGGAACAACGGTAAATGTCCAGGTCGGGATGGTGTGTGACTTGGAGAGGAACCTAGAGGTAATGGTGATCCCATGCACCTTCTGCCCTTGTCCTTTTAGATGTTGGAGGTCAAGGATCTGGGAGGTGTTGCCGAAGAAGCCTTGACAAGTTGCTGCAGCGCATTGGTCGGGGTCAGAAGAGGCCCAGATAAGTTCAATTTTTCCTCCTCCTGGTCCTACAAGGAAACCTTCAACCTCCCCTGCCCTGGGCTTCCCCATGCCCCTGACTGCAGTCGGCTTGGACCCCCTCTCCACACTTAGAATCATAGAAAGGTTACAGCACGGAAAGAAACCATTCGGCCCATCAAGAGCAATCCAGCTAGTCCCGCTCCCCCACCTTTTCCCCATAGCCCTGCAAATTTTTCCTTTCAAGTACTTATCCAGTTCCCTTCCACTCAACTTGCTCCTGCCTGCCAGCCTCCACGTCATTTTCGACAAGTTCAGGCGGGAGTCAATGTGGACCAATTTAAATGAGGCCGGGGAGTTAAGATGGCCCAGGCTTGACGCCGGTGCGGCGCTGTGAGCCTGTTGCTCACTTCAGCTCCCGCACACCTGCTACCCCATGTTAAAATCAGGGCTTTAGTCAGGAAACTGATGGGGGGGTTTGTTAGGATAGGCCAGATGGTCCAATGGCCTGCCCTTGTTCGAAATGTTAATGGCCCAGAGTTTGCTGGTGTGGGGCATCTCGTGAGTGTTGGACTTTTTCCTGCACCCTTCAGCTCGAAAATTTTTGTGCAGCAAATTGCTGCAAGTGCGAGCTGATAACGGGGAGGGTATCTGGGACCATGGTGAACGACTGGTCCAGCAGTCTCCTTAACCAATGCGATTTAAGGATTGAGAAAGAAATAGGAATGACCGACAAGAAAATGGAGTGAATTAGCGTCAAATCATGCACAGAAAGAGAAATAAAGAGGGAGAGAGAGAAAAAAGAGACACAAAGGGAAAGTAAGAAAAAATTTTAAAATTTAAATTTTTAAAAACCTCAAAACAATTTACTACCTGCAGGAATGAGACTCTACAGTTTCAACTGTTTTCCTTCTGGGCCGGAGAGGTTGATCGGCATTGCAGGAACATAAATCTCATCATTAAAAGGGTCCTTACCTCGTTAACTACCGGCCCTAACTTTCTGCGGAGAGTTTAATTCGTTTCAACAGCGCAAATGCAGCAATTTCTTTTAACTCACAGGGAGGTTGAGGGCGAGCTGCCATTTTCGCGAGCTGCCGGAGGAGTGGCACGAATCATCCAGCAACTTGTGGCGATTTGCATTAAACGCGCCGTTATTTTGCCAGCAAATTCTGGCCCAAAATATGTTACTACTAAATCAAAAGCAAAATACTGCAGACTCTGGAAATCTGAAATAAAAACAGAAATGCTGGAAAAGCTCAGCAAGTCAGGCAGCATCTGTGGAGAAAGAAACAGAGTTAACGTTTCAGGTCGAAGACCTTTCGTCATTCAAGCAACCTGGCTGAAAGACCCGACATGGCATATTTAGATTGATTTGGATTTAGGTCAATCTTGGACTCAAAACTTGTAGCCATTTTGCTGGCACACAGGTGCTTGGTTGCTCCTAAATCATACTAATTTCGATTTCAATTGCTAACAATGAATCATTTTTTAATAGGAAAAGTACTGTAGGTGCCTTTTAAATGCGCACAATAAACATTTCACAAGGACGGGGTTGTGGCTACATTTAAAATCATGGGTCGACTCCCTGTTCCCAGCGCACGTTCCATAATCGGATATTTTCATGGCCCAGGTGTCTCCACAAAATGTTTTTACTGCAAAAATAGACAGTCGTACACAGTACAATAAAATGTAAGCGTGGCTCATTTCCGCCAGTGTTCTCCCAATTGTGCGGCGTAACATCAGCGGAATTTCCGGCAGACGATCAGGAGAACCCCTGCGGAAATACAACCCCACGGTATCGGCTGAAGATTTCAAGTGCTTAAAGTAAAGTTCACTTTCAGTGTATCAAATGAAACCTGAACTTCGTCATTATTTTAGTTTTCAGAGAAATGTGCTTCTAACTCTGCTGTCGCCTGCTGTTGCCTCGTCTGCCTTCAATTTGCACTGTGCATTCCAACTAATTGGAGCAGTGGGAGTGGGGGATTGACTGTCATTGATTTATAGGACGGAGCCTGGTCTGTAATAACCCACTGCAGTTTCAAATCCATTTATAATCCATGTCACCCAATGCCTGATTCACCGTGTTAAGAACATAAGACATTTTTAGGTACAGGCAACAGCCACTGGGTCCAAAAACCCTGCCCTGATTTATAGTTATTGGCTTTTTATTAGAAAATAAACAAATGCAGGAAAACTGTCTGACCTGTCATTCTTACCATTCACCTTTCACTATGAATATATCAGGAAATTTCCATTGCCTTTCTACAAAGCCCAAAATCCGGAATTCAAAAGAAAAGAAAGAACTAGCATTTATATAGCGCCTTTCACAACCTCAGGACGTCCAAAAGCACTTTACAACCAATGAAGTATTTTTGAAGTGTAGTCACCATTACACTGTAGGAATCGTGGTAGCTAATTTGCGCACAGCCAGGTTGCATAAACAGCAACACGATAATGACCAGATAATCTGTTTTAGTGATGTTGGTTGAGGGATAAATATTGGCCAAGACACCGTGGAGAACTCCCCTGCTCCTCTTCGAAATAGTGCCATGGGATCTTTTACGTCCACCTGAGAGGGCAGACAAGGCCTCGCTTTAACATCTCATCCAAAAGACGGCATTTCCGACAGCACTGCCTCAGTACTGCCATCCTACGTTTTGTGCTCAAGTCCCTGGAGTGGGGCTTGAACCCACAATCTTCTAACTCAGAGGACAGCGTGCTACCCACTAAGCCATGGCTGACACCACCTGAGTATAATTCCTTTTGTACTTTGGCATACGATACTCAATTGGAGAAGGGGCAAGAGATCATGGCCTAGAAATTTGACCAAACACCCTCCTAAGCCTCCAATATGACAGGCAGGAGAGGCACACTCATTACGAGTCATAAGTGCACCGTCCGCCATATTGGTGTACGCTAAAAGCATCGGTGTCCAGGGCTCATCCCTGAAACCTTTGCATATTCAAATAAGGAGCCTAAAACCAATTTGAAGCCCCCTTTGCAATATTGGCTTGCACTAAAGCAGTCGGCACCAGCTGCACTCAGGAAAACCAGGTCTACATTTGGCGTACCAGGCGGTCCTTAAAGGGGCCGCTGCAGGCCGCAACCAACAAGGTAAGGGTTTAACATATACTTACCTGAATGTAGAGCCAGGAGGAACAAGAGTGCCCCATCTGATCCCATATTCAAACTACGCGGGCCCCTGATGTCCACTGCTTCCCTCCCCCTGACTCGACCTCGACCCCCCTCTGGTCCCCACCACTACTCTCCACCCGATCCCGCCCTCTGCCCGCTACCAACCCCCTCCCGGCCACCATTACCCTCCTGGCCCAATCGTCCTCCCTCCCAGCCGGTCACCCCCCCCCTTCCTGATCTCCCTCCCTTCCTTATCTCCTTTAACTTTATATTAATGATTTGGATGAGAATTTAGGAGGCATGGTTAGTAAGTTTGCAGATGACACGTTGTGGACAGTGAAGAAGGTTATCTAGGATTGCAACGGGATCTTGATAAATTGGGCCAGTGGGCCGATGAATGGCAGATGGAGTTTAATTTAGATAAATGTGAGGTGATGCATTTTGGAAGATCAAATCGGGCCAGGACCTACTCTGTTAATGGTAGGGCGTTGGGGAGAGTTATAGAACAAAGAGATCTAGGAGTACAGGTTCATAGCTCCTTGAAAGTGGAGTTACAGGTGGATAGGGTGGTGAAGAAGGCATTCAGCATGCTTGGTTTCATTGGTCAGAACATTGAATACAGGAGTTGGGATGTCTTGTTGAAGTTGTACAAGACATTAGTTAGGCCACACTTGGAATACTGTGTACAGTTCTGGTCACCCTATTATAGAAAGGATATTATTAAACTAGAAAGAGTGCAGAAAAGATTTACTAGGATGCTACCGGGACTTGATGGTTTGACTTATAGGGAGAGGTTGGATAGGCTGAGACTTTTTTCCCTGGAGAGTAGGAGGTTTCGGGGTGATCTTATAGAAGTCTATAAAATAATGAGGGGCATAGATAAGGTAGATAGTCAAAATCTTTTCCCAAAGGTAGGGGAGTCTATAACGAGGGGGCATAGATTTAAGGTGAGGGGGGAGAGATACAAAAGGGTCCAGAGGGGCAATTTTTTCACGCAAAGGGTGGTGAGTGTCTGGAACGAGCTGCCAGAGGCAGTAGTAGAGGCGGGTACAATTTTGTCTTTTAAAAAGCATTTGGACAGTTACATGGGTAAGATGGGTATAGAGGGATATGGGCCAAGTGCAGGCAATTGGGACTAGCTTAGTGGTATAAACTGGGCGACATGGACATGTTGGGCCGAAGGGCCTGTTTCCATGTTGTAAACTTCTATGATTCTATTCTATGATTCTAACTATATATTTGGAGGCTGCTGCAAGTGTCACAGCAGCCCAATCTTCAACTCCTCTTCTAATAGATGTTCCCAGGCAGCTCACCAGCTCTAGAATAATGAGGCTTGAGGCCCAATATCACGTGCACCTCCATTCAGACTCGCTGAAATCTCTAGGCCCATGTTTAAAACATGCTAATTAATTGTGGATTACAGCAGTATTCATGTACCAACATTATAACTTAAAATATTAAGCCCATTCAAAGAATATTGTGAACTAGTGCTCTAGTTTCCCCCCAAAAATGTTACTCTGAATGAGAAATAAAAAATTAAAGCTTTAACATTACCAGTATTAGTCTTTTTGAGCGATTCTAATGTCTAAAATGCTCCTGTATGTGGCATGTATACTCTGTCAGGAGTATAAAAATGAGAAAGTGCTGATGATAAGAAACTTGCATTTGTATAGCCCCATTCACATCCTCAGGTTGTCGCAAGCTGCTTCACAGTCAATGAATTACTTCTGAAGTGCAACCGTTGTTATATTGGCAAACACAGCATCCAATTATCACACAATGAGATGAATGACCAGTTAATCTATTCTTGGTGATGTGGTTATGGTATGAATGTGGCCTAGGACACCAGAAGAACTCCCTACATTTTTTCAAATAATGCCATAGACTCTTTTGCCTCCATCTGAACAGAGCCTCGGCTTAACATCTCATCTGGTAAATGGCACCTCCAGCAATGCAGCACTCCCTCATCATTGCGCTAAAGTGTCAGCTTAGATATGTGCTCAAGTCCTGGAGTGTACTTTGAATGTGTGCCCTTCTGATTTTGAGGCTGGAGTACACCCATCTGAATCAATCTAACAAGGTGTTCACCAATGGTGGTCTATTATTTATGAACACAGTTTATATCAGCCTCACCCCATCATGCTTGCTGTGTACTTGCCCATGGTTTTACCCATATCCTAGAGGAACTTACCCAAATAAGAGTTCTGTACACAAATGCATGTAGCATAAGAAATAAAACAAGTACAGATGCACCTTAAAGGGTATGATGTAGTCACCATTACAGAGACCTGGCTGCAAGCTGTGCATGATTGGGAGCTAAATATCCCAGGCTGTGGGATCTTTACAAAAGACAGGGAAATTGGAAAAGGAGGGACAGTAACAGTATTGATAAAAGACACAATTACTGCAGTAGAAAGAAAGGATTTCAGTAAAGGTGATCAGGCAGTGGGAACAATATGGGTAGAGTTAAGGAACAGCAAATGCAAAACTCTGGTAGGAGTTGTCAGCTGATCTCCTGATAGTGCTGATGTAGTGGGGACAATGTTTAAATACGGAGATCAGGGAAGCATGTAGCAGAAACAATGTGGTTATGGGAGAGTTTAATTTTCACATAGACTGGGAGCAGCAGAACAGCTTGAGTACATAAGAACATAAGAACATAAGAAATTGGAGCAGGAGTAGGCCAATCGGCCCCTCGAGCCTGCTCCGCCATTCAATAAGATCATGGCTGATCTGATCCCAACCACAAATCTAAAGAACACAAGAAGTCGGAGCAGGACCCAGCCACATAGCCCCTGGGCCCTCTCCGCCACCCACAGGGCATTGACCGATCCGAACTCAGCTTCATGTCCAATTTCCTGCCTGCTCCCCATAACCCCTAATTCCCTTTACTTCTAGGAAACTGTCTATTTCTGTTTTAAATTTATCTAATGATGTAGCTTCCACAGCTTCCTGGGGCAGCAAATTCCACAGTCCTACCACCCTCTGAGTGAAGAAGTTTCTCCTCATCTCAGTTTTGAAAGAGCAGCCCCTTATTCTAAGATTATGCCCCCTAGTTCTAGTTTCACCCATCTTTGGGAACATCCTTACTGCATCCACCCGATCAAGACCCTTCACAATCTTATATGTTTCAATAAGATCGCCTCTCATTCTTCTGAACTCCAATGAGTAGAGTCCCAATCTACTCAACCTCTCCTCATATGTCCGCCCCCTCATCCCCGGGATTAACCGAGTGAACCTTCTTTGTACTGCCTCGAGAGCAAGTATGTCTTTTCTTAAGTATGGAGACCAAAACTGTATGCAGTATTCCAGGTGCGGTCTCACCAATACCTTATATAACTGCAGCAATACCTCCTTGTTTTTATATTCTATCCCCCTAGCAATAAAAGCCAACATTCCGTTGGCTTTCTTGATCACCTGCTGCACCTGCATACCAACTTTTTGATTTTCTTGCACTAGGACCCCCAGATCCCTTTGTACTGCAGTAAAGGTAATGAGTAGTAAAGGTAATGAATTTTTAGAATGTATTTGGGACACTTTTCTAGAACAATATGTTTTAGACCCCAAGGGACCAGGCCATACTGGATTTAGTGATGAGTAAAGAACCAGAATTAGTTAACAATTTGGCGGTAAGAGAACATCTTGCAAATAGTTATCATAATGTGATCAAATTTGATATTCGGTTTAAGAGGGAGAAGGGAGAGTCACAAAGTAATGTTTTAAATTAATACGGCAAACTTCGAAGGGATGAGAAATGAATTGACCACAGTAAACTGGGCTGAACTGTTAATGGGTAAACCTACAGACAAAAAGTGCCAAGTATTCAAAGAGGTATTTGGTATGATACAAGACCAGTACATACCCCTAACTGACTTCATTTGTGCAGTTAAGCAACCGTGGTCAATAAATGAGGGAAGAGACAGTATCAAACTAATAGAAAAGGCTTACACAAATGCAAGGAAAAGTAGAAATCCAGTGGACTGGGAGAGCTATAAAATGCTACAAAGAGATACAAAGAAAGTAACAAGAGGTGCAAAAGGGGAATATGAAAAAAAAGTTTCAAAGGATATCAAGCAGTTAGAGAAGGGTTAATCCAGATGGGACTGCTATCGATTTCTCTTTATATTAATTTCTTTATGTTAACTGTGTCCAGTAACATTTCAATTATAGCTGATCTCACTAGCAGTTTGATTATCCCTTTGACATGGACAGATCCTGTAACAAGATCTTGAGAGGTTTATGGCCGCGAGTGGGTGTGTAGGCGACAGGGCATCTTATAGGTTATTCGTCTTTAAACTTCACAGGGACGCAGGAGAGGTCTGACATTTTTATGATGGTTAGGTGTCTGTAAAGTTGAAGGTGGCAGGGAAGGGTTGTATTGATACATAAATAGCTTTATGCGAAGGTCACCTTGGAAGGTGACATGTGTCGAAAGAAATATGGCCTAGGGTGATGGAAAAGTAACACCCACACAGGCGTGTTAGAAGACCTTCAGCCTAAGGATTTGATTGACAGATCAATCAGAATGTATAAAACTGAAGTCATTGATAAGGAACATGAAAGAAAGATTAGGTAATGCTGAAGCATAAAAAAAATATAAAAGGGTGATTGCTAGACGAGATAGGTCAGAATTCGATGAGGCACGATATGCGTTGAACCTACAACTTCGCTGTTAACGTGTGTGAATTCGCCAGTGAACTCACAAGGTTTTGCTGTAAGTGATGCTGTTAAGTGTATGTTTAATTATTGTCAATAATAGTTATGCTTAATAAATCCGTAAATATCTACCTGTAATGCTACGTACCCTATTGTTTTGGGGAATAACTTATAAGTTAGAACATCCATCCTCTAACAAAACAGTAAAACTTTTATAAATATAAATACATAAAGAACAGGACTGGCAACTAAATATTGCAGGTTATAACATAATCAGAAAGAATAGAGAAGGAAGAAGGGGTTGGAGTAGCTGTACTAACTAGAGATAATAAAATGGCTATAGAAAAAAGGGACATAACCAACAGAAGGACAGAAACAGATCCATATGGATTGAGATAAAAGGTAAGGGATCGATTACGCTAATAGGGGTATACTACAGACCATCTAATAGTGGAAAGGAGGTGGAGGAAGAAATATACAAGCAAATATGTGAAATGAGTAAAGGACATAGAATAATAATCATGGGAGATTTTAACTATCCCCAAATAAACTGGCAAGAAGTAAAGGGGTACAGGGAATGGAGTTTTTACAATGTGTACAGGATTCCTTTCTTACCCAGTATGTAAAAAGCCCAACGAGAGAGGAAGCACTGCTGGATCTAGTAATGGGAAATGAACCAGAACAGATAAGAGAAGTAAGCGTAGGGGAACTTCTAGACAATAGTGATCACAACATAATAAGGTTTACGATAAAGATTGAGAAAGACATAAGTAAAACAAAGACCAAAGTAACAGATTAGAAAAAAACTAATTTTGAGGGGATCAGAGTGGAACTAGAGAAAATAAACTGGAAAAATTTACTGATGAACAAAGAAATAGAACAGCAGTGGGAAACGTTTAAAACGGTGATTAATAGAGTCCAGGAGAAATATATCCCACTAAAAAGCAAGAACAAACTAGCCGGTAATGAAACACTATGCATGAATAAAGAAATAAGGGCAAAATTGAAACTAAATAAAAAGATATACACCAAGTACATAGACAACAAAGGAGAGGATGACGAAAGGGAATAGGGGAAGGTTAGGAAGGCAAAGAGAAACTACAAAATTAAATTATCAAGGAATATAAAAAGAAATAGTAAAGGATTCTACAGACACGTAAATAACTAAAGAAAAATCAGGATGGGGTAGGGCCACTAAGGGATACATACGATAAAGTCATCAGCGAAATGGCAGAAATATAAAATAATTACTTTGCCAGCGAGACTAACATGGTGGGCATGACATTAGAAGAAGAGATCAAAAAAGATATAAAGACATTTAAGATAGAAAGGGGGGAGATAATTGCTAAGCGAATCAAATTTAGAGAGGATAAGACCCCTGGTCCAGATGGATTGCATCCGTGCATATTGAAAGAAGTTAGGGAAGAGATAGCAGAGGCACTATTACGTACATATAAAAATTCATTAGAAAAGGGAATAGTGCCAGAGGACTGGCAGACAGCTAATGTGATTACTTTATTTAAAAAGGGAGAAAGAAAAAAGTCCAGGGAACTATAGAACAATTAGCTTAACATCAGTGGAGGAAAGATAATGGTATCCTTACTCAAAGATATAATAAAGAAAATCTAGAAACTGAAAATATAATAAAGAATAGTCAGCACGGATTTCAAAAGGGAAGGTCATGCTTGACCAACCTTATTGAATTCTTTGAAGAAGTAACAGAAAGGGTAGACAAGGGTAATGTAATATATTTGGATTTTCAAAAAGCCTTCGATAACGCAGATAGCAGATTCATAACTAAGATCAGAGCATATGAAGTCAGGGAACACATAGCAAAACGGATAGCAAACTGGCTACAAAACAGAGAGTAGGGGTTAAAGGTAGTTACTCAGACTGGCAAAAGGTTGGAAGTGGTGTTCCACAAGGATCGGTGCTGGGACCACTGTTGTTCACCATTTACATAAACGATTTGGACTCGGGAATTGGAAGTACAATTTCAAAATTTGCAGATGACACCAAATTGGGGGGTATAGTTAATACTGCGACAAAATACAGGAAGACATTAATAATGTTTTCTCATTTCGCCTCTGGCCTTTTTGCCAATCACCTTAAATCCGTATCCTCTAATTACTGACCATTCTGTCACTGGAAACAGGTTCTCCTTATTTACACTACTAAAACTGTTCATGATTTTGAACACCTCTATCAAATCTCCCCTTACCCTTCTCTGCTCCAAAGGGAACAACCCCAGCTTCTCCAGTTTCTCCATTACTGAAGACCCTCATCCCTGATACCATTCTAGTAAATCTCTTCTGCTCCCTCTCTAAGGCCTTGACATCCTTCCTAAAGTGTGGTGCCCAGAATTGAACACAATACTCCAGCTGAGGCCTAATCAGTGTTTTATAAAGGTTTAGCATAACTTCCTTGCTTTGTAATCTATGCCTGTATTAATAAAGCCCAGGATCCCATATGCTTTTTTAACAGCCCTCTCAACTTGTCCTGCTGCCTTCAAAGATTTATGTATGTGCACCCCCAGGTCTCTCTGTTGCTGCACCCCCTTTAAAATTGTACCATTTAGTTTATATTGCCTCTCCTCATTCTTCCTACCAAAATGTATCACTTCACACTTCTCCATGTTAAATTTCATCTTCCATGTGTCTGCTCATTTCACCAGTCTGTCTATGTTCTCCTGAAGTCTGTTACTATCCTCCAAATTGTTTACTGCATTTCCAAGTTTCGTGTCATCTGCAAACTTTGAAATTATACCCTTTATCCCCAAGTCCAGGTCATTAATATATATCAAAAAGAGCAATGGTCCTAATACTGACCCCTGGGGTACACCCTGTATATTTCCCTCCATTCTGAAAAACAACCGTCCACCACTAGTCTCTGCTTTCTGTCCCTTAGCCAATTTTGTATCCACACTGCCACTGTCCCTTTGATCCCTTGGGCTTTAATTTTGCTTACAAGTCTATTGTGTGGTACTTTATCAAACGCCTTTTGAAAGTCCATATACACAACATCAACTGCATTACCCTCATCATCCCTCTCTGTTATTTCATCAAAAGGAGTGTAACATTTGCAATCCTCCAGGCTTCCGGCACATCCCCTTATCTAAGGAGGATTGGAAGATTGTGGCCAGAGTCTCTGCAATTTCCACCCTTACTTCCCTCAGTTAGCTAGGATGCATCCCATCTGACTTTTCTACTTTGAGTACTGCCAACCTTTTAAGTACCTCCTCTTTGTCTATTTTTATCGTATCCAATATCGCTACTACCTCCTCCTTTACTGCTACACTGGCCTCTCCTCTAGTGAAGACGGATGCAAAGCATTCTTTTAGTTCCTCAGCTATGCCCTCTGCCTCCACAAGAAGATCTTTGCCCCTAATCAGTCTCACCCTTCTTTTGACTACCCTTTTACTATTTATATGTTTATAAAAGACTTTTGGGTTCCCTTTTACATTAGCCGCTAATCTATTCTCATACTCACTCTTCTCCCCTCTTATTCCCTTTTATAGATCGCCTCTGTACTTTCTGTATTCAGCCTGGTTCTCTACTGTATTATGAACTTAACATTCATCATAAGCCTCCTTTTTCTGTTTCATTTTAATCTCTGTATCTTTAGTCATCTAGGAAGCTCTAGCTTTGGATGCCCTTCCTTTCCCCCTCCTTGAAGGCCTCCCATTGTTCAATTACTGTTTTGCCTGCCGATTTTTGATTCCAATCATAAGAACATAAGAAATAGGAGCAAGGATAGGCCATACAGCCCCTCGAGTCTGCTCTGCCATTCGATAAGATCATGGCACCACTTTCCTGCCCAATCCCCATATCCCTTGATTCCCCTAGAGTCGAAAAATCTATCTATCTCAACCTTGAATATACTCAATGACTGAGCATCCACAGCCCTCTGGGGTAGAGAATTCCAAAGATTCACAAACCTCTGAGCAAGATTAGAAAACATTTCTACACACAAAGGGTGGTCGAAATTTGGAACTCTCTTCCGCAAATGGCAATTGATACTAGCTCAATTGCTAAATTTAAATCTGAGATAGATAGCTTTTTGGCAACCAAAGGTATTAAGGGATATGGGCCAAAGGCAGGTATATGGAGTTAGATCACAGATCAGCTATGATCTTATCAAATGGCGGAGCAGGCACGAGGGGCTGAATGGCCTACTCCTGTTCCTATGTTCCTATAAGACATTCCTCCTCATCTCAGTCCTAAATAGCCGACCCCTTATCCTGAGACTATGCCCCTTAGTTCTAGACTCTGCAGCCAGGGGAAACAACCTCTCAGCATCTACCTTATCAAGCCCCTTAGAATCTTATTTGTTTCAATTAGATCACCTCTCATTCTTCTAAACAGTATAGGCCCTTTCTACTCAATCTCTCCTCATAGGACAACCGTCTCATCCCAGGAATCAATCCCCTTTTAACACTCTGAAATTAGCCCTCCTCCAGTTAAGCATTTTCACATTTAATTGTTCTTTATCCTTTTCCAAAAATATTCTAAACCTAATGATATTATGATCACAGTGCCCCAAATGTTCCCCCCACTGCACCTGCCCCACTTCATTCCCCAGAACTAGATCCAGCACTGCTTCCTTCCTGATTGGGCTGGAAACACACTGTTCCAGAAAGTTTTCTTGAACACATTTCAGGAATTCCTCCCCCTCTTTGTCCTTTACACTGTTACCATCCCAGTCTATATTGGGATGATTGAAGTCCCCCACTATCACAACTCTATAGTTCCTGTATCTTTCTGTAATTTACCTGCAAATTCGCTCCTCTATCTCCTTCCCATTATTTGATGGCCTATAGTATGCACCCAGTAGCATAAATGCTCCTTTATTGTTCCTTAATTCTAACCAAATAGATTCCGTCTTTGACCCGCCAACTACATCATCCCTTTCCAGTGCTATAATAGTTTCTTTGATCAATACTGCCACCCCCCCCCTTCATTTCCTTCCCTATCTTTCCTGAATACCTTGTAGCCAGGAATATTAAGTACCCAATCCTCCCCTTCTTTGAGCCAGTTTTCTCTTATTGGCACTATATCATAGTCCCATGTGGCAACTTGAGCCTGCAGCTCATCAACCTTATTTACTATGTTACGTGCATTTACGCACATGGGGGTAAATTTCAACCCCACGTTAGGGGTGGGTGGGAAAATAAAAATCGTAAAATGTAAAACCCGACCCCAACCCGTCTCCAATCTGCCCATTTCTGGTTTTAACGGAGGCGGGTTGAGGGGTGAGTGACCCACTCGCTCTCAGGAGGCGGGTTGGTCAGTGAAATCTTTTAAGGATGCTGCGGGCCTCCATTTTAATAGGTTTTTTATTTTAAATCCTGGGGGCTGAGATTCCCGGGCCTTCTGCTTCACGCCACGTAAGAGGAGGTGAGAAGGCCCAGATCAACAATTAAGTGCCTTCAATGCACTGCTTATGGGCCAGGAGGAGCAGGAGTGTTTCCTCCAGGTCCGACAAGCTTACCTGCCACGATCCAACACACTCAATTGGCCAACCCCCTCCCCATGTCCGACCCCCGACCGTGATTTCCGACCCCCCCCACCGTGACCTCCGACCCCGACCATGTCCGACCCTCGATGTCTGAACCCCATGACTGAGCCCCTGATGACCCCCCTAATGACCGTCGACCCCGATGACTCCCCCCGATGACCGACCCCCCCCGACCTCCCCCCTACCGATAACCGACCTTCCTCTCCCACCAATGACCAGTGCCGCCCTCCCCCCCACCCCCGATTTAAGACTTACCTGCTGGCATCCGCTCCCTGGCTGCTCTCCCATCCGACTGACATCCAGCCTGTCAATCTGGCTGGCTTGTCGGGTGGGAAACCTACAGAAAATAAAAGAAAGACACCCTTCCGTCAAAATTGTAAGGACATCCAGGAAACCATTACTTCCGGGTTTTCTGTCAGGATTTCCCCCCCGACCCTCTTCCCATTCCCCGTTAAAATTCACCGCATGCACTCTAAATGTATTTGCCCCCTGTCTGATCCCTCCTATTACTGGATTGTCTGAAAATTTGCAAAACAAGAGCCTAGAAATGCCTGATATCAGCAGATGAATGTGTGCAATGTCATTTCGGTTAACACCACTGCTGAAATAGGAATTTCACATGAGCACATTAAAGGGGTAAGATTGCAGGGGTGAAAAAAGGGAGGTAATACACCCCACCCAATTTTCCAATCCTCTACCGCCTGTTAAGCACCCCTTCTCATTAAAATTTCAGGCGCCGTGTATTCTATTGTGCCACAGAAAGTGTGCGTCACTGCACCACCATTTTACTCCGTAAGTGCCCAGCTGCTGATATTTCGATTAGTGACTTCTAGGCTAAAGACTTTCAAAATGGTTGAAAAGTATTCAAAACTTTAACCTTCAGAGATAGATGTTGATTGACCCCATTCACCTCTGGAAATAGGTGTTTATTAATACACAAACTGAGGTTTAACATCATCAACAAGCGTAACTCAATACATTTAATTTGTCTAATTTAACGCAGGATAAATATAAACTGAGTGCTCAAAATTTACTGAGATTTTCGAAGTGCTAAGAAGAAAGATAGTTTACCTACATGCAATGGTTTTAACTTGAACTGAAGTGTAGAGCCTGAAGACATGAATGCAAACTTCATCAGATCAGATTAGAAGTAATGGATTTGTGGAAGAGATTCCCAGCAAAATCAGTTAATACTATTTTGATTAGCACCTTTTAAAAAAGAGCTGGATGAATATCTAGTCAGAAACAGAATTGGAGATTGCAATGCAGAGTGAGAAAATGGGGTTATAGATGAAGAAATTCCTGGGATAGCCTGGAAACTACCCCCGCACTCCCTCTTGATGTCGGGGTGGGAAGCAGAAGATTGCCTCTCCCCTCCAAATGGAATTTACAGTGTGTTTTGCACAGAGTGGAAACCCAAAGCTTCTGGGTACCACCCCAAACACCAGCCACCACTCCCCCCACTCTGTGGGAGGTTTGCTCTCTCTGCCCTCTCCAATGACCGGAATTTCAGTAGGTATTATACCAAAACCTTCTTTCGTGCCTTTTTGATCCTTTCTTTACCTTTCAATTTACAAAATATACACTTTAAAAAGCACCACCAAAGCTTGGTTCAGAATCCAATTGAATCAGCTAAGTTGATAAATCAGTAAACTCCTTTGCTTAGCTCTCTCCTGTTCCCTTATCACTGTCATTGTAATGATCGCAATTCTACTACACTTTAATACTCTGACTTTTGCACTTCATCATCCCATCATTAAGCCCTTTCGACTTTCCTCACCAATTGGATTTCAATATTGAATCTCTGAAGAATGTTCACTAGTAATCTATTCTAACTCAGGTGAATCTTAGCTTTATAAAATCCCATTCATTTTCTAATTGGAGGCCACAGATCTTTATTTGTATTTATTTTACTTCCATTTAAATTTCTTAATGTTTTCAGAAATGAAATTCTCTGCTGATCTTTGTCTCGTAGCCTCATGTTGATGTGCCAAGCAGTAAAGATCTCCTTACAATGAAAGTGTCTCTCTAGGAACTGTGGAGGAGCAGAAAGATTTAAGGGTCTATGTACAGAAATCAGTTAAAAACTAGTGGACAGGTACAAAAAATATTTTAAAAGGCTAATGGAATGTTGGCCTTTATCTCAAGAGGGCTGTAATACAAAGGGGTGGAAGTTAAGCTGCAGTATTATAAAGCTCTAGTTGGACCGCACCTGGAAGGCGTCCAGAGTGCATGCCGGAAGTATTTAACATGCTCATTAACATATTTAAATAAGACCCTTTTCTGAAATTGGGCTACCCCACCGCCTGATTTGCTATGTGATAAATTTGTGACGCTAACTGGCAGCAAGGACCCGACAGCAACACTATTTAAAGGGCTCATCCACTACATACAGGTTAGTTGCTGGTTTGTCCTTTTACGCTGCAGGTTAACTACGGACCGTTGCAGCCATCTCCTGGGAACTTAGCTCCTGGCACTGACCTCGTCGGCGAGCTGTTTGCACTGGCAGTGGAGGTGTTGCCTGGAGGGCTTTCTGGCCCCTGGGGGAGGAGAACATGATCTCCCACCACCTATCCACCGCCTGGATCAGGGCCTCCAGCGTGGCATCAGAGAATCTGGGTGCCCTGTCTGGATCTCCTCCCGCCATTTTATTCAATCTGGGGAGTTTCCCTCTTGTCTGCAGCCAGAGTGCACCTCCCCTTTAAGAGGCACTGGCCGCCTTTACGCGGCATCAGTGACATATGATTTCCTGCTCCTCTCCCCAAACAGACGCGCAGCCAATGAATAGCGATGGCTACACGCCTGAATCATTTTGATGAGGTCCCAACACAAATTTAATGTGGTGGGTAGGATCTCGTGAACAGGCACGTGCAGGACACACCCCACCCCTGTTTTCGGGTGAGATTGAATTTCTAGGCCCAGATGTCAAGAGAGATGTAGAGAGCAGAGATCTACTAAATAGGAAATGGGGTAGAGGAAGGGGAATTCTCACAAGAGGTTCGTTGAATACATTTTGTACAGATTTATTCACAAAGTTCCTGGAATTGGTGGAAGGTTTCAGTCTAGGCCTAAAGAATCCAGCATGATATAAAGCCGTGATCATATTAAAGAATTAATTGTAATCCAATTAAAACTATTTGGAAAAAAGCAAAATTCTGCGGTGCTGGAAATTTAAAATAAAAACAGAAAATGCTGGAAACGCTCAGCAGGTCAGGCAGCATCTGCGGAGAGAGAAACAGAGTTAACATTTCAATTCGATGACCTTTCTCAGTCATTGACCTGAAACATTAACTCTGTTTCTCTCTCCACAGTTGCTGCCTGACCTGCTGAATGTTTCCAGTATTTTCTGTTTTTATTTTATAACTATATGTAGATGGGGAATTCACTTTTACCAAATATTTTGAGTAGGAAAACAAAGAATTCTTAAGTTTTTTTCCCATGTGATATGTTGTCAGAGTCTTTTTGTTGGCTGCACACGAACCATGAAGTTGGGAGGATTAGTCACATCAAAGTTGCACTATATAAATGAAAGTATTTCTATTCAGCGTCAACTGCTAAGTTTAGTATTACTATTCATAGAATCTTAGGTAATGCATTATCTCCCCTGATAGAAGCCTTTTTACTAAATTCTGTACTTCTAAATAGTACCTCTGATGCATTGAGAACATATTCCTCCCACTCTGCATAATTTCTTAGAGTGATTCTCAAGACTGTAGGCAAGCAGGTGATTAACAATTCATTGCTTCATTTGAGCATGTTGCTAAGCTTTCCCTAACTTTGGCCAATTTGTATTTAATGAATGTCACATTTGAACCATTGATAAACATTTTAACTGATTATCAGATAATTAGAAAGCATGTTGTTTCAGCGCAATTTAAAATTCATATACAGTAGAGGAATACGAGATGATTGAAGTCATTGATTTTCTTTTGGGGGCAGTAATTCTGGGTTGTGGATGCAAAGCATGGGCTGATATTTTCCGAGAAACGCTCTGAACCGCATATAATTCTCTGACGCTTACTAAATAGTTCAATGATATAACATTCACTGAGTGAAGTGACAAGATTACAAATCTTTACTTCCTTTCAAATTTGTCACTTGAAATTAATGATCGGAGGGACTGCTGAATAATACAACAAATAAATGTAGTGAAGAGGTGCGTAGAATTTTTTTAAAAACTGATGTTTCTTTTTGTATTTATCAAGTCGCTGCTGATGAATATATTTAACCCTTTAAGCCCTCGTAAATTCTGGTGAATCTGCACTGCACTACTTCCAAATATCTTTGCTGAAGTGCGGTGCCCAAAACTGAATGCAGTACTCCAGATGGGGTCTGACCAAGGCTCTGTACAACTGAAGCATAACTTCCTCCCCTGTATTCCAGCCCCTTTGAGATAAAGGCCAACATGCCATTAGCCTTTTTGATTACTTTTTGTACCTGTGCACTAGCTTTTAGTGATTTGTGTACATGGACATCTAAATCCCTTTGCTCTTCCACAGCTCCTAGTCTCGCCATTAAGAAAATATTCTAATTTGTCTTTCTCAGATCTAAAGTGGATGATCTCACACATCCACACATTGAACTCCATCTGCCATCGTCTGTCTATGTCCCTTTGTTACTTCCTGCTCCCACCTACGCAACTTACTGTGCCTCCTAACAGTGTCATCTGTAAACCTGGATATACAGCTCTCTATTCCTTCATCCAAGTCATCAATATATATGGTATGAGGCCCCAGTACACACTCCTGGGGAACACCACTTGTCCCTTTATCCCTACTCTCTGTCTCCTACCTCCCAACCAATTACCACCGCATGCACAAGGTTACCTCCAATTCTGTACGCTTTCATTTTTGCTAATAATCTCTTTTTTGTTATTTTTTTAAGAGGGAAAGGGGCTAAAGAAGCTGAAAACTCAACAGTCAAGAAGGACAATGACCATTATTATAATACCTCAAGGCTGCGTGAGCTAACTCAAAGACAACCCTTATCAAAAACCTTGGGCATTAAAATATATATTTCTTTCTTTTGTACATTATTTTCTTATTTTCTCCCTCAGGGAGACTTTGCTAGTCAATAGACTAGATTAGGCACCTGCTTGCAGGCATGCGTCACTCTTGAGGCAATTCCTAGGCAGTACTCAAGAACACACATGAAGCCAGAAATGTCATTGAGTGAGGAACTGGGAGTGTGCTTAACCCATATCCAAGTATTCAATAGTGCAATACATTTAACCTCCAACTCACCATGCCCCCTGAAGAAAAAGGAATGAAAAATGACTGACAACTTATCCACTAAGAACCCAAACCATAAGTGAGGCAGTAATATTTGTATACATTTAAAAAGAAGTAATTGAAAATTAACTCCTTACGGCAATGGCAGGTGACTCATGGAAAATGTTTTTGAAAGTATAAAATTTTGTCACATTTTGACTCAATTTTGAAGAAAAGTCTCCTCAGCAACGGCACCTCATGTCATCAAAATTAGATGCATTGTAAGTATGTTTTACCCAACTGCAGCGCATGGTCCCTTTAAGTAGCGCTGCAAATAGCCCCCCCGATCTGTACTGCCCATGATTTGTGGGCGGGTTTAGGAAATAGCAGCGGCAGCGCTGAGTCAGTCAAAAATAGCGTTGGTGTCCTGAATATGTCATAGGACCCTCGATAATTGGGTCCCTGCCGGTTTCAAGTGGGAGCACTGGCTGCCTAAATCGAGGCCCGCCCCAAAAATTGCAGCGAGCGGGCATCCTGCGATAAGTCAGCAACTTTCTTTTTGTGTGATTTTCATCCCTCTAAACAAGGCAGCAGTAGCCAGACTAAAATCAGCCTCGATATCTTTCACTGAACAACAATTGGATCAGTTATTGGACACGACCTCCACTTAGAACTGACGCATCCTCATATTATACACAGGCAGATAAACAGTTTTACTTTTCCTTAACATCAGTTTTTATGTCAAGTTTCAGTTGTTTACAGACACATCAAAATAATGTCAGATTTTTGTGTTCATTGTGACCTGCCATCAATACTAAATGGGACCATTATTTTGCAACTTGTAATGTAAATGCACATGAAGTTAGGTCAGATCACAATTTTGGTAAATTCAGGAACACAATCAGCATTGTCAAGCTAGAAGTGTTTTTTTTTAAATAAGTTTGTAATTTTATTTGAAAATAATCATGATACCATTCAGTGAAAGCACATTCTTAATTTACTGTATGTTAAAAAATTTTAAATTTTGCAACACTTTTTATTCGACTTGTACCTAAATTGGTCGGAATAACCTGACCTTGGATCAAAGGATGCACTTTGCTTTAATGAGTCAAGGGATTTTGTCCAATTAAACTGCGTTTGGAATCATTTGTTGGATAAAAATAATTAGCGAGAGAAAAAAAAAGTTTTCAGGGAAGAAAGTCCCGGCTGATTTCTAAGTTCTTGTTCTCTCACCGCACGGTTTTGTGTTGGCAGACGGTTTATAGACTACAATAAATGATGCGATTTCGAAATATTAACAATGCTGTGACTGTACAGTTCAGTGGCCAATGTCATTACAATGCCATGTGAGTAATAAACTTTATATACAGAATGGAATGGTGCGTATAAATTAGCAAAACGACAGGCCAGTAGGGAAGAAACTATGCCCATTGATAGGCGAGTCTGTAACTAGAGGCCATGGGACTGAAAGTTCGCACCTGTTTTGATGTACTGCTATCGTATCTTTGTAGAACAGTAGGAAATCAAGCTGGGGTCTGGATACCCAGGTCTTGGTCTTGCGCTGCAGTTTCCGGATGGCCTTGTGCAGATGGAACCCCCGCCTGCCCCAAACTAGGCGATCAATGTAAGGGAGAATATGGATGGAGGTGGAACCTTGGTGCTCAAGTGGGCCCGCAGCGTACCAGCCGTCCCCATGACGGACATGGGAGCTACCTACAACAACAACTTGCATTTATACAGCACCTTTAACGTAGCAAAAATGTCCCAAGGCACTTCACAGGAGCGTTATCAAACAAAATTTGACACCGAGCCGCATAAGGAGATAACAGGGCAGTGTGGTAGGTTTTAAGAAGCATCTTGAAGGAGGAGAGAGTGGTAGAGAGGCGCAGGGGTTTAGGGAGGAATTCCAGAGCATAGGCCTAGGCAGCTGAAGGCACGGCTGCCAATGGTGATGCGAAGGAAATCGGGGCTGCGCAAACAGGCCAGAATTGGAGCAGAGATCTTGGAGGGTTGTAGGGCTGTAGGAAGGTTACAGAGATAGGGAGAGGCGAGGCGAGGCCATGGAGGGATTTGAGGACAGGACCTAGGGGGTCCAGGCTCAGATCGTGGTCTAGAGTCCCGAAGATATAACATGAAATTTTTTTTTAGGTAGTCTTAAAGCAGCCACTTTTGTAAGGGGGCAGTAGTGGCACCTTACAATTACTTCTTAAGGGAAGTAACACTCACCCTCCCTCAGCTCCAGGCACTTATACCAGAGTTTCCAACCTCCGGTGCTGGAGGGAATGTCCTCGATGCGTCCCCAGCCTGGCATAGCCAAGCAAATTGTGGAAGTTCTCCTGACCCCGCGAACTTTGGTAAGGTGAGTGGCAGAGGCCGGGCAGGTTCATCCAAGCGCTTATGCTGCGGTGGGTCACCCACAGATTTTCAGGGCGATCACCACCAAAAAACATTTTTGATAGGCAAGGCTATATTTTTGTTAGGCAACAGTATTAAGGGTTATGGAACCAAGGAAGGTAGATGGAATTAAGATACAGATCAGCCATAATCTAATTGAATAGCAAAACAGGCTTGAGGGGTTGAATTGCCTACTCCTGCTCCTAAAAAAACAAAGGGAGAGGTTAAGAAAAATTGGGGGTAATTTTGACGTTGTGAGATAGTGTAAAATGGTTTGTGTGATAGTGTAAAATGGTTTGTGCGATAGTGTAAAATGGTTGATAACGAATCGGCTGCCCGTTTTAAATCTCTCCCTATTTTTATTTCCATTCAATGGAAAGATCTACAGGGCTAAGGGGAAAGAGCAGGAGAGTGTGACTAATTAGATAATTCCTTCAAAGAGCTGGCACAGGCATGATGGGCTGAATGGCCTCCTTCTGTGATGTATGAATCTCTGGTGACTAGGGCATCGAATGTCCTACCATAAACAGCGGAGAGGTTCACTAGTGCCGTGGGGGAGGGTTTAAACTAATGTGGCAGGAGATGGGCACCAGGATGTAGCATGGGAAAGGAGAAACAAGGTACACAAAGGATTGGGAGAGACAGATAGCACTAGAGTAAGAAATAGTACAGTATTAGGTGGGATCAGACCAAGATAGAATACGAGAAGATCTAAGATAGGTTTAGAGTGCATCTGTGTAAACGCATGAAGTGTGGTAAATAAAGTTGGTGAGCTGCAGGTGCAAATAGCCACATGGGAATACGACGTCATGGCGATAACAGAGACCTGGCTCAAAAAAGGGCAGGATTGGGTAGTAAATATTCCTGGATACAGGAATATTTGCGATGCTGGAGAGAGAATGTCTTTGAGGGGTCAAAGACAGAATCTATTCGGTTAGAGTTAAGAAACAATAGAGGCTCCATTACACCAGTGGGTGTATTCGTTAGGCCACCAACTAGTGGGAAGGATATAGTGGAGCAAATTTACAGGGAAATTACAGAGAGGTGCAAGAACTGTAGAGTAGTGATAATGGGGGACTCCAACTATCATAATTTAGACTGGGATAGTAATAGTGTAAAGGACAAAGAGGGGGAGGAATTTCTGAAGTGTGTTCAGGAGAACTTTCCTGATCAGTATGTTTCCGGCCCAATGAGGAAGGAGGCATTGCTGGATCTGGTTCTGGGGAATGAAGTGGGTCAAGTGGAGCAAGTGTCAATGGGGGAACATTTAGGGAACAGTGATCATAATATCATAAGGTTTAGATTAATTATGGAAAAGAACAAGGAACAATCTAGAGTAAAAATACTTAATTGAAGGAGGGCCAATTTCAGTGGGTTGAGAATGGATCTGGCCCGGGTAAATTGAAATCAAAGAATGGCAGGCAAAACTGTAATCTAACAATGGGCGGCCTTTGAAGAGGAGCTGGTTCGGGTACAGTCTAGGTACATTCCCACGAGGGACAAAGGTAGGGCAACCAAAGCCAGAGCTCCCTAGATGACGAAGGAGATAGAGAGTAAGATGAAACAGAAAAAGGGGGCGTATGACAGATGTCAGGTTGATAACACAAGTGAGAACCAGGCTGAATATAGAAAGTTCAGAGGGGAAGTAAAAAAGGAAATAAGAGGGGCAAAGAGAGAATATGAGAATAGACTGGTGGCCAACATAAAAGGGTATCCTGAAGTCTTCTATAGGCATACAAATAGTAAATGGGTGGTAAGAGGAGGGTTGGGGCCAATTAGGGACCAAAAACATCTACTCATGGAGGCAGAAGGCATAGCTGAGGTACTAAATGAGTACTTTGCATCTGTCTTTACGAAGGAAGAAGATGCTGCCAAAGTCACAGTAAAAGAGGAGGTAGTTGAGAGACTGGATAGGCTAAAAATTGATACAGAGGAGATTCTAGAAAGGCTGGCTGTACTTAAAGTAGATAAGTCACCCAGTCCAGATGGGATGCATCCTAGGTTGCTGAGGAAAGTAAGGGTGGAAATTGCAGAGGTGTTGGCCATAATTTTCCAATCCTCGTTAGATATGGGGGTGGTTCTAGAGGACTGAAGAATTGCAAATGTTACACCCTTGTTCAAAAAAGGCCGTAAGGATAAACCCGGCAACTACAGGCCAGTCAGTTTAACCTCGATGGTGGGGAAGCTTTTAGAAACGATAATCCGGGACAAAATTAATAGTCACTTGGACAAGTGTGGATTAATAAAGGAAAGTCAGCACGGATTTGTTAAAGGCAAATCGTGTTTAATTCACTTGATTGAATTTTTTGATGAGGTAACAGAGAGAGTTGATGGGGGCAATGAGATTGATGCGTATGTGGACTTGCAAATGGCGTTTGATAAAGTGCCACATAATAGGCTTGTCAGTAAAATTGAAGTCCTGGGAATAAACGAGGAAGTGGCAGCATTGATAAAAAATTGACTAAGTAACAGGAAGCAGAGA